>NC_134398.1:120425887-121681881 GCF_050003625.1 Haematobia irritans
TAAAGGCGTCAAATCGCATGATCTTGGTGGCCAACTTACCGGTCCATTTCTTGAGATGAATTGTTCTCCGAAGTTTTCCCTCAAAATGGCCATAGAATCGCGAGCTGTGTGGCATGTAGCGCCATCTTGTTGAAACCACATGTCAACCAAGTTCAGTTCTTCCATTTTTGGCAACAAAAAGTTTGTTAGCATCGAACGATAGCGATCGCCATTCACCGTAACGTTGCGTCCAACAGCATCTTTGAAAAAATACGGTCCAATGATTCCACCAGCGTACAAACTACACCAAACAGTGCATTTTTCGGGATGCATGGGCAGTTCTTGAACGGCTTCTGGTTGCTCTTCACTCCAAATGCGGCAATTTTGCTTATTTACGTAGCCATTCAACCAGAAATGAGCCTCATCGCTGAACAAAATTTGTCGATAAAAAAGCGGATTTTCTGCCAACTTTTCTAGGGCCCATTCACTGAAAATTCGACGTTGTGGCAGATCGTAAGTCTATTCATGATGAAATGTCAAAGCATACTGAGCATCTTTCTCTTTGACACCATGTCTGAAATCCCACGTGATCTGTCAAATACTAATGCATGAAAATCCTAACCTCAAAAGAATCACCCTTTATATTTCTATTCCCTTTGTCGTTCTCTGTTCGTTTCTCCAAATACATAATTGAATGTGTAATTTGAATAATGTTTAGACTTAAACATTTCAAATTTTTGGGGAACCTCGTTCATGCACCCGACGCATACCAAAATGAATGCAAGCACAGTTGCTCTCATTTGATTCCCTCACTGTGTTATGTCGATGTCTTTTGTTGTCTATCCCCGTCGCTAGCTTCACCTTTATCACTATTTTATCTCGGTTTATCTGAGGTTTCTAAACATATATATGTTTATACGAAATATCTAAATTAAATTAAATTAAATTAAAGTGGCAGCCCGATGTATCAGGCTCACTTAGACTATTCAGTCCATTGTAATACCACATTGGTGAACTTCTCTCTTATCACCGAGTGCTGCCCGATTCCATGTTAAGCTCAATGACAAGGGACCTCCTTTTTATAGCCGAGTCCAAACGGCGTTCGACATTGCAGTGAAACCACTTACAGAAGTTTTGAACCCCTCAGAAATGTCACCAGCATTACTGAGGTGGGATAATCCAGCGCTGAAAAACTTTTTGGTGTTCGGTCGAAGCAGGAATCGAACCCACGACCTTGTGTATGCAAGGCGGGCATGCTAACCATTGCACCACGGTGGCTCCCAAAAATGTTATACTAGTTTATAAACATTTATGCTTGCGCTTGAAAACAATGTGCTAAACATTTTATTTACAAACATAGAATTTTTACACCGAAACATCATTCAATCGTCGCCTGAACGGACGTGTTGTTCATATATCGGAATAAATAAATTAATCGATATAAGTACTTATTACGAATTTTATGTGTGGTGGTCCATTAAGCCACCATGCAGTGAAAATCAATGTCATCCACTGGGCTGCTAACTTCAGGGCTCAGTGGACAGGTTTCAACTGAAGTTCTTACTTTAGGCAATGACCAAGAGTCAGGCCCTATTAGTCGAACAACATCAAAAGGTGGTAATACCTCAAGAAAGAGGTTTAAAGGGCGCAGAAATGCTTTGTATCTCCTAAAGAAATTAGGATCAGTCGATCCAAGGAAAGTAATGCTTTAAAATGGGCGAAAGGAATTCTTAAAGCTGGCAAAAGGGAACGTTCTCCGGATGAGTTTCCAGCTTCTAAAAGGGATCAAAGATCGTTTGCATCAGTTGCAAAAGACACACGGATGAAAAAGACTGTTTTTCATATGTTTGGCTATAAACATTATATGTTTGGAACACAAATTTTTAAACACAATATTTTTGAGTGCAAGCATATAATGTTCATAAACTAGCATAACATGTTTGGGACATATATGTTAATATGTTAAAACATATTATGTTTGGGACATAAAATGTTTGTAAATATAATATGCTTGGATGCAAACATATATTAATTTAGAAATAGCCTATAAACATATATGTGTTTAGTAGCTTGGAGCGCTATTTAACAGGGAGCGATATTGAATTAAGTTGGTGGTGGTTGCTTGTTATTACAAAATTAACATTTTATTTTTCCTTGGGCAATTGATCAGCTACTTCTTTGATCCTTACAAACTGTGTGGTCCGCTGTTCGAATCCCCGTCCGGCAAAAGGTAAAATTAAAATAAAAAAATCATAAAATTGAATAATTTCTTCTACAATGTTTGTATTACAGAAAAAGGTGCTAAGAACTAAAAAATCTCGTGGAAGTGAGAAAGATGTGGGGGAATAAACAATTGGGCAGAAACAAAATTTTGAGCATTCAGGTCGAAAACCTATGTTGTTAGCACCTATATTACCTGTTTATTTTCATAATTCATTATGATTGTAAATATATAAATAAATAAATAAAATTTTGAGCACAATATTGTTTGGGAGAATTTTTTGTAAGCATATAATATTTTTGGGTGCAAAATGCTTCCAAACATATTATATGTTCACATAATAACATATTGTTTTTTAGAAGACAACATTATTGAATTTGGATGCAAAAATACAAAGTGTTTGGAACTTAGACTACCCAAACATATATTGTTTAGACCAATATGCTTTCAAACATATTATATATTGGAAGAGATCAAACATATAAATGTTTGGGCAATACCCAAAAATGTATATGCTTGAAGCAAAATATGTTTGGGAGTATATGTTACAGAAGCGATTTTTTTTGAGGGTGCAGTCTTGTGATGAAAATCGTAAACAACGAAGCATTGGATGGTATAGTTTCAAAGCATTAGTGGGGGGAAATTGGGAATGCTTTGTCTGGCGTCTACTCACAGCTGCTAGAAAAGTTTTGAGGTACGTTGGTCAGCACTTTAACCGTCGACGATATTAGATAAAGTTCAACGAATGGCGTGTTCAAATATTCTCTTAATTCTCTGGCTTAAATTAAATTTTCGAAAATTTTGCAATGCGAACACTATGGAATGAGCACCACTGAAAAATAAATACTATTGCTGTCGTTGTATGACCCACGTCATTTCTTTAGGAGAAAACAAGTAAGGAAAGTCTAAAGTCGGGCGGGGCCGACTATATTATACCCTGCACCACTTTGTAGATAGAAATTTTCGATACCATATCACATCCGTCAAATGTGTTGGGTGCTATATATAAAGGTTTGTCCCAAATACATACATTTAAATATCACTCGATCTGGACAGAATTTGATAGACTTCTACAAAATCTATAGACTCAAAATTTAAGTCGGCACTAGGGTGGAACACAATGTTAGTAAAAACAAGTATATACGGCCGTAAGTTCGGCCAGGCCGAAGCTTATGTACCCTCCACCATGGATTGCGTAGAAACTTCTACTGAAGCCGATGGCAAGGTATCTTAAAACTTCCTAACACCGTAATATATACCACATAGTCCATACGTGGTATATATTAAACTAAAAAAGGCCGATTAAATACGTATATAATTAAGTTTAAAGTTTCTATAGAAGTAAAATGTTGACAAAATTTTCTATAGAAATAAAATTTGGAAAAAATTTCTATAGAAATAAAATTTTGTCAAAATTTTCTATAGAAATAAAATTTTGTCAAAATTTTCTATAGAAATAATATTTTGACAAAATTTTCTATAGAAATAAAATTTTGACAAAATTTTCTATAGAAATAACATTTTGACAATGTTTTCTATAAAAATAAAATTTTGGTAGATTTTTTTTTTGGCTCGAGTGGCAACCATGATTATGAACCGATATGGACAACTTTTTGTGTGATTGGGGATCGGCTATATATAACTATAGACCGATATGGACCAATTTTGGCATGGTTATTAGCGGCCTTATACTAACAATACGTTGCAAATTTCAACCGGATCGGATGAGTTTTGCTCCTCCAAGAGGCTCCGGGGATCAAATCTGGGGAACGGTTTATATGGGGGCTATATATAATTATGGACCGATATGGACCAATTCTTGCATGGTTGTTTGAGACCATATACTAACACCACGTACCAAATTTCAACCGGATCGGATGAATTTTGCTCCTTTAAGAGGCTCCGGAGGTCAAATCTGGGGATCGGCTTATATGGGGGCTATATATAATTATGGGTTGATGTGGACCAATTTTTGCATGGTCATTAGAGAACATATACCAACACCATGTACCAAATTTCAGCCGGGTCGGATGAAATTTGCTTCTCTTATAGCAATCGCAAGCCAAATTTGGGGGTCCGTTTATATGGGGGCTATACGTAAAAGTGGACCGATATGGACAAATTTTTGCATGGCTGTGTGAGACCATATACTAACACCATGTACCAAGTTTCAGCCTGATCGGATGAAATTTGCTTCTTTTAGAGCAATCGCAAGCCAAATTTGGGGGTCCGTTTATATGGGGGCTATACGTAAAAGTGGACCGATATGGACCAATTTTTGCATGGTTGTGTGAGATCATATACTAACACCATGTACCAAATTTCAGCCTGATCGGATGAAGTTTGCTTCTTTTAGAGCAATTGCAAGCCAAATTTGGGGGTCCGTTTATATGGGGGCTATACGTAAAAGTGGACCGATATGGCCCATTTTCAATACCATCCGACCTACATCAATAACAACTACTGGTGCCAAGTTTCAAGTCGATAGCTTGTTTCGTTCGGAAGTTAGCGTGATTTCAACAGACGGACGGACGGACATGCTCAGATCGACTCAGAATTTCACCATGACCCAGAATATATATACTTTATGGGGTCTTAGAGCAATATATCGATGTGTTACAAACGGAATGACAAAGTTAATATACCCCCATCCTATGGTGGAGGGTATAAAAATATGGGAAACATTTAAATCTGAAGCAATTTTAAGGAAACTTCGCGAAAGTTTATTTATGATTTATCGCTCGATACATATGCATTAGAAGTTTAGGAAAATTAGAGTCATTTTTAAACTTTTCGACTAAGCAGTGGCGATTTTACAAGGAAAATGTTGGTATTTTGACCATTTTTGTCGAAATCAGAAAAACATATATATGGGAGCTATATCTAAATCTGAACCGATTTCAACCAAATTTGGCACGCATAGCAACAATGCTACTTCTACTCCCTGTGCCAAATTTCAACTAAATCGGAGTTAAAAATTGGCATCTGTGGTCATATGAGTTTAAATCGGTGGAAAGCTATATATGGGAGATATATCTAAATCTGAACCGATATCAACCAAATTTGGCACGCATAGCTACAATGCTAATTCTACTCCCTGTGCAAAACTTCAACTATATCGGACCAAAAAATTGGCCTCTGTGGTCATATGAGTGTAAATCGGCCGAAAGCTATATATTGGAGCTATATCTAAATCTGAACCGATTTCAACCAAATTTTGCACGCATATCTACAATGCTAATTATACTCCCTGTGCAAAATTTCAACTAAATCGGAGCAGTAATTAGCCTCTGTGGTCATATGAGTGTAAATCGGGCGAAAGCTATATATGGGATCTATATCAAAATCTGAACCGATTTCAACCAAATTTGGCACGCATAGCTACAATGCTAATTCTACTCCCTGTGCAAAATTTCAACCAAATTGGGGTAAAACTCTGGCTTCTGCGACCGTATTAGTCCATATCGGGCGAAAATGGGAGCTATATCTAAATCTGAACCGATTTCAACCAAATTTTGCACGCATATCTACAATGCTAATTATACTCCCTGTGCAAAATTTCAACTAAATCGGAGCAGTAATTAGCCTCTGTGGTCATATGAGTGTAAATCGGGCGAAAGCTATATATGGGATCTATATCAAAATCCGAAACGATTTCAACCAAATTTGGCACGCATAGCTACAATGCTAATTCTATTCCCTGTGCAAAATTTCAATTAAATCGGAGTAAAAGATTGGCCACTGTGGTCATATGAGTGTAAATCGGGCGAAAGATATATATGGGAGCTATATCTAAATCTGAACCGATTTCAATAAAATTTGGAACACTTGACTATAGTACTAATTGTTCTTCTTGTGCAAAATTTTAAGCAAATTAGGGTAAAACTCTGGCTTTTGGGGCCATATCGGGCGAAATATATATGGGAGCTATATATAAATCTGAACCGATTTCTGAGCCAAAACACATACGTGTGGCAAATTTGAAGTCGATTGTACTAAAACTGCGACCTAGGTTTTGATTACAAAAATGTGTTCACGGACATGGCTATATCGACTCAGGAGCCCACCCTGAGCATTTTTGCCAAAGACACCATGTGTCTATCTCGTCTCCTTCTGGGTGTTGCAAACATATGCACTAACTTATAATACCCTGTTCCACAGTGTGGCGCAGGGTATAAATATGAATTAACTTCCATTCAAAAACTGCCTCCAGGGCTTTTTGAAAAACTTCAATACACTTTTCTTTAAAAAGCACTTTACGCATTCTACAGCCCATCTTCTTTTAAAAGGAAATTTGTGGGACTCTCGAGTTTCTATCATAAATTTTGAATTGACGCACTTTTTGTCAGAATTTGTTTCGTTTGGTATATAACGTATGTGACTTTTGACCATACCAGAAAAAATAGTTTCTTTTTTATACCCACCACCATAGGATGGGGGGTATATTAACTTTGTCATTCCGTTTGTAACACATCGAAATATTGCTCTAAGACCCCATAAAGTATATATATTCTGGGTCGTAGTGAAATTCTGAGTCGATCTGAGCATGTCCGTCCGTCCGTCCGTCCGTCTGTTGAAATCACGCTAACTTCCGAACGAAACAAGCTATCGACTTGAAACTTGGCACAAGTAGTTGTTATTGATGTAGGTCGGATGGTATTGCAAATGGGCCATATCGGTCCACTTTTACGTATAGCCCCCATATAAACGGACCCCAAAATTTGGCTTGCGAGGCCTCTAAGAGAAGCAAATTTCATCCGATCCGGCTGAAATTTGGTACATGGTGTTAGTATATGGTCTCTAACAACCATGCAAAAATTGGTCCACATCGGTCCATAATTATATATAGCCCCCATATAAACCGATCCCCCGATTTGGCTTGCGAGGCCCCTAAGAGAAGCAAATTTCATCCGATCCGGCTGAAATTTGGTACATGGTGTCAGTATATGGTCTCTAACAACCATGCAAAAATTGATCCACATCGGTCCATAATTATATATAGCCCCCATATAAACCGATCCCTCGATTTGGCTTGCGAGACCGCTAAGAGAAGCAAATTTCATCCGATCCGGCTGAAATTTTGTACGTGATGTTAGTATATGGTCTATAACAACCATGCAAAAAGTGGTCCACATCGGTTCATAATTATATATAGTCCCCATATAAACCGATCACCAGATTTGACCTCCGGAACCTGTTGGAAGACCAAAATTCATCTGATTCAGTTGAAATTTGGTACGTGGTATTAATATATGGCCTCAAACTCCCATGCAATAATTGGTCGATATCGGTCCATAATTATATATAGGCCCCATATAAACCGATCCCCAGATTTGACCTCCAGAGCCCCTTGGAAGAGCAAAATTCTTGCCATTCGGTTGAAATTTGGTACGTGATGTTAGTATATGGTATCCAACAACCATGCAGGAATTGGTTCCTACACTGAAAAAAATATTGTCGTGAGGTCAAAGATTTCATGTCTTTAAAATACGAATACAAATTTTGCTTAACATAGAAGACGCATTTCTCTAAAATAAAGTTATTTTCCTTGTTCAAAAGTCGATAAACTTTTCAATGAAGTTGTATTTTCCTTATAATTAAGTGATTTGACTTAAAAATGGGTATCTTAACATGAAAGAAAAAAATTATAGGCTAAGGTCAACTTGACTTTAATAATTCAGAAAAATTCTTTAAATTTAATGAAATTGTCTTTAAATTTGTTGTCTTTTTGCATCTTGACTACAAAGCAAAAAATCGTTCAAATATAGGACATGTTTTTCAAAACTTTATTTTAAAGAAGTTTTTTACTTCAAACATAGCATAATTTCTACTGGAAGTCGAGTCCTAATTTGGAAAATAAAGTTGCCGTTAACTCGTTTTTAAAGGAAAAATTAAAATTTGCTTCCTAGAATCAAGTACACAAAACCTAAATTTAAAAGAGAATTGTGTCTTAAAAGTATCCTTACTTGTATTCTCCGCTTCTTTGGCTCGGAATCAATACCAAATTTTTTAAAGTAAAGACAAAATCTTTGGAACCGAGTATGCTTTTTTTTCAGTGTATCAGTTCATAATTATATATAGCTCCCATATAAACCGATCCCCAGATTTGACCTCCGGTGCCTTTTGGAGAAGCAAAATTCATCCGATATGCTTGAAATTTGGTACGTGGTGGTAGTATATGATATTTAACAGCCATGCCAAAAGTGGTCCACATCAGTCCATAATCGTACATAGCCCCATATAAACCGATCCCGAGATTTGGTTTTGGAACCTCTTGGAAGAGCAAATTTCATCCGAGTGAGTTGAAATTTGGTACATTGTGCTAGTATATGGTCGTTAACAACCATGCCTAACTAGGTTCATATCGGTCTATAGTTATATATGGCCCTCAGATAAATCGATCCCCAATCACACAAAAATTGGTCCATATCAAGTTCATAATTGTATATAGCCCCCATATAAGTGACCCCCATATTTCAATTCTGGTTCTCTACGTACAAAAAGTCCATATCGATTCGTAATTATTTGTAGACCTAACTATACATAACTTTTTTGTCTAATATATACCATGTATGGACTAAATGACAGTCTTTCGTAGAAGTTTCTACGCAATCCATGGTGGTGGGTACATAAGATTCGGCCTGGCAGAACTTGCGGCCGTATGTACTTGTTCTTGTTGCTACTCTGGCCTAAACTTTGTTTGTTCCGTCATTTTATGTCTTCTGGCGTTATCATAGCTTTTGCAGATATTTTTTGTCTCTTTTGTTATAAAGATAATACAGAAGACCATATATTTTTATATTTTATTAAATTTTATTTTGTTACTCATCATCAGCTGTTGGGTTTTAAATTTTGAATGACAAAACACCAGATTCAGATAACGGCATAAACAGAGATGTCGGGAGAGAGAAAAATCAGCAACAATGAAATATTCACCAGACCTTCGGAACAATAATTTAGAAAAATTTTTCAGATTCTTAATGCCAGCTTGACCTTAGTCAACTTTCTTTCGTGTAAAGATATCCGGAATAAAACGACTTTATTGAAAGGTTTTTCGACTTTTGGGAAAGGAAAAAAAACTTTGTTAAAGATAAATGTGTCTTCTATGCTAAATAAACTTCGCATTCGTATTTTAAGGACAAGAAATATTTGGCCTCACTACAATATTTTTGTTTAGTGTATAAAAGACAAGCTGCAATGTATACAATCTCAATAATGGAACCAAGTTTCGAAGACTTGGAAAAGTCGAAGGGAAAATTTCATATTATGTTACTAAAGCGCAAAGAATTTTCTATTTTCTATTTCTATTTAAAAATGCGATATTTTATCAAATATTCAACATAAGAACGAAAATGCTTATCAGCCAGGCTATGTGTCATCGATCGAAATAAGTGAACAAGAACAAACCAAATGCTAAGGTGCTGCTACAGCATCTGAAATGTTCCGGAATCTGGTAACACAAATACATCCGTAGCGTAAGTTGAATTTCGCTTAAGTATAGTTGCAGCCAGGTCTGTGGAATCAGAGTCTGAGGATTTTGTTGGAGACGGAGTCGTAAAAATTTTATTCGACTCCGACATTTTACTAATTTAAATGAACGTATCTAATGCATTAAATATAAAATATTAATGGATTTCATATTAAATAAAAATATGCTCTGCACCTTTTCCTTTCCTTGCATTTGCCTATGGGATAAATTCTCTTGAGACTTCATTAAACATTAATGGCTCTAATAAAGCTTCGCCCACGGATAGAAAAAAAAAAACATATGCAAATGTTTTCAAAACTTCAAAAGAAAAGCGCGAAAAATTATGCAAATTCAACACCAGAAGCTGGCATGCCATCTCGATGCCAGAACAGATAGGACACTTTGACGAATACAATAAATTTTGCGATGGAAATAGTAATGCGCCACATTTTTGCCGGTACAATTATTTTGGCCATGGCCAAAGGGAAATTATTATGGTGCAAAAAAGAAGAAAAAACAGAATATCCCATCGGAATGCAGTTGCAATTGCAAAAGTGCATAGTCGAAATTACATGATGATAAATATAAAGTCAGATCGTACATCACATTGGTAAGGTATTCGAAAAAAAAAATGACAAAACGAGGGTGGAACAAAAATAATTTTTTCTCGTTTAAGATGGATACTAAGTTCCAGATTAACCGCTAATATTTTTTTTTTATTTATTATTACTAGTATATTATTATACTCTTATTGACAGAAAATTTTTTCAAAGTTGTTTTTTTATAGAAAATTTTGTCAAAATGTTATTTCTATAAAAAGTTTTGTCAAAATTTTATTTCTATAGCAAATTTTATCAAATTTTTATTTCTATAAAAAAATTATTCAAAATTTTATTACTATAGAAATATTTTTTTCTATAGAAAATTTAGTCAAAATTTTATTTCTATAGAAAATTGAGTCAAAATTTTATTTCTATAGAATATTTTGCAAAATTTTATTTCTATAGAAAATTTTGCAAAATTTTGTTTGTTACACAAAAATTTTTTCAAAATTTTATTTCTATAAAAATTTAAGTCAAAATTTTATTTCTATAGAAAATTTTGCCAAAATTTTATAGTAATAGATTTTTTTTATTAGAAAATTTGGTCAAAATTTTATTTCTATAGAAAATTTTGTCAAAATTTTATTTCTATAGAAAATTTAGTCAAAATTCTGTTTCTGTAGAATATTTAGTCAAAATTTTGTTTCTGTAGAATATTTTGCAGAATTTTATTTACTACACAAAAATTTTTCTAAAATTGTATTTTTATTGATAATTTTTTCAAAATTTTATTTCTATAAGAAAAAATTGTCAAATTTTATTTCTATAGTAAATTTTCTCAAAATTTTTTTCTTACTGATGCTCACGGATACTCACTGCTATGTATTCAAAATTTTATTACAATAGAAATATTTTTTTCTATATAAAATTTAGTCAAAATTTTATTTCTATATAAAATTTAGTCAAAATTTTGTTTCTATAGAATATTTTGCAAAATTTTATTTCTATAGAAAATTTAGTCAAAATTTTGTTTCTATAGAATATTTTGCAAAATTTTATTTCTATAGAAAATTTTGCAAAATTTTCTTTGCTACACAATTTTTGTTTTTAATTGTATTTCTATTGATAATTTTTTCAAACTTTTATTTCTATAAAAATTTTGCCAAATTGTATTTCTATCAGAATTTTATTCAAAATTAAATTAAAATTTTGCAAAATTTTTTACTAGACAAATTTTATCCAAAATTGTTTCAGTGAGCATAAAATTTTGGAAAAATTGCTGCTAAGTCGAAAACTTGTAGAAATGACTCATTTTTGCGAAATTGTCTAAACAATTATAAATATTTCCCAAATATTGCCCGAGTTTTGTAGAAGTCTGATTTGAGATTTTATCAAAATGTAGATCTAAATACAAAGTTGTGCGCCCGACTTTAGACTTTCCTTGCATTTTTATTTTTCGTTAACATTGTGTTGCGTCCCATAACGTTAGATTTAAATTTTAAGTACATACACACAAAAAATATTTTTCTGATTCAATCACGAAATTAATTGATCCAATTAATTTTTTAATTCAAATGTCTTCAATCACAGATATGATAGTATCAATTAAAAAATTAATTGATCCAATTAAAAACTTAATTGATACTATTAATTTGTGTGATTGATTTTTATTTCAATTAAAAAATTTGTTGAATCAATTAAATTTTTAATTGAATATTTTTTAAAACTCAAAAAAAAAAAAATTTCGTAAATTTTTTTTCTGTGTAGATTTTATAGAAGTATATACAATTTTGTCTAAATCGATTCAGATTCAAATTCATGCATATGGAAATATAAACCTTTATATAGCTCGCAACAAATTTAAAGGATTTGAGATAGTATCAATCATTTTGGTCCACAAATACATATACTGTTGGTATCTCCTCATATTATGATGGGTATTTATAGCATTATTTTATTTATTAAACATTGCCCTAAATTTGAAATATAGAGTTCAATTGGCATCTAATGTGAAATTAAGACCTTTTTTGCACACATAAATAAATACGATACTTTATATCGATCCACTTAAGGTACCCCCACAATAGAACTACAAATTAGTGGTATTAAAATGAGATTACTTATATCACCCGGAGTCGACTCCGGAGTCGGAGTCGAGCTGATGAAAAAGGCTGGAGTCGGAGTCGAGCAAAATTGGATCGACTCCACAGCCCTGATCACAGGTACGATTTGGCTACCATAAGTCATATTTTCATTAGTATTGCCATATACAACAAAAAAAAACATTTTTGCACACAGCATTGAGTCCACACTTACAATTTAGCTCCTGGTAATGCTGCAGAGAAGTATTTTCCCCATAGGACATAGCCTTACGAATACAAACAATGAGATGTTATTGGTTACCAATTTTAAACAAAATTACCTCCAAGATTATTTGGTAATGAGAGGTTTTGCTGAGTAATAGCGACCTATAGACCTACGCTTGTAAGTTAATAGTGTGCTAACCAAAACTTGCAGTATTTTTTTCTTAATGTGAATATTAACTAAAATATTTCAATTAATTTTTCCAAAATGTTATGTACCCATGTAAAAATTGGGGGATCAGATTTGATATGGTTAGATCTGAGCCAAAATATGATAGATCACAAAATATGAGACAGATCCGAAAAATGGTTATATCTGGTCAGATCTAAATACTATGGAATTGGATCTGATCAGATCTCAAAAATGAGACACATCTAATCAGATATAATTTGATATAATTGTATATTATTTCATACTATTGCATCTTTAGAGATCTTTAAACAGCATAGGATACCTGCCCATAATAAAAGCCCATAATTTGTATATAAAATGAGATCAATTGTTTTTTAAAAAAACCAAACAAAAAGTATATGAATTAAATAAATAAAAATAGAAAACAAATTAATTTGTGAATCTACCTAGGGTACTAAATAATGCTTAGTTGAAAATTTGCCTCGTATTTTGACGTTTTATTTCGCCCTCTCAATTTCTCGTCTTGGTTGCGGGTCCCATCCTCGTAATTTGGCAACTGACACTTGGCTGCGATCGGTCATTCATTGTGTTCGATTGTGAATCTTTTTTAGATTCTCCAATTCAGCCTCAGTTTCACGATTTTTTTTTATTTAATGGTGCAAGATCGTCCTCCTTTCAAAAGTCTTTTAAGGGTGTTCATGATTTTTTTTTTGATTATATTTTGGACCGTATTTAACCCCATATATAGTCATATATGATGTTATATATACTACCTCTGTAAAATAAATATGTGTGCAAAAATTGTTTCATTTCTCTTTTGGACGAAATTAACGGTACTTAAATTTTTATACCCTTCACCACTACTGTGGTACAGGGTATAATAAGTTTGTGCATTTGTATGTAACGTCAAGAAGGAAAAGTCTGAGACCCATCGTTTAGTATACCGATCGTCTTAGAATTAAATTCTGAGTCGATTTAGCGATGTCCGTCTGTCTGTCTGTCTGTCTGTCTGTCTGTCTGTTGATGTATTTTTGTGTGCAAAGTACAGCTCGCAGTTTTAGTCCGATTGTCCTAAATTTTGGTATAGGGTCCTGTTTCGGCTCAAAGACGATCCCTATTGCTTTTGGAAAAAATCGGTTCAGATTTAGATATAGCTGCCATATATATTTTTCACCGATCTGGTCATAATTGGCGTGTATATCAACCGATCTTCCTCAAATTCCGTACATCCGAATATTTTATGAGTCTCGAAAAACTTGCAAAATATCAGCCAAATCGGTTCAGATTTAGATATAGCTCTCATATATAGCTTTCGCCCGATTTACACTCAAATGACCACAGAGGCCAATTTTTTGCTCCGATTTAGTTGAAATTTTGCACAGGGAGTATAATTAGCATTGTAGCTATGCGTGCCAAATTTGGTTGAAATCGGTTCAGATTTAGATATAGCTCCCATATATATGTTTTTCTGATTTCGACAAAAATGGTCAAAATACCAACATTTTCCTTGTAAAATCGCCACTGCTTAGTCGAAAAGTTGTAAAAATGACTCTAATTTTCCTAAACTTCTAATTCATATATATCGAGTGATAAATCATAAATAAACTTTTGCGAAGTTTTCTTAAAATTGCCCCAGATTTTAATGTTTCCCATATTTTTTTACTAACATTGTGTTCCACCCTAGTGCATTAGCCGACTTAAATTTTGAGTCTATAGATTTTGTAGAAGTCTATCAAATTCTGTCCAGATCGAGTGATATTTAAATGTATGTATTTGGGACAAACCTTTATATATAGCCCCAACACATTTGACGGATGTGATATGGTATCGAAAATTTAGATCTACAAAGTGGTGCAGGGTATAATATAGTCGGCCCCGCCCGACTTTAGACTTTCCTTACTTGTTTCTTTTTAAGGATGTTTAGGTGACTTATGCTATGATTATCATTAGCTGTTTTGTCGCTAGACACCAATTCGATGTACCGTTATATAAAATTTGTAATGAAAGTTAGAAGTTCAATAGAAAATAGTTATATGTGCATTGTACATCATTTGCATTTTTTGCTGAAGAGTACACAGGCTCATTACAGTTCCGTTGTGAATAATAAATATAGATTGTGGGTGAGTTACATTAATGTTCTTTTTATGTATTCAGAAGAAATTTAGTGCAAATTATTAATCTTTAGTGAAAAATTCCGCAAGGAAGTGAACTTTCAGAGGAAGAACGCGGAAAATTGATCGGAATGGACCTAGCTGGGTCTGAATGTGACTAGACAACGAATTCAGCAAATTATCAAGCACGATATAGGACTAAAATACGAAAATTAAATTCCTAAACCGCGGTTAACACAACACCATAAATATGCTCGCATTTCTTTTGCTGAAAAATACAAGTTTTGGGACGAAGAGTTCGAAACGGTTATATTTAGCGACGAAAAGGAATTCAATTTGGATGGTCCTGATGGCCATTACAAATATTGGCGATATTCTTGGTATCCTCGTCAAACTTGCTACAAACGCAAGTTTGTAGCAAGTTTGACGCAATGGACTGAATGTCTAAGTTTGACGCAATGGACTGAATGTCTAAGTGAGCCTGATACATCGGGCTGCCACATAACCTAACCTAATCCTATAGAAGATCTCTGGGGCATATTATCCGCTAAGGTATTTGCGAAGTCCAAGCAATATACAACATCCAAAGAACTGAAGTCTGCAATTGCAGCAAAATGGGAAAAAATCGATATGGCGACTCTGATACAGAAATGGTATGTTCTATGCCTCACCGATTACAGCAAGTTCTAATAAACAAGGGCAATACTACATCGTATTAGTTAATCAAACTATCTTAATTTTATTTTGATATATAGCTCAAATATTATTTTACACACATACATATTTTCTATGGCTATGTATGTATTTTCTGTCAAAGCAAACGTTGAATAAAGATTTCGTTTATGTATTTTAGTAAGGTACAAAAGTGTAAATAAAATAAGAAAAAATTTTTTTCAATAAAAGTTCTTTATAAGACTAGAACATAAATTTACACGTTGCACATATAATTTTTTTACGGGGGTATATCTTATTAGACATAGTGCTATACATGGTCCTATCCAAGCGTATATTATTAGATATGCATATAATTAGATATTATACCATATATGATGAGATCTGCGATTATATCTAACCAGATCTAGCAAAATAAATGGCATATCTGTTCAGATCTAATTATGTCTGAATCAATTTTTGAACAGATCCAATTAGATAAAATTTGATATTATTAGATAGGATTGGATCTTCCAATTTTTACACGGGTATGTGACAATTGTTACCATACAGCTCTCCTTTTATGAATACCTGAAAATAGATAACAAAAAGCATGTTTTAGTTTTTAAAGAAATGTTAAAAGAATTTATGTTTTATATACTAATCGAAGAAATTTTAGCAAACACAATTTAAACAATATTAGGTACAAATTTTATTAAAATAAAGAAATTTTAAGTATAGCAAAGTTCATTATGTTTACTTCAAAAATTGTTTTCTTTAACTTTACGACACGAATCTCTAAATTTTAAGAAATGAGATCTGTATCTTACATAGGACATAGGGCACCCAATATTCCAATTGGTTAGTCGAATAAGTTGTGGCGTTGTAAACGTTTACTCAAAAAAAATGTTTTCTTCGATTCAAAGATTTTGACCTTTCCATAAAGATTTTGGTATTTCGAGCCAAATATGATGCATTAAAATTATGAAATTTCTATTTATAACAAGTAAGGAAAGTCTAAAGTCGGCCCGACTATATTATACCCTGCACCACTTTGTAGATCTAAATTTTCGATACCATATCACATCCGTCAAATGTGTTGGGGGCTATATAAAGGTTTGTCCCAAATACATACATTTCAATATCACTCGATCTGGACAGAATTTGATAGACTTCTACAAAATCTATAGACTCAAAATTTAAGTCGCTAGGGTGGAACACAATGTTAATAAAAAACAAGTATATACGGCCGTAAGTTCGGCCAGGCCGAATCTTATGTACCCTCCACCATGGATTGCGTAGAAACTTCTACGAAAGACTGTCATCCACAATCGAAATACTTGGGTTGTGGTATCATAAAACTTCTTAACATCGTTTTCTAAATTGTGAGTTAGTCCATATATATTAGACAAAAAAGTTATGTATAGTTAAGTCTACAAATAATTACGAATCGATATGGTTTTTTTGCACGGTACCAAATTTCAACTCACTCGGATGAAATTTGCTCCTCCAAGAGGCTCCAAAACCAAATATCGGGATCGGTTTATATGGGGCTATATATGATTATGGACTGATATGGACCACTTTTGGCATGGTTGTTAAATATCATATACGATCACCACGTACCAAATTTCAAGCAGATCGGATGAATTTTGCTTCTCCAAAAGGCACCGGAGGTCAAATCTGGGGATCGGTTTATATGGGAGCTATATATAATTATGGGCTGACAGGAACCAATTCCTGCATGGTTGTTGGATACCATATACTAACACCATGTATCAAATTTCAGCCGGATCGGATGAAATTTGCTTCTCTTAGAGACCTCGCAAGCCAAATCGGGGGATCGGTCTATAAGGGGGCTATATATAATTATGGACCTATGTGGACCAATTTTTGCATGGTTGTTAGAGACCATATACTAACACCATGTACCAAATTTCAGCCGGATCGGATGAAATTTGCTTCTCTTAGAGGCCTCGCAAGCCAAATCGGGGGATCGGTTTATATGGGGGCTATATATAATTATGGACCGATGTGGACCAATTTGTGCATGGTTGTTAGAGACCATATACTAACACCATGTACCAAATTTCAGCCTGATCGGATGAAATTTGCTTCTCTTAGAGTCCTCGCAAGCCAAATCGGGGGATCGGTTTATATGGGGGCTATATATAATTATGGACCGATGTGGACCAATTTTTGCATGGTTGTTAGAGACCATGTACTAACACCATGTACCAAATTTGAGCCGGATCGGATGCAATTTGCTTCTCTTAGAGGCCTCGCAAGCCAAATCGGGGGATCGGTTTATATGGGGGCTATATATAATTATGGACCGATGTGGACCAATTTTTGCGTGGTTGTTAGAGACCACATACTAACACCATGTACCAAATTTCAGCCGGATCGGATGAAATTTGCTTTTCTTAGAGGCCTCGCAAGCCAAATTTGGGGGTCCGTTTATATGGGGGCTATACGTAAAAGTAGACCGACCTACATCAATAACAACTACTTGTGCCAAGTTTCAAGTCGATAGCTTGTTTCGTTCGGAAGTTAGCGTGATTTCATCAGACGGACGGACGGACGGACATGCTCAGATCGACTCAGAATTTCACCACGACCCAGAATATATATACTTTATGGGATCTTAGAGCAATATTTCGATGTGTTACAAACGGAATGACAAAGTTAATATACCCCCATCCTATGGTGGAGGGTATAAATATAGGAAACATTGAAATCTGAAGAAATTTTAAGGAAACTTCGCAAAAGTTTATTTATGATTTATCGCTCGATATATATGTATTAGAAGTTTAGGAAAATTAGAGTCATTTTTACAACTTTCCGACTAAGCAGTGGCGATTTTACAAGGAAAATGTTGGTATTTTGACCATTTTTGTCGAAATCAGAAAAACATATATATGGGAGCTATATCTAAATCTGAACCGATTTCAACAAAATTTGGCACGCATAGCTACAATGCTAATTCTACTCCCTATGCAAAATTTCAACTAAATCGGAGTTAAAAATTGGCCTCTGTGGTCATATGAGTTTAAATCGGTGGAAAGCTATATATGGGAGATATATCTAAATCTGAACCGATTTCAACCAAATTTGGTACGCATAGCTACAATGCTAATTCTACTCCCTATGCAAAATTTCAACTAAATCGGACCAAAAAATTGGCCTCTGTGGTCATATGAGTGTAAATCGGCCGAAAGCTATATATTGGAGCTATATCTAAATCTGAACCGATTTCAACCAAATTTTGCACGCATAGCTACAATGCTAATTATACTCCCTGTGCAAAATTTCAACTAAATCGGAGCAAAAAATTAGCCTCTGTGGTCATATGAGTGTAAATCGGGCGAAAGCTATATATGGGAGCTATATCAAAATCTGAACCGATTTCAACAAAATTTGGCACGCATAGCTACAATGCTAATTCTACTCCCTGTGCAAAATTTCAACTAAATCGGAGCAAAAAATTGGCCTCTGTGGTCATATGAGTGTAAATCGGGCGAAAGCTATATATGGGAGCTATATCTAAATGTAAACCGATTTCAACCAAATTTGGCACGCATAGCTACACTACTAATTGTACTCCATGTGCAAAATTTCAATTAAATCGGAGTAAAAGATTGGACACTGTGGTCATATGAGTGTAAATCGGGCGAACGATATATATGGGAGCTATATCTAAATCTGAACCGATTTCAATAAAATTTGGCACGCATAGCTACACTACTAATTGTACTCCTAATGCAATGGAGCCACCGTGGTGCAATGGTTAGCATGCCCGCCTTGCATACACAAGGTCGTGGGTTCGATTCCTGCTTCGACCGAACACCAAAAAGTTTTTCAGCGGTGGATTATCCCACCTCAGTAATGCTGGTGACATTTCTGAGTGTTTCAAAGCTTCTCTAAGTGGTTTCAATGCAAAGTGGAACGCCGTTAGGACTCGGCTATAAAAAGGAGGTCCCTTGTCATTGAGCTTAACATCGAATCGGGCAGCACTCAGTGATAAGAGAGAAGCTCACCAATGTGGTATCACAATGGACTGAATAGTCTAAGTGAGCCTGATACATCGGGCTGCCACCTAACCTAACCTAGTGCAAAATTTCAACCAAATTGGGGTAAACCTCTGGCTTGTGGGACCGTATTAGTCCATATCGGGCGAAAGATATATATATGTGAGCTATATCTAAATCTGAACCGATTTCAATAAATTTTGGCACACTTTACAGTACTAATTGTTCTTCTTGTGCAAAATTTTAAGCAAATTAGGGTAAAACTCTGGCTTTTGGGGCCATATCGGGCGAAATATATATGGGAGCTATATCTAAATCTGAGCCGATTTCTTCCACAACCAATTCTATTCTGAGCTAAAACATATACTTGTGGCAAATTTGAAGTCGATTGGACTAAAACTATTCTATTCTGAGCTAAAACACATACTTGTGGCAAATTTGAAGTCGATTGGACTAAAACTGCGACCTAGACTTTGATTACAAAAATGTGTACACGGACAGACGGACATGGCTATATCGACTCAGGAGCCCACCCTGAGCATTTTTGCCGAAGACACCATGTGTCTATCTCGTCTCCTTCTGGGTGTTGCAAACATATGCACTAACTTATAATACCCTGCTCCACAGTGAGGCGCAGGGTATAAAAATTTAAAATTGTGCTAAAGGCTCAACTTTAAAGACAATTCCAAAAGCGTGCTCCCAAATGATGTTCTTTCAATAGGATGTGCATTTAACCCTTAAAATCACAAAAAATATGCAAAATGGTAAAAAAAGACCATGCACACATTTTTGCTATATTTATTTATTCTTTTTTTGTTTATTAGTAGTTGTATCTCCAACAAAAACAACTGCAAGTTGTTCTAAAGGCGCCACTTTAAAAGCACTTCTAAAAATGTCCTTCCAAAGAGGTGATTGTTTAACTGCACAGAAAGTTATTTTAATTACGTTTTGTTTAATAAGATTTTTTTATATTTTTTTTATAATAATTATTTACATTTTCACGGACGAAAAAGACTGTTTTCATATGTTTGGATGTAAAAATTTTATGTTGGGAACTCAAATTTTTTAACACAATATTTTTTAGTGCAAGCATATAATGTTCATAAACTAGCATAACATGTTTGGGAAATATATGTTAGAACATATTATGTTTGGGACATGAAATGTTTGTAAATATAATATGCTTAGATGCAAACATATATTAAATTAGAAATAGCCTATAAACATATATGTGTTTAGAAAGTGAGACCTAGAGAGTATGCTGCAAGTAAAATAATGGAAGTAACCAATTGGCGCCTTAAAAGTATATCCATACAAAGAAAATTTCATTAACATTTTTTTTCTACCAGTGTATGCCCTTAGGTGAAACACAATATGTTTGAACAACACAAACAATATTTTGTTTGGACCAATCCTGAAAATATATATGCTTGAAGCAAAATGGGTTTGGGGTATATGTTACAGAAGCGATTTTGTTGTCGAAAAAAAGCTATATTCTCTCTAGAAAAATTCCGATTTTTTGAAAATATTTGAGATCAAACGTTTCAGACAAGCGTTAGAATTCAAAAAAATTCTTAAAAAATATTAATTTTGAAAATTATTAAAAATTTCTTTAATTCACATCCAAAACACTGAAGTTGGGTCACACCTTAAGAAGTGATGTAAGTTCAGTGCAACGGCTTTTGAAATGGTAGACATCCATCCTATAATAAGCTTATGTCAATGTCATCGCTTCTGAGCCAATTTTGCACCACTTCCGGATCCAAGAAGAATATTTTCATTACTTTTTTAGCGACGCTTTTTTTGCGGACATCTTAAAAGATTCAGTGCACATTAACTAAGTTTTCGTTTACATATAAACAATTTGATTTTAGTAGAGAATGGAAATATTTTTACTCTACACAGATATTTTAACAACATTAGCTTTATCTCTGGAAAATATTATCTATCTTCCAATTTGTAGGTTTTTGAATTTTTTGGCAAATTTAAATTTTCAATTTTGGTTTCAGATTACACGCACAGAAGTACTATAGATTTTCCGGGAAAACGTATTTTTTTTTAATTGTGTTATGATGTTTTAAATGCTACAAACTTGATTTCCTACAATTCAGGAAAAGTTTTAAGACGTGAGAATTTTTTTCCGGTTGTATCTTAAAAGATACAGCGCGCATTTATGGGTTAATTCATTGGGTTAATAAATGTATAACTCGATTTTATCATTTTTCATGAATCGACACTTTTAGAAACATTTTTTTCAAAATGTCTTTTATTTTATTATAGCAAATTAAACTTTACATATACACGATACGTATCTTCTTATGTGTAAAATTTAATTTATGAAAACCAAATGCTATCTAAATACAATAAAACCTTTCAAAGGTGGACACCTATGGTCGCCGAATATTTGTCCACTTACGAGAAGTTAATTTTAATGTGTTTATATAGCAAACTTGCCACAACAACTGTTGCAGGTGTTCGGTTTTCAGAGTGTCCAAGTTTGAGAGGTTTCACTGTATATTACCTAAAACGGACATTTTGTGAAGTGCACAAAAAGAAGCCTATCCTAAGAAAAGCAATTTTGGATGTACATTAAAATTGATGTCTTGGAAGAACTTCCCTGTAAAACAATTAAAAGTGCTCATTAAGTGGGGTACACTGAAAACAAAAATATTAACATTATATGAAGAACTATGCACCTAAATTTTAGGACTTTGAGGAAATTTCAATTTAAAAAAGTATATATGGCCGTAAGTTCGCCCAGGCCGAATCTTATGTACCCTCCACCATGGATTGCGTAGAAACTTCTACGAAAGAGTGTCATCCACAATCGAATTACTTGGGTTGTGGTATCTTAAATAGTTTTCTAAATTGTGAGTTAGTCCATACGTTGTATATATTAGACAAAAAAGGTATGTGTAGGTAAGTCTACAAATAATTACGAATCGATATGGGCTTTTGCACGGTACGTAGGAAGCCAGAATTGAAATATGGGGGTCGCTTATATGGGGGGTATATACAATTATGAACTTGATATGGACCAATTTTTATGTGATTGGGGATCGATTTATCTGGGGGCTATATATAACTATAGACCGATATGGACAATGTACCAAATTTCAACTGACTCGGATGAAATTTGCTCCTCCAAGATGCTCCAAAACAAAATCTCGGGATCGGTTTATATGGGGGCTATATATGATTATGGACTGATATGGACCACTTTTGGCATAGTTGTTAAATATCATATACTACCACCACGTACCAAATTTCAACCAGATCGGATGAATTTCGCTTCTCCAAAAGGCACCGGAGGTCTAATCTGGGGATCGGTTTATATGGGGGCTATATATAATTATGGACCGATTTCGACCAATTTTTGCATGGATATTTTAGGCCATATATTAACACCATGTACCAAATTTCAGCCGGATCGGATGAAATTTGCTTCTCTTAGAGGTTCCGTATACCAAATCGGAGGATCGGTTTATATGGGGGCTATATATAATTATTGATCGATGTGGACCACTTTTTGCATGGTTGTTAAAGACCATATACTAACACCATGTACCAAATTTCAGCCGGATCGGATGAAATTTGCTCCTCCAAGAGGCTCCGAAAGCCAAATCGGGGGATCGGTTTATATGGGGGCTATATATAATTATGGACCGATGTAGACCAATTTTTGCATGGTAGTTAGAGACCATATGCTGACACCATGTACCAGATCAGCCGGATCGGATAAAATTTGCTTCTCTTAGAGTCCCCGCAAGCCAAATTTGGGGGTCCGTTTATATGGGGGCTAAACGTAAAAGTGGACCGATATGGCCCATTTGCAATACCATCCGACCTACACCAATAACAACTAGTTGTGCCAAGTTTCAAGTCGATAGCTTGTTTCGTTCGAAAGTTAGCGTGATTTCAACAGACGGACGGACGGACGAACGGACGGACATGATCAGATCGACTCAGAATTTCACCACGACCCGGAATATATATATACTTTATGGGCTCTTAGAGCAATATTTCGATGTGTTACAAACGGAATGACAAAGTTAATACACCCCCATCACATGGTGGAGGGTATAAAAAAATTCATAATCTTTTCTTTAAAATTGTATTCTTTAAGGAAAGATCCAATTCTTTGGATCCAAGTAACTTTTTGTTTCGATAAAAACTGGTCCTTGACCGAGTTTTATCACCGAAAATTGAATTTAGTTCATCGATTCTTTTACGGTCTTTTGCGTTGCTGTAGACAACACAAATAGCGCTCGTATGTTAAAATTTCCTGAGTACGTATAACCTTAAAAATGTCACCGATAGATACAGTTGGCAGATTGCAACAAAAAATTGAACTCTCTATTTCACTAAAGCCAATTTAACTTTATTTTAGTTCATGGAATTATTATGTTTGGAGAAAGTTGCCTTTACTCTAATATTTTTTTGCGTACGTTAGTTAAATTCATTAAAAAAACGGGGAAAAATTATACATAAATTAAACATAAAGATTTATTAAATTCGTATTTCTCACAACATAGTTCATTATTTCTTTAAATTTGTATATTTTACTAGAAATGCGTTCATCATGAACTTCATATGTCACTAAAGACATTCTTGCAATTTTTAACTCCAATTTTTTCCTCCAAACTACAAAATTTTCTTTAACATGAGAAAAAAAAACTTAATTATGTCTAATAAATTTTCTTGAATTTGTCGAAAAATATTTACTTATTTTTGTGATATCAGCGTGATGCCAGCGTTTGTAATACTGTTTAGTTAAAATTTTCTAAAAATATAAAAAAAAATTTCTAAAATTAACCACAAGTTTTCTTCCTGGTGGGTTCACTGTTTTTTCAGTGTAGGATTGCCCAATCCCGAAATATAATAAGCCACCCCCAATATTAGCTTACTTGATTTTTACGCACTTATTTAATTTCCCTAATTTTCATACCATTCTCGTAACTCTCTGACATTGATGGGAGGCAACGAGGAAAAAAGCAAACAAACTACCAAACTGAACATAAAAGAAAGCAAGACAACTTTTCGTTGTCACATGAACATCTGTAGGCTGAGAACAAAATTCCGGGACTTCCATAACAAAAGAATCCATAACGGTAAAAGCATAAAGAAGTCATCATCCTCATGTGTATGTGGCACATGAAATGGAATCCGCACGGGTGTTCAAAGACATCAGACAGACAACTGCATCCATAGTCCCGTCCGTCTGGGTTGAATGCAAGTGGCAAATTCAAATGTAGTTACACCAGTAGCTGATGGTGTCGGCGGCGTTGTTGAGGCTACGGAATGGTAATTGCATATCTCAACATGGTACAACATCACACATGCGCCATTGTAGTTGAGATATCAGACTTTAGTTACAAACAAAAAAATAGCTCCATGTGAATGCAATTCCCCAACTATGGTAGGGCAAACAGCGAATACCAAAAAAAGGCGAAACACAATCCAACTATCGTATCAACAGAGCGAAAGGTGTCAATATTTAATAGAGCCAGCCAGCAAGCCATTGATGGGTAGTCTCTGGACAGACTTCATCTTATCCATAACGAATCTTGGATTTCCCTGACATACTGAAGATTATTCACAAGGTGATTGAATGGTTGATTACAAAGAGTGGAAGATATACTGCCACCGATAGCACACATCCCACTTATAGTTGTTTCTCATCCAAATATGGATCCACACACACCGATGATTTTCAATTTTTCCCATAACCGCATTTGCAGAGATTCTAAATATTTGCGTGTAATTTTAGATTTCTTTATAACTCCATCGATCCCCCCTCCAACCATTAATCATCAATTGCTTGCCGGTCGGTGGCTTCGATCTCAACCTTCATTCATACTCGTATTGCGTGACCGACCAATAAAACGCATCCACAAACATTTGTTCGCTGTCTGGCTTTTTCATTCAGAACGCATAATATTTCAATTAATTTAATAGAAAATATGCGAAACTGCTATCACTGGCAGAGAATATCAGCTAATGCCTTTTGGCTAGCTGGCTTGGTTGGCTAACTCAAAGCTCATCTCTTCTGTGGAATTGATTGTTTCTACATGACTGCAAATGAAATCAGTTTTTGTGGGAATACCACAAAACAACGGTATGGCAGATTCAGGGAAAATTTTCCTGTTTTAATTTAAGCATTGCGAAAAATTATATTTATATTAAATCAAAAATTTAACCATATACACACAAGAATATTTAAATGTTCGATACTTCGCATACGGATTTTGGTATTGATTACGAGCCAAAGACGCGAATAAAAAATTGCTTCATATCTAGGTTCAACAAAATTGCCTCAAAAACTAGATATGTTGTAGAGATGGAAAACTTATCACCAATAAAATACCCGAGAATTGTTAAATGGTGTAATTTATTTTTTTTTTTAAATCAAGAAAAGTTTTCGAAAAAAGCACAATGCAGGAAAATTGATAAATAATTTGAATATTCACATTCTTTTATAATATAATATTAATTTTTCGTTGTCTGTATGGACTGAATAGTCCATGTAGACCCAAAAAATCGCACTATACCTCACATAGCCCAAGTAATTAACTTTACATTTAGTTTTTTATACCCTCCACCATAGGATGGGGGTATATTAACTTTGTCTTTCCGTTTGTAACACATCGAAATATTGCTCTAAGACCCCATAATGTATATATATTCTGGGTCGTGGTGAAATTCTGAGTCGATCTAAGCATGTCCGTCCGTCCGTCCGTCTGTTGAAATCACGCTAACTTCCGAACGAAACAAGCTCCCGACTTTAAACTTGGCACAAGTAAAGGGTGGTTAAATTGTAAGGGCCGATGTTGAATGTGAACCACACACGCAAAGAAAAAAAACGTTTGGAAAACGTGTACCGAAAACGTTTTTCTTTTGTTAGAGTTTTTTGAATTGCTTCGAAAATTTTAAACTTTTATCACCAAAAAAATTCGTTTGTTACAAAATTTTTTCAATAAAAAAAATTATTTTTGAAACAACAACACAGTCCATTTCGTTTATATCAAACACTGTTCTTTTCTGACTTTAGGTCTTTAATAAGACACATTTTACAGTTCAAAATTTAATATACTACAATGTAATGTTGAACATTTTTTCGGAATCTTCCGAACATATCTGGAGTATATGTAAAAAAACAAAAAAAAAAAAAAAACTTTGGTCGAAGCAGGGATCGAACCCACGACCCTTGGCATGCAAGTCGGACGTAGCAACCACTGCTCCACGGTGCCAAACTAAATGTTTGTTTCTGTCAAATAAACTTTGTTTATTCGGTTCGTGGGCGCCGCAAGCTATGCTATATAAATATTACTTATATGGATATTTATCTATTGATGACCATAACAGGTACATAGCTCAGTGGTTAGTGTGTTGGCTTACAAAGTGCATGGTCCGCGGTTCGATTCTCCGTCCAGGCGAAAGGTAAAAAAATTTTAAAAATTTATAAAATCGTATAATTTCTTCTACATTGTGTGTATTACAGGAAAGGGTGTTAAGAACTAAAAAACCTCGTGTGAGGACAAATGCAATTAGCAAGAAAAAATGTTTATTTTTTTTTTAGTTTGTTTTTATGAAATTGTTTTTACATTCTGGAAAAGAATAAACGTTTATCACAAACAGTATATACTTTTCTTCCAAATACACTTCCTTACAGCGAAAAGCAAATGAGAAACGAACTTTGTTTGTCTAAAATTTCGTTTGGGAGGAAAGAATTATTTTTTTGCGTGCACCTAAACGCCAAGTTTTTTCCGAATTTTATTTGACATTTCTCTATTTCAGACTTACTCAATTTGAACCATGGACGTCGTGAACGGGCAGAATGGTTCCAAGAAATGGCAACAGTGGATGATTAATTTTCGAAGAAAATCATCTTCAGTGATGAGGCACATTTTCACCTCAGTGGATTCGTCAATAAACAGAATTGCCGCATTTGGGCGAATGAGAATCCAAGAGTGATTGTCGAAAAACCAAAGCACCCACAAAGAGTGACTGTTTGGTGCGGTTTATGGGCTGGCGGCATCATCGGACCGTATTTTTTCCAAAATGAGGCCGGACAGGTAGTTAATGTGAATGGTGTTCGCTATCGTGAGATGATGACGATATGTGGTTTCAGCAGGACGGTGCCACTTGCCACACAGCTAACGAAACAATGGCTCTTTTGTACAACAAATTCAATGGCCGTGTTATATCACGTAATGGCGATGTCAATTGGCCGCCAAGATCATGTGATTTGACACGGTTGGACTTTTTTCTTTGGGGTTATTTGAAAGAAAGGGTGTACGTTGATAAGCCAGCAACAATTCAAGAGCTAAAGGATGAGATTATTCGGCACATTAACGGCATAGAACCTCCATTATGCCTCAGCGTCATCGAAAATTTGGAGGTGTGCCACCGAGGTCGCGGCGCCCATTTGGCCGATATTTTGTTACATACATAATTGAGTAATACCAATATATCATAATAAACTAAAATTACAACAATTTCCTAAATAGTTTGTGTTTTATTCAAAATCAACATCGGCCCTTGAAATTTTAACCACCCTTTAGTTGTTATTGATGTAGGTCGGATGGTATTGCAAATGGGCCATATCGATCCACTTTTACGTACAGCCCCATATAAACGGACCCCCAAATTTGGCTTGCGAGGCCTCTAAGAGAAGCAAATTTCATCCGATCCGGCTGAAATTTGGTATATGGTGTTAGTATATGGTCTCCAACAACCATGCAAAAATTGGTCCATATCGATCGATAATTATATATAGCCCCCATATAAACCGATCCCCCGATTTGGCTTGCGGAGCCTCTAAGAGAAGCAAATTTCATCCGATCCGGCTGAAATTTGAGACAGGGTGTTAGTATATGGTCTCTAATGACCATGCAAAAATTGGTCCACATCGGTCCATAATTATATATAGCCCCCATATAAATTCAAAATTCATCTGATTCAGTTGAAATTTGGTACGTGGTGTTAATATATGGCCTCAAACACCCATGCAAAAATTGGTCTAAATCGATCAATAATTATATATAGGCCCCATATAAACCCATCCCCAGATTTGACCTCCGGAGCCCTTTGGAAGAGCAAAATTCATCCGATTCGGTTGAAATTTGGTACGTGATGTTAGTATATGATATATAACAACCATGCCAAAAGTGGTCCATATCAGTCCATAATCATATATAGTCCCCATATAAACCGATCCCGAGATTTGGTTTTGGAGCCTCTTGGAGGAGCAAATTTCATCCGAGTCAGTTGAAATTGTAACAACCATGCTAACAACCAAGCCTAACTAGGTCCATATCGGTCTATACACGCACAGAAAAACCATGTTTGGACATGGTTGCCGCATCCGTTTAATGCTTATCTAGAGCATGTAATTGCCGCGAAAACCATGTATTTGGTCTTTGTAAAAATAGTTTTCGAGCGGAGAAAAATGTATGGTGGCAATAAGCATTTGAATGGTTCTCAAATACCACAAACATGTTCTATCATTTAAATGATAGAATTTGAGACCATTACATGGTCGGGAAAACCATGTACCTGACCATTCAATTTTTTTTACTTTTTTACAGGGAAAAAAGTATTTTTATAGGTTAAGTATAGATATGTCTAGAAGCATTACATGGCCATAAAGACCATTTACATTTTTTTCGTGACCATTTAATTTTTTAACTTTTTTGCAGCGAAAAGAATTTTATAAAAACATTGAAGAGGTACACACGATTTTCAATTTGTGCGTCAGTCGTGTGTTGATTGTTTCTTGGAATGGACGGAGAATACGGATTTACTGTGTTTTGTGTTAATTTATTTATTCAGAAGTGGCACGTGGTTTTATGTGAACACAAAAAGGGAAAGAGTAATTGAAATGTAAATGTTCCTGTTTTTTGTTATGCATTTTGCTATATGGATCATTTATTTTTATTTGCAGTTACATGATGTCTGCGTTTGTACATTTGATGGTAACGATGTAAATATTAAATAATTACTTATTGTTGAAATTGAAATAAAATAGAGTGTGTAAAAATATATGATGTTTGCTTGAACGGCATTATAAATACAAATAAACAATGAATTAGTTTATAAATAAATAAAAACAAACAAATAAAGTTAATTTTGTGTTTTCTTTTCTCAAGTGGCGTCCTTTTTTCGACGATGAAAAAAGTTTATTCATAAAGATGAAAACATTTTAGGTTGTGACCATGTTCTTTTAACTAGGAGAAAAACATTTTTAATGAATACCATAACATTTTAAATCGTGACCATTGTCTTTTCATTCAAACAAAATTCTTTTTATCAATATAATAACATTTTAGATGAGGACAATTATATTTTTCTTAGAACCATGTTCACTGAGCCAACATGGTTGCAGTTTAAAATGTTACATGGTCTCCGCAAAAATAGCTCCTATCATATTATTTTGCTCTTCGAATATGATTGTGACAATCATGTTTCTTCTCTGCGTGTAGTTATATATAGCCCTCAGATAAATCGATCCCCAATCACGCAAAAATTGGTCCATATCAAGTTCATAATTCTATATAGCCCCGATATAAGCGACCCCCATATTTCAATTACCGTGCAAAAGTCCATGTCGATTCGTAATTAATTATAGACGTACCTATACATAAATTTTGTGTCTAATATATACAACGTATGGAATAACTCACAATTTAGAAAACGATGTTAAGAAGTTTTAAGATACCGCAACCCAAGTAATTCGATTGTGGATGACAGTCTTTCGTAGAAGTTTCTACGCAATCCATGGTGGAGGGTACATAAAATTCGGCCTGGCCGAACTTACGGCCGAATATACTTGTTTTACTTTAAAGCAGTAATGTGGAAGCATAAAAATGGAACAACATTTCACTTTCTTGGATAATAATCAATTTTATAGTAATAATAACAGGAATATATACAATTGGTCAAAATCATTTGTTGTTAGCACCTAATCATTTTTATATGTATTTATTTTCATAATTTGTTATGATTGTAATTCTTGTAATAAATAAATAAAATAATAAATAAATAATATATATATGGGAATATATGCCAATATGTTTTAGGAAATTGGTGGATTTCTTACAGAAATACCCCACCATCATTTTTCTACCAAAAGCACTCCCCACTTTTAAAAGTCACCTCAGTTTATCTAATGAAAAAAGAAAGAAAATTTGTTTGTTCTTATACCCAGATAGACAGACAGCGAAAGGTTAAAACCCTATTGCATGTCATTGTTAGTAACAAAGTAATTGTTTATAACTTCAACACAACCCTAAGTGGGTGGAGAGCCGGCAACGGATTTTCTTTCCATACCATACCACCTCCACCACCAGCTGCTGCAATATACCGTTGACTCTTGCCACTATGGAAACCCATTTGTCAAACTTCAATGTAAGAATGCATGTCTGCTAGTAAAGGAAGATACTTTTGAATGGATGTCAACAGCTAACTTATGGTGCTTGCCGGGCCACAATGTAACTCTCCAGGAAAAGGGCAGACTAAGAAGAATAAAATGTCTTTGTTTCAACTTTTATAGAGATGAGAGACAAAGGATATCTTATTGACACATTTGTTTTTCAATAGGGATCTGTTGGGCTAGATAAGTTTAGGTGTTGTGGAAGTCTCTCGAAGACACAGACATAGACATACTCTTAAACCACCAAATTCATTGTGAAATACGTCTTTTATCAAACTGAAAAGCCGCATGCCCGGTTCCAATGATTTTGTCTCTAAAGTTTAGAAATTTTAACTAAGCTCTATTGCAAACGCCGATATCACAACAATTTTTTTACAAATTGAAGAAAATTTATTAAACATAATTGTTTTTTTTTTTTCACTTGTTAAAGAAAATTTTGAAGGCAAAAATTGAAATTCGAAATTGTTTATCCGGACGGAGTGTTTGTTATGAAAAGAATCTTACAGTGTGGCCAATCGATACGAATTGTCGGCGATGACTACATGTTCGATAAATATGTTAACAAGCAGCAGTATCGTTTATGCCGTCGGACTTAACTTATAGTGTGGCCAACATCTGGGATATGATCGACAAGAGCACTGTTGTCCGGATAAACTTCCCAGCAAAAAACACTTCAGCAGTAAGAGTTTAGTTGCGCTTTTTGGTATACAATAAAGTATACAGTGCATCCACACTGCATGAATCGATGGCAAACTAGTTTATGATCATTCGTTTACGTTATTGCAACCAATTCATGCAGTATAGATGCATTGAAAGGCAGTGCTGTTTTCCTTCACGCCAACAATGTTATACTCAAGATTATATATCACTTCTGAGCAAAATTTCTATTAAAATGAGCAATTATATCAGTGCTATGTAGAAGCTGCTCTAAATCGGGACATCGCCCACAAAAATCAGCGCTGATTCGGTTGTTTTGTAAGCAGTTGGTACTGTCTCTCTCCCTTACAATCCTGCTGAAATAGTGCTCCATTTTTTGCTGGGTTATAGTCCGGACGGCGCATAAGCAGAACATCAATTTGAACCATGGAGAGATACACAATCCAACAACGTGTTAAATGGTTCCACGAAATGGCAACAGTGGATGATAAATTTTCGAAGAAAATCATCTTCAGTGATGAGGCACATTTTCACCTCAGTGGATTCGTCAATAAACCGAATTGCCGCATTTGGGCGAATGGGAATCCAAGAGTGATTGTCGAAAAACCAATGCACCCACAAAGGCGGCATCATCGGGCCGTATTTTTTCAAAAATGAGGCCGGTCAGGCAGTTACTATGAATGGTGTTCGCTATCGTGAGATGATAACGAAGTTTTTATTGGGAACTTTTTATTTGGCCGCCAAGATCATGTGATTTGACACCGTTGGACTTTTTTCTTTGGGGTTATTTGAAAGAAAAGGTGTACGTCAATAAGCCAGCAACATTTCAAGAGCTACAGGATGAGATAATTCGGCACATAGAACCTCCATTATGCCTCAGCGTCATCGAAAATTTGGATCATCGGATGAAGGTGTGCTACCGAGGTCGCGGCCGATATTTTGTTCCATACATAATTGAGTAATATCAATATATCATAATAAAATAAAATTACAATAATTTCCTAAATAGTTTGTGTTTTATTCAAAATCAACATCGGCTCTTGAAATTTTAACCACCCTTTAGGTAATGACATCGTGGCATCCCTGCAAAAAAAGCGTCGGTAAAAAAGTAGTGAAAATGTTTTTTCGATCCGTAAGTGGTGCAAAATTGTAAGCGATGAATTTAACATGGGCTTGTCATAAGACGGATGTCCACCATTTTTACAGTCATTGCACTGATTTTGCATCACATATTAAAGTGTGATTCGATTTAAATGTGTTGGATGTAAATAAAAACAATTTGGTGCTATTTTGCCAAATAAATAATTTTTATAATTTTTTTATTATTTGTAATGCTTGTCTGAAACCTTTGACCTCAACTATGTTCAAAAGGTCAAATTTTTTCTAGAATGGATTTAGCATTTTACTCTGTTAACCGTTAACATAACTCTGTTAACATATTAAAATTGTTCTGTTAAAGTTAAGTTTTAAAATGTATCTTTACGCACATCTGTTGTTGAGGTCTGATGCTATTGATCCCCAGATTTGACTTCCGGATCATTTCGATTTAAGTTTTGGGGCCTCCTGAAAAAACAAATTTAATCCGATCTCATTGAAATTTTGTGTACGATATCAGTATAGGCCTTTAGGAGACAATTTTATGAAGTTCTAGGATATCTTACTATCGGCAAATGTTACTACAACCCAAGTAATTCGATGATGGATGACAGTCTTTAGTAGTATTTTATACGTAGTCCCTAGTGAGGGGTATATACTCAAAGATTTTGAGTGTACACCCAAAGATTTTGACCTTCCCAGCTTCTTTAAAATAAAGACATCTTTGGCTTTAAACACAGAAAAAAATTTCACGAAAATTTTTCCAATTAAAATCTTAATTGAGTTTTAAAAAAATATTCAATTAAACATTTAATTGATTCAAGGCATTTTTTAATTGAAATAAAAATCAATAACAAAACTTAATAGTCTCAATTAATTTTTTATTGGAGCAATTAATTTTTTAAACGACATTCATCCCCATTTTCTGGAAGCTCCGTTAGTGCTACGTTAGCTAACGAACTTTTAAACCGTACTATGGACATGTCTGTCAGCATGTCTATATATTCCATATGCCAGTTAGGAACTTCACTGCTAAAAATTTTTCAGTTAAAGTTAACCGGAGAGAAGATATTTCTATTTTATTTTCTGTTAACTGGGAGTTAAAGTCTAACGGAGATACATGAAAATGGCCGTCAATATTTTTTTTTTTTTTAATGATACTATCATTTCTGTGATTGAAGACATTTCAATAAAAAAATTAATTGGATCAATTAATTTCGAGATTCAATCAGAGAAAAAATTTTTATGAAAAAAATATTGACCTAATATGGAGGATTATGCAACTTAAATTTTAGGACTCAAAATTTACGCAATGCTAAGGACAAATTTCTTTAAAATAATGACATTTTAATTAAAAGAAAGTTTATAATCCTTGCTTCAATTCAATTTTTTTCATTAAATTTAGGACACAAATCTTGAAATTTTGCGTCCCTCTGTTGAAGTTGTAGATCTTTGATCGCAAACAGAGAATAAAAATTCGATGAATGAGATCTGTATCCAATTTTAATTTTATTGATCCTAGATTTAAAGCCAGAGAGGTCCATACAAAATGTCTTTATTTTAAAGAAGCCGCATCTTTGGCTCGGAATCAATACCAAAATCCTAGGGAGCCACCGTGGTGCAATGGTTAGCATGCCCGCCTTGTATACACAAGGTCGTGGGTTCGATTCCTGCTACGACCGAACACCAAAAAGTTTTTCAGCGGTGGATTATCCCACCTCAGTAATGCTGGTGACATTTCTTCTCTAAGTGGACTCGGCTATAAAAAGGAGGTCCCTTGTCATTGAGCTTAACATGGAATCGGGCAGCACTCAGTGATAAGAGAGAAGTTCACCACTGTGGTACCACAATGGACTGAATAGTCTAACTGAGCCTGATACATCGGGCTGCCACATAACCTAACCTAACATGGGCTTGTCATAAGACGGATGTCCACCATTTCTACAGCCATTGCACAGATTTTGCATCACATCTTAAAGTGTGATCCGAATTAAATGTTTTGGATGTAAATAAAAAAATTTGGTGCTATTTTGCCAAAAAAAAATTATTTTTATAATTTTTTATTATTTGTAATGCTTGTCTGAAACGTTTGACCTCAATGGATTTAGCATTTTACTCTGTTAACTGTTAACATAACTCTGTTAACATGTTAAAATTGTTCTGTAAAAGTTAAATTTTAAAATGTAACTTTACGCACATCTGTTTTTGAGGTCTGATGCTATTGATCAACAGATTTGACTTCCGGATCTTTTCGATTTAAGTTTTGGGACCTCCTGAAAGAGCAAATTTAATCCGATCTCGTTGAAATTTTGTGTACGATATCAGTATAGGCCTTTAGGAGACAATTTTATGAAGTTTTAAGATAACATATCTTACTATCGGCAAATGTTACCACAACCCAAGTAATTCGATGATGGATGACAGTCTTTAGTAGTATTTTATCCCTAGTGAGGGATACACTTATGGCGTTTTCGATTCGCAAAAAATATGTTGCATTGGTGTTACCCTACTTTTTTCCTCATTGCATTTTCGACCAAATGATAGCGTCATTCCAAAGTTATTGTTAATTCCTAATATTGTGAGTGATACAGGATCCAAAATCTATCACAGTGTCCTTCATATTTTGCTATCAATTTCGAGAATGTTGCACCTTTTTTTCCAATCGAAATCGCTATTAGATAGGGTCACGGCCTAAAGGAAAAAAAAAGTTGATGCGGTCACCCCCCAGTTTTGTAGCATATTCGAAGACAATTTCAGAACACCAAAACTTTTTTTACCGTGCACACTACGACCCCCCGAAATACAATTTATTGTGCTGTGTCGTCATTTGAAGTCCGATCGAAAAGAAACGCATATCGCTGTTCGTGGTTGATCAGGGGCTATATTTCGTGCATTGATCATTTTTGACTCCGACGTCAAATTTGATTTTTAATTTTTTTTTATTTCGCTGCGTATATCCCTATGATGTCCATTTCTGATAACCATTATAAAGTTCTTAACAAAATATGAAACTTTTGCTTTTGAAGTATTTACTTATATTCATAAACAAAAAAGTTACAGAGATTTTAAAAAGTCAATAGGTCACAAAAATATGGACAGACTTAAAAAATCATGTAGCGAAAGTGATTGTTATGTTAGAATTTTAAAACAGTAGGCTCTCAAATTGTTCAATCATTTCTTTGATTGAAGACACATAACTTAAAAAAAATTAATTGGATCAATTAATTTCGAGATTGAATCAGAGCAAAAATGTTTATGTGTAGGATACAGATTTCATTTATCGAATTTTCATTCTCTTTTCGCGGTATATTAGTATAACTATGTACATATAAAGAAATGCCACTTACCGATACTTCAAAATACAAAATGTTTTCTTAAATCCTCAAAATTTTAAACAAAAGATGCTAAATCCCCAAAATAAATCCTAGCCTACAGTTGAAGTGTTTTTATCTTAAATCAATCAAAAATGTGTTTTGTTACTTTAAGGGGACTCTGTCTTAGTTCACAGACACACGACATTAACGGAGGGATGCAAATTTTCGAAATTGGTGTCCTAAATTTATTATATTACTAGCGTAACCCGGCCCGCTTCGCTGCGCCTTCCGAAGCGTATTTGGAGGAATATTTTGCGTTAACTTAGTCAACTATATCCTTCGTGCTGAAAACAAATTCGAAAAGATTTGAATTCTTTTAAACAAATCGGACTACTTGATTTTTCGTTTATAAAGGGTGATTTGTTAAGAGCTTGATAACTTTTTTTAAAAAAAAAACGCATAAAATTTGCAAAATCTCATCGGTTCTTTATTTGAAACGTTAGATTGGTCCATGACATTTACTTTTTGAAGATAATTTCATTTAAATGTAGACCGCGGCTGCGCCTTAGGTGGTCCATTCGGAAAGTCCAATTTTGGGCAACTTTTTCGAGCATTTCGGCCGGAATAGCCCGAATTTCTTCGGAAATGTTATCTTCCAAAGCTGGAATAGTTGCTGGCTTATTTCTGTAGACTTTAGACTTGACGTAGCCCCACAAAAAATAGTCTAAAGGCGTCAAATCGCATGATCTTGGTGGCCAACTTACCGGTCCATTTCTTGAGATGAATTGTTCTCCGAAGTTTTCCCTCAAAATGGCCATAGAATCGCGAGCTGTGTGGCATGTAGCGCCATCTTGTTGAAACCACATGTCAACCAAGTTCAGTTCTTCCATTTTTGGCAACAAAAAGTTTGTTAGCATCGAACGATAGCGATCGCCATTCACCGTAACGTTGCGTCCAACAGCATCTTTGAAAAAATACGGTCCAATGATTCCACCAGCGTACAAACCACACCAAACAGTGCATTTTTCGGGATGCATGGGCAGTTCTTGAACGGCTTCTGGTTGCTCTTCACTCCAAATGCGGCAATTTTGCTTATTTACGTAGCCATTCAACCAGAAATGAGCCTCATCGCTGAACAAAATTTGTCGATAAAAAAGCGGATTTTCTGCCACTGATTTTGGTAATAAAATTCAATGATTTGCAAGCGTTGCTCGTTAGTAAGTCTATTCATGATGAAATGTCAAAGCATACTGATCATCTTTCTCTTTGACACCATGTCTGAAATCCCACGTGATCTGTCAAATACTAATGCATGAAAATCCTAACCTCAAAAGAATCACCCTTTAGATATAAATACGGCGAGAGAGGGTGTACCTTCTTCTATATTTCTTGTGAATTTTAAGTATGGTTTGTCAAGGAATTGTATCCTTCTCCTCAACATATCTGAAAATTAAGCACTATATTATAATAACATACAAAGAATTACTGTTTCCCATCCAATAAATCGGAAAAAGCAAAAGTAGTAAAAAATTTTACCACAGTAACATTTGCTAAAATGTTGGAAAATGATGCACCCTCCTAGGTTGGCTGCCAATTTCATGTAAACTTAAGTTCTTTACTAAAAAGAAGTCTGGCAGAAGCCTTTGCAAAAATCATAAAATTATGTACCGAGTTCCCATTTACGGACAACCCTCTACTTTCAATTTAAGAAAAAAAAACGGACAAAAGGGAACCCTCCCCCCACCTTCGCTTCGCTCTACTCCACTCCGACCTGATATCGGACTTTCACGTACCCTACATTAATTTCACAACTACTCAATGGTCCCTACAAATTCTATCGAAGTAAATCGACAAAGTTTATTTCAATTTTCCCCTTCCCCACACTGAAAAAAAAAGCATACTCGGTTCCAAAGATTTTGTCTTTACTTTAAACAATTTGGTATTGATTCCGAGCCAAAGAAGCGGAGAATACAAGTAAGGATACTTTTAAGACACAATTCTCTTTTAAATTTAGGTTTTGTGTACTTGCTTCTAGGAAGCAAATTTTAATTTTTCGCTTTCTCAGCTTTTTTTCTTCATGTGCTATCAAAGTCCTTTAAAACGAGTTAACGGCAACTTTGTTTTCCAAATTAGGACTCGACTTCCAGTAGAAATTATGCTATGTTTGAAGTAAAAAACTTCTTTAAAATAAAGTTTTGAAAAACATGTCCTATATTTGAACGATTTTTTGCTTTGTAGTCAAGATGCAAAAAGACAACAAATTTAAAGACAATTTCATTAAATTTAAAGAATTTTTTTGAATTATTAAAGTCAAGTTGACCTTAGCCTATACATTTTTTCTTTCATGTTAAGATACCCATTTTTAAGTCAAATCACTTAATTATAAGGACAATACGACTTCATTAAAAAGTTTATCGACTTTTGGACAAGGAAAATAACTTTTTTTTTAGAGAAATGCATCTTCTATGCTAAGCAAAATTTGTATTCGTATTTTAAAGACATGAAATCTTTGACCTCACGACAATATTTTTTTCAGTGCAACCAGATATCGAAAAATCATATACTAATTTAAAAATCATGTATAAATTTAATCACCTCCTCCCACGTTCCCTTCAAATAGATCGGAGATGTTTAAATTTTGCTCTATTGTTTTAAAGGGACGTCACTTTCCCCGATACAATATCGACAAACACCGTAGTGAATAGCACCCCTAACCTTCCCTGAAAATTCTTGAAACTTTCCTCCAAGTGTTGCCTCTTCGTTCATAACCTTCCCCCACTGCCTATGTAAATTTCAAGAAAACTTAAGAATTGTTGTTTTTTTTTGCAGTTTTAGAGGAGGACCTCCTCCCCGACTAAATATCGAAAAGTGATGTAGCGTATCTTTCGTAAACGTCCCAGAAAATGTCAAGCAAATTATAAGCCTAAAAGGGCGGCCTCTCTTCCGTCCAAATATCACAAAATCAAGTATCAACTATTAATATCGTAACCTCTCCCCAGTTCTCTGTAAATTCCAAGTAACTCGGTAAAAGTTTAATTGTTTCTCTGTATGTACTTAAGAGAAGCGGATGTCTCCCTATGCCCTTTTATTTTTATTAAAAAATTAAGAACCTGATATAAATTTCATAACCCATTTTTTCCGTAAAATTTCAGTCGGAGGAGTTTAGTTTTGGTTGTACTTTAAAAAAAAAAGTAGGGCAAAGGGGTGGTCCCCCTCCCCGACCATATATCGAAAAATAATGTAGCGGATTTTTGTCTAGATGCCAACCCCAACATTCAATGAAAATTTCAAGCAAATCGCATAATTTTGTTCCAAGTTTCAAAAAGTAGGGCAAGGGGGAGGTCCCCCTCCCCATCCACATATGAAATCATCGGGTACCCCATATTAATTCCATAACCTCACCACATGTTCTCTGTAAATCTCAGATAATTTAGAGAATTTTAGTTTTTCACTGTACTTTAAAAAAAGTCGAACAAAGGGGAGGCCCCCCTCCGCACCAAATATCGAAATAAAAAGTAGCGGTTCTTTGTCTAGATGCCAACCACAATCTTAAATGAAAATTTCAAGTAAATCGGTCAACTTTGGTCCAATTTTCAAAAAGTCCGACGGAGGGGAGGGCCCCCTCCGCGACCAGGTATCAAAAAATGAGGTACCCTATTTTCACCACATGAACGCCCTCTACGATCTCTGAAAGTTTCAAGTAAATCGGTTCAGCCGTTTCGGAGCCAACTCGGAACATACAAACAAACAAACATAGATTGAATTTTATATATATAGATAAACTTTAAAATTAATTAAAGTTTATAGTATAACGAACTTTCTGCCATATATAATTTTTCTCTTTACACGCTGTTCATTTTTCCATTCATTTTATAGAAAATGGGAATTTCGTTTCTCTAAAATTTTGTTTTTCTTTATGAAGTATTTTCTTTAAGAGCAAATAAACATGAAATTATAATAAGCATTTAAATAATTTCTTTGTGGCGTCAAAAGGAAACTTAATTTGCCTAAAATTTCGTTACTCAGAATATAGAAGATTTCACTTACCAGTGTAGATATTTAACTTGAACCCATAAACAATTCTCTTAGACTAGAATTATTTTTCTATTTGTCCAAAGACTCATGCTCAAATATAATTAATTTTATTGGTAATTGTGTTAGCCACATTGCAAGGAATTAGTTTTATTTTCATTTTAGCACGATTTTTCTTCTCTTGTTGAGGGTTATAACCTTAATTGGCCATTTCAGTAAATTTACCTCGAAACATTCTAAGCAAAACCACTTAAATTAGAATCAGACAGAGACGCACCTTATTCGCCATTATGTCTTAGTTGGCGTAGTTTTTTATGACGCCAGATATGAAAGTAAAAATAGACACATCAACGATAAAACAACAGAAATGAACAAAGATTACAACTGAAAATAGATAATGATAATGTTTTAACTTAGCAATGCATGACGCTATGAATTCTTGGGGTGCTCCAAGGTTCATCGTTTTTCATAGAAGCTCCACCTCCACCACCTCTACCCCCAAACCAATGATGAAGATTTAGTTTTAGTTTAGCTGCTAACAATTGTTCTTTGTAGCAGTAAATCCTTTTTGTTTATTTCTTTAGTGGCAAATGCATTTGTGTTTTAAAGCGAAATAAATGCAATTGGATCCCAGCAAAAAAAAAAAACATAATTTAAATTATAAACAAGTATATACGGCCGTAAGTTCGGCCAGGCCGAATCTTATGTACCCTCCACCATGGATTGCGTGGAAATTTCTACGAAAGACTGTAATCCACAATCGAATTACTTGGGTTGCGATATCTTAAAACTTCTTAACATCGTTTTCTAAATTGTGAGTTAGTCCATACGTGGTAGAAAGCCAGAATTGAAATATGGGGGTCGCTTATATGGGGGCTATATACAATTATGAACTTGATATGGACGAATTTTTGTGTGATTGGGGATCGATTTATGTGAGGGCTATATATATCTATAGACCGATATGGACCTAGTTAGGCATGGTTGTTAACGGCCATAACTAGCACAATGTACCAAATTTCCATTGACTCGGATGAAATTTGCTCCTCCAAGAGGCTCCAAAACCAAATTTCGGGATCGGTTTATATGGGAGCAATATATGATTATGGACTTATAAGGACCACTTTTGGCATGGTTGTTAAATATCATATACTACCACTACGTACCAAATTTCAACCAGATCGGATGAATTTTGCTTCTCCAAAAGGGACAGGAGGTCAAATCTGGGGATCGGTTTATATGGGGCCTATATATAATTATAGACCGATTTCGACCAATTTTTGCATGGGTGTTTGAGGCCATAACATATATTAACACCACGTACTAAATATCAACTGAATCAGATGAATTTTGCTCTTCCAAGGAGGTCAAATCTGGGGATGGGTTTATATGGGGGCTATATATAATTATGGACCGATATGGACCAATTTTTGCGTGGTCATTAGAGACCATATACTAACATCATATACCAAATTTCAGCCTGATCCGATGAAATTTGCTTCTCTTAGAGGCTCCGCAAGCCAAATCGGGGGATCGGTTTATATGGGGGCTATATATAATTATGGACCGATATGGACCAATTTTTGCATGGTTGTTAGAGACCATATACTAACACCATATACCAAATTTCAGCCGGATCGGATGAAATTTGCTCTCTTAGAGCAATCGCAAGCCAAATTTGGGGGTCCGTTTATATGGGGGCTATACGTAAAAGTGGACCGATATGGTCAATTTGCAATACCATCCGACCTACAACAATAGCAACTACTTGTGCCAAGTTTCAAGTCGATAGCTTGTTTCGTTCGGAAGGGAGCCACCGTGGTGCAATGGTTAGCGTGCCCGCCTTGCATACACAAGGGCGTGGGTTCGATTCCTGCTACGACCGAACACCAAAAAGTTTTTCAACGGTGGATTATCCCACCTCAGTAATGCTGGTGACATTTCTGAGGGTTTCAAAGCTTCTCTATGTGGTTTCACTGGAATGTGGAACGCCGTTCGGACTCGGCAATAAAAATAACAAGTATATACCGCCGCAAGTTCGGCCAGGCCGAATCTTATGTACCCACCACCATGGATTGCGTAGAAACTTGTACGAAAGACTGTCATCCACAATCGAATTACTTGGGTTGTGGTATCTTAAAACTTCTTATTCCTGCATGGTTGTTGGATACCATATACTAACATCACGTACCAAATTTCAACCGAATTGGAAACATTTTGCTCTTCCAAGGGGCTCTGGAGGTCAAATCTGGGGATCGGTTTATATGGGGCCTATATATAATTATGGACCGATATCGACCAATTTTTGCATGGGTGTTTGAGGCCATATATCAACACCACGTACCAAATTTCAACTGAATCAGATGAATTTTGGTCTTCCAAGAGGTTCCGGAGGACAAATCTGGTGATCGGTTTATATGGTGGCTATATATAATTATGAACCGATGTGGACCAATTTTTGCATGGTTGTTAGAGACCATATACTAACATCACGTACCAAATTTCAGCCATATCGGATGAAATTTGCTTCTCTTAGAGGCCTCGCAAGTCAAATCGGGGGATCGGTTTATATGGGGGCTATATATAATTATGGACCGATGTGGATCAATTTTTGCATGGTTGTTCGAGACCATATACTAACACCATATACCAAATTTCAGCCGGATCGGATGAAATTTGCTTCTCTTAGAGGCCTCGCAAGCCAAATCGGGGGATCGGTTTATATGGGGGCTATATATAATTATGGACCGATGTGGACCAATTTTTGCGTGGTCATTAGAGACCATATACTAACATCATATACCAAATTTCAGCCTGATCGGATGAAATTTGCTTCACTTAGGGGCCTCGCAAGCCAAATCGGGGGATCGGTTTATATGGGGGCTATATATATACTAACACCATATACCAAATTTCAGCCGGATCGGATGAAATTTGCTTCTCTTAGAGGCCTCGCAATATGGGGGCTATATATAATTATGGACCGATGTGGACCAATTTTTGCATGGTTGTTAGAGACCATATACTAACACCTTGTACCAAATTTCAGATGAAATTTGCTTCTCTTAGAGGCCTCGCAAGCCAAATTTTGGGGTCCGTTTATATGGGGGCTATACGTAAAAGTGGACCGATATGGCTCATTTGCAATACCATCCGACCTACATCAATAACAACTACTTGTGCCAAGTTTCAAGTCGATAGCTTGTTTCGTTCGGAAGTTAGCGTGATTTCAACAGACGGACGGACGGACGGACGGACGGACGGACGGACATGCTCAGAATTTCACCACGACCCAGAATATATATACTTTATGGGGTCTTAGAGCAATATTTCGATGTGTTACAAACGGAATGACAAAGTTAATATACCCCCCATCCTATGGTGGTGGGTATAAAAAGGATGTCCCTTGTCATTGAGCTTAACATGGGATCGGGCAGCACTCAGTGATAAGAGAGAAGTTCACAACTGTGGTATCACAATGGACCGAATAGTCTAAGTGAGCGTGATACATCGGGCTGCCACATAACCTAACCTAGCGTGATGTCAACAGACGGACGGACATGCTCAGATCGACTCAGAATTTCGCCACGACCCATAATATATATACTTTATGGGGTCTTAGAGCAATATTTCGATGTGTTACAAACGGAATGGCAAAGTTAATATACCCCCATCCTATGGTGGAGGGTACAAAAAAATATTTTAAGCAAATAGGTACTGGGTGGTTATCATGTTTGAATTTTATTAGGTTAGGTGGCACAGCCCGATGTATCAGGCTCACTTAGACTATTCAGTCCATTGTGATATGCATTTTATTAGGAATAACTTTATTTCTGAATGTAATAGATCAAATTGCCGTTGTAAGCTAGTAAACAATAAAATGAATTGTCACCGGAATAAATCTAACAGCCATCGGACGAGGGGTTTAGAAATTATAGCAACCTGAAATTGGTTGCACTACATATTGGTCACACTTTATATTATTTCCACTTTCCCAAAAGCTTTTTTTGAAAAGTTCTAAAATGCCGAAATGAAATTTTTGACCAATGAAGGTATCTTTTGTTGTTATGTACGGCAAAAAAATTGGAAGTTGTTCCACAGACATTTTTTTAAAGCACATCCCCTATCGATTTGTTTTCACATCCGATGTAATCCTTTTGGACATGTCTTAGAAAATACGGAATTAGGCCGTTTTATGTGAAAATTTAGGTTTTGGACAATTATATCTCGCAAAAAAAAAAATAGAAAATCAATAAAAAATAATAATAAAAAATAAAAAAAAATCATCCCCGCTGGGATTTGAACCTGTGCCGTTTGAATTTTTCACTTCCATGGAAGTTCTTTTGAGAAGGTTTTGCAAATTACGATAATTTTTAATTTTTTGTTGATTTTTAATGGAAAAAATATATTTATACAAAAATACTGCCGCTGGTGAGATTTGAACCAGCGTACTTTATTTTTTCATTCATAACAATAAAGAACATCTCAGGGAGTAGTTAGAATATCATGCCGTTGTGTCATATTAAGTTCATATCACAAACATTTGAATAGACGTTTTGAAGCATCATGTTCAATGGCGTTTATGACTGAGTGTGGTAAGGCGTTCTGTTAGGTTGAACCAACAGACCCAGGTTTAACCCCCGGTGGAAGCGAAGAAGTTTTTCAATTTGTAAAAATTAGATAAACAGAAAATAAAAGTGTAACCAAAAAATACTGATAAAAAAGTGAAATTGGAAAAAAATTAGTTTTTAATTTTTTTTTTTAATTCCTTCATCCAAATGAACTTCCAAGGCACAACTTCTAAGGCAATGCATAGGATCCAAAAATGGAGTACTTCCGTCCTATGACAAGCCCATGTAAAATTCATTGGAGATGATCCAAGTTTGCACTACTTCCGCATCACAAATTGGGGATCCAAACTACTTTTTTGGAAGCTCTTTTTTTGCTGGGTAGTTCTTTAGTTTTCGTCGGAATTCGTTTCAACACACAAAAAAATATCAATTAACTTCATTGTCAATACAATTAAAATTATGTTTAAATTTGAGCTAACAACGTAATTTGTAAATACAATTACGATTTTAGTCACTTTAGCAACCAATTTTGTTATATCAACAAACATTTTGTTATATCAACAAAAATGTTGTTGAACTTAAAAATTTTCTGTAGCAACAATTTATTGTTAGCTCAAAAATTATAATATTATTTTCTGTGAAATTTTTCAATCCAATTTAACTTTGAAAGCAATGAAACGGATGTGAATAGGATGGGCTTTGGCCATAGCAAATTTTAACAACTTCTCAACCACAAGTTGCGGATTAGAGCTCAACCGAAGCGGGTTTTTTTTGGCCGAAGCCGAAGTCCGGTAACAAAAAGCAATAATCGGCCGAATCCGCAGCTGATTATTTTTGCTCAAATTTGTAATTAAAAAATTTGGTTTGTTTAGTTCAATATTAGCATATTTTTTAAAAAAAAAGGCATAAAAAACAACAATAACAAGTATATACGGCCGCAAGTTCGGCCAGGCCGAATCTTATGTACCCACCACCATGGATTGCGTAGAAACTTCTACGAAAGACTATCATCCACAATCGAATTACTTGGGTTGTGGTATCTTAAAACTTCTTAACATCGTTTTCTAAATTGTGATTTAGTCCATACATGGTATATATTAGACAAAAAAGTTATGTATAGTTAAGTCTACAAATAATTACGAATCGATATGGACTTTTTGTACGTAGAGAGCCAGAATTGAAATATGGGGGTCGCTTATATGGGGGCTATATACAATTATGAACTTGATATGGACCAATTTTTGTGCGATTGGGGATCGATTTATCTGAGGGCCATATATAACTATAGACCGATATGGACCTAGTTAGGCATGGTTGTTAACGACCATATACTAGCACAATGTACCAAATTTCAACTCACTCGGATGAAATTTGCTCCTCCAAGGGGTTCCAAAACCAAATCTCGGGATCGGTTTATATAGGGCTATGTACGATTATGGACTGATATGGACCACTTTTGGCATGGTTGTTAAATATCATATACTACCACCACGTACCAAATTTCAAGCAGATCGGATGAATTTTGCTTCTCCAAAAGGCACCGGAGGTCAAATCTGGGGATCGGTTTATATGGGAGCTATATATAATTATGGACTGATAGGAACCAATTCCTGCATGGTTGGTGGATACCATATATTAACACCACGTACCAAATTTCAACTGAATCAGATGAATTTTGGTCTTCCAAGAGGTTCTGGAGGTCAAATCTGGTGATCGGTTTATATGGGGGCTATATATAATTATGAACCGATGTGGACCAATTTCTGCATGGTTGTTAGAGACCATATACTAACATCACGTACCAAATTTCAGCCGGATCGGATGAAATTTGCTTCTCTTAGAGGCCTCGCAAGCCAAATCGGGGGATCGGTTTATATGGGGGCTATATATAATTATGGACCGATGTCGACCAATTTTTGCATGGTTGTTAAGGACCCTATACTAACACCATGTACCAAATTTCAACCGGATCGGATGAAATTTGCTTCTCTTAGAGGCCTCGCAAGCCAAATCGGGGGATAGGTTTATATGGGGGCTATATATAATTATGGACCGATGTGGACCAATTTTTGCATGGTTGTTAGAGACCATATACTGACACCATGTACCAAATTTCAGCCGGATCTGATGAAATTTGCTTCTCTTAGAGGCCTCGCAAGCCAAATCGGGGGATCGGTTTATATGGGGGCTATATATAATTATGGACCGATGTGGACCAATTTTTGCATGGTTGTTAGAGACCATATACTGACACCATGTACCAAATTTCAGCCGGATCGGATGAAATTTGCTTCTCTTAGGGGCCTCGCAAGCCAAATCGGGGGATCGGTTTATATGGGGGCTATATATAATTATGGACCGATGTGGACCAATTTTTGCATGATTGTTAGATACCATATACCAACACCATGTACCAAATTTCAGCCGGATCGGATGAAATTTGCTTCTCTTAGAGGCCTCGCAAGCCAAATTTTGGGGTCCGTTTATATGGGGGCTATATGTAAAAGTGGACCGATATGGCCCATTTGCAATACCATCCGACCTACATCAATAACAACTACTTGTGCCAAGTTTCAAGTCGAAAGCTTGTTTCGTTCGGAAGTTAGCGTGATTTCAACAGACGGACGGACGGACGGACGGACGGACGGACGGACGGACGGACGGACATGCTCAGATCGACTCAGAATTTCACCACGACCCAGAATATATATACTTTATGGGGTCTTAGAGCAATATTTCGATGTGTTACAAACGGAATGACAAAGTTAATATACCCCCCATCCTATGGTGGTGGGTATAAAAAGTTATTTAGTCCATGTCTTATAATATTCATTTAGAACTAACAGACTTTATAGTATTCAAAATTCAATAGTTTGACAAAAAAGGATTTTTTTATAATTTTTTTTTGCGTTTTATTTGTACTGGGTGCTTTGACTGAGACAATACGTGGTCGATTATCGATTTTTGGCCGAATGCCGGAACCGATGCTTCGGTCGAGCTCTATTGCGGATTGAAACGCTGTTTTCTTGGCGCCTTTTATACTGGGATAATTTATCCCACTCTGATGGTATTGTATGACTCAGTCCGAAGCAACCACTACCATTCACCCAGCAAACCACTAGCATTGAAAATCTACGACATTCATAATGTCACTCATTTGATATCCCGTAGGATTTTAGTCGTCGCATTTTTTTATAATTCTGTCTGGCTATAAAGCTAAGGACCTTTAGCAATAGAATGATATATAGCGATTATACATTATCCTTTTTCTTGTTTGTTACTTAAAATAATTGGCATGCTACAATAAAAGGACATGCATTGTCTTAAATGTGGGTGGGTGTTTGTATTTTAGTTGGCGTTTCGATGTCTGGTTGGGGGGATTGTATTTCAAATGGAGGGGAGTTCATTTACACCAAATGGTAGTGTGCTAGATGGATCCTTTGGCTCTGGATGAATATGAGAGCATGGGGACAATAAGGAAGAAACATTTTAAATGAAAGCTTTTTGCAAACTGTTGTTGTACATGCAATCTAAGTACTCTTTGGTGGTAATTCTGTACATCTTTTACACTGGGGGGAAAAAATCATTATATCCAAAAGTTCGGTTTATCAATGCAACTTCATAGTTAGTAAGATAACTATCGACCCTTCAGGTTAAACAATTTTCTCACTTAATTGCCAAAATTTCTAAAGCCCCCTTTGCTAAAAATTATTCAATACAACAATACATCGTTGATTAACCATATTGCCTAATTGCTCATAGAATTTTATCACCAAAATGAGAACTCCTTACAAGCAAAAAACGAAATTTTGACAAACAAACATCGCTTCCCATTTGCTTTTCACTGAAATAAAGTTTGTTTAGAAAAAAATATATATTTTGTGATAAACGTTGATTTGTTTACACACCATCCACTGGGCAACGTAGCTATTATTGCCAGAACAGATAATCAACGCACAAGCAGCACATACAGTCAAGCACTTCTATTCATAGAGCATAGTTTTGGGCGCCCACGAGCCGATGTTAAGAAAATTGATTTAACAGAAACATATTTTTAACAGATTGGCTGATAAGTCCCCGGTCCGACACATAGATAGCATCGCTAGTATTAAAAGCATATAATTTTTGTATAGTACCAACCTTCAAATGATTCGTGTCAAAATTTGACGTCTGTAAGTCAATTAGTTTGTGAGATAGAGCGTCTTTTGTGAAGCAACTTTTGTTATTGTGAAAAAAAAAATGGAAAGAATTTCGTGTTTTGATAAAATACTGTTTTCTGAAGGGAAAAAATACGGTGGAAGCAAAAACTTGGCTTGATGAGTTTCCGGACTCTGCCCCAGGGAAATCAACAGTAATTGATTGGTATGCAAAATTCAAGCGTGGTGAAATGAGCACGGAGGACGGTGAACGCAGTGGACGCCCGAAAGAGGTGGTTACCAACGAAAACATCAAAAAAATCCACAAAATGATTTTGAATGACCGTAACATATGTCGATATGTGACAATGGATGAAACATCCATCACTACACTTCTGAGTCCAATCGACAGTCGGCTGAGTGGACAGCGACCGGTGAACCGTCTCCGAAGCGTGGAAAGACTCAAAAGTCCGCTGGCAAGGTAATTGCCTCTGTTTTTTGGGACGCGAATGGAATAATTTTTATCGATTATCTTGAGAAGGGGAAAACCATCAACAGTGACTATTATATGGCGTTATTGGAGCGTTTGAAGGTCGATATCGCGGCAAAACGGCCCCATATGAGGAAGAAAAAAGTGTTTAATTATTTTAGTGGATTTATTTTTTGATTATATTGGAGTGTCCTCCATATGGGAAGAAAGTTTTTCCGCATGTTTAAATTTTGGTTTACGCACTTTTTTGTTTTACGATGGTAACCTTGCGGAACGTTATTTTAATTTAACCGTTGACACCCTGTTAGTGTTTCCTTGAACCAGTTTAGTCTATATCTTCAATCAATGTAGAACTTATAAAGGGTGATTCTTTTGAGGTTAGGATTTTCATGCATTAGTATTTGACAGATCACGTGGGATTTCAGACATGGTGTCAAAGAGAAAGATGCTCAGTATGCTTTGACATTTCATCATGAATAGACTTACTGACGAGCCACAACGTCGAATTTTCAGTGAATGGGCCCTAGAAAAGTTGGCAGAAAATCCGCTTTTTTATCGACAAATTTTGTTCAGCGATGAGGCTCATTTCTGGTTGAATGGCTACGTAAATAAGCAAAATTGCCGCATTTGGAGTGAAGAGCAACCAGAAGCCGTTCAAGAACTGCCCATGCATCCCGAAAAATGCACTGTTTGGTGTGGTTTGTACGCTGGTGGAATCATTGGACCGTATTTTTTCAAAGATGCTGTTGGACGCAACGTTACGGTGAATGGCGATCGCTATCGTTCGATGCTAACAAACTTTTTGTTGCCAAAAATGGAAGAACTGAACATGGTTGACATGTGGTTTCAACAAGATGGCGCTACATGCCACACAGCTCGCGATTCTATGGCCATTTTGAGGGAAAACTTCGGAGAACAATTCATCTCAAGAAATGGACCGGTAAGTTGACCACCAAGATCATGCGATTTGACGCCTTTAGACTATTTTTTGTGGGGCTACGTCAAGTCTAAAGTCTACAGAAATAAGCCAGCAACTATTCCAGCTTTGGAAGACAACATTTCCGAAGAAATTCGGGCTATTCCGGCCGAAATGCTCGAAAAAGTTGCCCAAAATTGGACTTTCCGAATGGACCACCTAAAACGCAGCCGCGGTCAACATTTAAATGAAATTATCTTCAAAAAGTAAATGTCATGGACCAATCTAACGTTTCAAATAAAGAACCGATGAGATTTTGCAAATTTTATGCGTTTTGTTTTTTAAAAAGTTATCAAGCTCTTAACAAATCACCCTTTAGTTATCGATTTGCAATACGACCACTTGTTTGAAAAAAGAGTTCAGCACTTCTGTTTTTCTTCTGATTTTGTGTTTGTGGTATTGGTGTTTATCAAGTGATTTCCACGACTGGATTAGAAGACTATTTAAAAATTAAAAAGTTTTTATCAAAAAATTAATGAGAAAACGTTTGTGTGTGAAATTTTTATTTAACTTCCCGAAGTTTTGCGGATAATCTTTTGTCAATATTTAGGCTTCACGATGGCTAAGAATGTGTACAACAGAAAACATGAAACAAAAAACGAGGGTGCACCAGAAACACGACTGACTTTTAATATAGCAACAAAAAGCCGTTCATCTTGGTTTGAGTCCAGTGGTAAAGATGTCTCAGGTAGTTTTGTTGCATGTCAGCTGATATGCCACCCAACCTAGTACTCAGGTTCTCCCTTTCCTTTTACTCTTTTCACTTTTAAGGAACTCAGTATCTACTCCGTTTCCATGTTGAGCGATCATTTTTTGAGCCAGGATATCGAGAAAAAAAGTCAACCCATCTTTATCTTTATCAAGCAGATACATTATCCTTCACATCCCTGTTCCATACAGGGTAGTCCTCAGCTGTATTTCCCAAGTTGTATTTCTGTTTGTGTTAGACATCCTAGACCATCCGCCCATTCCAATGTTTCCGTCTCACTTTGCGTGGCCTCTTTGAAGTTTTCACACGAGGAACGTTCGTTATAGGAGCCTATCGAACTTTGGTTCGGGAATGTAAACAAAACTTGTGAGCTGTACTCCATAAAGGTGGAATTACATAAGGGCCATGTGTGCGTACGTTGTATTCGATTGCGTTGACAAATACGATTCTTCAATTGAGTTACACAGCATGCGTCGGATCACCAATAAATTTGCTGTCTACGCTCCTTGCCTCTACGTTTTTTTATTACGTTTTTCCACGCACTTTTTAAGGTATAGGACTTTATGCTTTTTAACTTCTTCAATAATTCCTCGTCCGTATTTTAAATTGTTTTTCGTTTTCTGAATTGTTTACATGTTAACGCACCCGACGCATTGAAAAGTTTAAAGTTCGTCAACTGCGTCAACACGTCGTGTAACTCAAACAATAGTAGTGCCCACATTTAACCTTTTTTTTGACAATGGCATACAACGTACGCACGCATGACAGAGTGGGTTAAATTACTCACTTAAGAATATTCAGCATATTGTGCTACCACAGTGGTGTCACTGAGTGCTGCACCATCTATGCTTACCTCAATGAGAAGGTACCTCCATTTTATAGCCGATTACGAACGGCGTTCTACACAGAAAAAAAAGTGTCTTGTAAATTTAAGGACCATTGTAACTTTCACATAGTTCAACAAATTTACTGTAATATAGTTCATTTTTCGTAACCACAACGAAAATTAACTTAGCTAAAGGAAAACTTATAAAAATTCAGTAAATGTTTTTTAGTTCATTAACTAAGAAATGGGAAGGATTTTTCCTTAAATAAATTTCCAACACAGTAGTTAATGCATCGTTGATTCTATTATAAAAATACATGGACAATATAAAAATCTTACTACGAAATGTGGACAATTTACTAAGAAAAAATTTTGTATGGAAAAAAATTTTTGTAGTAAAAATTAACTTAACGACATTACCGATTCGTACGATGGCTGCCTACAGATTATTTCCCTTTTTATTATATTTTGGAGTGTTTTTCCTCACATTGAAACTTGTAGATAAAGTAGAATAAAAAGTAGTTAATATAATCCTTGCCAGGTGTATATAATTTTTTATAGATTCCTCATAGATTTGGTATATATTTTACCTTAACTTATAGATAGAATTCCAAATAATCAATAAACGTGCTACTGGAAAATGTGAGTGCATCATGTGAGGGTGATTTTAGAGACATTTTGTGTATATCTCGTATGATTGTTTGTGTTTGTTATTGCGTCATTTATGCTGTTGTTGGTTGTTTTGATTCTAGAGACAATGGAATGTTCCTTGTGTGTTGTTTGTATCTTTTGTGGTGAGAGTTGTTTTCTTGCAATAGCGAGATCAGAAAGGGATCGTGTGTGTGTGTGGAGTTGTTTTTCTTTACGGTATGTATCCTTTATGACTATTTGCTTCTTTGAGTTTTATTGCTGCATTCAGTTCTGTTGATGCATTTATGAAGTGCACACGTAGATTTAATTTTGCAAAATTGTACGTGCGGTATTGGTGTTTATTAATGAAAATATATTTTAGAAACTGAGAAGTGAATGATGTGATGTTAGAGTAATCAAAAACGCTTTTTATTGATAAAAAACAAATAACAGATTAAGGAACTGTATATTTCTGTTAATAGTTTAAAATTAGTGCGGATTTTTAATTGATTTACATAACAAATATACAACATGAGTGGTAATAGGAAGATTTATATTTATTCTACATCTGGATCACAGGTTGGAGATGTAAGAATTGTTTTTGAATCTATATTTTTTATGTTACAGCAATTCCTACAGGTGAGTACTAAGTTCGAGTTTAGCCGCTAAAATTAAAAAAAAATCACTAAGAAAAGTATAAAACTATACGTCTTCGATACGAATTTACATAAAACTTGATGGAGAATAGCCCAAACCAAGTTTTTTATAAAGATTATTTTTTTTATAATGGATTATTAAAGAAAACTTATCATGAAAATTTCGATTTTAGCCGCTAAACTCGAAATTAATATCCACCTTAAATATTAAATGCTATACTGAAAAGTGGATGTCTAATTTTATAATATTTTTTATTTCAAATATATTCTGAGAATAGTTTCAATAACGCCCCATTAGTCCATGTATGTGATTCTAATAATGTACCTACTGGATGGATTTTTCAATGTGGTAAGTTTTTCTATAAACGGTATTTTGTCCGTTTTTAATAAAACCAAAATTTCAATTTATTAAAAATATTTATTTTTATTTGCAGGTAGACAGGCCTTGTAATGGTAATTTTTTGGAGTATTCTTACTGTTTAATGCTAACTAAGCTGACATCTTTATTGGCTCTAGAAAATACTCTTGAAAGCCGTAAGTTAAAAATATGAACAATAGAATTCGATAATACTTTTCTTATATTTTGTATAACTTTGCAATTTCAGATGCTTATAAAACAAATCCGCCCAACAAAAGTTAGCCAAAATCGATGAAATTGGACAACAATTCAATGAATATAGCAACTTATGCCGCATATATCTTTCATATGGATATAAAACATGGAAATTTAAGTTAATTAGTTAGTCCTAATAACATTGAATATTACTCTTTTGAATAAGCAATTACTAACTACCGACAAGTAACTGCATCCAACGTACGAATAAAAATATTTCCTTTATTGTATATCATAAGCCATAGTTTTGTGTAATATAATAATAATTTTTTGAAATAAAATACTGGTGGTTATAGAAAATTGACTTGTTTTGTACGAAAAATTTCTTAGTTGTATACAGGCTTGTTGTACCTTTGATTCCTCAATTTATCTACTTTCTTGAAAATTATACCGACAAACAGTTTATTTCAAACCAATTTCTTAATACAAGTTTCCCAAAAAATTGTTCATTTTTCCGGATAGCAGGAATATTTTGAATTAGTTTAACTATATTCTTCCCACAGCATAGTAATAATGAACTAAAATACGATGCAATACATGAACTAATTTATAAGAAAATCATGAACTTATCTAGATGAAAAATATCTTTGGCGCCAAATCATGGTCATTCTTACTATGGGTTAGTTCATTTTCATAAAAAATAGTAAACTTTTTTTTCGGTGTACATTGCAATGAACCCACTTAGAGAAGCTTTGCAAAACTCAGAAATGCCATCAGCATTATTAGGAGGGGATAACCCATCGTTAAAAAACTTGTTGGTTTTTGGTCGAAATTGGGATTGAACCCGTGACCTTTTGAGTGCATTGCTCCACTATGGCTCCCAGGAGTTTGGAAATGTTGTAAGGTTTACGCCTATATAATTTTGAGATTCTAACTACAACAAAACGAGAGCAAACTTTTCGCTAATCTAAAATTGATGACTCCTAGAAGAAATTTCGCAACGAAACGCCCAACTCACCTTTGGATATATTATGGTAAATTTGCACGCAACTGCACGCAAAGAAAAAAACGTTTGGAAAACGTGTACCGAAAACGTTTTTCTTTTGTTAGAGTTTTTTGAATTGCTTCGAAAATTTTAAACTTTTATCACCAAAAAAATTCGTTTGTTACAAAATTTTTATTTTTTCAATAAAAAAAGTTATTTTTGAAACAACAACACAGTACATTTCGTTTATATCAAACCCTGTTCTTTTCTGACTTTAGGTCTTTAATAAGACACATTTTACAGTTCACAATTTAATATACTGCAATGTAATGCAGAACATTTTTTCGGAATCTTCCGAACATATCTGGAATATATGTAAAAAAAAAAACAAAAAAAACTTTGGTCGAAGCAGGGATCGAACCCACGACTCTTGGCATGCAAGTCAGACGTAGCAACCACTGCTCCATGGTGCCCAACTAAATGTATTTTTCTATGAAATAAACTTTGTTTAATCGGCTCGTGGGCGCCGCAAGCTATGCTATATAAATATAACTTATATGGGTAATTGTTTATTGATGACAATAACGGCTACATAGCTCAGTGGATAGTGTGTTGGCTTACAAATTGCATGGTGCGCGGTTCGATTCTCCGTCCAGGCGAAAGGTAAAAAAAAATTTTAAAATTTATAAAATCGTATAATTTCTTCTACATTGTTTGTATTACAGAAAAATGTGATAAAGAACTAAAAAACTTCGTAGAAGTGAGAAAGATGTGAGGGAAAATGTAATTAGCCAGAAAAAATTTTTTTTCAGTTAGTCTTTATGAAATTGTTTTTACATCCTGGAAAAGATTAAACGTTTATCACAAAAAGTATATACTTTTCTTCCAAATTCACTTCCTTTCAACGAAAAGCAAATGAGAAACGAACTTTGTTTGTCTAAAATTTCGTTTGGGAGGAAAGAATTATTTTTTTGCGTGTGACAATTTCTATCTCACCCATAAATTATCATCATCTTAATCGAAGAAAAATTAAGATAAGCGTTGCAAACACAAATTTCAGAGTTATTTAACAAACTTATCGACATTAAAACAAAAACACAACAATAATGAGTTCCCATAAACAACACTTGGTGAATTATTTCAGTGAAGAAAAAAAAGTTTTGAAATTGATGGAGAATTGATTATGGTGGACTATAACAAACCCCAATACAAAACAATTAACACCACTCTGTTGTCCAGTGGATGGATGGATGCGAATGTTGACAAAAAAGACATTCACTTGTCTAGTGCTGGTACGTACGTCCGTCCATTGATGTAATGGGAAATCAATGGACTAAATAAGCGAATGTGACATGGAATGGAGGAACCATAAAACAGTAAAACCAAAATCCGTAAGCAACTGTTTATTTAATTTTTTTTTTTTTTGTTTTCAATTGTCAATACGAGACCAGAGGATGATGACAGTAAAATGGACGAAGCAAATAATTGAAAAGTAAACTTTTCACAGAAAACAACAGAGACGTTGGCATACGCAAGTAAATAATTACGAAATGAAAGCTCTGTGGATGATACCGATACTTACCGCCAAAGCAATGCATATAATATGTACGATAGCATTGAAAACGAAGAAGATGGCCCAGATATTACTTTGTCATTAAGTACGTGCTGGCGAAATTTCGCAGATCATGAGAACTCAAGTGAAAATTTTACTCCACGCAGAATTTTACTCCAAGCAGAGAATCTTTTGCCAAGATATAAAACTTATAAACTGGGGAAATTGAAATGTAATAAAGTGATAGAGACAATGAATGAAAGAAGGGATTCATTGATGATAGTTCATGGGAATTCAAGAATCTTAGATCAAGACGAACAATTTAAACCAAGGCAGTATCTCAAGTTCTATAGATGCTGAAATTATGAGGGTAAAGAGACGAAGAATTTTTGAAGCTGGCAAACTACGCGAACAAGTAACAGCAATCAAAAATGTTTCACTTGTCAAAGAGATCGTAAAATGAAAAAAAAGTGAAGCAAAAAGGATCCTGTGGATGGCATGGTTCCAAGGCATGTGTTGCAAAAAGCCGCCGTGATGCAATAGTTAGCATGTCCGCCTCACATACAAAGGGCCATTGCTACAACCTCAATTTCGACCAAACACCTAAAACCTACCTACTGAACTAAAAAAATCGAATTTAGATCCTACAGATTAGCAAATATTTCCATGACCCAAAGTGCATTGCATATTGAAAACGAATTGCGACTTTTGGATGAGTTCTCAGCACTAAAAAGCTACTTCAAACTTCTACTTTCAAAGTCGATTTTTATACCCTCCACCATAGGATGGGGGTATATTAACTTTGTCATTCCGTTTGTAACACATCGAAATATTGCTCTAAGACCCCATAAAGTATATATATTCTGGGTCGTGGTGAAATTCTGAGTCGATCTGAGCATGTCCGTCCGTCTGTTGAAATCACGCTAACTTCCGAACGAAACAAGCTATCGACTTGAAACTTGGCACAAGTAGTTGTTATTGATGTAGGTCGGATGGTATTGCAAATGGACCATATCGGTCCACTTTTACGTATAGCCCTCATATAAACGGACCCCCAAATTTGGCTTGTCGATCCTCAAAGAGAAGCAAATTTCATCCGATCCGGCTGAAATTTTGTACATGGTGTTAGTATATGGCCTCTAACAACCATGCAAAAATTGGTCCACATCGGTCCATAATTATATATAGCCACCACATAAACCGATCCCCAAATTTGACCTCCGGAGCCTCGTGGAAGAGCAAAATTCAACCGATTCGGCTGAAATTTGGTACGTGGTGTTAATATATGGGCTCAAACATCCATGCAAAAATTGGTCGAAGTCGGTCCATAATTATATATAGCCCCCATATAAACCGATCCCCAGATTTGACCTCCGGAGCCCCTTGGAAGATCAAAATTCATCCGATTCGGTTGAAATTTGGTACGTGATGTTAGTATATGATATTTAACAACCATGCAGGAATTGGTCCATATAAGTCCATAATAAATAAATAAATAAATGTTATATAGCCCCCATATAAACCGATCCCAAGATTTGGTTTTGGAGCCACTTGGAGGAGCAAATTTCATCCGAGTCAATTGAAATTTGGTACATTGTGCTAGTATATGGCCGTTAACAACCATGCCTAGGTCCATATCGGTCTATAGTTATATATAGTCCTCAGATAAATAGATCCCCAATCACACAAAAATTGGTCCATATCAAGTTCATAATTGTATATAGCCCACATATAAGCGACCCCCATATTTCAATTCTGGCTCTCTACGTACCGTACAAAAGTCCATATCGATTCGTAATTATTTGTAGACTTAACTATACATAACTTTTTTTGTCTAATATATACCACGTATGGACTAACTCACAATTTAGAAGACGATGTTAAGAAGTTTTAAGATACCACAACCCAATAATTGTGGATGACAGTCTTTCGTAGAAGTTTCTACGCAATCCATGGTGGAGGGTACATAAGATTCGGCCTGGCCGAACTTACGGCCGTATGTACTTGTTTCCTTTAAATTCGATTATTCGTTTTCGCCCAGCATTAAACATCGATTTGACTCGATTTCCAAAATTAAAATAAACATCGATTATGCACTTTTAACGATTACAAAAAGTCGCCTTTGACTCTTCTGTGATAAAAGTTCTACACTGAAAAATTATTGACCTAATATGACAGATTATGCACCTTAAATCTTAGGTCATGCAATTTACACAATATTAAGGACAATTTTTTTTAAATAAAGAAACGTGCATCCATCCAACCATTATGCAGTCTATAGGGCTTTGCCCAAATAAATTTGACAAACATTATTTTCTTCTGTTGGTTAAGCTACACTTGTAGTTTAGTCAATGTATGGTTTTAAGCTGAAATAAAAAAAAAACAACAACAATGATTAAAGAACAAAAACCAACAATAACAAAACAAAACGAATAAAAAAAGAGGAAGCACGCTCAAAATAAACCCAGCCAACTGCACTCAAATCGATGATTTGACGGTGGCAAAGGAAAAGAGATATCTTTGTACGAATTTATTTCGGTATAAGCCGGCTATTATGTAAAACCTTTTTTCGGAAGGTTCAAGTGTGGTTCATTATTGTTGGGTTTAATGAACTGTCTGAATTTATTCTGATAATTGGTTGATAGTTTTGCTGCAAGTAGAGGATACTTATGAGGAATGTGGTAATTCCGAAACGTGAGTCCATCCAACCATCTTGCAGTCTATAGGGCTTTGCCCAAGTAAATTTGACAAACATTCTTTTCTTCTGTTGATTAAGCTACACTTGCAGTTTAGTCAATGCATGGTTTTAAGCTGAAATCAAAAACAACAACAAAAATAAAGAAATTTTAAGAAGAATTCTGGTGTCTGAGGGTTAAAATTTTTGAGTTCTCCAAGAAATAAAAAAGTTAGGGTATTTCCTTTGAACAATTGAAAGCCTCTTGCTTTATTGATTGAATTTTAATTGAAAGAATGTTTATAATCTTTGATTTAAAAATTTCCCTTTTTAAGTTTAAATTCGCATCGAAAAATTTCGAAAATGCTCCTGGAAAAAATGCTGACACTCATTTTTGTCAAATATTTGCCTAAAACTTATATTAAGGATTTTGCGTTTTTGGTTTAAAGTTTGTTTTTGAAATTAAGTAGACATTTTTGACTTTGAAGTTTCTGTCATAATTTGGATTTTTAAATTGAAGTTTATTTGTACATGAATAACTTTGTTAATACATCGCAAAAAAATTGAAAATTCTGTAGATCAGGTCTGTATCCTAATTTTAATTTTATAGAGCTTAGCTTTAAAGACAGATAGCTCCCTAAAAACTGTATTTATTTAAAAAAAAGCTGAATCTTTGGCTCGGAATCAATACCACATAAATTCTGTATATCAGGTCTGTATCCTAATTTTAATTTTATTAAGCTTTGCTTTAAAGACAGATAACTCCCTAAAAACTGTCTTTATTTTTAAAAAGCTGAATCTTTGGCTCGGAATCAATACCAAAATCCTTAAGAGAACGTTAAAATCTTTGAATCCAAGTAAACTTTTTTTTTGACTGTAGTACCAACTGCTTTAGATGAAAATGCAGAAATATAAACTTGAAGGATTTGGAGATAATTCTCTTATCATACCTTCAGGTATGATAAGAGGATCCAGCTGCCATTAACCACAATACTTAAGTTAGGTACACTGAAAATAATATTGACCTTAAAGGAAAGATAATGCAACATCAATTTTAGAATAAGCAATTTACACAATTTTAAATATAAAGTTCTGTAAAATGAAGAAATCTTAAACGAAAGTTTCTTTTCTTTGATTTAAGAATTGTTTTCTTTAAATTTAGGATACGATCTTTGAAATTTTCCCTTGTTCAAAAGACGATCAACTTTCTAATAAAGTCGTTTTGTAAGCTAAGTGATTCGACTTAAAAATTTGTATTTTTAAAATGAAATAAAATTTTGTTTGGCTAAGGTCAACTTGTCTTTAATAATTGTGAAAAATTCTTTAAAAATTATGAAATCGTCTTTAAATTTGTTGACTTTTTGCATCTTGACAACAAAGCAAAAGTTTGTTTGAAATTAGGACAAGTTTTTCCACACTTTATTTTAAAGACGATTTTTACATCAATCATAGCATAATTTCTACTTGAAGTCGAGTCTTAATGTGGAAATTGAAGTTTTCGTTAACATGTTTTTAAAGAACTTTGGCAGCACATGAAGAAAAAAGCTGAAAAATTAATTAATTAAAATTTGTTTCCTAGAATCAAGTACTCAAAACTCAATTTAAAAAAGAACATAAATGTATCCTTACATCAATTCTCCGTTTCTTTTGCTCGGTATCAATACCAAAATTATTGGTGCAAAAATAAAATCTTGGGAACCGAGCATACCTTTTTTTCAGTGTACAGTTTTACTCGGACAGTCGTGTATATTGCTACTTATCCCTAAAATGTCTATCGACTTGGATACCGCTCTTCACGAGATGGCTGAGCAGTCTAGCACTCAATTATGTGAGTTGGATCCTCATACTGAGTTAAAATTATACACACAAAGAAAATTTCATCAAAATTGAGCTTACGAAATATTTCCCTTAATATAACGACACGAAGTTTTGCGACAACAATACGGGTGAATTTTAAGCATGGCAAACAATGGATTCTCATTTGTGTCAAGCTTTAAAGCTTTGTAAAAAAGGTCTAACCAATTGAGAGGATTTAACGACAAAACACTGGAAACGTCTACATGTAAAATGAATCTGACATTATAAACTGATTCTTGACTACTAGGTTAGGTTAGGTTAGGTGGCAGCCCGATGTATCAGGCTCACTTAGACTATTCAGTCCATTGTGTTACCACATTGGTGAACTTCTCTCTTATCATTGAGTGCTGCCCGACTCCATGTTAAGCTCAATGACAAGGGACCTCCTTTTTATAGCCGAGTCCGAACGGCGTTCCACATTGCAGTGAAACCACTTAGAGAAGTCTTGAAACCCTCAGAAATGCCACCAGCATTACTGAGGTGGGATAATCCACCGCTGAAAAACTTTTTGGTGTTCGGTCGAAGCAGGAATCGAACCCACAACCTTGTGTATGCAAGGCGAGCATGCTAACCATTGCACCACGGTGGCTCCCTACTATAATCTAACCTTACTTTGGATTCGTAAACAAACCACTCCGGTGGGAGTGATTTTGACCTTCTTTAAGGGTTGTGGTATTGATTCCGAGCCAAAGATGTGTCTTCTGTAAAATAAAGACCCATCCAACTTTAAATCTAGGATCAATAAAAGTAAAATTAGGATATAGATGTTATTTAACGAATTTGAATTCTCTTTTCGTGGTATATTTGAAGCGTTTTAATCTAAAATCTCAAGATTAAATATTTCAGTTAATTTAAGGATGACTTCCTTAAATCAAGAATGTGTTTCTTTACTTTAAGGAAAATTTGCCTTTAACAAAAAAATTAAAGCAAAGATTATAAACTATCTCTTAACCCTCTAATGACCAATCCCGCCTTTAGTAAAACACACCTTAAGAGAACAAAAAATGGTAAAATAAAAAGAAAACTTTGTTAGAACTGTTCAAGAGGCTTTGTAGCATATACTGAAGTTTACCGTATTAATTTTTCTTGTTTAGTTTTCTGGCTTTTGTGTCGTTAGCATTGAATATTTAATTAGCTGGCAACAAAATTGGGGCATTAGGGGGTAAATTAAAATTTAATTACAGTGAAACCTCTGAAAGGTGGACACCCACGGTCACTTAAATTTTGTCCACCTTTCATAGGTGCAGGTACGAGAGGTTAGTTTTAATGTGTTAATATAGCAAACGTCCCCAGATAACTGTCCACGTTTGGGAGGTGTCCGGCTTTCAGAGTGTCCAAGTTTGAGAGGTTTTACTGTATTGTAAAGAAATTTGCCCTTATATTTATGTAAACTGCGTGTCCTAAAATTTTGGTTGCGTTATCTTTAATATCACGTAAATGTTTTTTTTTTTCAGTGTACATAATGTTTATGCTCAATGAAAGAGATTAAAACGCATAATCAAACATCCTTGACAGGTCCCTTGCTATTTATCTTATTTCAAAGGAGATGGGAAGGTAAACCAATTTTTCAATTATCGATGCTATGTGGAAGAATGTATCCATGGAATTTGAAAAAAATAAAAGCGAATTCAGAATCTTGCAAAACTACTTTCTATTTTGTTTATGTTGTTGCAAGCAAGCAATCTATGTGCCACCGAGAGCTTGCTGGCCAGTTCTTGATTATCCCAAACACGTTGATTGCTAAGAGGAGCCTAAAGAAAGAAGCCACCATCTTCATCTGAAACTTGTACTTCCACCTGCTTAAAGAATGCCAACAAGAACTATACGCCCCACTCATGAAACCGTGTAGGCATTTCCAAGAGAGAGAGAGAGAGAGAGAGAGAGGACATCTCGCTACCATCTTTCGTTTATTTGGTGTAGGAACATTTTAACATGGCCAATAATTGCTATGGGCAAATTGTGAGTTCAAGAAATATTTCTTATATGGATAATAGTGTCTACAGGAGAATAGGTTTGATTTACGCGAATACAATTTCGGAAAATGTTATTATGAGACTACCCTAATATTCATGGTGATTTTGCGATATTGTAATTGAGCTGGTCTTTTATGCTTAGTGTCTACACTCTTAGGCTTATATTTCACATAAATGATTATGCCTCTCTTTATTGGCATGCTAGCGAATATGACCAAGATAACGGACAGTATTTTGAAACCATGGTGAAAATAATATTAGGGAGATAGCTATTTACACAGAATAAAAAAAACAAGAGTAGAGGATTCGAAACTTAACCAACTGGATCGCAAAGGTAAATAATGGTTAGGTTAGTTGGCAGCCCGATGTATCAGGCTCACTTAGACTATTCAGTCCATTGTGATACCACATTGGTGAACTTCTCTCTTATCACTGAGTGCTGCCCGATTCCATGTTAAGCTCAATGACAAGGGACCTCTTTTTATAGCCGAGTCCGAACGGCGTTCCTCATTGCAGTGAAACCACTTAGAGAAGCTTTGAAACCCTCAGAAATGTCACCAGCATTACTGAGGTGGGATAATCCACAGCTGAAAAACTTTTTGGTGTTCGGTCGAAGCAGGAATCGAACCCACGACCTTGTGTATGCAAGGCGGGCATGCTAACCATTGCACCACGGTGGCTCCCTTTTTATTAATAATACATGCACCGTCCTCTGCAGGTACTATTCGGCACAGATGTGCTCTCAATTCTAGTTATTTGCACGGCGTTCCTGACTGTAGTCCTACTCTTGCCTGGAGTGTCGTTCTTCTTTGACCATACATCTGTACATGTACCATCCTCTGTTTCTCCTATTCGGCACAAATGTGCTCCCAATTTTACGTGTCTACTCATCATCTGGATGCCCATTCATCCAACTTGGCCCTCTATTGGTTTTTCCCTAAGTTCACTTTCTTATGTGTCCTAGCTCCTATAGCCAGTACATTTGCCTTTTAGTTTTCTCTTAGTTAGCACGCCCGCCTTGCATATAAAGGGCTGTGGGTTATACACCTGTTTCGACCTAACACCAAAAATCGGTAGATTATTCTCTCTCAGTAATGCTGGTGACATTTCCGAGCGTTTTTAAACTTCTCTAAGTGGTTTCACTGACTGCAGTGTTAAACGCCGTTCGAACTCAGCTATAAAATGGAGGTCCTTGTCATTGAATTAAACATGGAATCGACAAGTTCACCACTGCTGTATCACCTGAAATATCGGGCTGCCAATATACATTAATCATGCTTTTGCATTCCAATACTGTTCGTGATGGAACCTTAATGTTTGCTATTATCTTCATTAGCCTCCTGCAATCTGTGCAAATTTTCACTTTTTGTGGTCCGAAAATCGGTATAGGATCTTGGTGTCTGGGTCCAATATACACCCAGTACAATCCTGTTGCCCATCTTTAACTCATCGATGTAGTAGCTATTTCCCTCTGGTATCAGTTCGGGGGTCACATTCTCCAAATGAGCTTCACTTTTGATTTGAACCTCTATACACACAAAAAAATAATTCACGTTTTCATTGACTACGAATGTATAAATAATATTAATGAAATTTGTAATATTATAAATGAAGTATACATAATTTGCGACATTGAATATGTATTTTTACATAATATATATTAAAAATGTCATGCATTAAATATAGCTCTTCTTTTCTTTTTTTCGATTTTCCCCAAATTCTTAATTGGTCAAAATGTATGAAACCATTTATTAAAAACCGTATTAAAGACCTGCGAGTAAAAAACATTTTATAATATTTTTTATTACTAATAAATATGAGCACCAATGCTTCCAGTTAATGAATAAAATTGTTTTATTTCGTCAAACTTTTTCAGCAATAAATAATCTTCGAATCGTGACGGCGACTCAAACTGAACTGAAAACAAGTATATACGGCCGTAAGTTCGGCCAGGCCGAAGCTTATGTACCCTCCACCATGGATTGCGTAGAAACTTCTACTGAAGACTGTCATTCACAATCGAATTACTTGGGTTGCGGTAACACTTGCCGATGGCAAGGTATCTTAAAACTTCCTAACACCGTAATATATACCACACAGTCCATACGTGGTATATATTAAACTTAAAGAGGCCGATAAATACGTATATAATTAGGTTTAAAGTTTCTATAGAAATAAAATTTTGACAACATTTTCTATAGAAGTAAAATTTGGAAAAAATTTTCTATAGAAATAAAATTTGGAAAAAATTTTCTATAGAAATAAAATTTTGACAAAATTTTCTATAGAAATAAAATTTTTACAAAATTTTCTATAGAAATAACATTTAGACAACATTTTCTATAGAAATAAAATTTTGACAAAATTTTCTATAGAAATAACACTTTGACAATGTTTTCTATAAAAATAAAATTTTGGTAGATTATTTTTGGCTCGAGTGGCAACCATGATTATGAACCGATATGGACCAATTTTTGTGTGATTGGGGATCGGCTACATATAACTATAGACCGATATGGACCAATTATGGCATGGTTATAAGCGGCCTTATACTAACACCACGTTGCAAATTTCAACCGGATCGGATGAACTTTGCTCCTCCGATCCGGTTTATATGGGGGCTATATATAATTATGGACCGATATGGACCAATTCTTGCGTGTTTGTTAGAGACCCTATTCTAACACCATGTTCCAAATGTCAACCGGATCGGATGAATTTAATTCCTCCAAGAGGCTCCTGAGGACAAATCTGGGGAACGATTTATATGAGGGCTATATATAATTATGGACCGATGTGAACCAATTCTTGCATGGTTGTTAGAGACCATAATACTAACACCACGTACCAAATTTCAACCGGATCGGATGAATTTAGTTCCTCCAAGAGGCTCCGGAGGACAAATCTGGGGATCGGTTTATATGGGGGCTATATATAATTATGGGCCGATGTGGACCAATTATTGCATGGTCATTAGAGAACATATACCAACACCATGTACCAAATTTTCAGCCGGATCGGATGAAATTTGGTTCTCTTAGAGGCTCCGTAAGCCAAATCGGGGGATCGGTTTATATGGGGCTATATGTAATTATGGACCGATATGGACCAATTTTTCCATGGTTGTTAGAGACCATATCTAACCCCATGTACCAAATTTCAGCCGGATAGGATGAAATTTGCTTCCCGTAGAGCAATTGCAAGCCAAATCGGGGGATCGGTTTATATGGGGGCTATATGTAATTATGGACCGATATGGACCAATTTTTACATGGTTGTTAGAGACCATATACTAACACCATGTACCAAATTTCAGCCGGATAGGATGAAATTTGCTTCTCTTAGAGCAATCGCACGACAAATTTGGGGGTCCGTTTATATGGGGGCTATACGTAAAAGTGGACCGATATGGCCCATTTGCAATACCATACGACCTACATCAATAACAACTACTTTTGCCAAGTTTCAAGTCGATAGCTTGTTTCGTTCGGAAGTTAGCGTGATTTCAACAGACGAACGGACGGACGGACATGCTGAGATCGACTCAGAATTTCACCACGACCCGGAATATATATACTTTATGGGGTCTTAGAGCAATATTTCGATGTGTTACAAACGGAATGACAAAGTTAATATACACCCATCCTATGGTGGAGGGTATAAAAACCAAACACAGCAAAGCCACGTGTTGCCTTCAAAAACGTTGTTTGGTTTTATTCTTGTATTGTATGCTTGTATTGTATACATATGAGAGTAACTCTATGTTGTGGCTCTCTCATTCTAAGAGAAAACCAGTATTTTTGGATATATTATGTAAAGTTTCATTAATTTTATGGAAGAATCCATGCGCATTATTACAAATTGCTTAATTTAATAACAAGTATTTACGAATAAAAAATAATACATCTACTTCATGAAAGAGTCCATACATTTTCAAAAATGTACACATTTATGTACAAATTCATATTTAATTTTTTTGTGTGTTGGCCTTACGTCCATTGTCGTCTCTATGGCTCTGGTTGATGTGGTCTTCATTGTCCTACTATACCAAGACAGCATGTCCGTTACTACAATATGTCTGTTATAAAATGTCTATGTTGCACTTCTTCTTCCTCGATGTCCACTATTGTCAGAATTGGACTAATTAATTAATTACGCTCACATATATCTAGTGTATAGCCTTTGGCTTCAAGTCCCATTTAGAGCTCACCGCCCTTTTCCACAATGTTCTTTCCCATATGATTGGGAGGAATTTGAAGTTTACTCTCAGAGTATCTTGCTTTCCATTCATCATTCTTTTCAAGATTCGTCGCTAAGCCCCAGATAATCTCTTATTTCTCGTAGTCAAATTCTCTATCTACATGCGGAGGACGGAACCGACCTAACCTCAGCCTCTTCAATTTCCTCATACCTTCCGCCAACGGTTATATACATAGCTAGTTTGTCTTGTGGCATTATCTTTGACGATAAGTGTCAAGTTGCCGACAAATATAGAAGTTGTGCTTCTAACTCTTTCCCATCTGCTAGCACATCCTCTGCTGCTTCTATTCGACACATACGTGCTCTCAATCCTAGGTGCCTGGTTATTACTTTCACGGCCCTCCTGACTATCGTCCTACTCTCTTTGTCCTGACAAACTCTGCCATGACCATCTTACTGGCGTCAGAATATCACACTCGACAGCTATGGCCACCACAGGTATACGATCGTGGATCATAAATCCAGTGCGTAGACTTTTGGATTCAGGCCCCATTTGGAGCCCACCGCTCTTCCACTAAATGCCCAATATCTGTAGTCCTCTCCTTGATATTGGCTTTGCTTTCTTCGCGGTTAACAGGGTAGATGCACCCGCCTTCATCCCGCTCTCCACTACATTCTGCTTGCTGAAGATTACTTTGGGGGTAGTATTTGGTCTTTAGTTTCCTACTCCTCCGGAGATCTTATCCTCATTCCCATATGATTGGGAGGTATTTGAAGTTCCCTCTTCAAACATCTTGCTTTTCGTTCATTATCTGGTTCATGGTTTTCAACTTTCGTTGCTGTGGCCCAGATAATCTCTTCTTTCTCGTGGTCAACCTTGCAACGTCATCGCTGAGTCCATTGACCTTCTCCTTAAGTTTAGATCGGCAAGATGGCGGAAATGACCTAAAGTCCCCTGAGCCTCTTCATCCTCATCATGCCTCTCGCTAATAGTTACATACATTGCTAGTCTTTCGTTTAGTATTATCTTCCACTATAGATAGCAAGTTGCCCACACCTATCTAAGGTTTACGATTGCCAAATCACGAGGCTTCGTAGATTGATCACTGGCCCTCGGCACTGAGGCACCTCGATCTTTGGTCAGTTTTGGTCCATGGACGCACCCAGTAGGAGACTGGCATGATAGGTTCGTAAACATGAAGCGGAAATCATAAATACTTCGCAAAACTGACTTAAGTTTAATTTTGCTTCTCCTTATGCAAAAATGTCCTGATTTGAGGACAATAATACGAAAAATATTGGTAACTCTGTAGCCAAAATAAATGCACTTATACAAGCATAGCTATCCACAAAACAATATGTCTCTCAAGGAGAGAGACCACCATTTGCTCTCATTTGATTTTCTCACTGTGTCATAATAACACTTGCACAAAATGTGCCCCTGTTTTTGCCACTCTACAACCAATGCCACTTTTTCTGAGCTCTTTATATAAACTAAGTAAATTCCCATTTCGTAATACTGTGCAAATAATCAAACGACTGAAGCAAGTACTACCATTGGGGCGAAACACTTTCTTCATATGTAAAGTATGCCAGTGAATGTAGAAACTAGGCCCAAAGATACACGAAAGAAATGCAAAAGATTTATGTCGATTTGGCCATATTATTTAGAGGCTTTTATTTTCTGTTGTCTTCGTTTATGACCATCAATTTGCCGGCCAGGAATTTGAAGGCGTCAAACAAGTTTCAATGAAGCAAGCCAGCATGCAGGGAAAAGTAATTCAGGTTAATTGACACTAAATGCGCAATGAAGAATATTGAAAGCTCCCCTTAAACACATTCTTTGGAAAGTAAACTAAACGAATTGATTGAAACCCTCGCAGCGTGTAACTTGAGCAATTAGTTTGTATGGCTATCCTCTGTTTATCAAAGACTAATACTATCAATTACTTAGTCCTTTGAGGAATAAGGTTAAATAAGCTAAAGGTAATTAGCAAAAAAACCCAGCCTTTTTTCTTTTGAGAAATTTACTTTGCAATTGATTTGAATACCATAGAAATGGGAATGGAAGTTTTTCGTTCTTTTTCTCCTTTGAAGGGATTTCGATTTGCCAAGGCTGATGGTACTCTCAGCTAAAAAGAATTGCATTTTTGTTCTAATTTCCTTCAGATTACTCCTTTGGCATTTAAATCAATTGAATTCCACAAGCCAATCCTTTGAGCTTTCTGTGGCTTCTCTCATAGACTAACAAAAATCCATTATCTAAATAAAGCCAAAATACTATGGCAAATATGCACTCACTTCGAAAGGAATTAAAATTCACACGAAACTTAATTTGACTTTCGAGGTAACTGAATTATTTGACAAATTGCTGAAGTTTATCAAAAAATTAGAAATTAAAAAACCTTCAGTTTCCAATGTCAAATGATAGATAACACCAAGGTTGTAGCCATGGATTTGTGGGAAAAGTAATAGACGGCTTTTGAATAAAATGAACCAGTGCCAATTAAATGTCAAACTTGAAAAACAAAAATTCTAATTAAAGTTCTAAAGGAAATGTAAGAAATGAAATTTCGGTTATAGTGGTCCACTCGCTCCAACCCATCATTACGATCCAATGAGTGTTGGAATCATCCCCCCCCCACCAGCTGATTATACCCCATTTTATTCAAAGTGTCTAAGTGGAAATAATCAAGTGTTACAAACTGACCAGCGAGATAGGAAAATCATTGACACAATACTAAGAGTGATTGCGTTGGTCGAATATTTATGCGTGCAAATAATTTCGAATTTGCGGTAGATAACGTAGCTGAGATACGAACCAGCACCCTGAATAAGAATTTATTTTTTTTTTCAAAAAGAATTTGGATGTTTACTAACGGACTTACTATGCCAAAACTAAACCGCAAAGTATAGAGGCCAGATTCATTCGAAAGGGCTTGAGCTCAGCTTTCAAATTCTCTACACTGAAACAAATTGCGTAACTTTAATTTAAGCGTATTTTTATTGCAAGAGATTATTTATTCGTAGTTCAGTTTTATTATTTTACTCGAAATTTTCCACAAGCCCTTTTTTTAAGTATGTCTCAAGCATTTTATGAACTAAACGCGGGTATAAGTTCATTATGAACTAACACAAAAGAACATTTTAGTGCGAATCCAAAATATAGTAAGAATGTTTGTTAAAATGGCCATGATTTGGCGCCAATGATTTTTTAGTTCATTTTTTCTTCTAAGAGAGGGTGTAATTTCTTGAGGTATAGTTCAAACATACAACAGAGCAATAAATTTATCTGGTTCTAACTAACAACGCCTTGCGGAAATGTTGAGTATACTTTAGTTCAATTTTTTCGCGAGGTAGTTCATTCTTGCTAGAAAACAGTTTACTTTTTTTTTTCTCTGCAAAACTTTTACTAGAAAGGTCCTTTGAAACGCTCAGTGTACTTTTTCCCGTATATTTCTACTATTGGATCCACTGTGAAAAAACTAAACCGGCTGTGGTAAAGATACTAAGTGTTTTCAAAGCACCTTTAATCATTTCGTTTTGCTAGCAATACCAGGTTCTCCTTGATACTAAAAACGTTTTCTTAAACAAGCAAAATTTTGTGATTTCAATTGATTTGATTTTTTTGATTTTCCGTTTTGAGATAGTAGGTTGAAATACATACAAATACGAAAAAAAGATTCGCAATAAAATCATAAATATGAAGTCCCTAGAAAATTCGAAATTGTTTCAACTCCCTCCATTCAAAAGTGGCAGGAGTATTTCCAAAAAAAAAAAAATGGAACCACTGTGCGACACTGAATGGAAGAAACGGCCCCAAATGGCAAATAAAAATCTGCTTCAACATACAGTGGACGAATTCGCGCAACCCGCCACATAGATTTACATACTTGTGTGAAAGCTGAAGTGCTTTCCTGTACGTTTGCAAGTTTGTTTTACCTGACAAATCCGGAATTATGAACCAATTTCCATGATTTGCTGGAGAGAACTTGTAAGACCCTACAAAAGGTCATGCAAATATCTCAAATATTTCGCGAGATATGGGCCTTACAATTTTTTCCATAATTTTAATAAATCACCAATCAGGTGAATTCAGCAATGCCTTTAAAAATAGATTTCAATCTGTTGTGTAATAACAATTTGAAATCGAAAAAATAAGATTAAGGGATTTTAGATATATGAGAAGATGATGCACAGTGGTGGTGAAAAAATGATTCAACTTGGGAAAAATGATTATCATGTGTAATTTCCATAAGAAATTAGCATATAAGACCCAAATTGAATCATCTCACCCAGCCAGATCTTACTAGAGACTATGGAAATGTGGATTAGCCAACACTGAAAAATATGTATAGTCAGGCTTGCAAGATGGGTATCTGGAATTTTCTTTTCAATAGCATAATAATACCAATTCCTTAATCTTTATGTCCAATTAGCTCGCATTTAAAATTGTAATTAATGTGTGATCAGTATATTGGACCTAGAAAGATCTAGAATCTTATTTCTTGTGCAAAATTTTAAGAAAATCTAAGTGGCTTCTGGCTGGGGCTCAGATTTAGGTATAGCCCCCATATAAACGTACGTTTACAGAAATGCACTATCTCACCCGAGTTAGTGCAGTTTAGTGCAAATTTTTGGGGCATTTTACTAAGCAGCGTGGTAAATATAATCACCCTTATTCCTGAAGTCGCCCTCGCTCTCGCTCTCGCTGTCGCGACGGCGACGACGACGACGATTACTTTTTGTACCAATTACAATACTCGGTAATAAAAGGCCGATATCACTAGAAAACAATCAGCTGATGTGCTGATTTTTTCGGTTTAAAATAGTTTTATTTCTGACGCAATTCTATGTCGGGAAATCAAGAAAAATAGTTAATTTGACGATATATTCAAGAACAGTAAAAACTCTAAAACTATAAAAATTGAGACGATGCTGAGATCAATGGCACAAGGATCATCCTGAAAGTAAACAATCAGCTGATATACATACATATGTTATATTTTTACTTTGAAAATCAGAATAAATGATAAATTTGACTCGGGAAATGATTTAGATATCTACATTAGGCCAATGACAATATCCGGCATATACAATTGGAACGACGCACACAGGGGAAAAGTCGCAAAAAATTGAGATTAATTAAAAAATTAAATTTTTGTTTTTTTTTTTTAAATACTTAGAATCCGATTAAAGTATATAAAATTCTACATCACTACGGAAAATTTCAATGTCATATGTTGTTTACTTGTCAAGTTGCATTGTGTTAAAGTTAAGCAATTTTTGAGCTATTCGCGAAGGTAGTGTTTTTTTTTTTTTTGAAATTCGGTATATTTCGGAGCTTAATATATAGTATTTCGCAAGTCAAAAGTAATATTTTCACTATGGAATCTCAACCTCGGTATTTTAGCGTTGTTCTACAAAAATTGTGTAAACAATATTTTGAAAAAATATTTTAAAATGTGTCTACATTTTTACTATTTTCAAAATATTCTTGGATATTTAAATATGAATGGGGTCACTTGTTAGTTGCAATTTTCACATTTAGTGAAATAAAATTATCAGAATAACCTTTTGTTCGATATATTTCAAAAGTTTTTTTTTTATTTCGGGTTCGATTAAATAGGAGTCCAAATTGAAAGAGATTTCTAAGAGTTTGTCCGAGACTGGTTCCTGAGGACCTGTTTATGGGTTGCTCCTGCTAAATTGTCCCAGGACGTGTTCTTTGGGATGAGTCCAAGACGCGTCCTAAAATTTAAGTTTACTCCATCAATGACAAACCCATGTTAAAGTGGACGGTCCCTTCCATACGTTTTGATCAGAACTGGGACTGGTCCATACACACCAGGGACTAGTCCTGTACCAGTTCTGTGGTTGATCCATTTCCCGTAGGGTACTTCCACACTTTTCCCAGCAAAAAATTGGGAGTTGTTCTAAAGGCACAACTTTAAAAGCACTTCCAAAAATGTCTTCACAAAGAAGTTAACTATTTTAAATACACAGGAAGTTTTTTTACTTCATTTTTTTTATATTTTAATGCGTAATTTTTTGTTTTCTTTTTTCAAATAGTTTAAAAAAAGAGTAAGAATAAATAAAATGGTACAAATTATTCAAATTTTGCCACAATAATGCTAAATCCATTATAGAAAAATCGATAATATTTGAAAAACGTTTCAAACAAGCGTTAGAATGCATTAAAAATCATAAAAAAGTATAAAAATTATTTATTTGGGAAAATATCACACAATTTTTAATTAACATTCAAAACACTGAATTCGGATCACACCTTAAGAAGTGATGCAAATTCATTGCAACGGCTGTTGAAACGTTGGACATTCGTTCTATGACAAGTTCATATTACACTCATCGCTTCTCCGCCAATTTTGTATCACTTCCAGACCCAAAAAGAACATTTTCACTTCTTTTTTGGCGACGCTTTTTTGCATCATTATTAAGATATTCATTTATGAAAGAAGAGTTTTAATATCAATTACTATTTTTTATTCAACTAAATCATAAGTTCAACCACAGCTTTATTTCATAAATATCAGACTTCTACCACAACCCAAGTAATTCGATTGTGCATGAAAGTCTTTTGTGGAACTTTGTGCGTTGTACGAGTATATACTTGTTTAATTTTTATAAAAATGTAAAATCGTAAATAGGTTTTCAAATTCTGGGGGGGGGGCTAAAATTTTTCTGGGGGTCTAAGCCCCCTGCCCAGAGGCCTTCCTACGCTTATGATTAGCAGGCCAATAGTGGTTATGGTTGGGAGGTGCAACGCTCAATCATAACCAAGTATATTTAGCCAAGGACTATGACCAGATCAACAGTACAACATTGGGAAAGTTTCATGACAATCGGTCCATTACTAGGGCCGCTAGAGCTATTTTTAATAGTGGGAGTGGCACCGCCCACTTTTCCAAAAGATGTGTAGCCTATGTTACTCACTCATGATAACGTAGCATTATAATAGTGAAATCGGATAAGTAGTTTAATTAATCTCCATTTTTTTGCGATTTTGCCCCACTGTGCGACGTTGTGTCTAAGGATCATTCAAGGTTTGTGAAGGACATAATTGTTATCTAAGTTTGGTGCTAAATAAAATACATTGGCTTTGAAGGATTTCTATTAAAAATAAATGGAATTGAAAATCAACACGATTACTTTAATTGTACAGTGTGAATGTGATAACCATAACTGCTATATATATAATGATTTTTTCCCCCATTTTTTTTGTAATTGTCACTTTACCTCTCACCAATTTCCTTTCTAAATTTATTTTTCAATTGTTCGATTAATAAAGTCTAAAAAATTAAACACTAACATAAACTCGTCGCTGGTAAATTTAAAGGCGACAAAAAGCGACGATATTGGCGACAAAAAGCGACACCAGGAATACCGATTTTCTTCGATAGCAGAATATATCGACGAACGGAATATCAATTAGTGGCGACAGACGAAAAGCGACGGCGAGGGCGACTTCAGGAATAAGGGTGAATATATCGTTGGAAAGGTATTTGAGAGGACTTTCTTCTTATGAATTCGAAAAAAAATTTTTAAGTTTTTTTTTGTTTTGGAGCAAGGAACAATTTTTTGGTAATTAAAACTATGAATTGAAACCGGTATCAGTATTGAACTTATTATGACATCATTATGATTTTTATTGAGTTTAGCAGAGACATTTGTTTTGAGAAGTATTGCAGAATATACTATTCCCAAATTCTTTTACAAAATCCCAAAGTGAATTGTTGGCATATTTCTCAGCTGTTTACCGGTAGGATGCTGAAACTTTTTACACTTACTTAGTGAACTTTTTTTAAAAAAGAGCTTAGCTTTTTTAAAACAATTTTTTTATTTTTGTTTTTATTTTACTATTCCCAAATTCTTTTAAAAAATCCCAAAGTGAATTGTTGCGTTATTTTTTGCAATTGGGATATTTCTCAGCTGTTTGCCGGTAGGATACTGAAACTTTTTACATTTACTTAGTGAACTTTTAAAAAAAAAGAGCTTTTTTATTTTTGTTTTTAATTGCTGATTTTGAAATGAGAAGAACTCACATTCATATTACTTGACCAAAATGGAAAATAAAAGCTTAAAACGTGTCTTTATTTGATGTTCTATAGGATACAAGCAACATTTAGGAAAAGTCTAGAACAAAGATGTTAAGCCAGGAAGAATGTAGATATCTTTTTCGAAAAATTGTCAAAATTTGTTTTATATCTAAGTCCAAATTGTTGTCTACAATTTTTAATCTTAAGTACATAAGAATGCTTAGAGTTTTGTAGAGAGTGCAGGTAAGAAAAGAAAACAAGGATCTGTCTAAAAGGACCTTCTAGACCCAAAGTACTGACTTTATCAAAATTTTGCAAAAAAAAAAAAAATAATAATAATAATAATTTGTGGGGACCATCCCAGCAAAAAAATTTGGAAGTTCTTCCAAAGGCACAACTTTAAAAGCACTTTCAGAAGATGCACTCACAATGATGTTCTTTATTTTAACTACCCAGGAAGTTCTTTTAATTCAAATTTTTAAAACTTGGTTTTTTCATACTTTTAATGGGTAATTTTAACTATTTTTATTTCAAATAGATTAAAAACAGAGTAAGAATTCATAAAATGGTACAAATCATATAGATTTTGTCGAAAAAAATGCTAAATGCAATCTAAACAAGTATATACAGTAGTAAATTCGGCCGGGCCGAATTTTAAATACCCACCACCATGAATCAAATATAATAGTTTACTTTGAAAACTCTTCGTCGTATTGGGTTACTTGATAATATATAGAATTGTAGGGGGTTTGATGACAAATCTTCTCCCAAGGCAGTCAGCTCCCGAAGACAAACTTTAAAGATTCTACCTATGAAGACCAGATAAGATTCTACATTTATGAGAACCAATTTTGTTTGAGTTTTTGAGAAATTATAAACATATCGTGTATATGATTAAATTACGCCTTGATTTGAAATCTTAAATCTGTAGAGTAAAATCTGGAAATTTTACTTTCAGTTTGAAGCAATTTTCATGATCAGTGCGCCTGCTATTTTAGAGAATTTTAGAGTTGAATAAACGAAAATACTTTATAAGAAAAGGAAATTTCGTTTGTCTAAAATTTCATTATAAATTACTAATTTCCAGCAAATCGGATAAAAACTACGGATTCTAGAAGTCCAAGAAATAAAGCCGGGAGATGGGTGTATATGGGGGCTATACCAAAACATGGACCGATAGGTACCATTTGCTACTCACATATTTGTGATCTTAAAATACCTCCAGAATTTCAAACAAATCGGCTAAAAAACCATAGTCTCAAGACGCCCAAGAAGTAAAAATCGAGAGATCAGTCTATATGGGGGTTATACCAAAAAATGAACCGATATACCTCAATTACGGCACCCTTATTTCTGGTCTAAAGATACCTCTAGATTTCGAATTTCAGGCAAATCGGGTAATAAATACAGTTTATAGAAGCTCAAGAATTTCAGACAAAGCGGATGGTAAATATAGTTTCTAGAAGCCCAAGAAGCAAAATCGGGAGATCGGTCTATATGGGGGCTATACCAAAAAATGGACCGATGGACACAATTTTCGGCACACCTTTTTATAGTCCCAAAAGAACTCTAGATTTTCAATTTCAGGAAAATCGGATAGAAAATATAGTTTCTAGAAGCCCAAGAAGAAAAATCGGGAGATCAGTCTCTATGGGGCCTATATCAAACCATGGACCGATGAGCACCATTTTCGGCACACCTTTTTATGGTCCTCAAATACCTCTAGATTTCCAATTTCAGGCAAATCATATTGTAAATATAGTTTCTAGAAGCAAAATCGGGATATCGGTCTATATGGGGGCTATACCAAAACATGGACCGATGGGCACTATATTCGGCACACTTTTTTATGGTCCTCAAATACTTCTATATTTCCAATTTCAGGCAAATTGGATAAAAACTACGGTTTTTATAGGCCCAAGACTCCAAATCGGGAGATCGGTCTATATGGGGGCTATATCAAAACATGGACCGATACGGAACATTTTCGACTCACCTCTTTATGGTCCCAAAATACCTCTAGATTTTCAATTTCATACAAATCGGATAGAAAATACTGTTTCTAGACGCGCAAGAAGCAAAATCGGGAGATCGGTCTATATGGGGGATATACCAAAACATGGACCGATACGGACCATTTTCGACACACCTCTTTATAGTCCCACAATACCTCTAGATTTCCAATTTCAGGCAAATCGGATGGTAAATATAGTTTCTAGACGCCCAAGAAGCAAAATCGGGAGATCGGTCTATATGGGGGCTATATCAAAACATAGACCGATACGAACAATTTTCGTCATACCTCCTTATGGTCCCAAAATACCTCTAGATTTTCAATTTCAGACAAATCGGATAGAAAATACTGTTTCTAGTCGCCTAAGAAGCAAAATCGGGAGATCGGTCTATATGGGGGCTATACCAAAACATGGACCGATACGGACCATTTTCGACACACCTCTTTATGGTCCCAAAATACCTCTGGATTTCCAATTTCAGGCAAATCTGATAAAAACTACGGTTTTTATAGGCCCAAGACCCCAAATCGGGAGATCGATTTATATGGGGACTATATCAAAACTTGGACCGATATAGCCCATCTTCGAACTTGACCTGCCTGCAAACAAAAAAACTAATCTGTGCCAAATTTGGGGACGATAGCGCCATTATTGAAGGCTGTAGCGTGATTACAACAGACAGACAGACAGACAGACGGACAGACGGACATGCTTATATCGTCTTAGAATTTCTCCCTGATCAAGAATATATATACTTTATATAGTCGGAAATCGATATTTCGATGTGTTACAAACGGAATGACAAACTTATTATACCCCCTGTCACCATTTTATGGTGGTGGGTATAAAAATTATGAATTTTTGAAAATATTTGAGGTCAAATCTTTCCGACAAGCATTAGAATCCATTAAAAATTATAAAAAATTATAAAAATTATTTATTTGACAAAATATCACAGAATTTTTTAATTTACATCCAAAACATTGAATTCGGATCACACCTAAAGAAGTGATGCAAATTCAGTGCAACGGCTGTTGAAATGGAGGACTTCCGTCCTATGACAAGCCCATGTTAAATTCATCGCTTCTGCGTCAATTTTGCACCACTTCCGTATCCAAAAAGAACATTTTCGTTACTTTTTTTAGCGACGCTTTTTTTGCTGGGATGTCTTACGAACTGTAAAAGATATTCGCACACGCACGCTTTTATTTTATAATTGCGAATTTGACATTGCAGAATTATTTCCAAAAAAAGCGATTTGGAACCACTGCGCGGCGTGACTTTCGTTTAACCATCTCAGGTGTTGTAGCAGTTTTGTTGTTTTGGTCTATCACTATGGTAATTGGCAACGATACCAGTATCATTATAACCATTTATAGTGCGATACATATATATGTATTTTATGCACTTTAATTAAATTGATCCTTCGTTGTGATTTTCTAAAAACAACCCAGAGTGAACTTGTTATCACAACGTGTCAGCTACTCAGTATATCTCTAACGGTGATTTCGATTGGTAAAAAATATGTTGCATATTTTACACCTTACCCCCATAAATCAAAATTTTTTGTTCGATTGGAAAATTCAGTGCAGCATACCCAAAATGTGCACGTTCGATTGACGAGGTGTTACCCATCGCAAGAGCAAAAGTGCAACCCATTTTACACCGTAGCTGGTCTACGGTGCAGATGGTTACACTTTCAATCAAATGTTGAAGACGCTTTTATTCTTCGACCTAAATAATAACGTTGTTGCAAATACAAAAGGGAGTGCGTGACGCGTGTATTGTGGTTGTTTTTCAATTTCTTCAACACACCTGATTAATTTACCAAGAAGAAGTATATCAATTGTTTAGTGCCGCGACAACAAAATTCGATATTAAATATTTTTAATATAATAGCAAAATGCAAATGCGTTTTTTCGCCAACACCATTGTAGATGTGCTATTGGAGAGTAGTTCTTCTGACGACGATGAAGAACTTACAACATCGTTGCTTGGACGAAATGACCAACGGCGAGTTAAAAACTTTGTTGAGGATGTAATTAATTTTTACTCTGATGTAGAAGTAAGATTATTAAAAATATATAAAATCCAAAGTTTTAACAATTTCCCTTAGTTCAAGAAACATTTGCGTGTTAGTCGAGATTCCAATAATAGTTGTTAATAATAATTGAAATATTTCCGCCAAATTTCTTTTGTCTTGATTTTATATCAGTGTTGCACCTTTTTTGTTCGTTTTCACACGCAAACGGTGTTGTCATTGCAAGGGGTTTCGGCAACACTGTGGTAACACCATAAAATGTTGTACCATTTGTATGCAACACTTTTTTCCCAAACGAAATCACCATAACATTTTCAAGAAATTTTAGTTGATATTTTTACAATTACAAACTAAGCTTTTATACCTGAATACATTGAGAGTTATATGATATCCTTCGATGACATTGAAAAGAAATGAAGCCCCACAAGATTTACCTGTAATAGAAAACAAAAGAAAGAAGCCAAATTAAATTATAGCTCAAAAAATATACTTAGCATTAAAGCCAATCATATAAACCATATTATGTAGAGAAGCATAGGAATTAATTCAACATTTCTTATAAATTTGATGAATAACGAAAGCAGATCCCAAAGAAAACACATACGGAATGGATAAAATGTAATGCAATATCTATAACAATCGGCATCAATTGTCTCCAATCATTGAAGCATGATAATATGAAATTGAAAAAAAAAAACATGAAGCAACACCTTTTTTGTCCTAAGGGTCAATGGCAATAGATCTGACATTTGTGTATCAATCATTATTGGATTTAGCCATCAATCATCATATTACCATGTCGTTGAATTTAATTTTTTTTTTTCGTTTTGTTATTGTTGGTTTATTCTTAAATAATTATTGTTTTTGATTTTTTTCTCTATGATTCATATAAATTTCTAATTTCAATTAGCTTTCATCACTTTTTTGTCGTATAAGCTCTCGAAAGATTTAACATTTACCATCGCCATAATCAAGACTTGGCTGCAAGGAATTTCTTAAAAAAAATTAACGATAAGTAGATTATTTTTTTATTTCAATGGCTAATAAATTGTACTGAAACTAATCAAGCGAAGAAATTTAATGGAAATCTTTTGTTATTGAATAGGGAATCTAAGGACTGGATGGTAATAAATGGTGAGAAGAAACAGACCTAAGTTGATACTCGATTTCGTATCGACAGTCTGGACTAACATACAGGGCAAGCATTTTCTGATGCTGTGAAGGAAAGTGCAGCAACACGAAAAACAAGGGTTTCCTTGTTTGAGGATACGGGATTTGGGATTTCCTCATTTTTTATGGGAAATAAGTCTTTTTTCGTGGGATTTTGTCAGTAGAGTTATTTCTTCTCTCACTGAATTTATTTTGAGGTCTCGATGTAAGTCCATGTTACGTATGTAGCATGGAGCTTTGACTACATTCCTCAATGCATTATTTTGGAATGTTTGAATAATATTAATAGTCTCGTCCAGAGAATGAAGCCGCCGAGTCGCGCCGCCGATTTCAGCCATCGCCGACCCGTTTTTAGCAGTCGACGCCGACGCCGAATATGTCGACTCATCTCGACTCAAATTTAGCCGCCAATTAATCTAAATAATTGATTTATATCAGAAAAATTTAATAATATTTGTTATAGTTATTGCCAAAATTTTGAACTTTCCACTTTCAATCAATTAGTATCAAGTTGCTATAATAGTTTTACAAAAAATTAGCTCAAAAAATTTGAATGAAATGTAAATTTGATTGGTTAAGATTGGTTGTACAACTAATCTCATTACAATTCGGAAAACTTCAAATTGATTTTATAATAGATAATTTTGCACCGCCGAACAGACAATTTTTTATCGGCTAAGCCGTCAAGCCGGCGCCGCCGGAGGCAAAAATTTAGTGTTAGCCGCCGCTGAAAAAATGGGTCGGCTTCATTCTCTGGTCTCGTCTTTGGCACAGCCCCAGAGTTGACTTCCATATGTCCACACTGACTTTAGCACTTGCTTATACACTATTAGTTTGTTCTGGATGGAGAGTCTAGAGTTTCTATCCATAAGCCAATTTAATTTCCGATATTTTATATCAAGGTGTTTCCTTTTCAACTTTAGGTGTGGTTTCCATTTCAGTTTTGCTCATTCCAAGATATTTTACCGAGTTTGCAACCGGTACCTGATTATCGTATTGTAAGTGAAATCTACATGAATTGATTTAGAGTGGTTTAATTTTAGTCCCCATTTCCTTGTTCAGTTTTTAATCTTTGTAACAGTATGTTGAAGTTTCATTGTTGATATTGATGTTTCTGTGCTGTAAATGAGATATAATATAGGTCCTAGTATGCTGCCTTGTGGTACTCTTGAAGATATTTTATATAAGTCAGAAAATTCTCCACTGTTCTTAATCCGAAAATATCTATCAGTTAAGTATGATTCCATAACCAAATTGATGATTTGGAATTAATTCTCTCTTTTCGACTTCTTTTTTAAGTCTGTTGCAAATAATTCTTTCGAATAATTTGTCAATGACAATAAGAGGGCTATAGACCGAACTTACATCATAGGAATATTTGTCATCTTTGTGGATCATTAGAACTACTGCCACTTTCTAATGGCTTGGGACTTGCTTAAGGCGAATAGCTGAGTTGAAGATTTTACATAGGTTTGCTATACCTTTGACCGGTAGTTGTTTCAAAATTTCATTATTTATTAGATCAAATCCTGGTGATTTGTTATTTTTTAGATTTTTTATCTCTTGACCAATTTCTTTTGTAGATACAGAAGATATTGGAGTTTTATCAGTATTTCTTATAATTTGTATAGGATCGTTTAAATTGTTGGAAAATATTACCCGAAAATATTTGGCAAAAACATTCGCTTTTTCTGCGTCAGACTTCGCCCAATTACTTTCGCCGTCTTTAATAGGACATTTCCGTGTCAATGGTCGGCTGAACTGTTTAGCTGCTTTCCAGAGAGAAATATCTGTTTTGCTGTCATAGGTAAGTCCACCATATATCTATGAAAATTATCAGTAGTTATTTTGCGTATTCCTCTTCTTATATTTTGTGTTAATCTATTCAGTAGATTTTTGTCTTGAGGAGACTTGCTATGTTGCAATTTTTTCTAATGTACAACGAGTATGAGTGTGCATGATTTTGTATATTAGTTGTTGGAGTGCTTTCCCATCCAGCATTTTGAATTATTCTTGTGAATAGCGAAACTTCATTTTCTAGATCCTCTACCGTTGAGATAATGGAAAACGACTCAATGTTTCTTGATACCAAGAGTTTGAAGTACTACCAATCCGTATTTTTGCTTACTATTTAAGGATTGTTCGGTTTTATTTCGATCGTTCCATTGTAGTATAACTAATAGTAAGAATTAACTACTGTATGATTAAAATGGTCATGATTTGATTTTTTAGTCTATAAGAGGATCTCATATCGTAAAGTCCAGTTAAAGGCAATTAATTTTCCTGGCTTAAGCAACCCTTTTTGGAAATCTCAAAATGAGGAGCACAATTTAGTTCAGTTTTAACTCTTCATTCTTCCTATATTTTTTTTATTTTATCTTTACACTAATGACTTTGGTATTGATTACGAGCCTAAGAACCAGAGAATTGACGTATGGATACATTTAAGACATAATTTTCGTGTTCTTGATGCTAGGAAACAGTTTTTCAGCTTTTTGCCTCATGTGCTACTAAAGTCCCTTAAAAATGTGTTAACGAAAACCTAAATTTCCTAATTCTGACTCGACTTCAAATAGAATTATACTATGTTTTAAGTAAAATTATCTTTAAAATAAAGTGTTGAAAAAATTTCTTCTATTTAAAAAAAAAAAAACAAAAAGCCTACAAATTTGAAGACGAATTCGTTAAGTTTGGTCTTTCATGTACACTCAAAAAAAAGTTTGCTTGGATCCAAAGATCCAATCCAAAGATGCGGCTTCTTTAAAATAAAGACATTTTTAAGGGACCTCTCTGGCTTTGAATCTAGGATCGATAAAATTAAAATTGGATACAGATCTCATTCATCGAATTTTTATTCTCTGTTTGCGATATATTAATATAGGTATTCATGTACAAACACATTCCAGTTTCAAAATCCAAATTATGCCAAGTACTTCAAAGTAAAAAAACTGTTTTCTTAATGCTAAAAAAACTTTAAACCAAAGATGCAAATCCTTAAAATAAGCCTTATCCTATATTTGAAGCATTTTTATCTTAAATTTAAAAATTCAATATGTCAGTTGAGTTAAAGACGATTTCTTTAAATTAAATATGTTTTTCTTTATTTTAAGGAACATTTGCCTTCCTTCAAAGATCTACAACTTCAACAGAGGGACGCAAAATTTCAAGATTTGTGTCCTAAATTTAATGAACAAATTTTTTGAAGCAAGGACTATAAACATTCTTTTAATTAAAATGTCATTATTTGAAAGAATTTTGTCCTTAGCATTGCGTAAATTTCGAGTCCTAAAATTTTAAATGCATAATCTTCCATATTAGTTCAATATTTTTTCAGTGTAAGGACACCCATTTAAAAGTCGAATCGCTTAATTCTAAGGACAAAACGAAAAAAGGTTTCGAATTTTGGACAAGGAAAAACATTTAATATCAGACAAAAGCAAAAAAACGATTCGTATTTTAAGGTCACAAAATATTAGGCTTCACGACAATATTTTGTTCAGTGATGTTTTTGACGTTATCAACCGATTTTCTTACATTTTTGATATTTTTTTTTAACAAAAACGAAATAATTGTTTCCTCTGAAACGAAGTGCAATGAAGTTTTCTTTGTTTGGTTTCAAAGAAAAATTTTAACAATAATTAAATCTTCGTTAGTCTAAAATTTCGTGTCCCAGAAAAGAAATTAGGCAATATAAATAGAAATTTGACAGTTATCATCGGATAATTTTTAATGAATTTCCCATAAATATTTATCTCTTAGTTTTACACCCAGAGATGGAATATGATCACCTCAAACATGTTTTAAGAGCAAAATGTTATTTTTGGTTGGTGACCATGTAACATGGTTTTCGCAACCATGTTATTTTCTCGGAAATCATGTATCTGATTTCGGCAAGCAGGTTATATTTGACGAGAAAATAACATTTTAGTGACAAACATGTTACATGGTCACCATACAAAAATAACATTTTGCTCTTGAAACATGTTTGAGGTGATCATATTCCTTCTCTGCGTGTACATATCTGGATCTTATTTCAGTTCAAAAAATAATTACATATCTCTGAATTTATTGTTTTTCGCCCGTCCTTTAAAAATTCAAGATTTTTTAAGGTATATATAAAATAAATAAAAGCTTTCGCATATATAAAGTTATATAAGTGATTGTAGTGTTCGAATTCAAAGGTATAAAGACTGAATAAAATCTACCGATAAAAAGCCGGAATGTATTTTTGTTCATTAAAAGATGAAAATCATTATTTGAATTCATACTGAAGATTATGTTACGATCCTGTTTTATAATATGGACTGACATTTGAATTTGCTTGGTAAAAATATTTCCCCATTAACATCTCATGTTTATTAACCAGCACTTTCATTTAGACGATACTGAGTGTGCAACAAAAAAGGCGTCATAAACAAATAAGGATTTTGAATGTATATCATTTAAGGATATGGCTGGGATTTGCAATCCCCTAGGCTGTGGACTTCTCCTTTATCGATGAGTAATGTTCGATTATATATTGAAACCTGGTGATGAGGGTCTTCTGGGGGCTACAATTTTTCTGGATCCTGGGGCTTAGGATCCTCCCCCCAGGACCCAGCTATGCCAATGGGCATGCGAAAGTAATCAATGTTTGCATTTAATTTGAACTATGTTACCTCCAATATTATTTGGTAATAAAAGTTTTTGCTGGGAGAGTCGAAGGTTAGAGCAAAGTTTTCAATACCACTTGGAAGAATTTTATATTCAGAAATTTTACATCCATCCCTCCAACCATTTTGAACACGAAATAAAAACCATGGGAAAATATTCTCAATGTTGATATTTTACAAAAAAATATATTGACTTAAATAATTAGAGTAACTGCTGTCGGCAATAATAAATAGTGAATTTACAATGAGCATTTTGTAATAGAAACTCTAATCAAAATCGATTAATGCTAGTGCAACAAATCGACAAAGTTATCTGATCTGATCTTTCCCAATGAACAACTATGAACTTCTCACAATTTAATTCAACATTTGATTTAGAACAAAAAGTATAAAACTATACCTCCTCCGCTTTGCTCCGTAAATCTTTTCAAAATAATAGAATTGAGACTCAAAGCGCGTGAAAAGCAAGAAAAATCTCATTCATCTATTCAACGGAAATACAAAAAGATTGTTAAAAGCAGGCAGCCCTCACTATGGCAGTTTTTCGCACTGACAATTATTTAATTCGAGCAACAGCAAACAAAAAAAAAATATAATGACGATGATTATGGCGGCGAGGACAAGTTGAGCTGTTATGAAACTAGCATTGTCGTTAAAATTTTTTTGTTCTCCACCATCATCATCACCACCATCTTGACGGTAAGGCGTATTTGTTCCATGTACATTTTGTTAAGAATTAAGAAAACAAAAATACATAATGTTCTCATGATTCAAGTCATCTACATTTTTTTTTTTGTTTTATACCCCGAACCAGCGAAACCAAAAAATAAAGAGGCTGTGTAATTTCTGTGGTTGCTCTGGCTTTAGGGTTTCTTAACAATGAATGAATAAAGTGCCCCGTCTGTATCCCCTTAATAGCAATTCCATAAAAGCTTGATGAAGAAATCCTCCCAACGAAAAAAAGCCAAAAGCCGGAATATCTCTATTTTTTGTTCATTTAAAGATGAAAATAATTATTTGAATAGAGCCACAAGATTACGATCCTATTTTGTAATATGGATTTGGCATTTGAATTTGTTTGGTAAAAATATTTCGCCATTAAAATCTCATATTTATTAGCTAGCACTTGGATTTAGAGGGTACTGAGAATTGTATGCGACAACGAAGGCGTCATAAATAAATAAGGATTTGGAGTGTATATCCTTAAAGGATATGGCTGCTATTTACTTTAGTTTACTTAGACAATCAAGTGTGATGTCCTGCCTGCCAAAATTTTTTGAGTTTGACGGCACTTATGAGAATCCCCACCACGTCGAAAATAGTCGTATACAATATCTAAAACTCGCCGCAAACGTGCCGTCACTATTGAGAAGTTGTACCACGCCAAGTTACTACAAAAAAGTATCACATGAGTGCCTTTTTAGTTCAATTTATTATAAATTATTCCAGGTATAGGTTAGGTTAAAGTAGGAGCCCGATTAAGATTCAGGCTCACTTAGACTATTCAGTCCATTATTCCAAGTATAACATTTATACGAATAAAAATTTTGAACATAATGCCTTAAAAAAGGAATAATGTTGATTTATAACTTGCAATTTTGCTATATTCGGCTGGTGCTCCAGCCTCTATCAATGTTTATTCTTAATGGAGGCAGTGTGTCTGAAAAACTATCACTTTATTCCATTCAAAAGTCAAAAATTGTTCACCAATATGCATTTCACAATTTTAAGTGTAATAACTACGTTTTCAGCACTTCATTCTCGTTTTTATTTAAACAAATTATAATAAGCTAGATCCGCTTGGTGCTTCTCAAAATATAAAATGCCTTGTAATAGTGATTGGCAAAATACTTTCATGTACATTTCGTACTTTTTGATACGCTTCCCCCATCACAGTTGGCGATTGTTGCGGTGTCACATACGATTCTGTGATAGCGACGAGGATAAAATGGAAGTTTGAAATGCTGGCAGGGTAGTCGGCGAACATGTGCTTGAAGATAAATTACGAATTTAGTTAGCACAGACACAAACCATTTTTTGCAGAGCTTTGTTAACCCTTTCACTACCGAAATAAACCCTATGTTAAAAGCTTTAATTCTGTTTTGCATCCTCTCCACAATTTTATAAAGAAATAGATTTTTCTCCAAAACTGACCGGCGGATCTAGAAAATTCAATTAAATATCGATAGAGCTCTTCAAGCCCTTTCATATGGTGTTTGGGTCATTGTGGGACAATTGTTCATGTGGCCACAATGGTCACTTGATTCCCATCCTCTCAAAAAACTTGTGCGGAAAAACTCAATTTTCTGCAAAATTTTGAGACATATGTGTGAATGTAGCTGTGAGTGATAATGCCACAAGTGAGTGGTTTAATTTGAGATAAAGTAAATTGGTCAGGAAGACCATTTAATATTTTTCCTGGTGATCAAAAAATAAATCTATCATTGGTTAGGGCAGAAAATTCCTCTGTTAACTCGTTACAGTGCTTTGTTATATCCTTTATGAAGCTCTGTTAACTAATTAACAGAGCTCTGCAAAAAAATGGTTTGTGTCTGTGCTAACTAAATCCGGAATTTATCTTCACGCACATTCGGCGAACATCTCTTTTATCGATGAGTAATGTTCGTTCTTATGTTGAGACCTGGTGATGAGAGTGCTTTAACATACGTGTGTTGCCTTTTATAACAGAGAACAAAAACAAATACTAACCATCGTAAATCGTTTTATTGGTTTTCAAAAAATTTCCCATTAAGATCTAAATGCATGCGTTCGAACCAATTGTCGAAGCACTTTTGCCACACTGAATGAGATATCGAACAGTTGACTGTTGTTAACTTTCAGGCTCATGTGTCCCAACCCACAATACATCAGTTGCCATGATGTCGTAAAGGTGTTTCGAAGCATCGCGATCGTATTTTGCAGCACTTTTTCGAGCCTTTTTTGAGCGATTAAGATATTAACAGGTTGGCTGATAAGTCCCCGGTCTGACACATAGATGGCGTGCCTAGTATTAAATGCATATTATTTTTATATAGTACCAACCTTCAAATGATTCGTGTCAAAATTTTTAAGTAATTTGTAAGTCTGTAAGTTAATTAATTTGTGAGATAGAGCGTCTTTTGTGAAGCAACTTTTGTTATTGTGACAAAAATGGAAAAAAGGAATTTCGTATTTTGATAAAATACTGTTTTCTGAAGGGAAAAAATACGGTGGGAGCAAAAACTTGGCTTGATAATGAGTTTTCGGACTCTCCCCCAGGGAAATCAACAATAAATGATTGGTATGCAAAATTCAAGCGTGGTGAAATGAGCACGGAGGACGGTGAACGCAGTGGACGCCCGAAAGAGGTGGTTACCGACGAAAACATCAAAAAAATCCACAAAATGATTTTGAATGACCCTAAGATGAAGTTGATCGAAATAGCAGAGGCCTTAAAGATATCAAAGGAACGTGTTGGTCATATCATTCATCAATATTTGGATATGCGGAAGCTCTGTGCAAAATGGGTGCCGCGCGAGCTCACATTTGACCAAAAACAACAACGTGTTGATGATTCTGAGCGGTGTTTGCAGCTGTTAACTCGTAATACACCCGAGTTTTTCCGTCGATATGTGACAATGGATGAAACATGGCTCCATCATTACACTCCCGAGTCCAATCGACAGTCGGCTGAATGGAGAGCGACAGGTGAACCGACTCCGAAGCGTGGAAAGACTCAAAAGTTTGTTTTTTGGGATGCGCATGGAATAATTTGTATCGATTATCTTGAGAAGGGAAAAACCATCAACAGTGACTATGGCGTTATTGGAGCGTTTGAAGGTCGAAATCGCGGCAAAACGGCCCCATATGAAGAAGAAAAAAGTGTTGTTCCACCAAGACAACGCATCGTGCCACAAGTCATTGAGAACGATGGCAAAAATTCATGAATTGGGCTTCGAATTGCTTCCCCATTCCACCGTATTCTCCAGATCTGGCCCCCAGCGACTTTTTCTTGTTCTCAGACCTCAAAAGGATGCTCGCAGGGAAAAAATTTGGCTCCAATGAAGAGGTGATCGTCGAAACTGAGGCCTATTTTGAGGCAAAACCGAAGGAGTACTACCAAAATGGTATCAACAAATTGGAAGGCCGTTATAATCGTTGTATCGCTGTTGAAGGGAACTATCTTGAGTGGGATCCACCCAAATTTTCATCAGATTTACTTGCCAAAGAGGTCAGCTGCAAATTTACACCTTTGATTGTCCTCCAGAATTCAAGCGTCGCCCATGGTATTGGTGTGGGGCGCCGTAACGATCGATGATCACTCCCCTCTTTTAAATACCGAATATTATCGGGAACATTTCAACAGGACATGAACGTTTCAACGCACTCAGCACATGTCAGCCAAGAATGGTCTAAAAAGGAGATTCCTCGCTTCATTTCTACCGTACAATGAGTCACCAAAAGATCCGGTTCTCAATACGTTGACTTTTGCAACTAGAGAATTTTGGAGAGTAAATTTGGCCAAGGTTTAGGTTTAGGTTAGGTGGCAGCCCGATGTATCAAGCTCGCTTAGACTATTCAGTCCATTGTGATACCACATTGGTGAACTTCTCTCTTATCACTGAGTGCTGCTCGATTCCATGTTAAGCTCAATGACAAGGGACCTCCTTTTTATAGCCGAGTCCGAACGGCGTTCCACATTGCAGTGAAACCACTTAGAGAAGTTTTGAGACGCTCAGAAATGTCACCAACATTACTGAAGTGGAATAATCCACCGCTGAAAAACTTTTTGGTGTTCGGTCGAAGCAGCAATCGAATCCACGACCTTGTGCATGCAAGGCGGACATGCTAACCATTGCACCACGGTGGCTCCCAAATTTGGCCAAATTATTATCCATCTCAAGACGCCGCTTCGCTGGGAATGGACCAAAATAACGCAGAGCCACCTTCATGCAGGGTGTGATGTCTATGTCGATTGTTTAAAGGGCATATCTCGTGCCAAAGTTAGCCAATTCCAACAAATCGAAACTGATTCTAAAATTCGATGTTATTTCCGCTTATTGTTTCTTACCCATCAGCCACCCTGTAAATGTGGAAAAAATTTAGGGTGTGTATAGATACCAACATATTTATTAGTATCCCCCAAAAGTGTATTCCCTTGGCACGAACACCACATTGTGCCAATGAAGTAAATACCAGATGACATTGCATTATTTATGCATGTCATTAAATGAAATTTATGGCCAACAAAAGAGAATTGACCCACTATTGCACTCAACCCATTATGCGTATTGGTCATCGTATCCCTCGTAGCTATCTACTACCTTTTGGGGACAAAAACTACTTGAGTTCTAAACTTGGCAATGTTGCCATATGATGCACTGACACTAGCCTTCGATGGTGGGCCATCACTTTCTCCTGCTGAAAGAGCAGACTGAACCTGAGAATTTATGACATCCATGCGACATTTTATACCACCTTAAAATGACTACACTTTTGACACTTTTAATTGCTTGGGCTATGTCCATTTCCGCCTTTGGCGCAAGCATGGAATGCATTCCAACTACTCCAACAGTTAACTTGGCCAATTGCCCACGTCTGCAAGGTTTGTTGATTGTTGCCGGTATTACGGTAATTTTTCAAATGCCGGGTAGACAACAACTTTATAGTTTTTTATAATGTTTACGTTAGTTGTTTGATTGTTGTTGTTGTTTTTATTTACATAATTGCAATTTTTCTTTTATAGCTCTGACAAACGGCAAATATTGTTAGTACCGACAGAGAAAAATCCAGTAGTGAGCTATTGCCATTAGTGGTCGTAGTGGAAGCTCTACATCTATAATAATAAGAAATTTACTTTAATTTAACAAAAGTTTATGTAATTGAGATTAATTTAAGTTAATGTAATTAAACTTTTTCTTGAGAGGTGGGACTACCCCGTTATACGGGCTAAAAACCCCACCCCTAATCGCTCCTGGAGTTTTGCTCCACTTCGGTGCCGTTTCCACATTACTGCGAGGTGGACCCCCATGTAGGTGCTTGCTCTGTCATATCTGTGTCCAGACCGTAGCTTTTCTGTGTGGACACCTCTTTCAACGACCGTTCCGACTCACTCTATACACTCAAGAATCGTGAACGGCGTGCTCATTTCAAAACGATCCGTTCATGAAAGTGAACCAACACACATGTGGTGTCAAACGGAGAGCAGGCGGTGTCAATCTGACAGCGATTACGCAACCAGCGTTCATGATCTGGAAACGTAATGGTTACGAATTTATAAACAAAATTTAAAAAAAGATTTCCACTACCGTGATTCGAACCTGTGTTGTCATACACCATACGCGTAAACAGTCGCCTTAGCACACCGTGGTGCAATGGTTAGCATGTCCGCCTTGCATACACAAGGTCGTGGGTTCGATTCCTGCTACGACCGAACACCAAAAAGTTTTTCAGCGGTGGATTATCCCACCTCAGTAATGCTGGTGACATTTCTGAGGGTTTCAAAGCTTCTCTAAGTGGTTTCACTGGAATGTGGAACGCCGTTCGGACTCGGCTATAAAAAGGAGGTCCCTTGTCATTGAGCTTAACATGGAATCGGGCAGCACTCAGTGATAAGAGAGAAGTTCACCACTGTGGTATCACAATGGACTGAATAGTCTAAGTGATCCTGATACATCGGGCTGCCACATAACCGAACCTAACCTAACCTTAGCACATTGGAGTTGCCATAATGACGTCTAACGATTATTTTCAGACTTTTCATTGCCAAAGAAAAACATGAAATCATGAACGTCCGTGGACGAAATCGTAAACATTCCTTTTGTGAACGTTTCCGTTTCATTTTGTAACCGTTCGTTCACGATTGTGGAACATAAATGTTTCAATTAGTATAGTGTGTGCATCCCTAGTGTTATCAAGGTCGATCATCTTCCTCCGTTATACGATGTGCAATGGCATTCCAATGCGGTTCGTCTACTAGTCCTCTAATTGCGATCTTTCGGACCGCCATCGAATGTATCTGAAAAAACGTGTAATGCACGTCATGCTCGACATTCGCAATATGGAGTATCACATTTGCCCATCTTATGCAAATACATTTTGAAGTATACAGAAAGCATCTGTGTTACAAATTTGTTTACGTCCCCGCGACATCTGTTCGTCCAGTTTCCCATATCGGGGATGAGTCTTGCTGTCCACCTGCCGTTATTCGCAGTTGCATCGATTTTGCCACTGCTGCTTATTTTCTCGTTTTATCTCCTCTAAAGTATTTGTGTTAAGTGTGTTCTCCATTTTTAGATCCAATGTCTGCTATGAACGAATTGTACTTGCGAAGGAGAATTTCGGGCCGATGTTCTGCCATTTTGCAGGTAGTTACATTGTCTTCTGTAGGTTAGGTTACGTGGCAGCCCGATGTATCAGGCTCACTTAGACTATTCAGTCCATTGTGATAGCACTTTGGTGAACTTCTCTCTTATCACTGAGTGCTGCCCGATTCCATGTTAAGCTCAATGACAAGGGTCCTCCTTTTTATAGCCGAGTCCGAACGGCGTTCCATATTGCAGTGAAACCACTTAGAGAAGTTTTGAGACGCTCAGAAATGTCACCAACATTACTGAAGTGGAATAATCCACCGCTGAAAAACTTTTTGGTGTTCGGTCGAAGCAGGAATCGAATCCACGACCTTGTGTATGCAAGGCGGGCATGCTAACCATTGCACCACGGTGGCTCCCTTCTGTAGGGTCATCGACTCTAACACTGTGTTAGGAAAAAGAGTATTGATTATGTTGTCCATGGTTTTGCCATTCATATTTTGTTGCCGCTTCCTTCCATCAAATTCATTATAATTTTTTAACCGATACACCAAGGATCTCGTTTCGGAGTTCCCCCCATTGATTTCTCTTACTGTTAATTATAGCATTTCTGAGCGCTATTTTGTCGTCCTTATACTCATCACGTTCTTGTTCATCCGAACCTCTGTGTCGTGCCCTTTTTATATTCGTCTTCGACTTCAGCACACACAAAAAATGTTTTTTTCAGATTCAGTCACGAAATTAATTGAATCAATTAATTTTATAATTGAAATGTCTTCAATCACGAAAATTATAGTATCAATCACAATTTTAAAATGGACATTAATAAAATTAAAAAATTAATTGATATCGTTAAATGATTCAATTAAAAATTTAATTGATGTTGATTGCAAAACCCACTTTCGCCATAGCCGTGTTGCATCCTTCGATTATTGTGTCCATTTATGTTTCACAATTTGGCGTGCATCGTCTTGAATTTTCGCGCAGAGTCGAAGGTCAATTTCGGTTATCAGAGTCGTTTCGTCTATTTTCTTCACGTTCCACTGCGTGTACTAGTGGTTTAGGATGATCTCTTCATGCAAAGAAGGAATATGATCACTTCAAACCTAACAGGTTGGCTGATAAGTCCCCGGTCTGACACATAGATGGCGTCGCTAGTATTAAATGCATATTATTTTTATATAGTACCAACCTTCAAATGATTCGTGTCAAAATTTGACGTCTGTAAGTCAATTAGTTTGTGAGATAGAGCGTCTTTTGTGAAGCAACTTTTGTTATTGTGAAAAAATGAAAAAAAAAGGAATTTCGTGTTTTGATAAAATACTGATTTCTGAAGGGAAAAAATACGGTGGAAGCAAAAACTTGGCTTGATGATGAGTTTCCGGATTCTATCCCAGGGAAATCAACAATAATTGATTGGTATGCAAAAATCATGAGTGGTGAAATGAGCACGGAGGACGGTGAACGCAGTGGACGCCCGAAGGAGGTGGTTACCGACGAAAACATCAAAAAAATCCACAAAATGATTTTGAATGACCGTAAAATGAAGTTGATCGAGATAGCAGAGGCCTTAAAGATATCAAAGGAACGTATTGGTCATATCATTCATCAATATTTGGATATGCGGAAGCTCTGTGCAAAATGGGTGCCGCTCGAGCTCACATTTGACCAAAAACAACAACGTGTTGATGATTCTGAGCGGTGTTTGCAGCTGTTAACTCGTAATACACCCGACTTTTTCCGTTGATATGTGACAATGGATGAGACATGGCTCCATCACTTCACTCCTGAGTCCAATCGACAGTCGGCTGAGTGGACAGCGACCGGTGAACCGTCTCCGAAGCGTAGAAAGACTCAAAAGTCCGCTGGCAAAGTAATGGCCTCTGTTTTTTGGAATGCGCATGGAATAATTTTTATCGATTATCTTGAGAAGGGAAAAACCATCAACAGTGACTATTATATGGCGTTATTGAAGCGTTTGAAGGTCGAAATCGCGGCCAAACGGCCCCATATGAAGAAGAAAAAAGTGTTGGTCCACCAAGACAATGCACCGTGCCACAAGTCATTGAGAACGATGGCAAAAATTCATGAATTGGGCTTCGAATTGCTTCCCCACCCACCGTAATCTTCAGATCTGGCCCCCAGCGACTTTTTGTTGTTCTCAGACCTCAATAGGATGCTCGCAGGGAAAAAATTTGGCTGCAATGAAGAGGTGATCGCTGAAACTGAGGCCTCTGTTGAGGCAAAACCGAAGGAGTACTACCAAAATGGTATCAAAAAATTGGAAGGTCGTTATAATCTTTGTATCGCTCTTGAAGGGAATTATGTTGAATAATAAAAACGAATTTTGACAAAAAAATGTGTTTTTCTTTGTTAGACCGGGGACTTAACAGCCAACTTGGTATATCAAGAGCAAAATATTATTTTTAGATGGTGACCGTGTAACATGTTTATCGCAATCATATCATTTTCTCGGCAATTATAACGTTATAGTAGTAGTAGTAGTATTCTTTATTTGATAACGCTTTTTGTTTTTTTAATTATACAAAATATGTAAATTCATGAAGGTAAGTATAGAATTGTATAAACTTCAACAATTATTACTTAGAATTAAATACAATTATTGCGGCAATGTATTTCACGTCTGCCGCTTGATCTAGTTTAACATGTTCAAGTTGATTGAGCTCACTGAAAATGCGCTAGTAAAAAAGCTCTATAATTGTAGGCTGTTTTTAAATATTTAATCAGGTTCCTCCAATCCTCCTCATTTTTTCCATTCAAAATGTTCAAAACTTCTTCATAGTTTAAAGTTGACTTTCTGAAAGCTGCTCGTCTAAATTCGTTTAAAATTGGGCATCTGCCGAAGAAGTGTAGATTTGTTTCTTCTTCTTGCATATTGCACAATTTACATTCTCTCTCCGATTCATTTGTTGTGAAGCTGTTATAATTTAAATGTAGCATTCCACTTCGTGCTTTAAAAATCCAAGTAATTTCGTCAGATGTATAATTTTCATTCAAATATAATTGCGCTCTTGATAGATTCAAAAACTTGTAATCTCGTGTACGACTTTCTGATTTACATTGGATTATTTTATGTTTCAGTGCCAGCTTTAATGAACACAGGAGCTCTGTTGAAAACATATTCCACGATTCCATGTTATTTATTGCTGCTGGCCATTGTACACTAATATTCTGCGAAAGTGATCTTATTTCTCTCACCCAAAACACATTTTTACGTATCAATAGAGTTGTTAGCTGATTAGGGAGTCTATCGCGGTGATACTGGAACATAGCTCTACAAATATACTTAAGGTGTAATCCTAAAGAGTATATTTGACTGTCTTCCACATCCGTTTCCAGCAATAGGATATATGTTGGTGTAAAGCTTGGAAGTCGCAATAACTTCTTTATGAAATATATTAGCAATGAATTTACTTCACTGAAATGAGTAAAACCCCAGACTTGAGCCGCATATGTTTGCACTGACCTACAAACAGAGAGGAATAATTTCCATTTGGCATTCATATTTATATCATTGCGGCCCAGAAAACTCTCCCAGGTTGAATTGATTGCATTTTTTGCCATAATATTGCGGTTTTGAATATGTTTTCCAAATTTCATAGTTGGTGTTAGTATAACTCCCAGGTATTTAAACTCATTTGTTATTTTTACTTTTCTTCCATTAAAAGTCCATGTTTCAGCTCTGCTCAACCTTCCTCCATTTCGAAAAACCATTATTTCAGATTTTTCAAGATTTACATCCAGATTCCACATTTTACAATAATCTTCGAGTTTGTGTATCATATTCTGCATCTTTTTTATATCATCCGTTAGTATAACTATATCATCGGCGTATAATAACAACCGAATGTTTAGATCGTCTACATCTAATCCGTCTTCTAGATGTTCATGTAAATCGTTTACATAGAGGGCAAATAGTATGGGTGACAATAAACACCCCTGCTTTACTCCCCTAGTTGTTGCGAAGTATTCTGACATCCCTTGTCCCGTCCAAACGGCTGAAACTGTGTTCTCGTATATCCTTTCTATTAACCGGACCATTTTAGTCGATAGCCCTATTTGGTGTAACTTGTAGATTAAAGCTTGTCGTGATATATTATCAAAGGCTGCCTTAAAATCGATGAAAAATGCATACACTTTCTTTTTTTCAGCTAATTTCAAGCTAACTATGGCTGCCAGGTTATAAATGTTATCAATGGTAGAATAATACCTCCTAAATCCTGCTTGATATTCTGTTAGTATATTGTAATGTTCTACCCAGTTATAAATTCGATTGTTCAAAATACCCATAAATATTTTGGCTGCACAATTCATGAATGATATGCCTCTATAATTTGATGGGTCGTCTAAATCGCCCTTTTTATGAATTGGATAGATAATTGTCCTTTTGAACGTATCGTCAATGGTGCAATTATTGTATATTTCATTGTAACTTCTTAAAAGTTGGAGGTGGAATTGCTCGGTTGCGTTTATGAAAAATTCATATGGTATTCCGTCTTCACCCGGAGCCTTATTTAATTTGACGCTCTGAAGCATTTGTTTTAGCTCTATTAAAGTTATAGGCTCATCGAGAATTGAATCCTGGTGTAACATTGGGGCGTAGTATATCGTGTTCATAATTTGTGGTGGATTTAACAGTCGCTCGTAGAATTGTTTGAATGAGAAGGGAGTAATGTTCGGCCCGATTTTGCTTTGATTGTTTCGCATTTCTCTGGCAATCTTCCACCATTCTTTAGCGTTTTTTATGTCATTCAATTTTGTTGCGATATTCGAATAATAATTGGTTTTGCTAATGTTGCAAATATACTTGTAGGTATATTGTGCCTTTAGGTATACGTTTTTGTCTTCCAAAGTGTTCGATTTCCGATATTTTGCCAAAAGTTGAAAACTCTTTAATCGTGCTTCATTGCAGGCTGCGTTATACCATCTATTTTTTGGTTGATATGATTGGTTTCTGTTGGACGACTTAGGCCAGGATTTCACTATCAATCCGCAAATTGTTTTCAGTCCTAATTCACTCGACGTTAAATTGTGTCTATATAGAGAATCATTGAGATGTCTCTGGTAACTATTTTTTTCTTCATTCTTCCACATTAACTTTGGAAGTAATTCCATCCTTTTTCCAATTTCTAATGATGTGTGACAGTTAAGTTTTAAAACGATGGGAAAGTGATCTGACCAGCTTGCATCTCCGACCGTAAACTCTCTGACAATTTCTAGCAAATCCTGAGACACGGAGCATAAGTCATTTACTGATTGCCCAATAGAGTTGACATACGTTACATTGCCTTCTTCGTCGCCACGAGTAATTCCGTTTAAGATAAGTAAATTAAAATCGTTGCAAAAATGCAAAAACTGTTTTCCTTTATTATTAACTATCTTATCTTTTGATTTTCTAACATCATATCCAGCGGCAAAAGTTTCCTTATACATTTCAACGATATCTTGTTTCGATTCTCCAATACGAACGTTTAGATCTCCTATAACTATCCCATTTCTAATATCTTGATCAGAAAATAATTTTTTTAGTTTATTGAAGTCAGTTGGCCAAGAATCCGGTCGCAAGTATGTCGGTATTAATGTGAAACAATATGTTTTGGTATTTATATTTAAAATTTGACCCTCAGAACTTTCCTTCACTTCATATGATATACCAATATCTTCTAATTTTTTGCTGATTCCATATACTTTTCCTCCACTAGCTCTCCCAAAACGACAATTCCTTATTGCTGGTACAAAGATTAGGTGAAATCCGCTAAAAAACGCCCTTGCTCTTTCTGTTTTTTGATCTTCTAGATGAGTTTCCAATAATATGAAAATATCAAAACTTCTTACATAATCAAAAAAGGAAGGGTAAAGGTATTTATTTTGCAAACCATTTACATTATAACATAATATTGTAATCATAGTCTCATTTATCATGCTGGCATCTGCTCCGGATTTTTTGGCCCTTACTAGTTTTTTGAATTTGGGTAGGTTCTCAGATTTTCAAAATTTATATTAATATTTCGTGCAGCATCCCCATATAGTTTTACCAATTTATTTATTCCGTCACTACCGTCGCAGACAAGAACGTTTCCATTACCCCACTTAAACCAGCTATCATTAATTATCATTTTATTCTCACGGATTTTAATTTTATGCTCTTTGCTAATGTTTAATATTTCTTTTTTCAGTTTCAAAAAAGCTTTTTTACATTCCTGTTGTTTTGGGATCATATCACGTTCAATGGAGAGAGATGTACCTGCCAGTTTTGAAGTATGTTTGAAAACTTCTTGTATGACATCTTGATTTTCGAGTTCCACTATTACTGCCATTTTTCCGTTGCGTTCAAAAATTTTTTTGATTGTTTTAAAGTTTGTATTGATACCTAGTTTTTCCACAAATAGTTTTTTAACTTCTTCCTTGGGTTTATTTGTCGGGGATAAAACTTTAATAAACAGTTTGTTTGATTTTGCATGGTTTTGTAGCCATTCGATATCTCTCTTCATTGACTCATTCTCATTCTTTACTTTATCCAGTTCTTCTCTTAAACTCGAATTTTCTAATTTCAGTGATTGGATTTCTGAGCTGACAACTGTAATTTCATTTTTAAGTTGTTCAAAGTCAGTTTTTGTAGGTAGAGACTTTAGCTTCTCATCCAAATTGGAGTTTATGGTATCTTTAATAAGATTTATAAAATCATTTGGATCCATCGTACCTTTGTTTTGATTTTCAGGCGACAAAATTTCTGCGCATTTCCGTTTTGGTGTTTGATTCGATAGTGACATCGCTCCTTAAGGTTTCATTTAGAACAAGAACCTCTTAACAGCCATTCTAATATGGCAATGCCATACTTTAAAAGTTATCGATAACTTTCGTTAAGCTTATCGAATATGTTGCATCGCAATGTTCGTTGGACAAGGCCAGCTGATATAGTTATTATATGTATGTTTTCCGCAAGCATGTTATGTTTGGCGACAAAACAACATTTTTAGTGTGGAAACATAGTTACGTAAGTAGTTCATAATCCCATCAATCAAATGTGCAATGTCTTCCCAAGTCATTACTTTTTAAGTAAAATACAACCAAATATGCTCTTTATCGAGTAAAACTAAAATAAGGACATATAAAACAATGGAAATTTTAAAAAAAAAAATATTTGAGAGCACCGATTCATTTTGTGGCTGCCCAGGAATTTTCAATAAAATATTTCATCGAAACGTCTCTACGTAAAGGTAGCAAATGTAAAAGGAAAGTAAAAGCTAAGATTTTATTTTTTTCCTTATTTTCTTAAATGAACTGAAACGACCTAAAGAGCATTAATGCAAAATCGGTTCAGGGTATACTTAAAAAGATGAATTCCGCTCCATGACACGTCCATGTAAAATTCATTATTTCTGATCCGATTTTACACCACTTCAAAGATTGTATGAAGTGGAAAGAATTATTGACAAAAACTTCTGGATATACAGCAATCTAAAGCGACAGCTATTGGGAAACAGTTTTGAGGAAATTGTCTTACGAGAATTACACACAAATTTTGGCATAATGGTATTGCAACCGGAAGAGCGAATACTTTGAGCTGGACGTAATATATTTACCAGAACAATTTAAAATTATGAACAACGTCTTACTACATTTCTTACTACAATATATCATTTTCACATCAAGCTTAGCGTATGGGGAAAACCTTCAAATTCACACGTATTTAAAAGGCCTTCAAATTCGTTTTCTTACCTCTTCATTTCCTACTAAATTTCGAAAAGCACGTGAGTAGTTTGTCCATAATACTCTACTATTCCTGGCATTCAATGACTAGGTAGGTATTGTAAGGATGGACGGACATACAAACGCCTACCCTTACCTATCAGCTTAGATGGCATTTCATGCTCCCTCTACCCTCGATTGTTGGTCTGAAGGAAAGCCAACCAAAACAAAAAACAACATAGTTTATTTAACCAAGAAAACACAAAGAATCAACTTCAACTGTGGCAACATCAACAACTAATAGTCCAATACGATACCAAGCTGTTTACAGAGAGTCGACCGAATGGACCCAAAGCGTGTTAAGCCAACATTAAAACAGAAAACCAAAAGCAAGCAAATACTCCTCCTCCTCCTTCTCCTACATGCCAGTGAACATATGTCGTCGTTACACAAAAATGTTGATTTTCCTTCCTCACCTAACTATGCCACGTTGTTTTCCTGTAAACCACCCTCAAAAACGGAAATAACAACAACAGCCACAAAATGCGAACAAATAAAATGTTAATATAATTATGTTTGGATACCATAAAACGACATGTTTACAGTGAATTAATAACTCACTTTACTCGTAGGCATTGTGCATTTGCATTGGTTGCATGTGTCGTCATTCATCCTCCTTTGGCAAGCAAATGTGGACACACCTCAAAAACCAGTGGTAATGAAATGGAAACGCATATCAAATGGAATTCCTAGATGAACTCTGTTTTATACACCCCAATTAGTTTAAAACATACAATTCAATTAAAACCAGAAATAAGTTGTATGAAATAAGGTAGAGTGAACAACAACATTCTTTACCCCAGAAAAAAATTTAATTTGTAGAATCTCCAAGGACATTTACGTATGCCGACTAAATATCCTTTAATGCAAAAACTACCTCCTATGATACAAGAAATAATCTTTTTTTGAACCCTCTTTGTTGGAAAAACAATTTGGAAATTGATCTAAAGACACAACTTTCAGCCACTAACGCCCTAAAATGAAACTGCCGAACAATCGTTGATGGGTTTTTATTTACTCAGTAACGATTATATAAAAATATTTAAATACAAAACTGATACTTTTTAGAAAAAAAGGTGTCACATTGGGCAGATTAAGTATGAAATTGTACCTGGTAGTACAATTTTAAACTTTTTCAAACAATATTTAAACGTATTTAATTATTTATTTATTTATTTATTTACGCGGCTAATAGCAGCCGGAACATTACAAAATATATCTTTTCAATTCAATTAAATATAATTCAATATTCCAAGTGGGCCAGAAGGGACCCTATAGGTCAGTAAGGACCACAGCGAGTCAGAAAGGACTCCCAAGCTAGTTATTCGAGATGGGTCAGAAGGGACCCCGTTGAGTCAGTAAGGCCTCCGCGGTACTCAATAAGGTTCAATATATATAAGCAGATGGGTCAGGAGGGACCCCATTGAACCAGACAAAGTTTAAAAAGTGCCACCATGGACGGTATGGGCGCGGAGAACAGGATAATAGAAGCAGTAATTGGATGAGCAGGATCAAAAAAAGAATGTTATAATACAGCTGGAAATTTAGAAGGCAACACCCCTTGGATCAGAAACTCTGTTGTTAAAATTAAGAATAATTTCCTTGATGGCAGGATCCGATTCCTTTAAATGAATGAATAGACCGAATTAAAGTTTTTACACAAAACATTAAGGGGATTAAATACTTCATAGTTATGTCTGCTAAATTCAGTCTTTAAGAATACAAAGTTCCTAGTTAAACGATTTGGAACATTGTAGCAAATTCTCGATGTCAAGTAGTGTGAATCAGGATCTCCATTAATAAGTTTAGATAGAAACACATTACCGTACATAAACCGTCTACGTTCAAGAGATGGAAGATCAATTAACATAAGACGACTAGATTATGGAGGCAAATCGTATAAATTATTCCAGCCAAGCCCCCTCAAAGCAAAAGAAACTGCTTCTGTACAGATTCAATATGATCAATAGAACAACGATAACTTGGTGACCAGATAACACACGCATACTCTAATATCGGTCTAACCAGAGTCGTAAAGAGCCTCTTCGGATCAACAAATTCCTTAGATCATCTCTTAATGAAACCCAAAACACCAGTTGCCTTATTGACACATCCCTCAATATGGGGACCAAAGTCAAGCCTGGTATCAAACAATACACCTAAATCATTAAATCTAAGCACATTCTCAAGCCTATAATTCCCAACATAGTACTCAGTCTGTTCACAAACTCAACGAGAAAAAGTCATCTTACACTTACACTTCACAAGATTGAATAACATACAATTAGAAGCACACCAATCTGCCAACTTGTCAATGTCCTCCTGAAGAAGTAAAGAATCACTAGAATTATCAAATGAAAGAAACAGCTTAACATCATCTGCGTACATCAATATACTCGATGATACGATAACCTACGGAAGATCGTTCAAATATAGGTTAAACAGAACCGGTCCTAGGTGGCTGCCCTGGGGAACTCCAGATGTCATACGTATAAGCATAGATAAACCATGCAAGTAGGAATCGATCCAGCGGAGAAGAGTAGGTGGAAATCCCAAAACATCTAATTTGTACAATAGCAGGCTATGATTCACCATGTCGAACGCCTTGATGACATCCGTATAGATTACATCCAGTTGACGTCTTTGAGAGAATGATTCGAACACATGACCAACGAATTCAAGTAAATTAGTCACAGTAGATCTACCTCACATAAAACCATGTTGGCATTCCGATATAATATTAGAAAGGGAGCACGAAATTCTCCTAGTTCCAAAAGCTCAAACAGTCTAGGTATAACACTTAACTTAGCAATACATCTGTAATTCCCAATGTCAGACCTACTACCTTTCTTGAACAAGGGAATGACATAACTAATCTTCCATATGTCTGGGAAGCTACCATCCCTCAAAGATAAGTTAAACAGACGCGTCAAAGGAATATATAAGAGATCCGCACATTCCTTCAGGATGAAAGAAGGTATAGCATCAGGCCCAGGGCAATAATTTACAGGTAAGGATCTTAATCCGTTAAGAACCTCAGTTTCCGTCAACATTATATGGGAAAATATAGTAAAAGAGGGAATAAAATAAGGATAATCCGATCCAGCGAACTTAAGTACATTTATCGATTATAAACTCAAATTGAGTTTATCGAAATGGTTATGAGATTAGTTGTACAACCAATCTTACAATCAAATTTACATATATGCATGATCTTTTGAGCAAGATTTTTGCGAAATTATTATTGAATCCTAATATTGAATAATTGTGGATCGACAGTTCAAAATTTTGACAGAAAATACAACATCCATGGCTATCGCAGTCATGGGAAAATTCCCATTCACAATCAGAGATATTATTCAGAGGGCCCTCCGGATGACTGAGAAATGGGCGAAAGACAATGGTCTTGGGGTAAATCCTCCAGACAGAATTAGTCATGTACTGCAAAGATCGCAAAACTGCCACGGTTAGGCCCATATCCTTAGGGGGTATTGGAATTCCCTTTGGTGAGTGTGCAAAATACCTTGGCGTTATTTTGGACAGGAAGCTGAACTTTAAGCTTAATATTGAAGAAAGGGCGAGAAAAGCAACGGTAGCTTTGTACTTGCGCAAAAAGGCAATAGGAAAAAAGTGGGGACTAAAACCAAAAATTGTGCATAGGCTATACACGGCAGTGGATAGACCTATAATGCTATATGGTGTTTTAGTCTGGTGGCCGGCACTTCACCAACCAACAAGTTTAGACAAAGTTCAGCGTATCGTGTGTTTGTGTATCTCAGGCGCATTCAGCAAGACAGGAACAAACTCCCTTAATGTCATACGGCATCTATTGCCTTTAGACATTTTGGCCAAACAGTCAGCTGCAACAACGGCTGTTCGGTTTCGCGAGCTATCGCTGTGGTCGGAAAAAAGTTACGGTCACAGTTCGGTCCTCAAAATAATGCCAGACGTGTCTAACGTAGTGGATTACACTTTGGCGAGACCACCAATTGGATGGACAAGTGAGTTTCGGAGTATATTCCTGATCACTTTAGTGTTTTTCATGCTGAAATATTAGCAATAAGAGAAGTGGTGAATTGGCTGAGAAGTAATGCTCCAAGCAATATTGGCATTAATATATACTCTGACAGTCAACCTGCAATAAAATCCTTGGACTCTGTGTTCCTCAACTCGAAAGCGGCCATCGACTGCCGCAAATCTCTCAATGAGATGGCTGAGCAGCACAATATTCACCTAATATGGGTACCTGGCCATAGGAACATATCGGGGAACTGCGAAGCAGATGAGCTAGCAAGGCTAGGAACTACCTTACATATTCCAGGGGAACTAGAATCTGTTGGTATGCCTCTGGCAACCTGCAAGCTCTTACTGCGTGAGAAGGCTGTCATGATGGCAAATGTTCGATGGGAGAATTGCAAGGGTTGTAACGACACCAATCAAATATGGTCCCATTTAAACTTAAACCGCACACTAGATATGCTAGTGTTCTCGAGACGTCAGATATCGCTCCTGATATGTGCTATAAGGGGTCGCTGCCTGATAGGCGATTTTGTAAAAACTATTGTATGAGCTGTCATGATGCGGAGGAAAAGGAATCAATAAAACACCTCTTGTGTGAGTGTCCTGCATTTTGTGTAAAGCGCAAGCAACTTTTAGGAGCATATAGCTTCAGATTACTGGCGGATCTGGAAAACGTTAACTTCAGCAGTCTGCTAATGTTTTTGGAACAATCTGGTTGGTTCAACAAAGAAAAATAATCAAGATGGTTCAGCGGTAAAAACTAGAAGTGTCCATATGTAATAGGTACTTTTAGTTAATGTGGTATCACAATGGATTGAATAGTCTAAGTAAGCCTGAATCTTAATCGGGCTGTCACTTTAACCTAACCTAACCTAACATCCATTAATAATTTTTTTTCTGTTTTTAATAAATATTTTTGAATAATTGGCGGCTAAGTTTGAGTCGAGATGAGGAAACTGCCAAAAAGGGTAGGCGGCAGCTAAAATCAGCGGTGCGACTTGGCGCCCTTAAGCCCCTTAATTGGCATTTAGAACTTTCGATATATCTAGATTTTGATGCACTTGTTCGGGTATGCGTTTTATTGTGGCATTGTTAGCTAAACTCATAGAATGACAAACTCATGGTTGCTACTCAAAATGTCGACCCAACCTTGCCGGAAAAGGCCCAGCAGTTCAAAAAATTTAGCTCTTTAGAGCCAGTAACGGCAACACTGCTCATATGGTCAGCGGAGACCAAAGTTTCACTCCAATTCACTTGAAATTTGCACAGGTAGTAGAATTAATATTCTAGATATAGCCCCAATATATATCTTACGCCCGATATGCACTTATATGGTCCCAGAAGTTAGGATTTTTCTATGAATTGCTTCAAATGTTATACAAGGCATATCACGTGTGTCAAATTTGGTTTAAATTGGTTCAGATTTTGGTATAGCCTCCATATAAAAGTACATTTACAGAATTGAACTATTTCACCAGATTTGGCGAGGTTTAGTGCAGTTCACTAAGTATTGGAGAGGACTATCTTTTTACACAGAAAAAAATATAACCAAAATATTTCCAAGTAAAAAACTAATTGAAGCTGAAAATTTTTAAATTAATAAACTAATTGATACAATTACAATTTTAATCAAGATAGAAACATTAAGTTAATTAAGCCAATGATTAAAAAATTTCACATTTTTAATTAAAAAATTATTGGTGCAATTAACTTTTTAAACAAACTCGGAAGAGTAGGCCAATTAAAAAAAGTGACGGATTTTTTTTTAATTTTTAGCTAAAAATTCATTTCAAACAATAAATTTTTTAATCAAACAAAAAAAAGCGTGATTTTCGTGACTGAAGACATTTCAATTAAAAAACTAATTGGATCAATTAATTTCGTGATTGAGTCAGAAAAAAATACGAAAATTTAAAGTTTTTGGGGCACGGACCAATTTTTTGGAAATTAAAAATATGAATTGAAACCTATACTGAAAAAAATATTTACGTGATATTAAAGACTACGCAACCTAAATTTTAGGATGCGAAATTTAAAAAATATTTGAGGACAAATTTCTATAAAATAATGACATTTTAATTAAAACACAATTTATAATCTTTGCTTCAAAAATTTTTTTTTTTCATTAAATTAAGGACACACATTTGGGAGCCACCGTGGTGCAATGGACGCTAACCACCGCCTCGCATACACAAGGTCGTGGGTTCGATTCCTCCTTCGACCGAACAGCGGTGGATTATCCCACCTCAGTAATGCTGGTGACATTTCTGAGGGTTTCAAAGCTTCTCTAAGTGGTTTCACTGCAATGTGGAACGCCGTTCGGACTCGGCTATAAAAAGGAGGTCCCTTGTCATTGAGCTTAACATGGAATCGGACAGCACTCAGTGATAAGAGAGAAGTTTACCAATGTGGTATCACAATGGACTGAATAGTCTAATGGCGATTTCGATTGGGAAAAAAGGTGCAACATTCTCGAAATTGATTGCAAAATATCAAGGACACTATCTTAGATTTTGGATCCGGTATCTCTCACAATATTATGAATTAACAATAACTTTGGAATGACAATATCATTTGGGCGAAAAAACAATGAGGGAAAAAGTAGTGTAACACCAAAGCAACATATTGTTTGCGAAACGAAAACGCCCTAAGTGAGCCTGATACATCGGGCTCCCACCTAACCTAACCTAACCTACCCCCCCAGGCGACCAACTTTCAACGCCTACAGACGTTGCAAAATATTTCCAAAAAAAAGCAATTTGGAACCACTGTACACCGTCATATAAGCCTTGTTAAAAATTCAATTCTCAAGTTCCCAACAATAACCGCTTCGAACTCACATAGCCAATTTGTCAGTAATTTAATTTATAACTATTTTTTTGATGTTTCTCTCGTTGAACATTGTTAATGTGATGGTCGGTAATGGATTTTAGCATACTCCAGAAAAACGACTCACTCCATCCAAGTAATTCTACAATTAACGGCTACAAACTTAGTATATTTTTCAGTACACGGTGGTAAACTCTTTGCACAACTCCTTAAGATTTATTGGCAGTATTTGACCCCTTTTAACTCATTCATGGGGTTTCTTGCTTTCGCTTGATTTGGGACTAGAAGACTACCGTATTAGTGATAACAAAATGTTCCTACCCTACACCTCCCTGCACTATACCCCTCGCCGTTAAGATTTCGCGTTTTTTTTCGCACAATTTCATTTCTTTTTGTTTGTTTATAAATAAACAATGAGTAATTGCTGTTATTTTGCCATCGAATTTGGTAAAACAAACTCAAAAACACCAAGGTATCGTAGAATAAAACAATGTGGAAAGAACATTTGTTGGTTGACTAGCCAAAGAAGTTGGCCATTGCGATGTATGTATTGAACCGCAAAATTGAATGGAATGGATATTGGAAAATTCAATCAACCCAAAGAATGAGGAGAAAGGTATTTTGGTTTAGAATATCTAGCTAATATGTGAAAAATCGTGTAAACATTTGACCGAGACGAAAGTCGAGGGAAAGATCGAGGGAGATATCATTTTCGTATTGGGTCATGGTACAATGTGGAACAATGGTCATAATTTTAATTCTGAATATAGGCAAATACTACAATATTTCGAACATTGGAACAACTTTAAGTATTTTTGGCAACATTTCAGAGTTTTTAAAGTGTAACATAACTTCTCTATAAGTGGTGTTTTACAATGTGTGAGACGAATTTGGGACATTTCTACAAAAAAGTCTGTGTTAATGAAGTGAGCATATAATCTGGCATCCCTCTTTGAGGCATTCAGGCTGCTATCATTTCTAAACCGCTCGTCTGAAAGCAGGCAGATTTACCAGTAGTAGTTGATTTCATTGTTTACAAGCATATAAAAGCATTTTGATCTATTGTATTCAGAAATAAAAAATTATTCGTGATGCAATTAATGTATGATAGTGTGTCGCTTTATATTTGGCCGTAAAGACCACAAGTGGTCATCTTTAGAGCCTTCCAGCATTTATTTCTTTATTCCGCCATGGTAAGCCAATTCGAAAATAAATTCATGAGCCTAGCAATAGGTTTATATATTTAACAGATTGGCTGATAAGTCCCCGGTCTGACACATAGATGGCGTCGCTAGTATTAAATGTATATTATTTTTATATAGTACCAACCTTCAAATGGTTCGTGTCAAAATTTGACGTCTGTAAGTCAATTAGTTTGTGAGATAGAGCGTCTTTCGTGAAGCAACTTTTGTTATTGTGAAAAAAAATGGAAAAAAGGAATTTCGTGTTTTGATAAAATACTGTTTTCTGAAGGGAAAAAATAGGGTGGAAGCAAAAACTTGGCTTGATAATGAGTTTCCGGACTCTGCCCCAGGGAAATCAACAATAATTGATTGGTATGCAAAATTCAAGCGTGGTGAAATGAGCACGGAGGACGCTGAACGCAGTGGACGCCCGAAAAAGGTGGTTACCAACGAAAACATCAAAAAAATCCACAATATGATTTTGAATGACCGTAAAATGAAGTTGACAGAGATAGCAGAGGCCTTAAAGATATCAAAGGAACGTGTTGGTCATATCATTCATCAATATTTGGATATGCGGAAGCTCTGTGCAAAATGGGTGCCGCGCGAGCTCACATTTGACCAAAAACAACAACGTGTTGATGATTACAGCTGTTAACTCGTAATACACCCCGAGTTTTTCCGTCGATATGTTACAATGGATGAAACATGGCTCCATCACTACACTCCTGAGTCCAATCGACAGTCGGCTGAGTGGACAGCGGCCGGTGAACCGTCTCCGAAGCATGGAAAGACTCAAAAGTCCGCTGGCAAAGTAATGGCCTCTATTTTTTTTTTGGATGCGCATGGAATAATTTTTATCGATTATCTTGAGAAGGGAAAACCATCAACAGTGACTATTATATGGCGTTATTGGAGCGTTTGAAGGTCGAAATCGCGGCAAAGCGGCCCCATATGAAGAAGAAAAAAATGTTGTTCCACCAAGACAACGCATCGTGCCACAAGTCATTGAGAACGATGTCAAAAATTCAAGAATTGGGCTTCGTATTCTCCAGATCTGGCCCCCAGCGACTTTTTTGTTCTCAGACCTCGAAAGGATGCTCGCAGGGAAAAAATTTGGCTGCAATGAAGAGGTGATCGCCGAAACTGAGGCCTATTTTGAGGCAAACCCGAAGGAGTACTACCAAAATGGTATCAAAAAATTGGAAGGTCGTTATAATCGTTGTATCGCTCTTGAAGGGAACTATGTTGAATAATAAAAACTAATTTTGTCAAAAAATGTGTTTTTCTTTGTTAGATCGGGGACTTATCAGCCAATCTGTTACGTTAGAGTTAAAATGATTACGGATCAGAAAAAAATAATTGAGGATATAAAAAAACTCAAAATAAATTCCACTTCTTTAGAGTGTAAAAATGTGACTATTACAACCAGAAAAAAAGAACTTAAAAGAACCCGCCAAGATTGCAGGGTTGAATCGTGTCCAAAAAGTGGATGAAAACAACTATCACAACACCAGAAATAATCGAAATGGGCTCTGCTTTGGTAAAAAATGCACAAGGTCGTGCGTTCGATTCCTGCTTCGACCGAACACCAAAAGTTTTTCAGCGGTGAATTACCCACCTCAGTAATGCTGGTGACATTTCAGAGGGTTTCAAAGGTTCTCCAAGTGGCTTCACTGCAATGTGGAACGCCGTTTGGGCAGCACTCAGTGATCAGAGAGAAATTCACCAGCACAATGGACTGAATAGTCTGCACAGAAAAAAATATCTCCAAAATATTTCCAATTAAACAGTTAATAGAAGTTGAAAATGTTTTCAATTAATAAATTAATTGCTACAATAAATTTTTTTAAATATTTTAATTTAAAAACTCTAAGCCAATTCAGAAAGTAATTGAAAATATTAAAATTTTTTTTAAATAAAAAATTAATTGAGTTTTGCAATCAACATCAATTAAATTTTTAATTGAATCAATTAAAAAATTAATTGAAATTTTCTATGAAATCAATTATTTTTTTAATCAAGAATTTTTTCTATACCCAATTAAAATTGTGATTGATAGTATCATTTTCGTGATTGAAGACATTTCAATGAAAAAATTAATTGGATCAATTAATTTCGTGATTGAATCAGAAAAAAATTTTTTTTGTGTGTAAGTGAGCCTGATACATTGTGCTGCCACCTAACCTAACCTAGACGAAAAAGAGCCAAGAAGTTGCTTCGCTCGCTCCAAAGTGGCCAGCCACCGAATTTCCAAATTTAGCAGTTTGTAAATGAACGAAATTATAGGGCTGATTTGCCAAAGAGGCAAGCTGAAAATTTACATCTTCGATTGGCCAGAACTCAAGAGCCGCCGATGGTAATGGTGTGGGCCATCGTACCAGCCGATAGTCGCTCGCCGCATGCAGTGTTACCAGTATTTTCCGGTCTATTGAAAATTCCCAATTCTAAATAGTCAAGAAATAAAATTGTGTGAAAGATCAATATAAAAACATACCAAAAATGGGCCGATTGTCCAAATCAGTGAACTACCAAGATGAAGGGGCAACATGTCTACTCAAGTCCTTGCGAAATAATTGCACATTATTTGAGAAATGTCTTAGCCAAGCAGGAGCCCATTGAGGGGCCCATTACTTTTTGGGCCCCTAAAGGGTGATACGGTCAAAATTTGGTCAATATAAACTTGGCGTATTTCTTTCAATTTTGCATTAAAAAAACCTGAACACCCCTCATTTTGAAGGTGTGTGTGTGTAGAATGTTGCTCCTATTTTGATTTTGGAATTCACTCTTCTGTTGTCAAAATGCCGTCCAAGCAAGAAGAGCAGCGTATCAAAATTTTGCTCGCGCATCGCGAAAATCCGAGCTACTCGCACGCAAAGCTGGCAAAATCGCTAAAAGTTGCCAAATCAACCGTTACAAATGTAATTAAAGTGTTTGGGGAACGTTTGTCGACAGCCAGGAAGTCTGGATCGGGGGGAAATCGAAAACCGGAAGCCGCTGAGACGACAAAGAGAGTTGCCGGTAGTTTCAAGAGAAACCCTAACCTCTCTCTCCGAGATGCCGCAAATAAGCTGGGTGTATCGTCTACAACCGTGCATCGAGCCAAAAAACGAGCCGGACTATCGACTTACAAGAAGGTAGTGACTCCAAATCGCGATGATAAACAAAATACGACGGCCAAAGCGCGATCCCCGACGATGCTGACGAAGTTTGACTGCGTGGTAATGGACGACGAAACCTACGTCAAAGCCGACTACAAGCAGCTTCCGGGACAGGAGTTTTATACGGCAAAAGGAAGGGGAAAGGTAGCAGATATTTTCAAGCACATAAAACTGTCAAAGTTCGCAAAGAAATATCTGGTTTGGCAAGCCATCTGTACCTGTGGCTTGAAAAGCAGCATTTTCATAGCTTCCGGGACTGTCAACCAAGAAATTTACGTGAAAGAGTGTTTGAATAAACGTCTTCTGCCTTTCCTGAAGTAACACGGTTGTTCCGTACTGTTTTCGCCGGATTTGGCATCTTGCCATTACGGTAAAAAGGCCATGGAGTGGTACGCCGCCCACAACGTGCCAACACGACAGAGCTCCGCCCAATTGAGAAATACTGGGCTATTGTCAAGCGGAACCTAAAGAAGACCAAAAAAACTGCTAAGGACGAGCAGCAGTTCAAGGCAAACTGGCTTTCTGCGGCGAAGAAGGTGGCTGTACAAAATCTGATGGCAGGTGTCAAGCGTAAGGCCCGGCAATTCGGATTTGGAAAAGCGAAAACCTAACTGAATATTTATCCTGAATTTTATACAAATTGAACTTGAAAGAGAAATTTAATTTAATTTTTTAAATAAACGATTTCAGCGATTTACACGCGTTTTCCCTTGACCGTATCACCCTTTATAGTTAGTGCTATAGAAGAGTACATTTAGCCAACTTTGAGTAAGATCGGTTGATAAATATATATATATATATATATATATATATATATATATATATATATATATATATATATATATATATATATATATATATATATATATATATATATATATATATATATATATATATATATATATATATATATATATATATATATATATATATATATATATATATATATATGATGAAAAAGATTATTTTTTGGCAAATTTGGTGACGATCCGTTTGCAAAAAAGCGCAGCGTAACCCCATTTGTCGAAATCGGGCGATACATATTTATGGGAGCTATATCTAAATTTGATCCGATTTCTTCCAAATTCAATAGCATTCGTCCTTGTGTCCAAAAAATTCCCTGTACCAAATTTCATCAAAATCGGTTAATAATTGCGACCGGAATCCTGTGAACAACAAATACATTGACATACGGACAGCTAGATCGACTCAGGAGGTGATTTTGAGTCAATCGGTATGTATTTTATGGGGTCTAAAATCAATATTTCTGGTAGGCACTTTTTTTGGCAGATCAAACTTATTTTACCCTGACCACTATGTGGTATAAAAATATATAAAAAGTGTGTTATAAACAATTGAGTTAAAATAACTTCCTTTATAGTTAAAATAAAGAACATTTTTGGGAGGACATGTTTGTGCCTTTAGAACAACTCTGTTAAAATTTTTAAAAAAATTAATTGTAAAGGCCATACCTCGCAAACTACAAGAGATATTCGCACACAGTTCAGGGGTTCACAAGTGCTATCCATCGAAGAAATAATCATGGAAATCGGTTCACAATTTTGGCAGTTAAAACGAAATTTCAGACACCCACGGTGACCAACTTTCAACGCCTATAGAGCATTCAAAAGATGCAGTTTATTTCGGTCTTCAACATGGTGTCTAGCGCAATTTATAACGATATTATTATACAGCTCGACTAAAGGTGAAAAATAATTCGGAGATATTAGAGATGTTCTTCTTTTTTTTAATGAAATTTTCCTTTGAAACTAAATAAAATAAAAACAAGTATATACAGTAGTAAATTCGGCCGGGCCGAATTTTAAATACCCACCACCATGAATCAAATATGATAGTTTACTGTGAAAACTCTTCGTCGTAGTGGGTTACTTGATAATATATAGAATTGTAGGGGGTTTGATGACAAATCTTCTCCCAAGGCAGTCAGCTCCCGAAGACAAAGTTTAAAGATTCTACCTATGAAAACCAGATAAGATTCTACATTTATGAGAACCAATTTTCTTTGAGTTTTAGAGAAATTATAAACATATCGTGTGTATGATTAAATTACGCCTTGATTTGAAATCTTAAATCTGTAGAGTAAAATCTGGAAATTTTACTTTCAGTTTGAAGCAATTTTCATGATCAGTGCGCCTGCTATTTTAGAGAATTTTAGAGTTGAATAAACGAAAATACTTTATAAGAAATAGGAAATTTCGTTTATCTAAAATTTCATTATAAATTACTAATTTCAAGCAAATCGGATAAAAACTATGGATTCTAGAAGGCCAAGAAATAAAGCCGGGAGATCGGTGTATATGGGGGCTATACCAAAACATGGACCGATAGGTACCATTTGCTACTCACATATTTGTGATCTTAAAATACCTCCAGAATTTCAAACAAATCGGCTAGAAAACATAGTCTCTAGACGCGCAAGAAGTAAAAATCGAGATATCAGTCTATATGGGGGTTATACCAAAAAATGGACCGATATACCTCAATTTCGGCACACTTATTTGTGGTCTAAAAATACCTCTAGATTTCGAATTTCAGGCAAATCGGGTAATAAATACAGTTTATAGAAGCTCAAGAATTTCAGGCAAAACGGATGGTAAATATAGTTTCTAGAAGCCCAAGAAGCAAAATCGGGAGATCAGTCTCTATGGGGCCTATATCAAAACATGGACCGATGAGCACCATTTTCGGCACACTTTTTTATGGTCCTCAAATTCCTCTAGATTTCCAATTTCAGGCAAATCATATTGTAAATATAGTTTCTAGAAGCAAAATCGGGATATCGGTCTATATGGGGGCTATACCAAAACATGGACCGATGGGCACCATATTCGGCACACCTTTTTATGGTCCTCAAATACCTCTAGATTTCCAATTTCAGGCAAATCATATTGTAAATATAGTTTCTAGAAGCAAAATCGGGATATCGGTCTATATAGGGGCTATACCAAAACATGGTCCGATGGGCACCATATTCGGCACACCTTTTTATGGTCCTCAAATACCTCTATATTTCCAATATCAGACAAATTGGATAAAAACTACGGTTTTTTAAAGGCCCAAGACTCCAAATCGGGAGGTTGGTTTATATGGGAGCTATATCAAAACATGGACCGATACGGACCATTTTCGACTCACCTCTTTATGGTCCCAAAATACCTCTAGATTTTCAATTTCATACAAATCGGATAGAAACTACTGTTTCTAGACGCGCAAGATGCAAAATCGGGAGATCGGTCTATATGGGGGCTATACCAAAACATGGACCGATACGGACCATTTTCAACACACTTCTTTATAGTCCCACAATACCTCTAGATTTCCAATTTCAGGCAAATCGGATGGTAAATATGGTTTCTAGGCGCCCAAGAAGCAAATTCGGGAGATCGGTCTATATGGAGGCTATATCAAAACATGAACCGATACGGACCATTTTCGACTAACCTCTTTATGGTCCCAAAATACCTCTAGATTTTCAATTTCACACAAATCGGATAGAAAATACTGTTTCTAGACGCCTAAGAAGCAAAATCGGGAGATCGGTCTATATGGGGGCTATACCAAAACATGGACCGATACGGACCATTTTCGACACACCTCTTTATGGTCCCAAAATACCTCCGGATTTCCAATTTCAGGCAAATCTGAAAAAAACTACGATTTTTATAGGCCCAAGACCCCAAATCGGGAGGTCGGTTTATATGGGGACCGATATAGCCCATCTTCGAACTTGACCTGCCTGCAAACAAAAAACTAATCTGTGCCAAATTTGGGGACGATAGCGCCATTATTGAAGGCTGTAGCGTGATTACAACAGACAGACAGACAGACAGACAGACAGACAGACAGACGGACAGACGGACATGCTTATATCGTCTTAGAATTTCTCCCTGATCAAGAATATATATACTTTATATAGTCGGAAATCGATATTTCGATGTGTTACAAACGGAATGACAAACTTATTATACCCCCGTCACCATTTTATGGTGGTGGGTTGATTACTCCTTCTTGGCGTTACATACAAATGCACAAACTTATTATACCCTGTACCACAGTAGTGGTGAAGGGTATAAAAACCGTGAAAAAACTCGATAAAGAAGATCATATCCTAATTTCAATTATTTAAAGCCAACTTTGTCATTCCTTTTTGTAACACATTGAAATATTAGTCTCAAATGTGGCCTGCATGTTTTCGGATCGTTTCTGGTCTTGTTACCATTTTTTTTGTCGACTTTATGGAAGCGATGCAAGTATCATGGTAACGAGCAATGGTACGAGATACAAAAAATTATTCGCATTTAAATTTTGAAGGGTTCTGACGATAGCCACTTGTGGTTTTCCAGCCAAATACAAAGCAATCACATTATTAGGCTTGAATTCCATCTCGTATAACTTTATTTCTTAATACAAAAGATCAAGATGAACTGTCACTGGAATCTATCCGCTGTGAAACGAGCAATTTAGAAATTATAGTAACCTGAAGTTTGTTGCAATATAGACAGAAAAAAGGCTGTTGTAAAACTGATGCTAAAATGAACTAATATTTATTGCAAAAATTTTATTTTGTTTTAGTTTATTTCTAAAAATTTTTTAAGAAATTTTCCCCAGCCCAACGATTTTTTCTTTATTCCAAGTAACAGGTTGCCTGATAAGTCCCCGGTCTGACACATAGATGGCGTCGCTAGTATTAAATGCATATTATTTTTATATAGTACCAACCTTCAAATGATTCGTGCGTCTTTTGTGAACCAACTTGTGAAAAAATAGACAAAAAAGGAATTTCGTAGTTTGATCAAATACTGTTTTCTGAAGGGAAAAAATACGGTGGGAGCAAAAACTTGGCTTGATAATGAGTTTGCGGACTCTGCCCCAGGGAAATCAACAATAATTGATTGGTATGCAAAATTCAAGCGTGGTGAAATGAGCACGGAGGACCGTGAACGCAGTGGACGCCCGAAAGAGGTGCTTACCGACGAAAACATCAAAAAATCCACAAAATGATTTTGAATGACCGTAAAATGAAGTTGATCTTAAAGATATCAAAGGAACGTGCTGGTCATATCATTCATCAATATTTGGATATGCGGAAGCTCTGTGCAAAATGGGTGCCGCGCGAGCTCACATTTGACCAAAAACAACAACGTGATGATGATTCTGAGCGGTGTTTGCAGCTGTTAACTCGTATTACAACCGAGTTGAGTGGACAGCGACCGGCGAACCGTCTCCGAAGCGTGGAAAGACTTAAAAGTCCGCTGGCAAAGTAATGGCCTCTGTTTTTTGGGATGCGCATGGAATAATTTTTATCGATTATCTTGAGAAGGGAAAAACCATCAACAATGACTATTACATGGCGTTATTGGAGCGTTTTAAGGTCGAAATCGCGGCAAAACGGTCCCATATGAAGAAGAAAAAAGTGCTGTTCCAACAAGACAACGCACCGTGCCACAAGTCATTGAGAACGATGGCAAAAATTCATGAATTGGGCTTCGAATTGCTTCCCCACCCACCGTATTCTCCAGATCTGGCCCCCATCGACTTTTTCTTGTTCTCAGACCCCAAAAGGATGCTCGCAGGGAAAAAATTTGGCTGCAATGAAGAGGTGATCGCCGAAACTGAGTCCTATTTTGAGGCAAAACCGAAGGAGTACTACCAAAATGGTATCAAAAATTTGGAAGGTCGTTATAATCGTTTTATCGGTCTTGAAGGGAACTATGTTGAATAATAAAAACGAATTTTTACAAAAAAATGTATTTTTCTTTGTTAGACGGGAGACTTATCAGCCAAACTGTTATGTCTCAAAAATTTTATAAACTAAATAGCAGTAAAATTTCAGTGACATACAAATTAGTTCAATTCTAACTAAAAAAGAAGTTTTTCGTACACTTCTCAAAAATAGTAAGAATGAACAACAGCGTGGTTAAAATGGGAATGATTTGGCGCCTACGATATTTTCTTTATTATACCCTCCACCATATGGTGGGGAGTATATTAACTTTGTCATTACGTTTGTAACACATCGAAATATTGCTCTAAGACCCCATATAGTATATATTCTGGATCGTGGTGAAATTCTGAGTCGATCTAAGCATGTCCGTCCGTCCGTCTGTTGAAATCTCGCTAACTTCCGAACGAAGCAAGCTATCGACTTGAAACTTGGCACAAGTAGTTGTTATTGATGTAGGTTGGTTGGTATTGCAAATCGGTCCACTTTTACGTATAGCCCCCATATAAAGCGACCCTCAGATTTGGCTTGCGGAGCATCTAAGAGAAGAATATTTCGTCCGCTCCGGCTGAAATTTGGTACATGGTGTTGGTATATGGTCTCTAACAACCATGCAAAAATTGGTCCACATCGGTCCATAATTATATACATATAGCCCCCATATAAACCGATCCCCAGATTTGGCTTACGGAGCCTCAAAGAGAAGCAAATTTCATCCGATGGTACATGATGTTGGTATAAGGACTCTAAATAACAACCATGCAAAAATTGGTCCACATCGGTTCATAATTATATATAGCCCCCATATAAACCGATCCCCAGATTTGGCTTGCGAAGTCTTTAAGAGAAGCAAATTTCATCCAATCCGGTTGAAATTTGGAACATGATGTTAGTATATGATCTTAAACAACCGTGCCAGAATTGGTCCATATCAGTCCATAATTATATATAGCCCCCATATAAACCGTTCTCCAGATTTGACCTCCGGAGCCTCTTGGAGGAGCAAAATTCATCCGATTCGGTACAACGTGGTGTTAGTATATGGTCTCTAACATCCATGCAAAAATTGTTCCACATCGGTTCACAATTATATATAGCCCCCATATAAACCGATCCCCAGATTTGGCTTCCGGTTAAATTTGGAACATGGTGTTAGCATATTGTCTCTAACAACCGTGCCAGAATTGGTCCATAATTATATATAGCCCTCATATAAACTGTTCTCCAGATTTTACCTCCGTAGCCTCTTGGCAAAATTCATCCGATCCGGTTCAAATTTGGAACGTGGTGTTAGTATATGGCCGCTAAAAACCATACTAAAATTGGTCAATATCGGTCTATAGTTATATATAGGCGATCTCCAATCACACAAAAATTGGTCCATATCGGTTCATAATCATGGTTGCCACTCGAGCCAAAAATAATCTACCAAAATTCTATTTCTATAGCAAATTTTGTAAAAATTTTATTTCAATTTATTTCTATAGAAATTTTTGTCAAAAAATTTTATTTCATTTCTAGAGAAAATTTTGTCAAAACTTTGTTTCTATAGAAAATTTTGTCAAAATTTTATTTCTATAGAAAATTTTGTCAAACTGAATTATATACGTATTTTAGTCGATCTTTTTTGATTTAATATATACCACGTATGGACTTACACACAATTTAGAAGGTGGTGTTAGGAGGTTTTAAGATACCTTGCCATCGGCAAGCGTTACTACAACTTAAGTAATTCGATTGTGGATGGCAGTGTTTAGAAGAAGTTCTATGCAATCCGTGGTGGACGGCCGTATATACTTGTTTTTAGTTAATTTTTTCTTTTCGAGAAAGAAGAATTTCGGAAATGGTAATTACAAATCCAAAAATGTCGGAAAATTTTCGTTAATTTAATGAATCTCAAAATTTGGAATACAATTTAGTTCATTTTTCGCACGAGATTCATTGTCATTTTTCCCATAATGTAGTTTAATTTTTTTTCTGTGTACATATCATCTACCCTGTATTTTAAAGACAAGTAATCTTTGGTCTTACGACAACATTTTTGCTATGTACCCAGTGGGCAATAATAAACTAGTCGATTTCCCTCCTATCTCCCGGCAAAAAAATATGAAGTTGTTCTAATGGCATAACATTAAAAGCACTTCTAAAACTGTCCTCTTAATGATGTTCTTTATTTTAAATACATAAGAAGTGCTTTGAATTTGAACTTTCTATAACTTCGGTTCTTCATTTTTTTAATGGGTAATTTTTAACTTTTTTGTTTGAAATCGGTTAAAATAGAGTACGAATTAATAAAACGGTACAAAGTATTTAAATTTTGATGAAAAATCATAAAAAATTTAAAAATTATTTATTTGGCAAAATATCAAATTTTTTTTTAATTCATATCCAAAATTCTTAATTCAGATCACACACTGAAAAAAATATTGTCGTGAGGTCAAAGATTTCATGTCTTTAAAATACGAATACAAATTTTGCTTAGCATAGAAGACGCATTTCTCTATTATAAAGTTTTTTTCCTTGTCCAAAAGTCGATAAACTTTTCAATGAAGTCGTATTGTCCTTATAATTAAGTGATTTGACTTAAAAATGGGTATCTTAACATGAAAGAAAAAATTTATAGGCTAAGGTCAACTTGACTTTAATAATTCAGAAAAATTCTTTAAATTTAATGAAATTGTCTTTAAATTTGTTGTCTTTTTGCATCTTGACTACAAAGCAAAAAATCGCTCAAATATAGGACATGTTTTTCAAAACTTTATTTTAAAGAAGTTTTTTACTTCAAACATAGCATATTTTTTACTGGAAGTCGAGTCCTAATTTGGAAAATAAAGTTGCCGTTAACTCGTTTTTAAAGGACTTTGATAGCATATGAAGAAAAAAAGCTGAGAAAGCGAAAAATTCAAATTTGCTTCCTAGAAGCAAGTACACAAAACCTAAATTTAAAAGAGAATTGTGTCTTAAAAGTATCCATACTTGTATTCTCCGTTTCTTTGGCTCGGAATCAATACCAAATTTTTTAAAGTAAAGACAAAATCTTTGGAACCGAGTATGCTTCTTTTTCAGTGCACCTTAAGAAGTGATGCAAATTCGATGCAACGACTGTTGAAATGGTGAACTTCCGTCCTATGACAAACCCATGTTAAATGCATCGCTTCTACGCCAATTTTGTATCACTTCCGGATCCAAAAAGAACATTTTCACTATTTTTTTGGCGACGTTTTTTTTTTTTGCTGGGGTATGTCTGAGACTTCAGATATCAGTAATGTTCCGATTTCAACTCCTTAATCTTATCTTACAAACTGTCAATCATTAACCTACAATAGCACAGAAGCTATAATATTGATATGAGCCAATGGAGTATCGTGATATCGATCCGAAGACACTTCAAATTGATAAGTCAGTTTATTGACCCTCCTATGCAATGCTGAACGCACAATATTTTGGCTTTCTTACCAATCGTCGCTTCTTCTTTTCAAATATTATTGCTGTCGTATGTTATGGTCAATGACCTTTTTTCTAAAATGCAACATGAATTTTTTATCACATCGTCTCATCGGCATTATCATCTTCATTGCTTACAAAATGATGCCAATTTAAATTCGAGTATGAGTAATGGGTCTTATCTTATCCATCCAATCTTTCATCCTTTTGTCTGGGGCTAGACTGACCACTCTCCACTCCATGGTTTTGGCAAAGTTTCCCCTATTGTCAATAGAGATGTGCCATCCAATAGCAGTTTATTTTATTTTTATTGCTACTTGCTTCTGTAGTTTTTTTTTCTAGTTTTGTTTTTAGTTTATATGGGATTTAGTAGTTTTAGCAATTAGTGGTCTTTTTGTAACTCACTTTTGTTTTGTGAATTTATTTATCAGTTTTATTTGTTTTACAACTTAATAAAAATGAATGTTGTTTTAATTTATTTTTCGATTTTGTTGTGAACCAAACCAAATCTCCTGGCTTAAGTCGTTACATTTATTTCGTTGCACATAGTAGGGATGACATACATGCAATGCAGCTTCTTTACAAGAATACTGAGAGTTTATTGTATGGAACAACCATTTTCTTTATAGTTGATGAAGACTACAAAAATAAGCTGTATAAGATGAGCTTTGTAGATTCGAGATAGCCGAATCGTTAATTTATAATTGGCGTGAAGATAAATCAGAACTTATTTAGCACAGATCTCAACCACTTATTAACAAAGATCTGTTAAGAGGTTTGCATAATGGTGTTAACATAGCACTATAAAAAAAACTTGGTGAAGAATTGTATCTGCTCCGTAACGTTGATACATATATTTAGTATCAGCAGATCTCTAATTAGTTAACACAGCACTGTAAATAAGCAACAGAATTCTGTTTTATGCTAATCAAATTAATCAATCAATTATAGATTTAACATTGCCGGTGGCTATATTGTTGGTGTGAAGATAAATTCAGAATTTATTTAGCAAAGATACCAACCACTTAATGATAATGAATCTCTCATTGGTTCGGCGTAGAACGTACACTTTGCCGTGTTTACAGTGCTCTGTTAAAATGTCCATGCTGTTTGAGTACTAATTAACAGAATTCTAATAAATTGGGTTGCGGTTACATGTGCAATAGGTACTGTTAGTTAATGTGGTATCACAATGGACTGAATAGTCTAAGTCAACCGGAAAATAAATCTGGCTGTGACAGATTAACCTAACCTACATGTAGTTAGCGTCAGCAGATCTCTAATAAGTTAACAGAGCCGCAGAAATGCTTCAATACGGCACTGCAAACAGTTAACGGATTAACTGTTTTACGCTAATTTATGCCTACTATAAAATATAGCAACAAATAACTAATAGAGATCTGTTGGGAAAATAGTACGGCAAACAACCAACAAGAAGAATTTGTCCTGGTTCTGGTAATTAATTTCCCATTGATCAGTGTAGGACGAGGATGATAAATACCAACTCTAGACATCCGTTCATAACTCGCACGACTCGTTCCACTCCTTGTCAGTAAAATTACTCTCCTCCAGGTGACCGGAAGAACTCATTTAAGCAATTTATCTGTCTCTCATTTTGAAATCATCAATCGAGTTAGTCGTGAACAGAACTCTGTTTACAACCCACCTCTGTCAAATTTTAATTAACAGAGTTCTGCTAGTGAAATGGTTTCTGTCTTTGGTAAATTAATTCAAACTTTATTTCACTCACACGATTTTATTTAGCTCCGATTTGCGACAAATAAACTACTTTAGTTTAGAAATTAAGAGAAACGCAATGTCGGGAACCCTTTTTCCGCTTTTCTAATGAACATAACTGACCCAACTTAAAAATTTCAACAGCATAGAAACAGTTCATGAGATGAAGAAAAGGTCCCTAATTATTACTGTTAGTGGACTTCTTTTCAACATGGCCTCAGAATTGCCGTTGAGAATTTCTAGAAAATTGCACAAAAATTGTCATTCGTAATAAATGGAGGCACACTCTTTATAAAGAAATGTATTTTATAAGGATTTTCTGAGAATTTTTTCAGTCGCGTTTTTCAAATTTCCAAATCCAAATTTTCCCAACAATTATTTTCCCTCTAATTCAACGAAAACCAATCATTTAAATTGACAGTTTAGTTGGGCTATCTATTATAGAAAATTTTCCTTGCTTCATATCAGGCGGCACAAGGGATCGCTGGTAGAAACTAGGACATGAGGAGTAAAAACTACTAAAAATGTAGTATTGGACGCTCATATTCAATTGTGTATTAAGGTACCTATCATATCCATAATATATCTGGATCCCACGTCGATATTTATAAAACAATATTATACTTTAAAATCAATTAATTAAAAAGTGGCACACTAAAGCAAAACGGTTTAGAAACACCAGAATTACTGAGAGGGGATAATCCACCACAGAAAACTTTTTGGTGTTTGGTCGAAACCGATAATGAACCAATGACCCTTTGTATGCAAGGCGGGCATGTCTTCACATGTACTTTTAATTGGACGACTTTTTAGGGATTTCATAAAAAATATGGGAAGGCTGATTTGAATAAACATTTGAAATCATAAGGTCTGTTCGGGAGCCACCGTGGTGAAATGGTTAGCATTCCCGCCTATTACTCGGAGGCAATCGCGCTGAAACCATATCAACCCTAAGATTATCAAAACCAGTAGAAGACTGAGTCCCCATAACATGCTGATCAGATGAAGTAGCAGAAGAATCAGACGGTCTCAATCGAGCATCAGTTATATCAACGGAAGGCGCAAAGCAATTACGCAAATCCGGTGTGGTCGGTGTAGTAACCACCTCAGTAATGCTGGTGACATTTCTGATGGTTTCAAAACTTCTCTAAGTGGTTTCACTGGAATGTGGAACGCCGTTCGGACTCGGCTATAAAAAGGAGGTCCCTTGTCATTGAGCTTAACATGGAAACGGGCAGCACTCAGTGATTAGAGAGAAGTTCACCAATGTGGTATCACAATGGACTGAATAGTCTAAGTGAGCCTGATACATTGGGCTGACACCTAACCTAACCTAACCTAAGGTCTGTTCGCGAACTTTTCCAGTAAAAACTAGCAAGAGAGTAAGTGTGTATTTTACTCTCTTTGCTTAGAATTGCTGAAAAGTACGCGAACGGTATCCAGTAACTATTTGCACATTCAAAATTTCAGCTCTAAAATATTAAAAACGAATCCTGTTTTTTAACTTCCAATTGTACACAATTGTTCCGCAACATGTACATTGTACTGGTACTTTGTTTGTAATCAACAAGATTTTACTGGGGAAAAAATCTCTAGCAAAAACTTGCAACTTCTCTATCTCCTAACTGTCAAATGTAATCTCTCTCCGGCTCTCCTTTGCTGGCTGTAAACGCACCATTTCCCGTAAAAATTGTGATAAATATCAAAAATTATCTAGTTCCCGAATGGAGCTATAAAGAGTCAATTCGGCTAAGCCATAAGTTTTATATAAAATCAACCAAATAAAGGTAAAAGTAAAGTTGCCACAACGAAATTTTAGTTTGGATCAAATTATTTCCAAAATCGGACAAAATTTCCAATTTTCAAGAAAGATATCTTAAAAAGTAATTATTGTTGTACATAGTGCTTTTATTAAAAAATTAAGTAAACCAGAAAGGACCAATATGATTTAGTGGTTAACCGATTTCGGAATTGTCATCGGAATTTCTGTAGTATTCCTTTGCACACACAATTTGATGCCTCATGTGATAATTTCGGCCCATATTCTTATATAACAAGATATAAAACCTGTCCAAACACCTAACCCGCGAAATTTTCAACCGATTTTCTTGAACGCTTATCAGATGAATTTAATGTAATTTTGTAAGGAACCAGAATCTAATATAGTCTCCACAAAAAATAAAAAATATTAATACCGGGAAGAATCGTAAACAAAGTAGATGGCAAAGACCTTTAGGCCCGTTTCAGACATTTCGTATGGATAAACGGATAGCATCAATGGCGCAGTACCTGATATTCTATTCCAGATTGTTGGAAATATCCGACCCAATTGATTTCGTATACCAGATATTTGCATAAAGAGAGCTGCAGTTTAGACATCAGGGCACCTTACCTATCCCATAAATTTCTTTATTTGGCAACCCTAATAAAAGTAAAATCATCGTTAACAACACAACTTTTGGAGTATTTTAAGGGTTAATGAACTCTCTCTCTCTCCCTCTATTGATTTACATTCTCTCTTTCGTAATCTTTCAATCATTCCCCCTACCCGCTTCTTTCCAAAAATATACACCTCATCACCAGATCCATATGTATTAAGATGCGCTGAAGCTTCAAATTTTCATGTGATGTAGCAGAATTAATGATGTAGGATGAACAAATTCTAGAGCAAATGTTTTCGCAGTGGAATCTAAATCAAAAGAAAAATGCGAAAATAAAACCATAATGTGTCTGTTATGTTCAATTAACTATGATAATCTCTTTAATCATCTTTATCCAGCCGGGTTGGTGGGTTAATCAGACTACAGACTTACGTTAAAATGAATTTTATTTGTGGCCTCACATCACTCTAAAGCTTGTGAGTGTCGGTCCAGGGCCTACAGCGATGGTGATGATGATTAAATCAATTAAATTCTTATTTGTTGCTAAATGTCATTTATCCATGGATTTTGTAGCTTGCGTAATGGCTAAAAATTAATTACGGCTATCTGAAATGTCTGTCGTAAAGTAACATTGATTGAATTATAGAAGTGATGAGATTAAGAAGGCTATCGCGGCATGTCGTCATATTCAAAATGCTCTCTAAAATAGGTCACATTCATTATGGTTGGGATGTTTCATAGTATTGTTGTCAACGGGAAGGCGAGTAAACCAAAATCTTTACAGGAAGAGTAAATTTTTGGCCCCATTTAATGGTAGAAACTTGCTGATTCCATATACGCTCCAACCATTTAAAGAAATCAATCCAATACTAGTGTCAATATCATTGAAAATTTCAACGTAAGAGAGATTTGCGGCTGTTGATGCAGTCATAGCCTAGTGTGATGTACAGGCAATCAGAGTGCTCAGCCATTTTGTTGAGAAATTTGTAACCGTTGGCCATCTCATTGAAAGATATGCGGCTGTTGGTTCAGACATAATTGGAACATTCCTCAGATATTCTCTAATTTAACAGCTTTAGATGAATAATGAGGAGCCAAGCTTCGTTGGAAGATTTTCGATCTTTGGGAAAATTCCCGCTGTTAATCGAACTCAATGAGAGATTTGCCGTTGTCAATAATTGTTTTCGAGTTCCGACAGAATTCAAGGATTCCCCAGATGTTTTTAAGAACATTGAATTTCCCAGGTAGTTCGTTGAGAAGTTCTCAGCCATATCGTTGAGGGGTTTTCAAATGTTAAGAAATCTCATTGAACAATTTCGGCCATATACTAATTATTCTGAATCAACTTTGAAGTTTTATGTTATGTCTAGGTGGACATGCAAAGACTTGGAAGTGGCCAGCTATAGTAGTTATTGAGAGATTTGGGGCTTTCGATGGCTGTTTTCGGGCTCCGACCGAACTAAAGGAATCCCCAGATATTGTCTGATTTCATATTTAGTCTAGACAATTTTCGTCCGTTGCGCCAGACTTGCGACTCTTAGTCCATCTCACAGAGAGATTTGCGATTGTCGATGATCGTTTTCGATTCCATACAGAATTCAAAGATTCCCCAGATACTAGCATTTCTAACTCATCATTAGCATTTCTAACTCAGCTGTTCACTCCCACGCTATGTAGGAGAGAGTAAACATTTAATTTCGCTTTTAGCTCGATGAGAATTTTGCGACTGTTTTCGAGTTCAGTTAGAATTGAGGGTTCCTTCAGATACTGTCCAATTCATTAGTTATTATATGAAATCGAGATATTCACCATTAGGTGAATATTAACATAAAGTGTCAAGATATTTCGTTGAGAGTTTATCGACAGTTGCGCCATACCATTGAGAAACTTGATGCTGTTAACTCGTCTCATTGAGAGATTTGCGGCTGTCAAAGGTTTCGAGTTCAGACAGTTTTCTAGACGACAGACACCTACCTTAGGGAAACATTGAAATGACCACCTATTTCAGGTTCGGAATACACGAATATGTTTTTCCAAAATCCCATTTGGTGTAATACATCAAATTTCATGTCAAAAAGAGCACTGTGTCTGTACTCTGAGGGCTATATTTTTATACCCTGCGCCACACTGTGGAACAGGGTATTATAAGTTAGTGCATATGTTTGTAACACCCAGAAGGAGACGAGATAGACACATGGTGTCTTTGGCAATAATGCTCAGGGTGGGTCCCTGAGTCGATATAACCATGTCCGTCTGTCCGTCCGTCCGACTGTCTGTGAACACATTTTTGTGATCAAAGTCTAGGTCGCAATTTAAGTCCAATCGCCTTCAAATTTGGCACATGTTCCTAATTTGGGTCAGAATAGAACCCTATTGAATTTGGAAATCGGTTCAGATTTAGATATAGCTCCCATATATATCTTTCGCCCGATATGCACTAATATGGACCCAGCAACCAGAGTTTTATACCGATTTGCTTGAAATTTTGTACAAACATAACACTTAGTCGTATAGTCAAGTGTGCAAAATTTGATTGAAATCGGTTCAGATTTAGATATAGCTCCCATATATATCTTTCGCCAGATATGGACTTATATGGCCCCAGAAGCCAGATTTTTGGCCGAATTTGGTTGAAAATTTTCACTAGGAGTACAATTAGTAGTATAGTCAAGTGTGCAAAATTGGATTGAAATCGGTTCATATTTAGATATAGCTCCCATATATATCTTTCGCCCGATATGGACTAATATGGTCCTAAAAGCCAGAGTTTTGGCCCAATTTGGTTGAAATTTTGCACAGGGAGTAGAGTTAGCATTGTGGCTATGCGTGCCAAATTTGGTTGAAATCGATTCAGATTTAGATATAGCTCCCATACCGTTTTATACCGATTAGCTTGAAATTTTGCACAAGGAGTACAATTGGTAGTATAGACATGTGTGCCAAATTTGATTGAATTCGGTTCAGATTTAGATATAGGTTAGGTTAGGTTAGGTTAAAGTGGCAGCCCGATTAAATTTCAGGCTCACTTAGACTATTCAGTCCATTGTGTAACCACATTTAACTAAAAGTACCTATTACATATGGGCACTTCTAGTCTTAACCACTGAACCTTCTCTATTATTTACTTTTGTGGAACCAACCAGATTGCTCCAAAAACATTAACAAACTGCTTAAGTTAACGTTTTCCAGGTCAGCCAGTAATCTAAAGCTATATGCTCCTAAAATTCGCTTACGCCTTACACAAAAAGCAGGACACTCACACAAGAGGTGTTTAATTGATTCCTTTTCCTCCACGTCATGACAGCTTATACAATAGTCATTATACTTCGCACCTATAGTTTTTGCAAATTCGCCTATCAGGCAGCGACCCGTTATAGCAGATATTAGGAGTGCTATCTGACGCCTTGAGAACACTAGCATATCTAGTGTGCGGTTTAAGTTTAAATGGGGCCATATTTGCTTGGTGTCGTTACAACCCTTGCAATTTTCCCATCGAATATTGGCCATCATAACAGCCTTCTCACGCAGTAAGAGCTTGCAGGTGGCCAGAGGCATACCAACAGATTCTGGTTCCCCTGGAATATGTAAGGTAGTTCCTAGCCTTGCTAACACATCTGCTTCACAGTTCTCCGGTATGTTCCTATGACCAGACACCCATATTAGGTGAATATTGTACTGCTCAGCCATCTCGTTGAGAGATTTGCGGCAGTCTATGGCCGTTTTTGAGTTAAGGAACACAGAGTCCAAGGATTTTATTGCAGGTTGACTATTTAAATGTATGTATTTGGGACAAACCTTTGTATATAGCCCCCAACGGATGTGATATGGTATCGAAAATTTAGATCTACAAAGTGGTGCAGGGTATAATATAGTCGGCCTCGCCCGACTTTAGACTTTCCTTACTTGTGTTCTTTTAAATTTCTTCATTCTTCCCACTGTGACATTCAATGACTGTCTATATACAATTCAATGTCAATTTGTATTCAATCTATATTAAAAACATCGTCGATATAGGGACTTGGCTTAATTTCGAAATTCCCTTACAAAATGAAAGTTCGTCAATCTATCCAAACTACATCCGATAAGCAATAACAATCTTCCCTCTGTGGTCACTACACACAATTTTATTGGCTCTGATTTCTAAATTAAATTATAAATAAATAGGGAAAATATTATAACAACTACAATAACTCAATAATAGTGGCGCTTATGTAAAAATAAACAAAAATCCTCACCCCCTAGGGCAAGAATGACAAAATCATCGGTATTAAGGCAGACATCAGACAATGAACAACCGGGGGTTCGTCCATCGATATTTATTCGAATGTCCATTGGCAATCTATGTTACATGCCCTATGTGTTTATATTTTGAGAAAATAACAAAAAAAAAAAACAAACGTACTCGAAATTCCACATAATCTATTTGCTGGTGAACTACACCAGAGTGGACACAGAAGTAATCATCAAAACTGATATCATCAGTAGCCATAAACGTACACCGCCAAAAATTGGACGATAGTTGACCGATTTTTGTTATGAAATTGTAACGCATACCACTTATGCCTTATGGTTGCTGATGGAATATGAACATTTGTTTTTATTGGGAATCTTATAAACCACGCCGCAGTGGTAGAAACGTATTGAAAATGGTCTCTGATTAAAGACAGAAAGAGCTCACCGATGCACAAAAAAGCTACACTGGAAAGAGCCAAGAAGTTGCTTCAATTTCGCGACAGTAGCCAGATACGGAATTTTGTTGCCTGCTATGAGAAGCCATTCCAAATTCAGCAATTTGGGCACAAACAAAAATAACGGCGGTTACTTTCCAAGGAGTTCAGCCGAAAATTTACACCTTCGATTAGCCACCAAAAGGCAAAGGCCGATCGTGGGATCAAACTAACTGCCAAATATTATAGGTAAACTGTCCTAAAGACAGGCAAACAAATATTTCAGCCGCCCACCATGGACATTTCAACTCAGCACGCGTCAACCAAGAATGACTTAAAAAGGGGGTTCCTCGCTTCATTTCTACCGCACAAAGGCCACAAAAACCTCCGGATCTTAATTTGTTGGTCCTTTGTGCCTATGGAATTCTGGAGAATCGCAACACGACGGCTTCGTCGGGAAAGTGCGATATCTTTCGAACGCCATAATTCGTGCCAAACACAAAAATTTTAATTCTAAAATTTGATGCTATTTTGACATGTTTGCTTTTGGAAAATAAAATTAAAAAATTCTATCCATTCTGGAAGGAACTGCCAAAAGCGTTCAACAACAACTTTTGTAAATATTTTCGCCGTGTAATTCAGCTCTTCTATACCATACCAAATAGTAGCTGGCTATCAAGTCTTCGCGAACTGAACTAACCAACCGGGTGACTTGCCTAGCTGGCGTTGGCCTGTGTAATAACAATTCGCAATTTATCTTATCATTGTGCCTGGCGGCTAACTAGACCAACAATTTTGAGAGAGAGAGACCTTCCCTCCGCATCCCCAAAACAACGCAAACAACAATGCTATAGAAATTCTCTAATACCCTGCGAATATGAAACCTATAAACACTAAAGTTTTTTGCTTTGCAGGCAAAAATGAGAAAATAAAAGCGGCAAAATTTTGTAGTTCAAGTGGAGAGTGCCTATTCCAGTGAACAATGAGCATTTGTCGTAGTGGCACATTAGTTAGTGTGCGTTCGACTTTCGGCTCATGGTCAATTTGGCATAAAAGTGACCCTCATTCACGCATTCAGCCACATTAGAGGCGTGAGACTTGAGAATGAATGGATGTAATCGTGCTCTCCTAGATATCAGAACAGTGGTACCACGAAACAATTTGGAGAAATATAATCGAGTTCAAATTCATGGGATATTGACATCGTAAATGTTTATTTGCAGTATTGAACTGCTGATCCATTTCATTGAGAGACTTTAGACATTCTTTATAATAATAAGTTTGTGCATTTGTATGTAACACCACACTGAAAAAAATATTGTCGTGAGGCCAAAGACTTCATGTCCTTAAACTACAAATGCAAATTTTGCTTGCACTAATAGAAAAAGTTTCGTTATATTAACGAAATGTGTCATTAAAAGTCAGCCAATGAAACAAATTCGTTAATACAATGAAATTTTTGGTTTTTATAGATGTTTCGTTATATCAATGAATGTTTCGTTATATCAATGAAAATTTTTCGTTGGCTGACTCTTAATGAAATTTTCTTTGTGTGTAGCATAAAAGACGCATTTCTCTAATATAATTTAACAGGGAATTTCCAAGTTGGGTAGTTTGTGAAATGAATATAGGGTACGTGAATTTACGATATCTGGTCGGGGAGGAGCGTAGGATGGGAGATTCCATTAGATGATTATCGATATATGGGAAGTTAGATGATTATCGATATATAGGAAGTCGGTACATAATTTTATGATTTTTCCACAGGCTTCTTTCTGCCAGACTTTTTTAAGTAAAAATCTTAAATTTACATGAAGTTGACAGGCAACGTAGGGGGTGATTCACATGATCTCCGTGTTCATCACAAAAGTTAATATGGTAAATTTTTAAGTACTTTTATTTTTTCGGATTTATTGGACGGTATGTTAGGAGAAGTATACCTCGCATTGACCATCTTCACAGGAAATGTAAAAGATTGTCCAACCCTTTGAATATACAATAATTTAAAAAAATTGGTTGGAGTGGAACACGCCTACCCGACGTTTGTTAAGCCGGTCCGTTTTACATCTGCATAACCGCCCTATTTCTGTATATAAACGAAAAAGTAAGTAGACCGTTTTTTTTTAAATTTACGGGACACGTGTGTGCAAACCATGGAATGATTAATCAGTACTTCAGTTTTTGTGCCAGACTTCCCCTGACCCTACTCTTTAAAAGAGTTAAAATCTTTTTGAATTTGTTTTCAGATCGAAAGTTGACTAAGTTAACAAAAATATGTTTCGGGAGGCTCAGCGAAGCGGGCCGTGTTACGCTAGTAAAAATAAAACGATGTATAACATAAAAAAAATTTGTAGAAAAATATTTGATAAAAAAATTGCCGCTTATGAGATTTGAAAATGCGTTTCTCATTTTTTTGGTTAATACACAGAAAAAAATTTCACGAAAATTTTTCCAATTAAAATCTTAATTGATTTTGAAAAAATATTCAATTAAAAATTTAATTGATTCAACAAATTTTTTAATTGAAACAAAAATCAATCACACAAATTAATAGTATTAATTAATTTTTTAATTGGATCAATTTTTAATTGACTGTCAATTAATTTTTCAATTGATACTATCATTTTCGTGATTGAATACATTACAATTAAAAAATTAATTGGATCAATTAATTTCGTGATTGAATCAGATTTTTTTTTGTGTGTACTAACAAAGAACGTCTCGAAAAACAAGGGAAATGTTCTTGCGCGTGCCATTCAATACCTGACGTATGAATTACTACCTTTGGATTGGCTGCAATATAGAAGGAATGAAAGGGGCAGCAGATTTTAATTTTTATTCTATTAGAGATTTATTTTATTCTGCCAAAACAAAATAAATAAATCATGGAGAATAAACAAACAGTTCAAATGTTATTCCTTGGTGTCGTATTATGATCATATCCCAAACATTTGGCGTTTGTGGCTGAGTGTGATAAGGCGTTCCGTGCGTTGGTGCCAACAAACCCACGTTCAACCCCTGGAGCGAAAAAGTTTTTCAAATTGTGAAAATTAGATAATAGGAAAATAACAATGTAATTAAAAATATGGTGAAATTGGTTGTATTTTTTTTGCTTTTTTAAATTTCTTCATTCAAGTGAACTTCCAGGGCACAACTGCTAAAGCAATGCGAGGATCCAAAAAGGTAGTACTTCCGCCCTGAACTGAGTGTGCTAAGGAGCGAAAAAGTTTTTCAAATTGTGAAAATTAGATAATAAGAAAATAAAAGTGTAACAAAAAATACTGATAAAAATAAGAAGTGAAATGAAAAAAAAAATAGTTTTTTTTTTTAGTTTAGAAGCTCCGTTTTTGCTGGGATATAATTATGGACCGATATGGACCAATTTATGCAAGATTGCTGGAGCCAATATACTAACACAACGTACAATTTCGTGATTGAATAAAAAAACTCTATGTAGCTCCCAACAAATTTTAAGGATTTGAGATGATATTAAAACTTTTGTTGCAAAGTGGCGAAGGACGGTCCCACCCGAAATTGAACTCAATTGTATTCAAGTTTTTGAGGAAATCTCAACGGAGATGGTCCAAGTTTGCACTACTTCCGGATCACAACCTGGGGATCCAAACTGCTTTTTTGGAAGCTCTGTTTTTGCTGGGATATAATTATGGACCGATATGGACCAATTTATGCATGATTGTTGGAGGCAATATACTAACACAACGTACAATTTCGTGATTGAGTAAAAAAACTCTATACAGAAAAAAATTTCACGAAAATTTTTCCAATTAAAATCTCAATTGAGTTTTGAAAAATATTCAATTAAAAATTTAATTGATTCAACAATTTGTGTAATTGAAATAAAAATCAATCATACAAATTAATAGTATCAATTAATTTTTAATTGACTGTCAATTAATTTTTTAATTGATACTATCATTTCTGTGATTAAAGACATTTCAATTAAAAAATTAATTGGATCAATTAATTTCGTGATTGAATCAGAAAAAAATGTTTTTTGTGAGTATGTAGCTCCCAACAAATTTGAAGGATTTGAGATGATATTAAAACTTTTGTTGCGAGAAGTGGCGAAGGGTATAACATAGACGGTCCCACCCGAAATTGAACTCAATTGTATTCAAGTTTTTGAGGAAATCTCAAAGCGTTAAATTAACGAAAATTTACTGAAATTTTTTGATTTTTACGTAACATTTAAGAAACTCATTATTGGAGCCCAATCATTGTCATTTTAACCACGCTGCAGTTCATTCATAAACATTTTGAGACATTCTTGAAATAAAAAACTTTCATTGGACTGGAGATATTTCCTAAAAAATTATAAACATTAAGTAAAAAAAATAAGTTAAAAAAATAAGTTTTTGGCAATAAACACAAGTTAATGTTAGCATTAGTTTAACAGTGTTTTTTTTTCTGTGCATAATGACCAATGAGTTTTTGTCTTTACTTTAAGTAGAATTTTTATTTATGAGAAAGTGCAATTTAAATCAATTTTATTTCCATAAAAATTCAATCAGTAATCACAAAAATTATTCCTACTACTATGTTCTTTTCAAGCAAAATACTTGAAATTGAAAATATTCTAGTAAATAACCACTGTGTGGCAAGCCGGCAAAATATGGCAAAATAAACTGATATGCTGCGCAATTTCATTAGATTTTGAGTTTATTTATGTTTTTTTTATCATATTTCTCATTTTGTTTTTCAGCTTAGCTTTCGTCGCCGTTGCTCCCATTGCTTTTGTTTGGCACTAAGTATTATTGTTATGATATTAAAGTCCAAAGTAAACATTTTTCTAAAGAGTTTCATACAAATAAACAAATACGCGAAATATTAGCAACAGCAGCAAAACAAATTTCATAATAGGCAATTTCTGTTAGTTTTGACTTTTCACTTTTTTAAGCATTCGTGTGTTTTCTTGTTTGCATTCATAATTGTGATTTGCTTTTGTTGTTTTCATTTAGCATTGAACAATTAAATGATACTCAAATTATTAAACTGATATTGATATCGATTCGAGGTAATTGTCAAGAAATATAATCAGGTGAGTGTGAGGTGATACACTCAGAGAAAGCATTAATACACACGGAATCATTTTTACATTACTACGGAACTAGACTAGCATAGATTTAACAACGACAATGTCATGCAAAAGATTCAACAAAGTTGATATTACAAAATTTTTTATGAGGTCAATGAAAGGATCATTAATTATATGGAATGTTTTATAATTTCATTAAAATGTGATTGCGATAACGAAAAACTACGAATGTCGTAAGAAATTAATTCTTTGGCCGCAGTATTAGTTTAGATGTCTACCAAACGTGTCAGCCATATCTAGCCACAGGTCTAATAACCGCAGAATAAAGTCAATTAGAAAGGGACACGTTCCCCATGGTTCTCCAACTATTTTTTGCCAAGAGTACAATACCGCATAGGTCTGCAGTATTGTCCATCCAGTTCAGTTTAGGCTCCAAGATAACTCCCTAGTATCTTACTGATTTCGTGAGACTCAACTTCGTCCCTTGAACTTTAGGAGCTTTGTATCCAATTATCTTTATTTTCATAGTGAAGAGGACCTGCCTCTTAAGAAAGAATGATCCGAAGGTTCTCGAATAATTGAAAAATTTTCTATAGAAATGAAATTTTGGCAACATTTTCTATAGAAAAAAAATTTTGACAATATTTTCTATAAAAATAAAATTTTAATAAAACTTTCTATAGAAATAAAATTTTGACAAAATTGTCTGCAAAAATAAAATGTTGACAAAATTTTGTATAGAAATAAAATTTTGACAAAATTTTCTTTAGAAATAAAGTTTTGACAAAATTGTCTAGAGGAATAAAATGTTGACAAAATGTCTATAGAAATAAAATTTTGATAAAAATTTCTATAGAAATAAAATTTTGACAACATTTTCTATAGAAATAAAATTTTGACTAATTTGGTGAGACTCAACTTCGTCCCTTGAAATTCAGGAGCTTTGTATCCAATTATATTTCTTTTTTGTTGGGATTTTTTCTATGAACAATTTATTTGTTTTAGTTTTGGGTTTTTTTCTAATAGGCTTTTTGGTCAGTCGTTTTTAATTTTTAGTAAATAAAACGATGTGTTTTCATTTTATTTTTTTCTCGACGTTTCGCTGGTATGGGTTTTCAGCTTCATCAGGAGAGTGTATTTATTTTGGATTTTCTGTCAACAATTTTGTATACATTAATTATTTTTTTGATTTTAAATATTTAGTTCAGACTTTTCATAGTGAAGAATACCAGCCTCTTAAGAAAGAATGAGCCGAAGGTTCTCGAATAATTGAAAAATTTTCTATAGAAATGAAATTTTGACAAAATTGTCTAGAGGAATAAAATGTTGGCAATATTTTCTATAAAAATAAAATTTTCTATAAAAATAAAATTGTCTATAGAAATAAAATTTTGACAAAATTGTCTGCAGAAATAAAATTTTGACAAAATTTTCTTTAGAAATAAAGTTTTTACAAAATTGTTTAGAGGAATAAAATGTTGACAAAATGTCTATAGAAATAAAATTTTGCCATTTTCTATAGAAATAAAGTTTTGACAAAATTTTCTATAGAAATAAAATTTTGACTAATTTCGTGAGACTCAACTTCATCCATTGAAATTCAGGAGCTTTGTATACAATTATCTTTGTTTTCATAGTGAAGAGTTCTAGCCTCTTAAAAAAGAATGATCCGAAGGTCCTCGAATAATTGAAAAAATTTTCTGTAGAAATGAAATTTTAGCAACATTTTCTATAGAAATAAAATTTTGACAATATTGTCTATAAAAATAAAATTTTAATAAAATCTTCTATAGAAATAAAATTTTGACAAAATTTTGTATAGAAATAAAATTTTGACAAAATATTCTATAGAAATAAAATTTTGACAAAATTTTCTATAGAACTAAAATGTTGACAAAATTTTGTATAGAAATAAAATTTTAACAAAATTTTCTATAAAAATAAAATTTTGACCAAATTTTCTATAGAAATAAACTTTTGCCTGCCTCTTTAAAAAGAATGATCCGAAGGTTCTCGAATAATTGAAAAAATTTTCAATAGAAATAAAATTTTGACAAATTTTTCTATAGAAATAAAATTTTGACAAATTTTTCTATAGAAATAAAATTTTGACAAAATTTTCAATAGAAATAAAATGTTGACAAAATTTTCTACAGAAATAAAATTTTGACAAAATTTTCTATATAAATAAAATTTTGACAAAATGTTCTTTAAAAATAAAATTTTGACAAAATTTTCTTAAGAAATAAAGGTTTGACAACATTGTCTAGAGGAATAAATCGTTGACAAAATGTCTATAGAAATAAAATTTTAACAAAATTTTTTATAAAAATAAAATTTTAACAACATTTTCTATAGAAATAAAATGTTGATTGATTTCGTGAGACTCAACTTCGTCCCTTGAAATTCAGGAGTTTTGTATCCCATTATCGTTATTTTCATAGTGAAGAGTACCAGCCTCTTAAGAAAGAATGATCCGAAGGCTCTCGAATAATTGAAAAAAATTTCTATAGAAATAAAATTTTGACAAAATATTCCATAGAAATAAAATGTTGACAAAATTTTGTATAGAAATAAAATTTTGACAAAATTTTCTATAGAAATAAAATTTTGACAAATTTTTCTATAGAAATAAAATTTTGACAAAATTTTCTATAGAAATACAATTTTGACAAAATTCCCTATATAAATAAAATGTTGACAAAATTTTCTATAGAAATAAAATTTTGCCTGCCTCTTAAAAAAGAATGATCCAAAGGTTCTCGAATAATTGCAAAAATTTTCAATAGAAATACAATTTCGACCAATTTTTCTATAGAAATACAATTTCGACCAATTTTTCTATAGAAATAAAATTTTGACAAATTTTTCTATAGAAATAAAATTTTGACAAAATTTTCTATAGAAATAAAATTTTGACAAAATTTTCTATATAAATAAAATGTTGACAAAATTTTCTATAGAAATACAATTTTGACAAAATTTTCTATAGAAATAAAATTTTGACAAAATTTTCTATAGAAATACAATTTTGACAAAATTCCCTATATAAATAAAATGTTGACAAAATTTTCTATAGAAATAAAATTTTGACAAATTTTTCTATAGAAATAAAATGTTGACAAAATTTTCTATAGAAATAAAATGTTGACAAAATTTTCTATAGAAATAAAATGTTGACAAAATTTTCTATAGAAATAAAGTTTTTACAAAACTTTCTATAGAAATAAAATTTTGACAAATTTTCTTTAGAAATAAAATTTTGACAAATTTTCTATAGAAATAAAATTTAGGCAAAATTTTCTATAGAAATAAAATGTCGACAAAAGTTTCTATAGAAATAAAATTTTGACAAAATTTTCTATAGAAATAAAATGTTGACAAAATTTTCTATAGAAATAAAATTTTGGCAAAATTTTCTATTGAAATAAAATTTTGAAAAAATTTTCTATAGAAATAAAATTTTGACAAAATTTTCTATAGAAATAAAATGTTGACAAAATTTTCTATATAAATAAAATTTTGGCAAAATTTTCTATTGAAATAAAATTTTGACAAAATTAAAATTTTGACAAAATTTTCTATAGAAATAAAATTTTTACAAAACTTTCTATAGAAATAAAATTTTGAAAATTTTTCTTTAGAAATAAAATTTTGACAAATTTTCTATAGAAATACAATTTTGACAAAATTTTCTATAGAAATAAAATTTTGACAAAATTTTCTATAGAAATAAAATTTTGACAAAATTTTCTATAGAAATAAAATTTTGACAAAATTTTCTATATAAAAAAAATTTTTGACAAATTTTTCTATAGAAATAAAATTTTGACAAATTTTTCTATAGAAATAAAATATTGACAAAATTTTCTATAGAAATAAAATTTTGACAAAATTTTCTATATAAAAAAAAAATTGGACAAATTTTTCTATAGAAATGAAATTTTGACAAAATTTTCTTAAAATTTTGGTAGATTAGTTTTGGATGGAATAATTCCATTAATTCGGGGAATAAAAAAAGGTTGAAAGCTGGTTGAATCTTACATTATTCTTGCTGATCAATTAACCCTTTCACTACCGATGTCCAGCTGGGAAACGACACCAAACTCTATTTCCCCACTTAGTTTCGATTTATTTTTCGATGTTATTTTAAAGTAGAGGTTGTAATCTAAATAAGCTATAAATATTTTCCATAAAATGCATTTTTATAAACTTCTTTAGCAATAAACGAAACATACGACATTTTGAGTCCATTTTTCCACTGTATGTCTTTAGTAAATGGACATTCGTACAAAAACTATAGCTGATATTTTTTCAGGTTTTTTTTGTATTTTTTCTCACACTTCGATAGATATAATAGGTCGAATAGCGCTTATTTTCACAGAGCTATTTGGTCACAATTCTAGAATCAAGTTTTCAGAAAAAAAAACTCATAATTGAGGTAGGTCCTCAGAATTACAATTTTTATTCTCCTGTTAATACACTCAAAAAAAGTTTACTTGGATCCAAAGGTTTTGACCTTCCCTTGAGGATTTTGGTATTGATTCCGAGTCAAAGATGTGGCTTCTGTAAAATAAAGACGTTTTTTGGGGACCCATCTGGCTTTAAATCTAGGATCAAAAAAATTAAAATTGGAATACAGATCACATTTATCGAATTTTCATACTCTTTTCGCGGTATATTAATAAAGCTATACACGTACAAACAAATGCCATTTTAAAAATCCAAATTATAACGGATTCTTCAAAGTACAAAATATTTGCTTAATTCTAAAAAAAAAACTTTAAATCACAGATGCTAAATCCTCAAAATAAGTCTTAGCCTATATTTGAAGCGTTTTTATCTTAAATCTAAAGATTCAAGATTTCAGTTGATTTAAGGACAATTTCTTTAAATCAAAAATGCGTTTCATTACTTTAAGGAATATTTGCCTTAATTCAAAGACATGCGACTTTAATGGAGGGACGCAAATTTCCATAATGTATGTCCTAAATTTAATGAAAAAAAGATCTTAAAGCAAAGATCTTAAACTTTGTTCCATTCAAAATTTCATTATTTTTAACAAATTTGTTTTGTAAATTGCGCATCCTAAAATCTTTAATATCACGTAAATATTTTTTTCAGTGTACAAGTAAAAAGAGAAGAAAAATTTAAGTTTGTAACATTAGGTTTATTTCGGTAGTGAAAGGGTTAAGGCATAAAGAATGGACATCAGATATTTGATCTCAAATTCTCGGGGTTTCGGTCGAGCATACTATTTCCTCATCTTATTGACATTTTTCGTTGAGTGTAAAACTCCCAACTAGTTTTCGCCATTGCATCAAATTCAACCATTCCGTAATGGTTTCATTTGTTATCACCGTAATTGTTCCAAGATAATCACACATTATCTTTGTATTTTCTTTGGCTCTTTATGATTAATTGTCCAATTATTCACGTGTGACATTGAGGGTGATTATCGCATCAATTGAAATTTTAGATTTATTTTTGTCCACCTTGTGTTTTCGCACGATTTGCTGCCCTCGTCAACCTACAATCAATCTTGTATGTGTTATTTGCTGGATGGATGGATGCATGAATACAATTTGCTTTTTAAGGAAATATATATCATCATTATTATCGCCATCGCCGTCATAGTCCAAGTGCACAAAAAAAAAATAGTAAATATTCAATCGACACTTGTTCGTTGTTTTTATTGTCAACTTCATTTCAATGCCGTTGCTAGAGAGACTGAGTGACGAACTGCAAAAAAAACAACAATAAGCATTTTTGTATGGAATTGAAATTCAACATCTAAATGCTAGACTTACATATTACAACTAACAAATATAGTGCACTTGATCTTGGCATACGATTGTCGTCTCATAACACATATGAAATTTAAAGATACATTGTGTATCGTTTTTGAAAATTTCGTTTTTGTAAAATAAAAATACACGTGACATTGGAGTAAGTGAACTTTTTTTATTAGCCCAAAATGGAAATGTAATTCGATTTTGTTGCCAAAAAAATAATTCGGAAATGTATTCGCAAGTTGTATTCCTATGAGTAAAATCATGGAAAGATTTAAATGAAAACATAAGAATTTCCCACAATAAAATCTGGTTTAAGGCACATAATGTATATACAGTGGGGAGCAAAACCGAGTGCATGCTTACCATATACGGATGTTTTCTTCATAAAAAAAAAGCGTCTTTTGAGTCCAAATACTACAAATTTTATACGACATAATTTATTTTATTTCCTGACAAACAAAACTGTACATTTAGATAAATTATATACCTATTGTAAAGAAATGAAACACTCTTTACACTGAAAAAAAGCATGTCCCGTTCCAAAGATTTTGTCTAATGAGTTTGGTACACCGAAAAAAAGTGAACTGTTTTATTGGAAGAATGAATCCTCGCACAAACATTGAACTAAATTTTTCTCCACATTTGGAGATTTCCACAAAGTGTTGTTAAACCAGCAAATTTTAATGCCCTGTTGTACTTTTTAACTGCAGTTCACGAAAGTACATCATCTCATAGAAGAAAAAATTAACTAAAAGTAAAGAAGAGAATCATTGGCGCCAAATCATGACCATTTTAACCATAAAGTAGTTCATTCTTACTATTTTTGGGAATCGTACGAAAATCTTCTATTGCTTTAGTTCATATTGAACTTACGTTTAGCGGTCATTGAACTTTATACTCACGTTTAGTTTAGTAAAATTTTTGAGACATACTTAAAAAAAGTAAGATTTCATTAAGCTGTGGAAAATTTCGATAAAAGTAATAAAATTTAACTACAAGCAAATATTTTTTTTCCAATAAAAATAAGTTAAATTTAGCGTTAGTTTAAGTACGGAAATGTTTTTCTGTGTATGTCCGTGAAGTTAATTTTAACTTTATCTTAGCGGAGATACAAACCGATCTATGTTCAGTTGGTACAACAGCTCACCTAAATAATGAACTTAGTTCAGTCACGTATATAGGAAAAATTAATATTAAATAAAATTATGATTTTTAATACAAAAATTATTGTCAGCAGACGAAGGTAAAACAATATAATAGAAATATGTATGATGCACTGAAAAAATTTAAAGATTTACTGAATATCTCGCAGATTTGGGCAAAAATTGCCTTATAAAACTGAAAGTCAGATTTTAGTATTTGAGCCACTGTGCCAAAAATCGGCATGGGGGAATCTACCAAGCACTGGTGGGGACAGCTCTCCATGAGTAGAATACGAAACTGAAATCAGTTTATCCGATTGGTTAACAGTTTTTGAGAAAATTGGGTCTTACGCTGAAAGTCAGTTTTTAATCAGATTTTAGTATTTGGGCCACTGTGCAAAAAATCAGGGAATATACCAAGCACTGGTGGAGACAGCTCTCCATGAGTAGAATACGAAACTGAAATCAGTTTATCCGACTGGTTAACAGTTTTTGAGAAAATTGGGTCTGGGTTGGGTGGTTAACATAAACGCCAAGTTTTTTCCGAATGGGACGTCGTGAATGGGCAGAATGGTTCCAAGAAATGGCAACAGTGGATGGTCAATTTTCGAAGAAAATCATCTTCAGTGATGAGGCACATTTTCACCTCAGTGGAATCGTCAATAAGCAGAATTGCCGCATTTGGGCGAATGAGAATCCAAGAGTGATTGTCGAAAAACCAATGCACCCACAAAGAGTGACTGTATGGTGCGGTTTATGGGCTGGCGGCATCATCGGGCCGTATTTTTTCCAAAATGAGGCCGGTCAGGCAGTTACTGTGAATGGTGTTCGCTATCGTGAGATGATAACGAACTTTTTATGGCCCGAATTGGAAGATATGGATGTGGACGATATGTGGTTTCAGCAGGACGGTGCCACTTGCCACACAGCTAACGAAACAATGGCTCTTTTGCGCAACAAATTCAATGGCCGTGTTATCTCACAAAATGGCGATGTCAATTGACCGCCAAGATCATGTGATTTGACACCGTTGGACTTTTTTCTTTGGTATGAAAAGATGTACGTCGATAAGCCAGCAACAATTCAAGAGCTAAAGGATGAGATAATTCTGCACATTAACGGCATAGAACCCCCATTATGCCTCAGAGTCATCGAAAATTTGGACCATCGGATGGAGGTGTGCCACCGAGGTCGCGGCTCCCATTTGGCCATTATTTTGTTCCATACATAATTGAGTAATACCAATATATCATAATAAAATAAAATTACAATAATTTCCTAAATAGTTTGTGTTTTATTCAAAATCAACATCGGCCCTTGAAATTTATTCTGAGTTTTTACCAGTAATGTTGTTTTGCATCCGATGAAAAGCGGTTTATTTTTTTTTTACCTGACCAGGGATCAACGGACCAATCTTTGAGGGCTTTAGTACGCATTTTCTATTTAATAAAGATCGCAAAAAGTGAAAACATGCACTCGACTTAGCTCCCCACTGTATACTCGAGATTGTCGTGATATTCTGAGAACGTATAGCGATGTCCGTTCGTCCATCTGTTGAAGTCATGCTATCTATCTTCGGAACAAAATAGGATATCGATTAAACATTTGCACCAACGCTTTTTTTAGTACAGTAAGCCAGTGGTGTTCTGAATTGGGCCTATCCGATTGACTTCTTAGGCGTTCAGAGGCTTAGTTTTCTTAGGATCAGCTTAAAATTCGTTAATAACTACCCAAGACAAATAAAAATAACCCCATAAATATATCACTATCCAATTTCACCTTTGAAGTTTCTCCCTTGGTTAGGTTTTCTCATAATTCAAACTGGACAATATCTCGATTCCCGCTAGTCTTGAACACAGGGATCGTATTTTTAGTGTACATCTCGCTTTCAACTTGGAGTTAGTGAAGTTCCTCTTCAACATTTGGGAGCCGCTGTATAAAATTGGTCATTTCTCAATACTACACGCAGAGAAGGAATATGATCACCTCAAACATGTTCCAAGAGCAAAATTTTATTTTTGTATGGTGACCATGTAACATGTTTGTCACTAAACTGTCATTTTCTCGTCAAATATAACCTGCTTGCCGAAATCAGATACATGATTTCCGAGAAAATAACAGCGTTACATGGTCACCACCCAAAAATAACATTTTGCTCTTAAAACGTGTTTGAGGTGATTATATTCCTTCTCTGGGTGTACTAATTCGTATGACATCTATATTATAGAATATGTTTAATAAATTAATTGTTGTTTTTGTGTACATTTTTTACAATTAATTATCCACCATATATCCATAAAATTGTAATTTATGTTTCAAATTTAACTATAAGGCTGCTCGTTTTGAGATTTTATAATGAGATCCATTTTGGTTTTTATATGTTCGCATAGCAAACATCATAGTCTTTCACTACCATCCGAAAATATACATGGGTGTACGCATATTATAAATTAATAAAAATTTCAATTTTTAAGTATTTTACAAAATTCGCACTAAAAGTACAACTTACTTGTCGAAAAAACCTTTTGTTTTGCAATGAAATGTACCTGAAAACAAATGATAAAAATTAATGTGTATTGAAATTAAGGAAAGAAACATTATAAAATAAAATAAAGGATTTTTTTTCCACTGTCGTTTTGGTAACATTAGTTTAGGCAGCTGACTCAGGTATCGTGTTTTGTTTCACTGTCAAACATCATCAGTTTGGTCAATAAATTATCCATGGATGGTTCCCAACCATGGAGGTTGGGAACGGGAGATAGGCAATTTGCTGATGAGTTTAGAAATACAAGGAGGATAAATTGGAACAAATTTCGTCACCTATCTGGGGGATGTGCCGACTTTCAGTGAAGACAACAGGCCTATTGGACCCAATGACATTGAAAATGATGTGTAGTACTGGCTGTCACGATCTTTTGTGAAATCGTGTCCTATCAGCCGCCCAGTAAACAGCAAGTACCAGGGATGGCGGCCTTGTTCTTAGAAATCTCATGAAGAGATCTTTCAGAGGACATATGACAGCTGGACGGAATCACCAGAACACGATCCCACGGCGGCGGGTTCTGTGTACTGGATCGACCCGATGGACCCCATCCATTGGCCAGCGACTGCCATATCAGTGTACGTGTTGTTTCGTCCGTCTTTTTGTGTTGGAGAAGGTGCATCCCGGGGAGCCTTCAACGTTTGCTGTTGGTCCGAGCCGGGATAGAGGAGAACCCCGGACCATGGTATTTAGTCTGCCGAAACCTGATCCACCAACGTTCGGTTTCGGTCAGGTGTAACCGGTGCTTGGAGTGGGTGCACTTCCGGAACTGCTCCAGCTTAACATCGCTGCGGGAGTATAGTCATACTGACTACGTGGCAGGATGCTGTGCCAGCGATAGCAGCAGCGGGTCGTCTGACTATGCGATTCCCCCGACATCTCCCGTACAACAATATACTCCGCCGCAGCATCTCACACCCAATATTGTTGTTCCAGTTCCGGATAGTGCATCGTTTTTGCAATTTAATTGCAACGGGCTCCGGGGTAAGATTAGCGAGATCGTGGACTTTATGAATCGGAAAAGGATAAGGGTCGCGGCGATCCAGGAAACAAAGCTGAATTCCACCTGCAGCCTACGCCATTGTGATGGATACAATGTGCTTCGAAAGGATCGCACGAGAAGTGGAGGTGGTGGCCTGGCTTTCATATTACACCGTTCCGTGCAGTATAGACCTATCCCGCTTGTACCAGACACTAGTGACCCGTATATGGAATGTATGGGGGTAGCAGTTAAGTCTGGGGCTGCCGAGATAGAGCTATACAATGTGTATATACCGCCGGTTGGTAGCTGTGCTCCAGGTTATAGCCCAAACATTGAGTGGCTGTTGTGCGGGCATAACCGATTGGTTCTAGGAGACTTTAATGCCCACCATGAACTTTGGCATTCTCTCCTAGGTAATGACCAGAGAGGCATAGCTTTGGCAGAGCAGATAGATGACTCCACATTTTGCACGGTGAACGAAGAGGCCCCCACGAGGATTATGGGTGACTGCAGCAGTTCGCCAGATTAATCTTTAGCGTCGACTGGTCTGATAAATGACGTCTCCTGGCAACCCGTCATTTCATTGGGATCGGACCACCTCCCCATAATTCTCACCATCAACCGACCCTCCGATTTCATAACCTCTGAACGCCGGACGTTAATTAATCAAAAGAAAGCCAACTGGGAAGGCTTCAGAGATTACACCGATCGCCGCTTCAGTGAGCTCCCGTCGCCCTCTCATGTTTATGTTGCCCAGAGGGCGTTCCGGGACATCATCAACGCAACAGCCGCTCGCTTCATACCCGCTGGTCGAATTGCCCAAGTGAGGCCCAACTTCCCAGCCGAAGCGGCGGGACTCGCAGACGAGTGTGATGAACGCCGTCGTGCTAATCCTGCTGATCCTAGAATCAAAGAACTAACCATCCAAGGCGCTGGGCCCCGACGGAATTTCAATGCTAATGTTGAAGCATATGGGAATACTGGGAGTTGAGTACCTGACCAGACTCCTCAATTTGTCCTTAGAATCACTCATTATACCCGATGTCTGGAAGATGGGAAGGGTGATTCCACTACTGAAACCAGGCAAAGATTCGAGTAAAGGTGAATCGTACAGACCGATATCCCTTCTCTCGCCAGTAGCCAAGACACTTGAGGCACTACTCCTCCCTAGCCTTGTGGAGAATTTTCAAGCTGCCCACCATCAACATGGATTCCGTAAGGTACACAGTACGACGACAGCCTTACATGCCATTTCGACACATATCAATAAGGGACTTAATCAGCCCAGGCCGTGTCATAGGACGGTCCTCGTGGAGCTTGACCTATCGAAAGCATTCGATACGGTCAACCATGCCAAATTATTTGAGGACATCGAGAATACGTCCCTACCGGCAGGAGTGAAACGTTGGGTGCTGAATTATATGTGTGGACGCCAGTCGTACGTGGAATTCAGGGATAAAAAGTCAAAACCCCGTAGAGTTAAACAGGGAGTTCCCCAGGGTGGGGTGATATCTCCGGCCCTTAGAACTGCGACTGGGTGTCTCCGCAGCACACCCCTGGATCACCTTTATGTGGAGACAAAGATCATCCCTGTGCGAAGACACAACTACATGTTGTCAAAGCAGTATCTCCTGGGTTGTTATCGCAGTAATCATCCAAACCACCATCTCATGGATGCACAACCACCACCCAGGAACGTAAGGGTTGATATACATAATCTAGAGCGCGAGATCCAGCGCTACAAAAGAGAACCTCTAGATCAAGCAGCGTACCAGGCAGGTTTGAACAGGATTCATGAGGATACTGTAGCTGAAGCGGTGAGAAGCTACAAGGTTAATCCTGTTCTCGGAGTCCGTCCACCGCCCATAGCACCGGAGGAAAGAGACCTCCCACGGCAGACTAGGGTAGTTTTAGCCCAGTTAAGATCAGGCAAGTGCAGCCGCCTCAATTCCTATTTATCAGTGATTGATAGCAGCGTAGCTGACGTATGTCCAATTTGCAACCAAGGGCCACACGACACGCGTCATATTTTCTCTTGCCCAGCTAAACCAACCCGACTTACCGCCAGGTCACTCTGGACGCACCCCACCTTAGTCGCAGAGTTCCACGATCTGGCCACAAGCTGAAGTACCAAAGCGTATAACATAAAAATGGATGAAATCACAATAAACTGTTACAACAACAACAGCCAGAACAAGCACTAGATATGCTACTGGATTCACATTTTCCAGAATGTGAGATAAACTGCGCACGGATGAGATTGTAGATGATATTTTTACCGTTCTGAGTAATAGGAGTATAAAAGTAGTGGCGTATGCAAATGACATTGTCATAATGGTGTCAGGCAAATTCTTGGACACAATCTCGGACATGATGAGTCAGCAGCTGTGGTTTGGGGTTTAATTCGTTAATCCTAGGAAGATGGATGTAGATGGCAGATACAAAGATCTGGAATTTCAAGGGACAAAATTGGGAGGTGTCCCAGACTGCAGACTGAACTGGCTCGTGAATATAGCGGATCATTTGAAGAAGACCTATGCGGCATGTCAGAAGTTGTTTGGAGTACGTTGGGTTATGGACAGTCCCTTTTTAACCGGCTTTATACAGCGGTAATAAGATTAGTAGGTACATACAGATATCAGGTCTGGTGGCCTATCACGAACCACCACAATCACAGATTGAGATTGAACAGAATAAATAAAACGGCTCTTATTTATATGACCAGTGCGATGAGAACAACGGTCACTGCTGTCCCGGATATGTCCAATGGACTTGCATATCAGAAAGACTACGGAAGTCGTAACAATTCGCCTGAAGGGCCTGGACTCATTAGAGAACAGGGGTTGCAGACATACTGAACTGATAACCTGAACTGACTACATGGAGACACGATGTGTTTTTGTGTGTAATCTAAACTTAGTTATCCCGAACATAGAATACTGGGACAAAAACAGGATACATTTCAGTGATTTTAATATCAATACAGATGGCTCAAAAAGGGCTGATGCTTGTACCATATTTCTGACGGAGATATTCGTTATTGCAAAATCTGCAATACCGAGGGAATTCGCACTCCTCTAATAGACTTGTCCGAATAGAGTGTCACGCTATGTTAAAACAACGAAAATAAGCTTTAGAATAATCACAAAGACAACTTTTGCTCTGATCGTTGAAGAACTTCAACTTTGTAAAACTTGTTAAACTTCTATACAAAACGTACGCTTCATCACTGAAGCATTTTAGATATTTTTATACCCACCACCATAGAATGGTGACGGGGGTATAATAAGTTTGTCATTCCGTTTGTAACACATCGAAATATCGATTTCCGACTATATAAAGTATATATATTCTTGATCAGGGAGAAATTCTAAGACGATATAACGATGTCCGTCTGTCCGTCTGTCTGTCTGTCTGTCTGTCTGTCTGTCTGTCTGTTGTAATCACGCTACAGTCTTCAATAATGAAGCAATCGTGCTGAAATTTTGCACAAACTCGTCTTTTGTCTGCAGGCAGGTCAAGTTCGAAGATGGGCTATATCGGTCCAGGTTTTGATATGGTCCCCATATAAACCGACCTCCCGATTTGGGGTCTTGGGCTTATAGAAATCGAAGTTTTTATCCAATTTGCCTGAAATTTGAAATCTAGAGGTATTTTATGACCATAAAGAGGTGTGCCAAAAATGGTGAGTATCGGTCCATGTTTTGGTATAGCCCCCATATAGGCCGATCTTCCGATTTTACTTCTTGGGCTTATAGAAACCGCAGTTTTTATTCAATTTACATGAAATTGGAAATCTAGAGGTATTGTAGGACCACAACTACGTGTCCCAAAAATTGTGAGTATCGGTCCATGTTTTGGTATGGTCCCCATATAAAACGACCTCCCGATTTGGGGTCTTGGGCTTATAGAAACAGTAGTTTTTATCCAATTTGTCTGAAATTCGAAATCTAGAGGTATTTTATGACCATAAAGAGGTGTGCCAAAAATTGTGAGTATCGGTCCATGTTTTGGTATAGCCCCCATATAGACCGATCTCCCGATTTTACTTCTTGGGCTTATAGAAACCGCAGTTTTTATTCAATTTACCTGAAATTTGAAATCTAGAGGTATTGTAGGAACACAAATACGTGTGCCAAAAATTGTGAGTATCGGTCCATGTTTTGGTATGGTCCCCATATAAAACGACCTCCCGATTTGGGGTCTTGGGCTTATAGAAACCGTAGTTTTAATCCAATTTGCCTGAAATTGGAAATCTAGAGGTATTTTAGGACCATAAAGAGGTGTGCCAAAAATGGTGAGTATCGGTCCATATTTTGGTATAGCCCCCATATAGACCGATTTCCCGATTTTACTTCTTGGGCTTCTAGAATCCGAAGTTTTTATCCTATTTGCCTGAAATTGGAAATCTAGAGGTATTTTCGGGTCATAAAGGGGTGTGCCGAAAACGGTGAGTATCGGTCCATATTTTAGTATAGCCCCCATAAGAACGATCTCCCGATTTAACTCCTTGGGTTTCTAGAAACCGTAGGTTTTATCTGATTTGCCTGAAATTGTAAATATTCTGGTATTTTAGGCTCACAAAAACGTGTATCGGATTAAGTTTTTATCGGTCCATTTGGTAATGCCACCATATAGAGCGACTTCACTTCTTGAGGGTATAGAAGGCGCACTGATCATGAAAATTGCTTGAAACTCAATGTAAAATTTCCAGATTTTACTTCTACAGATTTAAGATTTCAAATCAAGACGTTATTTTATAATTTTCTTGCACACTTACAAGAAATGTTAATGATTCCTCTAAAACCTAAACAAAAATGTTTCTTATAAATCCAGAATCTGATATAGTCCTCATAGGTGAAATCTTTAAATTTACCTTCGGGAAGTGTCCTCAAGTCCTCAAGCCCTCCTGAAATTTCAAAAGAAACCTTAATATTTGGTTCATGGTGGTGGGTATTTAAGATTCGGCCCGGCCGAACTTAGTGCTGTATATACTTGTTTATATATTTGTTTACCACGATCATCTATTCAAAAGACGGATATTCTAAAGCTTACACCACGTACTCCGATTATGTGAATTATCTTTAAATTCTGGTTAATTGCGTACATTTTATGCTCAATTTCAAATATACATTCAACCCAGTATACCAGTTTTAGTCTACGTAAGTATTGTCTTTCCTTGGAAAAACAAAAACCTCCATATTCAGCCTTAATCAGTCTATCATTTTAAAGATGAAAATATAAACTCATTTGACTTTGCTATATTTCCATGATACCTTTACGCATAGTTGCTTTTGTGAGCCAATAAAATTTCATATCCCCATTGTTGTGGTTATAGCCGCCTTCAATAATAACAACTTTACACCTGAAGCCAAACGGGGTCATAAAACACAAGTGTTTCAGCCCCTCCTTGGCTGCTGGTTGTCCGTCTCCATCATCTCGATCTAAGTCTGATTGTGTCTACACAAACCATCAAACTTCAACGCCATATCAGCATGAGATGAAGCAGAGACCAAACAGAAATTAAGAAAATACCAGCCTTAAAGGCTTCACTTGCCAAAGCTCCCTATTGCTATACGTTACTGAAATGTAAGCATTTTTGCAACATTCGCTGGAAGGGATATATGGAAAGGGGTCTGCAAAGTGTTGGAAGGTAAACCTTGTAGTCAAAAGACCAAACCAAAAGCAACTGAATGTGTAAACGTGCAGCAGCTATAAAATAAGTCAAAAGCGGGAATGGTGGCAATATCGGTGGCTGCAATAGAAGTGAAACATTATTCGCTTAATGCCTCATGGCTGAATAGCAAAAACCAAGTGATAGCTTATGCAAAGCCATGGAAAAGTAGTGATCTAACAATGCAGGGTGTTGCAAGGACACTGGGCGCGATATTCTTTTAAACTTAGACCCAACTATATGACAACTATAAGAAGAAGACTGAGTCGTGTTCATTCACGCATAATTTTCCTGAGATCCTCAAAACTCACTATTGTTGCAACTAGCGTTACCCTTGGAATTGCTAAAAAGTGGCTCAAAAAGTGTCATTCGCTATAAAAGGGTACATATTTACTCATTTAAAAAATGCCAATTTAGATTGCAACTAATCCAACAATCATCTCAATTTCATTGAAAATCATTCCTTGAAAGTGAATATTTAGAAAAGTAACGCGATTTATCTGTAGAAAAACTTATTTGCATACTTTTAGGAAGTATACGGTTTCACTGAAAACATTCTGGTAAAAAAGCGAAAATATCTCACTAAAGTAGTATTTGACTCGATTATTTGTTATTTGTTAATCATATCGGTAAAAAAGTATGACAATTAGTGGAAAAAAATATAACCGCTTGAAAACGTGACAAAGTTGCCACTAGAGTAGCACAGCATGATCTATATTCTTTCGATGATACTTGACCAATTGAATAAAATGACCACTATCTTCAATCTCCCTTCAATTGTGTGAGAGAATTGTTTGCGCGTCATCTTGATGACGAGGCGGTGACTGATCTGAAGAGAAGTGGTTTATCCACCGATAGTTTTTTGACCGTCTTGAAAGAGATAGAGCATTAACGACTTGGCGACGTTAATGGTGTAATCAAATCCCCCAAGGCGCATGGTTCCGATTATCATATTGGGATTCATTTGGCCAGACTATTTAATTTTTCTCTGACCACAGTGATCGATTTGGAACTATGTCGACACTTCGACAATTCGAGCCCCGAAGTTATTTGTTTACAAATCTCATTGTCATATGAATGCAATATATTCCAGCTATCGTTAAAAGAGCTGTAAGATAATCACCATGTCTCATCCATACAGAACCCTTAGGTTGGGTTAGGTATAGTGGCAGCCCGTTATTTCCGTTTTACTAGACTATTCAGTTCATTGTGATATCACAAAAAATGAAAGTTTTTGACTCCAGAATCTGTACCAATTTCTAACACTGCATAATGTCTTGGCCAACTTTTCAGTCAGCAATTCGAAAGTCCGGGTAGCATTGCCTTGTCGGTTTAATATAGATACTGGGTCAGAAAAAAATGTAGGAATCCATCAATGTACTTCTAATCTGCCCGATATGTCCTTTCTTTTGACTGACTTTATATCAGCTCCTATAAATCTTCACCGATTATCATTAAATGGCACCGCAAAAATGAAAAGATTAAATCTTCTTTAAAACTAATCTGAAACGTCGAGAGTTCATGCCAGGAAGCTTTCCCAGAACTTTGAAAAAGACGCTAGACGCTTTGTGTTCCCAGTTCTCCCAATTTAGGCTTTCTAACCATAACGTTGAATGATGCCACTTTGTTACCACTAACCAACGTTGACCAAAAAGATCGGAAATCCGTTTTAGATGTTGGAATCTGAAAATTGAAGAGATCGAACGGCGTGACACATTAAGTGCGACACCGTTTAGAGAAGCTCCGAAACTCTCAAAACAAATCGTCAGCATTACGAAGGGGTGATAATTTACAGTTGCAAAAAAAAAACACAGTAAGATACTTTCTGGCAAACTCTACCTCTATTTGAAGGAAAGAATAATAGAGACTCTAAGGCAACTTGGAAACAGAGAATGAAGAGGAATTAGGGAAGAAGTTCCAAAAATTCTGGCTTAACTGTATGTCACCTAACAAAAAAATATTCTCAAGGGATATTGATACAACAAAAGGTATCCTGTGAATGCTCGTAGCAGCCCTCATTTGGCTTTTGTACGTTCTTGAATATTCTTTATGCAGCGTGTCACTCACTATGTCACCAGAATACAAGGCTTGTATTCCAGTTTCGGTCGAACTTTATTTATTTATTTTTTGAAATTTCTGAGTGTTTCAAATCGTCTAAAGGACGTCCCACCTAGGTTGACGCAGAGTTCAGACGTTTTTTAATAGAACACCATGCGTTCTCTGCTACAATTCCCTTGATAAGAGACAAGTTGAAGACATTGAATACACTTCCGCCATTGCAGTGGACAAATTTGTCAGCCAACTACCATACCTAAGCTAACCTATATTTACCCTATATCTAACTTAACCTAAAGAACTAAAACTCTATCAATGACCAAATTTCGTTTTTAAAAGTTGTAAAATCCCCCATTGTGCAATGCTGGGTTCACCGATGAATTTTTGCAACTTGCAAAAATGTTGCAGTGCTTGTTACAGAGGCCAGCTGTTAAGCATCATGCGAATGTTTCCTAGGTTTATTACAAATCTTGGAAGGTTTGTTGGATTGCTTCAAATACCATGTGGCTATGGAGGTATTACTGTTGTACTTGGGCTACAATACCTTATGTGTTTTTTTTTTTTTGCAGACTATATATTTGACAGATCTCTTTTGGTATATTTGGCCAAAATTGGAACAGTATCAGTATTGTTTATCTAGTCTGGATTTTTATTGCAATTTGCGATTGACTGAATCCATGTTCACTTACAGTTGAATTAACTTCTGTCTATGCAACATAGACGTCCTAAATAGAAGTTTCCAAACATTCCTGGAGATATTTTCATCGTTAACAATGAATGACTTGCATTTGTAATGCAAACACCAAATTTTGTACAATTCCTAAATGTCAGGGGTATTAACGAGGATATATCAACGCACTAGACTATCAGGCAATGACAATGCAACCTCACATTTGGTCAACAAAAGGCAAACTTTGTCTTTGGAAAACTACAGCATAACTGGAATGCAATGAATTTGCAGCTTTTTACTGGAGGGGGGTTTCCAAATTCGAGAATTCCAATTCTTTCAAAACTGCATTCCTTTTATTGGTCCACTCACACAGGAGTTGCAGTGGAGATGGTTTTCAATGGAGTTTGTCTGGTTCGTTATAAAAACCCAAGTGATTCGTAACACTATGTCTGGGAAAATTTTTCATTTTTGGTTTGGTTTAAAATGAAACAATTTATTGCTGTCGAAGTGTAGTAATAATGTACAGAGTGTGAAAGAGATACAAGCCAAAACCAAATTGGAATGTCTAAGTTTGAGGTTCAGTATGTTCAACATTCCATATATTACAATCCTGTAGTCTTAAGAGATCCCTTGATTATCCCTGTTAATGAGCACAGTCTGAAATTACCACGATGCCGGTCAGACTCGGCTATAAAAGGCAGTTTTTTTTTCTTTCAGATGAACGACGTGGTGTGGTTTGGTGGCCGCCACTTCCGTAGTCAATAAGTTCCTTAACTCGAAAACGGCCATCGACTGCTGCAAATCTGTGAACGAGATGGCTAAGCAATACAATATTCGCTTAATATGGATGTCTGGACATAGGAATATACCAAGAAATTGCGAAGCGGGTTAGTTAGCAAGACTAGAAACTACCTTACAAAGTCCAAGGGAACTAGAATTTGCCTCTGGCTACTCTGCACTTCATTATTGCGAATCAGTGTTTCAATTTTTTGTAAAAGTGTGCAGAGCATAGTGACTATATGTTTAGAAATAGCGATAGTCTGGGTATTTTTCGTGGGAAAAACACCCAGAAAAAAAAACTGGGTAAGTAGTTGAAGTGTCACGAAAATTTGCGCCATGCCTACAGCAATTCTGTAGGATAGTTATAGTGTCAGCCAGTTATTTTAGTCTCACTTAGACTATTCAGTCCATTGTGGTAGCAAAAGTAGTAAATTTCTCTCTTGTCAATGAGATTCCATTTGTATCTCATTGGCAAGAGACCTCCTATTTATAGCGGAGTCCGTAAGTCGTTTTTCACAAAACGATGTACGAACGTCCCCAACTCGAAAATTTTGTCGGCCGTGTGAAGGCCACAAGTCGTGTTAAGAGCAAAAAATTTTCGGTTATTTCCGACATTTTGTGCTCTCAAACATTAAAATGAAAAACATATATCGCTTTTCTTTGTTGCATTACATACCGGCCACACTGTATTGAACAATTTTGGGGTTTATTTCACACTTTCTCGCTATTAAAATTTGACGCCTATACCACGCAACTTAATCGTTTCTGCAATATTTACCACAAATTCCAGCTTTCCTCCGCTAAAGATATGGAAATAAGTGTCCTTTTCCTCAAATCTTTTAATGTTGCCCTCCCCCAGAGTGGCAAAAAATAATTCGTCGTCATAGTCAAACCAGAACTCACAGTATCGGGATATTTCGCAAATGGTCCAGGAAAAAAGTTTGATACTCATTTTGGTCAAATATTTCCCTAGTGTGAACATACCCTTAGTCGCCAATAAACCCGCTTAGATCATGTAGTACAGTCTCCGTAGACTTGCCCTATGAGTAAGCGTGTTGAGTCTTGGGAGCCACCGTGGTGCAATGGTTAGAATGCTCGCCTTGCATACACAAGGTCGTGCGTTCGAGTCCTGCTTCGACCGAACACCAAACAGTTTTTCAGCGGTGGATTATCGCAACTCTGTAATGCGCTTTACAGACTATCAGTTATTCCGGACGACAGTGCTCGTGTCGAACATATCTCATATATTGTGCACATTATTAGTTAAGTCCGAAGGCATAATCCATACTGCTGCATGATTATGGGAACGATAACACATTTACCGATTATTTAGTCGTCGCCGACAAGTCGTATCTAACCGACACACTGTAAGATTCTTTACAAACACCGACATTCCGTCCGGAATAACTGATAGTCTGTAAAGCGCATAATGCTGGTGACATTTCTAAGCTTCTCTAAGTTTCACTGCAGTGTGGAACGCCGTTCGGACTCGGCTATAAAAAGGATGTCCCTTGCCATTGAGCTTAACATGGAATCGATCAGCACTCAGTGATAAGAGAGAAGTTCATCACTGTGCTATCACAATGGACTGAATAGTTTAAGTGAGCCTCAAATATCGGGCTGCCACTATACCTAACCTAACCTAAGCATGTTGAGTCTTGAATCGTTACCAGTTTTAGTGTCTGTATGTATCAGCCTCGCCAGCATCTAAAGTGGAAATAATGATATGCTTTTTGAAAGAAAATCCTGTGCATCAGAGCGGCAGTGGGGCTAAAACCAAAACTTTCAACATTTTCCTGCAACATAACCCCAAACAAATTTCACATAAATTGTTTCTAGTCACTTAAAGGCTATTTGCTTCAGGAATCTTATATAATTTCTTATGCCATTTGATTTCCATTGAAATGTGTTCCCCCGAAGTGTTTAATATCCTTGTGCTCTTGAATACATTCTTATGAACTGCATTTAAAGAAATGTAAAAATGAAATCTATTTAGGCTCCATTGATATGATATCCCTACAGAAAAACCTTGTCTTAAACCGACAAGTGTTTCCTTTCCTATTTCTCCATTTCTATTGTTCTTTGGGACTCCATTCTCTTTCCATGGTTTCCATAAAAAGAAGCTTCATTCCATACAAGTGTTATTAATGCTTCTACGCTAATGATTTCCTACCTATCGATACTTCCTCAGACTAAATATGTCATTTGTCCATAATGTAGAGATGAAGAAGTGCTTGGTACTTGCACTTCCTTTGTTCTGTAGCCAACGAAACGAAAGAAACGCTGGCATTGTTCGTCATCATTGTGAGGCTGTTTGGAACAAGTTTTTCCAATGAATGTTTTCTTAATGCGTCCACACTCGTTCCTCAACTATCACAGGAATGCTGTTTGACTTTGTCTTTGCTTTGGTATGGTTACGCTGACAATCAGCCTATTCATGGTTCATTGTTAAACTCCATCTCCTTCCGCAATTTCTCATATGGGATAGAGAGACCTGTATATCATTTCAGATCAAGATTTTGATTTGATTTTCTTTCTCCCCCTGTGCGTGTGTGTGTGTGTGTGGGGAGATAGGGAACAAGTATCATTGCGATTGGGACGTTCGACTAGTGAAGCAAGATCAACATCAGTCAGGCTGGCTTTATCCGCAACAAATCAGCCACTAAGCTTCAAGATTGCTTTGTAAAACATGCTTCTGCACCCGGTTGGACACATGTACATGTGGCGTGCTTTTTGGTTACGGATGCAAAAACCTCATTGGCTTTTCGTTCCAATTTGTTTTGTTTGATGTTTCGTTGCATTTGAAACCAAGTGCAACGGAAGGTTTGTTTTTCTGGTCTTCAAAGTTAACCAAAAATCCATTTAATCATTCATTGAAATATTCTTTTCAAGTAATTTCCTTTAAGCCATTAAGAGAGAAAGAAAATGGGTTATCAAAGAAGAAATTGTGATTTTTTTTAATGGTTTGTAAAATTCTCGAAAAAAACGAGGGGGAAGGTATGTAAATGAATTCTTGGGTACAGGTAATAACTATCCCATTACTACATCCACACACACACATTTTTTTGTTTCAGATTCAATTACAAAATACAATAAATTTTTGTAATTGAAATTTCTTCAATCACGAAAATGATAGTTCAATCACAGTTTTAATTGATCATCACAAAAAAAAAAACTTGATTAAAAAATTAATTGCTTTTACTAGCAAATTTCAATTAATTCTTTAACTGATTCAATTAAATTTGTAATTGATGTTGATTGCAAAATTCAATTAATTCTTTAATTAAAGAAAGAACTATTTTTAATCCCTTTTACTTTGATTCAAAAACCTATAGTTTCAAAAAACTTTTAAGAATTAAAAAAAAATTGTCCATAATTTTTTAACTGTCTTACTCTTTGAGGGTTTCAAAACTTCTCTAAGTGGTTTCACTGCAATGTGGATCACCGTTCGGACTCGGCTATAAAAAGGAGGTCCCTTGTCATTGAGCTTAACATGGAATCGGGCAGCACTCAATGATAAGAGAGAAGTTCATCAATGTGGTATCACAATGGACTGAATAGTCTAAGTGAGCCTGATACATCGGGCTGCCACCTAACCTACCCTACTCTTCCGAGTTTGATTAAAAAATTAATTGTATTAATTAATTTTTTAATTGAAAATTTTAAAAAATTCAATCATTTACTTAATTGACTTAATGTTTCTAGTTTGATTAAAAGGTTAGTAGTATCAATTAATATCTTAAATGAAAAATTTTTCAACTTCAATCAACTTTTTAATTGGAAATATTTTGGTGATATTTTTTTCTGTGCATGCAAGTATGCTAGGAAGTAATGACTTAACAATAACAACAAATATCGATTATCATTGACTAAGTTTTCTAGGACAAAGGACTTAGACTTTGGCAAATGAAAAGTGATATGTTTGCATAAATTTATGAAAGCAAAGTCGTGAAGGTTTGAGCGTAATTCACATTGAGTTTAGTGAATTATTCGAATTTATTCTGGTAATTTGTTGATAGTTTAGTCGCAAGTAGAGGAATATGGGAGTTCCGAAACGATAGTCCATGCAACCATCTTGCAGACTAAGGGACTTTGCCCAAATAATTTGGTTGGTTAAGCTGCTCTTGTAGTTTGGACAACGTATGATTTTAAGCTGAAATCGAAACAATAATAAAGGCATTGGCATATACAAGATTCTTCTACGATAGACATCGGAAATTATGGTAAATTGTGGATTCAATCCCTGATGATGATCATCCCATTTCCTTAAAATGGTTTGGGAACTTCAAAGTAATTTCAGATAAAGATTGCTTTGGGATGATTTGTCAAACGACTTGTGATAATTGCCTACCTTGCGTGTCATTAAAATACCTGCAATGAAAAAAAAAAGAGAACCTTTACTGAAGATATAATATGACAATATGGTTATTTCTAGCTAGAGCTAGCTATCAAGACATTTATGTACTAAATATAGTTGAGAGATAAAGCATGTAATTCAAAGCCATAATAAAGCTTAGTCACTCTGCTGAATTAAGTTCCGCTATCAATTGTAACCGCAAATATACTCAGTTCAGTTCACTCAACTCAACGCAAGCACATTATAGGTACATAGCGAATTACAGAAATCCTGCAGTAACCACTTTGTACATTTTATCCTCTCTTCATCCTCCTCAATCTCATAGAACTTCCGTCCAGCGTTGCCGTTACTGGCTCTAAAGAACTAAATTGGTTCTATGTTGAACTACTAGGTTAGGTTAGAAGTTCCACAGTGGTGAACTTCTCTCTTATCACTGAGTGCTGCCCGATTCCATGTTAAGCTCAATGACAAGGGACGACCTTTTTGTAGCCGAATCCGAACGGCGTTCCACATTCCAGTGAAACCACTTAGAAACCCTCAGAAATGTCCTCAGCATTACTGAGGTGGGATAATCCACCGCTGAAAAACTTTTTGGTGTTCGGTCGTAGCAGGAATCGAACCCACGACCTTGTGTATGCAAGGCGGGCATGCTAACCATTGCACCACGGTGTATATTGAACTACTAGCTCTTTTCTTTTTTGGCTCCAAAATAGGTTTTTTCATTTTCAGGCCATTTTTACTCATTTTTAATTTTCCTCTCTTTTAAGTGGCGAAGACCCAGATAACCAAGACTCAGATACTTAGATCCTATTCAGTCCATTGGTGAACTTGTGGTATAGTCTAAGTGAGCCTGATACATCAGGCTGCCACCTAACCTAGATCCTATTCCGACTACCGGACTGCAGCGCAATCAGCTCAGAACGCCAGGCGTGCACAGGATTTTGAATAAAAATAACAACACAATAATTCAGTTTTCAAGTTTAATATTTTATTTATTTAAGATTATTAGGAATTTTAACAAATAAAATATTCAACTGCCAATTAAACAAATAAATGATTTTAATCAACAAAATATTAAATTATTTTATTCTTGCCTAAAAGTTGAACCTTCCACTCACAATCAATCAATATCAAGCTGCTATAATAATTTTGCAAAAATTAAGTTAAGAAATTGTCCGCTGCCGAAGAGACATATTTATATCGGCTTAGCCGTCCAGCGGCCGCCGACAAAAATAGGTCGGCTTCATTCTCTTTTCTTAAAGTACGATATATTAATGGATAATTGACCGACGCCGAGTAAACATATATGCGTTGCGGTTGCACGGTCCAGACAATAAGCCCGGACGGAATGCCTGTGTTTGTAAAGAATTTTACACTAAAAATTGTTGAATATTTTGATAAATATGTAATCGATCCAAGCAATATTGCTATTTTAAGATGTAAGTCTAACGACATACTTCCCAAAAGCCTTTCAACATTATATTTAAATATAATTACTTTGGAATATTCATGGCGAGTCTAAATGAAATACTTCAAAAATAAATCAAATTTACTAAGGCATAGGGTACTGATACAGACAGTGGCAACTATATTTTTTTATTGACACAATTGTTTAAGAGTTAATAATTATTATCGTCGGGGCTGACTTCCAATTTTGGCAACCAGTCGTGGAGGCTTGACGGCTAATACGCCGCCCATACTTGAAGTTTATCCGGACGACAGTGCTCGTGTCAATCATATCCCAGATATTGGCCACACTATAAGTTATGTTCGAAGATATAATCGATATTGCTGCTTGCATAACAGTCGCCACTCTCAGTCAGGGATGGAAAATACAATTTTTAAGAAAGTACAAAAAAGGTATTTTTTGAGCGGAAAGGTACTTTTTACTAAATTTCAAAAAAATTTTCACTGGAAAATTATTGTCAAGAGACTAAATTTTAAAGAAAAAGAAAAAAAATTTGACAAAATTTTCTATATAAATAAAATTTTACAAAAATTTTCTATAAAAATAAAATTTTGCAAAAAAAAATCTGTAGAAAAAAAAATGTTGCAAAATTTTTTCTATAGAAATAAAAATTTGCAAAAATTTCTTATAGAAATAAAATTTGTACAAAATTTTCAATTGAAATAAAATTTTGACAAAATTTTCTATAAAAATAAAATTTTGCAAAAATTCTATATAGAAATAAAATTTTGACAACATTTTCTACCGAAATAAAAAATCGATAATATAGAATCGCATTCTTTTTTCGACTAAAACATTCTTGAAGTTCAATAAAATTCTGTTTTTGACTATGTCTTTTACAAAATCGAGATTTTCTTCCCACATGAACATGTCTGTTTTGCCATATTTGTAAAAGACTATTAGCAAATAAGGTTGATAAAGACTTTCTCAAAATATTACAATATTTTGTCATAGCTATTGTACCATAAATCTGATATCGACTCAAAAATGTCTACACAAAAGGTACTAAATCATTCGCGGGGGTACTACGGTCCTGACCGGGATGAAAAAGTATTGAAAAAAGTACTATAGTACTGCATTTTCCATCCCTGCTCTCAGTATCAGTACCCTATGCCTTAGTAAATTTGATTTATTTTTGAAATATTTCATTTAGACTAGCCATGAATATTCAAAAGTAATTATATTTAAATGTAATGTTGACAGTCCTTAGGGAAGTATGTCGTCAGATGTTCATCTGAAAATGGCAAAATTGCTTTTGCAGTCCCAATCACTCCCAATGGGTTATGTTCTAAAGTTTTGTTCACAATAAATCACAACGAAAGCACTTAAATGTGTGGGAATATTTTAATTACACATCTTCCATTTCTACAAAATAATTACTTTGGCATCTTTTTGAGAAAGAGCCACGAGACCGGTAGACCAACTGGCAGCGGGTAGAGGGCGAAATCATCTAGATAACCATGACCAACCACCAGCAAAGTAGCCAAGAAATAAGACATATCTTTAATTGGTATTCGTTCCCCTAGGCGTACTACTCATTTGCTAGCCATAGTTTTTGGATAGATTTGTTTATTCTATTGTTTTCTTTTACTTCCACATCTTCTTTTTTAGTTTTTTTTTGGCAACAAATTAAAATTATACTCTTTTTTTTTTTGAGAGGGAGAGAAAGAGCAGGCAAGCAAGAAAGGAGCCTAATTCAGTCAGGCCGAAGTTCATATACCCTCCATATATATATCATAGATTTGAATCGTAGCTCTATTCTATTCCAATAGGAATAATTATCGCGTATCATGCTGTTGGTTTAAAGAGAAGCCTGATCTGTGGTGGTGGGCTTAATTGAGTTAGAAATCTATGTTTTTATCTTCAGGAAACATAGGCCGGAAATAGGAGAATATATGAACTAATCAGAAACTCAGGTACAGATATTCTTAATGCAATATTACATCTATTGCGTTAAGATAACAGGTTGGCTGATAAGTCCCCGGTCTAACAAAGAAAAACACATTTTTTTGTCAAAATTCGTTTTTATTATTCAACATAGTTCCCTTCAAGAGCGATACAACGATTATAACGACCTTCCGATTTTTTGATACCATTTAGTTAGTACTCCTTCGGTTTTGCCTCAAAATAGGACTCAGTTGGCGATCACCTCTTCATTGCAGCCAATTTTTTGCCCTGCGAGCATCCTTTTGGGGTCTGAGAACAAAAAAAAGTCGCTGGGGGCCAGATCTGGAGAATACGGTGGGTGGGGAAGCAATTCGAAGCCCAATTCATGAATTTTTACCATCGTTCTCAATGACTTGTGGCACGGTACATTGTCTTGGTGGAACAACACCACCATAGGATGGGGGGTATATTAACTTTGTCATTCCGTTTGTAACACATCGAAATATTGCTCTAAGACCCCATAAAGTATATATATTCTGGGTCGTGGTGAAATTCTGAGTCGATCTGAGCATGTCCGTCCGTCCGTCCGTCCGTCTGTTGAAATCACGCTAACTTCCGAACGAAACAAGCTATCGACTTGAAACTTGGCACAAGTAATTGTTATTGATGTAGGTCGGATGGTATTGCAAATGGGCCATATCGGTCCACTTTTACGTATAGCCCCCATATAAACGGACCCCAAAATTTGGCTTGCGAGGCCTCTAAGAGAAGCAAATTTCATCCGATCCGGCTGAAATTTGGTACATGGTGTCAGTATATGGTCTCTAACAACCATGCAAAAACTGGTCCACATCGGTCCATAATTATATATAGCCCCCATATAAACCGATCCCCCGATTTGGCTTGCGAGGCCTCTAAGAGAAGCAAATTTCATCCGATCCGGCTGAAATTTGGTACATGGTGTTAGTATATGGTCTCTAACAACCATGCAAAAATTGGTCGACATCGGTCCATAATTATATATAGCCCCCATATAAACCGATCCCCCGATTTGGCTTGCGAGGCCTCTAAGAGAAGCAAATTTCATCCGATCCGGCTGAAATTTGGTACATGGTGTTAGTATATGGTCTCTAGTAACCATGCAAAAATTGGTCCACATCGGTCCATAATTATATATAGCCCCCATATAAACCGATCCCCCGACTTGGCTTGCGAGGCCTCTAAGAGAAGCAAATTTCATCCGATCCGGCTGAAATTTGGTACGTGATGTTAGTATATGGTCTCTAACAACCATGCAAAAATTGGTCCACATCGGTTCATAATTATATATAGCCTCCATATAAACCGATCACCAGATTTGACCTCCGGAACCTCTTGGAAGACAAAAATTCATCTGATTCAGTTGAAATTTGGTACGTGGTGTTAATATATGGCCTCAAATTCCCATGCAAAAATTGGTCGATATCGGTCCATAATTATATATAGGCCCCATATAAACCGATCCCCAGATTTGACCTCCAGAGAAGAGCAAAATTCTTCCCATTCGGTTGGAATTTGGTACGTGATGTTAGTATATGGTATCCAACAACCATGCAGGAATTGGTTCCTATCAGTCCATAATTATACATAGCTCCCATATAAATCGATCCCCAGATTTGACCTCCGGTGCCTTTTGGAGAATCAAAATTCATCCGATCTGCTTGAAATTTGGTACGTGGTGGTAGTATATGATATTTAACAACCATGCCAAAAGTGGTCCATATCAGTCCATAATCGTACATAGCCCCATATAAACCGATCCCGAGATTTGGTTTTGGAACCTCTTGGAGGAGCAAATTTCATCCGAGAGAGTTGAAATTTGGTACATTGTGCTAGTATATGGTCGTTAACAACCATGCCTAACTAGGTCCATATCGGTCTATAGTTATATATGGCCCTCAGATAAATCGATTCCCAATCACACAAAAATTGGTCAATATCAAGTTCATAATTGTATATAGCTCCCATATAAGCAATCCCCATATTTCAATTCTGGCTCTCTACGTACAAAATTCCGTATCGATTCGTAATTATTTGTAGACTTAACTATACATAACTTTTTTTGTCTAATATATACCATGTATGGACTAAATCACAATTTAGAAAACGATATTAAGATGCTTTAAGATACCACAACCCAAGTAATTCGATTGTCGATGATAGTCTTTCGTAGAAGTTTCTACGCAATCCATGGTGGTGGGTACATAAGATTCGGCCTGGCCGAACTTGCGGCCGTATATACTTGTTTCTTCTTCATATGGGTCCGTTTTGCCGCGATTTCGACCTTCGAACGCTCCAATAACGCCATAAAATAGTCACTGTTGATGGCTTTTCCCTTCTCATTACTTTGCCAGCGGACTTTTGAGTCTTTCCACGCTTCACCGGTCGCTGTCCACTCAGCCGGCTGTCGATTGGACTCAGGAGTGTAGTGATGGAGCCATGTTTCATCCATTGTCACATATCGACGGAAAAACTCGGGTGTATTACGAGTTAACAGCTGTAAACACCGCTCAGAATCATCAACACGTTGCTGTTTTTGGTCAAATGTGAGCTCGCGCGGCACCCATTTTGCACAGACCTTCCGCATATCCAAATATTGATGAATGATATGACCAACACGTTCCTTTGATATCTTTAAGGCCTCTGCTATCTCGCTCAACTTCATTTTACGGTCATTCAAAATCATTTTGTGGATTTTTTTGATGTTTTCGTCGGTAGCCACCTCTTTCGGGCGTCCACTGCGTTCACCGTCCTCCGTGCTCATTTCACCACGCTTGAATTTTGCATACCAATCAATTATTGTTGATTTCCCTGGGGCAGAGTCCGGAAACTCATTATCAAGCCAAGTTTTTGCTTCCACCGTATTTTTTCCCTTTATCAAAACACGAAATTCCCTTTTTCCATTTTTTTTACAATAACAAAAGTTGCTTCACAAAAGACGCTCTAACTCACAAACTAATTGACTTACAGACGTCAAATTTTGACACGAATCATTGGAAGGGTGATACTGTATAAAAATAATATGCATTTAATACTAGCGACGCCATCTATGTGTCAGACCGAGGACTTATCAGCCAACCTGTTATATTGGTCCTGTATTATGTCCCTATGACCGGAGAAAGAGAAGGACACATACTCAAGCTGAGGCACACTCTAGAAACGTCCACCTTAGTATAATGGATGATATACCCGCCTTATCGTGGATCATGGATTCAATCCCAGTTCCGACCGAAGATCAAAAAGTTTCTCTGCGGTGTATTGCCCCCTCTCAGTAATGCTGATTGCATTTCAGAGAATTTAAAATCTACCTTATTTTTCTGCTAAACGTCGAATCGGGCAATACACATTGATAAGAGAGAAGTTTATTACCTGTGGTAGCGCAATGAACTGAATATACGAAATGAGCCTAAAATAATAGGCTGCCACGGCTCTTAACCTAATAAAATATGTAACAGTTCATGGATTGTAGATTTCATCGAATGGGGAACAGATGTTGCAGAACCTTATCTAATTAGGCACATAAATATCAAGGATACCGAGTTCTTCGAAAATGGGCACAACATGCAGAATTCCAGTGTATGTCTGCTGACATGAAACGGAAAAATTCACTTTTCTATGCTATACATGTGTACATGCTTCATAGGGCTGGAAAACTCCATTACGCGATATTACAAACGAAAAGACTAACCCATAATACCATCCATTCTGTAGTTGCGGGTATAAAAACGCCACCAACACCCATAATGTCTATGAATAACAAAAATGACATTGGCTGAAATTTGCCATTTTCTCAAGCCAATGACTGTAAAACGGCTAACAGTCGTAGACATGGCATTTAAAAATTCTTTGGCATAGATCCCAGTTTATAGCATCCAGGAGCTTTTGAAGTTGCGCATACAAAAGATACACTCACTTATACCACTCTCTAAAGTCCATAATTTTTTATCACCACTGGCAGTAAAAGCAGTAGCAGTAGCGGTAGCAATGGGACATCTGAAATTGTTGCTATTCTTGGTTGACATTATTTATCGTAATTATTATGGTAATCACTTTTAGCGTTCCGAGAGATGATGGTGGTGGTGGTATCTTGTCGCAGTTCTTCCCAATTTCCAGTCATACAACCATCTCAGATCGTATATGCTTCATTGCCAGCCATAGAGGACAATGTGCAAAATTCAAAGAACTGCGACAAGATTTCTGCCACTTTGCAATTTGATGGGGCAAACAAAAACTAAAGAAAATTGTTAGAAAAACTTTCACAGACTACTGCAACCATTTATCATTGTAATCGTAGTGGAAAGTGCACTAACACTTGTCTTAAATTTCAAAAAACTCGAATTTAATATAAGATTCTTGCATTGAATATCTTGGGGAATAGACAATGACGATAATCGAATATAAATTTTTGGTGAGAACTATACGATATTGATGGGAAGCTCATTGTCTGTAGATGAATATACAATTGTGGTTTTAACATTAAATAGCGACCCAGCAAAAAAAAACGTCGCCAAAAAAAGTAATGAAAATGTTCTTTTTGGATCCGGAAGTGGTGCAAAATTGACGCAGAAGCGATGAATTTAACATGGGCTTGTCATAGGGCGGAAGTCCTCCATTTCAACAGCCGTTGCACTGAATTTGCATCACTTCTTCAGGTGTGAGCCGAATTCAGTGCTTTGGGTGTATATTAAAAAATTCTCTGATATTTTGTCAAATAAATAATTTTTATAATTTTTAATTGATAATTATATTTGCTTAGTTCGGCTTGAGGTCATGTGAATAAAAACAGATGTTGTTGTTTTTTGAGTTGTATTTTTATATTTAAAATTTTCCAAGATTTCGAGACATCTCCGATGCTCGTCTTCAGGGAAATTACTTTAAACAAAAAGAAAAAACATTTAACACAAAAATATATCATTACATGAAAAACACAGATAATTACATTTAAATTTAAAGAACAGTGAACTTCTTTACAAGGGAGTATATTTACAACTAAAAGCTAATCTGTCTTTCTATATTTTTGTACAATATTTCTATAAATATGTGCACAATGGTCCGTATCAGTCTTAAAATTCATTCGTCTTTCTGCAGGTACATTTATAATATGTAGCATCTCCAGAGTAAATCTCCTTTTATAATTGGTTTCTTGCGTCAAAATATCTACGTCCTTAAAGTTTGGTTTGTGTCCTTTTAAAGTGCAATGTGCTGCAAGTGCCGTCTTTTGCTCCAAGGGCTTATCAGTGGCTTTCTGATCAGATTTATGCCCTGAGAGTCTAGTTTTTAATTTGGTTTTCGTTGTACCAATATATACTTTTTGGCAAGTATCAGAGTCATTTCCATTGCATCTGATCTTATATACTACGTTTGACTTGTCTTCTTTCTTAATTTTGGATTTTGTCTTGCTGAAGAATTGATTTACTGTATTATGAGTCCTTTGTGCAATTTGAAATTTGTCCTTATTTAGCATGTTTGATGATTTGAATCTTTCCGAGAATTGGGGGACATATGTCAAGGGTTTATAAATTTTGGGTTCAATTTCGTCATGTTTGATATGTTATCGTTCTTTTACATGTTGTATTAGGTCGTCAATCGTCTTATTCGGGAAATCATTTAATCGCAATATGGTCCTTATCTTATCTTCGTTGTCCTTATGAAATATTTTGTCGCTGATATCGTGTACTCTTCTTATAAAATTTGTAGCCGTATTCATTATAACTCGTCTAGGATGTTTGGAGTTGAAATTTATCAATCGTCCAGTGGCTGTTGGCTTTTGATACCAGTTAATTTTTATTCCATTTCTGTGCCTTAGAATTATAGTATCTAAGTATGGTAACTTGTTGTCCTCTTCTGTTTCCATCGTAAATTGAATTTGTCTATCAAAGGCGTTTAAAGCTGATAAAGTGGCCTGAACGTCATTTTTATTCAAAATACAGAACAGATCATCTACATATTTTGTCATTATTTTTGGTTTAATAGTCAATTTTTCCAATACTGAGTCCAATAGTACTTCCATTACAATATCGGCGATAATAGGTGAAGCTGGTGATCCCATTGGCATTCCTTTACGTTGCTCATACACCTTGTCATCATATACACAATATCTTGAGTCCTTTATACAAAAAGTTTACATTTCTATAAAAATATCCATCGGTATCTTCGTATAGTCCTTTATTTCGTCCCATTTTTCTTTTATAATCTTAATAGCCAAATTTGCTGGAATGCTTGGAAAAAGAGATACTACGTCAAACGAGATCATTGTTTCATTGTCCTCAATCTTAACATTTTTAATTGATCCTAACGCTTGTCGGAAACATTTGAACTCAAATATCTTCAAAAATTCAAAATTTTTTCGGATTGGACTTAGTATTTTTTTCAACAAAATTAAAATAATTGGTACCATATGAAAAAAGCATGTTATAAAAAATTGAATGAAAAGAATTTCCTGTGTGGTTAAAATAAAGAACATCAATGGGAGTACATCTTCTGGAAGTGATTTTAAAGTTGTGCCTTTAGAAGAACTTCCATATTTTTTGCTGGGGAGTAAGAACGAAGATGATCTATTTGCCCTTGAAGATGATCCATCAGTGCTTTGGGCGTACTGGAAACAATTCTATTGAATTTGAAAGATGGTATGAAACCATGGCAGCTCTATAGAAATTGGATATTTCCGAGGTTTTATAAAATTTATTTATTTATTTAAGCATATCCTGTACAACAATATTAAAGTCCTATGATTAAAGTACAGGAATTTTAATAAAAAAAAATGTATAATAATGTTATTAAATCTAGGCGGTGAATCAAACCTGAAGGGTACCATTAACCATTGACCCTGGAAGATTGTAGTTCTATTGAACATGAATGTATCTATTGGGAGCTTTATTTAACATGGACCGTTCTTTTGGCACCGGACATTTTTGAACAAGATCAGTTCTATTGAATTTAAATGATATATTGAACATGGATGATTGTATAAGGCTAGGACGGTGTATCTCATAACGCATACCAGAGGGTAATAATTCTTACGCATAAGAAAGAAAGGTATGTCTGGAGCGCCTAACTATATACCGATGAGTTTGAGTTCCTAAGGCCAGAAAAACAGCTAGGGAAATGAAGCGCCTCATGAACCAGTAGAAAGTGTAATGTTGAATTGGATATGGGAAGGACGGGATCAAGGATGGTGGACCAAGCAAGCGAGACCCTATTATACAGCAAAAAACTTACAAATTCAAACTTGGAATTCCGCAATGCAAAGTGAGAAAGAGAATTGTCAGATGACATATGAAGAAAACAGAGGCAGAGGACCATATGCAAAGGTCACTATGGCCGCTGAGTGTTGCAATTAGAAAACATGTTGCAATTAGAAAACTATTTTAGTTACAATTTTCTAAAATAAACCTACATTTTCTTCCACGGCGGGGTCACTTTTTTTGGGTGTACAATATTAAAAAATCACAGTACTATTATGTATTTGATGGTAAAGGCTACTGTAAAGACCATTCTGTATTTCTAACGATAAAATTCTTAAAATTTTCGTTCTATTGAAATTTTTATTGAAATTAACAAACGCCGTAATATATGTCCGTTAAAGTCACATTTCTTTGCACTAAGGAAAATTTTCCTTAAAGTAAAGAAACACATTTTTGATTAAAAGAAATCGTCCTTAAATTTGCTGACATATTAAATTTTTACATTTAAGATAAAAACGCTTCTGATATAGGCTAAGACTTATTTTGAGGATTGAGCATCTTTGGTTTAGATTTTTTTTTTTGGAATTTAGAAAACATTTTTTACTTTGAAGTATCTGTCATAATTAGGATTTTTAAACTGGCATTTGTTTGTACGTCAATATATCTTTATTAATATACCGCGAAAAGAGAACGAAAATTCGAAAAATGAGACCTGTATCCTAATTTTAATTTTATTAATCCCAGATTTAAAACCAGATAGGTCGCTAAAAAATGTCTTTGCTTTAAAGTAGCTGCATCTTTGGCTCGGAATCAAAACTAAAATCCTTAAGGAAAGGTCATAATCTTTGGATACAGGTAAACTTTTTTTGAGTGTATATAATCATTTGGAGCATTATTTCATTTCCTCTTAGGGGTTATTTTGAAAATGTTCAACTATTTTTATTTTTTCATCCAGAATAAAACTAAACTATTCCGTTTTTGGTTTTCCATTTCATCTGTCTTCTTTTTTCTTGACATTTAATACCATTTCCAGTGATACTAAGCAAATAGGATTTGACTTCGTACTCATTTCTAGTATTTTAGTGTAGCAAATCAAATTTTTGTTATTTCTTTTCATTTTTGTCATCTGTTGGCCACTGCCAGCACTTAATTAAACTCGTGTATATGGTGGTAAGGAGACTGTCGTTTCGTTTGTCTTTCTGACACTTGGTTGTGGTAGTGGCAAAAGTGCCAGCACAATTTTTTGTTTTTCTTACTTTGACATTGTCCACATGACTGTGGAGGTTAGACAGATGGGAAGATAAACAAAACAAAACAAAAAACGGCAAGATGACTACGTAAAACCAACCGTCAGACCGACCACTATGACGATGTTGATAAACGCGACAACAACAAACTGATGATGAATGTCTAGAGTTACAGAATGCTATTAAGTTACAAACGTAATGGCTGATCATGGGCCATAGACGGGGGGACAATTGGCCGAGTGGAGGAAATTTTTGTATGCAAATCTTTTCAATTTTCTATCGAGGGTAGTGTTTTTTTGTTTTAAGCTATTTTTTTACGATAAAAGTCCAATGCCGTTTTTGGTCGAACAATAGAAAAATAAAGCTCTTGATTGTAGTTATAATGGGACTGAGTAGGAGAATTTAAAAAGTTTTCTTTTTTTTTTGCACAGGCGATATACCTTTTAAGCAAAAAAAAAAAGAAAAAAACACATAAAGAAGGCCATAATCGGCCTTTATATAAGTTAACACCACTTGGAATTCTTAGAATTAGCTTAAAATAAAAACTCAGATTTATGATAGATCAAAAGTAAAGTGGAATTGAGAAACGTACGTTTTGTACTTACATCTATAGGCAATGCCTCACGTGTACGTCTCGTAATTAATATTAATATGATTATGGTAACAAAACATTTTTTGAATCAGGGTAACCCTTTTTTCTAGTGTACTTCATAAACAAAACCAGCAATGCTACAACTTCCAAACAGTGTTGCCCGTATTTTTCTGACTCTTCTCGCCACAATATGACGTTTTCTTTCCCAAAAATGCTCAATAATTTTTTTACAATTTTATTACGAAAAAAAGCAAATCAGAAAAATTGCATAAGATCAAGATTTGGAAACACAACACCAGAAGACCGATGATCGTCTTCCAAATGCTCGGGAAATGAAAATGGGAGTTCAGCCATCATGTATTTATGAACGAAAATTTACTTCTAAATAACAATCAATTAATAAATTGGCATAAAATTTTGACAAAATTTTCTATAGAAATAAAATGTTGACAAAATTTTCTATAGTAATAAACTTTTGACAAAATATTCTATAGAAATAAAATTTTGACCAAATATTTTATAGAAATAAAATGTTGGCCAAATATTCTATAGAAATAAAATGTTGACAAAATGTTCTATAAACATAAACTTTTGAAAAAAATTTCAATAGAAATAAAATTTTGACGAAAGTTTCTATAGAAATAAAATTTTGACAAATTTTTCTATAAAAACAAGTAAGGAAAGTCTAAAGTCGGGCGGGCCGACTATATTATACCCTGCACCACTTTGTAGATCTAAATTTTCGATACCATATCATATCCGTCAAATGTGTTGGGTGCTATATATAAAGGTTTCTTCCAAATACATACATTTAAATATCACTCGGTTTGGACAGAATTTGATAGACTTTTACAAAATCTATAGCCTCAAAATTTAAGTTGGTTAATGCACTAGGGTGGAACACATTTTTAGTAAAAAAAAATATGGGAAACATTTAAATCTGAAGCAATTTTAAGGAAACTTCGTAAAAGTTTATTTATGATTTATCGCTCGATATATATGTATTAGAAGTTTAGGAAAATTTGAGTCATTTTTACAACTTTTCGACTAAGCAGTGGCGATTTAACAGGGAAAATGTTGGTATTTTGACCATTTTTGTCGAAATCAGAAAAACATATATATGGGAGCTATTCTAAATCTGAACCGATGTCAACCGAATTTGGCACGCATGGCTACAATGCTAATTCTAGTCCCTATGCAAACTTTCAACTAAATCGAAGCAAAAAATTGGCCTCTGTGGGCAAATGAGTGTAAATCGGGCGAAAGCTATATATGGGAGCTATCCTCAACCGATTTGGCTGATATTTTGCAAGTTTTTCGAGACTCATAAAATATTCGAATGTACGGAATTTCAGGAAGATCTGTTGATATACACGCCAATTATGACCAGATCGGTGAAAAATATATATGGCAGCTATATCTAAATCTGAACTGATTTTTTCCAAAATCAATAGGGATCGTCTTTGAGCCGAAACAGGACCCCATACCAAATTTTAGGACAATCGGACTAAAACTGCGAGCTGTACTTTGCAAACAAAAATACATCAACAGACAGACAGACGGACAGACGCTAAATCGACTCAGAATTTAATTCTAAGCCGATCCGTATACTAAAAGGTTGGTCTATGATTACTCCTTCTTGGCGTTACATACAAATACACAAACTCTGTACCACAGTAGTGGTGAAGGGTATAATAAAATGTTGACAAAAGTTTCTATAGAAATAAAATTTTGACAAAATTTTCTATAGAAATCAAATTTTGAGAAATAAAATGTAGATTTTTTTAAGTTTGGTAGATTTTTGGTAAATTTTTCTTAAAATGTTGGTAGATTATTTTAGACCATTTCGAAACCATGCTTGGGACCCCAAAATAAAACCCTGTGTCCGTTTCTGGCCCAAATGCTCCATATCCACTAGAGGTGTGCAAGTGACACGAAATTGTCGTGACTCACGAAAATATTCGTGATTCACCCTGATGGCAACGGCGTGAGTGTGCGTGAGCGTGATTAACAAACCAAATGTTGTGCGTGAGTCACAAAAATAATTTCTTCGTGAATGTGCGTGAGTAAAGAATTTCGGAAAAATACGTTCACGAAAATAATTCGGCTCACAAACATAAAACACTTACGAGCTGAATCCATTTGCAGTTTTAGTGACACTTAGGACGTTAACAGTTTAATAACGCTCTCGATTGTAATCAAGCTCATGTTTTCAGGCACGTCCCTAAGGTAAATTACTCATGAAATTATTCGTGAGTCACGGTATTTTTCGTGAGTCACGACATTTTCGTGCGTGAGTACAAAAATTTATTTTCGTGAGTGTGCGTGAGTCCTCTCAAACAATATCGTGTGTGAGTGATCGTGAGTAAGATTGTTCTGTCGTAGGTGTGGGTTAGCGTGAGTAAAATTTTGACGATTCTCTTTGCTTTGTTTTCAATGATGTAGATATAAAAATAATTTCATATAAACGTGATAGATTATGCTGAACCGATTACGAAAAACTCCCCAAATTTATGGAAATTCCTCATCAAATTTTTCAGCTATTGAGAATATTGTATTCACATTAGTTTTAAGTATTATTATGATTTTTTTCCTTTGCATTTGTAATTTCTTTAGCTTGTTGTACTTTTTTTCAAATCTATCAATGTATGGTCCAAGAGGTCTTAATTGATTAAATAAATGTTTGAATTGAAATCTCCAAGTCCCCAACTCAACAATTTCGTACCCATCCATGAAAAAATATCTCCATTACTGGCAACACTGCTTTCAAATTCAAGCGAGAAACCGCAGTGCATTGTGGAAATGATTTATTTTTTTTTCGTTTTTCAAAGGATAAGGTGAATGTTTTAACGACATTCAGTTCTATATAAACCTGTCACTGCACATTTATATCACAACGGCACGGGGACAATAATGCTTTAGCAATTCCTGTCTCTACAATGTCTACCTTACTGTGGGTTCTCATTCTCTCTCTCTCTCTTACTATAATAACATTTTCCATGAAAATACAGTTGAAGTATGGAAATGAAGTTTAACAAACGGAGGTTGTAATGCTTAAGTTATCCTGAATTCGATTCATATCCGCTAATATTATGTAGATGTTAATTAACCGTAACTTTTCATGATGATGAACGGTTTTAAAAAGTGGTCCGGTTTTTTAGAACCGAGAAAAACCGACTTTCAAAATACCGGATTTTTAACTATTGCAAATATTCTCCGCTAAAGTAGCTGCATTATAATTTAAAAATGCAGCTATTGCACACTCAAAAAACTGTGACCCCACCAGGAAGGAACAATTTACTTAATTTTAGAAAAATTAGATAACCTTTAGAAAATTTTATCTAAACAGTACTACAAACGCATATGTCACGCCGATTTTACAAAAATACGTAAATATTTTTCGACAAATTCAAGAGAAAATTTGTTAAGCGTAAATAATTTTTTTTACTTGTAAAAGAAAATTTTGTAGTGTGAAGGAAAAACGTGGAGTTTAAAGTTGCAAAATTGTTTTTAGTGCCATGCGAAGTTGAAGATGGGTGCATTATTGGTAAAATTTACAAATTTTAAGAAATTCTGAAATATTTTGTGGGAACCACGAATTTAGTAAATCTTTATGCTTCATTTGTGTTTAATAATTTTTATAATTTTTTCCTTTTCATTTAGTTAATTTAACTAACGTACGCAAGAAATTATTAATAGCAAGAAAACTTTCTCAAAACATAATAATTCTATGAATTAAAATATAGTTAAATTGGCTTTAGTGGCATATAGGGTTTACATTTTTTGAGTACAGCGTGGAATCACTCAAAAATCTCCTGACCCCAGAAAATGTTTACAATGTGCGTGCTAAGATAAATTCCATATTCCTTGGAACAGATAAAAAACACTTTAGTAACAGAGCTCTCTTACTTAGTTAACCGAGTTTCATAAAGCCATTAACAGAGAACTGTAAAGAGCTAACAGGGGTATGTGCTGCTCCAAGCAATGAGAACACGGAAAAGATATCACTATATTTCCAATTAAAAAGTTGATTGAGGTTTTCTAATCAAATTGAAAACTAAAGTCAATTAAGAAAATTACCGTAAACGATCACATTTTTATACCCTCCACCATAGGATGGGGGTATATTAACTTTGTCATTCCGTTTGTAACACATCGAAATATTGCTCTAGGACCCCATAAAGTATATATATGTTCTGGGTCGATCTGAGCACGTCCGTCCGTCCGTCCGTCTGTTGAAATCACGCTAACTTCCGAACGAAACAAGCTATCGACTTGAAACTTGGCACAAGTTGTTGTTATTGATGTAGGTCAGATGGTATTGCAAATGGGCCATATCGGCCCACTTTTACGTATAGCCCCCATATAAATGGACCCCCAAATTTGGCTTGTCGATCCTCTAAGAGAAGCAAATTTCAACCGATCCGGCTGAAATTTGGTAGATGGTGTTGGTATATGGTCTCTAACACCCATGCAAAAATTGGTCCACATCGGTCAATAATTATATATAGCCCCCATATAAACCGATCCCCCGATTTGGCTTGCCGAGCCTCTAAGAGAAGCAAATTTAATCCGATCCGGCTGAAATTTGGTACATGGTGTTGGTATATGGTCTCTAACAACAATGCAAAAATTGGTCCACATCGGTCCATAATTATATATAGCCCCCATATAAACCGATCCCCAGATTTGGCTTGAGGAGCCTCTAAGAGAAGCAAATTTCATCCGATCCGGCTGAAATTTGGTACTTGGTGTTGGTATATGGTCTCTAATAACCATGCAAAAATTGGTCCACATCGGTCCATATCAACTTCAAATAAAATTTGTATTGGCATAAACAACACTCCGTTGGCATTGTCAATCACAAATATATCATATGTGTCATAATTTTGCAGAAAATCGAGTTCTTCGGTACAATTTCTGGAGAAGTTGTGCCACCAGTGAACAGGATTTTTCTTGGTGATCAATTAACTCTTTTAAGAATGTCTGTTAACTAATTAACTGAGCTCTGGCAACAGTGTTTTTTTGCCCTTTTTCCTGAAATATTGGCCATAAATAAAGTGAAGACACAAATGAAATATGGTCGTCGGTAGTTTTATCATGTATATTGGAACGAAATTTTAGACTAACGAAATTCCCATGTTTAATAAAAATTTTGCTGTTAAAGCAAAATAACCGGAGTCTAGTTCACTTGGTATTAATGAAAGAAAACATTGTTTGACTGAAATTTCGTACCTGAAAAAAGAAATCGATCATCATTTTAACATTGAACAGAATAGTACTTATTATTACTATTATTATTTATTAATGATTTTTCTAAATTAAGAAGATGTTCATGAATAATTAGTATTTATGAATTCATCAAATTTCTCTCAATTACTATTCCATCCTCGAACTCTCTTTGCTATTCCCGCTTGTTAAATTTATGCGTTTCTATTTGTGCATTTGTATGAAGGAGTAATCATAGACCAACCTTTTAGTATACGGATCGGCTTAGAATTAAATTCTGAGTCGATTTAGCGATGTCCGTCTGTCTGTCCGTCTGTCTGTCTGTCTGTTGATGTATTTTTGTGTGCAAAGTACAGCTCGCAGTTTTAGTCCGATTGTCCTAAAATTTGGTATAGGGTCCTATTTCGGCTCAAAGACGATCCCTATTGATTTTGGAAAAAATCGGTTCAGATTTAGATATAGCTGCCATATATATTTTTCACCGATCTGGTCATAATTGGCGTGTATATCAACAGATCTTCCTAAAACTCCGTACATTGGAATATTTTATGAGTCTCGAAAAACTTGCAAAATATCAGCAAAATCGGTTCAGATTTAGATATAGCTCCCATATATAGCTTTCGCCCGATTTACACTCATTTGCCCACAGAGGCCAATTTTTTGCTCCGATTTAGTTGAAATTTTGCATAGGGAGTAGAATTAGCGTTGTAACTATGCGTGCCAAATTTGCTTGAAATCGGTTCAGATTTGGATATATCTCCCATATAAAGCTTTCGCCCGATTTACACTCATATGACCACAGAGGCCAATTTTTAACTCCGATTTAGTTAAAATTTTGCACAGGGAGTAGAATTAGCATTGTAGCTATGCGTGCCAAATTTGGTTGAAATCGGTTCAGATTTAGATATAGCTCCCATATATATGTTTTTCCGATTTCGACAAAAATGGTCAAAATACCAACATTTTCCTTGTAAAATCGCCACTGCTAAGTCGAAAAGTTGTAAAAATGACTCTAATTTTCCTAAACTTCTAATACATATATATCGAGCGATAAATCATAAATAAACTTTTTCGAAGTTTCCTTAAAATTGCTTCAGATTTAAACGTTTCCCATATTTTTTTACTAACATTGTGTTCCACCCTAGTGCATTAGCCGACTTAAATTTTGAGTCTATAGATTTTGTAGAAGTCTATCAAATTCTTCCAGATCGAGTGATATTTAAATTTATGTATTTGGGAAAAACCTTTATATATAGCCCCAGCACATTTGACGGATGTGATATGGTATCGAAAATTTAGATCTACAAAGTGGTGCAGGGTATAATATAGTCGGCCCCGCCCGACTTTAGACTTTCCTTACTGGTTTTTTACTAACATTGTGTTCCACCCTAGTGCATTATATATATCGAGCGATAAATCATAAATAAACTTTTTCGAAGTTTCCTTAAAATTGCTTCAGATTTAAACGTTTCCCATATTTTTTTACTAACATTGTGTTCCACCCTAGTGCATTAGCCGACTTAAATTTTGAGTCTATAGATTTTGTAGACGCCTATCAAATTCTTCCAGATCGAGTGATATTTAAATGTATGTATTTGGGACAAACCTTTATATATAGCCCCCAACACATTTGACGGATGTGATATGGTATCGAAAATTTAGATCTACAAAGTGGTGCAGGGTATAATATAGTCGGCCCCGCCCGACTTTAGACTTTCCTTACTGGTTTGTATATATTTTAGTTTTTTTACTTCCTTCCATTCAGCTAGTGAAATTGAAATTCCTTGGTAAGAATTCTCTGCTGCACACTTTATTTAGTCAAAAGTTTTGAAAATATTAAATAGCGTTTCCTTTTTAGGCAATGTTGTTTCTCAACAAGACCAGAGTTGTTGGCATTGCTGTGCAGTTGGCTTCACAAATGCCAGACAGATGACGATGATTGTGACGACGACGACATTGAAACATTTCTCCCCATAGTTTTTCCTGCATTCCTTGAACATTTTTCAGCATTAGATGTTACATTCACCTTAGAACTACGCTACGACTTGTATTCAATATTACATCCATGGGTCGTTATAGATTACTTTAGGGTTGCACATTAATTCTACTTTCTTTCCTTGGGTTGTCGTCTAGTTTCACTTTGTTTTAGGAAACTGCACAAATTTCTCTTCACATTTGTTGGCTAACATAATGTGAAGTATGTGAGTAAAAATGCAGTAGTAAGCATCATCAAGTGAATTACTCCAATGGTAGAACCATTTTTTATGTCTGGTTAGAGCATAAGGACATACACTTTAGGAAGGAAAGGAAAACTCGTGAAGCCTTCTTAAAATGCAAAGACGGAAGGACCAAAGAAAAAAAATTTTAGAAGAAGCAAACTTCTCTACTCATATCATTAATAAGACGGAGTAGACGGTCTCAAGTGAAGTTTTCTCTTCCATGCTAAAACCTCAATGTCAAAATGGTTGGTTGAAAGATTTTCCTCCAGACAGAATATTAAATTTATAACCAAGCCAAGCCAGACAAAAGGAAAAGTTTTCATTCATGAACTAGCAATAACATAAACTAAACTATTTAACGTGGTGAAGAATTTTCTTTTTTACAGGATGGAAAAAGAGAAATTTAAGGTATAAGATTTAGGTGCTAAAAAGTGCAATATAGTAAAAAAAATATTAAAAATATTACTTAGATCCAGGGTAATGATTTGAAACTGAAAAACTAAACTAGACTTTAAGTCATCGACGGAATGTCCATTATAAAAAAGCAATTGACGCAGAATGGGGACTACCCCATTGCCAAAAATATGTATTTTCGCTAATATACCGTCTATTAACTCTTATATCCGTTTATCTTTATTCAAAATTGTCAAAGCTTCGAATAAAAGGGAGAGAGCTTTAAATAAAGTCAAATCCGGCAACATTCCTAGTCCTGGAGACCTAAATGGTAAGAAGCTTTTTAATAGCGCCTTTAAACATTTTATTTCTTATTATAATTTCCTGTCTGACCTCACATTCATTTTGTAAAAGTAACATTTCCTGGCCTGTAACATTTCTTGGAAATGTGTATCCACCACTATTCTTATCCTACACTGAAAAAAAAACATACTCGGTTCCAAAGATTTTGTCTTTACTTTAAAAAATTTGGTATTGATTCCGAGCCAAAGAAGCGGAGAATACAAGTAAGGATACTTTTAAGAGACAATTCTCTTTTAAATTTAGGTTTTGTGTACTTGCTTCTAGGAAGCAAATTTTAATTTTTCGCTTTCTCAGCTTTTTTTCTTCATATGCTATCAAAGTCCTCTAAAACGAGTTAACGGCAACTTTATTTTCCAAATTAGGACTCGACTTCCGGTAGAAATTATGCTGTTTGAAGTAAAAAACTTCTTTAAAATAAAGTTTTGAAAAACATGTCCTATATTTGAACGATTTTTTGCTTTGTAGTCAAGATGCAAAAAGACAACAAATTTAAAGACAATTTCATTAAATTTAAAGAATTTTTCTGAATTATTAAAGTCAAGTTCACCTTAGCCTATAAATTGTTTCTTTCATGTTAAGATACCCATTTTTAAGTCAAATCACTTAATTATAAGGACAATACGACTTCATTGAAAAGTTTATCGACTTTTGGACAAGGAAAATAACTTTATTTTAGTCTTCTATGCTAAGCAAAATATGTATTCGTATTTTAAAGACATGAAATCTTTGACCTCACACAATATTTTTTTCAGTGTATCCTCTATTTCTTCCCACTGTCATCAGATATATTCTTGTGCGGATTTTCTCTCTCGAAACGGACTACTTTCCTCGAAGATTCTGTCGATTATCACCCCTTCCCTTTTGACAGTTGGGAAGTTATGTTAGGTAGTTTCCCAGCAAAAAATACTTCAACAGTAAGAGTTTAGTTGCGCTTTTTGGTATACAATAAAGTAGGCAGTGCATCCACACCGCATGAATCGGTGTTTTCCTTCACGCCAACAATGCTATACTCAAGATTTTATATCACTTCTGAGCAATATTTCTATTAAAATGAGCAATTATATCAGCGCTATGTAGAAGCTGCTCTAAATCGGGATATCGCCCACAAAAATCAGCGCTGATTCGGGTTGCTGGGTTGGGTTAAAAAGCTCAAGATCACATCTTGTTTTGGTTCTGAGTTTTGGACAATAAGAAAGACAGTCGAAATGGTGGTGGGTGCTGCAAACATCTATGCTCGTATATCCGAATTGGCCATAACCGCCGAGTGTAAAATTCTGTAGCCAGAAAGACGGTATTTTGTGCACTTTTGTAGCAGAGCTCTGTTAATTAGTTAACAGAGCTCCATAAAGATTTTGAATAAAGCAGTGTAAAGAGTTAAAAGAATTATGTTCTGCCCTAACCAATTAGAGATTTATTTTTTGATCACCAGGGAAAATATTAAATGGTCTTCATGACCAATTTACTTGATCTAAAATACATATATAATTAATTAAACCACTCACTGTTGAGGGTTTGGGTTAATCTTCGATACTGGCTAAAAGAGATTGACAACGAAATCTATGCACATCAATTTAAATTAATTTTTTGTTTAGTTGTGAACTCCCATCTCTGTTAAGAATTCTCTCTTCGGCTCGTATTCTCAGTGGCAACTTAGCATAAAAATGAGAATTCGTTATCTAAGTAAACATCAAGCAAGTGTAGGATTTCATTTCTACCACACCAACCTGTAAAGTAGAATCAGAATTATTGTGACAACGAAGTGATTACCAAATACAAAAAATTCACTAACTCCGAGTTGTGGGAGAGAGAGAGGAAGAGCCAATGCGAGAGATAGGGCTAGATGTTTAATGATACAAAGTAAATAAAACGACTATAACGAAGTGAACGATCGAAATAAAGAACAATGTAACCGTCATCATTTTCGTCACATATGAAAGACCAACAATGAAACCTTACCACCTTGACCGAACACAATGAACGCAAAACACACACAAAAGTTTTCATTCCATTGTAAAACATCGTTATTGTTGTGGTTCATGATGATTTTGATGGTGGTATTGTTGTCTATATAGCCATATATCAGAGACTGCAGTTGTCACCTGTTTAAGAGTTTCTTATCACAGCAGGTATTCGGTCGGTTCGCTTTGCAGTTCTTGATGACGCTCGTGAAATTTTAGTCGAATTGGCGAGGAGAAGTTAGGAGAAGTGCTATGACACCCACCCCGAAAAAGTGCATTCGAAAATGAAGGAAACAACATACAAATAACAGGAAAGTTTTTCATCAATTAGAATAAAGTAAGAATTAACAGGGTGGCTGATATGTATGACAACCAAGTTTAGTTTTAGGGGGAATGCCCCGTTGGTATCGAAATAAATACCGAATATTATCGGGAAAATTTTCTTAAAACAGTCAAACATTTCGGCCGCAGAACATGGACATTCCAACAGGACTCAGGGCAAAAATTTTGAAAAAAAAATTTGGATAGAAAAAACATTTTGATAAATTTTTGAAAAAAATCATAGAAATAAAACTTTGACAAATTTTTCGATAGAAATAAAATTGTGACAATTTTTTCAAAAAACAATGTTGACAAACTTATCGATATAAAAAATTGGAAATCAAAATTTCAATAGAAAAAAAATTTGGAAAAATTAAAAAAAAATCCAAAATGTTCATGTGCGTGAAGATAAATTCCGAATTTAGTTAGCACAGATACAAACCATTTTTGCAGAGCTCTGTTATTTAGTTGACAGAGCTTCATAAAGGACCTAACAGAGCGCTGTAAATATTAAACAGAGGTATGTTCTCAAAATTTTCCCATCTAATTAAGCTATCAGACCCAAGGTTGTTTTCCGCATATAAAAAGACTTTTTTATTGCATTGTTCCAAACGTTTCCACAAATTTGTTGTCTTCTTCAGGGGAGCTATTTTCTGTTCCAACCAATGATAGATTTCTTTTTTGATCACCAGGAAAAATATTAAATGGTCTTCTTGACCAATTTACTTTATCTAAAATTAAACCACTCACTTGTGGCATTATCACTCACAGCTTCATTCACACATATGTCTCAAAATTTTGCAGAAAATTGAGTTTTTCGGCACAATTTTTTGAGAAGATGGGACTCGAGTGACCATTGTGGCCACATGGACAATTGTCCCACCATGACCCGCACACCATATGAAAGAGCTTGAAGAGCTCTATCGATATTTGTAAAGATTTACTAAATTCATGTCTCCCACAAAATAGTTCAGGCATTTGTAAATTTTACCAATAAATATGGTTGTGGTGCGTACAAATTTGTATTCATTTTCATTCATTCAAAATTGATTTGTTTTCAACCGGTCTTGAACTTATCCACACGAAGGATATAAATCACCATCAACAAAGAGGAGCTAAACGAATGGTATCAAAACAGCAAGATAAGTCAGTACAACCCATGATTTGGAGAGATAAACTTTTAACACAGCAGTCCACACAGTTGAAAGCGGTAGGAAAGGATCAGGGCTTGGTTTCAAAGGAAGCTGCTCGTTGCTTGAAATATGAGCAAAGTCGAGTCAAAGACAGAGATTCAGACAAACACATTTCATTTCATAGATTGAATGGTATTTCCAATTCCATCTTATCTTATGAATTATAGTTCTGAAGTAACATGGTTAGATTATTATAATATTGTTATTAATATATATTATAATAAATTATTAAGATTAAAATGAAATAACATATAAGTATAAGTAGAAATAAATAACAATATTCTAAAATGTATTATATTAGTGTGAAAAAAATGTAGCTTCACCAGTACTAAAGTATTTCATATGGTTGAATAATATTCCAAGATATTCCTCTTGAATCGTTGTGTATTAGTTATTAATTTCAGCTTCAGGAAGTTGATTGCAGAGACGGATCGCGCTGATAAAAAATGTCTTTCTGATGAGTGACGACGGTGTGCAATTTATATAATGTTTTTCCCTCTTGATGATCGGCCGAAGATCAAGTTCGCATATAGATATGAAGATTTACTGGTGTGAATTATTTTATGTAGCAATACTAATGATTTGCAAATTAAGTATCTGTCCAGTGGCAACTTCAGTACCAGTAATGAGTACTGTGAGAGTCAAATCGTCTTAATCCAAAAGCATATCGTACTGCATTGTTAAAAGTAATATGAAGTTTTCTTTTGCCAGTTGTATTTATACAAGCGAATACTTCAGAAGGTTACAGTAATGTAGGTAATATGTAGCTTTTTACTAACAGTATTCTAATATTCAGTGGTGTGAAATGTTGGTTAGTCCACAGATTTCTTAGCATTGAATATACTTTTCCACAGGCCGAAGAAATATGGTCAGACCAGGTAAGATTCTTTTTAAAGATTACCCCAAGATTCTTTGCTTTATCCACAATTGACCTGTGGAAAATGTATATGGACAAAAATTGGCGGAACTATGTCCCAAAAATAGGACTGTCACAGGAATTGTACCTGGTAGACAAGAGACCTTTCGAAATCCTACACGCGAAACATGGATTTTTAATAAAAAGAGGCAGGAATACGTTGTTTTAAGATGCCACCGGGAGTGTTATAAGAAAATACGAAAATTGCTCCAAACGAGTATTTTTGTATTCACTTGTTTGCCACCCTAAATATAAAGGCAAAAAAAAAAGGAACAGTTCTTCCCGTTGCTGAGGGTTTTTGTGTAGCCACTTTGCAAATTGTGTAGCTCGTTTTTTGCTGTGCGTCGAAACGTTTTACGTATCCAAAGGATTGCCGCCACACAGTTGACAAATGTAACCATAACATTAGATCCAAGTGGAGATCCTTGGTATCGAATCAAGGGCATACGGAAATAAATTACCGAGAAAGAGACTGTAAAATACTTAGGAATATACTTGGATAAATTCTTGTTCTGTGACAAACATGTAGTCAATACCATAGAAAAGACAATTAATGTATTTTTTAAATTCAAAAATTATTTTTCTCCAAACATGTAGATAGTAAAATAAAACGTATCATGTAAAAATTACTAATTAGACCAATAATCACATATGGGTGCTCCATACGGCTCAACATCTCCCCTGGAGAAAATACGGGAAAATGCTTAAGAATATGTACGTCTATAAACAGAACAGCGGACAGCGATTATACAAAATAGGTTTCGAACTTGAGATCATACAATCGGGCAAACATAAGTAGAATTGACAACTTTATGATATCCCTTATTAGAAAATATTTTCTAAGATGTACAGAATGCACAGAATTCAATTTAATAATGCCCCCCCCCCCCCCATGGTTGCAAGAGACTCATGCAAGATGTGAATGGGATCCCTATATTCTATCACCTGCATAGAAGGGCAAATAAGAAAGCTGTCATGGTGGACAGGACAGATCTAAATAATACCAGGTTCGACACATCAATTTTTGCCATGAAAGCAAGTGTTAATAGTATCAAATATTGGTGGCTTATGCAACAGTATATATAAAAATAATCAATGTATTTTTTTTTTTAATTTTTTATTACTAGAAATACTGTAAGCGGTACATAAGGGAAATTTTTGGTATCTGTTACTTATACTAATAATGAGTCTAATTAGCCTAGTTATACTTGAATATACTCCCTATGGGTCTATGTATAAAGTAAGTGTACTTATGTAAACTATTGTTATTATAGTCTCATAATAATATTTTGATTGAAATAAATAAACATTAATAACAAAAATCTCTTGCCTATTTTTGGTGACGAAGGTTGGTGCATCTCCCTTATTGCAAACTATTAGCGGCTCTCCCCTTGCATTAGTACCACTACTTCCCCAAATACTATGATGTGCATTTGCATCGCTATCATCTCCCATGTAGACCGAAGATACCCAATATTTGCATTTGAATATCTCTAGACTGGTTACAACAGTGTCTGCATTGCTCAATGAAGGAAGCAGAAATAAGTTTAGTTCTTTTCTGGCAATTATACATGCTCGATTTATATCTTTACCGGTATTACGCTAAAGTTTGAAACCCGGTGTGCTTAATTCACAGATCTTTTTCTTATATACATTTGGTACTTGAATAAGAACTACACAGTCTCACATAAGTTTACATACCCTTGAGGTTTTTACCTTATAACTAAACATGTTTCTTGTTGTTGTTTATAATCCAGACTAAAAACATCTTCTTGAAAATGGACAAATACTTTGTTTTTCAAATTAATTTACAAAATCTAAAGCATATATATGCATATTTTATTATATTTTAATAATTAAAGAAAATACAATTTCTTAAACCGTATGTAAACTTGTGTAAGACTGTGTATATCAGGAGAACTTTTAAGGCAGCACAAGCAGCCTTGCAATGTTGAAGATTTATCTGGAGGAACCGTAGAACCATCCAAATTTTCAACCACAGTCACATCAGCCGGAGGCTTGTCCGTTTCGGAATCCTTTGGCTGATCGCTTTTGTATACTTGCATGTGGATATCATGAAATCCATAACTTACACGTCCTTGTGTCTGGGCTAGATGTTACAGCGACTCAATGTTCAATATAAACCACACATGTCGTCCTTCCAATCGGCGGTTGGAAGATCTGGGTTACATTGCTTTAGTCAGTTTAGTATTGATTTAGGATCAGGAGGGTTTGCAGGTATCCATGCATGTGCTCTAGGTTTAGCCGGTATGTCTTTTTTATGGACTAACTCCAAAGCGGCTCCTTCCCAAACTTCACCAATTAGCATCAAAGCAGCTTTAAAGCAATCCATAGACCTCTGGTCCGCAAATTAACTGATGCTATTAACTTATATCGTCCTTGATACCATCCAGAATCTTGCCGTCGAGGACTTGGTCCGGGAGGACTTGGCAACTCTAAGTAGACACCAGACATCGCGTTCTCAATTTCCCCCTTTTTGCTTTGGAACTATACTTTTCAATGCTCCTTTATTAATGATAGCTGTATGTATGTTGCAACTGAGGCAAACGATCTTTGATCCCGTTTAGAGGATGGCAGCTCATCCGGCGATCGTTCCCTTTTTCCAGTCTCAAGAATTCCTTGAGCCCATTTTAAGGAATCGCTTTGTTTAGCCGACAGCGTGCTTGGGTCGACTGATCCTAACTTCTTTAGGATAAACAAAGCATTTCTGCGTTCCTTGAATCCCTTTCGTGAGGGATTACCTCCTGTTGATGTCGTTGCCTTAGAAAAAGTTCAACTTGCCAAAGTGTGTCGCCACCTGTTGACCTGTCTACAGATCGACTAATTGGGTCTGACTCTTCGTCACTGCCAAATTTATAACTTCAGTCGATGCCCGTCCACTGGGACCTGAAGTTAGCAACCCAGTGGATGACTTTGAATTTCGCTGTATGGTGGCTTAAGTTTCCACCACAAGTGAAATTCGTAATAAGTACTTATTACGATGAAAAAACACGTCCGTTCAGTTCGACGGCTGGATAATGAAGGTCAAAAGCCAAATTTAATAATTATTCAAATATGTTGTGCCATTTCACCAGAATAGTGGAAAAGATATCAAGAATTTTATGAAGGATGATGAAGCTGTAGAGTACTTGAAATATAAACTATTTTATGCAGTCAATATTGGCAATATAGACAAACTATTTACTTGTTTCTTAATATTTTAGTAATCCTGTTAAGCCCAACTACAAACCACAACTTCATAAAGCGATGAGTGCATTGCAAAATGAAAATAAATCTGAAAATGACACGAATTAAGTTTCTACCACACGTGAAATTCGTAATAAGTACTTATTACGATGAAATAATCCGCTGAACGGACGTGTTTATTGAATATAAACACGTCCGTTCAGTTCGACGGTTGAATAATTAAGGTCAAAAGCCACATTTCATAATTATTCAAATATGTTGTGCCCATTTCATCAGAATAGTGGAAAAATATATCAAGAATTTTATGAAGGATGATGAAGCTGTAGAGTTCTTAAAATAATATACAAACTATTAACTTGGCTTTTTAATATCTTAGTAATCCTGTGAAGCCCAACTGAAAACCACAACTTCAATAAAGCGATGAGTGCATTGCAAACTGAAAATAAATCTGAAAACTACACGATTTTGGATTTACATCATGAAAAAAAGACGTATGCAGAAGTTCCTGTTTTTGCATCGTCATATAAAAACAGTCCCTTTTACCAAGAGGCTTTGTCAATTCAAAAAATGGTTAAGTCCGAACTATTCCCATATGGAATTGCAAATGAGTACTATTGTGAAGGGTTTACAGATGTTATTATAAAAAAGTATATGCTCCATTGTGGAGCAATATAATGGGAATTTTTGTGGACAACTCCAAATCGAGAATAGCTAATAGTCCCGCAGAGAGTTATTTTAATATAAAAAACATTGTTATGAACGGAAGACGGAATGTAAAACCCGTGGACTACGTAAGACCTTCGGTGGAATATATGTAAGCCCGTTTAGTCTAGGCAGAGGAGTTGCTTGATTCAGTGGAAAATACCAACATCCCGGAAGTGGTTCCACCCAAAGTACAGTTGGAAGAGGAGAAGTGGAGGAAATCCCCTAAGATATCGAAATTTAAAAAGATACAAAGTATGTCGTTAAGATAACTGCAAACACATACGATAGTTGATCCAACAATTAACTTAATAGAGTATGGTTTACTAAACTCAGGAAAAGAAATATATAGGAAAAGATATATATACATATATAGACAAGTCTTAACAAAAAAATATAGCATAGATGCTTTCTCAAAATGCTGCGAGGAAGGTAACGAATTTTTCCTTACGAAAGCGTTGAAAGATTTAAAGCTCCCTTTAGACAAATATTGTCACTTTCTAATTCCAGTATTTGAACCAAGGCATTTTACTCTAGTTTATATAGGTAATGTCGAGAAAACCTTTAGTTACATTAACCCACTCGGAGAAACCATAACTGATATCAAACGTTTTCTTCGAGTATTCGAGAAGTCCCTCGGTGACACTAATTTTGTACCGAAGAAATATAATCACGCTATTCAGAAAGATAGTTTTAACTGTGGAGTCTATGTGTGCCAATTTGTTGAAGCAATTTTGAGTGACACGGACATGAGAAACATAGATAGTTCAAATACATACAGGAGCATAATAAAAACCACATTTCCTGAGTATGCAGATAATATGTCGCAAGTATGCCTCCACTGCGTTGAATATTGTAATGATCATCACTGTCAATCCTGTGGACGCCCCTCTTTTAACGGATGCTTTCGATACTATTACAAAGACGAGAAAAATTTTCAGCTATGCAAATTCTGCTTTTCGGTGGAGAAACAATAAATGTAAATATCTTAGCAAATTGTATATAAACATTGTTGGCTAGTTAATGCAAAAAACTATACAATATTCTACTATATCTAACACTATTTTAAAATTAACTTAAACTGAAATATTAATGTACAGTGTGTGTGTTTTTTTTAATTTTAATCCTGTAGCAGTGCTGATTTAAACCAAAATCATTAACATCATTATTAAATTTTATCTTATGTTAAATTTCTCATAAAATGTTTTTATGTATTTATGTTACATCTCATGTTAACATTTTTTCTATTTGAATATTACTATAGTTATCTCTCTCTTATTTTGTTGGCGTGTTATTCTCACAAAAAATAACTGTACGCTTTTTTTTGTAGCTTGACAATGCTATTCATCATACCATTGTTTGTTTTTGGATTCTGATATTTTGTTAGTAACATATGAATCTCTTGTGATAGATTTGACTCAAAACATCTGTAATGTTAGTCACTCAGAACTTAGCTTGATGCATAATCAAATTGTAAAATTCATTCTACCGTATATATAGTGGATCAATGACCTAAGGGTCCTATAATCTTTTGTACATATTTTGTAAATAGTTAGCCTTAAGTTATAAACATATATCTACTATCTTTCCTTTAGTTTTAAGCCTTGTTCTGTTTTGTTTCAAATTCCGTTTTGTTTTATTATTTAGTTTTTCTTTTCACCCAAAATGTATAGAGAATCCTATTTTCTCGTACCTATTTTTAGGAATATTTTTGTCATGATTTAATACGATGTGAAGAGTGACCAAGTCAGAAAGCTTGTGTCTCTATATAAGTTTTAGATAAGAAGACCTAGATGATCTTATAGTTAGGTAGAATATAGGATTAAAGACCATTGTAATGGATATAGATAAAGGTAAAAATAAAAAATTGTTTCATTGTCCTTAAAAAGAAAAAATTGTTTCATTGTGAAATTCTTTCCTGTTTGTAAATAAACAAGGAGAAACGCGGAAAGACAATGTTTGTTTCATTTCGAAAGGCCAACTTAAAAAAAATTATAACATTATATTTGCAAAGCCATAGGAAGACCTGGTGTCTATTGTGGCCTGTATTCTGAAGACTTGTACTGACGTTCTGTCTTACTGAGTGCCCATATGTAATAGGTACTTTTAGTTAAATGTGGTATCACAATGGACTGAATAGTCTAAGTGAGCCTGAAATTTAATCGGGCTGCCACTCTAACCTACTGAGTGCCCATATGTAATAGGTACTTTTAGTTAAATGTGGTATCACAATGGACTGAATAGTCTAAGTGAGCCTGAAATTTAATCGGGCTGCCACTCTAACCTAACCTAATCTACTGAGTCTCAGAAAATAAATATATAAAAACGTTATAACATTACAAAATTAAGGCGATTGATCCCCTTTTTAAAAATAAGGAAAATTGTCACCTTACAATTGGCGCCCATCGTGAATTTTTTTACATCGTCACATTATCAGACTACATCGTTGTAGCTGTTTTGCATACACAGCGGTAACATTCAAAGGTAGTATTGGTGTTGTACAATATAAAAAAAGGAAGAACGATTTCTTCAGATTTCTTCTTTGGAAACAACGGTTTTATGAAAATTAGCCTACAACTCATATAGGGTTTTGATTTATAAAACTTAATTTTTCTTTTCGAAACTGCGCTGAGTATTTCACGCCAATAAGCCAAGGTTAACAAACAATTCCCAAAGCACTTTAAATACCATGGGAGAAGGAGAAGTTGGAATACAAGATTCTAGCAATACTCCTCCCGCTAATTCACCAGCACCTAATCCAAATGTCCAATCTGGTTCTAATAACCGAGGTTCTACATCGAATCCCAATCAAAATATAACAGTTAATTATAATTTGTCCGGACGGCAGCTACAAAATTTAGTAGGGAATCTTCAGGTTCGTACTGAACGAAAATCAAAGAAATTTTAGTTCGTGTAGCGCTCGTTTCAACGGTGGTCGTAGTAGAGGATTTTATAGCCACGATTTTGGTATTTAACAGGGCTGAGGCCATAACCGACCAAAGAGCTTTAATAAGCTTACCACTACTATTTGAGGGCTATGCATCATCTTGGTGGCAAGGTGTTCAGCATGAAACAAAAACCTTTGAAGTAGCTATAAAACTACTTCGCGACGCATTTGCTCAGAGTCAGTCTGGGCTAGATGTTACAGCGACTCAATGTTCAATATAAACCACACATGTCGTCCTTCCAATCGGCCGTTGGAAGATCTGGGTTACATTGCTTTAGTCAGTTTAGTATTGATTTAGGATCAGGAGGGTTTGCAGGTATCCATGCATGTGCTCTAGGTTTAGCCGGTATGTCTTTTTTATGGACTAACTCCAAAGCGGCTCCTTCCCAAACTTCACCAATTAGCATCAAAGCAGCTTTAAAGCAATCCATAGACCTCTGGTCCGCAAATTAACTGATGCTATTAACTTATATCGTCCTTGATACCATCCAGAATCTTGCCGTCGAGGACTTGGTCCGGGAGGACTTGGCAACTCTAAGTAGACACCAGACATCGCGTTCTCAATTTCCCCCTTTTTGCTTTGGAACTATACTTTTCAATGCTCCTTTATTAATGATAGCTGTATGTATGTTGCAACTGAGGCAAACGATCTTTGATCCCGTTTAGAGGATGGCAGCTCATCCGGCGATCGTTCCCTTTTTCCAGTCTCAAGAATTCCTTGAGCCCATTTTAAGGAATCGCTTTGTTTAGCCGACAGCGTGCTTGGGTCGACTGATCCTAACTTCTTTAGGATAAACAAAGCATTTCTGCGTTCCTTGAATCCCTTTCGTGAGGGATTACCTCCTTTTGATGTCGTTGCCTTAGAAAAAGTTCAACTTGCCAAAGTGTGTCGCCACCTGTTGACCTGTCTACAGATCGACTAATTGGGTCTGACTCTTCGTCACTGCCAAATTTATAACTTCAGTCGATACCCGTCCACTGGGACCTGAAGTTAGCAACCCAGTGGATGACTTTGAATTTCGCTGTATGGTGGCTTAAGTTTCCACCACAAGTGAAATTCGTAATAAGTACTTATTACGATGAAAAAACACGTCCGTTCAGTTCGACGGTTGAATAATTAAGGTCTAAAGCCACATTTCATAATTATTCAAATATGTTGTGCCCATTTCATCAGAATAGTGGAAAAATATATCAAGAATTTTATGAAGGATGATGAAGCTGTAGAGTTCTTAAAATAATATACAAACTATTAACTTGGCTTTTTAATATCTTAGTAATCCTGTGAAGCCCAACTGAAAACCACAACTTCAATAAAGCGATGAGTGCATTGCAAACTGAAAATAAATCTGAAAACTACACGATTTTGGATTTACATCATGAAAAAAAGACGTATGCAGAAGTTCCAGTTTTTGCATCGTCATATAAAAACAGTCCCTTTTACCAAGAGGCTTTGTCAATTCAAAAAATGGTTAAGTCCGAACTATTCCCATATGGAATTGCAAATGAGTACTATTGTGAAGGGTTTACAGATGTTATTATAAAAAAGTATATGCTCCATTGTGGAGCAATATAATGGGAATTTTTGTGGACAACTCCAAATCGAGAATAGCTAATAGTCCCGCAGAGAGTTATTTTAATATAAAAAACATTGTTATGAACGGAAGACGGAATGTAAAACCCGTGGACTACGTAAGACCTTCGGTGGAATATATGTAAGCCCGTTTAGTCTAGGCAGAGGAGTTGCTTGATTCAGTGGAAAATACCAACATCCCGGAAGTGGTTCCACCCAAAGTACAGTTGGAAGAGGAGAAGTGGAGGAAATCCCCTAAGATATCGAAATTTAAAAAGATACAAAGTATGTCGTTAAGATAACTGCAAACACATACGATAGTTGATCCAACAATTAACTTAATAGAGTATGGTTTACTAAACTCAGGAAAAGAAATATATAGGAAAAGATATATATACACACTCTTAGAAAAATATGTTTTTAATATGTTCCGATATAAACAAAATGTGTTTCGGGCACGATTTTAACCCACAATATATTTAAGTGCGAACATGTAATGTTCCTAAACTAACACTAAATGTTTGGGACATCTATGTTAATATGTTAGAATATATTATGTTTGGGACATGAATGTTTCAAAAAAATCATATGTGTGAATACAAACATATATAAATTTACAAATTTCGACTAAACATACATATGTTGTGATATTTTATTCAAAGCGACAGAGAGAGTATAGAGAGAAATAGAGATGGAAAACGGGAGAGTTGACGAAAGATGTCAATATAACACAGCAAAAGAGTAAAAAGGGAACAATTTCTGTGAAGCCGCTTGTATGTTGTTTCGGAAAACTGTTTTATGATAAGGCCAAAAATTTGATATGCTTAAGTCTAAATATTATTTAATTTGAATAAAGAGAATAGACATTCGGAACCAAGAGAATAGACATTTGAAAAACAAACAGCATATGTTTTCGCCTTAAGAGCAGCATTTTATGTATGTGTGGACATGTGTTTTGTTTATCATTTTGGCATTATGGGCACAATTTTTTTCTTGGTTCGTTAAAAGAAATCAGGGGTCTTCATAAAAATAGCGAAAGGGCACTATACACATTTTAGAGTTGGGACAGAAAAATGAAATAAGGAGGAAATAGTGACAAATTACAAAGTAAAATGTAAAAAAAAAAACAAACTTTAGTTCCTCTTTAGTAGTCCACGAGGAGTTGACGGACACCATCAAATATAAAAGCGGGCATTAAGTTCGAGTTTTACAGCTAAAACAATTTAAAAAGTTTATTTTCTTTAAAATGAATTATTAAAAAAAAATAAAAGGAATTTTAGAGCGATGGTGTTAAATGCTAGTAAAAAACTGTTCACTCCTAAATAAATTTATGTTTATATTATGTATGTATGTTTATACTCGACTCCACGTTCTTCTTTTGTAAGAGTTTTTGAATTCCTTCCAAATTTTAAAGTTTTGTCCAAAAACAGTTTTTTATTACAAAATTGTTATTTTTGCAATAAAAAATAACATTTTATCCAAAAATCAGTCAATTTCGTTTATACCAAGCACTGTTACTGACTATAAATCTTTAATAACGCACATTTCGAAGTTTCATTTAAAAAAATTTAATATAGTATAAATATAAATGTGTAAATTAAAAAAAAAAAAAAAAAAAAAAAAAAAATGTTCGGTCGGAGCAGGGATTGAACCCACGACCCTTTGCATGCAAGGCAGACATGCTAACCACTGCTCCACGTGGCAAACAAATGTATGTTTCAGTTAAATAATGTTATGTTTGCATGGGCTCGTGGGCGCTGCAAACTATGCTATATAAATGTAACTTAAAACGATAATTATCTACTGGTGACTATAACAGCTACGTAGCCCAGTGGATAGTGTGTTGGCTTACAAACTGTATGGTCCTCGGTTCGATTCTCCGTGCAGGCGAAAGGTAAAATTAAAAAAAAATATAAATGTGAATAATTTCTTCAACATTATTTGTATTACAGAAAAAGGTGCCAATAACTAAAAAATTTCGTGGAAGTGAAAATTACGAGTATGTTAGGGAATGAGCACAATCGTGTTTGGGAAAAATTCTTCCAATCATATAATATTTTTGGCTCAAAATGCTTCCAAACATATAATATGTTCACATAAAACAAACATATTAATGTTTCGGCAGTATGCAATAATATATGTGCTTCCTGCAAAATATGTTTGGAACATATGTTAAAGAAGCGATTTTTTTTGAGGGTGCATATATAGACAAGTCTTAACAAAAAAATATAGCATAGATGCTTTCTCAAAATGCTGCGAGGAAGGTAACGAATTTTTCCTTACGAAAGCGTTGAAAGATTTAAAGCTCCCTTTAGACAAATATTGTCACTTTCTAATTCCAGTATTTGAACCAAGGCATTTTACTCTAGTTTATATAGGTAATGTCGAGAAAACCTTTAGTTACATTAACCCACTCGGAGAAACCATAACTGATATCAAACGTTTTCTTCGAGTATTCGAGAAGTCCCTCGGTGACACTAATTTTGTACCGAAGAAATATAATCACGCTATTCAGAAAGATAGTTTTAACTGTGGAGTCTATGTGTGCCAATTTGTTGAAGCAATTTTGAGTGACACGGACATGAGAAACATAGATAGTTCAAATACATACAGGAGCATAATAAAAACCACATTTCCTGAGTATGCAGATAATATGTCGCAAGTATGCCTCCACTGCGTTGAATATTGTAATGATCATCACTGTCAATCCTGTGGACGCCCCTCTTTTAACGGATGCTTTCGATACTATTACAAAGACGAGAAAAATTTTCAGCTATGCAAATTCTGCTTTTCGGTGGAGAAACAATAAATGTAAATATCTTAGCAAATTGTATATAAACATTGTTGGCTAGTTAATGCAAAAAACTATACAATATTCTACTATATCTAACACTATTTTAAAATTAACTTAAACTGAAATATTAATGTACAGTGTGTGTTTTTTTTTAATTTTAATCCTGTAGCAGTGCTGATTTAAACCAAAATCATTAACATCATTATTAAATTTTATCTTATGTTAAATTTCTCATAAAATGTTTTTATGTATTTATGTTACATCTCATGTTAACATTTTTTCTATTTGAATATTACTATAGTTATCTCTCTTTTATTTTGTTGGCGTGTTATTCTCACAAAAAATAACTGTACGCTTTTTTTTGTAGCTTGACAATGCTATTCATCATACCATTGTTTGTTTTTGGATTCTGATATTTTGTTAGTAACATATGAATCTCTTGTGATAGATTTGACTCAAAACATCTGTAATGTTAGTCACTCAGAACTTAGCTTGATGCATAATCAAATTGTAAAATTCATTCTACCGTATATATAGTGGATCAATGACCTAAGGGTCCTATAATCTTTTGTACATATTTTGTAAATAGTTAGCCTTAAGTTATAAACATATATCTACTATCTTTCCTTTAGTTTTAAGCCTTGTTCTGTTTTGTTTCAAATTCCGTTTTGTTTTATTATTTAGTTTTTCTTTTCACCCAAAATGTATAGAGAATCCTATTTTCTCGTACCTATTTTTAGGAATATTTTTGTCATGATTTAATACGATGTGAAGAGTGACCAAGTCAGAAAGCTTGTGTCTCTATATAAGTTTTAGATAAGAAGACCTAGATGATCTTATAGTTAGGTAGAATATAGGATTAAAGACCATTGTAATGGATATAGATAAAGGTAAAAATAAAAAATTGTTTCATTGTCCTTAAAAAGAAAAAATTGTTTCATTGTGAAATTCTTTCCTGTTTGTAAATAAACAAGGAGAAACGCGGAAAGACAATGTTTGTTTCATTTCGAAAGGCAAACTTAAAAAAAATTATAACATATTTGCAAAGCCATAGGAAGACCTGGTGTCTATTGTGGCCTGTATTCTGAAGACTTGTACTGACGTTCTGTCTTACTGAGTGCCCATATGTAATAGGTACTTTTAGTTAAATGTGGTATCACAATGGACTGAATAGTCTAAGTGAGCCTGAAATTTAATCGGGCTGCCACTCTAACCTACTGAGTGCCCATATGTAATAGGTACTTTTAGTTAAATGTGGTATCACAATGGACTGAATAGTCTAAGTGAGCCTGAAATTTAATCGGGCTGCCACTCTAACCTAACCTAATCTACTGAGTCTCAGAAAATAAATATATAAAAACGTTATAACGTTACAAAATTAAGGCGATTGATCCCCTTTTTAAAAATAAGGAAAATTGTCACCTTACAATTGGCGCCCATCGTGAATTTTTTTACATCGTCACATTATCAGACTACATCGTTGTAGCTGTTTTGCATACACAGCGGTAACATTCAAAGGTAGTATTGGTGTTGTACAATATAAAAAAAGGAAGAACGATTTCTTCAGATTTCTTCTTTGGAAACAACGGTTTTATGAAAATTAGCCTACAACTCATATAGGGTTTTGATTTATAAAACTTAATTTTTCTTTTCGAAACTGCGCTGAGTATTTCACGCCAATAAGCCAAGGTTAACAAACAATTCCCAAAGCACTTTAAATACCATGGGAGAAGGAGAAGTTGGAATACAAGATTCTAGCAATACTCCTCCCGCTAATTCACCAGCACCTAATCCAAATGTCCAATCTGGTTCTAATAACCGAGGTTCTACATCGAATCCCAATCAAAATATAACAGTTAATTATAATTTGTCCGGACGGCAGCTACAAAATTTAGTAGGGAATCTTCAGGTTCGTACTGAACGAAAATCAAAGAAATTTTAGTTCGTGTAGCGCTCGTTTCAACGGTGGTCGTAGTAGAGGATTTTATAGCCACGATTTTGGTATTTAACAGGGCTGAGGCCATAACCGACCAAAGAGCTTTAATAAGCTTACCACTACTATTTGAGGGCTATGCATCATCTTGGTGGCAAGGTGTTCAGCATGAAGCAAAAACCTTTGAAGTAGCTATAAAACTACTTCGCGACGCATTTGCTCACCCAAAAGCCCGATTGAAGATTATTTGCTGGAATTTTTCAGGACAAACAAAAAATTAGCGACTCCACTGATAATTTTATATGTTGAAAGAGACAACTAACATATTTGCCCAATTAAATGAAAGACTTGCTGAAAGCACAGTCATAAATATGTTATTTTCCCATTATAATCTCCAAATACGCGAGAGAATTTGTAGGGAAAATGTGGAGACTTTTCAAGATTTGCTTTCAAAGGCTCGAGAAATTGGAATGTGTTTAGCCGAAAACAAAATAGAGCCAGCGAAACAACAAGTTGAGCCCAAAGACAAGCCATATGTTCGTTGTTCTTATTGTAGGATGTTTGCTATAAACGTATTGAGTCCGAGAAAAAGGGTAAACCGGAAGAAAATAAATTGAATTGCTATGGTTGTAGAGCAGTTGGCTTTTATCGGTCAAATTGTCCACAAAAATGTGATGGAAAACCCCAAGTTTGTTGACTTTAATAGCATAGAAATGTCAATTATTGGTCGATATATCGCTACAGTCAAAATTAATGCCAATGGGTTAAAAGGAGAACCATATCTCGATACTGCAGCAAGAACAAGCATTGCTCGCTATTATTTGTATAATAAAATGAGCGAGAAAGAGGTGCAATATCAGGATGTCTACGCAGAAGTTACACTGGCTGATGGTAGTGTAAAAAAGGAGTTCGTACACTCAACCATTGTCGATATTATAATTGCTAATAGCCTTAAACGTATCCGTTTTATCTGTCTACCAGACGCAAGGAATAACAGAACTTTACTAGGGATTGATTTTCTGGAGCAGTCTGGTAAAAGTATGGACTGGCCCAAAAAACATGTCACTTTAAAGATGAACCTTCAAAGATTTTTGAGTTCAAACTGTCTAAGGTACAAAATGTAGATAATGGCCATGTGAAAGTGTGTCATGACAATGTTGTTTCACCACCTTAATCCGACGATTTTATGAACTGATTCGTTGCAAATAACCAGTCAAATCCGACTGAGTGTCCAGCAATCGGGGATTTGGAAACACAAAATGATTATTCACCTGAGGGTTTGCTCAAAATCTTTGAGAACGCGTTGCTAGACACTTTTGAAATGCCAAAAATTTGTTTCTGCCATTGAAGATATCTAGGAAAAGTTGGCAGATTCCATTAAAAATTGCTTTGAAATGAATGCCATAGATTTCAATATATGTGAACATGAAAACGATTTCATAAATCCGGAACAAAGGGCCAAACTCGTAAAATGTTGTTTGGTCGTTTCCTGTTGTTCTGATAGTTGGACAACTGTCCATTTGGCCACAATGGCTACTGGAGGCATCCACTTCAGCATTTTAAAAAGAATTTTATTTTTCTCCAAAACTGACCGGCGGATCTAAAAAATGCTCTTCAAACTCTTTCATATGGTGTATCGATCCTAGTGGGGCAATTGTACATGTGGTCACAATGGTCACATGAGTCCCATCCTCTCAAAAAAAGCTAAACCGAAAAGCTAAATTTTCTGCAAAATTTTGAGACATATGTGTGAATGTAGCTGTGAGTGATAATGCCACAAGTGAGTGGTTTAATTTTAGATAAAGTAAATTGGTCAGGAAGACCATTTAATATTTTTCCTGGTGATCAAAAAATAAATCTATCATTGGTTAGAGCAGAACATAACTAATTAACAGAGCTCTGCAAAAAAAAATGGTTTGTGCCTGTGCTAAACTAAATTCGGAATTTATCTTCACGCACAAAAATTTTCGAAGAAATAAAATTTTGACAAAATTTTCGATAAAAAATTTGACAACATTTTTGATTGAAATAAAATGTAGACAAAATTTTCGATAAAAAATTGTCAAAATTTTCGATAGATATAAAATATTGACGAAATTTTCGATAAAAAATTTGACAACATTTTTGATTGAAATAAAATGTAGACAAAATTTTCGATGGTAGAAAAAATTTTTGATAGAAAAAATTTTGACTAAATTTTCGACAGAAGTAATATTTTGGCAAACTTATACAAAAAAGCTAAGTTTTCAAAAAATTGTCGCTTATAGGAGATATTATAATATATAATAGTGCAAATACTGAAATAAACTTCTAAAAGAAAAAACATTCTTTTTTGTGTCAAGGGTAACAATCACATACAGTGCTGTTCAAAAAATTTGCAACCAGTCCTACCATGAACTTAATCTAGGTATATATCCCATAGTAATAACTTTATTGTTTCGCTTCCACTTAACAAATAATCGTTATGGAGTGGTATTTCCAAATTCTAATTGGGAAAATGAATGGACTGTTATTAAAAATGTATATTTCACGAAAGGTAAAGAATCGTATGATTCGACCTGTTCAAAACAAATTGGGTTAAATAACCACAAAAATTTAATCAACAACTTCAAAATAAGTTTTTTTTTTTTTTTAAATTTGGTAGTTTTGTAGTAAAATTTTCTTTTTCAACCGTGCTCTGGAGCCGAATACGTTAAAACAACACAAGGATACTTATAGCAAACACAAAATTCGTTTTTGCCCTCGTTGTTCTCCTCTGTATTACGCGAGGCAACAGTCGTTGTGTGCATTCTCGCTAATGGTTACTCCCAACCTTTTAGCTAGATCCAATCTTAGTTTTGTTCATACCGTGTATGGAAGTGGGATTACGGGAGCTTATTGGACCACCCATGTGCATCACTTAATTATATACATGATTCATTTTAACTAAAAAAAACTTTAATTTAAAAGTAGATTTAGTCATCTCAGTCAAGTACGGTTTAACGTCAGTAAGTGAGCCAGAAAAGATATTATACGGGTTCGTCTCAAATGTCATCTTTTGGCTTTTTTATTGCTGTTGGTCACATTGTTCCTTCATTCTTGCATTCATATGCATTTTTTACATGCTCGCTAAGAGTGCTTTATATCGTATGGCCTTGCTTAACGTCACTAAAGGACTATAATTTTAAATGCAAGAACACAGTGAAATCCTTATTTAAATCCATTTATGTCGTTGTACTTAGGATGGTGCATCACAAAGAGCTCCTAAATGAATGGATGTATGGTTGGATTGTTGTTTGTTCAATCTTCATGTGAAATCATAGAAGGTTTTGCTCACGCAAAAATACAATCATTCATTTCAGTGATAAAACAAAAGGTAAAAGAACAAGAGCAAGCATGGCATTTTGCTTTTATTTCTTCCCTTTTTCGCCTTTATTGGACGAGTGAAGTTTAAATATGGCTTTTTCTTTTCCGGGAATATCATAAAAATGATGACATCTAGAGTAACATATGGCTTTTGATTTATTTATTCAAGAGTAGAAGTTGGAGTTTTAGAAACCCTTACAAAAACAGTCACTTGGCTACGATGATGAATATGGTTCCTTGGTGTTCTGGATTTCATAAAGCGTTGGGTAAAAGAGTTCTCGGATCCTTACGTTACCAAGCGTCTATTTACTCTCTAGGGATAGAATTGATATGTAACGGAAATAATTCTTATTGTTTTCCAGAGGTGTCTTTATTGCGATGACGATTTTGTTCTATACTCTTACACTTCAACATGAGAAGTTGATGAAGTTGCCTACTCTAAGGAGCCGCAGGGTGATGTTGGGCTCCATAATGATTTATAAGGTTTTAATTAATTGAAAAATCGAAACCGTAAAATTTCCACAAAACCTCCAAAGTCTATTTGAGTCATTTTCAAAAACAAAAGTCATATTTGAAGATTATAAAAAGTCCGATTCGCTTATCAACTGAATTTTAACCTCACCTAGGTTAAAATAGGTAGAAAGCATTTCGATTGTTAAAGATGTAATTATAGTATGTTAGGTATAGTGGCAGTCCGATATTTTCAAGCTAACTTTGACTATTCAGTCCATTGTGATACCAAAATTATGAACTTCTCTCTTATTACTGACAAAAGACCTCCTTTGTATAGCCGAGTCCGAACGACGTTCCACATTACGGCGAAACCACTTAGAGATGCTTTGAAAAACTCAGCATTACTGAGAAGAGATAAACCACCACAGAAAAACTTTTTGGTGTTCGGTCGAAACTGGGGTGGAACCCACGACCCTATGTAAGCAAGGCGGACATGCTAGCCATTGCACCACGGTGGCTAATGATATTACTAATGTTTATAATCGTAATGATATTACTAATTTTTATTTTCGTGATTCCAAGAAAATTTGTCTACAATTGCAAATAGCTCTTCCGATGTACACTTATCCATCCCTGATTTTTAAATGAATCTTAGATAGCTTGGCAAAATTGGCATAGTATATACTATTTTATGATGTTATTCGAATACCCATTTGAGTGGGCGATGGTTTGGATACCTTAATCGAACCATGGAATCTTCTTAAAGGGCACAAAAAGGTCACATCACATATGCTCATCAATTTTACAAAAACAATATACCCAAATGATTTCATCACATATAAGTTCAAGGCTCCCAAACATATGTACTGTTTGTCACCCCCTTACACGTTCTTTGTTTACCCATTCACAAGAAATTTTTAAATTATGCTTTTATCATTGTCCTTGGACACAGAGACATGTATTCCAATATCCTTGTTGACATTCATAAAACGTGCGTGCAGACATTTATGATCCTTTTGCGTGAATCTCCTTGTATATAACCATCCAACGGAAAAAAATCATTAATCTTCAAGATGTTGCTAAAATACTGCTATTGAGCTATGCATTATAAGCTCCTCTCAACTAGCGCCATAACACTGTTCTTTAATAAATCTAAGGGTACTCCAACAATATTGTAGCCACTTCTCCAAGGAAAGCATTTGACATAGTTTTTTTAGTTGATGTTTCCAATGCGATTCATTGCTGACTACGGGGAGAGAGGAACTTTGTTTTCTGCAATATAACGTCTAGTGGCATTGTTGAACTACTACGAGTATGTTACCACCACCACCAACCATCACTTAAGGGTAATCCTCATAAGCAAATGGTTCTTGGAACGTGAACAAACCTAGTTAATAAATCAGAAATGAGAACAAAACAGAAATATGAGCTTTATGAACTATGGAATTATTGATTTCAGCACCCGCAATAACTAAAACGAAGTAGACGGGGTAACACCATCCAGTATCCTAAAGAGGGCAATACCATTGGGAATGACAAGATGTCATATTCCAAACTGTAAGGCGGTGGCTAGAAAGTAGTGGGTAGGATAGTTGAGGGTAAAGCTCGACTGATGCGGCAAAAAAGCAATAATCGACCGTAGACGAAGCCGATTATTTTCCTAAAAATTTGTATTTAAACAAATTTGGTTTAGTTCAATATTAGCATATTTTATTCAACAAAGGCATAAAAAAAAAAACAAAATAAAAGGTAATTCAGTGCATATCTAACAATACTCTTTTAGAACTAACAAACTGTTTGGTATAAAAATTCAGCAGTTTGATAATATACTGACAAACAAGGATTTTTTTATATTTTTACATTTTATTTGTACTGATTGTCTTGACTGGGACTAATTCAACACTTGGACAATTCGTTATGAAATAAATTATTCAAAAAGCTTCGGCTTAGGTAATCCGCCTCTTGGCGCCGAAGGTCAAACAGAGAGAAATGTATCCACTGTGGCCAAATGGAAAAAGATGGGGTTCCAGATGTATATGTGAAAGATAGATCTTTTAGTGTCTATCCGTTGGTAAAAACGGATATAGCTTTTTCGTATATACAACATATTACTGCGATTCGGTAGATTTATGGCAAAAGGTTTTATTCCAATCGAAAGCTATCGTTTCAGTTTAGCTTTGGTTAAAATTTGGCTTTTCTACCTCTTCCCTTTTGGCCAATTTATGCTAATTTCTATGGAGGATTATATCGCAAAACCAATTTTGATCCGAAAAAGGTGGCAACCCATAGTTGAAAAACTATTTGGTGTCCGTTCGAAACTTGGATAGAATCCATGGACTTAGAGAAGCCATGTTAACCAATCCATGTTTTAATTTTTTTCCATTTCTTAGAAAATAAAATTTGAAATTAAATCGCTTTCAAACTATTTTTGGTTTTAGATTTTTATATATTTTTTTAAATCAAATCACTGTGTTTCGAATCATCAGCTGTCACTTGAGCGGCAAATGAAAAAAATATATGCAAATATCTAATTTTATTTCAAATTAACGTTTTTCTGCGAAAATGTTTAACAAATTATAAGTCAAGCCTACCAACATTTCAAAGTTCGATAGCCACAGACTATTTAGTGACACTATAACAATCCCCAACACTGATGCGAAATATACCCAAAACTATGTCCATGGTGATATTCAAATTCCGAGTATCGGAAGGCACTACAAAAGGCAGAGAGTATTAAGAAAACAAGAGGATGAAAATGTCTCTTTTACAAAACCAAGAAATGTCAACCGTATAAATGTCGCACAATGCCTGCAATTTTGGTATAACCGACGTTGCGGTCGAAGCGCTGTTTTGATAATTTCTTTATTAAGGCATCGGCAGTTATAATTTCAAATTGTCTGGCAAAAAATGTAATAGAATTTAATACTATTTCCTACGTTTCATAAGACCGACAGAGAACTGAACTGGATGACGCCGACGCAAACTATATGATATTTGAGAGAAGCGCCGACAAAAACTGCATGACATTAGGTTAGGTTAGGTTAGGTTAGATTAGGTGGCAGCCCGATGTATCAGGCTCACTTAGACTATTCAGTCCATTGTGATACCACATTGGGGAACTTCTCTCTTATCACTGAGTGCTGCCCGATTCCATGTTAAGCTCAATGACAAGGGACCTCCTTTTTATAGCCGAGTCCGAACGGCGTTCCACATAGCAGTTAAACCACTTAGAGAAGCTTTGAAACCCTCAGAAATGTCACCAGCATTACTGAGGTGGGATAATCCACCGCTGGAAAACATTTTTTGGTGTTCGGTCGAAGCAGGAATCGAACCCACGACCTTGTGTATGCAAGGCGGGCATGCTAATCATTGCACCACGGTGGCTCTCATGAAATTAGATATATTTCCTCATGACTGCCACCTTGTGTCGCAGTTTTGCTTGATAGTTTCGTTCTCTTGTTTTCTTAATACTCTCTGCCCTTCTTTCTATTGAACACCCCACCCTAATGTAAACGTATCTTAGTTGAAGCCACACTCTTTCAACAAATCCATCCATTAATTTAAAGACCACATGGGGGCCTTATTTAGAGAATCGCACAAACATATTACGATTATTACGACCATGATGATGATGACAACGTCGAAGCTGGTTAATGGTAACCAAGAAAAGGAAACCAGAAGCAAGTGACAAAGAATGAAAGAATAATAAAAATACAACGAGTAGCACAAAATTAGATACGCGACGGCCTTCAGAAATCTCAAAAACATCACACAAGTACTAGAGGAAAAAATCGACGTTATGTTACAACAGCCTGTAGGTGATGAAAGAATCAACGTTGTATGACCGGTCGAATGAATGACAACCCTTGGCTTAAAATGTATACAAGCAATGTTTTTGTTATGAAGCATCGCACAACTGAAAATGGAAAAACCACCCCATGCCACCCAAAGACCTCCACTCACCTCCAGCCTCCAATGGTCATCACATTAACCCCCCCTGCTATGCCTTAACAACCAGCCACCCATCTTCCAGACTATCATGCAATTGAAAGAACAACAAAAGCAAAACCGGATAAGTAAGAATGAACTGAAAACAAAGAGCAAGCAGTAAAAGCCGGTGTTATGGTGGTTGATGGAAGTGAACTTTTGCCTGTCTGTGTTTGTTGGCTTAATGCCGATGAACGCCAGGAAATGTGTAGAATTATTTGTGCATGGACGCAGTCAGTCAGCATACATACCGAAAAATGGGAAAACATTTCGTCATCAACAGGATGTGTAAACGCTACAGGAATGCTGTGTTCGCTATTCTCTTTTTTCTAAAGAAATCAAGAGAGCAAACAAAGATAAATGAGAGTGAAATATTGCAACCCTTGGAGGTTAAACAACAAGGACGTGGAAGTAGGCATACGAATTTTGAATGAATACAAGCATTTTCAATTAAAGCTTTTAATTTTTAACCGAAATTGGAAATTTATAATATTTATGTATTTAGGGCAAAAAAAACATGATTAAGATAGCTAAGCTAGTATCTCGCGACCGTTGCCGAGCTAAAGATATATTCGTATAAGAAAAACAAAAACACCGATAAAAGAACAATATGACAGTCACCCCAGTCGATAATCCCATTACAAATATATTTCCTATAAGAAAATTTAATTTTACGACGGCAACGGTTCAGTGTTCGTTTTCAATGGCAACATTTTCACTGATTTCTATTAAACTTTGGTAATAAATGAAATAGAAGTACTGGAATCGGAATAATCTGTAACAATGAAACCATTTATACAATCAGAGAGATTAATCATACGATTAAAGAAACCAACAAAAAATATTACAAATATTACAGTTAGTGAACTGATGTGTAAACAAAACAAAAGCCAATGAAATTGACACTTTTCTAAAGATATTTTTTAAATTTATTTTACTGGTTTGTTTTATTTTTATATTTTAAGGCGGAATAAAATGATTAGTATTTAATTTAATATTTTTTATACCCTGCGCCACACTGTGGAACAGGGTATTGTAAGTTAGTGCATATGTTTGCAACACCCAGAATGAGACGAACTAGACATATGGTGTCTTTGGCAATGTTGCTTAGGACCGGCCCCTGAGTCGATCTAGCAATGTCCGTCCGTGCGTCCGTCCGTCTGTCTGTGAACACATTTTGTGATCAAAGTCTAGTTCGCAATTTTAGTCCAATCAACTTCAAATTTGGCACAAGTATGTGTTTTGGGTCAGAATAGAACCCTATTGATTTTTAAAGAAATCGGTTCAGTTTTAGATATAGCTCCTATATATATCTGTCGCCCGATATCTACTACTAATATGACCCCAGAAGCCACTACTTTAAACTTTGCAATTTTTTTGGAGTGCAATTGTTTGGAGAGTCGTAAAGTGTGTCAAATTTGGTTGAAATGGGTTCGGATTTAACTGCCGCCCGATATACGCTCATATGGCCCTTATTTGCTTTAAATTTTGTACAGGGAGTAGAATTAACGTTCTCGACATATATGCCAATTTTGGTTGAAATCGGTTGAGATTTAGATACAGCCTTCATATATGTATATCTTTCGTCCGATTTACACTCCTATGACCCCGAGGTCATATTTGTAATCCGATTTACGTGAAGTTTTGCATAGGGGGTAGAATTCATATTGTATCTGTGCATACCAAATTTGGTTGAAATCGTTTTTTTTTTTTTTTTTATTGCGGCAAAATTGGCCAATATACCCACATTTTCCTCGTAAAAACGCCTCTGCTAAGTCGAAAATAACTCCAATTTGCCTATACTTCTAATATATACCTATCGGCCCATAAATAGTTAATACAATTTTGCAAAGTTGACTAAAAATTGCTTTTACTAACATTGCGAATTATGAGAAACTGAATTTTAATAAAGTGAATGAATTTCGAAAAATCCTAAAATTTCTTGATATTCCCTATCAAATCCCAAAAACTTTTAGATATATATGTACATTTAAAATTTCTCAATTTGTTTAAGAAATTGCAAATGCCACACAATACTTGAATAATTCACAACAGATCTCTCCATTTTCCTAGTATTGCCGATTTCTGAGTGTCTGGCGGTGATTGTTTTTATATTTGATCGAGGCAATATGGTTGCAAAAATATCTGAAAAAATTTAAGGGCGTTTTCGTTTCGCAAAAAATGTGTTGCCATGGTGTTACACTACTTTTTCTTTCATTATATTTTCGCTCAAATATTGAGGGATGCAGGATCCAAAATCTATGACAGAGTCCTTCATATTTGGCAATCAATTTCGAGAATGTTGCACATTTTCCCAATCGAAATCGCCATTACATTATTCCATATTGCATTTCAACAATTTTTCGTAAATATTTTTCATGTAATAACCATGTTTCAGCACAAATTACTTGGTTTTCTTCACATTTTATTTTAAAAATATTGAAATGGTTCTTCGAACACAAGTGGTATAACAATTTTTTTGGTAAATTTCACCATCACAGCGATAGGGATAAAATACAACCTTGAAATGCAGGAAGGGATACTTTGACTATCGAAACAGTGGATGAACCAAGAGTTATGCTGAATGGATTACGCTATCGTTGAAGATGGATGGTATTCACCTGACTGTCGTTTACTTTTAACAAGACGACGCTACGTGACCTACGAGCAACGAAATTATTGCCCTTTTAATGGAAAAAAGTTGGTCGGCGACATCATATGATTTAACACCCTGCGACTTTTTTCTTTAGAGTCGCATTAACAATAAGGTGTACACCAACTGTCCGGCTACGATTCAAGAACGTGAATACAGAATTAGTGAGTTCATCGGCAGCAACTTAAGATCATCTAAGCGTTATCGTGGTGGCCATTTGGATGATATTCCATTATAAACGGAAGCCTTCCTTTTGTTATGAAAAATATCCGAACAAAAAAAGTACATTTTTCATTGAATGCAAAAAAGATGATTTATTCATTTTAAAGGTGGGTAATAAGTTCGATTTTAGCCGCTAAAATAAAAAAATCGACAATAACGAAGAAAATTATATTTTATTATAACTTGATAGGGAATGATCCAATGCAACAATTTAAAACGTTTATTTTCTGTGAAATTAATTATTTAACTCAGAAATTCGGCACGATAATGCTAACAAAATATTGGCCCTAAAGGATGAAGAAATTTATATAACGTGGAACTTCACCGACAAAAGTGGGTCGTCTTCGTACATTATAACATAAAATACCATTACAAAATTGTTGGGTTATTTACTTCACAGATGCTTATATGACAACTGTCAACTATTATTAAATTTATTTTCATTATTAACTATTTGCTAACTCTATTATTATTATTACCTTTTATTTTTGCAATTCCAAATGCTTTAGCTGCGCACAAAAATCCCACATAAAACGGCTTTCTTATTTTAAATTTTATATTTTAATTTAAAACGTAATCACACTAGGATTTATATTTAAAAATATAAGAATCTTTCACATGTTTAAAAACACAATTTATCGACACACATGCATATTTATACAATTCATCTAAATAAATTTAGCTAATTCAAAAATCACACAATACTACAGATGAAATTTATTAAAAATTGATTATAAACATTGCAATCTTTTTTTCAAAACGAATTGCATTTCCAAATATCAATCAACTTTTTCAAATAGATTTCCTGCACAATTTGATACTACAGGTAGAATTGGTAACCCTGGACATCTGGAAGTAAACACAAAAAATAAAGAACCGAATAAAAACGTTGAGCTGAATGGTGGCAAATTCGCATAAAGAGAAAAATAAAGAGATGGCAGAGCAGAGCAGCCGGGCGACCGACGACGACGTCGAGGTTTCTATGCTGACGTGAGTGTGTGTGTAAACTTCGTTGAAGTCGTATGGTTTTTGTTGTTTCTTTGTGCTTTTTTTTGAGTTTTGTACTTTTGTTTTTATGTTTGGCACAAAGAAAACTTCAAAAATACCGGGTCATTGTTTGTCTTATTTTCCACCGCCACCGAGAACGCAAGGCACAGACTCACACACAGTAAAACAGGCACAATTGATGAGAAATGACAGTTGTCGAGACTTTTTCGCACTACCAAAAAAACTTAAACAGACGGCAGGTGTTTGTGGACGGACAAGTCAGACACTTTTCTACTAAATTTGAAACACTATTCATATGGTCAATAGCTATTTTAAATTTCGAATTTAATGTTTTCGTTATTCTTATTATTTTATTAATGTTTTCCAGCCTCTTTGCAAAATCACTACCGAATACTTTCAAATGACGGCCAAGTTTATGCAAACACACACTTTTGATTGTGGGGAAGTTATCAACTTCATTTCCACAAAAGAGAACGAAGCCACGAATAATTTGGTCTTAACGGCGATGAGAACTTTAATGCAAAGCGGCAGGTCTTGCATTTATTAAACGCTATAATATGATCTTATTTATAACTTATTTTTCAACTTCACAATTTGAAATCACTCAGGAAATGAGGGAATTATGTTAGGTTTAGCTTTAACATTTCACTAGTTTTATAAATTAGTGTCTAAAGTACGGTGGCTTTACATTTATCATTATTAGGTTTTTTTTTATTATTTTTTAAGAAATATTTAAGTGTATTTAATTTGGAAATTTTTCAATATGAAATCGTTTATTTTTTGTCTATTTTTATTTTATCAAACATATGTAATATTGAAATATCATAGATTGAAAGTATTTCAGAATTTATTTAGGTCAATTTTCTAAGCCTTATTAAATTTGAACCAAATTATTAATAAAATTGTTATATTCAATATAATCTTTGTTAACTTTTGCAATTTTTACCAATATATGAAAAAAATGGGTTAGGAAGGAGCAATTGCAGTTTATGGGCCCCTCACCGAATTGCTTAAAATTAATATATGTTGTGTCATTCGGTGAGCTGATTTCAACCCATACCCGGGGGAAGTACACGGGTCTTGAGATATAGCTCTCCAAAGGGTCAATAAAAACTTGATATATCTCTTTTGTTTTTTGTCCAATCTAGAACTTGGTATCATATGAAAGCTTATTCAATGCACTTTTATACGCAAAAAAATATTTTATAAATTATTTTAATATAAATAATTTAGTTTGGGAGATATAAATAAAAAAAGAAAATGTTTACCCTAATTTTTTGTTATTTTCGTTCTTTCCCAAAAACTCTTCGATTATACGCTATGATTTTTTATACATAGTTCGATTTTAGCCGCTAAAACATGATTTTTTCACGATTACTTTTCTTTAATAATCCATTTTAAGTAATACAAACTTTGTGAAAATTTGCTTTGGGCTTTTCCCCATCAAGTTATAATAAAATTTGCAACAAATATGTATAATTTCATGCATTTTTCTTACTGATTTAGTTTTCACTTTAGCGATTTTAGCGGCTAAACTCGAACTTAATACTCACCTTATCCCAAAAACTCTTCTATTATACGCTATGATTTTTTATACACAGCTTGAAATAATTAAATAATAAATTATAATAAAATCTGCAGCAAGTATGTATAATTGTATGCCTTTTTACTGAAGAAACAAAAGAGATATATCAAGTTATTATTGACCCTTTGGGGGGCTATATCTCAAGACCCGGGTACTTCCCCCGGGTATGGGTCACTTTGTTGAAATCAGCTCACCGAATGACACAACATAAATTAATTTTAAGCAATTCGGTGAGGGGCCCATAAACTGCAGTTGAGCCATGAAAAATATTTGTCTGGTAGTTGTCTTCCGAGATTTTTTTCGGGAAGGGTTGAAAATATTGGGGAACATTATACATCTCCAGGTCCACTTCTATGAATTGTTCAGTTCGTATTCTAAAATCAATTTTATAACTTGTTAGGAATAAATAATAAATTGCGAATGTCATGAAATAGAAATCCTTTGCAGCTCATAATTCGAGAAATATGCTTGTCCGAAATTAAATTGAATTACTTTAATTCAAATTAAACCTCTGAACAAAAAATCTTGTAACAAAGTGAACAACCCAGCATTTCATAAAAATTACAAAGTTTGTTTTTTATTTGTTTAATTCTTTTATTTTTGCTCTTTTTATGTAATTTTATGCCTATAAATAACCGAATTAGTAAATTACAATTACTAATATAAATTTTATTCCATGACATTGATTCATGATAATGAAAAGTCGTATAAATCCATGGACAAATTTAAATATCCGGACATTGGTAAAATAATTGATGGACGGCTTTTCTTTTCTTAGAACGGCTAAGCTTTTAATAGACTGGCTTTATTCTCTGCTAAAAACACAGCCGCAGAGACAAACACACACGCACACATTAGCCCAACAACTCTGCACTGCGCGTTCTCTTTTGCAAAACACTCACGCACATACATACGCTGTCACTGCGAAAAACTCATCTCCACTTTGAAAACTATGGGACGCTGTATAAAAATAAAAACAACAATGCAAAGGGTTTTTCTTTGATTCTTGGCTTGCTCTCTTTTCTCTTCTCTATCTTTTGTATTTTTTTTGTTTGGGACAAAAGCAATTTTTTTCTATTTGGAACAAATATTTCTGATTGGATTGCTATTTTAATTCAATTAAATTATTTTGTTTGCTTTAGTTTGGTTGATGATTATTGCTTTGTGGCATACCGCACTACCACTACACATTTACAATGGCTTGCTTTTATTTACTTTTTCTTTTTTTTGTATTTTTATTTATGTTTGTTATCTTAACGGTTGCTCACTGCTGTTTTTGACAGATAAAAACGGCGCGCTCCTAGTATGGCGAGTTTGACAGACGGGTAACAACTGAGTTCATAGATTATCTGAGTACCCAAGTGTGCATAGCGCTTCTTCTTTCTGTTTAGATAAAAGTTGCACACTTCAGGTTCAAACATGTTGGTTCAGTGATGCCAATCTGGTGATTGAATTACTAAATTTAGTGCTTTTAGATTTCCAAAAAGCACCAAATTGCATTTTTAGTGCATTTTCAAAAAAAGCATCAATTTGAATATGGATGATTTTGATACGAAAGTTCTGATTACATTGTCAAAAGCTTGAGAAACTCAACTTTATTGCCAAATATCGAATTTGATTGTTATAAATGTGGTATTGACACTTATTTTAATCAAGATTGTGATTTAGGGTATTATTTTAAAAAGTCTAGCGTCGAGTGCAATAACGTTTGTATTAAATTCAGAAAAGTACTCATAATTGAAATAATACAAAATTCAAATAGACACCCTTCAAATATTAAAAAGCTAGAATTAATATTTTCAAATTTTGTGACAAAGAAATTATTTTCTCCTCTGAAAAAATATTTTGAAATTTGAAATTCATTACTGATCAAAAGGAATCGAAACGAAGGTGGGTATTATGTTTGAGTATAGCCGCTAAAATTGTCATTTTTCACGATTACTTTTTTTAATAATCCATTTTAAGTAATACAAACTTTGTGAAAATTTGCTTTGGGCTATTCCCCATCAAGTTATAATAAAATCTGCAATAAGTATGTATAATTGTATGCCTTGTTACTGATTTAGTTAAAGGTGAGTACTATGCTCGGGTTTCGAGTTGAAAATCAATTTATTTTTGCGAATACCTTTAGTGAAATTATAAAACATATTCCATAATATCTTTCCGAAATTTAGAGGAACAAGAAACTTCACATCAATTGAGTTAATTTATCTGCTTTGTATTGAACTGTTTTAATAAAGTAACCGCGAAAATTTCAACTCGAAATGCTAACATAGAACCTTAAAAGTAAAATAAGCATTAAAAAAATATAGAACTGTTCACTTGGATATAGGTTCATAATTTCATTTAATTTAAAATTCTTCAAATCAATACCCAAAAGTCCCATAATACATCTTTGAAGGTATTTTAGTATATTGAAATTAAGGTGGCTGGAGTATTTTTTGTGGTGGGAACTGGTATGTTAGAATTTATAATAAATATATGTTTGGTGCTTTTTTCCCCTCCGGAGTGGTCATCACTGTGTTGGTTATCTGTTTTGTATGTTGGCTGGTTCGTTTGCAACATTTTTTAATTTATGTTTTAAGTTGTATTCTTAGCAAGCATATGTTTTAATAGCTGTGTTCGCGATTTAAAATAATTGTTGGTTGTTAAATTTTTCATTTATAGCTGAGTACTATGTTCAGTTTTTCAAGCTGAAATCCAGTTTATTTTCACGGTTACTTTTTTTAATTAATAAATTTAGAAATACATATAAAATTATTTTCAATCAATTCCTTAGATCTTTTCCAACCATTATTTAGCAAGACTTGATCAAAATATAATCGCCTTCATAAATATATTTGTACTTTTAATTTAATGTTGTGGTGAAAAAACCGAACATAAAATACAGCGAAAGAGAGAAAAAAAAATAAATTAGCAAATAAAGAAATAATTTTAAAAGTCACTTTGTTATCAGAGCGACAAAAAAATCGTTAGCACTATCGATGATTTTATTTTAAGGTACTATCGATAGCGATAATATCGAAGAAACTCACATTACTAAAACACCGGCGATGATACATATTAATGTTGGTAAAAATAAACCAAACTGGTTCCAATTTATATTACCCTGCTAACATTTTTTGTATTTGATGGCACTTCTGAGAATCTTCTTCACGTTGGAAAAAGTCAAAACTCGTCGTCTACCACACCAACCCACCAAAAAAATGGAAGTTGTTCAACAAACACTTCTTTTTAAGAGCATCCCGGCATCTCCCATCAATTTTTTCCATTTTCGGTGAAGTTATTTTCGACCAGTTTTCGAAAATGCGCCATTTGGCCGTTTAAAGTAAAAAATTAAACATGTCGCAGAAAATAAAAGAAAATGAACAAAAAAGTAAAAAACAATGAAAATAAATTTAGAAATTTCATTTCTGCTTGGATTTGAATTTGTGTCGGTTGACTTTTTCACTTCCATGGAGAAGGTTTTGCAAATTACTAGAATTTTAAATTTTTTATTGAGAAAAATGGAATAAAATATAAGTTTTTCAAATTGTAAAAATTAGAATATAAAAGTGCAAATAGAAATTGTAATAAAAATAAAAAGTGAAAAATTAAGAAAAGTGATTTTTTCGTTATATAAATGTCTTCATTCAAATGAACTTCCAAGGCAATGCAAAGGATCCGAAAACGAAGTAACTCCGGCCTATGACAATCCCATGTAAAATTCATTGGAGATGATCTAAGTTTGCACTACTTCCGGATCAAAAGTTGGGGAACCAAACTACCTTTTTGGAAGTTCTTGTTTTACGTTGACGTTACTATATTAAAGTATCGCATGAGTGCAATTATTAGGTGCCTTTTTAGATAAATTTTGAACGAAACCAATAAGAACACCTTCAAATTGTTAGACAAAGTTCATTTTAAAATAGTGCGAAAAAAATCTTTGTAGTCAATGAAAACACTATTGTTTAGATGTCTATTAATTTAAAAAAGTATAAATTCTTCCATGTATGACATTTATACAAAATCACATTAAATTTAATGTTTTACATTAATAAAGGTATGATGTTGAATTACAACTTGCAATTCTGCTGATGTACCAGGGCTGGAAAAATCTCTCAAAAAAATATAACTTTATTCCATTTGGAATGTCGTAAAGTTTTCACCAATATACCTTTCACAAATTTAAGCGTAATGACTATGTTTTCAGTACTTAATTTTAGTTTTTAATTTGCGCTTGGGGTTTCTCTTGTAATAATAGTGACGACAAAATACTTTCGTGTACATTTCGTTCTTTTTGGTAAATTTTCACATTTCAGCTAGCGTTTGTTGTAGTGCCACTTACGAGACTGTGGTAGCTATGGGGATGAAATCGAACTTTGAAATGCTTTCAAGATGGAGGGATCAAAGCCGATGGATGGGACCCAATTATCGAAGAAAATCCAATTTTTGGGTGCTTCGGTTGAACCGGCTTTTTCAAGTTCGCAACAACCTGCATTCGGTTTATGTATTTTCAAAGTAAACTTTAAAGTCATATGTATCCAACTACATTTGAGTATTTTAATGAACTGCAATGAAGACATTTCCAAACAGTTAACACGCACATATAGAATATGTCTATATTTTAGTAAATTATCTAGTTTTTTCACTGTTTTTCGTAGCAATAAATTAGATGTTCTTTTCACAATTATGCGTTTTTATAAAAATCTGTTTTGACGGTTTACACCGGCTAGCGGTTTTGGAAAATAGTGCATTTTTTATCACTCTAGTCGCAATTTTCCCATCCTTATTGTGGCAAGTCTTTTTGCTTGTATATAAAGGGTGATTTGTTAAGAGCTTGATAACTTTTTTAAAAAAAAAAACGCATAAAATTTGCAAAATCTCATCGGTTCTTTATTTGAAACGTTAGATTGGTCCATGACATTTACTTTTTGAAGATAATTTCATTTAAATGTTGACCGCGGCTGCGTCTTAGGTGGTCCATTCGGAAAGTCCAATTTTGGGCAACTTTTTCGAGCATTTCGGCCGGAATAGCCCGAATTTCTTCGGAAATGTTGTCTTCCAAAGCTGGAATAGTTGCTGGCTTATTTCTGTAGTCTTTAGACTTGACGTAGCCCCACAAAAAATAGTCTAAAGGCGTCAAATCGCATGATCTTGGTGGCCAACTTACCGGTCCATTTCTTGAGATGAATTGTTCTCCGAAGTTTTCCCTCAAAATGGCCATAGAATCGCGAGCTGTGTGGCATGTAGCGCCATCTTGTTGAAACCACATGTCAACCAAGTTCAGTTCTTCCATTTTTGGCAACAAAAAGTTTGTTAGCATCGAACGATAGCGATCGCCATTCACCGTAACGTTGCGTCCAACAGCATCTTTGAAAAAATACGGTCCAATGATTCCACCAGCGTACAAACCACACCAAACAGTGCATTTTTCGGGATGCATGGGCAGTTCTTGAACGGCTTCTGGTTGCTCTTCACTCCAAATGCGGCAATTTTGCTTATTTACGTAGCCATTCAACCAGAAATGAGCCTCATCGTAAAGCGCGAAACACATTTCGAACCGAACACTGATTTTGGTAATAAAATTCAATGATTTGCAAGCGTTGCTCGTTAGTAAGTCTATTCATGATGAAATGTCAAAGCATACTGAGCATCTTTCTCTTTGACACCATGTCTGAAATCCCACGTGATCTGTCAAATACTAATGCATGAAAATCCTAACCTCAAAAGAATCACCCTTTATTAGCACTTTTAACGCGGAAAAAATGCAAATTAATGTTTTTGAATCCTTCTAAAATCTGGATCTGACGGGATCTGTTGTTGGGAATCCAACAACAGCCATATACGATATCATAATCTCACCGGAAAAGCACTGCCGCTATTGAGAAGTTGTACCATATCAAGTTACTAAATTAAATAAGCGTATCCAATAAGAAAAATTTCAAAAATATATTTGTTTTCTCAATTTATTTTATTCATTCATTCATTCATACTTTATTTGTAATTTCAAAGCCCCATGGCCAATTATAACATTTTATTTTATTTTAAAAATTCAAATTCCACACATATATGAATGTTTATGGCTTCTGGCCTATTACCCATTTTGAATATTCATCATTTCTTCTTTTTTCTTTTCATTCGTAACATCATACTCAATTTTTGTTGCAACAGTCTCATACATGTGTGAAGAAGCGATTTGGACATCGTGTGTACTAAAATAATTGAACATTGTTAACGCCGTTGGTTTTTAATATGGGGTTTGTTTAGTTAGTTTATTGCTTCGAAGGCAACTTGGGAGTCTTTTAGATAACAAATCGATGTGTACATAAACAACACGCTAATAATGGTCGGTATAAAGTAGTCTCCACGGTCGGTACAGCGGTAACATAATCGTTTACAGAAATTTGCTTAGTATGCAAATAGCACGTTTATGTTATGTAATTTCTTACACCGGGAGAATTGTTATGGATGCCAGATGTTGTTGGCTGCAATGCCAGCATTTGATCGATGCGATATTATTTTGCCTTTTGTTAATCCCGCTGTGAACCTCTTTCGGAAATTTCCTATAAGAAAATAATAGATATATGTGGAAATTCCGTAAAGGGTGACAAATCCGCTAGGTCATGTTCGGGTGTTGCGGGGACATGTTGGAATAAACCAAGTTTGATTTTTTTGTTAGGGGATGTTCGCCCAACATTATCATTATTGTCCTTATAAAAACAAACATTTAAAAAATGGAATTAACAAAGGATCGCCAATTCTGGTAGGAAGTTTTAGAATTGTACAAATCCAAACCAGAATTATAGAAGGTGAAAAGTGAAGAAAAATATTACTTACGAAGATCTTATAAAAAATGCAAAGAAATCGATTCTAATGCAAACAAAGAGTTCGTAACAAAATAATCAGTAGTTTTCGCAGTGCATATAGAAGGGAATTAAAAAAGTAAACTAAAGTTTGAAATGAGGACTGAGAGCTCAAGAGGAATACGTACCGAAGTTGTTGTACTACGTTGCTATTCATTCGAGACCAAGAGGAACCTTTACAAAGAGAGTGCGTCGGAATTGCCTCAGATTACGAGGATGAATTTCGGACAAAAATGGTAATTGAAAAATTAATTGACACAGTATCTGATACTGTGTCAATTAATTTTTCAATCAGATATCAATAAAAATTTATCTTTTATCCTTTTTTATGCTTCGAATATTTGCCTGCCATGGAACGGATCCAATAACATATTTGAGTTGAAATATTTACAAAATCGATCTCTTGTATCTTTAGAAGAGTTTCTACTGAGTGTCTTTGCCAAATTCATCAATTGTAAGTGATTTAGTCACCAGTCACCACTTGTTACTTCGCCACTCAAAATCTCCATGAAAATAGGTATTACATTTCTTTGCACGCAAGAAATTATGCAGATGACAACAAGCCATTACAATTTTTTTAGTTTTTTTTTTCTGGGAAAAGTTCAATAGGTTTTATGAGTACTCTAACCCTCGATGATATTATGCCAAACACATTTTCCGATACACGCCTTCCTTTGTTAAACCATCTTCAGGATATGGCTTCATAATATTTTGAGAAAATTGTGTTTGGGATGCATCTGCTCTTGGTATGTTCAATTTCCCTTCTTGTAGGTTAAGTTAGGTTAAAGTGGCAGCCTGATTAAGTTTCAGGCTCACTTAGACTATTCAGTCCATTGTGATACCACATTCAACTAAAAGTACCTATTACATATGGGCACTTCTAGTTTTAACCACTGAACCTTCTCTATAATTTTCTTTTGTTGAACCAACCAGATTGTACCAAAAACATTAACAGACACTTAACTTAACGTTTTCCAAGTCCGCAAGTAATCTAAAGCTATATGTCCCTAAAATTCGCTTACGCCTTATACAAAATGCAGGATACTCACACAAGAGTTGTTCACTTCTTGTAAGAACTTGCAAAATTTTGTGGCATCGAAAACACCACCGTCCGAAACACGGCCATTCACCCCAACATGAATCATTATGTATTCATAGTTAGCATTGACTACTGCCATTAGAACTATGCTAAATGATTTTTATAATTGAAATAGTATTAACCACTATTCGGAGGTTTTTTAATTTGGATATGTTCCATTGAGAGTTGAACTGTGTCCCTCTGTCTTTCCATTCGTCTTCGTTGGTAGGTACCAATAAACAAGTGAATTAAATATAATAAACAATTATTTCATTTCCATTTAATCAGATATCTCCAGAAAGGAAGAAAAAGAAGCAAAAAACAATGGCAGATGAGTTTTTGGAAATGGCCACTAAACGCATGAAACAATCTGATGAATATGCCCAAACATTGGCAGATGCGTGGGCTGCAGACTTAAAAAAGGAAATTGATGATATTCTCTATGAAGAAAAACTAGGAAATTTAAACCAGAACGCATCAAAAGTAAATTCTACTTCACGAAATGCTGTTGTGTCTCAACACTGCGAACTCAAGGAGATCTTCAACAACTACTGTCTTCATGCAAAGTAGATCATATTCATCGCAATATAACCACGTGTCATATGCAACGAACAGTTCTATGTCATGTATGGTTAGGTTAGGTTAGGTTATGTGGCAGCCCGATGTATCAGGCTCACTTAGACTATTCAGTCCATTGTGATACCACATTGGTGAACTTCTCTCTTATCACTGAGTGCTGCCCGATTCCATGTTAAGCTCAATGACAAGGGACCTCCTTTTTATAGCCGAGTCCGAACGGCGTTCCACATTCCAGTGAAACCACTTAGAGAAGCTTTGAAACCCTCAGAAATGTCACCAGCATTACTGAGGTGGGATAATCCACCGCCGAAAAACTTTTTGGTGTTCGGTCGTAGCAGGAATCGAACCCACGACCTTGTGTATGCAAGGCGGGCATGCTAACCATTGCACCACGGTGGCTCCCTATGTCATGTATTATACTCAAGATTCGATTTCTGTTTTTGACAATGAGGATTTGGAGAACAAGCCACCTTATTTAGAATCACAATATGTGGAATACATTTCAGTATCTGAGGAAATCTTATTGGAGAGACCCCAATTTCTTAAGATTCAAATAATCATAGCTCTTCCGCAGTTCCTTTTGTGGTCATCCCAGAGTCATCGTTACGCAGAGGTTTTACCAGTCATGCTTCGAAAAGTTGAACCGTCTTATTCAAGAGAAGGAAATCATTCATTGCCCACTGGAATTCAAATCAAATGTTGCTATATTTACCGTAATCAAATTAAAATACAATTCAGTTTCGGAATATCCGCGAGACTAAGAAGCACATACGGGTATACTGCAAGTACGTATTCTTTTCGGGCAAAAAAAGACACTGGAGAAAAATTTTGAAATTGAATAGAGAAAAGTAGTTAAAAAAAGAGTCATATTAGAAACTATAGAGACAGAGAGTTTGAAAAAAAAAAAAAAAAAATATTAGAAAAATTATGTTAGAGAAAAAGGAAGCTTGCAAAAAACAAAAGGAAATAATTTTATAATAATTTAACTAAGAAAACGAAAAAAAGGAAGACTTCAATAGCCATGTGCCTTTAGAAAAGGAGGGAAGTTTGAATAACCGACACCAAGAATTTTAAATTACCAATAATATCAATCATCGCCTAAATTTAATTTAAAAGCGAATCACGCCCGGCCGCCAATCTCTAGAACTGAATGAGAGACATTTTGGAAATACGTTCGAGGATAAAATGCTGAATGGGCACGGATCAACTTTTATTGAAACCAAAATCTAAATCAACTATTTGGTCCACGACGAGCTTCATTTCAATATCGCCTTCTTAATTGAACTACAAAGAAGAAAGCTTCATTTCATTATCGCCTTCTTAATTAAGCTACAAAGAAGAAAGAAATTGTTGAAAACCTCGAGAGGAAAAGGAACAAAATTTTAAACCCGTCATAGGATGATGGAAATAACTACTACTGATACAGATTTTTACACTATATAAGTATTTAAGTTATTTATCCATATTATTACACATATTTATCATTTCATATAAACATTTTCTACCATTTAAACGGCTTCAAGATCCTCCATCAACAGGCCTGGTGACAGCGAGGGATATCTTGGGTAAGTCCGACCATATTTATGTTCATTATTTCTATATATTCATTATTACTTCTTTACTACATTATTACTCGTGAACTACTACAACAACAATTTATCTTTAAATTTACACTAACTTTATTATCCTAGAATATTAGGTCATAATTCGATAGATTTTTGTACTTACCATTTCATTGCTTATTAAAACCTTATCCACTTGCATAATTTTCCATCCGTTTGTTAAATATACATATTAAACTGATTCGACTTTAAAATGAATTGCTAACTTTCATTTCGATGGTGCGAAAGGTAATGATGGTTAGATAAAGGATTTGTAATTCGTGGGCTGATATTGTTATGTCACCAGGTAGGGTGGGTAAAGAAATATGAGCCGCAGTTAAACACCTAAGCCGGCTCGTCTCAGTTAAGTCACTTTCATTTTTCGGTATCTACTACAAAGTTTTTGAGGCATGTCAAATACACATGTACATACACACACACACACCTTTAAGAGCTACCTTATCTTCCTAATTTCTGTATACGGATCCGTAATCTATCCCTGAAGGAAAACGAACTCTCCCAAGACTGAGCAAGGCCGAGAGCCAGAAGGTAGCCATTTCCGGAGGAGACAGATTTATCGAGAGGATCGTTACAATACACTACTAGTCACTATTAAAGACGAATCCACGAACGTGAAATTTTGGTGTTCTGAAATCCACTGGTTTTTTAACTTATCTGCCATCAGCTGTTTTGCAGTAACCATCAAAACATTCACGAGGGTGGAAATCAAAGTAATTGGAAATAAAAGAAATGAAATATTTTATTTAATAAAACACATGTATTATTACCTCATATATGCTGAATTTAAAAAAAAAAAAATTAAAAAATAACCTATAGAAATTAAATTTTGACAAAATTTCCTATAGAAATAAAATTTTAACAAAATTTTCTATAGAAATTAAATGTGTTATTATTTGCTACAACAACTCCATGAAAAACGACGTGTAACAAAATGAGGTAATGTATGTCTTACCCCCAATTCCAAGAGGCTCCGTTAGTGTTACGTCAGCTAACGAACTTTTAAACCGTACTATGGACACATCTGTCACCTTATCTATGAATTCTATATGCCAGTTAGGTAACTGCTGAAAATTTTCAAGTGAAATTAAACCGGAGAAAATATATCTGCAATTTACTTTTTGTTAAGTTGCAGTTAAAGATTAACGAAGCTACATGGAAATGGTCGTTAGTAAAAAAGAAACCAAAGCAAGGTTGAGCGTTGATCTGAAAGACTGAACTAATTGCCTATAATGTTATTTCAAGAAGTAGGAAATGTAATACAAAGGAGATCTGGTAATTTATCAATGTTTGCTTCGGAATTTGAGGAAATATGGGTGAGAACTACAACGTATGAACGTCCATAAATTAAAATGAAACTCGAATTCCTTCCTATGGCGAGACAATGTAAAAATATTTCTGAGCAAATTTTCACGAACAAGATATATTTTACAAATTAATATAATAAATATTTACTAATTTTGTGTTAGCCTAATATCAACGCAGGCTGATTTTTCGTCCAAATCAATTACTTTACATATTATTACAATTTTAATGCGAGCTAATTGGGCATGAAGATTAAGGAATAGGTATTATTAAGCTATTAAAAGAAAATGCCAGATACCCATCTTACAAGCCTGGCTATACATATGTATCAGTGTCTGCCAATCCACATTTCCATAGTCTCTAGTAAGATCTGGCTGGGTGAGATGATTCAATTTGGGTCTTATATGCTAATTTCCTATGAAAATTACATACGAGAATTATTTCTCCCAATTTGAGCCATTTTTTTTTTCACCACCACTGTGCATCATCTTTTCATATATCTACAATCCCAAATACTTGCTTTTATGTTGTCTTTTAACACAGTGCAAATGGCATAACAAGTTTCCATGACGATTTGACTTACTGTGATTAGGGACATCGCACAATGAAATTTCAAATTTTCGAAAGATTGTCCGCTGGCTAGAAACCTGAGGCATGTGGACAGTCTTGGCCTCGGAGTTATAGCATCCCTCATTACAGTAGCTTTCTTTAAAATATATGGCCTTACTTTCTCCAATAGTTCATCGAAAACTTCTACTTCCATGCGATAGAAATTTTGGAAATCTAGATCTAACTCATCCAACATGTGCTAACATGAATATGTGGATCTCTTCAGGAACCATTAATTTTGCCATATATCCGGCTTTTTTAGTTGTTTCTTCCTTTTTTATTTAAACAAACGGCTCCAGCTAATAACATTATTTCCTTTTCGTCCATATTGATTGTTTATGCTGCTTCTTCTTCTTAGTTTTCCCATGTTGTTATCATATTTGTTCGTGCAGTGTAAAGGCAAAACTTGAGCCAACACACAGCAAACACGCGAACCTATGTCGTATCGCTCCGATGAGAAATACATGTAAACTGTGTTATCGATAGTATCTTCTACTACCTGTGACTTTTATCATAAGAAATGCGTAGTCATTTAAGGTAACGATATGTTAATAAGGACGATGTTCACGACTGGTTATATTTGCTCCAATAAGAAATAGTAAATAAACTGTCTTATCGACATATGTACGCATACCAAAGACAACATACTTGCTTGGAAGTAATGTCAAGGAATTAAAAAAAAAAACACACAAAAACAAAACATTTAATTCCATCTAGTAAAAAAAAATATTTCTTTTTATCACGGTCAAACAAGTGATTTACTTAGCGAATCCTCGATTCCTATGAAGTTTGTTATGTAGATAATGGAGCACTAAAGTTAACACAAAATTATGACAAAGACTTGTGGCAGTATAATCTAAACTCCTACGAAATCGATGTTGCTTGTATATGGCCGAAATGCCAAGGAACCGAATTGCAATTCATAGGCGATAACATTTTTCGAAAGGCAATTCAGAGTGGAAAACGAACAAGAAAGAAGGCTCAAAAATCAAATAAGTGAATTTTTATAGTATTATTTACAAGCCAACAAAAGCATTTCTTTCTAAGTTTACTTAAAAATAGTTTTATCCACAATTAAATTCAAACTTAATAATGTTCTTCAATATGAGGTTTATATGTTAAAAATTAAAATCAATATCAGCCAAAAGGTCGCACGATGTTGAAATTTTGCATAACTAAATTACTGGGCCTTTATCCTCGATAGCATAACGAATAACTTTTGATATAAGCGTCCAAAAAATTCGAAATTTTGACAGGATGTAATTCACAAAAATCCGAATAAAATACAACGAACTACATCAAAACACGCTAAGTCGACTTAGCGTACTCTGGAATGAGGGCACCGATGCAAATTACTACCAGCAAAAGCATTTAACTAAAAAACCAATTAAATGTAATTAAATGCCATACTAAAATGGAGGAAAATAAACTTGTATTCTCTACGAAACGGCCAATATGAACTAATATGACCACAAATTCGCAACTATGTATTGTGTGTGCCGACTTATGAATATCCTATATGTGTATAATATCCATTTTGGAAAAATTAGATATCACCAACTACAAATGCGGGCACTCCGTGGGACTCAGCTTCGTATTGTAGCACCACCTTGCTCTTGATTCTGTGTCAGCAGAAGAACGGAAAAAGAGGTACTGACATCCACCAATTTCAGCACAAATAAAACAAAGAAGAAGACAATTGGAAAAGGTTCCACACCGAAAGAATTATGTTCTCTCAACAGGCCCAAAGCCTACCAGCGCTGGGGCACATATAGCTAAATGAATTATTGTATATAAAGGTGGGTACTATATTCAGCTTTCGAGTTGAAATTTTCGTTTTTTACTTTACTACAATAGTTCAATACAAAGCAGATAAATTAACTCAATTGATGCGCAGTTTCTTTTCATTTATAATTTTGAATATATCAGAAAAAGTAATCGCAAAAATAAAGTGATGTTCAACTCGAAAAACGAACATAGTACCCACTAGAGGTCTGCATCGAATAACTTTTCACTACATGTATGCAATTCGCTGTCGAATATAGTACATACACTGTCTTTCTCTCAGAGCGCAAGTAGTGAAGTGAAGAGAACACTTGCTTGTCAAATACCACCAAGTACTTATCCGAAACAATATGTGTTCCGAAAAAAAGGAACAATAAAAATGTAAGTACTTGAGAAAAAGTACAACATGGATTATCTTCACTTCACGTGGTACCACAAGTATTGCTCAGTTATGTGCGAAGCAAAACTTTCTATTATTATTAATCATTGATATGTATGTATGTACATATTTCATATATTTATGTATGTCACACACTTACCTTAACGTTTGCCGTTCTTTATATTAATCCGAAAACATATATTATGGAGAGTAACTGTTTTCTTGTATTTATGAAACTGCACGTGGTACATGGAGTACTCTATGAAGTTTTGTTCTCGCAACATACTCGACGTGATCACTCTGAGTACACTTCAATAAGAGAGAAAGAGGAATATGTGTTTGTTGGTAGTAAAGACATCAGAGTAGCTACAAGAAGTTACTCGTGGCTTTTGGTGTTCATTGAAATGTGTACCAATTGTTTTGCGACTCTCTCAAATAGATGTACTCATTTAGCAAGTACACGTGTACTCTGCATTTACAAATGGAATTGTGCAGACCTCTAGTACCCACCTTAAGTCATAAATAAATATAAATATGAATGTCAAAAGGAATTCTGTTGAGTTCGACATTGTTGCACTTTTTAATAATTACAACCGCCAGAATACTGTTGTATCTACTTTCTCATATGTTTCTTTCGAAAGTTGAACTTTTTGTAAACAGATACTGAATGAAAAACATACTGATGAAAAACAACTGACTAATTACAGCACGTTTTTATTAAGTAGCAAAAAATTATCTCATACTACACCACTCTCTCTACGACGAATTTGCTTTCTTCGATAAAACTGAATAGATCAATTGTATGTCTTGCAGCCCAAAAACATCTTTTCCTTCAGAACGAAATTTTAGTCAAACAAAATTCCGCTTTGTTGTAAAGTCCTTTCTTTGAGAACAAATAAATCCGAATGTATTACCAGTGTTTTGACGATTATCTCACAAAAAATTTTTATGCTGTGAATGAATCTTTTCAAAGTCAAAAGAAAATGTCTTTGGTCTCAAATTTCTTAATACCCACCTTATGATTCAATTTCAACGATTGTAGGTCAAATAAATGGGCGCCATCTAATATTGTTAATTTGCTATCTGTGCTCAGTCTTTCAAATTTTCATTTTGTTTGTGTCGAATAGTGCCATCTATTGGAAATACGGAAAAATCAGACAGAGTTGCATAAAAAACTATGTTTTGGGTCGTTTTTTTAATATTGACGAACAGATTATAGACCCCAATCCAACAGAAGGCGTTCAAGCAGATTAGTCAAATGAACAGAGAAGAATTAGGTTTGTGCTACACATATTGTGAGAATAGTGACTTCGTATATTTTCAATGTTTCGTACATAACGATCCATTTTAAATTTACGGCGCCATTTTTTTACTTGCAGCATTTTTGTACTTGCAACGTACTCTCTCGGTCTCTTTTTCCAAACACATATTCGTATGTGTAAACAATATAAGCAATTTGAATTAATATATGTTGGTATCCACACATGTTATATTTAAACAAGTATATACAGCAGCAAGTTCGGCCGGGCCGAATCAAATATTATTATAGTTCCCTTGAAATTTCAGGGGATTTGGTGACAGATATTCTCCCGAGCAGAGCTGTTCAACTAAAGGGTAGTTAAATTGTAAGGGCCGATGTTGAATGTGAACCACACCAAAACGCCAAGTTTTTTTCCGAATTTTATTTGACATTTCTCTATTTCATACTTACAATTTGAACCATGGACGTCGTGAATGGGCAGAATGGTTCCAAGAAATGGCAACAGTGGATGATCAATTTTCGAAGAAAATCATCTTCAGTGATGAGGTACATCTTCACCTCAGTGGATACGTCAATAAACAGAATTGCCGCATTTGGGCGAATGAGAATCCAAGAGTGATTGTCGAAAAACCAATGCACCCACAAAGAGTGACTGTTTGGTGCGGTTTATGGGCTGGCGGCATCATCGGGCCGTATTTTTTCTAAAATGAGGCCGGTCAGGCAGTTACTGTGAATGGTGTTCGCTATCGTGAGATGATAACGAACTTTTTATGGCCCGAATTGGAAGATATGGATGTGGACGATATGTGGTTTCAGCAGGACGGTGCCACTTGCCACACAGCTAACGAAACATGGACTCTTTTGCGCAACAAATTCAATGGCCGTGTTATCTCACGTGATGGCGATGTCAATTGGCCGCCAAGATCATGTGATTTGACACCGTTGGACTTTTTTCTTTGGGGTTATTTGAAAGAAAAGGTGTACGTCGATAAGCCAGCAACAATTCGAGAGCTAAAGGATGAGATAATTCGGCACATTAACGGCATAGAACCTCCATTATGCCTCACCGTCATCGAAAATTTGGACCATCGGATGAAGATGTGCCACCGAGGTCGCGGCGCCTATTTGGCCGATATTTTGTTCCATACATAATTGAGTAATACCAATATATCATAATAAAATAAAATTACAATAATTTCCTAAATAGTTTGTGTTTTATTCAAAATCAACATCGGCCCTTGAAATTTTGACCACCCTTTAGTACACTTCCCGAAGATAAATTTAAAGATATGTGAAGACTATATCAGATTACGGATTTATTAGAATGATTTTTGGTTGAGTTTTAGAGGAATAATTAAGAAAATGATGACATAACGCCTTGATTTGAAATCTAAAATCTGTACATTTTCTCCCCCATTATTCAGATGAGTACGGGAAGTAAAATCTGGAAATTGTACTTTAAGTTTCAGGCAATTTTCATGATCACTGCGCCTTCTAAACGCCTTCTGAACCTCAAGAAGTGAAATCGGTCTATATGGAGGCCTTACCAAATGGACCGATAAAAACAAGATCCGATACACGTTTTTGTGAGTCTAAAATACCAGTACACATAACAAATTTTTTTTCTGATTCAATCACGAAATTAAGTGATCCAATTAATTTTTTGTCTTCAATCACAGAAATGATTTAAAACTCAATTAAGACTTTAATTGGAAAAATTTTCGAAATTTATTTCTGTGTTTTTGAATTTTTTTTCTGTGTATATTTCCAATTTCATGCAAATCGGATAAAAATTACGGTTTATAGAATCCCAAGTAGTTAAATCGGTCTTATAGGGGGCTATACAAAAACATGGACTGATACTCAACGATACTTAAAATACTTCTAGATTTCAAATTTCAGGCAAATTGGATAAAAACTACAGTTTCTACAATCCCAAACAATAAAATCATTTTTTGCACACCTATTTATAGTCCTACAAAACCTCCAGATTTTCAATTTCAGGCAAATTGGACAATAGAGTGACCGCAATTTATACACCCAGAAAAAAGTGACCCCTTCTTTAAGTTAAACTGACCTCATTGTGAAGAAAGTTGAACTTCGTATAGCGCCAAAGACATTTTTATTTGTTTCAACGATTTGATTTTCGTAGAAATTAGGTAGAATGCATTTCATATATTAGTTAATATTTTCCTGTATTTATGTACCACTATACTACAGAATGAAAAAATTTAACTGAATTGAATTCATATATGGAATGATTTTATTGAACTTTTTTCATTCATTGGGACAAATCTCACATATTTGTGGTAAACCTTTTTACTTCAAAATTAGAACTGCTTACCTTCGTTTTTAAACACAATTTTATGTATTTATATAAGCAATTTTTTCTTCAATAAAAGACATGTTTTATTAATATATTAAATATATTTATTTAGAATCAACAGTATCGACTGGCCTTGAAATATTAGTTTATTATTCCACTATTTCCAATTTTCATGTAATGTTATCAACTGTAAAACGTACTTTCTTCTTCTTGTTGTACCTTCAAGTTTTAATAAGATGCTGCCTAACGATTTTGTCCTCCTTTTATAATTTCAATACCTACAAATATAAAAAATTATAAACCAATTTTTTCACAAAAGGTTAGCGTCACTGAAGATTACCTGATAATTGATGACGAATTAAGGGGTTGTTATTCTTCTGGTATTTTCTCAATAATTTTAAATAACAAATATTTTATATATTTTATTTGTTATTTATTATATTATATTACTAAATTATTTTTTACTATCTCTCCATATATAATAACAACACAATTCCACGTATCGATTACAGGCAGATACAAGAAATATAGGAAATTTTCCTATATTCTAACAAGTGTGCTTTCTTAAGTTTTGAAAGGATTGAATACTTCTTAGTACGAATGAACTAAAATATTTGTCTATGCCAAGTGTTATTCGTATGTATGATAAGCTTTTTATAATAAAGGAAGTCAGAATTATCATTTTATAAGAAATTTAACTAAATTTGAGGAAACATGGTTTTAGTTCATATTTTGTTTATTTTTACGAATGTTTTGTTGTCAGTGAATAAAATTTTCTTGTTCAGTAGTAAATTCTTATACCCAGCGAAGAAAACAGTATTAGTAAAATTCCATTCCTTATTCTAGTTAATGAACTATTCCTAACTGCTTTCAGTTTAGGATTTTTTTACTGAAACAAGTAAATTTTATTATTTTATTTACACAAAAATTTACCTTAAAATGGCTAAACTAAATTGATTAACATTTTTATACCCACCACCATAGAATGGTGATGGGGGTATAATAAGTTTGTCATTCCGTGTGTAACACATCGAAATATCGATTTCCGACTATATAAAGTATATATATTCTTGATCAGGGAGAAATTGTAAGACGATATAAGCATGTCGGTCTGTCTGTTGTAATCACGCTACAGCCTTCAATAATGGCGCTATCGTCCTGAAATTTGGCACAGATTCGTGTTTTTGTCTGCAGGCAGATCAAGTTCGAAGATGGGCTATATCGGTCCAAGTTTTGATATAGTCCCCATATAAAACGACTTACCGATTTGGGGTCTTGTGCTTATAAAACCCGTAGTTGTTATCCAATTTGCCTGAAATTGAAAATCTCAAGGTAGTTGAGGACCATAAAAAGGTGTGCCGAAAATGGTGCCCATCGGTCCATATTTTGGTATAGCCCCCATATAGACCGATCTTCCGATTTTACTTTTTGGGCTTCTAGAAACTGTATTTATTATTCGATTTGCCTGAAATTGGAAATCTAGAGGTATTTTGGGACCATAAAGAGGTGTGTCGAAAATAGTCCGTATCGGACCATGTTTTGGTATAGGCCCCATATAGACCGGTCTCCCGATTTTGCTTCTTGGGCGTTTAGAAACTGTATTTTCTATCCGATTGTGTGAAATTGAAAATCTAGAGCTATTTTAGGACTGTAAAGTACACCACTGTGGTATCACAATGTACACCACTGTGGTATCACAATGGACTGAATAGTCTAAGTGAGCTTGATACATCGGGCTGCCACATAACCTAACCTAACCTAGGACTGTAAAGTGGTGTGTCGAAAATGGTCCGTATAGGTCCATGGTTTGGTGTAGCCGCCATATAGACCGATCTCCCGATTTTTATTGGGCTTCTATAAACTTTATTTATTACCGATTTGCCTGAAATTGGAAATCTAGAGGTATTTTGGGACCACGAATAGGTGTGCCGAAATTGAGGTGTATCGGTCAATTTTTTGGTATATCCCCCATATAGACCGATCTCCCGATTTTACTTCTTGGGCTTCTAGAAACTCTATTTTTTAGCCGATTTGCATGAAAGTGAAAATTTAGAGGTATTTTAAGATCACAAATAGGTGTGCCAAAAATGGTGAGTATCGGTCCATGTTTTGGTATAGCCCCCATATAGACCTATCTCACGACCTTATTTCTGGGGCTTCTAGAATCCCTAGTTTTTATAAAATTTGCCGGAAATTAGAAATCTACAGGTATTTTAGGACCATAAAGAGGTGTGTCGAAAATGGTCCGTATCCGTCCATGTTTTGATATAGCCCCTATATAGACTGATCTCCCGATTTTACTTCTTGGGCTTCTAGAATTCGTAGTTTTCACTCAATTCGTCTGAAAGTGGAATTCTAGAGGTATTTGAGGAACATTAAGAGGTGGTGAGTATTGGTCCATGTTTTGGTATAGCCCCCATATAGACCTAACTCCCGAATTTATTTCCAGGACTTCTGGAATCCGGTTGACCACAAATAGGTCAGCCGAATATGGTGTGTGTCGACCCATGTTTTAGTATAGCCTCCATATAGACAGATTTCCAGATTTAACTGCTTGGGCTTCTAGAAACCGTAGTTTGGTAAAGCAACAATATAGACCGATTTAACTTCTTGGGGGTACATCCAAAGAAAGAATATTTTCCTCCGGAATGAAAATTAGACAAACGAAATTCGCCTTTCGTATTTTCGTTTAGATCAAACTAATCCGAATTTTTGATGAGCGATTCAACGATTGTCTCTAAAATTTGTGTCAAAAGAAAACTTTGCTTGTCTAAAATTTCGTTCCTCAGAAAAGAAAAAACTTCTTTCAGGGAATAACAGGCGCACTGATTATGAAAATTGCTTGAAACTGAAAGTAAAATTAGTATTATCAAGAAACCCGCTACGACGAAGAGTTTTCAAACTAAACTATTATATTTGATTTATGGTGGTGGGTATTTAAGATTCGGCCCGAACTTACTGCTGTATATACATGTTTCCTTTAGTTTGGAAGGCACTTGTTTCTGGGTGTGGTATCACAATAAATGAGCTTGAAATATGAGCCTGTCCATATACCTAACCTTAATTTGTCGCTTCTAGAAACCCTAGAAATCAAAACGGGAGTTCAGTCCGTAGGGGGTTATACCAAAACGTGGACTGAAACATACTATATTCGGCATACCTATTTTCGGATCTGTAATATCTCTACATTTCCAATTTCAAGCAGATATACGGTTTCTTGAAGCCCAAGAAGTCAAATCGGTCTATATGGAGGCCATGTCAAAACATTGACCTATACTCATCGTATTCGACGCACCTATATATGGTCCTAAAATACCTGTAGATATCAATTATCAGGTATCGGCTTCGGTTTCTATAAGCTTAAGAAATGAAATCGGCAGATACGCCACATTCGCCACCATACTTGTAGTCCTAAAATAACCACCAAAATATTTCGAATTAAAAAGTTTATTGAAATTGAATAATTTGATTGAAGTTATTTTTAAATTTTTAATTAAAAAATAATTGATACAACTTACGTTTTAATAAAACTTGGCCGTTACGGCCATTTTCATGTAGCTCCGTTTGGCTTTAACTTTCAGTTAACGGAAAGTAAATTGCAAATATCTTCACTCCGGTTAACGTTAACTGAAAACAAGTATATACGGCCGTAAGTTCGGCCAGGCCGAAGCTTATGTACCCTCCATCATGGATTGCGTAGAAACTTCTTCTAAACACTGTCATCCACAATCGAATTACTTAAGTTGCGGTAACGCTTGCCGATGCCAAGGTATCTTAAAACCTCCTAACACCACCTTCTAAATTGTATGTAAGTCCATACGTGGTATATATTAAATCAAAAAAGATCGATCCAATACGTATAAAATTCAGTTTGACAAAGTAGACATAACATTTTGACAAAATTTTCTACAGAAATAAAATTTTAACAAAATTTTCTATAGAAATAAAATTTTCACAAAATTTTCTACAGAAATAAAAATTTTGACAAAATTTTCTATAGAAATAAACTTTTGAAAAAAAATATTGTATAGAAATAAAATCTTGGTAGATTATTTTTGGCCCGAGTGGCAACCATGATTATGAACCGAATAAAATTTGAACAAAATTTTCTATAGATATAAAATTTTGAAAAGTTTGCCTGCAGCCTTCGTTGTGAAAGGACGTGTTGTTATCAATAGCGCACAAACTAAACGTCGATTACAACAATTTTAACTGTGTTAAACTTTTTCTGTAATATTTCTTTATTCATATTTTCGCGAAAATGGCAAGTCCATCAGGAACTGTTCCATTATGTGCCCAATGCGGACTAACTATAAAGGAAAAACATATGATATGTGGAGAATGTGGCCAACACTTTCACTTTTCCCCTTGTTGTTCTTTACAACAATCATCATATGCTGGAATGAATGCAGTAAAAAAGGCTGCCTGGAAATGCCATAAATGTAGAGAACGCAAACCTTCGAACACTGCCTACCAAATAGTTATATCTTCAAGTGAAAATAGTGCACAAAAACAAAAGAGATGCGAAGAAGATGACAATGATGATGATGTCTTTGACGAATCAAACAAACGTCAGAAAAATAACTCCACTAATCCTATAAAAAACAATCCGATTTTTCAAATACAATCGCCCATAACACAAAAACAAACAACCTCAGAAGAACATGGTGGAATGCAAATGATGATGCAAAACATTGCTGCTCAACTTTCTTCCATCAACGCTCAACTGCAAAACCAACAAACCACACTTACACATATTAACGAAAACCTTGTAAATTTGAATACTCAGGTTACTGAATTACAACTACAAAACAAAGAAAAAGACAAGAAACTGCTCGAAATGGAAATGACAATCAATAAGTTAGAACAGAAGCTAATAAGAAAGAACATTGAAATAAGTAATATAAAAAATGAGACTTTAAGTGCGGGAGAAATAATAGAAAAAATTGCAACAAAGATTAATATAGTTATAAATGAGAATGATATAGAGAACATGTACAAAATAAAAAGCAAAAACAAAGTAATTGTAGAAAATAAAGAGACACCGAGTGGATGCGAACGGGATAAACGATAACATAGATGAGAACAAATATTTGTTTATAAATGATCAGCTGACCACATACAAACGTCGTTTGTTGTGGCTCATAAAGAAAAAAGCAAAAGATGTTAAGTGGAAATATGTATGGGTTCGTGAAGGTGAAATTTATGTACGAAAACATGAAAACGAAAGCAGCTTAAAAATTAATTGTGAAACAGATATCGAATTAATCTCTTAACTATACAAATATTCACACAAATAAACTAAACAGATTATAATATATATATATATAAATTCAATCCAAAATTCCATATGAGACAGAGACTCTTACTACATATATAGTAATATCAAAACATGAGTGATAATAACTGTAAAGTGATAACTAGCTTCAACTTATTGAATACTGAATTACTAAACTATCCGATTTCCTTAATATACATGAACATCCGATCTTTAAGAAAAAATTTTAATCTTTTTATTGCTAATATTCAAAAAATAATAAATGAGATAAAACTCATAATATTGGTAGAGACAAATATTACGGACGATGAGAATAGTTTTTACCATATACCAAATTTTAACAGTACATTTTTGAACAGAGAAGGTAATGGTGGTGGTATAGCTATTTACGTTAAAGAATCCATTACATATAATATAATTCGCGAAAATACAATAACCTTTGAATCCCTTCGTATTAATGTATTCATTAATAAAATCCAATTAAGTCTATTGGCAATTTATCGCCCGCCACGAACAAGCCGAAATCAATTCATAGAAGAACTTGAACAATGCATTTGTAAAGTAAAGAGGAATGATGCATTGTTTATTGTTGGCGATGTGAATATTAACATTTTAAGCGATAGAGATAAAACAACATCAACATATCTCGATATAATGTCTTCATACGGACTTCAGTGCTTGGTAAATGAGATTACTCGCGAAGATTTCAATACAAACAGAGGCTCATGCATTGATCACATGTTTGTGAGAAGCACGAGAGCAATATCCAGTGGACAAGCGGTTGTTGTTATGAGTTCGATCTCTGACCATTTCTCATTATTTTGTTGCATGAGTGTAAATGATACACAAAATCAAAAGAGAAAAAACAATTACAATGGCATAAACCAGGGTTCGGCAACAAACCAACATAATGACTTGATGATTAATACAAGAAAAGTTAATAATTTATGCAGAAACGTAAATTGGAATGAGATAAATACAAATGATAGTTGTGATGAGACTTTTAAAAAAATTTTAGATAAATTTAATAAGATTTATGCTAAATCTATGCAAACAAAACCAACATTAAAGAAAAGAAATGAATTTCCGTGGTTAAATAATCAAATTCTATATTACTGTAAATTAAAAGACAAATTATACCAAAGATATAGAAAAAATAGAAATAATACAGAAAAAGAAAGGGAGTACAAATTGTTTAACAATAAACTAAACAAAATAATACAATGTGCCAAAAACGAATACTACAGAAACGAATTCATTAAAAATAGAAACAACATTCGTGGTACCTGGAAAACATTAAATGTAATTCTTGGTAAGAAAGTTTTAAGTCTGGATCAAGAAATAAAGAGAAATTTCAAAAACGATAATTTAAGAGTTGTAACAGAAAACTTTGCAATAAAATTTGATGAAAACGTAAAAACCATTCTACACGATTGTAACATTAAAACATTTACCTATCAAGAAACTCGCATTCATAACTCGATATACTTTGAGGAAACCAATGAACTGGAAATATTAAATATATTGAAGACTCTGAACCTCAAAAAAGGACCCGGTGTAGATGGAATTCGCCCAAAGGATGTACGAAACAACGCTGAGCAATTAGTTTCAATCATTACAACGTTTGTAAATTCTAGTCTAAACGAGTGTAAAATACCGCAACTTCTGAAAACATCTCTAGTGAGACCTATTTACAAAAAGGGACAAAAAGACGACTACAACAACTACAGACCGATATCCATATTGCCAGTGCTAGAAAAAGTTTTGGAAGAAATCATAGTACGGAGATTGAATAATTTCCTATCCAAGTACAACATCATTAACGATAATCAATACGGCTTCCAAAAAGGCAAAAACATTAACAAACTTCTAGGTCATTTTTCCAACTTTGTCAATCAAAAACTTGATCAAAGAGCTCACTGTATTGCCTTATTTATTGATTTTAGTAAGGCATTTGACAGTCTTTCTCATGGAAAGTTGTTGTCTACCTTAGAGAGAAATGGAATCCGTGGACAATGTTTACAATGGTTTAAAAACTACCTAGAATGTAGATCATTTAGAGTACAAATTGACGATAACGTCAGTAAACAGATACCAATAAAATATGGAGTTCCCCAAGGATCTAAATTAGGACCTGTACTGTACTTAATATATGCTAATGAACTGCTTAATATCCTAAAGAATAGTAAAGCCTTTGCCTACGCAGACGATACTGCAGTTATTGTATCACACCCAAATCTGGAAGATGCACAAATAATTATGCAAACAGAGTTAAATAATATCGCGAGATGGTGCCATGATAACGGACTTATTATAAATGCCGATAAGACCAAACTGCTACACATAAGACTGCCGAGTTTAAGTAATACGAGCATTAAGTTAAAATTTCATAGTACTCAATGTCTTCACTCATATCGAAATTCGGCTGATAATGATTCTTGCGAAACATTTATTGAAGTAGTGGATGAAATAAAATATCTTGGTGTGGTAGTTGACAAATATTTTAACTGGAAGTCCCATATACAGGAACTGAACAAGAAACTGCGTAAAGCTTTATATATACTTTATCACCTCAACAACTCTGCACCTTTGGCAGTAACTAAACAGGCTTACTTTGCACTTGTGGAATCACAACTACGGCATGGAATAACATCATTCGGATCATCATCACATTGCAAAATACTACAATTAACACAGAACAGGCTTTTAAAGATGTTGATGAAAAACAGAACCAATGATCATAATATAATAACCAATAACAACGATGATATATCACAGCAAATTACAAATCCTCGACAAAATGTAACAATCTTTGCACAGCAACACAGTATTTTAAGCGTCTCGAACTTATACAAAAACACAATACTAAATGAATTTCATGGAGATTCAATCTTAAAACCAATTAGTCACATACATAACACAAGAAGACGTGTTGAAGGACGATTTTATGTACCGCAACACAACAACAAATACGGAAAAAGGTCATTAAACGTACAGCTACCTATGATATTCAACTCGATGCCACTAGAAGCTCTAAATAGTGGAAACAGGCATAAGCGAAAAAAATTAATAAAGCGGCAGTTATTACTCTCACAATGAAGGCATATTATTAAAGATTGCTTATTATATATACCATAATCAAAAGTTTTTGTAATATTCTACTATTTAATAGTTAATATTGATTGGAATCCAATATTCTTCAGAATAATCATTTGTAATTATTTGTATATATAACAATATTTATTTTTCTTTTCCCTTGCATACAAGTTTATAAACTTCGCGGGGGACATTTAATTCTTGAATTGTATATGAATTTATTATGAATTATTATTAATAATAAAAAAAAAAAAAAAAAAAAAAAAAAAAAAAAAAAAAAAAAAAAAAAAACTTTCTCAAAATTTTGACAAAATTTTCTATAGAAATAAAATTTTGGTTGATTATTTTTGGCTCTAGTGGCAACCATGATTATGAACCGATATGGACCAATTTTTGTGTGATTGGACCAATTTTGGTATGGTTATTAGCGACCATATACTAACACCACGTTCCTAATTTGAACCGGATCGGATGAATTTTGCTCCTCCAAGAGGCTCCGGAGGTCAAATCTGGAGAACGTTTTATATGGGGGCTATATATAATTATGGACCGATATGGACCAATTCTGGCACGGTTGTTAAAGATCATATACTAACACCATGTTCAAAATTACAACCGGATTGGATGAAATTTGCTTCTCTTGGAGACTTCGCAAGCCAAATCTGGGGATCGGCTTATATGGGGGCTATATATAATTATGAACCGATGTGGACCAATTTTTGCATGGTTGTTAGAGACCATATAACAATATCATGTACCAAATTTCAGGCGGATCGGATGCAATTTGCTTCTCTTTGAAGCTCCGCAACCCAAATCTGGGGATCGGTTTATATGGGCGCTATATATAATTAAGGACCGATATGGACCAATTTTTGGATGGTTGTTAGAGACCATATACCAACATAATGTACCAAATTTCAACCGGATCGGGTGAAATTTGCTTCTCTTTGAGGCTCCGCAAGCCAAATCTGGGGATCGGTTTATATGGGGGCTATATATAATTATGGACCGATGTGGACCAATTTTTGCATGATTGTTAGAGACCACATACCAACACCATGTACCAAAGTTCAGCCGGATCGGATGAAATATGCTTCTCTTAGAGGCTCCACAAGCCAAATCTGGGGATCGGTTTATATGGGGGCTATATATAATTATGGACCGATGTGGACCAATTTTTGCATGATTGTTAGAGACCATATACCAACACCATATACCAAATTTCAGCCGGATCGGATGAAATATGGTTCTGTAAGAGGCTCCACAAGCCAAATATGAGGGTCCCTTTATATGGGGGCTATACGTAAAAGTGGACCGATATGGCCCATTTTCAATACCATCCGACCTACATCGATAACAACTACTTGTGCCAAGTTTCAAGTCGATAGCTTGTTTCGTTCGGAAGTTAGCGTGATTTCAACAGACGGACGGACGGACGGACGGACATGCTTAGATCGACTCAGAATTTCACCACGACCCAGAATATATATATATATATATATATATATATACTTTATGGGGTCTTAGAGCAATATTTCGATGTGTTACAAACGGAATGACAAAGTTAATATACCCCCATCCTATGATGGAGGGTATAAAAATGGCATATGGAATATATAGACAAGATGAAATTTTTTAAATTCTACTTCAAAATTTACTTCAAACAATCATTTGTTATCATACTAAAACACTAAGTTAGTTAAGCAAGTAATTGCATATAGTTATGTTTTAATTAAAAACTTCATTGAGTGTTGTAATCAACATCAATTAAATTTTTAATTGAATCAAATAAAAAATTAATTGAAATTTGCCAAATCAAATAATTTCTTAATCAAATATTTTTTATGCCCAATTGGGCACTCTGAAAACCGGACACCTCCCAAATGTGGACAAAATTTAGGCGACCGTGGGTGTTCACTTTTCAGAGGTTTCTCTGTATATATATATATGACCATACAAATGAATTCAATGCTAACTAAAGCAAAAGAAAATTTTCGTACACTTCTCAAAAATAGTAAGAATGAACTACAGCGTGGTTGAAATGACCGTGATCTGGCGCTGTGATTTGTTTCTTTATTTTTAGTCAACTTTTGGTTTTTGAATTTCGTAAAGAATTCTCGTTAATTTAATTAATCTCCAATTTTGAAATACAATTTAGTTAAATTTTCGCACGGGATAGTTCATTTTTCCAATGCCATATTTTCCTTTTTTGATTTAATGTAAATGCTCTTCTAAATCCTTAAATCTTTCTTAAAACTCGTAATTTGTTCTTATATCTAGGAAAAATTTTATTTACATAAAAACACATGGAAATATGTTACAAAAATGTTGAATCATATGAAACAAATAACGGAAAATGCAGAATAAAAAAATTTATGAAGACATTTGTTTCGAAATCACTCATCTAAATTGACATCCATCAGTTCCTTGGTGATTTCGGTTTTTCTTTGCTCTGGGGTTTTTTGAGCTAAACCTTGCAATTCCTCAACATTGGCAGGGGCTTTGATCAGTTGTAGTTTCTCTTGTAAATTCGTAGATGGAAGAGCACCTATGGGAGCACTTGGTGTTATCGTCTCCTCATTTGTTAATTGTGAAATATTCTCCTCCGTTGTTGAGGTTGCCATTTTATAGAGCATTTGAAGTTGTTGGAGAGCCTGAACTGGCATTTGTTGAGGCATTGATGGGGGCACGGAGGCTATTGGTGGCGGTGTTACTTGTTTCATTACCACCGCTTTCTTGGTTGGCTTAGATTTGGTAGTCACCACCTTTTTGCTCTTTGGAGCTGCTCCATTGTTTATCTGACTGGACCATTTTTCCAGCCATGATGTAGGTGGACTTTCGGTTTTTGCTACTTCTCTTTGTACGGCCCGCTGTTGTGCTTTGTTAACCTGTCTTTTATTGAACGACGATCCATTGTCTGGGTCACCAATGGGTCTGGTTTCTTTTTGGGGTCCCAATTCAACCATGACCTGGAAATCTGCATGTTGTCCTAGACGAAATCCAAAGCCCAGGCGAGAATCGGTACCTGTCAATGGAAATAGAAATTTTGAGAAAATAAGCCAGCTTAGATATGTTGCATTTTTCGCTATGGAGATGTCGATAAACCTTTTTTAATTGGCGGTATATTGGAGTATACTAATGAGAGAATGGAAGGCACTTCGTTGGGAACAATTAGACTTGATATTGATGAACCTGAAATGGGAGGAAAGAAGAGAGTGTGGTTAGGAAAACATTTTTGAAATATAGGATTGAAAGTCTACTTAAATAAAGGGTGATACGGTCAAAATTTGGTCAATATAAACTTGACGTATTTCTTTCAATTTTGCATTTAAAAAACCTGAACTCCCCTCATTTTGAAGGTGTGTGTGTGTAGAATGTTGCTCCTATTTTGATTTTGGAATTCACTCTTCAGTTGTCAAAATGCCATCCAAGCAAGAAGAGCAGCGTATCAAAATCCAAGCTACTCGCACGCAAAGCTGGCAAAATCGCTAAAAGTTGCCAAATCAACCGTTACAAATGTAATTAAAGTGTTTGGGGAACGTTTGTCGACAGCCAGGAAGTCTGCATCGGGGGGAAATCGAAAACCGGAAGCCGCTGAGACGACAAAGAGAGTTGCCGGTAGTTTCAAGCGAAACCCTAACCTCTCTCTCCGAGATGCCGCAAATAAGCTGGGTGTATCGTCTACAACCGTGCATCGAGCCAAAAAACGAGCCGGACTATCGACTTACAAGAAGGTAGTGACTCCAAATCGTGATGATAAACAAAATACGACGGCCAAAGCGCGATCCCGGTGGCTGTACACGACGATGCTGACGAAGTATGACTGCGTGGTAATGGACGACGAAACCTACGTCAAAGCCGACTACAAGCAGCTTCCGGGACAGGAGGTTTATACGGCAAAAGGAAGGGGAAAGGTAGCAGATATTTTCAAGCACATAAAACTGTCAAAGTTCGCAAAGAAATATCTGGTTTGGCAAGCCATCTGTACCTGTGGCTTGAAAAGCAGCATTTTCATAGCTTCCGGGACTGTCAACCAAGAAATTTACGTGAAAGAGTGTTTGAATAAACGTCAGCTGCCTTTCCTGAAGAAACACGGTTGTTCCGTACGGTTTTGGCTGGATTTGGCATCTTGTCATTACGGTAAAAAGGCCATGGAGTGGTACGCCGCCAACAACCTGCAGGTGGTTCCCAAGGACAAGAACCCTCCAAACACGCCAGAGCTCCGCCCAATTGAGAAATACTGGGCTATTGTCAAGCGGAACCTAAAGAAGACCAAAAAAACTGCTAAGGACGAGCAGCAGTTCAAGGCAAACTGGCCTTCTGCGGCGAAGAAGGTGGACAAGGTGGCTGTACAAAATCTGATGGCAGGTGTCAAGCGTGAGGCCCGGCAATGCGGATTTGGAAAAGCGAAAGCCTAACTGAATATTTTTCCTGAATTTTATACTAATTGAACTTGAAAAAGAAATTTAATTTGATTTTTTAAATAAACGATTTCACTGATTTACACGCGTTTTCCCTTGACCAAATTTTGACTTTTTTGAATTTGAATTATAAGGATTTTGGTATTGATGCCAAGCCAAAGATGCGGCTTCTTTAAAATGAAGTCATTTGTAGCGACCTATCTGGTTTAAATCTAATTTAAATTGAATTTTCATTCACTTTTCCCGGCATATAAATAATTTTATTCACGTACAAACAAATGTCTGTTTAAAAATCCAAATTATAACGGATACTTCAAAGTAAAAATTTTTTTCTTAATTCCAAAAAAAAAACTTTAAACCAAAGATACAAAATCCTCAAAATAAATCTTAGCATATATTTTAAACGTTTTATCTTAAAACTAAATCTTTTATGTTTCAGTTAATTTAAGGACGATTTCTTTAAATCAAAAATGTGTTGCTTTACTTTAAGGAAAATTGACCTTTGTTAGTACGACTTTGACGGGGGACGCAAATTTCAAAGATTCGGAAGAAAAATTTTAAATCAAAGATTATAAACTTTCATTTAATAAAAATTTACCCTAAATATTTTCAATTACTAATGAAATAAATGAAATGAAATATTGTGTAAATTGCGCATCTTTAAATTTAGGTGGCGTAGTCTTTAATACCACGTAAATATTTCTTCAGTTTACCCTGAAACACTCTGTGGAACAAAATAGTCCCAGCAAAAAAAGCGTCGCCAAAGAAGTAATGAAAATGTTCTTTTTGAATCCGGAAGTGGTGCAAAATTGACGCAGAAGCGATGAATTTAACATGGGCTTGTCATAGGACGGAAGTCCTCCATTTCAACAGTCGTTGCACTGAATTTGCATCACTTCTTTAGGTGTGAACCGAATTCAATGTTTTGGATGTAAATAAAAAAATTCCGTGATATTTTGACAAATAAATAATTTTTATAATTTTTTATAATTTGTAATGGATTCTAACGCTTGTCGGAAACGTTTGACCTCAAATATTTTCAATAATTCACAATTTTTCCAGATTGGATTTAGCATTTTTGTCAACAAAATTTAAATGATTTGTACCATTTTATGAATTCTTACTCTGTTTTTAACCTATTTGAAACAAAAAAAGTTCAAAATAATCCATTAAAAATATTAAAAAACCAAGTTATAAAAAATTGAATTAAAATAACTTCCTGGGTAGTTAAAATAAAGAACATCATTGGGAGTTCATTTTCTGGAAGTGCTTTTAAAGTTGTGCCTTTGGAAGAACTTCCAATTTTTTTATAATTTTTTATAATTTGTAATGGATTCTAACGCTTGTCGGAAACGTTTGACCTCAAATATTTTCAATAATTCACAATTTTTCCAGATTGGATTTAGCATTTTTGTCAACAAAATTTAAATGATTTGTACCATTTTATGAATTCTTACTCTGTTTTTAACCTATTTGAAACAAAAAAAGTTCAAAATAATCCATTAAAAATATTAAAAAACCAAGTTATAAAAAATTGAATTAAAATAACTTCCTGGGTAGTTAAAATAAAGAACATCATTGGGAGTTCATTTTCTGGAAGTGCTTTTAAAGTTGTGCCTTTGGAAGAACTTCCAATTTTTTTTGCTGGGGTATAAATTAGTGCATATGTTTGCAATACCCAGAAGGAGACGAAATAGACACTTGGTGTCCTTGGAAATATTGCTCAAGGCCGGCCCCTGAGTCGATATAGCCATGTCCGTCCGTTTGTGAACACATTTTTCCAATCAAAGTCACAGTTTTAGTTCAAATTTGGCATAAGAAGGTGTTTTGGGACAGAATAGAACATTGAAAGAAAATGTTTCAGATTTAGATATAGCTACACTCAAACAAAAGTTTACTTGGGTCCAACGATTTTGACCTTCCCCTAAGAATTTTGGTATTGATTCTAAGCCAAAGATGCGGCTTCTTTAAAATAAAGAAATTTTTTAGCGACCTATCTGGCTTTAAATCTAGGATCAATAAAATTAAAATTAGGATACAGATCTCATTTATAAAATTTTCATTCTCTTTTCGCGGTTTATTAATAAAGGTACTCACATACAAATTCCAGTTTAAAAATCCAAATTATAACGAATACTTTAAAGTAAAAAATGTTTTCTTAATTCCAAACACAAAAACTTTAAACCAAAGATGCTAAATCCTCAAAATAAGTCATAGCCTATATTTGAAGCGCTTTTATCTTAAATGTTAAGTTTCAATATTTCAGTTAATTTAAGGACAATTTCTTTAAATCATTAATGTGTTTCTTTAATTTAAGGCGACTTAGCCTTAGTTCAAAGACATGGGACTTTAACGGAGGGACGCAAATTTACAAAATTTGTGTCCTAAATTTAATAAAACATTTTGAAGCAAAGATTATAAACTTTATTTTAATTAAAATTTTATTATTTTAAAGAAATTTGGCTTTAATATTTTGTAAATTTCGCGGCCTAAAATTTAGGTTGCATAATCTTTAATATCACGTAAATATTTTTTTTCGAAAATACACCTTTAAGGGGTCACAAAAACTTCTGAAGAAAAGATCTGGAAAATGTTTAATATTTATGTGATAGACCATTTCGGTAGCTTATTTTTAGACTTTTCCAAAACCACGTAGCACCCTCCGATTCAGAGAAAATTAGGGATTACCGACTTATGTGGTTTTGTCATATGATATTTTATTTTAAATAATAACATATCTTTATTTATGACGTTTTGTCGAATTGAATCTTGATAATATTCTGACTAAAAAACAACACAACCGAAGTTAGATTTTTCGACAAAACACCATGACTTGAAATACTCGTATGTTGTTTTGTAAAAGAAAAATTGGTCAATTACACACACTTTAAGTCGACTTATGTTGTTTTGTCAAAAGTATCATACAAGTATTTCGATTTTATTTTACAACATATGATGAGATATGTTGTTTTGTCAAAATTAAACTTAAAAAAATCGCGACTTATGTTGTTTTCGCCATTCTATATCTTCCGATCTAGGGCAGATATTGAAAATCTGTAAACACAGAAAGATGCACCTTCAAAAACTACACACAACATAAAATTTTTGAGAAATTGTCTTATCTCGACTTATGGGATTTTGTTGTCATAAGTCCACAGATATATAGATATGCAAATTTAATTACAACATAATTGTAAGTTGCTGGTACTCGTTCATGATTGCTTATCGACTTAGAATTTTTAGATAAATTACAAACATACGTGCTTATTTGTATTCTAACGCAATTATATTTAAGAGATTTTGCTGCGGGCAAACAAATGTTTAGAAACTGGAATCAACTATTTGGAGACTTAAACAAAGATATGCTTAGAGTGAAACATAACATGTTTGCACAGTACAAACATTTTTTGAGGGTGTAACAGGTTGGCTGATAAGTCCCCGGTCTAACAAAGAAAAACACATTTTTTTGTCAAAATTCGTTTTTATTATTCAACATAGTTCCCTTCAAGAGCCATACAACAACTATAACGATCTTCCAATTTTTTGATACCATTTTGTTAGTACTCCTTCGGTTTTACCTCAAAATAGGCCTCACTTTCGGCGATCACCTCTTCATTGCAGCCAAATTTTTTCCTTGCGAACATCCTTTTGAGGTCTGAGAACAAGAAAAAGTCACTGAGGGCCAGATCTGGAGAATACGGTGGGTGGGGAAGCAATTCGAAGCCCAATTCATCAATTTTTGCCATCGTTCTCAATGACTTGTGGCACGGTGCGTTGTCTTGGTGGAACAACAATTTTTTCGCGATTTCGGCCTTCAAACGCTCCAATAACGACATATAATAGTCACTGTTGATGGTTTTCCCTTCTCAAGATAATCGATAAAAATTATTCCATGCGCATCCCATAAAAAATAGAGGCCATTACTTTGCCAGCGGACTTTTGAGTCTTTCCATGCTTCGGAGACGGTTCACCGGCCGCTGTCCACTCAGCCGACTGTCGATTGGACTCAGGAGTGTAGTGATGGAGCCATGTTTCATCCATTGTCTGCTATCTCGATCAACTTCATTTTACGGTCATTCAAAATCATTTTGTGAAATTTTTTGATGTTTTCGTCGTTAACCACCTCTTTCGGGCGTCCACTGCGTTCACCGTCCTCCGTGCTCATTTTACCACGCTTGAATTTTACATACCAATCAATTATTGTTGATTTCCCTGGGGCAGAGTCCGGAAACTCAAGTTTTTGCTTCCACCGTATTTTTTCCCTTCAGAAAATAGTTTTTTATCAAAACACGAAATTCCTTTTTTTTCATTTTTTCACAATAACAAAAGACGCTCTATCTCACAAACTAATTGACTTACAGACGTAAAATTTTGACACGAATCATTTAATATAAAAATAATATGCATTTAATACTAGCGACGCCATCTATGTGTCAGACCGGGGACTTATCAACCAACCTGTTAGATAAGATCCCAACTTGTGTAAATATTGCCCAATTTGACTAAATATTTTTCCAAAAACTAAGTCGAAAAATGCGAAATTGCATAAAAATGGCTTCCGATTTAATTCTCCATATTTATACCCTTCACCACTACTGTGGTACAGGGTATAATAAGTTTGTGCATTTGTATGTAACGCCAAGAAATAGTGGTCATAGACCCATCTTTTAGTATACCGATCGGCTTAGAATTAAATTCTGAGTCTGTCTGTATATGTAATTTTGTGCACAAAGTACAGCTCGCAATTTAAGTCCGATAGTCCTCAAATTTGGCATAGGGCCGTTTCTTGGGACGGAGACAATCGCTATTGGTTTTGGAAAAAATCGGTTCAGATTTAGATATAGCTGCCATATATATTTATCCCCGATTTGGTCATAGTTAGCGTGTTTATCAACCGATTTTCTTGAAATACCGTACATCCAAATATTGTATGAATCTCGAAAATCTTACAAAATATCAGCCAAATCGGTTCAGATTTAGATATAGCTCCCATATATATCTTTCGTTCGATTTAGACTCATATGACCACAGAGGCCAAAGTTTTCTACCGATCTTCGTGAAATTTTGCACAGAAGGTATAATTGACATTCTACCAATGCTTGGTAAATTTGATTGAAATCGGTTCAAATTTAGATATAGCTCCCATATATATCTTTCGTCCGATTTGAACTTAAGTATATGGCCACAAAAGCCAGAGTTTTGCCGTGATTTGCTTCAAATTTTGCACAAGGGGTACGTTTAATAGTTCGTTAAGTGTGTCAAATTTTGTTAAAATCGGTTCAGCTTTAGATATAGCTCACGTATATATCTTTCGCCCGATTTGGACTTATATGGTCTCAAAAGCCAGAGTTTTGCCCTGGCTTACTTTAAATTTTGCACAAGCGGTACTTTTAACGATACTATTGTATGTGCCAAATATGGTCAAAATCGATTCAGATTTAGATATAGCTCCCATATATATCTTTCGTCCGATTTGAACTTATATGGCCTCAAAATCCAGGGTTTTGCCGTGATTTGCTTCAAATTTCGCACAAGGAGTACGTTTAGTAGTATCGGTAATTGTGCCAAATTTGGTTGAAATCGGTTCAGATTTAGATATGGCTACCATATATATCTTCCGTCCGATTTGCACATAGATGACCAGGGGGGCCAAAGTTATACTCCCATTTACGTGAAATTTCGCATAGATAGCAGAATTATTATTCGAACTATACATGTCAAATTTAGTCAAAATCGGTTCAAATTATATATAGCTCCCATATATACGTACACCAGAGTTGGGGAAATATGATAAACTGTTACACATTTTAGACCCATTTTCAATGGAAGTTTCCTCCAATTATCTGGATAGCGTTAGCCGATTTAAATTTTAATTCTTGAGATTTTGTAGAAGTAAAAAAATTGTCTCCTTTATATAGCTTCCAGCAAATGTGAAGTAGTTGAGATGGTAACACAAATTTTGGCCTACATAGGGGTGAAGGGTATAATATAGTCGGCCCCGCCCGACTTTAGACTTTACTTACTTGTTTTTAATAGCGTTGTTCTCCGCCCAAAGACATTAGCCGATTTCAATCTTATGTTAACCCGCATTTGCAAAAAAGTTAAAGAAAACTTCAAGCCTACTTTTCCCATATATATTTATTCTATAAAGTGTCAGCAAATTGTTTTGCATATGGGCATAAGTCTAGAAACTTTCTGTAATTGTAAACAATTTTCCAAATCCGTACAGATTGAAATATGTATATTTTTATGGGAATATAAAACTTTATATGTAGCTCCAAACAAATTTGAAGGACTTGAGATAGTATCGGAAATTTAGATCTACAGAAGAATAATAATGGTTCATTAATGAAAAAGGGATGCATACCACCCAAGCTACATATGGGAGCCACCGTGGTGCAATGGTTAGCATGCCCGCCAGGCATACACAAAGTCGTGGGTTCGATTCCTGCTTCGACCGAATACATACAAGTTTTTCAGCGGTGGATTATCCCACCACAGTAGAGCTGGTGACATTTCTGAGTGTTTCAAAGCTTCTCTAAGTGGTTTCACTGCAATGTGGAACGCCGTTTGGACTCGGCTATAAAACGGAGGTCCCTTGTCATTGAGCTTAACTTGGAATCGGGCAGCACTCAGTGATAAGAGAGAAGTTCACCAATGTGGTATCACAATGGACTGAATAGTCTAAGTGAGCCTGATACATCGGTCTGCTACCTAGCCTAACCTAACCTAACCTAACCTATGCATAGTTTATCGCGACGATGCTGAATGAGTTCAGGTAGCAGAACAATGATACGCTCGCTTTCGTTCGGAAAATTTCGATTTGAAAGACGAACCACATTCGACGTCAATATCGTTAGCGTACATCTATAGCTGATCTTTCAGGAACATTTCTTATATGCGTCTCTTATTGGAGGGTATCTAATATTCGGCTCTACCGGTCTTTAAGTCATACGCAGTTACTATTAAATAACTGACCCCATTTAATAACAATTATTTTGTTGACCCTCTTTTGGGAAATATTTTAAAATATCTCATAAATTTGAGTATTCAATTAGCACTCTTATCATCAACGCAAAAATGTGGGATGTTGGCACTATCAGAGGCACAGGCAAAGTAAAAAACACTGCCTGTTTCCGTGATTCATCAGCCATGAGCCGAAATCAGATAGTCGCGGAATTTCATTAAAGGTGCGTGTATGTTTATATTGCATAACTCCATACAACGAAACACATCATTTGCACCTGCGCATCACTGACCACAAACGGATCACCTCATATGAACGAATCCAAAGGGCTGTCTTACACATGGAGTGTTCATATTTACTTTTCGGCGAGCTTCTTCTCAGTATTTCCAGAGTGGGATTTGTTACTGATATCATCTACTTACACATGCTTGAGGCATGGTTTTAGCACTTGAAGTTTCAAAATTATTTGATGCGGTTGATGTGTAATGAGATGGGAGTGCTGTTAATGGCCAATAATGAAATTTGAATTTGTCAGAGATGTAATGTGCTGTCAAATGTCAAAATGAATTGCAAATATGTTAATAGGAAAGCGGATAGATTAAATGCTTTATAAAATATATTGTCAATCGTATTAAAATAGTATATGGCGGCAAAGTACTTGTTCTTATGTTGAGCTCAATGACAAAGGAATGTCCTTTAAAAGCTTTGAAACACTCAGAAATTAAGAACGTTTTTGGTGTTCGGTCGAACGTGGGATTGACACGGTGGCTAGCCATTGCACCATCCTATTTTAGTCCTTATACACGAAGAAGAGCGTAATGAACTCAAAATCAGAAAAAACCAGTAAGGAAAGTCTAAAGTCGGGCGGGGCCGACTATATTATACCCTGCACCACTTTGTAGATCTAAATTTTCGATACCATATCCCATCCGTCAAATCTGTTGGGGGCTATATATAAAGGTTTGTCCCAAATACATAAATTTAAATATCACTCGATCTGGAAGAATTTGATAGAATTCTACAAAATCTATAGACTCAAAATTTAAGTCGGCTAATGCATTAGGGTGGAACACAATGTTAGTAAAAAAACCAGTAAGGAAAGTCTAAAGTCGGGCGGGGCCGACTATATTATACCCTGCACCACTTTGTAGATCTAAATTTTCGATACCATATCCCATCCGTCAAATCTGTTGGGGGCTATATATAAAGGTTTGTCCCAAATACATAAATTTAAATATCACTCGATCTGGAAGAATTTGATAGAATTCTACAAAATCTATAGACTCAAAATTTAAGTCGGCTAATGCATTAGGGTGGAACACAATGTTAGTAAAAAAACCAGTAAGGAAAGTCTAAAGTCGGGCGGGGCCGACTATATTATACCCTGCACCACTTTGTAGATCTAAATTTTCGATACCATATCCCATCCGTCAAATCTGTTGGGGGCTATATATAAAGGTTTGTCCCAAATACATAAATTTAAATATCACTCGATCTGGAAGAATTTGATAGAATTCTACAAAATCTATAGACTCAAAATTTAAGTCGGCTAATGCATTAGGGTGGAACACAATGTTAGTAAAAAAACCAGTAAGGAAAGTCTAAAGTCGGGCGGGGCCGACTATATTATACCCTGCACCACTTTGTAGATCTAAATTTTCGATACCATATCCCATCCGTCAAATCTGTTGGGGGCTATATATAAAGGTTTGTCCCAAATACATAAATTTAAATATCACTCGATCTGGAAGAATTTGATAGAATTCTACAAAATCTATAGACTCAAAATTTAAGTCGGCTAATGCATTAGGGTGGAACACAATGTTAGTAAAAACCAGTAAGGAAAGTCTAAAGTCGGGCGGGGCCGACTATATTATACCCTGCACCACTTTGTAGATCTAAATTTTCGATACCATATCCCATCCGTCAAATCTGTTGGGGGCTATATATAAAGGTTTGTCCCAAATACATAAATTTAAATATCACTCGATCTGGAAGAATTTGATAGAATTCTACAAAATCTATAGACTCAAAATTTAAGTCGGCTAATGCATTAGGGTGGAACACAATGTTAGTAAAAAAAATATGGGAAACGTTTAAATCTGAAGCAATTTTAAGGAAACTTCAAAAAAGTTTATTTATGATTTATCGCTCGATATATATGTATTAGAAGTTTAGGAAAATTAGAGTCATTTTTACAACCTTTCGACTAAGCAGTGGCGATTTTACAAGGAAAATGTTGGTATTTTGACCATTTTTGTCGAAATCAGAAAAACATATATATGGGAGCTATATCTAAATCTGAACCGATTTCAACCAAATTTGGCACGCATAGCAACAATGCTTATTCTCCTCCCTGTGCAAAATTTCAACTAAATCGGAGTTAAAAATTTGCCTCTGTGGACATATGAGTGTAAATCGGGCGAAAGCTATATATGGGAGATATATCTAAATCTGAACCGATTTCAACCAAATTTGGCACGCATAGTAACAATGCTAATTCTACTCCCTGTGCAAAATTTCAACTAAATCGGAGTTAAAAATTGGCCTCTGTGGTCATATGAGTGTAAATCGGGCGAAAGGTATATATGGGAGATATATCTAAATCTGAACCGATTTCAACCAAATTTGGCACGCATGGCTACAATGCTAATTCTACTCCCTGTGCAAAATTTCAACTGAATCGGAGTTAAAAATTGGCCTCTGTGGTCATATGAGTGTAAATCGGGCTAAAGCTATAAATGGGAGCTATATCTAAATCTGAACCTATTTGGCTGATATTTTGCAAGTTTTTCGAGACTCATAAAATATTCGGATGTACGGAATTTGAGGAAGATCGGTTGATATACACGCCAATTATGACCAGATCGGTGAAAAATATATATGGCAGCTATATCTAAATCTGAACCGATTTTTCCCAAAATCAATAGGGATCGTCTTTGAGCCGAAACAGGACCCTATACCAAATTTTAAGACAATCGGACTAAAACTGCGAGCTGTACTTTGCACACAAAAATACATCAACAGACAGACAGACAGACAGACAGACAGACGGACAGACAGACGGACAGACAGACGGACAGACAGACGGACAGACAGACAGACGGACATCGCTAAATCAACTCAGAATTTAATTCTAAGCCGATCCGTATACTAAAAGGTTGGTCTATGATTACTCCTTCTTGGCGTTACATACAAATGCACAAACTTATTATACCCTGTACCACAGTAGTGGTGAAGGGTATAAATATGGGAAACGTTTAAATCTGAAGCAATTTTAAGGAAACTTCAAAAAAGTTTATTTATGATTTATCGCTCGATATATATGTATTAGAAGTTTAGGAAAATTAGAGTCATTTTTACAACCTTTCGACTAAGCAGTGGCGATTTTACAAGGAAAATGTTGGTATTTTGACCATTTTTGTCGAAATCAGAAAAACATATATATGGGAGCTATATCTAAATCTGAACCGATTTCAACCAAATTTGGCACGCATAGCAACAATGCTTATTCTCCTCCCTGTGCAAAATTTCAACTAAATCGGAGTTAAAAATTTGCCTCTGTGGACATATGAGTGTAAATCGGGCGAAAGCTATATATGGGAGATATATCTAAATCTGAACCGATTTCAACCAAATTTGGCACGCATAGTAACAATGCTAATTCTACTCCCTGTGCAAAATTTCAACTAAATCGGAGTTAAAAATTGGCCTCTGTGGTCATATGAGTGTAAATCGGGCGAAAGGTATATATGGGAGATATATCTAAATCTGAACCGATTTCAACCAAATTTGGCACGCATGGCTACAATGCTAATTCTACTCCCTGTGCAAAATTTCAACTGAATCGGAGTTAAAAATTGGCCTCTGTGGTCATATGAGTGTAAATCGGGCTAAAGCTATAAATGGGAGCTATATCTAAATCTGAACCTATTTGGCTGATATTTTGCAAGTTTTTCGAGACTCATAAAATATTCGGATGTACGGAATTTGAGGAAGATCGGTTGATATACACGCCAATTATGACCAGATCGGTGAAAAATATATATGGCAGCTATATCTAAATCTGAACCGATTTTTCCCAAAATCAATAGGGATCGTCTTTGAGCCGAAACAGGACCCTATACCAAATTTTAAGACAATCGGACTAAAACTGCGAGCTGTACTTTGCACACAAAAATACATCAACAGACAGACAGACAGACAGACAGACAGACGGACAGACAGACGGACAGACAGACGGACAGACAGACGGACAGACAGACAGACGGACATCGCTAAATCAACTCAGAATTTAATTCTAAGCCGATCCGTATACTAAAAGGTTGGTCTATGATTACTCCTTCTTGGCGTTACATACAAATGCACAAACTTATTATACCCTGTACCACAGTAGTGGTGAAGGGTATAAATATGGGAAACGTTTAAATCTGAAGCAATTTTAAGGAAACTTCAAAAAAGTTTATTTATGATTTATCGCTCGATATATATGTATTAGAAGTTTAGGAAAATTAGAGTCATTTTTACAACCTTTCGACTAAGCAGTGGCGATTTTACAAGGAAAATGTTGGTATTTTGACCATTTTTGTCGAAATCAGAAAAACATATATATGGGAGCTATATCTAAATCTGAACCGATTTCAGCCAAATTTGGCACGCATAGCAACAATGCTTATTCTCCTCCCTGTGCAAAATTTCAACTAAATCGGAGTTAAAAATTTGCCTCTGTGGACATATGAGTGTAAATCGGGCGAAAGCTATATATGGGAGATATATCTAAATCTGAACCGATTTCAACCAAATTTGGCACGCATAGTAACAATGCTAATTCTACTCCCTGTGCAAAATTTCAACTAAATCGGAGTTAAAAATTGGCCTCTGTGGTCATATGAGTGTAAATCGGGCGAAAGGTATATATGGGAGATATATCTAAATCTGAACCGATTTCAACCAAATTTGGCACGCATGGCTACAATGCTAATTCTACTCCCTGTGCAAAATTTCAACTGAATCGGAGTTAAAAATTGGCCTCTGTGGTCATATGAGTGTAAATCGGGCTAAAGCTATAAATGGGAGCTATATCTAAATCTGAACCTATTTGGCTGATATTTTGCAAGTTTTTCGAGACTCATAAAATATTCGGATGTACGGAATTTGAGGAAGATCGGTTGATATACACGCCAATTATGACCAGATCGGTGAAAAATATATATGGCAGCTATATCTAAATCTGAACCGATTTTTCCCAAAATCAATAGGGATCGTCTTTGAGCCGAAACAGGACCCTATACCAAATTTTAAGACAATCGGACTAAAACTGCGAGCTGTACTTTGCACACAAAAATACATCAACAGACAGACAGACAGACAGACAGACGGACAGACAGACGGACAGACAGACGGACAGACAGACGGACAGACAGACAGACGGACATCGCTAAATCAACTCAGAATTTAATTCTAAGCCGATCCGTATACTAAAAGGTTGGTCTATGATTACTCCTTCTTGGCGTTACATACAAATGCACAAACTTATTATACCCTGTACCACAGTAGTGGTGAAGGGTATAAAAATATGGGAAACGTTTAAATCTGAAGCAATTTTAAGGAAACTTCAAAAAAGTTTATTTATGATTTATCGCTCGATATATATGTATTAGAAGTTTAGGAAAATTAGAGTCATTTTTACAACCTTTCGACTAAGCAGTGGCGATTTTACAAGGAAAATGTTGGTATTTTGACCATTTTTGTCGAAATCAGAAAAACATATATATGGGAGCTATATCTAAATCTGAACCGATTTCAACCAAATTTGGCACGCATAGCAACAATGCTTATTCTCCTCCCTGTGCAAAATTTCAACTAAATCGGAGTTAAAAATTTGCCTCTGTGGACATATGAGTGTAAATCGGGCGAAAGCTATATATGGGAGATATATCTAAATCTGAACCGATTTCAACCAAATTTGGCACGCATAGTAACAATGCTAATTCTACTCCCTGTGCAAAATTTCAACTAAATCGGAGTTAAAAATTGGCCTCTGTGGTCATATGAGTGTAAATCGGGCGAAAGGTATATATGGGAGATATATCTAAATCTGAACCGATTTCAACCAAATTTGGCACGCATGGCTACAATGCTAATTCTACTCCCTGTGCAAAATTTCAACTGAATCGGAGTTAAAAATTGGCCTCTGTGGTCATATGAGTGTAAATCGGGCTAAAGCTATAAATGGGAGCTATATCTAAATCTGAACCTATTTGGCTGATATTTTGCAAGTTTTTCGAGACTCATAAAATATTCGGATGTACGGAATTTGAGGAAGATCGGTTGATATACACGCCAATTATGACCAGATCGGTGAAAAATATATATGGCAGCTATATCTAAATCTGAACCGATTTTTCCCAAAATCAATAGGGATCGTCTTTGAGCCGAAACAGGACCCTATACCAAATTTTAAGACAATCGGACTAAAACTGCGAGCTGTACTTTGCACACAAAAATACATCAACAGACAGACAGACAGACAGACAGACAGACGGACAGACAGACGGACAGACAGACGGACAGACAGACGGACAGACAGACAGACGGACATCGCTAAATCAACTCAGAATTTAATTCTAAGCCGATCCGTATACTAAAAGGTTGGTCTATGATTACTCCTTCTTGGCGTTACATACAAATGCACAAACTTATTATACCCTGTACCACAGTAGTGGTGAAGGGTATAAAAATATGGGAAACGTTTAAATCTGAAGCAATTTTAAGGAAACTTCAAAAAAGTTTATTTATGATTTATCGCTCGATATATATGTATTAGAAGTTTAGGAAAATTAGAGTCATTTTTACAACCTTTCGACTAAGCAGTGGCGATTTTACAAGGAAAATGTTGGTATTTTGACCATTTTTGTCGAAATCAGAAAAACATATATATGGGAGCTATATCTAAATCTGAACCGATTTCAACCAAATTTGGCACGCATAGCAACAATGCTTATTCTCCTCCCTGTGCAAAATTTCAACTAAATCGGAGTTAAAAATTTGCCTCTGTGGACATATGAGTGTAAATCGGGCGAAAGCTATATATGGGAGATATATCTAAATCTGAACCGATTTCAACCAAATTTGGCACGCATAGTAACAATGCTAATTCTACTCCCTGTGCAAAATTTCAACTAAATCGGAGTTAAAAATTGGCCTCTGTGGTCATATGAGTGTAAATCGGGCGAAAGGTATATATGGGAGATATATCTAAATCTGAACCGATTTCAACCAAATTTGGCACGCATGGCTACAATGCTAATTCTACTCCCTGTGCAAAATTTCAACTGAATCGGAGTTAAAAATTGGCCTCTGTGGTCATATGAGTGTAAATCGGGCTAAAGCTATAAATGGGAGCTATATCTAAATCTGAACCTATTTGGCTGATATTTTGCAAGTTTTTCGAGACTCATAAAATATTCGGATGTACGGAATTTGAGGAAGATCGGTTGATATACACGCCAATTATGACCAGATCGGTGAAAAATATATATGGCAGCTATATCTAAATCTGAACCGATTTTTCCCAAAATCAATAGGGATCGTCTTTGAGCCGAAACAGGACCCTATACCAAATTTTAAGACAATCGGACTAAAACTGCGAGCTGTACTTTGCACACAAAAATACATCAACAGACAGACAGACAGACAGACAGACAGACGGACAGACAGACGGACAGACAGACGGACAGACAGACGGACAGACAGACAGACGGACATCGCTAAATCAACTCAGAATTTAATTCTAAGCCGATCCGTATACTAAAAGGTTGGTCTATGATTACTCCTTCTTGGCGTTACATACAAATGCACAAACTTATTATACCCTGTACCACAGTAGTGGTGAAGGGTATAAATATGGGAAACGTTTAAATCTGAAGCAATTTTAAGGAAACTTCAAAAAAGTTTATTTATGATTTATCGCTCGATATATATGTATTAGAAGTTTAGGAAAATTAGAGTCATTTTTACAACCTTTCGACTAAGCAGTGGCGATTTTACAAGGAAAATGTTGGTATTTTGACCATTTTTGTCGAAATCAGAAAAACATATATATGGGAGCTATATCTAAATCTGAACCGATTTCAACCAAATTTGGCACGCATAGCAACAATGCTTATTCTCCTCCCTGTGCAAAATTTCAACTAAATCGGAGTTAAAAATTTGCCTCTGTGGACATATGAGTGTAAATCGGGCGAAAGCTATATATGGGAGATATATCTAAATCTGAACCGATTTCAACCAAATTTGGCACGCATAGTAACAATGCTAATTCTACTCCCTGTGCAAAATTTCAACTAAATCGGAGTTAAAAATTGGCCTCTGTGGTCATATGAGTGTAAATCGGGCGAAAGGTATATATGGGAGATATATCTAAATCTGAACCGATTTCAACCAAATTTGGCACGCATGGCTACAATGCTAATTCTACTCCCTGTGCAAAATTTCAACTGAATCGGAGTTAAAAATTGGCCTCTGTGGTCATATGAGTGTAAATCGGGCTAAAGCTATAAATGGGAGCTATATCTAAATCTGAACCTATTTGGCTGATATTTTGCAAGTTTTTCGAGACTCATAAAATATTCGGATGTACGGAATTTGAGGAAGATCGGTTGATATACACGCCAATTATGACCAGATCGGTGAAAAATATATATGGCAGCTATATCTAAATCTGAACCGATTTTTCCCAAAATCAATAGGGATCGTCTTTGAGCCGAAACAGGACCCTATACCAAATTTTAAGACAATCGGACTAAAACTGCGAGCTGTACTTTGCACACAAAAATACATCAACAGACAGACAGACAGACAGACAGACAGACGGACAGACAGACGGACAGACAGACGGACAGACAGACGGACAGACAGACAGACGGACATCGCTAAATCAACTCAGAATTTAATTCTAAGCCGATCCGTATACTAAAAGGTTGGTCTATGATTACTCCTTCTTGGCGTTACATACAAATGCACAAACTTATTATACCCTGTACCACAGTAGTGGTGAAGGGTATAAATATGGGAAACGTTTAAATCTGAAGCAATTTTAAGGAAACTTCAAAAAAGTTTATTTATGATTTATCGCTCGATATATATGTATTAGAAGTTTAGGAAAATTAGAGTCATTTTTACAACCTTTCGACTAAGCAGTGGCGATTTTACAAGGAAAATGTTGGTATTTTGACCATTTTTGTCGAAATCAGAAAAACATATATATGGGAGCTATATCTAAATCTGAACCGATTTCAGCCAAATTTGGCACGCATAGCAACAATGCTTATTCTCCTCCCTGTGCAAAATTTCAACTAAATCGGAGTTAAAAATTTGCCTCTGTGGACATATGAGTGTAAATCGGGCGAAAGCTATATATGGGAGATATATCTAAATCTGAACCGATTTCAACCAAATTTGGCACGCATAGTAACAATGCTAATTCTACTCCCTGTGCAAAATTTCAACTAAATCGGAGTTAAAAATTGGCCTCTGTGGTCATATGAGTGTAAATCGGGCGAAAGGTATATATGGGAGATATATCTAAATCTGAACCGATTTCAACCAAATTTGGCACGCATGGCTACAATGCTAATTCTACTCCCTGTGCAAAATTTCAACTGAATCGGAGTTAAAAATTGGCCTCTGTGGTCATATGAGTGTAAATCGGGCTAAAGCTATAAATGGGAGCTATATCTAAATCTGAACCTATTTGGCTGATATTTTGCAAGTTTTTCGAGACTCATAAAATATTCGGATGTACGGAATTTGAGGAAGATCGGTTGATATACACGCCAATTATGACCAGATCGGTGAAAAATATATATGGCAGCTATATCTAAATCTGAACCGATTTTTCCCAAAATCAATAGGGATCGTCTTTGAGCCGAAACAGGACCCTATACCAAATTTTAAGACAATCGGACTAAAACTGCGAGCTGTACTTTGCACACAAAAATACATCAACAGACAGACAGACAGACAGACAGACGGACAGACAGACGGACAGACAGACGGACAGACAGACGGACAGACAGACAGACGGACATCGCTAAATCAACTCAGAATTTAATTCTAAGCCGATCCGTATACTAAAAGGTTGGTCTATGATTACTCCTTCTTGGCGTTACATACAAATGCACAAACTTATTATACCCTGTACCACAGTAGTGGTGAAGGGTATAAAAATATGGGAAACGTTTAAATCTGAAGCAATTTTAAGGAAACTTCAAAAAAGTTTATTTATGATTTATCGCTCGATATATATGTATTAGAAGTTTAGGAAAATTAGAGTCATTTTTACAACCTTTCGACTAAGCAGTGGCGATTTTACAAGGAAAATGTTGGTATTTTGACCATTTTTGTCGAAATCAGAAAAACATATATATGGGAGCTATATCTAAATCTGAACCGATTTCAACCAAATTTGGCACGCATAGCAACAATGCTTATTCTCCTCCCTGTGCAAAATTTCAACTAAATCGGAGTTAAAAATTTGCCTCTGTGGACATATGAGTGTAAATCGGGCGAAAGCTATATATGGGAGATATATCTAAATCTGAACCGATTTCAACCAAATTTGGCACGCATAGTAACAATGCTAATTCTACTCCCTGTGCAAAATTTCAACTAAATCGGAGTTAAAAATTGGCCTCTGTGGTCATATGAGTGTAAATCGGGCGAAAGGTATATATGGGAGATATATCTAAATCTGAACCGATTTCAACCAAATTTGGCACGCATGGCTACAATGCTAATTCTACTCCCTGTGCAAAATTTCAACTGAATCGGAGTTAAAAATTGGCCTCTGTGGTCATATGAGTGTAAATCGGGCTAAAGCTATAAATGGGAGCTATATCTAAATCTGAACCTATTTGGCTGATATTTTGCAAGTTTTTCGAGACTCATAAAATATTCGGATGTACGGAATTTGAGGAAGATCGGTTGATATACACGCCAATTATGACCAGATCGGTGAAAAATATATATGGCAGCTATATCTAAATCTGAACCGATTTTTCCCAAAATCAATAGGGATCGTCTTTGAGCCGAAACAGGACCCTATACCAAATTTTAAGACAATCGGACTAAAACTGCGAGCTGTACTTTGCACACAAAAATACATCAACAGACAGACAGACAGACAGACAGACAGACGGACAGACAGACGGACAGACAGACGGACAGACAGACGGACAGACAGACAGACGGACATCGCTAAATCAACTCAGAATTTAATTCTAAGCCGATCCGTATACTAAAAGGTTGGTCTATGATTACTCCTTCTTGGCGTTACATACAAATGCACAAACTTATTATACCCTGTACCACAGTAGTGGTGAAGGGTATAAATATGGGAAACGTTTAAATCTGAAGCAATTTTAAGGAAACTTCAAAAAAGTTTATTTATGATTTATCGCTCGATATATATGTATTAGAAGTTTAGGAAAATTAGAGTCATTTTTACAACCTTTCGACTAAGCAGTGGCGATTTTACAAGGAAAATGTTGGTATTTTGACCATTTTTGTCGAAATCAGAAAAACATATATATGGGAGCTATATCTAAATCTGAACCGATTTCAACCAAATTTGGCACGCATAGCAACAATGCTTATTCTCCTCCCTGTGCAAAATTTCAACTAAATCGGAGTTAAAAATTTGCCTCTGTGGACATATGAGTGTAAATCGGGCGAAAGCTATATATGGGAGATATATCTAAATCTGAACCGATTTCAACCAAATTTGGCACGCATAGTAACAATGCTAATTCTACTCCCTGTGCAAAATTTCAACTAAATCGGAGTTAAAAATTGGCCTCTGTGGTCATATGAGTGTAAATCGGGCGAAAGGTATATATGGGAGATATATCTAAATCTGAACCGATTTCAACCAAATTTGGCACGCATGGCTACAATGCTAATTCTACTCCCTGTGCAAAATTTCAACTGAATCGGAGTTAAAAATTGGCCTCTGTGGTCATATGAGTGTAAATCGGGCTAAAGCTATAAATGGGAGCTATATCTAAATCTGAACCTATTTGGCTGATATTTTGCAAGTTTTTCGAGACTCATAAAATATTCGGATGTACGGAATTTGAGGAAGATCGGTTGATATACACGCCAATTATGACCAGATCGGTGAAAAATATATATGGCAGCTATATCTAAATCTGAACCGATTTTTCCCAAAATCAATAGGGATCGTCTTTGAGCCGAAACAGGACCCTATACCAAATTTTAAGACAATCGGACTAAAACTGCGAGCTGTACTTTGCACACAAAAATACATCAACAGACAGACAGACAGACAGACAGACAGACGGACAGACAGACGGACAGACAGACGGACAGACAGACGGACAGACAGACAGACGGACATCGCTAAATCAACTCAGAATTTAATTCTAAGCCGATCCGTATACTAAAAGGTTGGTCTATGATTACTCCTTCTTGGCGTTACATACAAATGCACAAACTTATTATACCCTGTACCACAGTAGTGGTGAAGGGTATAAATATGGGAAACGTTTAAATCTGAAGCAATTTTAAGGAAACTTCAAAAAAGTTTATTTATGATTTATCGCTCGATATATATGTATTAGAAGTTTAGGAAAATTAGAGTCATTTTTACAACCTTTCGACTAAGCAGTGGCGATTTTACAAGGAAAATGTTGGTATTTTGACCATTTTTGTCGAAATCAGAAAAACATATATATGGGAGCTATATCTAAATCTGAACCGATTTCAACCAAATTTGGCACGCATAGCAACAATGCTTATTCTCCTCCCTGTGCAAAATTTCAACTAAATCGGAGTTAAAAATTTGCCTCTGTGGACATATGAGTGTAAATCGGGCGAAAGCTATATATGGGAGATATATCTAAATCTGAACCGATTTCAACCAAATTTGGCACGCATAGTAACAATGCTAATTCTACTCCCTGTGCAAAATTTCAACTAAATCGGAGTTAAAAATTGGCCTCTGTGGTCATATGAGTGTAAATCGGGCGAAAGGTATATATGGGAGATATATCTAAATCTGAACCGATTTCAACCAAATTTGGCACGCATGGCTACAATGCTAATTCTACTCCCTGTGCAAAATTTCAACTGAATCGGAGTTAAAAATTGGCCTCTGTGGTCATATGAGTGTAAATCGGGCTAAAGCTATAAATGGGAGCTATATCTAAATCTGAACCTATTTGGCTGATATTTTGCAAGTTTTTCGAGACTCATAAAATATTCGGATGTACGGAATTTGAGGAAGATCGGTTGATATACACGCCAATTATGACCAGATCGGTGAAAAATATATATGGCAGCTATATCTAAATCTGAACCGATTTTTCCCAAAATCAATAGGGATCGTCTTTGAGCCGAAACAGGACCCTATACCAAATTTTAAGACAATCGGACTAAAACTGCGAGCTGTACTTTGCACACAAAAATACATCAACAGACAGACAGACAGACAGACAGACAGACGGACAGACAGACGGACAGACAGACGGACAGACAGACGGACAGACAGACAGACGGACATCGCTAAATCAACTCAGAATTTAATTCTAAGCCGATCCGTATACTAAAAGGTTGGTCTATGATTACTCCTTCTTGGCGTTACATACAAATGCACAAACTTATTATACCCTGTACCACAGTAGTGGTGAAGGGTATAAAAATTTACACAAACGACGTATACAATTTTACATAAATTTTAATTACAAAATATATTGAATTTCTGGAATTTAAGTTTTACTAAATTGTGTCCGTTTTGAACTTTGTATGGTGCTAAAAACATTTTAACAACCTTACGTGAAATTGTCACTGAAGGATCTATCACAGGACTGGTACCCATTTAATAATATTTCCCCACTTTTAAAACAAGTGGGGAAATATTATATTTGGATACCCAGCAAAAAAAGGGTATCCAAATAGACAATTGATAAGTTCGGTTTGTATCCGGAAATGGTGGGAAATCGGATCAGAAGCAAAGAATTTTATCTGGACTTGTCAATAGGCGGATATCATATTTGTAATCACCCACTGCATTAGATTCGCATTTATTCTCCGAATTTGGAGTTTTTTCAGTATTTCGGTTTCTAGCCACGGGAATTTTTATCCCATTTGTCTGCACTGAAAAAAAAAAACTATTGACTTAATATGAAAGAGATTAGGTTGCATAATCTTTTAGGACACGCAATTAAATATTAAGGACAAAATTCTTTAAATTAATAAAATGTTAATTAAAAGAAAGTTTATAATCTTTTTTTTCAATAAATTTGTTGTTCATTAACTCTAGGACACGAATTTTGAAAATTTCGTTGGAGTAAGCAAAATTTCCTTAAAATAAAGAAAAACATTTTGTATGTAGCAGATATATTAAATCGTTAGATTTAAGGTATAAACTCTTTGAATATAGGCTAAGACTTATTTTGATGATTTCGCATCTTTGGTTTAAAATTTTTCATAAGAACTAATTCGGTTTAGTTAAATTTTGCCATTGTTTTTTTAAATTAGTTTTTGGTTATTTTGGTTACATGAACCAAAATTAAGAGAAACCATTCTCATAAACGAATTTCGAATTTTGCCAAAATAGTTAAAATTTTTCTAAACTTAATGATTCGTACTTCAATTGTGTTCATACGTTTTTAAAATCAGTAAATTTTTCTTAAAGTGTGCCTGTCGTGAACTTCGAGTAGCGCCAAAGACAGTTGAACAAATATCAACTCCAAGTGTATACAAAAAATAATTTTTGGATTCAATCACGAATTAATTGATCCAATTAATTTTTAATTGAAATGCCTTCAATCAAAGAAATGATAGTATCAATCGCCAAAGTCATATAAAGCAGTAAGTTCGGCCGGGCCGAATTTTAAATACCCACCACCATGAATTAAATATTATAGTTTCCTGTGAAAATTTCAGGGGGATTTGATGACAATCAGATCAATTCAACCGGTACACTTCCCGAAGATAAATTCAAAGATTTTACCTATGAAGACTAGATCAAATTCTGGATTTATAAGAACCATATTTGTTTGAGTTTTAGAGGAATCATAAACATCGTGTGCCAGTGTGCAAAAAAACGATGAAATAACGCCTTGATTTAAAATCTAACATCTGTAGATTTTTACCCCCATTATTTAACCCTCTAATGACCCAATTTTTTTTGCCAGCTGATTAAATTTTCTATGTTTACGACACAAAAGCAAGATAACTAAGCAAGAAAAATTTATACGGTAAAATTCAGCATATGCTGCAAAGCCACTTGAATAGTTTCAAATAAGTTTTCTTTTTATTTTGCCCATTTTGGTTGTCTTAAGGTGTGTTTTACTAAAAGCTTGCTTATTGAATGAAGCCCGCCTAAAGGCGTTAGAGGGTTAAATGATTACCAGAAGTAAAATCTGGAAAGTATAATTCAGTTTCAAGCAATTTTCATTATCACTGCACATGGACCGATATTCACCATTTTCGGCAAACCTCTTTATGTTCCTAAAATACTTCTAGATTTAAAATGTCATGCAAATTTGAAAAAAACTATGCCCAAAAGCCCAAGAAGTAAAATCGGGAGATCGGTCTATTTGGGAGATAAACCAAAACATGGACCAATACACGTCATTTTTGGCTCTCATATTTAAGGTCCTAAAATACCTCTAGATTTCCCATTTCAGGCAAATTAGATAAAAACTATGGATTCTAGAAGCCTAAAAAATAAAATCATTTCTTGCACACCTATTTATATTCCTAGAAACCTCCAGATTTTCGATTTCAGGCAAAGTGGACAACAATTACGGTTTCTAGAAGCCCAAAAGATCGGTCTGTCTGATGGCTATATCAAAACATGGACCTATACTCACCATTTTCGGCATACCTTTTTATGGTCCTAAAATACCTCTAGATTTCCAATTTGAGACAAGAAACTACGGTTTCTATAAGCCCAAGAATAAAATCTGGAGATCGGTCTATATGGGGGCTATATAAAAACATGGTCCGATACTCATCATTTTCAGCACACCTCTTTAGGGTTTTAAAATATCTCTAGATTTCTAATTCCAGGCAAATTGGATAAAAACTGCAGATTTTAGACGCCCAAGAAGTAAAAACTGGAGATCGGCCTATATGAGGGATATACCGAAACATGGACCGATACTCACAATTTTCCGCACACCTCTTTATTGTTCTAAAATACCTCTAGATTTCCAATTTCAGGCAAATTGGATAAAAACTACGGATTCTATAAGTCCAAGATCGGTCTATATGGAGGATATACCAAAACATGGACCGATACTCACCATTTTTAGCACACCTCTTTATGGTCCTAAAATACGTCTAGATTTCATATTTCAACCAAATTGGATAATAACTACGGATTCTAGAAGCCCAAGAATCAAAATCGGGAGATCGGTCTATATGGGGCTATACCAAAACATGGACCGATACTCACCATTTTTGGCACACCTCTTTGTGGTCATAAAAGACCTCTAGATTTCCAATTTCAGGCAAATTGGATAGAAAACAATTTCAGGCAAATTGGATAGAAACATCCGATCCGGCTGAAATTTGGTACATGGTGTTAATATATGGTCTCTAACAACCATGCAAAAATTGGTCCATATCGGTCCACTTTTACGTATAGCCCCCATATAAACGGACCCCCAAATTTGGCTTGCGATTGCTCTTAGAGAAGCAAATTTCATCCGATCCGGCTGAAATTTGGTACATAGTGTTAGTATATGGTCTCTAACAACCATGCAAAAACTGGTCCATATCGGTCCACTTTTACGTATAGCCCCCATATAAACGGACCCCCAAATTTGGCTTGCGATTGCTCTTAGAGAAGCAAATTTCATCCGATCCGGCTGAAATTTGGTACATAGTGTTAGTATATGGTCTATAACAACCATGCAAAAATTGGTCCACATCGGTTCATAATTATATAGCCCCCATATAAACCGTTCCCCAGATTTGATCTCCGGAGCCTCTTGGAGGAGCAAAATTCATCCGAACCGGTTGAAATTTGCAACGTGGTGTTAGTATAAGGCCGCTAATAACCATGCCAAAATTGGTCCATATCGGTCTGTAGTTATATATAGCCGATCCCCAATCACACAAAAATCGGTTCATAATCATGGTTGCCACTCGAGCCAAAAATAATCTACCAAAATTTTATTTTTATAGAAAACATTGTCAAAATGTTATTTCTATAGAAAATTTTGTCAAAATTTTATTTCTATAGAAAAATTTGTCAAAATTTTATTTCTATAGAAAATTTTGACAAAATTTTATTTCTATAGAAAATTTTGTCAAAATTTTATTCCTATAGAATTTTTTTCCATATTTTATTTCTATAGAAAATTTTGTCAAAATTTTATTCTGTCAAAATTTTATTTCTATAGAAACTTTAAACTAAATAATTACGTATTTAATCGGCCTTTTTTAGTCTAATATATACCACATATGGACTATGTGGTATATATTACGGTGTTAGGGAGTTTTAAAATACCTTGCCATCGGCTTCAGTAGAAGTTTCTACGCAATCCATGGTGGAGGGTACATAAGCTTCGGCCTGGCCGAACTTACGGCCGTATATACTTGTTTTAATTAAAAAATTTGTTGAATCAATTAAATTTTTAATTGAATATTTTTGAAAATTCGATTAAAATTTTAATAGGAATATTGTGGTGAAATTTTTTCCTGTGTGTTTCTTTTAAAATACGATATTTTATATACGATAAAAAATGTATTTTTTATACATTTTCTTTCTAAAATTATCCTACATTTCCTTTCGTAATCAATACCAAATTCCTTAAGGCACACTTCTCCGATATAACGTTTTTTTTTCCTTGTCCAAATGTCGACAATATTTTAAATTAAGTCGTTTTATCCCTATATTTAAGTGATGCTACTTAAAATAGGGTATACTAACGTAAAAGAAAACCTCACCATGGCTTTAATAAGTCTAAGGTCAAGTTGTCTTTAATAAACGGTGATTCTTTTGAGGTTAGGATTTTCATGCATTAGTATTTGACAGATCACGTGGGATTTCAGACATGGTGTCAAAGAGAAAGATGCTCAGTATGCTTTGACATTTCATAATGAATAGACTTACTAACGAGCAACGCTTGCAAATCATTGAATTTTATTACCAAAATCAGTGGCAGAAAATCCGCTTTTTTATCGACAAATTTTGTTCAGCGATGAGGCTCATTTCTGGTTGAATGGCTACGTAAATAAGCAAAATTGCCGCATTTGGAGTGAAGAGCAACCAGAAGCCGTTCAAGAACTGCCCATGCATCCCGAAAAATGCACTGTTTGGTGTGGTTTGTACGCTGGTGGAATCATTGGACCGTATTTTTTCAAAGATGCTGTTGGACGCAACGTTACGGTGAATGGCGATCGCTATCGTTCGATGCTAACAAACTTTTTGTTGCCAAAAATGGAAGAACTGAACTTGGTTGACATGTGGTTTCAACAAGATGGCGCTACATGCCACACAGCTCGCGATTCTATGGCCATTTTGAGGGAAAACTTCGGAGAACAATTCATCTCAAGAAATGGACCGGTAAGTTGGCCACCAAGATCATGCGATTTGACGCCTTTAGACTATTTTTTGTGGGGCTACGTCAAGTCTAAAGTCTACAGAAATAAGCCAGCAACTATTCCAGCTTTGGAAGACAACATTTCCGAAGAAATTCGGGCTATTCTTGCCGAAATGCTCGAAAAAGTTGCCCAAAATTGGACTTTCCGAATGGACCACCTAAGACGCAGCCGCGGTCAACATTTAAATGAAATTATCTTCAAAAAGTAAATGTCATGGACCAATCTAACGTTTCAAATAAAGAACCGATGAGATTTTGCAAATTTTATGCGTTTTTTTTTTAAAAAAAGTTATCAAGCTCTTAACAAATCACCCTTTAATTCTGAAATTCGAGCCAGAATTTGGAAATTTAAGTTTTCGTTAACATATTTTAAAGGGACGTCGATAGCACATTAAGGAAAAGGCGAAAAAAAAACTAACATAGATAACGAACTTTCTCATTTGGGGAACTTTTAATTAAAACATAAAAATCCTCAAAATTAAAATAAAGTGCTGCAGTGTGTTCACTGTTTTTGAGCGAACTAAACATTTTTATACCCACCACCATAGGATGGGGGGTATATTAACTTTGTCATTCCGTTTGTAACACACCGAAATATTGCTCTAAGACCCCATAAAGTATATAGATTCTGGGTCGTGGTGAAATTCTGAGTCGATCTGACGATCTGACATGTCCGTCCGTCTGTTGAAATCACGCTAACTTCCGAACGAAACAAGTATCGACTTGAAACTTGCCACAAGTAGTTGTTATTGATGTAGGTCGGATGGTATTGCAAATGGGCCATATCGGTCCACTTTTACGTATTGCCCCCATATAAACGGACCCCAAAATTTGGCTTGAGAGGCCTCTAAGAGAAGCAAATTTCATCCGATCCGGCTGAAGTTTGGTACATGGTGTTAGTATATGGTCTCTAACAACCATGCAAAAACTGGTCCACATCGGTCCATAATTCTATATAGCCCCCATATAAACCGATCCCCCGATTTGGCTTGCGAGGCCCCTAAGAGAAGCAAATTTCATCCGATCCGGCTGAAATTTGGTACATGGTGTCAGTATATGGTCTCTAACAACCATGCAGAAATTGGTCTACATCGGTCCATAATTATATATAGCCCCCATATAAACCGATCCCCCGATTTGGCTTGCGAGGCCTCTACGAGAAGCAAATTTCATCCGATCCGGCTGAAATTTGGTACGTGATGTTAGTATATGGTCTCTAACAACCATGCAAAAATTGGTCGATATCGGTCCATAATTATATATAGGCCCCATATAAACCGATCCCCAGATTTGACCTCCAGAGCCCCTTGGAAGAGCAAAATTCTTCGCATTCGGTTGAAATTTGGTACGTGATGTTAGTATATGGTATCCAACAACCATGCAGGAATAAGAAGTTTTAAGAGACCACAACCCAAGTAATTCGATTGTGGATGACAGTCTTTCGTAGAAGTTTCTACGCAATCCATGGTGGTGGGTACATAAGATTCGGCCTGGCCGAACTTGCGGCCGTATATACTTGTTTAATTTTATTTTTAAACAAAACTCCAAAATGGATCTTATTTTATATATTTAAAATAATAATATATATTTTTTCGTATTTAATACTATATATCTAAAGAGTTTTACTTATGTGTAAAAGTAAAAACCTGGAATAAGGGGGATTGACTCCCTTTTTCTTGGTAACATTTGATTTTGATAAGATATATCGATATACCTTGTTTGGAGATACTAAATTGATTGTAAATAATTTTTGCCGCAAATTTTCAATATCCTCCCATAGTGCTATGATGGTTCCTCATACTTGTTCTTTTGTCTCCATTTTGTTTTAATTGTTTCAAGCGCATCATGTTATTTTCTCGGAAATTAAATATCTAATTTCGGCAAGCATGTTGCTTAGGAAAGAAGATCTTTGCGACAAAAATGTTACATGTGTCCCGTAAAAAAGTACCGTGATACTCTTGAAACTTGTTTGAGATAATCATATTTCTTCTCAGGATGTAGGCATACATATATAAAATTGATAGCGATCAATCAATTTGTTAGACAAACAATGACCTCGGCATGTTTTGAGACCACACTACAGATAATTAACACATTCGGTATTAATCGCATCTCACCATACCCTTCACTGAAATTCTAATGGCTTTTAACCTTATCACCTTTCCATGCTGATTCTAAAGGCCTCAATCAAAGTTTGCTTTAATTTCAAATTCAAACGAACGTCGTCTAAGTGACCTTGACTTTTTGTGTGCGCAGGTCGTCATTAATATTGTGCGCATGCGTCGCTGCTCATTCAAGCTACAAATTTCAAAAGTCCAAAGAAGAAACCAGTTTCGTAGATCGAAAAAAAAAACAAAAATCCACAATATAAACATAAACAATTTAACACCAAATAATGAATAAAAAATTAGTTAATAACAGAAGAAAACGCAGATGAAAATACGAAACAAACAATCTCATATACTTACATTGGGCTAGAAACAGCAATGCTGTCATTAATACTGCCGGCATAATGAAGTTGGAAGCATAATAACGACGGTGTTGAAGGCGCTCACAATGCTGAGGACTGGCATTGTCATCTGTTCGATGACAATCACTTGATTGATGGTGACGCCTCTGATTTGGCTGATGATGACGGTGACGATTAGGATGACAGTGGGATTTGAAAAATAGACTCAGCTGCATTATAGAGCATTTATAGGGGTGGCTTTGGATACAAGAAGCATACACCAATTACATCACATACAGAACCGGGTTCTTCGGAATTTCTTTACCTACACTGAAATGGAAAGTTGAGCTTTTTTTATTAGCAACTCAATGGAACACTAGTGTATTGGCAAACAATTGGTTGTGAGTCTCGTCTTTTAAGGTTGTTCACATTTTGCACAATGATCGGATCGAAAACCTCAAAAGTGGGTTAAACTAAACTTGTTTTTATTTTGCCTTCATGCGACCAAAGTGCAACATGTGGCATGTTGAGACACTGGCCAAGTTATTCAGTTTTCAAGACAACATGGATTAGTGGTGGCGTAGTTTTGTAATCGCTCCAACTAGTATTTGCTGGAAATTTGTTGAAACATGTTTAGTTGATTGGTTGGTATATGCCTTTTATAGTGAGTCGTTTATTAACACTTTGAGAGCCGATAGAAAACTTGAACAGTGAAACCTCTCAGCAGAGGACATATATGGTCACTTAAATTTTGTTCACATTTGAGAGATGTCCACTAATGAGAGATTAGTTTTAATGTGATAATATAGCAAAGGTCTCATTTGAGAAATCTATGAATGCAATTTAAATTAACTTCACTCATTTTAGGAAAATATGAACTATTTTCATATGTAGGAAATTATGTATTTTATTTGTAAAAAACGTTTTCCATTTTCAGTTCACGTCAAGTAAGCAAAATATATTTTTTTCTAATTTTACAATAAAATAAATTTCGTGTTGTTGCATTACTGTGTAACAAAAACAAAATAAAAATAAGATTAAGGGACTTGTAAGTTATATGAGAACATGATGTACAGTGGGAGAAAAGATGATTCAATTTGTAAGAATCCCAAATGTTTTCTCCATAAGGAGTTAGCATAAAGAGCCCAAAATTGAGTTATCTCTCCCAGCCAGATCTATACTAAAGGCTGGGGAAAGGTTTATTCGCCCGAATCGAAACATGTACAGTCCAGGCGTGTATATATTTGTATCTGGCGTTTACTTTTCAATGACTCTATTAATCATGTTCCTTAATCTAAATCTGTCCATAAAGCTCGATTAATAATTGTAAAATTAGATATAATGCATTTGGACGTTAATTGCCTGTTTCGGTATCAGGCTAACATGGAATATAACAAAATATATTTAAATAAAAAAATCAACTAATCGGCTATAAAAAAATTTTGTTCACTTTTTTGGAGGTGGTGTCTACTTCATTTCTTTGAGCACAAGTAGTTTTTAGGTCTTTAAATATTTGCTAATAATTGAAATACATTTTCTTTTGTGATAAAGAAACGTAGTTGTACCAGCCAAATGTTCTTATTTTGAAAACATTTTATTACTGTCAGTTATTAAGACCTACCTATTCCTATTTATGTTACATTGCCTTTCCGTCAGTCCGTTTGTTCACACTGTTGTTGAGAAAATACAGTTCGAAGATGATGTACAGCCCGACTTTGACCTTCCTTTAAGGATTTTGCTATTGATTCCGAGCCAAAGTCGTGGCTTCTTTAAAATAAAGACATTTTTATCAACCTATATGTCTTTAAATCTAGAATCAATAATATTAAAATTAGGATACAGATTTCATTTATCGAATTTTCATTCTTTTTTATTTCGGTATATAATAAAGCTATCATGTCCAAACAAATGCCAGTTTAAGAATCTAAATTATAACGGATACTTCAAAGGGGAAACTGTTTTCTTAATTCAAAAAAAAAAACTTTAAATCAAAGATACTAAATCCTCCAAAGTCTATATTTGAAGCGTTTTTATCTTAAATCTATAGATCCATTATTTCAGTAAATTTAAGGACGATTTCTTTAAATCTGAAATGTGTTCCTTTATTTTAAAAAATATTTTCCTTAATTCATTTCCAAAAATTGCCTCCCAAATTTAATAAATTTTTTTTTTTGAAGCAAAGATTATAAACATTCACTCAAAACAAGTTTACTTGGAACCAAAGATTTTGACCTTCCCTTAAGGATTTTGGTATTGATTCCGAGCCAAAGATGCGGCTTCTTTAAAATAAAGACATTTTTTATGGACCTCCCTGGCTTTAAATCTAGTATCAATAAAATTAAAATTGGATACAGATCTCATTCATCGAGTTTTTATTTTCTTTTTGCGATATATTAATAAACAAATTCCAATTTCAAAATGCAAATTGTGTCAGGTACTCCAAAGTAAAAACAGTTTTCTTAATGCAAAAAAATGCAATTCCTAAAAATTAGTCTTAGCCTATATTGGAAGCGTTTTTATCTTAAATTAAAAAATTCAATATGTCAGTTGAGTTAGAGACGATTTCTTTCAATTAAAAATGTTTTTCTTTATTTTAAGGAAAATTTGCCTTACTTCAAATATCTACAACTTCAGCAGAGAGACGCAAAATTTCAAGATTTGTGTCCTAAATTTAATGAAAAACATTTTTGAAGCAAGGATTATAAAATTTCTTTTAATTAAAATGTAATTGTTTTAAAGAATTTTGTCCTTAGCATTGTGTAAAGTTTGAGTCCTAAAATTTAAGTTGCATAATCTTCCATATTAGGTCAATATTTTTAAAGAAATTTGTCCTTAATAGAAATTTGTCCTTAATATTTTGTAAATTACGCATTCTAAAATTTAGGATGCGTAATCTATAACATCACGTAAATATATTGCCCAATATTGCCGAGATTTCAGATTTTTCTGAATGATGAGTGTGTGCTGATATACTTTGACTTCCCTTACAAATCTGCTGAAAGTTAAGCATGTTTTTTTGCTGAGATTTAAATAAACAGACAATATTTTTTGGGAAATTCATTAAATTTTGATTCGGTTGTGGACATTATTATTTATTATATTGACTGATGTAACAGAATAGTAGAGGTAGCAGAAACTAACAATATTTGGTGACACAACAGAAGTTGTATAAGTTGCGTATGTCATAATTCGATAGAGTCGACCCAATTAGTCGGGTTACATAAACTGCCAACAGATAATAGCTGCAACTGCCAAAACACATCGTCAATAAATTCATTCGTCCCAACCAATGTCTATTTCCTGTACACAAAATATGTCCACTTTTGAGAGAGATTTCACTGTATGTAGTTTAAAATCTTCCGATTGGTGTTGAATGTTGGTGCTATATATAATTATGGACCGATATGAAACAATTGTTGCATAGTTGTTAGAGGGCATATACTAAAATCACGCACCCATTTTCAACCTGATCGAATATAATGTGCGCAACTGTAGTGCGGTGGTTGCCATGCCCGCCTTGCATACACAAGGCTCAGTAATGCTGGTGACATTTCTGAGGATTTCAAAGCTTCTCTAAGTGGTTTCACAGGAAGGTGGAACGCCGTTCGGACTCGGCTATAAAAAGGAGGTCCCTTGTCATTGAGCTTCACATGGAATTGGGCAGCACTCAGTGATAAGAGAGAAGTTCACCACTGTGGTATCACAATGGACTGAATAGTCTAAGTGAGCCTGATACATCGGGCTGCCACCTAACCTAACCTAACCTAACCTAAGGATAAACACAAACGCTCCTTTCTAATTGATTGTATGGTCACCCAATCGTACGATGATAACGGAATCCCCTATTCTCTTTTCAATTAACAAATAATTGAATAAATTAATTTTTTATTGAGAATGGTGGAATTTTCAATTAATTTTTTTATTTGAGATTTGTTTAAATTTTGTTAAAAAGTTAATTGATTCAATTTAGTCGAATTTGAAAAAAAGTTTGCCATTATTTTAATTAGAACATAGCTGAAAACTCTTATCTTTACTTAAAAATAAAAACAAGGTTTGTAAATTAAAAAAAAAAAAAATAATGGAACCAATTAAATTTTTAATTGAATACACACTGAAAAAAATATTGTCGTGAGGTCAAAGATTTCATGTCTTTAAAATACGAATACAAATTTTGCTTAGCATAGAAGACGCATTTTTCTAAAATAAAGTTATTTTCCTTGTCCAAAAGTCGATAAACTTTTCAATGAAGTCGTATTGTCCTTATAATTAAGTGATTTGACTTAAAAATGGGTATCTTAACGTGAAAGAAAAAATTTATAGGCTAAGGTCAACTTGACTTTAATAATTCAGAAAAATTCTTTAAATTTAATGAAATTGTCTTTAAATTTGTTGTCTTTTTGCATCTTGACTACAAAGCAAAAAATCGTTCAAATATAGGACATGTTTTTCAAAACTTTATTTTAAAGAAGTTTTTTACTTCAAACATAGTATAATTCCTACTGGAAGTCGAGTCCTAATTTGGAAAATAAAGTTGCCGTTAACTCGTTTTTAAAGGACTTTGATAGCATATGAAGAAAAAAAAATCTGAGAAAGCGAAAAATTAAAATTTGCTTCCTAGAAGCAAGTACACAAAACCTAAATTTAAAAGAGAATTGTGTCTTAAAAGTATCCTTACTTGTATTCTCCGCTTCTTTGGCTCGGAATCAATACCAAATTTTTTAAAGTAAAGACAAAATCTTTGGAACCGAGTATGCTTTTTTTTCAGTGCATGGAGAAATTTTACAAATCTGACTAAAGTTAATTTTAACCTTTAATTGAATACGTATTCAATGTCAACTAATTGTTTAAAATTGGTCATATGTTTGTCAGTGCTATTAGAACTGTGGGTGATATTATTACTTTCATGATTGAAGCTTAAAAAATGGGACATTCAAAACGTTCCCCTCGGTTCTCATAGCGTTAATAATAAGCTTTGATTTACTATGCCGCCACTCAATTCATGTGTCCATAACAAAGAAACTTTGAGGTTGGTCAGTTTATGAATCGACTTGTTTGTTTTGTTATTTTTTTTTATAGTTTTGTTGACGTTTATGACGTTGAGGAGGTTGTATTTGTTTTTGCTGTTATTCTTCATTCAATCCGATACTCCAAAAGTGGCCAGTTCGTTGTGGGTTAAACAATTGCCAAACACTCTCACTTTTTTGGCCTGAACATGTACACTTGTAAACATGCACACACCAACATATATACATATGTCGGTATGCGTGGATGTAAATGTATCATATGTGGGGTATGCACCTTGTATATTAAGTAAGGATGTTTTTTTTTTGTATATTTTTGAATATTATTTTCTATGATTAAGACATAACTTTTTTATGGAAATATGATTTATTTTCTTAAAAGTTTTTGATTTGACATGATCGCTCGTAATATTATTTTTGTAAATATTTTTATACTTTTGTACACATTACTAATACTGTTTTGATTTAAGCACATACTATATTTCAATAGGATCAGTCAAATATAATTAATTTTGTTTTTAATTTTCTTCCCTTTTCTTATTGTGTGAAGAGCAAATTATATTTGCTGTTTTTTTAATTTTGGTCAACACTTGACATAATTATAATTGCTTTTAAATGCATATGCATACATTTTATTACACTTTCGATTTTTCTTAAATATTTCAATTAGTTTATGATTTGATTTCATTAACTAAAAATATTAGTTTATGATTCGATTTCATTAACAAAAATAATTTTATTATTATGTAAATTTCTTAGGATGCGTTGTTACAATTCCATGGGGTGTCACAAATCTGCGTATTTAACACTTCAAAATAAACCACGATTATTTTGCATTAAATTGACCAATTTTTTTTTTTTTTTTTAATTTTTGTTGTTTTATTTTTATTTGCATTTTTGTTTTGTTTTTGCTTTCTTTTAATTTTAGTGTAGGGGTTTGTTTATTTTTCTTTTGTCATTTGTCCATGCACTATCTATGTATGTCTGTTTTTGGTTTTTACGTTCAATTTCAATATTTTTTTTACCATATTTGTGGTTTCTTCATATTTTTCTTACATTTATTTGTATTTTTTCTTTGATGGAACTGCACTCTTACGCGTTGAATCGTCGACTGAATGTTAAAAATTTATACAAACTCTGCTAAGCTCTTACACCAATCGACTGATGTCGTAGTGTGTACAAAGTCTCGCTCCCTCACTTTGTAGGTTTATGCCAAGCAATTATGTTTAGTGAAGCGTTTGTAACTTTTTAGCAACCGAACTAATCTCACAGACTGACTTCTAGGTTTGCAGGTTAATTCATATTGAGGCTATAATAATAAAACCAATACAGGATAGCTCACATAAGGGCTGCATACTATTAGACACCCTCAAAAGAACGGGGCCAATAAAGCCAATCTTACTTTATTTTTATTCATGAATATTATTATATTTTAGATAAAGTGATAGAGAGAGAGACGGATAATTTCTTTCACATTAATATTTTTTTGTTCACTTCAGTTAACTGAATTAAAAGGGAGAAAAAGTTATACATACATTTTGCTACATTCGAATTTTTGTAGTAGTGCGTGAATGGTTTCTTATAATTCTACACAAGATGGTCGTGTAAATTGGTTACGAAGAAGTCGAATCAATACCACGAAGATTGTCTTACAAACATTGAAAAAATATTGACCTAATAAAGATTATACATCCAAAATTTCAGGACACAGAATTTACACATTATTAAGGACACATATCTTTAAGATAATTAAAAAAAGGTTTATAATCATAGCTTTATTTTTTTACTAAATATAGAACTAAAATCATTGAAAAATGCGTCCCTCTACGTCGTATGTCATTGAAGTAAGGGAAATTTTCCTTAAAGTAAAGAAAAACATTTATGATTTCAAGAAATAATTTTTGGATTAAAACAAGTAAATACGACTGAAAGTTCGACCAGGCCGGGTCTCATGCACCCTACACAATGGATTGCGTACAAAGTTCTACCAAAGACTGTCATCCACAATCGAATTATTTGGGTTGTGGTCTAAGTTACTGATGGCAAGGTATATTAACATCATCTTAATATTGTCTTCTAAATTGTTGGTCTACATGGAGTCTATGAAATAGATTTACTATTGCAGGAATGAACGCTTCCATTTAAAGGGTGATACGGTCAAAATTTGGTCAATATAAACTTGACGTATTTCTTTCAATTTTGCATTTAAAAAACCTGAACACCCCTCATTTTGAAGGTGTGTGTGTGTAGAATGTTGGTCCTACTTTGATTTTGGAATTCACTCTTCAGTTGTCAAAATGCCGTCCAAGCAAGAAGAGCAGCGTATCAAAATTTTTCTTGCGCATCGCGAAAATCCGAGCTACTCGCACGCAAAGCTGGCAAAATCGCTAAAAGTTGCCAAATCAGCCGTTACAAATGTAATTAAAGTGTTTGGGGAACGTTTGTCGACAGCCAGGAAGTCTGGATCGGGGGGAAATCGAAAACCGGAAGCTGCTGAGACGACAAAGAGAGTTGCCGGTAGTTTCAAGCGAAACCCTAACCTCTCTCTCCGAGATGCTGGGTGTATCGTCTACAACCGTGCATCGAGCCAAAAAACGAGCCGGACTATCGACTTACAAGAAGGTAGTGACTCCAAATCGCGATGATAAACAAAATACGACGTCCAAAGCGCGATCCCGGAGCCTGTACACGACGATGCTGACGAAGTTTGACTGCGTGGTAATGGACGACGAAACCTACTTCAAAGCCGACTACAAGCAGCTTCCGGGACAGGAGTTTTATACGGCAAATGGAAGGGGAAACGTAGCAGATATTTTCAAGCACATAAAACTGTCAAAGTTCGCAAAGAAATATCTGGTTTGGCAAGCCATCTGTACCTGTGGCTTGAAAAGCAGCATTTTCATAGCTTCCGGGACTGTCAACCAAGAAATTTACGTGAAAGAGTGTTTGAATAAACGTCTGCTGACTTTCCTGAAGAAACACGGTTGTTCCGTACTGTTTTGGCCGGATTTGCCATCTTGCCATTACGGTAAGGCAAGCCAAGCCAAGGCAAACTGGCTTTCTGCGGCGAAGAAGGTGGACAAGGTGGCTGTACAAAATCTGATGGCAGGTGTCAAGCGTGAGTCCCGGCAATTCGGATTTGGAAAAGCGAAAGCCTAACTGAATATTTTTCCTGAATTTTATACTAATTGAACATGAAAAAGAAATTTAATTTGATTTTTTAAATAAACGATTTCACCGATTTACACGCGTTTTCCCTTGACCAAATTTTGACCGTATCACCCTTTAGGTACATAAACAGGTGATGGCTTCCCTAACTTGGCGTTTCCAATATATTTTCTAATACAAAGATCACTTCAGCAGTGCATTTGCGGTTCGCTTATATAAATGTAGAATATTTATTTCGGAATATCTTTAAATAACTGTTTTACGCTGTTTACCTATGGGCAAATTACATAAGAGTTTTTAATTTAAAAAATGTCAAAAACCATTCCTGCAAGATTTAGAAAACAACCTTTTTGTGCAAATTAGCTCACTGTTGAATTAAAGGATTGACTAGAAATTGTGGAAAATCTGACCTGAAGAAACACGCGGCCTTTAAAGTTCACAAGAAAAATGTTGGTAGTGTTAAAAATGAGCAATTATGTTGCAAAGTTTGAAATCCGATTCAGAATGTCGGTATTAATATTATTGCACATTTGGTCCCTTTATTGAAGGATATAATCCCTGACTATTTATTTTAAAGAAATATTTGTTATTTTCTTGCCATATTTGCTTGAATTTAGTCAATTTTTTTACAGTAGCGAAAAATGTAGGGAACAAAATTTTGGGCGTAGGGAAAAAAGGGAATTTTTAGGAGCCGCGTATGGAATTTTCAAATAATTTCCTGGCAACACTGCTATTAGGTTCGAGTTTAGCCTCTAAAATCAAAACTATGTCTGCAAATTTAGCGCGATAATGCCAACTTAGTACTGGCCTTTAAGGTGAAAACAATTCACTAGGTCCTATAAATTTTTCTAAATTTGTCGAAAAATATTTTTTTATTTTTATCATATCGGCGCTGTATTAGAGTGCAAATAGCTCGATTTGAAGTCGACTTATATTAGTCAAAATTGTCTATACGTGCGCTGCCTGATATGTATGTGGCCTTAACTCATAAAAGTGTCTACATTCGGGCAGTATCAACCAAGATATCATGCAGACCAGACACCAAAGCGAACCATGTTGACAACAACAGCAAAAATATATCACGTAATGACTGGCGTTAAGCATGCGCAATACATGGCTCAACCCACAAACTCAGTAACGTGTGTGTGTGTGTGCGTAAATTCGATAGCAACAATATTGAGCTATTATCTCATTCACTACAGCTCTCCCGCATAAAACAGGGAGTAGATGGCCTTTCTTGATCTCTGTGTCTTTTATTTTTGTTTTATTTCAGGCAATTAACAATGTACAAATGATTTAATTAATTTTCTTATATTCTCTCAGATGTGTCTCTTTTTCTCTGGATTTTATTTCGTCTCTCATAAAAGAGTATAAATATTTCATTAAAAAGATTTTCTTTGGAGGCTACTGGAAGTTGAACGAGACGGAATTTGGTTTATTAGCATTACCATAACCGCTCTACTGTGTCTTTTGCTACATTCAAGTAGCCGAGGTTACTGATAGCTGTTTGGTTATTGTTTTCATTGTCTTTGTTTTTTGCCAATTGAATGCCTTAAAAGAGATTTTAATGGCAGCAATTTTTAAAATATTTTACTGATATTTCAAACGTAAATAAATAGACCTGCGAAAAGCAAAGGAAATTAATTTGTTTTTCGAAGTGTGAAATAATTGACAATTACACCTATTTAGCGCCATCCATTCTCTAAAATGAATTACGCAAAATTTGGAGATTTCATGTAAGATGACCTCAACTTTTGGAATCGAAGTCTTTCGATCGGGATGAAATTTTCAACAAAGTGACATTTACACCAAAAACTTGTATTGAAACAGTAGTTCTTGTATAGCATTTTTTATACCCACCACCATAGAATGTTGGCTGTTTGTCTGTTGTAATCATGCTACATCTTTCAATAATGGCGCTATCGTACTGCAATTTGGCACAGATTCGTTTTTTGTTTGCTTCTTGGGCTTCTAGAAACCGTATTTTCTCTCCGATTTGCCTGAAACTGGAAATTAGAGGTATTTTAGGATCAAAAATAGGTGTGCCGAAAATGATGCCTATCGGTCCAAGTTTTGGTATAGCCCTATAGACCGATCTCCCGATTTTACTACTTGGGCTTCTAGAAACCGTATTTTCTCTCCGATTTGCCTGAAATTGGAAATCTAGAGGTATTTTAGGACCAAAAAAGGTGTGCCGAAAATAGTGTGTATTGGTCCATGTTTTGGTATAGCCCCTATATAGACCTATCTCCCGATTTTACTTCTTGGGCTTCTAGAAACCGTATTTTCTCTCCGATTTGCCTGAAATTATAAATTATAGAGGTATTTTAGGACAAAAAAAGGTGTGCCGAAAATAGTGTGTATTGGTCCATGTTTTGGTATAGACCCCATATAGACCGATCTTCCGATTTTTCTTCTTGGGCTTCTAGAAACCGTATTTTCTCTCCGATTTGCCTGAAACTGGAAATCTAGAGGTATTTTAGAACCAAAAATAGTTCTCCCGATTTTACTTCTTTAGCTTGTAGAAACCGTAGTTTTTATCAAATTTACCTGAAAAGCTGTATGGGATTTCGTTTTTATAGGTCCATTTAGTAAGGCCTCCATATAGACCGATTTCATTTCTTGAGGGTATAGAACTGATCTGCTTAGGAGAATATCTGTCATCAAACCCCCTGAAATTCTATATATTATCAAGTAACCCGATACGACTAAGAGTTTTCGGCGGAAACTTATATTTGAGTCATGGTGGTCGGTATTTAAGATTCGGCCCGGCCGAACTTACTTCTGTATATACTTGTTTTAATTTTCTTAGAAAAGTTCAATTTTTTATCACAAAAAAAAAATATTTTTACAAAACATTATTTCGAAATATGTGTTTAGAAAGAGGGACCGAGAGAGTATGGTTCATGTAAAAAAAAAATGGAAGTTAGCAATTTGCGCCTTAAAAATATATACACACATTGACAATTTTCTTAGTAGTTTTTTCTACCAAGGTGTGCCTAAGTTGAAACATAATTTGGTTGAACAATACAAACGATATTTTGTTTGGACCAATCTTGAAAATACATATGTTTGAAGCAGAATGTGTTTGTGAGTATATGTTACAGAAGCGATTTTTTGAGGGTGTACAAATGTCGTTTTGCTTTGCACTACTAACCAATTTCAAATCATCGAGCAGAATCATTTCAAAATAGGGCGGTTAATGTTCCCAACATAGACCACAGGAATAAATTTTGGTGCGAAAAGGGGCGTAGTGCACTGATATTTAAAGCACGATCCAATTTACCTATTTTTAAAAAACGCATACCCTGAACCAAACCTTCGGTCTATGATGTCATGGGATCGTCTATGATCTAATAATATCGTCCGAACGTTTTATTCCTGGTGATCTCAAAATCTACAGAAAAGGAGACAGTAGCCTGACGGAAAGATAATTACTAGCATAGGGATTTAAATCAATCCTAGATCAAAATGCTAGAACAACAAAACATGGAACCAATATTGATTGGGCATTTTGTAGTACCACACAGAAAAAATATCACCAAAATATTTGCAATTAAAAAGTTAATTGAAGTTGAAAAAATTTTCAATTAATAAATTAATTGATACAATAAACTTAATTAACTTTTAATGAAGATAGAAGCATTAAGTTAATTAAGTCAGTGATTTAAAATTTTAAAATTTTTAATTAAAAATTTAATTGATACAAATAACTTTTTAATCAAACTGGAAATCAAACTAAATCAGTTAAAAGTGATGTTTTTTTTTAATTTTTAAATACAAGTTTATTTCAAACAATCAATTTTTTAATCAAACTAAAAACACAAAGTTAGATAAGAAAGTAATTGAAAATAGTTATGTTTCTAATTCAAACAATTAATTGATTTTTGACATTGAGTCCATTAAAAAATTAATTGAAATTTTCAAATCAAATCAATTAATTTTTAATTAAAAAATTTTTATGCCCAATTAAAACCGTGATTGATACTATCATTTTTGTGATTGATGACATTTCAATTAAAAAATGTATTGCATCAATTCATTTTGTGCTTGAATCAGAAAATATTTTGTTGTGTGCAACAAGCAAAATGTGAAATTCAATACATACGCGACAAATCATAATTACCATCACGGTCATTTTATAGGATTATAAAAATGATAGTGTTCAAATAATTTTCAATATTAATATTAATAAATATAAAATACAGTATTATGCAAAAATATATGAGTATATATAAACAAAAATCGATGTAGTTTCCAATAATAAGAAAACTCAATGTTAATAGAATTTCTCTGCATTTCCATGGTGCTGGGAATTTAAGCTTCTCTGACTTGTTGTCAAATAAATTCTTTTTTAAATAGCTGTACACGGATATAAACATAAGATGTTTGGGACAAAATATAAATGTAGTCCTTTCGAGTTTACCTTAATAGGCCATTTTCATCTGAACACGCAGAGAAGGAATATGATCACCTCAAACATGTTCAAAGTGCAAAATGTTATTTTTGTATGGTGACCATGTAACATGTTTCTCATTAAAATGTTATTTTCTCGTCAAATACAACCTGCTTGCCGAAATCAGATACATGATTTCCGAGAAAATAACATGGTTGCGAAAACCATGTTAACATACATGGTCACCACCCAAAAATAACATTTTGCTCTTAAAACATGTTTGAGGTGATCATATTCCTTCTCTATGTGAAAGCATTTCATGTTTTCAACTGTTCTTTTCCAATTTAGGAGAGGGCGATTGCCACCACGCTGTTTTGTTATACCCTCCATCATAGGATGGGGGTATATTAACTTTGTCATTCCGTTTGTAACACATCGAAATATTGCTCTAAGACCCCATAAAGAATATATATTCTGGGTCGTGGTGAAATTCTGAGTCGATCTAAGCATGTCCGTCCGTCCGTCCGTCTGTTGAAATCACGCTAACTTCCGAACGAAACAAGCTATCGACTTAAAAATTGGCACAAGTAGTTGTTATCGATGTAGGTCGAATGGTATTGAAAATGGGCCATACCGGTCCACTTTTACGTATAGCCCCCATATAAAGGGACCCTCAGATTTGGCTTGTGGAGCCTCTAACAGAAGCATATTTCATCTGCTCCGTCTGAAATTTGGTACATGGTGTTGGTATATGGTCTCTAACAACCATGCAAAAATTGGTCCACATCGGTCCATAATTATATATATCCCCCCATATAAACCGATCCCCAGATTTAGCTTGCGGAGCCTAAAACAGAAGCAAATTTCATCCGATCCGGCTGAAATTTGGTACATGGTGTTGGTATATGGTCTCTAACAACCATGCAAAAATTGGTCCACATCGGTCCATAATTATATATATAGCCCCCATATAAACCGATCCCCAGATTTGGCTTGCGGAGCCTAAAAGAGAAGCAAATTTCATCCGATCCGGCTGAAATTTGATACATGGTGTTGGTGTATGGTCTCTAACAACCATGCAAAAATTGGTCCACATCGGTCCATAATTATATATAACCCCCATATAAACCGATCCCCAGATTTGGCTTGCGGAGACTCAAAGAGAAGCAAATTTCATCCATCCGGCTGAAATTTGGTGCATGATGTTGGTATATGGTCTCTAACAACCATGCAAAAATTGGTCCACATCGGTTCATAATTATATATAGCCCCCATATAAACCGATCCCCAGATTTGGCTTGCGGAGCCCAACACAGAAGCAAATTTCATCCGATCGGGCTGAAATTTGGTACATGGTGTTGGTATATGGTCTCTTATAACCATGCAAAAATTGGTCCACATCGGTCCATAATTATATATAGCCCCCATATAAACCGATCCCCAGATTTGGCTTGCGGAGCCTAAAAGAGAAGCAAATTTCATCCGATCCGGCTGAAATTTGGTACATGGTGTTGGTATATGGTCTCTAACAACCATGCAAAAATTGGTCCACATCGGTCCATAATTATATATAGCCCCCATATAAACCGATCCCCAGATTTGGTTTGCGAAGTCTCCAAGAGAAGCATATTTCATCCGATCCGGCTGAAATTTGGTATATGGTGTTGGTATATGGTCTCTAACAATCATGCAAAAATTGGTCCACATCGGTCCATAATTATATATAGCCCCCATATAAACCGATCCCCAGATTTGGTTTGCGAAGTCTCCAAGAGAAGCAAATTTCATCCAAGCCGGTTGTAATTTGGAACATGGTGTTAGTATATGATCTTTAACAACCGTGCCAGAATTGGTCCATATCGGTCCATAATTATATATAGCCCCCATATAAAACGTTCTCCAGATTTGACCTCCGGAGCCTCTTGGAGGAGCAAAATTCATTCGATCCGGTTCAAATTAGGAACGTGGTGTTAGTATATGGTCGCTAACAACCATACCAAAATTGGTCTAATCACACAAAAATTGGTCCATATCGGTTCATAATCATGGTTGCCACTAGAGCCAAAAATAATCTACCAAAATTTTATTTCTATAGAAAATTTTGTCAAAATTTTATTTCTATAGAACATTTTGTCAAAATTTTATTTCTATAGAAAATTTTGTCAAAATTTTATTTCTAGAGAAAATTTTGTTAAAATTTTATTCGGTTCATAATAAAATTTTCATCATTTTCAAAATTTTATTTCTATAGAAAATTTTGTCAAAAGTTTATTTCTATAGAAAATTTTGTTAAAATTTTATTTCTGTAGAAAATTTTGTCAAAATTTTATGTCTACTTTGTCAAACTGAATTATATACGTATTGGATCGATCTGTTTTGATTTATTTGATTTAATATATACCACGTATGGTCTTACATACAATTTAGAAGATGGTGTTAGGAGGTTTTAAGATACCTTGCCATCGGCAAGCGTTACCGCATCTTAAGTAATTCGATTGTGGATGGCAGTTTTTAGAAGAAGTTTCTACGCAATCCATGATGGAGGGTACATAAGCTTCGGCCTGGCCGAACTTACGGCCGTATATACTTGTTTATTTATTTAATTACTCTAGTTTACACTGAAACTGTACATTTGATGAGAGGTGACTTCTTATGTAGTTTGATCTAATGAATTCGAAAAAAATGTAATTTTTTTATGGAACAGTTTTTGAGATATCACGTTGCTTTTAATTTAATGTTAAGTATTAGTTTTATAATTTTGTTTACTATTTTACTTATTTTCTATTCTTTTTTTCGAAATTTTTCCAAAATTTAAATTTTCACTTAAAACGGCTAAGACTTATCCAAAAAGACTGCGTCGGAAGTGGATAAAAATCCATGGGCATCCTGGGTTGCGATATAGAAGAAATGTTTACGGAACAAATTCCAAAATTCATCGGTTACTTTTCGGTCAACTCAATAGTTTCTCCCGACTTCACATATTTATTAGATGTTGTTATTTGTATATGCGTTTTTTCACTATCCATTAATTTTTTTCAATATTTACATCTCTTTTCTTATAAAACTATTTTTTTTTTACGAATTTATGTAACAGTTATTGCAATAGTAAACTCTGCAACTATTGCATCCCAACATTAAAAATCTCAAATTAAAAGATCTCTTGAGATTTTCAGTTCCACTTGAATTGCAACATTATGGAAAGAATCCAAGCATAACATTTCAGCGTTACTGTCACAAATTATTCCACATTTGAGAGAAATGAAACAAAATAATAAACAGACACACACTAAAGCATTCATTTACTGAACCATAACTGCAGCACGATAATATCAGCTTCAAAAGATTAATGCCAATACACCCTATTACATTCAATAGCACTATGATACCCTCAACAAAGACATTTTCATTTGCTTGTTTATGTGCTTCCAAAGGTTTTTTCCTTAAAAGAGACATTCAAAACAAACACTGAACAGCCCAGTACTCAACACAATTCGATGGCCTCTTATTGACATAAAATATATTTCGTATTGTTTCCATTTTCCCCAAAATGTAAATATTAACAATTTTTCCTTAATGGTTAGTGACCTCTCTGCGTGTTGTTACAGCAATTTTCAGATTAGCCCAGTCATAACGATGAAACTACAAGACATCGTTTGTGGCCAATAAAATTAAAAGGTGCAAATTTGCCAAACAATGGTCAAGTAGTCGACACTTTGGTATCACTAATATTATGAAATTTGTTCCACTTAGAAAAAAGTATAGCCTACTTGTTTTGATAAGGCCATTTAAGTTCGTTGATATAACAAGAGGATAAGGAAATCATCAAATTTTAAAATTAAACATTAATTGTGTACCAGAGATTGTAGCCGCCAATATTAGCCGCCGCTGACCGTGAAAAAATTTAGTACTATCCGCCAGGGATGGAAAATACAATTTTTAAGAAAGTACAAAAAAGGTTTTTTTTTTTTTGTGCGGAAAAGTACTTTTCACTAAATTAAATTTCAACAAAAATTCCATTGGAAGATTATTGACAAGAGCTCCCTTAGACAGAATTTCTAAGGAAATAAAATTTTGTTTGTCAACTCCCCAATTTTAAATATTTTTTATACCCTCCACCATAGGATGGGGGTATATTAATTTTGTCATTCCGTTTGTAACACATCGAAATATTGCTCTAAGACCCCATAAAATATATATATTCTGGGTCGTGGTGAAATTCTGAGTCGATCTGAGCATGTCCGTCCGTCCGTCTGTTGAAATTACGCTAACTTCCGATCGAAACAAGCTATCGACTTGAAACTTGGCACAAGTAGTTGTTATTGATGTAGGTCGGATGGTATTTCAAATGGGCCATATCGGTCCACTTTTACGTATAGCCCCATATAAACGGACCCTTAAATTTGGCTTGCGAGGCCTCTAAGAGAAGCAAATTTCATCCGATCCGGCTTAAATTTGGTACGTGATGTTAATATATGGCCTCTAACAACCATGCAAAAATTGGTTTACATCGGTCCATAATTATATATAGCCCCCATATAAACCGACCCCCCGATTTGGTTTGCCGAGCCTCTAAGAGAAGCAAATTTCATTCGATCCGGCTGAAATTTGGTACATGGTGTTAGTAGATGGTCTCTAACAACCATGCAAAAATTGGTCCACATCGGTCCATAATTATATATAGCCCCCATATAAACCGATCCCCCGATTTGGCTTGCAGAGCCTCTAAGAGAAACAATTTTCATCCGATCCGGCTGAAATTTGGTACATGGTGTTAGTATATGGTCTCTAACAACCATGCAAAAATGGGTCCATATCGGTCCATAATTATATATAGCCCCCATATAAACCGATCACCAGATTTGACCTCCAGAGCCTCTTGGAAGACCAAAATTCATCTGATTCAGTTGAAATTTGGTACGTGATGTTAGTATAGGGTATCCAACAACCATGCAGGAATTGGTTCCTATCAGTCCATAATTATATATAGCTCCCATATAAACCGATCCCCAGATTTGACTGGTTGAAATTTGGTACGTGGTGGTAGTATATGATATTTAACAACCATGTGAGTTGAAATTTGTGGATGACAGTCTTTCGTAAAAGTTTCTACGCAATCCATGGTGGAGGGTACATAAGATTCGGCCTGGCCGAATTTACGGCCGTATATACTTCTTGGTTTTAGTTTTATATCCGCTTACAAACACTATCGTAGTATTGTAATCACGGTCGCCGCAGTTGGTAGAATTCTACACACAGAGAAGAAACAGGATTGTCACAATCATATTCGAAGAGCAAAATAATATGATAGGAGCTATTTTTGCGGCAACCATGTAACATTTTCACCTGCAACCATGTTGGCTCAGTGAACATAGTTCTAAGAAAAATTAAATTGTCCTCATCTAAAATGTTATTATATTCATAAAAAGAATTTTGTTTCCATTAAAAGACAATGGTCACGATCTAAAATGTTATGGTATTAGTCAGAAATGTTTTTCTTCCAGTTAAAATAACATGGTCACAACCTAAAATGTTTTGATCTTTATGAAAAAACTTTTTTCGTCGTCGAAAAAAGGACGCCACTTGAGAAAAGAAAACACAACATTAACTTTATTTATTTATTTTTATTTATTTATAAACTACTTCATTGTTTATTTGTATTTATAATGTTGTGCAAACAAACATCACATATATTTATACACTCCAAAAACAATGGAAAATGAAGATGGGAAAATGGCAGCAGAGGGTATCAAACCATTGACGGCGTTCGATGCAAACGTGTCGTTTACGATTTTTTGTTCCACACATTAAACTAAGAATAAAAAGTAATTTATATCAGGGAATGACGTAGAACAATCGGTCAAAAGTTTCTCATTATTATTTACACAAAATTTAACATCATTTGTGAGGTTTTAACAAAAAATATTGCAAATTAAAAATGAACGAACGTGTATGTATCGAACACCGTAAATGCAACTTTTGGTATGACGTCGCCCATTTTCCAATCTTCCTTTTCTATTGTTTTTGGTAATAAGTAATCATTCCATATTTGCGTCGTGCAAATGAACAAACGCAGATATCATGTAACTGCGAATAAAAATAAATGATACCATATATCAAAATGCAGAACAAAAAACAGGTACATTTTTTTTTTCAATTACACTTTCTATTTTTGTGTTCACATAAAACCACGTGCCATTTCTGAATAAATAAATTAATACAAAACACAATAATTCCGTATTCTCCGTCCATTCCAAGAAACAATCATCACACGACTGATGCGCAAAATGAAAATCGTGTGTAGCTGCTGAATATTTTTATAAAATTCTTTTCGCTGCAAAAAACTTAAATGGTCACGAAAACAATGTACATGGTCTTTATGGCCATGTAATGGTTCTAGACATGTCTATACGTAACCTATAAAAATACTTTTTTCTCTGCAAAAAAGTAAAAAAAAAACAAGTATATACGGCCGAAAGTTCGGCCAGGCCGAAGCTTATGTACCCTCCATCATGGATTGCGTAGAAACATCGTCTAAACACTGCCATCCAAAATCGAATTACTTAAGTTGCGGTAACGCTTGCCAATGGCAAGGTATCTTAAAACCTCGTAACACCGTCTTCTAAATTGTAAGTAAATCCATACGTGGTATATATTAAATCAAAAAAGATCGATCAAATACGTATATAATTCAGTTTGACAAAGTTTTCTATAGACATACAATTTTGACAAATTTTTCTATAGAAGTAAAATTTTAACAAAATTTTCTATAGAAATAAAATTTTCAAAAAATTTTTTATAGAAATAAAATTTTGACAAAATTTTCTTTAGAAATAAAATTTTGACAAAATTGTCTACAGAAATAAAATTTTAACAAAATTTTCTATAGAAATAAAATTTTAACAAAATTTTCTATAGATATAAAATTTTGACAAAATTTTCTATAGAAATAATATTTTGACAAAATTTTCAATAGAAATAACATTTTAACAAAAATTTTCTATAGACATAAAATTTTAACAAAATTTTCTATCGAAATAAAATTTTGACAAAATTTTCTATAGAAATAAAATTTTGACAAAATTTTCTATAGAAATTACATTTTGACAATGTTTTCTATAAAAATAAAATTTTGGTAGATTATTTTTGGCTCGTGTGGCAACCATTATTATGAACCGATATGGACCAATTTTTGTGTGATTGGAAATCGGCTATATATAACTATAGACCGATAAGGACCAATTTTGGTATGGTTGTCAGCGGCCATATACTAACACCACGTTCCGCATTTGAACCGGATCGGATGAATTTTGCTCCTCCAAGACGCTCCGGAGGTCAAATCTGGAGAACGGTTTATATGGGGGCTATATATAATTATGGACCGATATGGACCAATTTTGGCATGGTTGTTAGAAACCATATACCAACACCATGTACCAAATTTCAGCCGGATCGGATGAAATTTGCTTCTCTTTGAGGCTCCGCAAGCCAAATCTGGGGATCGGTTTATATGGGGGCTATATATAATTATTGACCGATGTTGACCAATTTTTGCATGGTTGTTAGAGACCATATACCAACACCATGTGCCAAATTTCAGCCGGATGGATGAAATTTGCTTCTCTTTGAGGCTCCGCAAGCCAAATCTGGGGATCGGTTTATATGGGGGCTATATATAATTATTGACCGATGTGGACCAATTTTTGCATGGTTGTTAGAGACCATATACCAACACCATGTACCAAATTTCAGCCGGATCGGATGAAATTTGCTTCCCTTTGAGGCTTTGCAAGCCAAATCTGGGGATCGGTTTATATGGGGGCTATATATAATTATGGACCGATGTGGACCAATTTTTGCATGGTTGTTAGAGACCATATACCAACACCATGTACCAAATTTCAGCCGGATCGGATGAAATATACTACTGTTAGGGGCTCCACAAGCCAAATCTGAGGGTCCCTTTATATGGGGGCTATATGTAAAAGTGGACCGATATGGATTTGCAATACCATCCGACCTACATCAATAACAACTACTTGTGCCAAGTTTCAAGTCGATAGCTTGTTTCGTTCGGAAGTTAGCGTGATTTCAACAGACGGACGGACGGACGGACATGCTTAGATCGACTCAGAATTTCACCACGACCCAGAATATATATACTTTATGGGGTTTTGGAGCAATATTTCGATGTATTACAAACGGAATGACAAAGTTAATATACCCCCATCCTATGGTGGAGGGTATAATTAATGGTCATGTACATGATTTTCCCGACCATGTAATGGTCTCAAATTCTATCATTTAAATAATAGAACATATATTTTTCTCCGCTCGAAAATTACTTTTACAAAGACAAAATACATGGTTTTCGTGACAATTACCTACTCTAGATAAGCATTAAATGGATGCGGCAACCATGTTCAAACATGTTTTTTCTGTGCGTGTGCTGTTTGATAGATAGGTATGGTACTTCATACATTTTCTGTAGATAAATAAAAACAAATATTTGACAAAATTTTCTATAAAAATAAATTTTTGACAACATTTTCTATAGAAATAAAATATTGACAATTTTTTTTTTAGAAAAAAAAATTGATAAAATTTTCTACCGAAATAAAATTTTTACAAAATTTCCAGAAAAAAATTTTGACAAAATTTTCGATAAAAATAAAATGTTGACAAAATTTTCTATAGAAATAACATAAAATTTTGACAAAATTTCTATAGATATAAAATGTTGACAAAATTTCTATAGATATAAAATTTTAATCATTGTTGTTGTTTTTGATTTCAGCTTAAAACCATGCATTGGCTGCAACTACTAAATTCAGGCAGTTCACTAAACCCAAAAGTAAACCACACTTGAACCTTCAGAAAAAAGGTTTTACATGATAGCCGGCTTATGCCGAAAATAAATTCGTACGAACATATCTCTTTTCCTTTGCCACCGTCAAATCATCGATTTGAGTGCAGTTAGCTGGGTTTATTTTGAGCGTGCTTCCTCTTTTTTTCCATTCGTTTTGTTTCTATAGATATAACATTTTGACAAAATTTTTCATTCGTTTTGTTTTGTTATTGTTGGTTTTGTTCCTTAATCATTGTTGTTGTTTTTGATTTCAGGTTAAAACCATATATTGACTAAACTACAAGTGTAGCTTAACCAACAGAGGAAAGAAAAGAATGTTTGTCAAATTTATTTGGGCAAAGCCCTATAGACTGCATGATGGTTGGATGGACGCACGTTTCGGAATTACCACATTCCTCATCAGCATCCTCTACTTGCAGCAAAACTATCAACCAATTATCAGAATAAATTCAGGCAGTTCATTAAACCCAACAATGAACCACACTTGAACCTTCCGAAAATTTTTTATAAAAATAAAATTTTGAAAACATTTTCTATATAAATAAAATGTTGACAAAATTTTCTATAGAAATAACATGTTGACAACATTTTCTATAGAAATTAAATTTTGACCAAATTTTCTATAGAAATTAAATTTTGACAAAATTTGCTATAGAAATAAAATGTTCACCAAATTTTTTATAGAAATAACATTTTGACTAAATTTTCTACAGAAATAAAATTTTGACTAAATTTTCGATAGATATAAAATTTTGACAACATTTTCTAAAGAAATAAAATTTTGCTATATGCTATTTGTTTGGTAAGATTTTCTCCAAATGTTGGTAGATTTTTTTGTTAAAGACTTTCTCAAAATATTTATTAAAATATTTTGTCAAAAATATTGTACCATAAATCTGATATCGGCTCAAACATGTCTACACAAAAGGTGCTAAACCATTCGCGGGGTACTACGGTACTGACGATAGTGAAAAAATTTTGAAAAAAGTATTATAGTACTGCATTTTCCATCCCTGCTATACTCTGCCGACAGAAATGTGCCAGTTTTATGAAGTTTTTATTGACAAATTTGAAAGCATACTCTTAGGCTTTACTAATATAATCTAATAGGCAAATAAATGGCCTATTAAATTTGCATAGTTTTAGGTGTGTTAATGATTTTATGGAAACCATACCCAGCAAAAAAAGTTTGTGGAAACTCAATTTCTTTTTAGTGCTCCCAATGATGATGTAAACACCATTATGAGGGGAAATTATACGACAATATTTAACTAACGTAGACTTTGGCTTGCACTTATAGTTTAACAATAACAAAGAACAAAATGAGCTGAATATAATAATAAAGAACATTGTGAGATAGGATTACAAAAGTCGAAAATCGTTAAAAAGTCTAAAAATGTTAAGCTCAATGACAAGGGACCTCCTTTTTATAGCCCGCGTTCCACATTGTAGTGAAACCACTTAGAGAAGCTTTGAAACACTCAGAAATGTCACCAGCATTACTGAGGTGGGATAATCCACCGCTGAAAAACTTTTTGGTGTTCGGTCGTAGCAGGAATCGAAACCACGATCTTGTGTATGCAAGGCGGGCATGCTAACCACTGCACCACGGTGGCTCCCCTGTTCAGGGTTTGTTATAGCTCCCATATAAACCGATCGCTCGATTTGGGGTCTTGGGCTCATAGAAAAAGTAGTTTTTATCCATTTTGCCTGAAATTGGATATCTAGAGGTATTCTAGGACCATAAAGCAGTGTGCCGTAAATGGTGAGTGTCGGTCCATGTTTTGATATGGCTCCCATATACACCGATCTCCCGATTTTACTTCTTGGAATTCTAGAGTGTGTTGTTTTTATCCAATTTGCCTGATATTGGATATCTAGAGGTATTTTAGGACCATAAAGAGGTATCCCGGAAATGGTGAGTACCTCTTGGTCTTCTAGAATCTGTAGTTTTTACCCAAGTTGCCTGAAATTGGATATCTAGAGGTATTCTAGGACCATAAAAAGGTTTGACGAAAATTGTGATTATTGGACCATATTTTGATATAACCCCCATATAGACTGATCTCCAGATTTTATTTCTTGGGCTTCTAGGATCCATAGTTTTTATCTAATTTGCCTGAAATTGGAAATCTAGAGGTATTCTACGACCATAAAGAGGTGTGTATCGGTACAATTTTTGTTATCGCCTCCTTATAAACCGGTCCTCCGATTTGGGGTTTAGATTCAAGAACTACAATTGGATGTGCTGAATATTGCGTGTTTCCCTCCATGTTTTTGGCATAGCCCCCATTAAACCGATCTCCCGATGTAACTCATAGGGTTTCTGGAAATTTTAGTTTTTATCCGATTTGACACAAATTGAATATATACTCGCAGTTAAATTTTTACTTAGAACGGCTTAATTCCGTACTTTTTAAGACTTGTCCAAAAGGACTGCATCGGAAGTAAAAAAAAAAAAAAACTCGATAAGGGATCACGGGACGCGCTTTACAAGAAATGTTTGTAGTTTGTTCAAAAGCAATGCATCGAAAGTGAAAAAAATTGATGGGCGATTCCGGGATGCACTTTAAAAGAAGTGTTTGTGGAACAACTTCCAATTTTTTTTTGCTAGGCAGGTTCAATCCCAGTTTCAACTGAACACCAAAAAGTTTTTCAGCCGGTGACATTTCTGAGTGTTTCAAAGCTTCTCTAAGTGGTTTCAACGCAATGTGACGCCGTCTGAACTCGGCTATAAATAGGAGGCCCCTTGTCATTAAGCTAACATAGAATCGGACAGCATTCATTGACGCCATTATACCTAACTTAACCTGATCTATTTCCATTACTCTCTCCTCTCTAATAAAAAAACATTGTAGCATCAAATATTCAAAGGAAAGTCTAAAGTCGGGCGGGGCCGACTATATTATACCCTGCACCACTTTGTAAATCCGCATTTTCGATACTATATCAAATCCGTCAAATGTGTTGGGTGCTATATATAAAGGATTTTTGTCCCAAATACATACATTTAAATCTGACCGGGCCGAATCTTAAATACCCACCACCATGAATCAAATATTATGGTTTCCTTTGAAATTTCAGGGGGGTTTGAGGACAGATCAAGCAGAGCAGTTCAACCAGTACACTTCCTGAAGATAAATTTAAAGATTTTACCTATGAAGACTATATCAGATTCTCGATTTATAAGAACCATTTTTGTTTGAGTTTTAGAAGAATCATTAACATCTCTTGTAAGTGTGCAAGAAAATTATAAAATAACGTCTTGATTTGAAATCTCAAATCTGTAGATTTTTGCATTGAGTTTCAAGCAATTTTCATGATCAGTGCGCCTTCTATACCCTCAAGAAGTGAAATCGGTCTATATGGAGGCATTATCAAGTGGACCGATAAAAACTTAATCCGATACACGTCTTTGTGAGCCTAAAATACCAGAATATTTACAATTTCAGGCAAATCGGATAAAAACTACTACACTGTTTTCAGCGCACCTCTTTATGGCCCGAAAATATCTCTAGATTTCCAATTTCAGGCAAATCGGTTTATATGGGGACCATACGAAAACATGGACCGATGCTCACCATTTTTGGCACATCTCTTTATGGTTCTAAAATACCTCTCAATTTCGAATTTCAGGTAAATTGAATAAAAACTGCGGATTGTAGAAGCCCAAGAAATAAAATCGGGAGATCGGTGTATATGGGGGCTATACCAAAACATGACCCGATACTCACAATTTTTGGAACACCTATTTATGGTTCGAAAATACCTCCAGATTTCCAATTTCAGGCAAATTGGATAAGAACTACGGTTTCTATAAGCCCAAGAAGTAAAATCGGGAGATCGGTCTATATAGGGGTTATACCAAAACATGAACCGATACTCACTATTTTTGGCACACCTTTTGGCACACCTATTTATGGTTCGAAAATACCTCCAGATTTCCAATTTCAGGCAAATTGGATAAAAACTACGGTTTCTATAAGCCCAAGAAGTAAAATCGGGATATCGGTTTATATAGGGGCTATACCAAAACATGAACCGATACTCACAATTTTTGGCACACCTCTTTATTGTCATAACATACATCTAGATTTCAAATTTCAGGCAAATTGGATAAAAACTACGATTTCTATAAGCCCAAGACCCAAGACCAAGCCCATATCGGGAGGTCGGTTTATATGGGGACTATATCAAAACCTGGACCGATATAGCCCATCTTCGAACTTGACCTGCCTACAGACAAAAGATGAGTTTGTGCAAAATTTCAGCACGATTGCTTCATTATTGAAGACTGTAGCCTGATTATAACAGACAGACAGCCAGACGGACAGACGGACATGGTTATATCGTCTTAGAATTTATCCCTGATCAAGAATATATACTTTATATAGTCGGAAATCGATATTTCGATGTGTTACAAACGGAATGACAAACTTATTATACCCCCGTCACCATTCTATGGTGGTGGGTATAAATATTGGAAACATTTTAATATATGGAAGCTATATAGAAATCTGAACCGATTTCAATCATATTTGATATGCATACTTAGTATTTCAATTTTACTCCCTGTGCAAAATTTCACGTAAATCGAACTATAACTTTGAACACTGTGGTCATATGACGGAAAATCGGGTGAAAGATATAGATGGGAGCTATATATAAATCTAAACTGATTTCAATAAAATTTAGCACACTTGAATACACTACTAATTGTACTCCTAGTGCAAAATTTCAATAAAAATTGGGCTAAAACTCTGGCTTCTGGGTCCATATAAGTGCATATCGGGCAAAAGACATATATGGGAGCTATATCTAAATCTGAACCGATTTCTTCCAAAATCAATAGGGTTCTATTCTGACCCAAAACAGGAACTTGTGCCATATTTGAATGCGATAGGACTTAAACTGCGACCTAGACTTTGATCACAAAAATGTGTTCACAGACAGATGGACGGACGGACAGACGGGTATGGGACCCACCCTGAGCATTATTGCCAAAGACACCATGTGTCTATCTCGTCTCCTTCCGGGTGTTGCAAACATATACACTAACTTATAATACCCTGTTCCACAGTGTGGCGCAGGGTATAAAAAGTGAACCCACAAGGAAAGAAAATGCTGGTTAATTTGAGAAATTTTTAACTAACTAAGTATTTTTCGACTAAAGAAAAATGTCTTTAGATCTCAATTGTTTATCTTCTTGCCGGCTCTAAGTTTTTTCACAAATTTATTATATTCACAAACTTCCACAATTCCTAATGAAATAAAAAATCTCTGAAGATTCTTTTCAGATTTTGTGTTTTTTTTTGTTTGTTTATTTTCATTTATTGATCATTTATTAATATATATAAATAACATTACACGCTATAAATTGAACTAAACCATACATTATTACATTACAAATAACAAAGCATTCAATTAAACTTTTCGTAACTACAAATAATATAATAATAATAATAAAAAAGAGAAAATATAACAAAAAGAAAATACTATATATTCGTTTTAAAGTTAACATAAATATTTGTCTTTACATTGGTCCAATTGCAATGACCAAGCAAAGAAAATTTACAATTTTATTGTAAAATCGATTAAAATGCTTTATTTTAATTTATACACGATTTGAACTTTTTTTTTTCAAAGAATATAACAGTGGATTATTCTCAAAAAGACATTTAAGGACTGTGATGTATGGATATGTGGAAAAGAATAACACAATAATTGTCGATAAGGTAACAAGGAAAATTATGAAAGGGCAAGATAATCAATCCAAGAAAGAGAAATTTTAGATTCTTTCGAATACATTGTAATGAGTGCACACATGGGTTCAATTACGTCTTTTGAAAAGCAAAGTTATTGTGAATGTAAGAGTTTTACAAAGTTTCTACATTTCAATTCGTTGGAATTTTAAAATAAAAAATAATAGGGTTATAGATATAGTTTTTTTAACAGTTTTTGATTTATAAATTTACGTATATGCAAATATTTGTTAAAATTTTCCATCACATATCATATTTATAAAGTTTTAATTCCCCCTTCAATTATATACATGGCTGTGTATTTAATTTTTATATGCATAAATTATAAAGAGCAAAGAGCAAAATGTTAAATTTTAACGCAGAAAAATATTAAATTTTGAATTGACGGAACGATATTATACAATTATAAATATTGCTGCTACAGATTTTCCATACAAGATCTGTCAAGATATCGGCAAATTTTATCGTTAAAATATATTTACAGTACCATTCTAGAACATGGATTTAATTTTATTCGAAATTTACAAATTTAAAAACTTATACGAACTGTTCCACGAACATGCGGACCCTAAGAGTAGTTCTGCTCGTGTGGTAATTGCATATGTACTAAATATGTCTCTGTGTGCATGCACATTTTTTATTAACTGATTTTTTTTTTAAGTAGTCATAAGAATTGAATAGAAATTTAATTCTTAAAACCGAATACGAATTGATCGTAGACAATTATTACATGAAAACTGCTAGTTTTATATTGCTTCAATTTGTGTATATAAACATTTCTGTGTGTGCATATAATTGCTTTAATTGGATTGAATATTGTTTACATACACGATTTGAATTAAATTTAATTTAAAAATTTAAGAAAAACTCTAGTATTTTAACAATATCTAGTTCTTTGTAGGAGAATGTTAAATGTATTAAATTGCGATTATTATGCTAGCCATGTTAACATATTAATAATCAAGATGGAAACTTCGACAATGTTACTTTATAAGAGCTCACATCTATAAGTCCATTTTAAATTGAAAAATAACTAAATACGAATTGAACTGAATGTATTGTATCCACTAAATGATTGATGTAATATTCTTCTATTCCAAAAAATTTAAAACTTACGTGTGTGCATTACAATATTTTTTGAAAAGAAAAAATTATCTAATTTGACTAAAAACGAATTTAAAACTCCATTCGAATTGATATGAGAATGCGAAGGAACTGTGAGAGCTCCTAATATACTCTTCTTTACTAATCTGGTAAACAGTTTTGTGTGTGCAAAAATAATATTAAATATTTCTTTTTTTTTTAATGTGTGTATAGTATGAGTTTACACAAAACCAATCTAATATTCAAATACAAAGCAAAACGAATTTTTCAGAGAAATAATTAGTTACTACTGCTGTTGAATAGTTTGTAAATATAGTAGTTACTTTGTTGTGTGCATATTAATAAATTTTAAATTAGATTTAGTTAATTTATTTTTGGAAATTTAATTTCTACATTTGATTTACACAAAATCTATGAGGGTCGTCTAAAAGCCTTTGCATTTCCTAATAACTGTTTTAATTTATCTAAAAAAAAAGCTTTAGCAGCTATCAGGATTTTTGTTTTGTACTTCTTGGTATGTATAATTTAAGTTATTAAATTTATATATAGTTTTGGTAAATTTTTTCTATTTCAAACAATTTCTAATTTATTTGCAACTACTATTTCGTAAATATTTAGTTTTTATTTCTCTTCCTGGAATTGATTATCTTGCCTTTTTTGACTATGATTATTGATTTCACATAACGGCCAGCAAAAGGGGACGTGGTTCTTATTTTCTAATTAAAATAATAACAACAAGTGTAAAAATAGTTTTGTTTTGTTCTTGATTTCTTTTCACATTCACATCTAATATTTCTATGTATCGCGGTGATTCTAGTATTTACTTATTTTTTTTATTTTGTTATACTTAAAAATATACATATACATATAATTCATGTGTATTTTGCAAATTACAATTAATTAATTAATTGTCTTTAATTAATTATTATTTGATTCCCTACTTATGAAATTCTTTGTATTTCGTTTAGGTTTTTTGTTTGTTTTTGTTTCATATCTTCAGTTTCGCTTTTTCACATTTTCTTAATATTTTCTAAAACTAAATTTTTTTCACATGATGGCATTTTATGGGTCATTTGTTCGATTGAGTCGCAAGAGCTCCGATAACCATTTGTTTTGTTGTAGTATGTGTTGTAATCAAACACACACACACATACACTACAACACTCTTACATATATCAGCATTATGATCTTCAAATTCTAATCAAAGCTCTGTTTGAAGCTCGTTGTTAGTAACTCTGGCATTTATTGATTTTCATAATGAATTATTTCTTTTATAATTTGCTATTCCTTTTGTTAAAAACAAAATGTTTAACATTTATACGAGGTAAATTTTGCAACTACACTTAGATATCGTTTGATGTCGGCGAAGAAGATTTGTCCCGCAGGTTTTCATCTCCTATGTTAGGCCATTCATCAATGCCATGCAAAGAGAACATGACTCACTAACAGATATCCCGTTGATATGATGATGCTACCGATCATCACGGGGAAACCAACCCTGAAAGAAATTGTAAATAAGAAAATTTAAAGTATAAATGAGGAATTTTGTATTCAAAGAGGCCATCCAGCTTACTTGAAGAACTGCAAAAATGTAAATTTGTAACCATGTTGCTCTGCAACACCGGCACAGACCACATTCGCCGAAGCACCAATGAGAGTTCCATTGCCTAGAATTGATAAATAAGAAAAAGGAAATATTATTAGAGGCATGAATAACTTCTTTTCCTGCTTGCAAGTAAATTAAAGACCTGTTAGCAGAGAATGAAGCCGCCGGGTCGCGCCGAACCGTTTTTAGCGGTCGACGTCGCCACCGAATATATGGATTCATCTCGACTCAAATTTAGCCGCCAAGTAATGAACAAAAATGTAATAAAAATTGTTACATTTTTTTGTCAAAATTTTGAACTTTCCATCTACAATCAATTAGTATGAAGATGCTATAATAGTTTCACAAAAATTTAGCTCAGAAAATTTGAATGACATGTAAATTTGATTGTAAGATTGGTTGTACAACTAATCTCATTACAATTCGCAAAACTTCAGATGAATTTTTTTTAATAAATAATTGTGCGCCGCCGAATAGACAATTTTTAGATCGGCTTAGCCGTCAAGCCGCCGCCACCGGAGGCAGAAATTTAGTGTCAGTCGACAAAAATGAGTCGGTTTCATTCTCTGCCTGTTAGTTATCAAAACATTGACTAGTCTTGACTAGTCCAGCAAAAAAAATTGGAAATTGTTCCAAAGGCCCAACTTTAAAATCACTTCCAAAAATGTGCTCCCAAAGATGTTCATTATTTATTTTGTTTTTCTTTTAATTCAATTTTTATAACACGCTTTATTCATAACCTTAAGAAGTGATGCAAATTCACTACAACAGCTGTTGAAATGGTAGACATCCGTCCTATAACAAAGTTAAATTCATCGCTTCTGTGCCAATCTGCGCATCACTTCCGGATCCGGAAAATAATATTTTCACGACGACGCTTTGGGCGACGCTTTGTTTGCTGGGAGATTATTTATATTGTATTAAAAACACCTCATATAAATACATGACGAAATTTAAGATCTTAACATCTGCCATGAACTACACCGAAAGAATTCTCTTCGTAAAAAGCTTAGATTAAAAATCTAAATTCAAGACTATTTATATGTAGCTAGCATGTAAATACACTTTAAAACATTTTAGCTCTTCTTAATTTTTTTAAACATACTTAATTCAAATCATATTTGCAAAAATATACTATCTAAAATATCCAAAAAAATATTCGATTGGAATCCACCATGGTTAGTATGTCCGCTTTGCATTAAAAATGTCTTGTATTCAATCCCAGATGACGTCTATCAGTATTTTGAAGCTTCTCTAAGTGGTTTCACCACAATGTAAAACGCCTTTCGGACTCGACTATAAAAAAAGATGAGCAAAACATAGAATCGGCAGCACTCATACATAAGAAAGAAGTTCACCGCTTGTGGTTCTCAATGGACTGAATAGTCTATGTGAAACGGCGATCGGACCCAGTGTTGTCAGCGAAAATTTTCAGTTTACTCTACAAGGCCAAAAAAAGTTCCCTACTTTCACCTACAATAGTTTTCGTTAATTTTAAACAAAAATAGGGTTATATATGCTTTATTATCTTGAAACATATGAAATTGTAATGTAACAGGAGTGTAGTGATGAAGCCATGTTTCATCCATTGTCACATATCGACGGAAAAACTCGGGTGTATTACGAGTTAACAGCTGCAAACACCGCTCAGAATCATCAACACGTTGTTGTTTTTGGTCAAATGTGAGCTCGCGCGGCACCCATTTTGCACAGAGCTTCCGCATATCCAAATATTGATGAATGATATGATCAACACGTTCCTTTTATATCTTTAAGGCCTCTGCTATCTCGATCAACTTCATTTTACGGTCATTCAAAATCATTTTGTGGATTTTTTTGATGTTGATGTCGTCGGTAACCACCTCTTTCGGGCGTCCACTGTGTTCACCGTCCTCCGTGCTCATTTCACCATGCTTGAATTTTGCATACCAATCAATTATTGTTGATTTCCCTGGGGCAGAGTCCGGAAACTCATTATCAAGCCAACTTTTTGCTTCCACCGTATTTTTTCCCTTCGGAAAACAGTATTTTATCAAAACACGAAATTCCTTTTTTCCATTTTTTTCACAATAACAAAAGTTGCTTCACAAAAGACGCTCTATCTCACAAACTAATTGACTTACAGACGTCAAATTTTGACACGAATCATTTTGAAGGTTGGTACTATATTGTTACGTTTTTATATTTAGGCGTTTTCAATTACCCGACAATTAAAACACAGTTCTTTTAAATAACGACAAACTACAATTTATTTACTATGACTTCACACTTTACAATTCGTTCACACTGAAGTTATTCGTTTGACGCTTTAATTAAGACTGACTCGTTAGCAGCATGCGAGCGCTTTTATATATGACGGTGTGGCAATACGAGAACATTCTGGTAGCACTACAATATTCTGGCAACGCCAGAACATTCTTAGACAATGCTAGAAGGATCTACGACCATTAAGTAATTCGTCTGGTGGCTGCCAAACACATACACACTCACATAGATATATGCTCGCATTACTACAACAACAATGACAATAGACAATGAGATGAAATGAGAAAGCAAAATAACAAAGCAAAGGGGTTGTTATTCTATGAGAGAGTAAGAACTAACATTTCGGTAAGCAAACAAAAGAACATAAAAGAAATTCAGGAAAATACTAGAAAATGAATGGATGATTCCAACAAGTGATAGCGAAATTTTATCGTTACAATTTTAAATTTTAAATTAACGGAAACTAATTTAAATAAACTTATATCTATAATTATCAAATTCGTAACACTGCCTCCCGCTTAAGCCTGTTCGTCCCGAACAGGCACAGAACCTGTTCCGTAAGGAGCCAATCGTTCCAGATGTACAACTTTCATCTTTGATCTAGGGCTGTCGTCCTTCTGAATCCGGTATACAACATCATTGATCTTCTTGATGACTTTGTATGGGCCTTCCCACTGTGTTTGCAGTTTAGGACACAATCCTTTCTTTCGTTGCGGGTTAAATAGCAGAACCAATTCTTCTTCTTGGAAGCCTTCAGTATTTACAGCACGATCGTATCTCGCCTTCATTCTGTTGCTGACCATTTTTATTTTGTTGCGCACTGATTCGTGAACTTCACCGAAAGTGTTTGGGATGTCGTTTCTGTTTTCTTCCATGGCGAGCTCATTAGGTTTAGCACCGAATATCAGATCACCAGGCAACTTCAACTCAGTTCCGAATAGAACATTGGCCGGTGTTCGAGAGGTGGAATCATGAATGGCAGATCTATACGACAGCAAAAACTTTGGTATATGCTCGTCCCAGTCCCTCTGGCCGTTGTCCACTACTTTTCGAAGATGTTCCTCCAGAGTGCGATTAAACCTTTCTACCATGCCATCGGATTGTGGATGTAATGGTGTAGTCCTCGTTTTCTTGATACCAAGGGATTCACACATCTCTTTGAATATGGCCGATTCAAAATTTCTTCCCTGGTCTGAGTGAATCTCGGACGGCACACCGTAGCGACATATCCAGTTTTTGTTGACAACATCCACAATCGTTTTTGCCTCTTGGTTTGGAATTGCATACACCTCCGGCCATTTGCTGAAGTAATCCATGACCACAAGGACATAACGGTTTCCAGAATCACTTACTGGGAAAGGGCCTGCCACGTCCATTGCTATTCTTTCAAACGGGGCTCCTGGTCTATATTCTTGCATAGGACCTCGACTTTTCCTTGTTGGACCTTTCGCCTTCATGCACTTCTCGCAATTGGCTACCCATTCAGCAATTGATTTCTGGCATCCAACCCAGTAGAATCGTTGCTTCACTTTATCGGCGGTTTTGGTTATTCCCAGATGACCTCCACTGGGACCATTATGGAACTCCGCCAAAACGTCTCTTATTTTGGAATCTGGAACGATGATCAAATTTCGGCTGCTCTTGCCATCTTCGCTTTCCCATTTACGTTGCAGGGATCCATTGACTAGAACTAAACTATCCCATTGAGCCCAGTATGATTTCATAAGTGGACTTTGGGCTGCTATGTCTTTCTTACTGGGCTTCTTGTTCTCTTCCTTTGCCGAAATAATTTTGTTCAAAATGGGATCTTTACGCTGTTCTGTTGGCCAGTCCACTCCGGATTCGATGTGTAACAGCCGAATATCAACAATCTCCTCCTTATGTTCAGCTTTCGAGCAGTGCTTGCATTCTATACTGCAAGGTCGACGTGACAAAGCGTCAGCGTTACCGTGTTTTCCACCTTTTCTATGCTCGATACTGAAATCATAGCTTTGGAGCCTCTCGATCCAACGTGCCAGTTGAGCTTCCGGATTCTTGAATTGGAGCAACCATCGTAGAGCTGAGTGGTCAGTCCTGAGCAAGAAGTGTTGTCCATACAAATATTTATGATAATGTTTTACACCCTCTATGACGGCTAGCAGCTCTCGTCGCGTTACACAGTAGTTCTTTTCGGGCTTGGACAACGTTCGGCTGAAATATCCGATGACCTTCTCCTTGCCGTCTATCTGTTGGGATAGCACACCTCCAATACCATGCGCGCTAGCATCTGTATCCAAAACAAATTTTTCGCCCGGAATAGGATACGCTAGAACAGGAGCTGAACATAAAAGTTCTTTTAAATGTTGGAATGAATCCTCCTGTTCGTCGCTCCACTGGAACTTCTGACCTTTTTGCGTCAATTTATGGAGACTAGCGGCGATGCTGGCGAAGTTTGGGACGAATCGTCGGTAATATGTACATAACCCAAGGAAACTTCTTAATTCGTGGAGATTTCGGGGTCGTGGCCAATCTCTGACAGCTTGGATTTTGTCTTCATCGGTGGATATGCCCTCTGCAGTCACATGATGACCCAGGTATTTAACTTCCCGCTGGAAAAGGGAGCATTTCTTTGCGTTAAGGCGTAGACCAGCGGCTGACAATTGCTGGATAACGTCTTTCAAGTTCTTAAGGTGCTCGTCAAACGTTTTGCCCATCACTATGATGTCGTCCAAGTATATCAAGCACGACTTCCAGTGCAACCCCTTCAGTACCCGCTCCATCAATCTTTCGAAGGTAGCCGGAGCGTTGCAGAGCCCGAATGGCATTACATTGAATTGCCAGAGACCGCCATTAACGCCAAAAGCCGTCTTTTCCTTGTCTTTCTCGGCGATCTCTACTTGCCAATATCCACTCTGCAAATCAAGCGTAGAAAACCATGTAGTTCCTGCTAGTGTGTCCAACGTGTCATCAATGCGTGGAAGCGGATAACTGTCCTTTTTGGTGACATCATTCAGTTTTCTGTAGTCCACGCAGAATCGGGTACTTCCATCTTTCTTTTTGACCAGCACAACTGGGGAACGCCAAGGACTTGATGATGGCTCGATCACTCCACTCTCCGCCATTTCCTTTATGAGCTTTTGAACTTCGTCTCTTTTTGCCAGGGGAACACTTCGTGGTGCCTGTTTTATGGGCCTTTCTTCTGCGGTTTTAATTTCATGTTTCACTACAGATGTTCTTCCTTGATTTCCCTTTTCAGAAGCAAAAGCAGAGGCGTTTTTCCACAACAATTGCTTGGCTTTATTTCTCTCTGACGGCGATAGATGACGTGTCCAAGCCTCGAAATACCCTTAGGTTAGGTTAGGTTAAAGTGGCAGCCCGATTAAGATTCAGGCTCACTTAGACTATTCAGTCCATTGTGATACCACATTAACTAAAAGTACCTATTACATATGGGCACTTCTAGTTTTAACCGCTGAACCTTCTTGATTATTTTTCTTTGTTGAACCAACCAGATTGTTCCAAAAACAGTAGCAGACTGCTTAAGTTAACGTTTTCCAGATCCGCCAGTAATCTGAAGCTATATGCTCCTAAAAGTTGCTTGCGCTTTACACAAAATGCAGGACACTCACACAAGAGGTGTTTAATTGATTCTTTTTCCTCCGCATCATGACAGCTCATACAATAGTCATTATACTTCGCGCCAATAGTTTTTGCAAAATCGCCTATCAGGCAGCGACCCGTTATAGCAGATATCAGGAGTGATATCTGACGTCTCGAGAACATTAGCATATCTAGTGTGCGGTTTAAGTTGAAATGGGGCCATATTTGCTTGGTGTCGTTACAACCCTTGCAATTCTCCCATCGAACATTTGCCATCATAACAGCCTTCTCACGCAGCATGAGCTTGCAGGTAGCTAGGGGCATACCAACAAATTCTAGTTCCCCTGGAATATGTAAGGTAGTCCCTAGCCTTGCCAACTCATCCGCTTCGCAGTTCCCCGGTATGTTCCTATGGCCAGGCACCCATATTAGGTGAATATTGTACTGCTCAGCCATCTCATTGAGAGATTTGCGGCAGTCGATGGCCGTTTTCGAGTTGAGGAACACAGAGTCCAAGGATTTTATTGCAGGTTGACTGTCTGAGTATATATTAATGCCCACATTTTTTGGAACATTACTTCTCAGCCAATTCGCCACCTCTCTTATTGCTAATATTTCAGCCTGAAAAACACTACAGTGATTAGGTAATCTTTTCGCTATTCGAAGTTCCAGATTATTAGAATATACTCCGAACCCCACTTGTCCATCCAATTTGGAGCCATCAGATACCCTTCGAAATACCCTTCCAGATGTTTTCTCACTGCTCCATGTGTCTTTGATGAGTTGCCTTCCAAATTGACTATTGCCTCGGCTGGTGTACATTTTCCAATATCAGAAAATTTTACAATTTGCTCATGATTGTCAGACAAGTTCAAGACACGAACTGGTATTAGTCTCTCTTCGTTCGTTGTTACCAGGGCATTTGCTATCAAGATGTTGTTGCTTTTGTTTTCTGCTGGTTCAACAACCCACAATTGGCCGACTTCACAATCTCCATCCATAGAAACCCATATAATTGCTTCGGCATTCGGTGGTATAGACTCTGACTGGCTCGTTGTCAAACGTCTGACAGGTGTATTCTCGTCGTATCCCACGTTTACCGTTATTTCAGCATCGCACCATGTCATTACACGACGCTTCATATCCAAATTGAGACCAAAAGCAATCATGAAATCCGCTCCAATTATAACTTCGTCTACTATATCGGCCACAATGAAATCATAAGTAACGGATTTGTTAGCAATAGTTAATTTTACGGTGACCTTTCCATATACGGTTGCGGGTTCCCCTGTAGCCGTGCGTAGCTTGACTCCAATCAGTGGTGTAACTTTTCCTTTTACTAAATCAGATCTAATGATAGACTTTGATGCACCAGTATCCAACGTCAAAGTACGCTTGTCGCCATTAATAACACCCGCAATAGTTAAATTGTTATTTTTCTGTTGAACTATTGCTATGGAGATGGTGGGGCCATCGTCTGTGGGAGCCAGCTCTTGCCCCGCTGAACTAGCTCGATTTAGTTTAAAGGTGACTCACTTGACTGTGGGGTCACCTTCTTATGGCTATTGTTTAAAGGAGATGGTGATGTGGACCTTGACCGTTTGCGTCGTGCTTTGCATTCTCGAGCTAGATGTCCAGGCTTATCACAGTTATAGCACTTCATTCTGGATTTTGTTGTTTCCTGCTTCATTTCTTGCATTGCCTGCTTAACGGCTTCTTTCACTGAATCAATCACGGAATTTGATTCGTCATTCTCAGCCTCCATCTTACGTACTTTGTGAACTTGAGGACGTGCTAGTACTCTCGCTGTCTCTTGTGCAAGGGCAAATGTTACAGTTTCCACATATGTAGCTTTTTGTGACGCATATGTTGCACATTTTATGTCTGGGTCTCGAATGCCATTCACAAAGGTCTCAATTTTGATGCGGTCCACAAGTGGGTGACTCTCTCCTGGGTATGCCAAAAGCACCAACCGCTCAACCTCTGTTGCAAAGTCTTGTAGAGTCTCATTTGACTTCTGGACTCTTCCTCTTAATTCCATTCTGAAGATGTCTTGCTTATGTTCTCCGCCGTACTTACGTTGAAGTGCCGCTATTACTTCATTATAATTATTTCTAGAGGCAGCGGGAATGCTTTGTATCACATCAGCGGCGTTGCCCTTTAATGCCAATAGAAGTTCAATTGCTTTGTCATTGTCGTTCCATAAATTTCTAGAAGCAACCATTTCAAATTGGAATTTGAATACATCAAATGAAGTTGAGCCATCGAAAACAGGAGGTTTGGTTTTTGAGCCCTCGATGACGCGCACTGGTCCACCTTTAATTTCCAGCTCTGACATTTTTCTTTCAATGTGTAGAAACTTCTCATCATGAACCATAATTTTCTCATCCACAGAAATAATCTTCTTATCCAGCTCCCCAATTTGGCTTTCGATATGGTCCACACGTTTTCCCATGCCTTCAGCAATTTGTTGAAGATTCTCATGTAGAATTCTAGAATTTTCGTCCATCTTTTTTGAATTTTCGTCGAATTTTTCTTCCAATTTTCTAGAATTAGCTTCCATCATTTTTCTAGAATTCTCTTGCATTTTTAGAGAATTTTCTTCCATCATTTTGCTCAAAATATTGACCATCGATGTGTAATCAACAACATTAGAAGCTACAGATGGAGTTTCCAAGGCGCTGGCTACTACTGATTCGTCAAGATCTTCCTTATAATCGAACTCATGTGTTTCGATATCAATACTGCGCCGCCCGAACTCTTCCAGTAGTCGCTTTTGTAATTGAGCCTTGTTTCCTGTTGTCGGCAGCTCCAGTTTGCTCAATTCCTTTTTTAAGTCTTCCACACGAAGCTCATTAAACTTCATTGTAGATTTTTTTTCCGTTATTTCATTTCCGACACCAATTGTTACGTTTTTATATTTAGGCGTTTTCAATTACCCGACAATTAAAACACAGTTCTTTTAAATAACGACAAACTACAATTTATTTACTATGACTTCACACTTTACAATTCGTTCACACTGAAGTTATTCGTTTGACGCTTTAATTAAGACTGACTCGTTAGCAGCATGCGAGCGCTTTTATATATGACGGTGTGGCAATACGAGAACATTCTGGTAGCACTACAATATTCTGGCAACGCCAGAACATTCTTAGACAATGCTAGAAGGATCTACGACCATTAAGTAATTCGTCTGGTGGCTGCCAAACACATACACACTCACATAGATATATGCTCGCATTACTACAACAACAATGACAATAGACAATGAGATGAAATGAGAAAGCAAAATAACAAAGCAAAGGGGTTGTTATTCTATGAGAGAGTAAGAACTAACATTTCGGTAAGCAAACAAAAGAACATAAAAGAAATTCAGGAAAATACTAGAAAATGAATGGATGATTCCAACAAGTGATAGCGAAATTTTATCGTTACAATTTTAAATTTTAAATTAACGGAAACTAATTTAAATAAACTTATATCTATAATTATCAAATTCGTAACAATATAAACATAATATGCATTTAATACTAGCGAAGCCATCTATGTGTCAGACCGGGGACTTATAAGCCAGCCTGTTATATTATAAAAATAAATTTGTATTCAGTCTATTAAAAATTCATTAACCACAAAAATAATACAGTCTTAAAGGAATTAAGTTTTTTAGATACGTTGTCTCTCATTTGAAACTCACAAAGTCTCTATTGTTGGTCTATTGCAAGTACTTCATGTTGGGCAACAAACATACTAAGATGTACTTCAAAGTTGCTCACCAAATTTCGTTGATCACTTTTTTCGAAAAATAATTTATAACTAAAATGTTTTGCCGAAAGATTTTTGATGTGACGCTTCGATTTACCACGATTCTCGAGTTTTGATTTACCACAGCTCATGTGTTTGCCATAAGCAATTCATTCACACTTCTATTTTTCGTCTTTCACTTCAGCGAGCAATACTATACAGATTTCCCTTGGAAGCCTTTTCTATTCTGTACGATATATTCTGACATTTTCCTATAAAATAATAGTTCAATAGTTCAAAAAGAAAAATCCAAAATTTTAGACTATTTTTCGCTGGAGTGTTTTTATTTTTTCTTCTACTTGTATATTTGTATTTTTTAACGAAATGTAAATGTTGCCACACATGGTTAAAATCAAGTCTTGCTAGATTCTAATTCCGTCCCCCAAAGACACCAAAATGTTAAAATTATTAAAAATTGTGTTGAGTGAAAAAGTTCTGTCGCTACGTCCCTACATGGAGCTAAATATTATAAAATTCCCTACTTCAGGCAACACTGATCGAACCCGTGTAGAAAATGGAGGAGCCTTGTCATTGAGCTAAATATGGAATTGCGCAGCACTTATATATATGAGAGAAGATCACTGCTTGAGGTTTCACAAAGAGCTGCCACTACACCTAGCCCAACCTAAGATAATTATATGCACACACATAAATCATTTATATACGAAATAAAGAAAACAAAACTAGCAGTTTGCATGTATATATTTTGATCTGCGATCAATTCCCATTCGGTTTTGAGAATTAAATTTCTAATGAGGTGAATATTATACATCCGTTTTCCAGAAAAATAATTAAGTACATAAAGAAATTTTCATGCACACAGATACATAGTTGGCACGCATGCAAATAATACTAGGATATCAATACTTTTTAGGCTAGGCTATACTCAGATCAGTTCGTATAAGTTTTAAAATTTATGTTTATCCAATAAACATAAATAAAAATAATTACCTCTTCCAGAATGGTATTGTGAAAAACTTGTAACGGTTGACAAATAACTTCTTCTTTCCTTCCTTTATTCCCTTCTTTTATTCCAGGAAACCCCTAACGAATTCCCTAATGTGTTTCCAAGCTGGACCAGGTACCAAATCACCTCTTTACCGATACGATTATCTCTTTGCCTTGTAAAGACGGGTAGTGACAAAATTAGTGTGCCAAAGTCTAACATCCTCAAAACACACCCTACATGTTCCATTCTCTGGTGCTCTGGGTTACGCCATAGTATTTTCGTCGCACGATCGGGGATACTAGCGATGGGGAAATGCAGACCATCGTCTGCGAATTCCAGAAGGCAGATCAGAAAATTATTTCTTTCTATTACTTCTCCATCGTACGGGAAGTTGGATAACCAAATAGTCACTAAAAATACCGGTTCGGTGCTATCTCATCTGCGATCTGACATCTTTAGGTAATTGAATAGCTTATTCTAAGTTCTTAACTTGCAATTGAATCTAAAAGTTTACATTTCTCTATCTCACTCTCTCTCTCTCTTTCAATTTTAACGCTGGAAAGTCATCCTTATTTTTCGTACACTACACGTCATCCTTCGTCATTTTGACTACGGCTTATTTGAAGGCACTTTAAATTGTATTATGAGCAAAAGTCAGAACCAAAATTTAGTTTACTTTGTTATTCAGCTTATTTTCAATTAATATTAAAAAAATGTTCATAAAACCTTTGAATTAGAATAACTTAAATTTGTGATTTCCCAATCGACCAAAATACATATTATATCGAAAAGAATATAAAGCGTCGTCATTTTGATGAAGGCTGACTGTTTAGGGTTAGGTTAGGTTATGTTAGGTTAAAGTGGCAGCCCGATTAAATTTCAGACTCACATAGACTATTCAGTCCATTGTGATACCACATTTAACTAAAAGTACCTATTACATATGGGCACTTCTAGTCTTAACCACTGAACCTTCTCTATTATTTACTTTTGTGGAACCAACCAGATTGCTCCAAAAACATTAACAAACTGCTTAAGTCAGCCAGTAATCTAAAGCTATATGCTCCTAAAATTCGCTTACGCCTTACACAAAAAGCAGGACACTCACACAAGAGGTGTTTAATTGATTCCTTTTCCTCCACGTCATGACAGCTTATACAATAGTCATTATACTTCGCACCTATAGTTTTTGCAAATTCGCCTATCAGGCAGCGACCCGTTATAGCAGACATTAGGAGTGCTATCTGACGCCTTGAGAACACTAGCATATCTAGTGTGCGGTTTAAGTTTAAATGGGGCCATATTTGCTTGGTGTCGTTACAACCCTTGCAATTTTCCCATCGAATATTGGCCATCATAACAGCCTTCTCACGCAGTAAGAAAAGTTCTTCAACAGAAACGTGGACATGAGTTGAAATTTTAAGTAAGTCCTACTCGTTGTCAATATCTTGATTGAAGGAAGGAAATTTAAATAAATTGCGGATCAATGAGAAACGCAGATATGTTCCCTATTCCATTTGACAAATTATTCTAATGTTCTATTGATTGATTAAATTTGCTGAAACTTACCTCCCAGACATGCTCCAAAAGCTAATGCCCACACCAAAGGCTGTAGGGGCAAATTAAGCGCTGTATTTTGAGCTAATGATATGGTGATTTTGACCATCATTGTGGTCAATGGTATATTGTCAACAAAGGCAGAAGCTATGGCAGAGACCTGAACGGAAACCAGATTTAAATGTTAAAATTGAGACTCCAAAATTACTCGACTACTTACCCATAAAATAATTAAGACAGCTACCATCAGGCGTGATTCTTCACCTACTCCCAGAATAATATTCTCGGTCATATTTCCAATCCATTCGATCAAACCCAATTCCGATAAAGCTTCCATCAGAATAAATAGGGCAGCAAAGAAGAGCAGAGTTGACCACTCCACTCTGGCCAATATGGCTTCCATATCCTCTATGTCGGCCAATATGATAAGGAAAATGGCACCCAACAACGCTGTCCAACCCAAAGAGAGACGTTGTAGCTCAGGAACAGAATGCAAAAAGAAGAGACTTATCACAAACACCAAGGCACAAGAGCATTTGATGAGCAAAGGCTTATTACGTATGGGATACTAGAAGATACACAAACAAGAGGGAGGGAGAGAGAGAGCAAACATTTTATATAATTTCAGCTGCATAATTGCCAACTCAAAGAAATTCACCTTTGCTTGTAGATTCTCTAAAGTCTGCTGATAATTGATGGCAGGTTCCACAGCTGTGGACATTTTCTTCTTGAGAGAACGCTTCAAGCGATTCACCTTCTTCATAAGCGTTTGACGCACTAATTCTTCATCTTTAGAGTATGAGGACAAACTGGCCGCAGCACGTTTCCATACATGAATCTCGTGGCGTAGTTCTTCCACTTCAGGAGATTCCTTGAATTGCAAATCACTAATATTGCGGAATTTGTAACGTAATTGCAAATAGGTTTGGAACATCACCAAAACCACACCGGGCAACATGTGCAGAGTAAAGATGGCAAAGTTGACACCCTGTAGAAGATAAGAGATTATTTCGTGAACATGGAACTCCAGAATACCTGGTGGATTACTTACATTTTTCGATATGAAACTATTCGAGGCTATAATAACATTTGGAGGATCTCCCACTGGTGTCAGGGCTCCACCAATATTTGAATAGATGACCATACACATTAATATAGGAACCGGATTTAGGGACATAACTTCACACAGACGTATGGTAACAGGCGTCATTAGTAAGACAGTGGTTACATTATCCAAAAATGAGGATAATATGGCGGTAAATAAACACAGACAGTTGATGAGAGGCCATACATGACCATTGGTAATCTAGGGATAGATAAGGCCATGAAATATCTCTTCAAATTCTTGATCTTTCCTAGCAATTCTTACCTTATAAGCATACACAGCCAAATAATCGAAAACTCCAGTCTCTGATAGAATAGCCACCAATATCATCATGCCAAAGAGTAGCAGCAATGTTTCCACATCTATCCATCCCATAATGGTGACCATAGAGGGACGAGAATTCAATGCGGCCAATATGCCCACGGATAATGTGGAGGCAATAATGGCCGCAAAGGTTCGATTCACAATTTCCCAAATGATCATGACATAGAGGCCACACAGGACCACAGCGGCGTAGATGACACCTTCCTTTTTGTAAATAGGAGACTCGTCTATGCTCAATTGCAAGGGCAACTCAGCTTCTATGTTCGATACGAAATGCAATGTCAGTTCGGTTAGATTTGTATTGTTTGCATAGTCTCCTTCCAGTGGCTCGATTTGGAACTGATGTGTCTTGTGGGTCTCTCGTGTTGTATCCATAAACTCTGGATACACCAGTTCAAGCAACCATATTCTTGAGACAAGTTCATCAAAGGCCTTCTCGCCCGACTCATTGTAGTAGGTTCGCTCAACAAAAATCTCCAAACGTGGAGGTGGTCTTTGCAGTGTGTCTTTAACGGCTTCAGCTTCTTGAAGGCGAAAAGCTCCTGTCAGGCTTACGCCTATTCGCGATAATTCTGCTGTGGTTATGGGGAAAACTAAAATAAAACAAATATTGAGAACATTAGGTTTCTTTTAAACGTAACGCTACGAATTCAAGGCTACAATAACATAATAGTCCAAAAAACAATTTATATACTTTAATTATTACATATTTTTAAAGAATATGTTAAGGTGAACGCTTAAAAAGGCATTACAACTCTCAAAAATTACAACTCAGCAACTCTGAGCAATATTACCCAACACAGACAATTTTTGGTGTTTGTCTGAGAGTGGGATAAGAGTTATAATCTTCTGAATCCAATAAAATTTTAATTTGAACTTCTCATTAAGGAGAACTATATTGCCAAGATTTATGTTTATAAGTTTCAGGGTTAAGAAACTATGTCCAAATGAAAATTTTGCGATTCCGAATTTTGGAATATGGGCGATTTCCTTTTCACGGGGAACATGGACCACTTTTGTCGCGAAAATATTGTTAAAATCGGATACATGTTCCCTGCGAAAATGTATCGTTAGGCTCTCGAACATCTATGGGGGTGTTCATATTCCTTCTCTGCACACAAAAAAATTTCACGAAAAATTTTCCAATTAAAATTTTAATTGAGTTTTAAAAAATATTCAATTAAAAATTTAATTGATTCAACAAACTTTTTAATTGAAACAAAAATCAATCACAAAAATAATAGTATCAATTAATTTTTTAATTGGATCAATTAACTTTTTAATTGACCTTCAATTAATTTTTTAATTGATACTATCATTTCTGTAATTGAAGACATTTCAATTAAAAATTAATTGGATCAATTAATTTCGTGATTGAATCAGAAAAAAATTTTTGTGTGTGCATAGAAAAAAAATTATCTAAATAAAAATCAATTATTGGCATAATTAAATGAAAAAAATAAATCAAATACGATATTTATTAAGTCAATTACTAAATTGAATGTAAAACTCTCTAAAATATCAAAATTCCCTCATAATTGAATTCACAATACTTCAACTACTATGTTCCATTGGACTAAGTGTAAATGTTATTGATTTAAGTATACTACATAATTGCCAAGCAACAAATTGAATTCCAAAGGTAACGAAAATACAAATAAATAAATACGAACAATAAAAATATATTGTTATTGTCATCCCAGTGGAAATAATGCGTAAATAAAACATTGTACCGCGATTCGAATTATTCCAATATATATAAATCTCAAAAAAAAAAAATTGATGAATAAATTTTTATTTGTCGTAAGTATGTAATATTATGTAAATGCGAGTTTTTTACCAAGCTCACCCAGAGAAGGAATATCATCACCTGCTAAAGCAAAATGTTATTTAAATGTTAAATGTTTTTCTTAACCATATGTTTTCTTGGACATTATATATATGCTGGGCGAGAAAATAGTTTTGCTGCAAAAATGTTCCATGTTCCATTATTCCATTTGCTCTACACGCAAAAAAAAATTCTTTCCTCCCAAACGAAATTTTAGACAAACAAAGTTCGTTTCTCATTTGTTTTTCGCTGTAAGGAAGTGTATTTGGAAGAAAAGTATATACATTTTGTGATAAACGTTTATTCTTTTCCAGGATGTAAAAACAATTTCATAAAACCAAACTCAAAAAAAAACATTGTTTTCGTGCTAATTGCATTTTCCCTCTCATCTTTCTCACATCCACGAGGTTTTTTAGTTCTTAACACCTTTTCCTGTAATACGATTTAAAATTTTTTTTACCTTTCGCCTGGACGGAGAATCGAACCGCGGTCCAGGCACTTTGTAAGCCAACACACTAACCACTGAGCTATGTACCTGTTACGGTCATCAATAGATAAATATCCATATAAGTTATATTTATATAGCATAGCTTGCGGCGCCCACGAACCGAATAAACAAAGTTTATTTAACAGAAACAAACATTTAGTTTGACACCGTGGAGCAGTGGTTGCTACGGCCGACTTGCATGCCAAGGGTCGTGGGTTCGATTCCTGCTTCGACCAAAGTTTTTTAACATATATTCCAGATATGTTCGGAAGATTCCGAAAAATTGTTCAACATTACATTGTAGTATATTAAATTTTGAACTGTAAAATATGTCTTATTAAAGATCTAAAGTCAGAAAAGAACATAAACGAAATGGACTGTGTTGTTGTTTCAAAAATACCTTTTTTTTTTGAAAAAATAAAAATTTTGTAACAAATGAATTTTTTTGGTGATAAAAGTTTAAAATTTTCGAAGCAATTAAAAAAAAACTCTGACAAAAGAAAAACGTTTTCGGTACAAGTTTTCCAAACGTTTTATTTCTTTGCGTGTAGCTTACAACACAAAAAAATAATTTTTCATCAAGACAACGCACCAGCGCACAAAAGTGTTTTAACAATGGCTAAAATCAACGAATTAAAGTACGAGTTGCTTGACCACCCACCTTATTCTGCTGATTTAGCTCCCAGTAACCTTTACTTGTTCCCAAAAGTTGTAAACCACTATTTTGAAGATCTTGAGGAAAACTATTTTAATCAAGGGATAGAATTGATAGAAAAGCGTTGGACTAAGTGTATTGAAGTTTCAGGAGATTATATTGAAAAATACAAATATTTTTGAAAAACTAACTATTCTCTTTCATTGATAGGCTAAGGAGTTTCCGAACCGCCCTCGTAAAAGACATAACATAAACTCATTTTCCAGTGTGTGTTTATACTATTTTTGAGGATGCAGTTATACAATTTGAATTTAATATTAATAACATTAACCCAATTACGATAGTAATCGATATAGGTTACAAAATATAATAAATATTGCAGTCAATTCAATTAGCACCGTAATTGAAAATATGATACTTTTCAATTACTAATGTATTTGGATTGAGTACTAACAGGTTGGCAGATAAGTCATTTTTTTTTTGTCAAAATTCGTTTTTATTATTCAACATTGTTGCCTTCAAGAACGATACAACGATTATAACGACCTTCCAATTTTGTGGTAGTACTCCTTCGGTTTTGCCTCAAAATAGGCCTCAGTTTCGGCAATCACCTCTTCATTGCAGCCAATTTTTTTCCCTGCGAGCATCCTTTTGAGGTCGGAGAACAAGAAAAAGTCGCTGGGGCCAGATCTGGAAAATACGGTGGGTGGGGAAGCAATTCGAAGCCCAATTCATCAATTTTTGCTATCGTTCTCAATGACTTGTGGCACGGCGCGTTGTCTTGGTGGAACAACACTTTTTTCTTCTTCATATGGGGCCGTTTTTCCGCGATTTCGACCTTCTCAAGATAATCGATAAAAATTATTCCATGCGCATCCCAAAAAACGGAGGCCATTACTTTGCCAGCGGACTTTTGAGCCTTTCCACGCAACGGAGACGGTTTACCGGTCGCTGTCCATTCAGCCGACTGTCGATTGGACTCAGGGGTGTAGTGATGGAGCCATGTTTCATCCATTGTCACATATCGACGGAAAAACTCGGGTGTATTACGAGTTAACAGCTGCAAACACCGCTCTGAATCATCAACACGTTGTTGTTTTTGGTCAAATGTGAGCTCGCGCGGCACCCATTTTGCACAGAGCTTCCCTAGGACAGAGTCCGGAAACTCATTAGCAAGCCAAGTTTTTGCTTCCACCGTATTTTTTCCCTTCAGAAAACAGTATTTTATCCAAACACGAAATTCCTTTTTTCCATTTTTTTCACAATAACAAAAGTTGCTTCACAAAAGACGCTCTGTCTCACAAACTAATTGACTTACAGACGTCAAATTTTGACACGAATCATTTGAAGGTTGGTACTATATAAAAATATGCATTTAATACTAGCGACGCCATCTATGTGTCAGACCGGGGACTTATCAGCCAACCTGTCCCTACCTATCTCATTTGGATGTTTTGACAAATTCCAATTACTTTTGTACTCAGTACAAATATTCCATCATTTGAAAATAATTTTACGACGACCTTACAATTTGAGTAATTGAATTTATGATTTTTGTAATTAGCTGAAAATCAAATACAAAAATAATTGAAATTACAATTTTTGTGTTTGATTCAAATATTCGTTTTTTTCTGTGTGTAAAAGGTATCGTTTATTTATATAGGAAAGGTATGTTCAGACATTCTCCATATATATTTATATATGTTTAAAATTTAATTTTAAACATATATGTTTAAAATTATACGGCTTAACTGAAACTCAAAAATTTGAAAAAGTCGAAAACTTGGAGAGTTAATGTTTTCAAACTTTTGAAAGAGTCGCAATCTCGAAAAAGTTACATTAAAAAAATTGTTGACCCAATTAAATTTATAATTGAAAATATTTTGGAAATCAATTAAAATTTTAATTGGAAAAATGTTGGTGATATGATTTGTGTGTAGAATAGGTCGATCGGAATGAAACTTGCACCAAGTTTAGTTCTAAAGGTTATAAACCTATACACAAACCTTAATGGAGATCGGGATCTCTGATTTAGAGGAAGTCGAATTGTGACATTTTAGTCATACACTTGTTTCTTTCGAATACATCTAAAATTGTTACAAACGTCACTGTCTACAAATATTCAAAAAATGTTACTGTAAACAAGTAAGAAAAGTCTAAAGTCGGCCGGTTCCAACTATATTATACCCTTCCCCACATTGAAGAAAAACATTTTTGATACCATCTATGATGTTGGGGAATATATAAAGTATTGCATTTCGATATATAAATTAAAACTGTATATAAATTAAAACTGAACCTATTTGGAAAAAAATTACGCTTCGAAAAAATCTATGGACTTAAAATTTAAGCCGGCTGATGCGAAATGTGCGAAATTTTATTAAAATTAAAATGAATATGGGGAATATTTAAATCTAACACCACTTTTATGCTATTTTGCTATTTATCGGGAGATGCATTTCTAAAATTTTTTCCAACTAAGCATTGCCGATTTTATATGAAAATGAGCTACATCACTCCAGATGGTGAATGTGTAGCATGTGGGTATCTTGCCCATATTTGCCCAAATCGGAAGAGCATATATTTGGGGTATTTATCTTAATATGAGCCGATAATCTTTATTGGAATATAAAATCTACTTTCTTTGTGAAATATCTAAAGACAACCTCAATAAACTTTTTAATTGGAAATTTGTTGGTCAAATTTTATTCTCTGTACAAAAACTATCCACCCTATGTTGGGGTTACGGACTTGTCCGTGGTGGTGGGTACATACGATTCGTATATACTTCTTTTGTAGAAACAAGTCGGACTCCAACACGCGACTAAGATCTCAGAGGAAAAACACCTACATACTAGTATTCGTTAAAAAGGGTAATTTAAAAAAAAGTTAAATTAAAGAAAATATAATTTCGTCTTTCAGGAGAATTTTGCAAGAGTACGTTTTGCTCTTAGTTAAAAATTCATATTCCACAAAAAAAAAATTAAAATTTGGGGAAAACTGTAATGTACGAACTATATTCATATTTGTTTGCCAAAAATATATATAATTTTATACATAAAGAAGGACATTAATTTAAAAAGGAAAAATCTTAATAATGAAAAACAAACTTTAGGTCCACGATTTTAACCATAAACAAAATGCTGTTTATTGTAATTATTAAAATTTTGTAACGTAAAAATTTATAATTATAACGAAAGTGTCAAGTACAATGTTTTAAATCCAGATTAAAAAAATCGTCATTTGAACATTTTAAAAATGCAATTATTAACTAAAATTTAATTAATGTTTTTTTAGTTCCAATAAAAAATTTGAACTCGATTTGTTTCCAACTAAATTAGTAATTGAATCCAAAAAAATATATTTTTTGTGTGTACAAAGATTTTTTTTTATTTTGATCACGAAATTAATTGATCCAATTAATTTTTTTATTGAAATGTCTTCAATCACAATATGATAGTATCAATCACAATTTTAATTTCTCATAAAAAATACTTGATTTAAAATTATTTTAATTGATTTAATTAAAAAATTAATTGGTGTTGATTGCAAAACTCAGTTAATTTTTAATTAAAAAGTTATTCAGAATCAGTTTCTTAACAGACTTAACCCATTTTTCATGAAGCTCCGTTAGTGCAACGTTAGCTAACAAAATTTTAAACCGTTAAAGCCTAACGGAGCTGCATGAAATTGGCAGTTAGTGTTTTTATTATGATTAAAAAATTAATTGTTTCAATTAAATATTTAATTTAAAAAATTCAATAATTTTTCTAATTGACTTAGGCTTCCGAGTTTTAATAGAACAATTAACTTTCTATTTTTTTTTTGAACAAGTTTTCAGCTTCAATCAACTTTTTAATTGGAAATATTTTGGTGATATTTGTTTTTTTCTGTATAAGTCAAATTTTATGTTAGATTAGAAGTTTTTCATTCATAGTTCCTCTATAATGCACCGCTCCTTAGATTCATCACAACTGTCAACAATTCTTACCTCTCTCTGTGCCATTCTTTGGTATGCTTATCAGTTTCAACTCATCCACATGCTCGTTCGTAGACATTAGGAATGCGGTAAAGACACCCCAAACCACCAGCAGTATGGCTATCTTGAACCATATTAAATATTTTTTAACCTAAAAGGAAACGGAAATTAAAATTCAATTAACAAGAGCCTGTTTGCGGGGGTAGAAGAGGGTCACCATATCAATTATTCTCTTTTGCTTACCGTGGAATGACCATGATGTTCCGTCTCATCCTGTTGATCCTCATTGTTATTCTCCACATCTCGTCCATCCAAAATGCGAACTTGTCCCATTTCATTTGTGACATTAATGCCAATTGGAGAAAAAACACTAGAATTTTTGTCATGGCCACTGCCACAGATAATGACACCACCGCCACCATCGACAATTTTGCCATTATTGTGGTCATGTTCGTCGACATCGTCATTGGGTAAAGGATCGACATCGGGCGGTTCATAGCCTGGGGAAAAAGGAATGACACATAAATTGACAATCTGTAAGAACCCATATCGATGAAGGGAATGGCATTTTTGTTCTACAGTCTAGGCAATTATAAAAGAGAAATTTCCAAGGAATATCTCCTACCGAGATTAAGATTAAAAACATTTTTATTTCTGGTCTGCCTTTAGCAGAATTCTGAAGCAAACAGTTGGTTTGATAGATTTCTAAGGATAACAACATTGACTAATTCATCGTTGTTCTATTGCTTTTGTTATTGGCAATAGAATCTTCGATTGGGGATTTCCATTACATTTTAATAGGCCTAGCCAATCAATTCTTGTTGGACAGATAAAAAATCTAAAATAATAAAAAATCCTCTGCCACTCATCGCTGAAACTCTTACTTTTGTTTCTATCAAATGGTAAATTGTGGTAATAGCCAATATTTGCTAGCGGATATTGAATTTCTTGTTTCGCCGGATGTTTGGCCTTCATGTCTACTTATACTACGGTGGGCGGCTAATTGCCAATGGTTGGTCAAATCGAGTATAGAAACAAGTAAGTAAAGTAGAAAGTCGGGCGGGGCCGACTATATCATACCCTAAACCACCCTTACTGAATTAGTAATCATAAGCATTTGTGGGGTAACATTGATGTAGGTCTGGGAGATAAACCGCAGTTGTATATTTAAGAAAATTAAGGGGTACATGTTTATGGGTGCTTTGTCTCAATCTGACTATAGCTCATAGTCAGTGTTGCCAGGGAAAATGTTCGGTTTACCCTACAAGGAAAACAGAAGTTCCCTACTTTCCCATACATTCCCAAACAATTTTCCACACAATATTTTCGTTAAATTTAAACAAATTTTACAAAACAAAAATGGTTCTAAGTACATTATTATCTTAAAGCATGAAAATTCAACGTATATAACCTAGAAAATAAATTTGTATTTCCACCACGGTTGCCACAGTTGTTAGAATTCTACCCAAAATAGTATTTTTTTTTTGTTAAATCTCTTTATAGAAATAAAATTTTGGAAAAAGTTTCTATAAACTATTTTTTTAAGAAATTTTTGTATAGAAATAAAATTTTGATAATAAACTCTATAGAAATAAAATTTTGAAAAAAATCCATAAAAATAACATTATGAAAAAAATTTTTACACAAATAATATTTTGAAAAAAAATTCTATAGAAATAAAATGTTGACAAAGTTTTCTACAGGAATAAAGTTTTGACAAAAATTTTCTATAGAAATATTTGTTTGGTAGATTTGTGGTAATCTTAAAATTTTGTTAGATTTTTTTTTGGCACGAGTGGTAACTGTTGTTACTACACATTGTTAAAGATCAAGTCTTGCCGGCTTCTAATTTCCTCATCTAGAGCCACCAAAATGTTAAAATTATTACAAATTGTGTTGAGTGAAAATTTCCCTACATTGTGGCCCTACGCCCCTACAAGACGCTATATATTAGAAAAAACCTACATATAGGGAATTTCCCCTACTTTTAGCAACACTGGCTGTAGTTGATATTGCACCTACAGAGTTAGTATGCCACTAATATTGAGCCCAAAAGAGAAAATCGCTCAATTCGTGTGGGAAATAAATCCAAATTTGTAAAAGTCGAGCAATATTCTTATTTAAGAGCTACAACTACGTATAAATCCGATCGGCTAGTACATCAAAATTTGAAATTTGAGTAACATTGGTTAATAAAAAAGAGTATTATGGCCAAATTTGGGAAAATCGAACGATGCATATATATGGAAGCTTCACTGAAAAAAATATTGTCGTGAGGTCAAAGATTTCATGTCTTTAAAATACGAATACAAATTTTGCTTAGCATAGAAGAGGCATTTTTCTAAAATAAAGTTATTTTCCTTGTCCAAAAGTCGATAAACTTTTCAATGAAGTCGTATTGTCCTTATAATTAAGTGATTTGACTTAAAAATGGGTATCTTAACATGAAAGAAAAAATTTATAGGCTAAGGTCAACTTGACTTTAATAATTCAGAAAAATTCTTTAAATTTAATGAAATTGTCTTTAAATTTGTTGTCTTTTTGCATCTTGACTACAAAGCAAAAAATCGTTCAAATATAGGACATGTTTTTCAAAACTTAATTTTAAAGAAGTTTTTTACTTCAAATATAGCATAATTTCTACTGGAAGTCGTGTCCTAATTTGGAAAATAAAGTTGCCGTTAACTCGCTTTTAAAGGACTTTGATAGCATATGAAGAAAAAAGCTGAGAAAGCGAAAAATTAAAATTTGCTTCCTAGAAGCAAGTACACAAAACCTAAATTTAAAAGAGAATTGTGCCTTAAAAGTATCCTTACTTGTATTCTCCGCTTCTTTGGCTCGGAATCAATACCAATTTTTTTAAAGTAAAGACAAAATTTTTGGAAACGAGTATGCTTTTTTTTCAGTGTATATGTAAATCTGAACCAATTTGCACAATATTTTGCGGGTTTGATTAATACCACAAAAGGTTATCTTGTGCAAAATTTGAGTAAGATCAGTTATGAAATGAGGCCGCTATGGTCAAACATAAGGTTATTAGGGGCAAATTTTTCAAAATGGGGCGATACATATATGGGAGCTATATCTACATCTGAACCGATTTCGATAAAATTTTGCACATACCGTTAGTACTATAGAGGACTGGATCTAGCCAACTTTGAGTAAGATCAAATAATAATAAAGGGTTCTATGATCAAATTTGGAAAAATCGGGATATATACACCCAGAGAAGGAATATGATCACCTCAAACATGTTTTAAGAGCAAAATGTTATTTTTGGGTGGTGACCTTGTAACATGGTTTTCGCAAACATATTATTTTCTCGGAAATCATGTATCTGATTTCGGCAAGCAGGTTATATTTGACGAGAAAATAACATTGTAGTGACAAACATGTTACATGGTCACCATACAAAAATAACATTTTGCTCTTGAAACATGTTTGAGGTGATCATATTCCTTCTCTGCGTATAGTAAGTGCTATAGAAGATTACATTTAGCCAACTTTGAGTAAGAACGGTTGATAAATAAGGGTTTTATGGCCAAATTTAGAAAAATCGGGCGGTACATATATATGGGAGCTATAGCTAAATCTGAACCGATATCGATAATTTTTTGCAAATATAGTTAGTGCTATAGAAGATTACATTTAGCCAATTTTGATCGGTTGATAAATAAGGGTTTTATGACCTAATTTGGCAAAATCGGGCGATACTTATATATGGGAGCTATAACTAAATCTGAACCGATTTCGATGAAATTTTGCACACTTGAAAGGTGAAGAAAAAGATTATTTTGTTCCAAATTTGACGACGATCGGTTAGTAAAAAAGTGCCACGTGACCCCAACAACAAATACATGGACAGACGGACGGACGGACACCAAGCGCTATATCGACTCAGGAGGTGATTCTGAGTCGATAGGTATATATTTTATGCGGTCTAAAATCAATATTTCTGGTAGGCACATTTTTTTGACAGATCAAACTTATTATACCATGACCACTATGTGGTTTAGGGTATAATGATGGAGTATATGTACTTAAAAACAAACCCTTAGGAACGTTTTCAATAATTTAATGCAACCAAGACAACGGGATTTGATTTAACGAAAATTTCCTGAATTGATTTTTTTCCAACTCATTCGAATTCGGCTTTATTTGTGCTATTCCTACAACCTTTTGTGCAGAGGGAATTTCTTTTTTACCTAAATAACTTACCACGTGGTTTCACAGATTTTCCGATGTTGTGGCCTGTTGGCCAGCACTTCATTAATCGGATAGCATGGTGATTAGAACAAGTTCAATGAAATACTTCTCTGTATATATTAGACGAATTTAATACGATAGTTACAGATCCCCCTAATGTCATATTACAGCTATTGGCCGTAGGGCAGTTATAAATTTCATGGACTATGTGTTTGCACTTAATAATACTGTATAAAAAAAATTTCCTCAATACTTTTTCGTGTTACAGAATTTTCTCAGTATATGATTCGCACTTTATACCTTGGACGTTATGTTTGCCCTTAAAGTTTATGCAATCATTTGCTTAAGCTTCATGACCATACAGACAAGTAGGAGTTTGTTTAACAAATACGCTTAATTATTATAACCACAAACTCATTTAGGAGAACTTACCATGTAATCGCTCATGCTCCTGTCGGAAAGATGCTAAACTGGGATCCTGCCGTATACGTTCCGGTAACGCACGCCACACTTGTAAGGCACCTTCTGTTACTTCACTGCAATGGGAAAACAAACAAAGAACAAACATAAAAAAATAAAAATTAGAATACCAGTTGGAAATTTTCTATGAAAAATCTAGAACATTTTAATAATTATCGTTGGATGAGAGCCCAACAAGGAAGGCCATCATAATCTTTTTGTTGTGAGAAATGGGGTTAACTTTATTAAAAAAAAAAAAAAAAACAATAAACCAAAAGCACTATTGAATCTAAAGCAAAGAATCTTTAGTATGGACTTTAGTGGTATAATCAGCAAAGTCGACCTATGTCTAGATGTTGAGTGAATGTCGGAAGGAAAATGTTTATTTATATACACTTGGAAGTCTATCAAGTGATTGGATTGGAACAGAGGAAATTTACTCTTGGTTTGCTTTTTAATTTAAGTTGAAATATGCAATCATACTGGAGGAGTGGAGTGCGTAGAATGAATTCATGGTGATGTTGCAAAATTGAGGAAACTCTTATGGGCTTGGAAGCCTGAGGAATTATGACAAACCCCCATAAGTCTAAAAACTCAATTTTACAGGAGACCGAAAATACACCTTTAAGGGGTCACAAAAACTTCTGTAGAAAACATGTGGAAAATGTTTAATATTTGTGTAATATACACAAAAAAAATAATACATTTATTTTATGAATAGTGTTCACAAAAATTTTCCAAACACGGGATTCATAAATTATATGAAAACAATTCATAGAATATAAAATACAGGTTTTCATTGACTACGAATGTATACATAATATGAATGGAATTTTTAATATTATAAATGAAGTATACATATTTTTCGTCATAGAAAAATATGTACTCTTACATAATGTTTACTAGAAACGTCATGCATTACATCCCAAAAAAACAGCTTCCAAAAAAGTAGTTTGGATCCCCAATCTGTGATCCTTTGCATGGCTTTAGAAGTTGTGCCCTGGAAGTTAAACAAAAAAATTTTTTTCAACCACTTTCACTTTTTTTCATCCATATGTTTTATTACACTATTATTTCCCTATTATGTAATTTTTACAATTTGAAAAACTTTTTCGCTCAGACAAGGGGTTGAACCTGGATTTGCTGGCACCATAACACAACGCCTTAGCACACTCAGCCACAAACGCCATTGAACATAAAGCATTGAAAGGTCAATTCAAATGTTTGTGAAATGATCGTAATACGACACCAAGGAATAATATTCTAATTGCACACCAAAAAATATTTTTTGTCTTCAATCACGAAATTAATAGATCCAATTAATTTTTAATTGAAATGTCTTCAATCACAGGAATGGTAGTAAGTCAATTAAAAAATTAATTGATATCACTAATTTTTGTGATTGATTTTTGTTTCAATTAAAACTTTGTTGAATCAATTAAATTATTAAATGTTTTTTGAAACTCAATTAAAATTTTAATTGGGGAAATTTTCGTGATATTTTTTTCTGTGTGCTTCTCGAGATGTTCTTTATTAGTATGAACGAAGAAATAAGAAACGCAGGTTAAAATTGCACCAGCGGCAATTTTTTTAATCAATATTTTCCTAAAAAATTATTTTTTTTATGTTATGATTGTTTTTATTTTTATTTTCGGCATATATTTTCGTATAAATATATTTTTCCATTAAAAATCAACAAACAAATTGAAAATTCTCGTAATTTGCAAAACCTTCTCAAAAGAACTTCCATGGAAGCGAAAAAGTCAAAGAGCGCAGGTTTTTTTGTTATTATATTTTTTTTTAATTTTCTATTTTTTTTATTTTTATACCCACCACCATAGAATGGTGACGGGGATATAATAAGTTTGTCATTCCGTTTGTAACACATCGAAATATCGATTTCCGACTATATAAACTATATATATTCTTGATCAGGGAGAAATACTAAGACGATATAACGATGTCCGTCTGTCTGTCTGTTGTAATCACGCTACAGTCTTCAATAATGAAGCAAACGTGCTCAAATTTTGTACAAACTCGTCTTTTGTCTGCAGCCAGGTCAATTTCGAAGATGGGCTATATCGGTCCAGGTTTTGATATAGTCCCCATATAAACCGACCTCCCAATTTAGGGTCTTGGGCTTAATCGTAGTTTTTATCCTATTTGCCTGAAATTTTAAATCTAGAGGTATTTTATGACTATAAAGAGGTGTGCCAAAAATGGTGAGTATCGGTTCATGTTTTGGTATAGCCCCCATATAGACCGATCTCCCGATTTTACTTCTTGGGCTTATAGAAACCGCAGTTTTTATTCAATTTACCTGAAATTGGAAATCTAGAGGTCTTTTAGGACCACAAATACGTGTGCCAAAAATTGTGAGTATCGGTCCATATTTTGGTATAGCCCCCATATAGACCGATCTCCCGATTTTACTTCTTGGGCTTATAGAAACCGCAGTTTTTATTCAATTTACCTGAAATTGGATATCGAGAGGTACTTTAGAACCGTAAAGAGGTGTGCCAAAAATGAGCATCGGTCCATATTTTGGTATGGTCCCCATATAAACCGACCTTCCTATTTGGGGTCTTGGGCTTATAGAAACCGTAGTTTTTATCCAATTTGCCTGAAATTGAGGACCATAAAAAGGTGTGCCGAAAAATGTCCGTATCGTTCCATGTTTTGGTATAGCCCCCATATAGACCGATCTACCGATTTTACATCTTGGGTTTATAGAATCCGTAATTTGTATACAATTTGCCTGAAATTGGAAATTTATAGGTATTTTAGGACCATAAAGAGGTTTGGCACAAATGGTGAGTATCGGTCCATGTTTTGATATAACCACCATATAGACCGATATCCCGATTTTACTTCTTGGACTTCTAGAATCCGGAGTTTTTATCCAATTTGCCTGAAATTGGAAATCTAGAGGTATTTTCGGGTCATAAAGAGGTGTGCCGAAAACGGTGAATATCGGTCCATATTTTAGTATAGCCCCCATAAGAACGATCTCCCGATTTAACTCCTTAGGTTTCTAGAAAACGTAGTTTTTATCCGATTTGCTTGAAAATTGCTTGAAATTCAATGTAAAATTTCCAGATTTTACTTCTCGGGTGAAAATCTACAGATTTAAAATTTAAAATCAAGACGTTATTTTATAATTTTCTTGCACACTTACTAGAGATATAAATGATTCCTCAAAAACTCAAACAAAACTGGTTCTTATAAATCCAGAATCTGATATAGTCCTCATAGGTGAAATTTTTACATTTATCTTCGGGAAGTGTCCTCAAGTCCTCAAGCCTTCCTGAAATTTCCAAGGAAACCCTAATATTTGGTTCATGGTGGTGGGTATTTAAGATTCGGCCCGGCCGAACTTACTGCTGTATATACTTGTTTTTAAATAAAAATGTTACTGATAATATAGAATTTTTGAGAAATTGTCACAATTCCACAGAAATTATCTGTACACTAAATGAAAATGTCGTGGTACAGCTTAAACTATTTTCTACATTCAAAGACGAAATTAGTTGTATTAATTAACTTTTAATAGAAATTGAATTAATCATGGAAATAATGATATAAACTAATTACTTTCAACATGAACGTTTAAAGTCAGTCGGGGCCGACCTCTATGTAGACCAACATTGGTGATACCACCTCAAATACTTTTTTTCCTTTTTTTTGAGTGTGGTCTACAGTGTAAAAAAAAACTTTAAAATGTGGTACAAATATTGCGCAATTTGCATTTTTTCATTCATAACATTTTGGTTTCGATAATCTTTCTGTCTTCTTTGTTGGCTTTCAGTCAATTCTCCCATCCCATCATCGTCGGTATTGTGACTATCTATCAAGTCAGCATTGGCTGTTCACTGTGGGTCAGTCTGCTACCCGTTGCGGTTTTCTGGTGTTATCTGGTGGGCAAATTTTTCTTTCCTCTATTTGAAATGCAAAAAAATTGAAAACAATCACGAAGTTGATGATGAAATGACTCGAATAGTTTGTTTTTGTATTTTTGTTATTATTGCTATTTTTGCAAAATAGTTGTAGCATATTTGTATATCATTTTTTGCATTGTAGTTAATTGCTTATGTAAATTCCAAGAATTTCGGTAGTTTAATAATGTTGTGATAAACTGTTTTGTCCAGGAAATAAATGGGGTTTTTAGAGCATTGGATAGCTTAAATGTTGATTATTTTGTTGATTATGATTTGAAAACTATTTTTTGAAGAAAGAAAAAAAACATATTTAGGTTAGGTTACTTTTATTCAATGCAAGGATGCTAATTATTACAGCGCGGTGGCAATGGATTTAGGAAAATATATTTGGACAGGAATAAGGCTAACGGATGCACCTAATCGACTCCTTAGATTAGTTTCAATTTTTTTTGGCTCCAATGACGAAATTAAATTTCAATTTAAAATGCTTCAATCACGAAATGATACATGGCGCGAATTAAAAAAATTAATTGCTCCAATTAAAAATGTCTATTACTTTGTCTGATTGACTTTTGATTGTTTAGTAAATATTTTTAAATTAACTAAAAATTTTCAATTGAAGAAATATCTCCAAAATATTTCCAACCACACGCTCACAAAAAATCGCTTCTGTAACATATACTCCCAAACATATTTTGCTTCAAGCATATACATTTTTGGGTATTGCCCAAACATTTATATGTTTGATCCCTTCCAATATATAATATGTTTGAAAGCATATTGGCCTAAACAATATATGTTTGGGTAGTCTAAGTTCCAAACATTTTGTATTTTTGCATCCAAATTCAATAATGTTGTCTTCCAAAAAAAATATGTTATTATGTGAACATATAATATGTTTGGAAGCATTTTGCACCTAAAAATATTATATGCTTAAAAAAAAATTCCCAAACAATATTGTGCTCAAAATTTTATTTACTTATTTATATATTTACAATCATAATGAATTATGAAAATAAGCAGGTATATAGGTGCTAACAACATAGGTTTTCGACCTGAATGCTCAAAGTTTTGTTTCTGCCCAATTGTATATTCCCCCACATCTTTCTCACTTTCACGAGATTTTTTAGTTCTTAGCACCTTTTTCTGTAATACAAACATTGTAGAAGAAATTATTCAATTGTATGATTTTTTTTTATTTTAATTTTACCTTTTGCCGGACGGGGATTCGAACAGCGGACCACACAGTTTGTAAGGATCAAAGAAGTAGCTGATCAATTGCCCAAGGAAAAATAAAATGTTAATTTTGTAATAACAAGCAACAACCACCAACTTAATTCAATATCGCTCCCTGTTAAATAGCGCTCCAAGCTACTAAACACATATATGATTATAGGCTATTTCTAAATTCATATATGTTTGCATCCAAGCATATTATATTTACAAACATTTTATGTCCCAAACATAATATGTTCTAACATATTAACATATATGTCCCAAACATGTTATGCTAGTTTATGAACATTATATGCTTGCACTCAAAAATATTGTGTTTAAAAATTTGTGTTCCAAACATATAATGTTTAATACTAATTAAAATACTAACGCTAATTATTTGAATTAAATAAACAAATAACCAATTAGAAAAAATCCCAAAATATATCCAGTTAAAAATTTATTGAATTTTAAAAGTAATCTACTTAACAATTAACTGAAACTACTAATTTTTAATCAAATTAAAAACTAAAGTCAGTCAAGGAAACCATTGAACATTTTTACGTTTTCAATTAAAATATTAATTATCCCAATAAATAATATAATTAAATAAAAATATTGTTAATTAGAAATATATTAGAATCCACAGAAATTCTTAGAACTACACAGTTTTTTGAATTGCTTCAAAAAATTTAAACTTTTATCACCAAAAAAATTCGTTTGTTACAAAATTTTTAGTTTTTCAATAAAAAAAGTTATTTTTGAAACAACAACACAGTCCATTTCGTTTATATCAAACACTGTTCTTTTCTGACTTTAGGTCTTTAATAAGACACATTTTACAGTTCAAAATTTAATATACTACAATGTAATGTTGAACATTTTTTAGGAATCTTCCGAACATATCTGGAATATATGTAAAAAAACACACACAAAAAAATTGGCCGAAGGAGGGATCGAACCCACGATCCTTGGCATGCAAGTCGGACGTAGCAACCACTGCTCCACGGTGCCAAACTAAATGTTTGTTTCTGTTAAATAAACTTTGTTTATTCGGTTCGTGGGCGCCACAAGCTATGCTATATAAATGTAACTTATATGGATATTTATCTATTGATGACCATAACAGGTACATAGCTCAGTGGTTAGTGTGTTGGCTTATAAAGTGCATGGTCCGCGGTTCGATTCTCCGTCCAAGCGAAAGGTAAACAAATTTTAAAAATTTATAAAATCGTATAATTTCTTCTACATTGTTGGTATTACAGGAAAAGGTGTTAAGAACTAAAAAACCTCGTGGATGTGAGAAAGATGTGAGGGAAAATGCAATTAGCAAGAAAACAATGTTTTTTTTTTTGAGTTTGTCTTTATTGTTTTTACATCCTGGAAAAGAATAAACGTTTATCACAAAAAGTATATACTTTTTCCTCCAAATACACTTCCTTACAGCGAAAAGCAAATGATAAACGAACTTTGTTTGTCTAAAATTTCGTTTGGGAGGAAAGAATTATTTTTTTGCGTGTACCCAGCAAAAAAGTAGTGAAAATGTTATTTTTCCAATTCAAAAATATTGATAAATTGAAATTAATTAATATTTTCATATTGATATATGAAAGTAAATTTAATAAAATATAAAGAATAAAAAAAACAGAAACCATCAACATTTCATTAAATTTTGTCTCAAATCCAAAGAAAAGTACAACTACAGTGAAACCTCTAAAAAGTGGACACCCTCAGTCGTTTAAATGTTTTCCACATTTGGGAGGTTAATTTTGATTTGATTGTATTTCACGATAATTGCCCACTTTCGGGTGGTGTATGGTTTTCAGAGTGTGCAATTTAATTAAAATAAAAAAAAAAAACTTATACAAAACTATAAACTCTTATCAAATTAAACCGAACCAATTGGCTATACAATAATGAGTGATATGAGAGATGCTAATATTCAAATTATAACATTTCTCCTCTTGCAGGGATGTGCCAAAAAGGTAGTGTACCAATTCGGGAAACCAAATAAACTTTATTCTAACTTAAACAAATGTTTTAATCAAGAATAATTTTTATTTCTCTTTATTTCTGTGATTGATGCTATCATTTTTGTTATTGAAGCCATTTAAATAATTTGATCTATAAATTTCGTGATTGAATCAGATTTTTTTTTGTGCGCCGAAAACGTATTAAATTAAAACAAATCAAATAATTGAATCATTTTACTCCAATACACACAATTCGATGCTGTAATAATCAGTATCCCTTCTTTGCACAAGAGGTGTGCACGTGAGTAATATTTTACTCACGCTCACGCACACTCATGACAGAAATATCTTACTCACACCTACGCACACTCACGCACGGTATTTTTTGGTAGGTCTCACGCTCACACACACTCACGAAAAGATAACTTGTACTCACGCACGAAAATGTCGTGACTCACGAAAAATACCGTGACGCACGAAAAATATCGTGACACACGAAATATGTCGTGACTCACGAATAATTTTATGAGTAATTTACCTAAGGAACGTGCCTGAAATCATGAGCACGACTAAAATCGAGAGCGTTATTGAACTCTTAACATTCTAAGTGTCACTAAAATTTAAAAAAATGAATTAAAAATGAAAAAATGAATTTTAAGCTTTTTATGTTGGAGAGCGGGATTATCTTCGTGAGCGTAATTCGTTACTCACACACACTCACGAAGATATTTTTTTCGTGACTCACGCTCACGCACGACATTTTGGTTTGTTAATAACGCTCACGCACACTCACGCCGTTGACATGAGCGTGACTCACGACTCACGCGTGAGTCACGAAAATTGCGTGTCACGTGCACACCTCTTCTTTGCACGTAAAGGATGCAAAGTTGTCTACAAAAAAACGGTTCCTTATCATTGATATCAGCACACTATATCGACTATATCATACCCTAAACCACCATTTCAAAATTAGTACTCATAAGCATTTGTGGGGTAGCACATTGGTCTGGGAGATAAACCGCAGTTGCATATTTAAGAAAATTATGGGGTACATGTCTATGGGTGCTTTGTGTCAATCTGACTATAGTTCATAGTCAATGTTGCCAGGGAAAATGTTCGGTTTACCCTACAAGGACAAAAAAAGTTCCCTACTTTCCCAAACAATTTTCCCTACTATATTTTTCGTTCAATTTAAAAAATTTTACAAAACAAAAATGGTTCTAAGTACTTTATTATCTTAAAACATGAATATGCAACGTATATAACTTAGAATATAAATTTGTAGGTTGCCACAGTTGGTAGAATTCTACCCAAATTAGTAATCTTTTTTGTTAAATCTCTATAAAAATAAAATTGTGGAAAAAGTTTCTATAAACAAATTTTTGTGAGAAATTTTTCTATAGAAATAAAATTTTGAGAAAAAATTCCACAGAAATAAAATTTTGAGAAAATCTTTATAGAAATAATATTTTGAAAAAAAAAATGTCTATAGAAATACATTTTTGACAAAATGTTCTACAGGAATAAAGTTTACCACACATTGTTAAAAATCAAGCCTTGCCGGCTTCTAATTTCCTCCTCTAGAGCCACCAAAATGTAAAAATTATTACAAATTATGTTGAGTGAAAATGTCCTACATTGTGGCCCTACGTTCCTACAAGACGCAAAATATTAGAAAAACCCTATATATAGGGAATTTCCCCTACTTCTAGCAACACTGGCTGTGTTGATATTGCGCCTACGGAGCTAGTATGCCACTAATATTGAGCCCATTATTAAACAAGTATATACGGCCGTAAGTTCGGTCAGGCCGAAGCTTATGTACCCTCCATCATGGATTGCGTAGAAACTTCTTCTAAACACTGCCATCCACAATCGAATTACTTAAGTTGCGGTAACGCTTGCCGATGGCAAGGTATCTTAAAGCCTCCTAACACCATCTTCTTAATTGTATGTCCATAGGTGATCAAAAAAGATCGATCCAATACGTATATAATTCAGTTTGACAAATATACCAATAAAATTTTGACAAAATTTTCTACAGAAAGAAAATATTAAAAAATTTTCTATGGAAATAAAATTTTTACAAAGTTTTCTATAGAAATAAATATTTTGACAAAATTTTCAATAGAAAGAAAATTTTGACAAAAATTTCTACAGAAATAAAATTTTAATAAAATTTTCTATAGAAATAAACTTTTGACAATATTTTCTATAGACATAAAATCTTGGTCGATTATTTTTGGCTCGAGTGGAAACTATGATTATGAACCGAATAAAATTTGAACAAAATTTTCTATAGAAATAAAATTTTGACAATGATGAAAATTTTATTATGAACCGAATAAAATTTTAACAAAATTTTCTCTAGAAATAAAATTTTGACAACATTTTCTATAGAAATAAAATTTTGGTAGATTATTTTTGGCTCTAGTGGCAACCATGATTATGAACAGATATGGACGAATTTTTGTGTGATTGGACCAATTTTGGTATAGTTGTCAGCGACCATATACTAACACCACGTTCCTACTTTGAACCGGATCGGATGAATTTTGCTCCTCCAAGAGGCTCCGGAGGTCAAATCTGGAGAACGTTTTATATAGACCATGTTTTATATGGACCATGTTCCAAATTACAACCGGATTGGATGAAATTTGCTTCTCTTGGAGACTTCGCCAGCCAAATCTGGGGATCGGTTTATATGGGGGCTATATATAATTATGAACCGATGTGGACCAATTTTTGCACGGTTGTTAGAGACCATATACCAATATCATGTACCAAATTTCAGGCGGATCGGATAAAATTTGCTTCTCTTTGAGGCTCCGCAACCCAAATCTGGGGATCGGGTTCTACGGGCGCTATATATAATTATGGACCGATGTGGACCAATGTTTGCACGGCTGTTAGAGACCATATACCAACACCATGTACCAAATTTCAGCCGGATCGGAAGAAATATGCTTCTCTTAGAGGCTCCACTAGCCAAATCTGGGGATCGGTTTATATGGGGGCTATATATAATTAAGGGCCGATATGGACCAATTTTTGCATGGTTGTTAGAGACCATATACCAACATCATGTACCAAATTTCAGCCGGATCGGATGAAATTTTCTTCTCTTTGAGGCTCCGCAAGCCAAATCTGGGGATCGGTTTATATAGGGGCTATATATAATTATGGACCGATGTGAACCAATTTTTGCATGGTTGTTAGAGACCATATACCAACACCATATACCAAATTTCAGCCGGATCGGATGAAATATGCTTCTCTTTTAGGCTCCGCAAGCCAAATCTGGGGATCGGTTTATATGGGGATATATATAATTATGAACCGATGTGAACCAATTTTTGCATGTTTGTTAGAGACCATATACCAAATTTCAGCCGGATCGGATGAAATATGCTTCTGTTAGAGGCTCCACAAGCCAAATCTGGGGATCGGTTTATATGGGGGCTATATATAATTATGGACCGATGTGGACCAATTTTTGCATGGTTGTTAGATACCATATACCAAATTTCAGCCGGATCGGATGAAATATGCTTCTTTTAGAGGCTCCACAAGCCAAACCTGAGGGTCCCTTTATATGGGGGCTATACGTAAAAGTGGACCGATATGGCCCATTTTCAATACCGTCCGACCTACATCGATAGCAACTACTTGTGCCAATTTTCAAGTCGATAGCTTGTTTCGTTCGGAAGTTAGCGTGATTTCAACAGACGGACGGACGGACATGCTTACATCGACTCAGAATTTCACCACGACCCAGCATATATATACTTTATGGGGTCTTAGAGCAATATTTCGATGTGTTACAAACGGAATGACAAAGTTAATATACCCCCATCCTATGATGGAGGGTATAAAAAGAGAAAATCGTTAAATTAGTGTGGGTAATAAATACAAATTTGTAAAAATCGAGCAATATTCTTATGTAAGAGCGTATAAGTACGTATAAGTACGATCGGCTAGTACATCAAAATTTGAAATTTGAGTAACATTGGTTAATACATAAGAGTACTATGGCCAAATTTGGGAAAATCGAGCGATGCATATATATGGAAGCTATATCTAAATCGGAACCAATTTGCATAATATTTTGCGGGTTTGATTAATACCACGAAAGGTTACCTTGTGCAAGATTTGAGTAAGATCAGTTATGAAATGAGGCCTGTATGGTCAAACATAAGGTTATAAGGGCGAATTTTTCAAAATCGGGCGATACATATATAGGAGCTATATCTAAATTTGAACCGATTTCGATGAAATTTTGCAAATATAGTTAGTACTATAGAGGACTGGATCTAGCCAACTTTTAGTAAAATCGGCTAATAAATAAGGGTTCTATAGCCAAATTTGGGAAAATCGGGCTATTCATATATATGGGAGCTATATTTAAATCTGAACCGATTTCGACGATTTTTTGCACATACAGTTAGTGCTATACAAGACAATATTTAGCCAAATTTGGGTAAGATCAGTTGATAAATAAGGGTTTTATGGCCAAATTTAGAAAAATCGGGCGGTACATATATATGGGAGCTATAGCTAAATCTGTCCGATTTCGATGATTTTTTGCACATATAGTTAGTGCTATACAAGATTATTTTTAGCCAACTTTGAGCAAGATCGGTTGATAAATAAAGGTTTTGTGGCCAAATTTGGGAAAATCGGGCGATACATATATATGAGAGCTATATCTAAATCTGAACCGATTTGGATGAAATTTTGCAGACTTGAAGGGCGATGGAAAAGATTACCTGTCGCCAAATTTGGTGACGATCCGCGCAACGTGACCCCATTTGTCGAAATCGGGCGATACATATATATGGGACCTATATCTAAATTTGATCCGATTTCTTCCAAATTCAATAGCGTTCGTCCTTGTGCCCAAAAAACTCCCTGTACCAAATTTCATCAAAATCGGTTAATACTTGCGACCGGAATCCTGTGAACAACAAATACATGGACAGACGGACGGACACCAAGCGCTAGATCGACTCAGGAGGTGATTCTGAGTCGATCGGTATATATTTTATGGGGTCTAAAATCAATATTTCTGGTAGGCACATTTTTTGGCCGATCAAACTTATTATACCCTGACCACTATGTGGTTTAGGGTATAAAAAGGAAAAGATAAAAAATCGTTCATATTTGTTATGTACTCAGCAATTGGTTTCCGACAATGATAAATTTGGCAAAATTATAAAAACTTTGATAACAACCCTCGCAGTTGAACTTTAAACAATAGAGTTCATCGATTACATGCAACAAAGTATGATGTGAACGCTCCACAGTATCCACAATCACCATCACCACCTTCAACTGAATTAGAAATTCAATGAGTTTTAAATATCAAAAGGAGATTGTAAAAAGTTTATTTTTTCTCATCCTTCAATCTACAAACTGTGTAAAAATCATTCACTGGCAATTTATTGCCGGCAGGGCTTAGATATGCAAATACGCATGCAAACACCCACACAAAAAGTAATCGGGTAACAATCAGAGTTTACATGAATAAAACGTGGAATTGTAACTACGACTACGATGAACATCAGCATCATTATCATAGTGGCCATTAGGTATAGAAGTTAGCTATTGTACAGATTTAAATCCACGGACATAAGGGATATCACAATGGACTGAATAGTCTAAGTGAGCCTGAATCTTAATCGGGCTGCCACTTTAACCTAAGGGATTGTAATTTCATGTAAAGCCATGTAAACTTTCTACAAATGCTAAACTTTCACACACGAGAAAAAAGTTTAATAGCATTGAATAGAGGGAATTATGCAAAAGTAGAAGGGAGGCAGATCGTATAAACTATTGATCGATAACGTAGGAATAACGTTGAATTTACGCAAAACATTTTTTTTTTTGAGTCAATCACGAAATTGATTGATGCAACTAATTTTTTTTAATTGAAATTCCTTCAATCACAAAAATGATAGTATCAATCACAGTTTTAATTGGAATTTATAAAAATACTTGATTAAAAAATTAATTGATTTCATTAGCAAATTTCAATTCATTTTTTAATTGACTCAATTACAAATTTAATTGATGTTGATTGCAAAAGTCATTTGATTTTTTCTTTAAAACGTAACTATTTTCAAATACTTCCTTATCTGACTTAGTGTTTTTTGTTTGATTAAAAAATTATTGTGTGAAAAAAATTTAAAAAAAAATCTATAAATTATTTTTAAATGACTTAGTCTTTTCAGTTTGATTAAAAAGTTAATTGTAATTGACTTAATTAAATTAATGTTTTTATCTTGATTAAAAAGTTTAAAATTGTATCAATTAATTCAATTTCAATCAATTTTTAATTGGAAATATTTTTATGATATTTTTATATAATAATAAATTTTAATTATATTTGCTTAGTATATTTAAAATTTTCCAATATTTCGAGACATCTCCGATGCTCGTCTTCAGGGAAATTAATTTAAATTTAAAGAACAGTGAACTTCTTTACAAGGGAGTATATTTACAACAACTCCCTTGTAAAGAAGTTCACTGTTCTTTAAATTTAAATTAATTTCCCTGAAGACGAGCATCGGAGATGTCTCGAAATATTGGAAAATTTTAAATATAAAAATACAACTCAAAAAACAACAACATCTGTTTTTATTCACATGACCTCAAGCCGAACTAAGCAAATATAATTAAAAGTTTAAAGGTCAACTAATTAAAACAACATAATAAATTTTAATTAAAGAAAAGTGTGTAATTTATAACTCCTTCACCCTCAAAACAAATCGCTTCTCTAACATATGTTCCAAACATATTTTGCAGGAAGCACATATATTATTGGATATTGCGGAAACATTATTATGTTTGTTTTATGTAAGCATATTATATGTTTGGAAGCATTTGAGCTCAAAAATATTACATGTTGGAAGAATTTTCTCCCAAAGAAGATTGTGCTCAAAACATATATATTTCCGCCTAATTGCATATTCATTCCCTCACATCTTTCTCATTTCCCCAAGATTTTTTGGTTCTTAGGACATTTTTCTGTAATACAAACAATGCTGAACAATACCTTTCGCCTGGACGGAGAATTGAACCGGGCAACTTAGCTGTTATAGTCACCAATATACAATTATTGTTATAAGTTACATTTATATAGCATAGTTTGCAGCGCCTACGAACGGATGCAAACAAAGCATTATTCAACAAAAACATACATATGTTGGCCACGTGGAGCAATTGCCAGCATGTCCGCCTTGCATGCAAAAGGTCCTGGGTTCAATCCCTGTTCCGACCGAACACTATTTTTTTTAATTTATATATTTATATTTATATGTTATATTACTACATTAAAGTTTTACAATGAAACTTCGAAATGTGTGGTATTAAAGATTTACAGCCAGAAAAAAACAGTGCTTGATATAAACGAAATGGACTGAGCTTTTGAATAAAATAATTTATTATTTTTTACAAAAAAAATGTTTTTGGTATAAAAGTTTTCAAAGAAATTCAAAAACTCTAACAAAAGAAGAAAGTCGAGTATAAACATAAATAATTTTACAATATAAACATAAATTTATTTAGGCGTGAACTATGTATACCCGGCGCCACACTGTGGAACAGGGTATTATAAGTTAGTGCATACGTTTGCAACACCCAGAAGGAGACGAGATAGACACATGGTGTCTTTGGCAAAAATGCTCATGGTGGGCTCCTGAGTCGATATAGCCATGTCCGTCTGTCCGTGAACACATTTTTGTAATCAAAGTCTAGGTCGCAGTTTTAGTCCAATCAACTTCAAATTTGGCACAAGCATGTGTTTTGGCTCAGAATAGAACCCTATTGATTTTGGAAGAAATCGGTTCAGATTTAGATATAGCTCCCATATATATCTTTTGACCGATATGGTACGGTCCCAGAAGCCAGAGTTTTACCCCAATTTGGTAGAAATTTTGTAGGAGTACAGTTAGTAGTTTAGTCAAGTGTGCCAAATTTTATTGAAATCGGTTCAGATTTAGATATAGCTCCCATATATATCGTTCGCCCGATTTACACTCATATGACCACCGTGGCCAATCTTTTACTCCGATTTAATTGAAATTTTGCACAGGGAGTAGAATAGACATTGTAGCTATGCGTGCCAAATTTGGTGGAAATCGGTTCAGATTTAGATATAGCTCCCATATATAGCTTTCGTCCGATTTACACTCATATGACCACAGAGTCCAATTTTTTGCTCCGATTTAATTGAAATTTTGTACAGGGAGTAGAATTAGCATTGTAGCTATGCGTGCCAAATTTGGTTGAAATCGGTTCAGATTTAGATATAGCTCCCATATATAGATTTCTCCCGATTTACACTCATATGACCAAAGAGGCCAATTTTTTGCTCCGATTTAGTTGAAATTTTACACAGGGAGTAGAATTAGGATTGTAGCTATGCGGGCCAAATTTGGTTGAAATCGGTTCAGATTTAGATACATCTCCCATATATAGCTTTCGCCCGATTTACAGTCATATGACCACAGAGGACAATTTTTAATTCCGATTTAGTTGAAATTTTGCACAGAGAGTAGAATTAGTATTGTAGCTATGCGTGCCAAATTTGGTTGAAATCGGCTCAGATTTAGATATAGCTCCCATATATATGTTTTTCTGATTTCGACAAAAATGGTCAAACACCAACATTTTCCTTGTAAAATCGCCACTGCTTAGTCGAAAAGTTGTAAGAATGACTCTAATTTTCCTAAACTTCTAATACATATATATCGAGCGATAAATCATAAATAAACTTTTGCAAAGTTTCCTTAAAATTGATTCAGATTTAAATGTTTCCCATATTTTTTTACTAACATTGTGTTCCACCCTAGTGCATTAGCCGACTTAAATTTTGAGTCTATAGATTTTGTAGAAGTCTATCAAATTCTGTCCAGATCGAGTGATATTTAAATGTACCTTTATATATAGCACCCAACACGGATGTGATATGGTATCGAAAATTTAGATCTACAAAGTGGTGCAGGGTATAATATAGTCGTCCCCGCCCGACTTTAGACTTTTCTTACTTGTTATACCCTAAACCACATAGTGGTCAGGGTAAAATAAGTTTGATCGGCCAAAAAATGTGCCTACCAGAAATATTGATTTTAGACCCCATAAAATATATACCGATCGACTCAGAATCACCTCCTGAGTCGATCTAGCGCTTGGTGTCCGTCCGTCCGTCCGTCTGTCCACGTATTTGTTGTTCACAGGATTCCGGTCGCAATTAGTAACCGATGAAATTTGGTACAGGGAGTTTTTTGGACACAAGGACGAACGCTATTGAATTTGGAAGAAATCGGATCAAATTTAGATATAGCTCCCATATATATGTATCGCCCGATTTCGACAAATGGGGTCACGTTGCGCTTTATTTCAAACGGATCGCCACCAAATTTGGCAGAAGGTAATCTTTTTCATTGCCCTTCAAGTCTGCAAAATTTCATCCAAATCGGTTCAGATTTAGATATAGCTCTCATATATATGTATCGCCCGATTTTTCTAAATTTGGCCATAAAACCCTTATTTATCAACCGATCTTACTCAAAGTTGGCTAAATGTAATCTTCTATAGCACTTACTATATATGCAAAAAAACATCGAAATCGGTTCAGATTTAGCTATAGCTCCCATATATATGTACCGCCCGATTTCCCCAATTTGGCCATAGAATCCTTATTTATTAACTGATCTTTCTCAAAGTTGGCTAGATCCAGTCTCCTATAGTACTAACGGTATGTGCAAAAAATCATCGAAATCGGTTCAGATTTAGTTATAGCTCCCATATATATGTATCGTCCGATTTTGCCAAATTTGGTCATAATAAACTTATTTTTGACCATAGAGGCCTCATTTATTACCTAATCGTACTCAAATTTTGCACAAGGTAACCGTCTGTGGTATTAATCAAACCCGAAAAATATTATGCAAATTGGTAAAGATTTAGATATAGCTTCCACATATACGCATCGCTCTATTTTTCCCAAATTTGGCCATAGTACTCTTATTTATTAACCAATGTTACTCAAATTTCAAATTTTGATGTACTAGCCGATCGTATTTATACGTACTTAAAGCTCTTACATAAGAATATTGCTCAATTTTTACAAATTTGGATTTATTACCCAAACTAATTGAACGATTTTCTCTTTTTTAATAATGGGCTCAATATTAGTGGCATACTAACTCCGTAGGTGCAATATCAACACAACCAGTGTTGCTAGAAGTAGGGGAAATTCCCTATATGTAGGGTTTTTTCTAATATTTAGCGTCTTGTAGGGACGTAGGGCCACAATGTAGGGACATTTTCACTCAACACAATTTGTAATAATTTTTACATTTTGGTGGCTCTAGAGGAGGAAATTAGAAGCCGGCAAGGCTTGATCTTTAACAATGTGTGGTAACAACAGTTACCACTCGTGCCAAAAAAATCTAACAAAATTAATATTTCTATAGAAATTAATATTTCTATAGAAATTTTTGTAAAAACTTTATTCCTGTAGAAAATTTTGTCAACATTTTATTTCTATAGAACATTTTGTCAAAATTGTATTTCTATAGAAATTTTTTGTCAAAATATTATTTCTGTAAAAAATTTCTCAAAATTTTATTTCTATGGAATTTTTTCTTAAAATTTATTTGTATAGAATTTATTGTCAAAATTTTATTTCTATAGAAGATTTTCTCACAAAAATTTGTTTATAGAAACTTTTTCCAAAATTTTATTTCTATAGAGATTTAACAAAAAAGATTACTTTTTTGGGTAGAATTCTACCAACGGTTGCTACCGTGGTGGAAATACAAATTTATATTTTAAGTTATATACGTTGCATATTCATGTTTTAAGATAATAAAGTACTCAGAACCATTTTTGTTTTGTAAAATTTTTTAAATTTAACGAAAAATATTTTAGAGAAAATTGTATGGGAAAGTAGAGAACTTTTTTGTCCTTGTAGGGTACGCCGGACATTTTCCCTGGTAGCATTGACTATGAACTATAGTCAGATTGAGACAAAGCACCCATAAACAAGTACCCCTTAATTTTCTTAAATATGCAACTGCGGTTTATCCCCACACCTATATCAATGTTACCCCACAAATGTTTATGATTACTAATTCAGTAAGGGTGGTTTAGGGTATGATATAGTCGGCCCCGCCCGACTTTCTACTTTACTTACTTGTTTTATTAGCATTTAATACCATTTTAAATGCATTTAAAATTTATTGTCTTTAAAAATTCAAATAAATATGAATATTTATTAACGAATAATTTTCTACTTAATATTTAGAATTAAGCATAACAAATTTAATAACATGCCAAGCGCATAGTCAAAACAAATAAACACATAAAATAGTTTTCCGAAACATCATACAAGCAGTTTCACAGAAATTGCTCTCTTTTGATTCTCCCGCTGTGTTATGTTGATATCTTTCGTCAACCCTCCCGGTTTCCATCTCCCTTTCTCTATAATTTCTCTCTCTCCGTCGCTCCCTGAATAAAATATCACAACATATATAGGTTTACTCGAAATTTATATATGTGTACATTTACACATATTATTTTTATGAAACATTCATGCCCAAAACATAATATATTTTAACATATTAACATATGTGTCCCAAACATTTAATGTTAGTTTAGGAACATAACATCTTTGCACTTAAATATATTGTATTTAAAAAAATTGTGCCCGAAAACGAAAACCACAGGGGCTATCGTTAGAGCCTTCCAGCATTTAGATGTGAATAAATCTTCTTGTTTTGCTCCTTACCGTTATCCGGCCAGTGTAGCATCGCACCTAAATTGTGGAAGACTAGTGGTTGTAAAGTGTTTGCATATAATAGACTTTACATCATCGTACTAACTATTAGATCTCTTTTGCTTTGCAAGTCGATGGTATGATTCAGCCTCTGTCACCTATATCTATAAAATCCAAACTATATTTCGATGGCCTCATTCCAGAGTACGCTAAGTCGACTTAGCATGTTTTGATGGAGTTCGCTGTTGGATATCACTCTGATAAGTGATCTGTTAGGATTGATGTCAATTGCATCCTGTCAAAATTTGGAATTTACTAAGCCGTTGATTAAAGTGTTAACAAATGTCCAATCCAAATAGGGCAAAAAGCTTTGTTCCGTCTAAAGTGGTCTAAGTCATTTTTAGCAATGTTCTATTATCACTATTTTGAGTTCGTACATATTAAAAAAAAAAATTATAAAAAAATATGGTTTTAAGACCGAAAATAAGGGAATTTCTTTCTTATACGGGTTTTGAAAAATTTCAAAAAACAAAACTTTGAACTAGTTTCCTGTAAAATTCAATTTTTAGACTTAGCGCACTTTGGAATGTAGACATCGATTTGTTTGTTTATATATCCTGGGTATGGTTTTATGTTCCTTGGAAACGGCTAAACCGATTCAGTTGAAAATTTCAGAGATCGTAAACAGTGAATATAGAGTAAGTCAGTTTTGATATCTGGTCGTGGAGGAGGACCTCCTCCTTGTCCGAACATTTGAAAATGGATCAAAGATCTCCCATTTGTTTGAAAAGGAAAGTTAGGGTGGCCATTTGGAAAAAGATGTGCTACTTTATTTTTCGAGAGTTGGTCGGGGAGGGGAATTTCTGCTTTGTCCGAATTTTTTACAGTACAGTGAAAAAGCTAATTTTCTCCGATTTACTGCAAATTTACAGAAGACGTGGGCGGAGGCTATGAAATTATTATGGAGTACCTGATTTTTTTTTTTGATATTTGGTAGCCTCTTTGTCGCCGACATTTTGAAATATGAACAATGGTTACCTGATTTCATTTATTTTTCGATATTTGATCGGGAAAGGGAACGTCCCGTTTTAAAATGAATGGAGCAAGTTCTCCGATTTACTTGCAGGAAACGTGAGAGTAGGTGATTAAATCACTATAGTGTACATCATTTTTTCCACATATGTTCGGGAAAGGGAAACTGTCCTTTGAAATATCTAATTTGTATACCCTAAACCACATAGTGGTCGGGGTATATGTTAATAACTTTGATCTGCCAAAAAATGTGCCTACATGCAAAAAAATAATTCTTTCCTCCTAAGCGAAATTTTAGACAAACAAAGTTCGTTTCTAATTTGCTTTTCGCTGTAAGGAAGTTTATTTGGAAGAAAAATATATACTGTTTGTGATAAACGTTTACTCTTTTCCAGGATGTAAAAACAATTTCATAAAGACTAACTCAAAAAACAATCTTTTCTGGCTAATTGCATTTTCCCTCACATCTTTCTCACTTCCACGAGGTTTTTTAGTTCTTAGCGCCTTTTTCTGTAATACAAACAATGTAGAAGAAATTATACGATTTTATAAATTTTTAAAATTTTACCTTTCGCTTGGACGGAGAATCGAACCGCGGACCATGCAATTTGTATGACAGCACACTATCCACTGAGCTACGTAGCTATTATTGTCATCAATAGCTAACTATCCATATAAGTTATATTAATATAGCATAGCTTGCGGCGCCTACGAGCCGATTAAACAAACTTTATTTAACAGAAACAAACATTTAGTTGGGCGCCGTGGAGCAATGGTTGCTACGTCCGCCTTGCATGCCAAGGGTCGTGGGTTCGAGTTTTTTACATATATTCTAGGTATGCTCGAAAGATTCCGAAAAGATGTTCAACGTTACATACTACTATATTAAATTTTTACTATGAACTGTAAAATGTGTCTTATTAAAGACTAAAGTCAGAAAAGAACAGTGCTTGATATAAACGAAATGGACTGTGTTGTTGGTTCAAAAATATTTTTTTATTGAAAAAATAAAAATGTTGTAACAAACGAATTTTTTTGGTGATAAAAGTTTAAAATTTTCGAAGAAATTCAAAAAACTCTAACAAAAGAAAAACGTTTTCGGTACACGTTTTCCAAACGTTTTTTTCTTTGCGAGTAGCAGAAATATTGATTTTAGACCCCATAAAATATATACCGATCGACTCAGAATCACCTCGATCTAGAGCTTGGTGTCCGTCCGTCTGTCCATCCTTCCGTGTGTTTGTTGTCCGCAGGATTCCGGTCGCAATTATTGACCGATTTTGATGAAATTTGATATGTGGCGTTTTTTGGTACAAGGACGAACACTTTTGAATTTGGAAGAAATCGGATCTAATTTAGATATAGCTCCCATATATATGTATTGCCCGATTTCGATAAACGGGGTCAGAGTGCGTTCATTTACTAACCGATCCGCGTTAAATTTACTACAAAGTAATCCAATGGACCACCCTTTAAGTATGCCAAATTTCATCGAAATCGGCACACAGTAACCTTCTGAGATATCTACCAAACCTGCAAAATATCATCCAAATCGGTTGAGATTTAGATATAGCTCTCATATATATGCAGCGCCCCAATTTGAAAAATTTGTCCCCAATAACATTATTTTTTACCATAGTGACCTCATATATTAACCGATCTTACTCCTCAAGGTAATATGCTGTAATATCAACCACACCTGCAAAATATCATCCTAATCGGTTCAGATTTAGATATAGCTCCCATATATATACATCGCTCGATTTTCCCAAATTTGGCCATAATACTCTTACCATTTTTAGCGAAAAACTTAAATTCACATGAAATTGACAGGCAACATAGAGGATGCTTCATTTTCCGGTATAACGTCGGAAATAACGTCTTCTACGTGTCCGATATTGTAAAACAGGTTTTTATATTTTTAAGAACTCTTAAATATTTACTTTCTCTTACTTACATAGATTGTTTGTATGCCGATGAAATAGGATACTTAATTTTGCGATAAGTTTTAGAGAGAATACCACCCTTTCAAAAACCACGCTTGAAATTCACAGGAGATGTGGTGGATTGTCCAATGACTCGAATACATTATATAATTTTTGAAAAATATGGTGAAAGAGACCACCCATTCCCCGACGGACCATTTTACCATTTATGTATATTCACCGTATGTCTCTATATACAAACACTTAAAAGCTAAAAAGCAAGTTGTCCGATTTGTTTGAAATATAAAGAATACGTCTTTGGAAACCATGGGGTGAAGAAGGGGTACATTATTTTTTGTGCCAGTAAGGGGACTACCCCTGGTCCAACTCTTTAAAAGAGATCAAATCCTTTTGCCTTTTTTTTCAGAAGGTTAACTTATTATCTCACCGCTTGATATACTTGCGAAGAATACGGTTGAAAATCGTACAATCGTTTTTTTTTCTCAACAAATAATCTTCAGTTTTAAAATATTAGCAGGGCGCAACGAAGTGGGCCGGGTTCGGTCTTGATATAATTCTCTCTATGAAGAGCTTCATAATGTAATTTCTATTGCCCTTGTGAACTCTAAACTGTTTTCCGCATATTAGGTATTTACCAGAACCACTTTCCTCCATGTTCACATAGTTCTCTGATGCAAACTTTCTATGGTGTCCAATATCTCCTTGCAAACTATAACTGGTACCAACTCTGAATCTATTATAAATGTTTTCACTCAGTTGCACGGATGAAAAAGACTGTTTTTCATATGTTTGGCTATAAACAATATATGTTTGGAACACACATTTTTAAACACAATATTTTTGAGTGCAAGCATATAATGTTCATAAACTAGCATAACATGTTTGGGACATATATGTTAATATGTTAGAACATATTATGTTTGGGACATAAAATGTTTGTAAATATAATATGCTTGGATGCAAACATATATTAATTTAGAAATAGCCTATAAACATATATGTGTTTAGTAGCTTGGAGCGCCGGCAAAAGGTAAAATTAAAATAAAAAAAATCATAAAATTGAATAATTTCTTCTACAATGTTTGTATTACAGAAAAAGGTGCTAAGAACTAAAAAATCTCGTGGAAGTAAGAAAGATGTCGGGGAATATACACTTGGGCAGAAACAAAATTTTGAGCATTCAGGTCGAAAACCTATGTTGTTAGCACCTATATTACCTGTTTATTTTCATAATTCATTATGATTGTAAATATATAAATAAATAAATAAAATTTTGAGCACAATATTGTTTGGGAGAATTTTTTTAAGCATATAATATTTTTGGGTGCAAAATGATTCCAAACATATTATATGTTCACATAATAACATATTGTTTTTTGGAAGACAACATTATTGAATTTGGATGCAAAAATACAAAATGTTTGGAACTTAGACTACCCAAACATATATTGTTTAGACCAATATGCTTTCAAACATATTATATATTGGTAGAGATCAAACATATAAATGTTTGGGCAATACCCAAAAATGTATATGCTTGAAGCAAAATATGTTTGGGAGTATATGTTACAGAAGCGATTTTTGTGAGGGTGTGCAAATAAAATGTTTAAAGCTATTTTTATTTTGAACCTTATTGTTACGTTCGCAAGGAAACATAATAGAAAACATTTTGTGTTCGTCTGAAGTTGCAAATGTTTGAAGCACCTATACTTTTTATTTTTTCTAGAAATGAAAAATAAAATGTTTTCGGATGTCTACTCCGGATGATAAAGTGGTGTGATAAGGCCCATTTGCAATACCATTCGACCTACATCAATAACAACTACTTGTACAAAGTTTCAAGACGACAGCTTGTTTCATTCGGACGATAGCATGATTTCAACAGACGGACATCGTCTCAGAATTACATCACGACCCAGAATAAGAGGATATACAATTTTTTTGGCTTTATGTATTTTTTTTTAAGTGTAGCCTTTCTACGTTTTTCGGGTAATTCGTTGTTCTTCAAAGACAAGGTCATTACTATCATATGTATTGGCTCAAATTTTATGAGTAACTGCTCGCAACTTAAGTATATTACGAAATTGGAGATGATTTATGTGGCATGTCGATTTTCATTAAGTAGGTAATTAAAGCTTTATGGCAGAATATCTTTGCACCGCATTTGTGTTCATTTCTTTTAATTACAAAGAGAAGTCTTAAGAGTTAAGAAATATGAATGGGACAAATCCCACATATACTTTATATTGATCTCATCAGTGGAAACTATCACTATCGATAAAGCTCAACTCTACACTGAAAAAATCATGCCTGATTCCAAAGAGTTTGTCTTTACACTAATGAGTTTGGTATTGATTCCAAGCCAAAGAAGCGGAGAATCGAAGTAAGGATATTTTTATGACACAAATCTCTTTTAAGTTTTGCGTACTTGATTCCAGGAAGCAAATTTTAAATTAGTTGTTTTTTCACGTTTTTTTCTTCATGTGCTATCAAAGTCCTTTAAAAACGTGTTAACGACAATCTAAGTTTCCAAATTCAGACTCGACTTCAAATAGAAATTTTGCTATGTATGAAGTAAAAAACGCCTTTAAAATAAAGTAATGAAAAAAAAGCACATCTCCTATTTTTAAACGTTTTTTTTTTTCAAGATACAGAATGTCAGCAATTTTAAAGAAGATTTCATTAATTTTGAAGAATTTTTCAAGTTGACCTTCAAGTTGAAACAAAATTTTCTTTCCGATTTTTAAGTCGAAGCACTTAATTATAACTAAAACGCGACTTCATAGAAAAAGCGTTTTCATAGGTGCACGTGGGAGCCACCGTGGTGCAATGGTTGGCATGCCCGCCTTGCATACACAAGGTCGTAGGTTCGATTCCTGCTTCCACCGAACACCAAAAAGGTTTTTCTGTGGTGGATTATCCCACCTCAGTAATGCTGGTGACATTTCTCAGTGTTTCCAAGCTTTTCTAAGTGGTTTCACCGGCGTAACAGGTGGTACTCGTCTATAAAACGGAGGTCCCTTGTCATTGAGCTTAACATGGAATCGGGCAGCAGTGCTGCCGCTACTACTTCAATCGAAGTATTTTGCTTCATTTTCACAAAATTTACTTCGTCACTCCTTCTTCCAAAAATCTGCTTCACTTTTTGTTCTGCTTCAAGTTTTTAAAAATTTCCCCATATTACCTAATTGTTTTTCTATTCCTTTAATTACGATGAACACAGCGGTTTTAATCATTGAATTATTAACCGATGTGGACCAATTTTTGAATAGTTGTTAGAGACCATATACTTACACCATGTTCCAAATTTCAGACGATCCCTTAGAGGCTCCGCAAACCAAATCGGGGGATCAGTTTATATGGGGGCTATATATAATTATGGACCGATGTGGACCAATTTTTGCATGGTTGTTAGAGATCATATGCTGAAACCATGTAGCAAATTTCAGCCGGATCGGATGAAATTTGCTTCTCTTAGAGTCCCTGCAAGCCAAATTTGGGGGTCCGTTTATATGGGGGCTATACGTAAAAGTGGACTAATATGGCCCATTTGCAATGCCATCCGACCTACATCAATAACAACTACTTGTGCCAAGTTTCAAGTCGATAGCTTCTCGGACGGACGGACGGACATGCTCAGATCGACTCAGAATTTCACCACGACCCAGAATATATATACTTTATGGGGTCTTAGAGCAATATTTCGAAGTGTTACAAACGGAATGACAAAGTTAATATACCCCCATCCTATGGTGGAGGGTATAATAAAATGAATTCTATTGTTTTGTTTTCAAAAATGTATGCTACTTCAATTTTATTCAATCTACTCCACTTTTTTCCAAAATCTACTTCACTCAATTTTTCACTAGCGGCAGCACTGTCGGGCAGCACTCAGTGATAAGAGAGAAGTTCACCAATGTGGTAGCACAATGGACTGAATAGTCTAAGTGAGCCTGAAATATCCTAACCTAACCTAGGGGCACGTGGAAAAACAGATTCCCCTACCCATGTTGTAGTTACTTTCTTTAAATGTTAGGGAGTGTACGCTTAATCAAAAATTCGACTTTGCAACTAAATCGCTAAAAATCGATTTTTGGCTTTTGCAGTTATTAAAAATACTAATTTCATAAAATAAGCTACATTATGAACATTCCCCTATGAATTCTAAGTCGACTTTTCGATTTTGTTACTATCAAAAGTTAATTGGTCGAATTCACTCAGTTTGTAAAAAGATTTCGTTATTAGATACAGTAAGGGACAAAATTGTTCATGAAATACAAGTTTTTAACTTTTAACTTTTCATTTTATTCGCTTTAATGTGAACTTTTTTTAATTATTAAAAAAAAGTTTTATTACTGAATACACAAATACAGAAACATAAAATAATTCTTTGAATATAAAGTTTTAGCAGATATTAATAAAAGGGCTTAATTGTGAACAATTATGACCCCTAGCGTATTTGATTTCTATCAGTATTTTTGTGTGACATCCGCGTGCTTTTTTAACTGCTTTTTTTCTTTTTGACATACTTTTTACGAGTTTATTTAGCACTTTTGGATCAATATTTACCCAGACTTCAATAGAACGGTCCCAAAGTTCATCAAGGGTCTTAGGCGAATGCTTTTTTGCAAAAATCTTTCTTTTTAAAAGCTAATCTAAAAGCTTGAAACCATTTTCCTCGAACCACTTTTAACCTTTTTCGTAGTATGCTTAGGTTCGTTATCCTGCATAAAGGTGTCGTTTTGTCCTGGTTTCAAGCCATGTCCAGAATTGGAAGATATGAGTCTTCAAGAATTGTGATATAATCCGCAGCACACATTTTACCTCTTATTCGGCGAAGTACTCCAAATTGGTTTCCACGAAAGCAGCCCCAAGCCATTAATGAGCCACCTCCAAATTTTAGTGTTTGGCAAATATTTCGTTCTTTAACTCTAACGCTCTTATCCACCCATGTCCACAACCATCAATCAGAGCCAATTTGATTGATTTTTTCTCATCTGACCAAGTTATCCGCATCCAATCGTCTATTGTGAAGTTTTCGTATTTTTTTTTTGCAAAGTCCAGGCGTTTATTGTTCACATATGGGTATTTACGAATATAAAACTAGAAGAAGAGTAAATTTCGAAATGAAAGATGCCACATTATCACTAACTAATCCCTTGACCATAGACAAAGTATTAGAGTTGCAAAGTCTCTCTCTTTGATGTAAATTTTTTACATTAATGTTTTCTCTATAATTTCGTGAATAAATTTGTCCCTTACTGTATATTAGCCAATAAATAATCTTTAATAAGTCAATGATTTGAAGGATGTAGGTTAGGTTAGGTGGCAGTCCGTTGTATCAGGCTCATTTAGACTATTCAGTCCATTGTGATACCACAGTGGTGAACTTCTCTCTTATAACTGAGTGCTGCCCGATTTCATATAGCCAAGTTCGAACGGCGTTCCACATTGCAGTGAAACCACTTAGCGAAGCTTTGAAACACTCAGAAATTACTGAGGTGGGACTTGTTGGTGTTCGGTCGACGCAGGAATCGAACCCACGACCTTGTGTATGCAAGGCGGGCATGCTAACCATTGCACCACGGTGGCTTGAAGTATGTATTTAGGCCAGTAGTAGTTCAATCTGGCTAGACTAAAATCACATGCATGAATAACTCCTAAGGGGTGTGTACTAAGTTCGAGTTTAGCTGCTAAAATCAAAAATATATCAGTAAAGAAAGGATAAAATTATACCCCTTTGGTGCTAATTTTATTAACAGGTTGGCTGATAAGTCCCCGGTCTGACACATAGATGGCGTCGCTAGTATTAAATGCATATTGTTTTTATATAGTACCAACCTTCAAATGATTCGTGTCAACATTTGACGCCTGTAAGTCAATTAGTTTGTGAGATAGATCGTCTTTTGTGAAGCAACTTTTGTTATTGTGAAAAAAATGGAAAAAAAGGAATTTCGTTTTTTGATAAAATACTGTTTTCTGAGGGGGAAAAATACGGTGGTTACCGACGAAAACATCACAAAAATCCACAAAATGATTTTGAATGACCGTAAAATGAAGTTGATCGATATAGCAGAGGCCTTAAAGATATCAAAGGAACGTGTTGGTCTTATCATTCATCAATATTTGGATATGCGGAAGCTCTGTGCAAAATGGGTGCCGCGCGAGCTCACATTTGACCAAAAACAACAACGTGTTGATGATTCTGAGCGGTGTTTGCAGCTGTTAACTCGTAATACACCCGAGTTTTTCTGTCGATATGTGACAATGGATGAAACATGGCTCCATCACTACACTCCTGAGTCCAATCGACAGTCGGCTGAGTGGACAACGACCGGTGAACCGTCTCCGAAGCGTGGAAGACTCAAAAGTCCGCTGACAAAGTAATGGCCTCTGTTTTTTGGGATGCGCGTGGAATAATTTTTATCGATTATCTTGAGAAGGGAAAAACCATCAACAGTGACTATTATATGGCGTTATTGGAGCGTTTGAAGGTCGAAATCGCGGCAAACTGGCCCCATATGAAGTAGAAAAAAGTGTTGTTCCACCAAGACAACGTACCGTGCCACAAGTCAATGAGAACGATGGCAAAAATTCATGAATTGGGCTTCGAATTGCTTCCCCATCCACCGTATTCTCCAGATCTGGCCCCAGCAACTTTTTCATGTTCTCAGACCTCAAAAGGATGCTCGCAGGGAAAAAATTTGGCTGCAATGAAGTGGTGATCGCCGAAACTGAGGCCTATTTTGAGGCAAAACCGAAGGAGTACTACCAAAATGTTATCAAAATTGGAAGGTCGTTATAATCGTTGTATCGCTCTTGAAGGGAACTATGTTGAATAATAAAAACATTTTTGGCAAAAAATGTGTTTTTCTTTGTTAGACCGGGGACTTATCAGCCAACCTGTTATAACTTGTTTGGGAATAGCCCAAAGCAAGGTGAAAAACTAATCCATTGTGTAAGTTGCTTATCCATACTGCGAAAGCCGTGATATTATCATATAAAATTCAATCAATTCAATTAAGTGCAAACTTTGATTGGTAGACATAAAGCTGTCAAACGTATAAACATTCGTTCTACGACAACTGTTTAATTTAATTTTCATCAATGACACTTATACAAATCATTTTTGAAACTTAATCCAATGCCTTAAACTATAGTTCTATCTAGATCTGTTTTTTTTTTTTATCGCCAATTAAGTGTATGCTTTGAGAATTTTCAAATCGAAGTAGAGAGATTATCCGCTGAATTGATGTAGGCAGGCGTGAGTACGTTTACGTCTTTTGGGAATAATTACAAGTTTACAAAGGTACGGCAGGTATGTGAGAACATATCTACTAGAAATTTTAATCATGACCATCTCTCACGTAGTGGCGATGTCAATTGGCCGCCAAGATCATGTGATTTGACACCGTTGGACTTTTTTCTTTGGGGTTATTTGAAAGAAAATGTGTACGTCGATAAGCCAGCAACAATTCAAGAGCTAAAGGATGAGATAATTCGGCACATTAACGGCATTGAACCTCCATTATGCCTCAGCGTCATCGAAAACTTGGACCATCGGATGAAGGTGTGCCACCGAGGTCGCGGCGCCCATTTGGCCGATATTTTGTTCCATACATAATTGAGTAATACCAATATATCATAATAAAATAAAATTACAATAATTTCCTAAATAGTTTGTGTTTTATTCAAAATCAACATCGGCCCTTGAAATTTTATCCACCCTTTACAGATATCGTTTCTCTAGAACACGCGGGAAAATATGCCACCGTAGCATCAGCTGTTTAAATTACAGAAAGCCAATGAGCCCATTTTATATTTGGGTACCATTAATTAAATTAATAATCAATTAAATAATGTAAATATCGCTATTAAGATAAAAAACATTAATAAAGAAATGAAACAAAATTGCCGCCATATGCAAAAATGTTAAGGTATATTTTAATGATACCATAAACAAATATCAACACCGGCAGAAAAAAACTTCGATATATTAACGAAACGGCAAAAAACTTCGTACCATTAATTAAAATCTTCATTGTTTTAGTGAAAATGTGTCCATACATTTTGTTACAGTTATTGTTGTTTTATGGTTGGTTCATTTTTGATAACATTTTGTTTGTGTACATATTCTTTTTAAATATATACATTAATGGTAATATTGAACACATTAAATACAATAAATACAAATGTCTAGTAAGAATCGACGAAAAACAAATTTATCACACTTCAACATAGAAATACTGGAAAGCGAAACTAAGAGCGAGCCAAATTAGCTCGACTCCGAATCCGCGTAATGTAATTAAATCTCGTTTTAAAAACAGGTAAGTAAAGTAGAAAGTCGGGCGGGGCCGACTATATCATACCCTAAACCACCATTACAGAATTAGTAATCATAAGCATTTGTGGGGTAACATATAGGTCTGGGAGATAAACCGCAGTTGCATATTTAGGAAAATTAAGGGGTACATGTCTATGGGTGCTTTGTGTCAATCTGACTATAGCTCATAGTCAATGTTGCCAGGGAAAATGTTCGGTTTACCCTACAAGGACAAAAAAAGTTCCCTACTTTCCCATACATTTCCAAACAATTTTCCCTACTATATTTTTCGTTAAATTTAAAAAATTTTACAAAACAAAAATGGTTCTAAGTATAAATTTGTATTACCACCACGGTTGCCACAATTGGTAGAATTCTACCCAAATTAGTAATCTTTTTTGTTAAATCTCTATAAAAATAAAATTTTGGAAAAAGTTTCTATAAACAAATTTTTGTGAGAAATTTTTCTATAGAAATAAAATTTTGACAATAAGTTCTATAGAAATAAAATTTTGAGAAAAAATTCCACAAAAATAAAATTTTGAGAAATATTTTATAGAAATAATATTTTGAAAAAAATTTCTATAGAAATACAATTTTGACAAAATGTTTTATAGAAATAAAATGTTGACAAAATTCTCTACAGGAATAAAGTTTACCACACATTGTTAAAGATCAAGCCTTGCCGGCTTCTAATTGTGTTGAGTGAAAATGTCCTTCATTGTGGCCCTACGTCCCTACAAGACGCTAAATATTAGAAAAACCCTACATATAGGGAATTTCTCCTACTTTTAGCAACACTGGCTGTGTTGATATTGCGCCTAAGGAGTTGGTATGCCACTAATATTGAGCCCATTATTAAAACAACAGAAAATCGTTAAATTAGTGTGGGTAATAAATACAAATTTGTAAAAATCGAGTAATATTCTTATGTAAAAGTTACAAGTACGTATAAGTACGATCGGCTAGTACATCAAAATTTGAAATTTGAGTAACATTGGTTAATAAATAAGAGTACTATGGCCAAATTTGGGAAAATCGAGAGATGCATATATATGGAAGCTATATCTAAATCTGAACCAATTTGCATAATATTTTGCGGGTTTGATTAATTCCATAAAAGGTTACCTTGTGCAAGATTTGAGTAAGATCAGTTATGAAATGAAGCCTGTATGGTCAACCATAAGGTTATTAGGGGCGAATTTTTCAAAATCGGGTGATACATATATGGGAGCTATATCTACATCTGAACCGATTTCGATGATTTTTTGCACATATAGTTAGTGCTATAGAAGACTACATTTAGCCAAATTTGGGTAAGATCGGTTGATAAATAAAGGTTTTGTGGCCAAATTTGGGAAAATCGGGCGATACATATATATGAGAGCTATATCTAAATCTGAACCGATTTGGATGAAATTTTGCAGACTTGAAGGGCGATGGAAAAGATTACCTTTTGCCAAATTTGGTGACGATTCGTTTGAAAAAACGCGCAACGTGACCCAATTTGTCGAAATCGGGCGATACATATATATGGGAGCTATATCTAAATTTGATCCGAGTTCTTCCAAATCCAATAGCGTTCGTCCTTGTACCCAAAAAACTCCCAGTACCAAATTTCATCAAAATCGGTTAATAATTGCGACCGGAATCCTGTGAACAACAAATACATGGACAGACGTACGCACGGACGGACGGACACCAAGCGCTAGATCGACTCAGGAGGTGATTCTGAGTCGATCGGTATATATTTTATGGGGTCTAAAATCAATATTTCTGGTAGGCACATTTTTTAGCCGATCAAACTTATTATACGCTGACCATTATATGGTTTAGGGTATAAAAATCCAAATTAAAACGGATACTTCAAAGTAAAAAATGTATTCTTAATTCCAAAAAAACGTTTAGGCAAAGACGCTAAATCCTCAAAATAAGACTTAGCCCATATATGAAGCGCTTTTATCTTAAAACTAAAGTTTCAAAGTTTCAGTTAATTTAAAGACAATTTGTTTAAATCAAAAATGTGTTTCCTTACTTTAAGGAAAATTAGCCAAAGACATGGGACTTTTTGGGAGGGACGCAAATTTACAAAATTTGTGTCCTAAATTTAATGAAAAAAAATGTTTGAAGCAAAGATTATAAACTTTATTTTAATTTCAACCAAATTGGGGTAAAACTCTGGCTTCTGGGACCGTATTAAATAGTCCATATCGGGCGAACGATATATATGGGAGCTATATCTAAATCTGAACCGATTTCAATAAAATTTGGCACACTTGACTACACTACTAATTGTACTCCTAGTGCAAATTTTCAACCAAATTGGGGTAAAACTCTGGCTTCTGGGACCGTATTAGTCCATATCGGGCGAAAGATATATATGGCACACTTGACTATAGTACTAATTGTTCTTCTTGTGCAAAATTTTAAGCAAATTTGGGTAAAACTCTGTCTTCTGGGACCATATAAGTCCGTATCGGGCGAAATATATATATATGGGAGCTATATCTAAATCTGAACCGATTTCTTCCAAAATCAATAGGGTTCTATTCTGAGCCAAAACACATACTTGTGCCACATTTGAAGTCGATTGGACTAAAACTGCGACCTAGAGTTTGATTACAAAAATGTGTTCACGGACAGACGGACATGGCTATATCGACTCAGGAGCCCACCCTGAGCATTTTTGCCAAAGACACCCTGTGTCTATCTCGTCTCCTTCTGGGTGTTGCAAACATATGCACTAACTTATAATACCCTGTTCCACAGTGTGGCGCAGGGTATAATTAATTATACCGCGGCAACTTTTTCGTTGCTCGATTGAAGTATTGCAAAAAATATGTATCGTTATCCACGACCATGCTTACAGGACCACGTCTTTTTCATAAAATTTTGAATAACTAAATCGCAAAGTGGCTATCCTATGTCCTCCATGACCTCCCTCTTGAATAGAAGCTGGGCTGTTAGGAAGGCCTTAGCTTTCATAAAAAAATGTGTCTTCTATGCTAAGCAACATTCGCTCTCGTATTTTAGGAATAAGAAATCTTTGGCCTCAGGACAATACAAATAGCTTCTACAGATCTTGAATAGAAACTGGGCTGTTAGGTAAGGCCCTATTTTCCAGGAGTAGGAAGAAATCGCAAGGTGTTAAATAACATGATCTCTGTGACCAATTATGATGATCAAAAAGCCCCAGATACCGCGATTTTGCCACCGAGGTGGAAGTCGCCCTCGTTAACCAAGATTATTTTTCAATGGAATTCCACTTTTTACCATTCAAAGATTGTCACCATTTTCATAATTTTAGATTTTCAATGTATTATTATAGCATATAACATAAGTTTCCATTAAAAAAATACCCGATAGGAGTAGCAGCATAATATGGTGAGTGAAAAAACAAATAAAAAGATGGACCGACCTATAATTGGCTCAAAATCAGTCAGTTTTGTGGCTTTATATGTAAAGTTGGGTTTTGGATCAATATCTCTGGTATCCATATTTTCGAGGAGTTTTGATGCTCAAAAAAAAATTCACACGTGTTATTGTTTTCAAAATTTTCCACAAAATATAAAGTTATACATTTTTTTCTTGTTTTATACATACTCGTCATCTAGATCCAATGGATTTCTGATCGGGCTACTAATACTGAAACGATGTGCCATAGTGGCCCTGGAATAGTTCTATAAATGGTTATCCTCACAAGTTTGGATGATTCAATTTTATTCGTTTTGAATTTCACACTTCGATTAAAAATTTGTTTTTTTTTTACATATTAACAAAATTCAACTTGATTTCCAAGACGTTTTACCGCAGTCTAAACCCGTTTAGAGTTTCACTTTTATTTTTCTAGAATGTGAACCTTTTTTCTTTTCGTATTCTTTCGCCACGTTCGATTTCCTTTTCTTTTGTTTAATTTTGTTTTCTTCAAGGAATTTTCTACGCGATAGAGAACAATAAAATAGCAACAATAACAACACTTTATAACAACAGGTTAATAACAACAACAAAAAACAATTGACATTTTTGCAATGCGCTGATTCGGCGGGGCTTTCTTTTTTGTTAATGCCAGAAAACACTGTCTCGACAATGGTCACAAAACTCGACTGAAGATAAAAACGCGCCCGCTACTCGATTTCTTCTTCAATTGACGAAAAAGTTCTTTGCAGACGTCTACGTCTACGTCTGTGAGAAATGCAGCAACTACGTAGACGTGCGCGTCTACAACAGACAATGTTTGAAAGAGTAATACGCGGTACAATTCACAGCAACAACAATTTATTGACAATAATGGTTATACCATAAGACCCCCGCCCCCAATTGTCAGTACCTTCCCGGCAGGTTTTCATTTAGGTAGATCAAGCGTGTGTTGTTGTTCTTGGTGATCATTGGTCTGTTGGTAAGCATGTTCTCTGATGGAGAAAAGTGTCACCGTAGCAAACAAATATTTTTGTTTTTGTGAAAACTGAACTCGAAAGTGTCTCTTGAATTTCAATATTGAAAAATTATTCGCTCAAGTAGGTATGTGCTCATGTGTAATTGAACTACAGTGGCTCAAGGTGATGGTGTTAATTGTGATACAATTATTACATTTTACATTTTGCAAGAATTAAACTTTTAAGTATTTTTTTATTTTTGTACTAACGAAAGTGAATTAAATTACTTAGATATTAAATTAAATAAATATATTGTTTTTGTTGTTTTGCAATGACAAATACATTTTAAATAAATATATTAAACGTTTTTATCTTAAATAAAATACAAATAAATTAAGTTAAACTACTTTCCTTAAAGCAGTTAACGAAACATTTTTATAGCCGTGTTAACAATATTGAAGTTCAGGGAAATAAGTTGATTTTAGTTACATTTTGCAAATGTGAAAAAATTTTTCATAATTTTATTTTTTGCTTACTTAACCCTTTCGACCCCGAATTTTTATAGGTATCGCTAAATTTTTTTTTTACTTTTAATCATGTTGAAGTCATTTAAGAAGCGTCTAGCCAAAATTTCGGGTCGCCACGCCCATTCGTTTAGGCGGTAGAGAATGTTGCCTGTGGGCAACTTTGGGCAATTGTGACTACAAACTATTTTGTTTTGTAATGATAGACGTATTACGTTTTATTGGATTTTTGTTAAGTTTTTTGTTATTTTACAGTAAATATATACTTAGATGCGCGCGTGAGTGGAATTTCAATCACGCTCAAACACATTCACGAAGAAATATTTGTACTCACGCATGCTATGTGTGTAGGAATTCACGGTCACGAAATGAAAATCCATACTCGCACACGCTCACAAATGAACAATGTTTATGTCTCACGCTTTCGCACGATTCACGACAATTTTCGTAATTCACGACAAATCTCGTAAGTCACGAATATTTTCGGAACACGACAATTTTCGTGGCTCAATAAAATTCTGGTAATTAACGAAATTTCTCGTGACTCACGCTATTGAAATCTTAAGCGTGATTAAATATGTAAAGGTGATTAAAATCGGTGAGCTTGAATTTAATCGTGAACGTGAATTTGTTCGTGATTGTGACTTTTTGTGCCTGTTTTACCGTGAGTGCGAATTTTATCGTGAATATGAATTTTATTGTTAACGTGAATTTTATCTTGAGCGTGAGTTGGATCGTGAGCGTGGGTTGGATCGTGAAAGTAAATTTTTATCGGGAGCGTGATTTCGGAGAAAGTTTACTCACTCACAATCACGAACACAATTTGATTTTTACTCACGCTCACGCGCCACACATTTTTCTTTAATCCCGTTCACGCACATTCACGAGGTTTCGTTTAAATTTCATTCACGAGATTTCGTTTAAATTTCATTCACGGCTTCGCGTGAATCACGCGTAACTCACGAATATGTTTTGTTTTTTTTTTTTTGTTTTTAACCTATGTCAATTTAACTGGCGGTGTAAAAAACCAAAGTATTATAAAGCGTCAATATTCGTGCTAATCCACTAGTATGTTGCCAAGAAGTGGATTCCTCCCTTTTTACGATTCCTTCCAAATTCCCCACTGCACTGCAGATATGTTTTCCACATCATCGCCGCATTTCTCGTCACTGGGACATCCTAATTGAAGTTCAAAAAATTTTTCAAAATCATTGTTTTTCAAACCTTCTTTCTCCAGGTCTTATGTTCAAAAATATGTAATTTTACCACCACAATTGACCAAAGTTGCCCACAGGCAACTTTTCAATTTTAAAAATTTCCCATCTGTTGTTTTTCTGCAATTCTAAGATTTGACTTCCAGAAATATTTTATTTGAAATGTACTACAATAGATTTAATAAAAACTTTCAACATTTTAGTTGTAATTTTTGAAAAAAGTCACATGTATAAAAACCTCTTTTTAAATTCGCAAATATTTTTTTCTTGAGGTACGTGCGTATTAATGAAAAATTTTTTGCTCATTGACAACCAAATTAGCTGATTTTTCATTCAACTTGAAGAAAACACTTGTAGCTTTCGATACCGTTACACTTTTATGAACAAAAACAAAAACAACGCTGACAGTGAGTCTCAAAACACAAAAAGTTGCCCACAGGCAACTTTAGGGTCGAAAGGGTTAATGTCGGAATAAGAGTTAATATGAAATAAGTAAGTAAAGTAGAAAGTCGGGCGGGGCCGACTATATCATACCCTAAACCACCATTACAGAATTAGTAATCAAAAGATGTCTATGGGTGCTTTGTGTCAATCTGACTATAGCTCATAGCCAATGTTGCCAGGGAAAATGTTCGGTTTACCCTACAAGGACAAAAAAAGTTCCCTACTTTCCCATACATTCCCAAACAATTTTCCCTACTATATTTTTCGTTAAATTTAAAAAATTTTACGAAACAAAAATGGTTCTAAGTACTTTATTATCTTAAAACATGAATGTGCAACGTATATAACTTAGAATATAAATTTGTATTACCACCGCGGTTGCCACAGTTGGTAGAATTCTACCCAAATAAGTAATCTTTTTTGTTAAATCTCTATAAAAATAAAATTTTGGAAAAAGTTTCTATAAACAAATTTTTGTGAGAAATATTTCTATAGCAATAAAATTTTGACAATAAATTCTATAGAAATAAAATTTTGAGAAAAAATTCCACAGCAATAAAATTTTGAGAAAATTTTTTATAGAAATAATATTTTGAAAAAAAAATGTCTATAGAAATAAAATGTTGACAAAATGTTCTACAGGAATAAAGTTTACCACACATTGTTAAAGATCAAGCCTTGTCAGCTTCTAATTTCCTCCTCTAGAGCCACCAAAATGTAAAAATTATTACAAATTGTGTTGAGTGAAAATGTCCTACATTCTGGCCAAGACGCTAAATATTAGAAAAACCCTACATATAGGGAATTTCCCCTACTTCTAGCAACACTGGCTGTGTTGATATTGCGCCTACGGAGCTAGTATGTCACTAATATTGAGCCCATTATTAAAAAAGAGAAAATCGTTAAATTAGTGTGGGTAATAAATACAAATTTGTAAAAATCGAGCAATATTCTTATGTAAGAGCTACAAGTACGTATAAGTACGATCGGCTAGTACATCAAAATTTGAAATTTGAGTAACATTGGTTAATAAATAAGAGTACTATGGCCAAATTTGGGAAAAATCTGGCGCTACATATATATGGGAGCTATATCTAAATCTGAACCGATTTCGATGATTTTTTGCACATATAGTTAGTGCTATAGAAGATTATATTTAGCCAACTTTGAGTAAAATCGGTTGATAAATAAAGGTTTTGTGGCCACATTTGGGAAAATCGGGCGATACATATATATGAGAGCTATATCTAAATTTGAACTGATTTGGATGAAATTTTGCAGACTTGAAGGGCGATGGAAAAGATTACATTGTGCCAAATTTGGTGACGATCCGTTTGTGACCCCATTTGTCGAAATCGGGCGATACATATATATGGAAGCTATATCTAAATTTGATCCGATTTCTTCCAAATTCAATAGCGTTCGTCCTTGTGCCCAAAAAACTCGCTGTACCAAATTTCATCAAAATCGGTTAATAATTGCGACCGGAATCCTGTGACCAACAAATACACGGACAGACGGACGGACGGACGGACACCAAGCGCTAGATCGACTCAGGAGGTGATTCTGAGTCGATCGGTATATATTTTATGGGGTCTAAAATCAATATGTGGTTTAGGGTATAAAAAGACAATAAAGGAATACATTTATGAAATTAACTTAAAATTAAATTTCTTGATTTTGATTATCAGAAATCGTTTTTAATGTTTTCATATTTAATTGAAATGTACCTACACACAAAAAATTGTTGTTCTGATTTAATTACAAAATTAATTGAAATATCTTCAATCACAAAAATGATACTAGCAATCACAGTTTTAATTGGACATAAAAATATTTGATTAAAAAATTAATTGCTATTATGAAATTTCAATTAATTTTTTAATTCATTCAAATAAAAATGTAATTGATGTTGATTGCAAAACTCAATAATTTTTTGTTTAAAACGTAACTTTTTCTTAACTAACTTTGTGTTTTTAATTTGATTAAAAGATTGATTGTTTCAAAAAAAAAATGTAATTAAAAATTAAAAAAAAAACCATCACCTTTTTTAACAGACTTATTCTTCCGAGTTTGATTAAAAAGTTAATTGTATCATTTGATTGATTAACTGGAAATTTTTCAACTTCAATCAACTTTTTATTTGTAAATATTTGGTGATATTTTTTCTGTGTAGATGTACGGAGAAGCGCATGTATTTTTTAATATATTTTAATAGAATTCCATTACCAATTAGAATAAAAATTCTTATTTGATTAAATAAAAAACATTAAATCGCTGTATATGTTAAAAATGTTCATCATTTCATATTACGAAAATTAACATGTTTGACTGTGACACTAATTTTTGACATTTCTTGCAAGTTATTGTTAACCCTTTGACTACCGATGTTCACATAGGGGGACATTAAAAAACGGCACCAAACTCTATTTTTCCAGTTAGTTTAGATTTATTTCTCGATGTTATTTTAAAGTAAAGGCTTTAATCTAAATAAGCTATACATATTTTCTATATTGGTGAGCACTAAAAAGCATTTTTATAAACTTCTTTAACAATAAAGGAAAAATACGAAATTTTGAAGCCATTTTGTGACTGTACGTCTCTGGTAAATGGACATTTATACAAAGACTCTAGCTGATATTTGTTCGGGTTCTTTTTTGTTTCAGAAGATATTATAGGCCAAATAGCGCTTATAGGCCAAATAAGGCCATTATGCCAGAATTCAAGAATCAGAACACACTCGTATAGGTCTTGAAGTAATTGAGATAGGTCCTCAAAATTTAAATTTTTGTTCTACCTACTGTTAGTACAAGTAAAAACAGAAGAAAAATTAAAGTTTTTAACAGTGGATTTATTTCGGTAGTGAAAGGGTTAATAACACTTGTAAAAAGAGAAATTGATTTAAAAAATCGAATATTTTGTATCTATGAAATTTGATTATGAAAAATCGAATATTCTGATTTTGGTTGGTAAAAATAATCGAAAATCCTGTTTTAATTAAAAGTTAATAATCGAAAAATCGAGTATTGGTTTGCGCTATATATTCTTAGTTTTGAACTTCAAATTCGCTAAAAGATTAGTTAATTGGGCCTACGTTACAAATGCTACTGCCTGTGGTTCCAAATCGCAACTTTCAATGACTGCATGTCAGCCCGTGGACCTACAAACTTAGAGGAAAACACCTCAGCATTCTCACAAAGAAAAATTATCTAGATATCTTTATCCGTTCCGAAATTACAAAATTACTTTGGAGATTTAGAACCACTGTGTGCCGCACTAAAAGTGTGAGGCAACAGGTAAGTTTATTTATTTTTTTTTTTTTTTTGGCCCACTGTAAAAATGTTTGTAAGCTGAGTTATACTCATGTACGAATTTATGTTAGATGCCCTCCAGTCAGATCATCTCAATTGATATTGCTAGTCTCGAAGCTGTTGATTGTAGGACCATACACTGAAAATTTTAAACATGACCCAAAGATTTTGTCTTTATTTTACTAATTATGAGCTACTCCAAAAACGAAAAGCTAGAATATTTACGAGTCAATTTTCTTTAACGTTAAAAACTTCTTCGATCTTGATGTAATTATCCATTTGTTCGGATTTTAGGCCCGTCATCATGAAGCTTAACAACGAATTCACTAATTGTGACGAATTGTTGCGGCCCTTGAATATATACGTATTTATTTATTGAGTACATAAGATTTGTGCTCTTGAAGATATTTATTTCAGTGTACTAACGATGATTGCAATGCTATTCGGAAATAGCATGGCGAGAAAAAAATTATTAAAATTATAACATTTTCACATGAATGATCGTAACTGATTTTTGTCACTTTAATCTACAGTGGTGGGCTGCATTTTTTGTGTGAAGGGCTTACAAACGATTTAGAATACTCGAAAACAGCCATTGGAATACCAACAGGTCATCAGGTATGTTCTCACGAGCATAATCGTAAAAATTGTCAATTAGATATGTTTCGGTCATCGCTAATTGCAAAATGTTTCCGATTTCATAATCGCATTTTATTTTGACACAATCTTCTGAAGGCAAGATTTACTATTTTTTAGTATTTTTTTATTTTATTTAGAGACTGGTGAGTACGAAACTCCATGAAACACTGATGGGCATGGCATGGTCATTTTTGAATTGAAATTTTGCGATTTTCAATTCCCTATGAATTCCGCAACCAACATTTATGAAGGGCACAATTTTATTTTGAATACAAATTACTGAATTTTTGTGTAGTTGGAACCTTGCATATTTATTATGGGGGCTGGCATATTTATTATGCACAAATATGGTCCACCGTTGTGCATTTTTTTGCAGCAAGCACAAAAACGCCCGTTTCTTAGTATTCTTTCCTTTACTTATGTATAATTCAACAGCCGTATCTTACTTACAATGAACCATTTTAAAGTTTCGTAAAAACATACCTGAAAAGATGTAAAAAGAGATATGTTTTAATATTTGTATAAAATGTTTGGAATAGAAAGTTGACATTGAAGGAGTATTCAATACTACAAATAGTCCTGTGATTTCCCTAGAAAATTATATGTCACAAGCAGTCCCAAGTACAATTAGATATATCATACAGAAATCACTCGGAATGACTCAGCGAATGTATATTAATTGATTGGCGGATTCATTACAGTGGTGATGAACCGCCTTAATCGGCGGGGAGGTCTACTGGTCAAAAATAATTGGCGCTGTGACCCAGAAATTTCATTCTCTGGCCTTCATACACACTTGAGTACATAACAGAACAGAATGAAGGCGCCGAATTTAGCCGTCGCCGATTAATTCACCCTCAAAAACACTCGACGGACAACCTCAGAAAAAGATCGCTTTTGTAATATGTACTCCAAACACATTATGCTTCAAGCATATACATTTTCAGGATTGGTCCAAAGAAAATATTGTTTGTATTGTTCAAACATATTATGTTTCACCTAAGGCATACACTGGTAGAACAAATTTTTTATGAAATATTCATTGTGTGTATACATTTTTAAGGCGGTAATTGGTGATTACTTGCAGTACTCTCTCGGTCTCTCTTTCTAAACACATATATGTTTATAGACAATTTCTAAAATGATATATGGTTGCATCCACACATATTATATTAAAACAAGTATATACGGTCGTAAGTTCGGCCAGGCCGAATCTTATGTACCCTCCACCATGGATTGCGTAGAAACTTCTATGTTACGAAAGACTGTCATCCACAATCGAAATACTTGGCTTGTGATATCTTAAAACTTCTTAACATCGTTTTCTAAATTGTGAGTTAGTTCATACGTGGTATATATTGGACAAAAAAAGTTATGTACAGTTAAGTCTACAAATAATTAAGAATCGATATGGACTTTTTGCACGGTACGTAGAGAGCCAGAATTGAAATATGGGGGTCACTTATATGGGGGCTATATACAATTATGAACTTGATATGGACCAATTTTTGTGTGATTGGAAATCGATTTATCTGAGGGATATATATAACTATAGACCGATATGGACCTAGTTAGGCATGGTTGTTAACGACCATATACTAGCACAATGTACCAAATTTCAACTCACTCGGATGAAATTTGCTCCTCCAAGAGGCTCCAAAACCTAATCTCGGGATCGGTTTATATGGGGCTATATATGATTATGGACTGATATGGACCACTTTTGGCATGGTTGTTAAATATCATATACGATCACCACGTACCAAATTTCAAGCAGATCGGATGAATTTTGCTCCTCCAAAAGGCACCGGAGGTCAAATCTGGGGATCGGTTTATATGGGAGCTATATATAATTATGGGCTGATAGGAACCAATTCCTGCATGGTTTTTGGATACCATATACTAACACCACGTACCAAATTTCAACCGAATGGGAAGAATTTTGCTCTTCCAAGGGGCTTTGGATGTCAAATCTGGGGATCGGTTTATATGGGGGCTATATATAATTATGGACCGATTTCGTCCATGGGAGTTTGTGGTCATATATTAACACCACGTACCAAATATCAACTGAATCAGATGAATTTAGGTCTTCCAAGAGGCTTCGGAGGTCAAATCTGGTGATCGGTTTATATGGGGGCTATATATAATTATGGACCGATGTGGATCAATTTTTGCATGGTTGTTAGAGACCATATACCAATATCATGTACCAAATTTCAGCCGGATCGGATGAAATTTGCTTCTCTTTGAGGCTCCGCAAGCCAAATCTGGGGATCGGTTTATATGGGGGTTATATATAATTATGGACCGATGTGGACCAATTTTTGCATGATTGTTAGAGACCATATACCAACACCATGTACCAAATTTCAGCCGGATCGGATGAAATTTGCTTCTCTTAGAGGCCTCGCAAGCCAAATCGGGGGATCGGTTTATATGGGGGCTATATATAATTAAGGACCGATGTGGACCAATTTTTGCATGGTTGTTAGAGACCATATACTAACACCATGTACAAAATTCAAAATTTGCTTCTCTTAGAAGCAAGCCAAATCGGGAGATCGGTTTATATGGGGGCTATATATAATTATGGACCGATGTGGACCAATTTTTGCATGGTTGTTAGAGATCATATGCTGACACCATGTACCAAATTTCAGCCGGATGAAATTTGCTTCTCTTAGAGTCCCCGCAAGCCAAATTTGGGGGTCCGTTTATATGGGGGTTATACGTAAAAGTGGACCGATATGGCCCATTTGCAATAACATCCGACCTACATCAATAGCAACTACTTGTGCGAAGTTTCAAGTCGATAGCTTGTTTCGTTCGGAAGTTAGCGTGATTTCAACAGACGAACGGACATGCTCAGATCGACTCAAAATTTCACCACGACCCAGAATATATATACTTTATGGGGTCTTAGAGCAATATTTCGATGTGTTACAAACGGAATGACAAAGTTAATATACCCCCATCCTATGGTGGAGGGTATATTATGTTTCAAACATAATATGTTCTAACATATATGTTGCAAACATGTTATGCTAGTTCATGAACATCCCAGCAAAAAAAAAACGTCGCCAAAAAAGTAATGAAAGTGTTCTTTTTGGATCCGGAAGTGGTGCAAAATTGACGCAGAAGCGATGAATTTAACATGGGCTTGTCATAGGACGGAAGTCCTCCATTTCATCAACCGATGCACTGAATTTGCACCACTTCTTTAGTTGTGATTGGAATTCAATGTTTTGGATGTAAATTAAAAAATCATGTGATATTTTGTCAAATAAATAATTTTTTTATTTTTTATAATTTTTAATGGATTCTAACGCTAGTCGGAATCGTTTGACCTCAAATATGTTCAAAAATGCACAAAATTTTCAGATTGAATTTAACATTTTTTTCGACAAAATTTAAATGATTTGTACCATTTTATGAATTCTTACTCTCTTTTTAACCTATTTGGAACAAAAAAGTTTAAATTACCCATTAAAAGTATGAACAAATCAAGTTATAAAAAATTGAATTAAAAGATCTTCATGGGTAGTTAAAATAAAGAACATCATTTGGAGTGCATCTTCTGGAAGTGCTTTTGAAGTTGTGCCTTTGGAAGATCTTCTAAAGGCACAACCTTAAAAACACTTCCAAAAATATTCTCCCAAAGAAGTTTTTTTTTTATTTTAACTGCACAGGAAGTTCATTTGAGTCAATTTTTTTAGAACTAGCCTTTTTTCATATTTTTAATGGGAAATTTAAAGTTGTTGTGTTTCAAATTGGTTAAAAACAGACCAAGAATTAATCAAATGATACTAATTATTTGAATTTTGCTGAAAAAATGCTAAATTCATTCTCGAAAACTTGCGAGTTTTTGAAAATTCTTGATGTCAAAAGTTCCAGACAAACATTAGAATGCATTAAAAATCATTAAAAAAAAAATTATTTATTTATCAAAATATCGCAAAATTTCTTAATTCACATCCAAAACACTGAGTTCGCATAACACCTTAAGAAGTGATGCAAATTCAGTGCAACGGCTGTTGAAATGGCGGACATCCGTCCTATGACAAGCCCATGTTAAATTCAGCGCTTCTGCGCCAATTTTGCACCACTTCCGGATCCAAAAAGAACATTTTCACTACTTTTTTTTGGCGACGCTTTTTTTGCTGGGATGCTTCCACTTGAGTTCCAAACATATAATTTTTATACCCAAACATATGATAAACAATCTTTCTCGTCCGTGTAGCCTCAAAACAATCAGTATGTATTCATTTAAATATGACAAGCACTTCCATTTTTTCTGTGTGTGAATTTTTACTCACGGCCACATATTTACCGCAGGAATTTTACACAAATAAGCTCCAGCGACTGAGTACAATAAAATAATTCTTTGTTAAAAGAATTGACAAAAAAAGATTCCATAGGGGCCCAAGTTTGTATACGTGGGATTCTCAATTGAGTACACTAAATAAAAAAATCACAATAATTGAAAATTAAAACGACGATAAGAAATTTCCTGGTATTATCTTTCGCACATTTTTACTCAGCCAATCTTTTTCTCGGCTTATTAAGTATCACGATCATCATCATCACCACCATCAACATCGCATCGTTATCGTTACTGAGCTTAGGTTGACGGCATTTTATTCTGCTAACGCCATCATTGACGTTGAGTTTGGCGTTATCGTTGATTGTAGTATTCTCGACATTTCTTCATTTGTTTTATGTACTTCTCTCATTAAATTAATTGGAATTGATCTGCTCATTGTTGTGCTAGTCTGCCTTTTGGTTTTGGCTAAGCTCAGCTTTCCATTTATAAACGCCGTTTGTCGCATGATCATCCATTGCGACACCGACGACCTATCATTTTCCACTTGGGAATATGACAAATTTATGACCACTCTCTCACAAATCAAGTGTCAAAATATAATTTGGCATTGTCAGGCAATATGGCAATCCGTCGTTATTTGTTTGTCCACCAGAATGGTGTGACCGAGAGGCAGATAGATTGGAGGTGGTCTTGTTGTGTCTTGTCATTGGCACTTCCCCCCTTTCTCAGGCATTTGGTTGAGTTAGGTGCGGGGCAGAGAATAAGAAAATGTCTTAATTCGTGGCTGTTTCTTTTTTATTCTTCTCTGTGTGTTTTTGTTTACATTTCCACTCGACACTGTTTTTTTTTTTGCATTATTGTGTGGTGAGCGCCAACGGTGATAATATCTTTGGCGGCTGGACGAGGGAAATTACACTCATCAAAGTACATAAACAAATCTACTCGTATTGTTCTCTTTTTTTTGTGATCTTCTCTTCAGAGATGGAAACTATGATAGTCTAAAGCAGATTCAGGTATAATGTAGAAAAGCGCGGCTATTTATGTAAATCTACAAGATAAATTTGAGTTTTTTCTAAAGCGAGATAAATAACTCATGGAAGTATATTTCCGAAACAAAGAATAAGGTAAAAGAACGTCAAGGGTTCCTAAGCCCGTATTCGACTTCTTTTGTACTTTTTTTTCCTTATTTTAGCAATTTTCCTATTTTATTCAGGCGCTTTAAGTTAATTTAAGACGACCGATAAAGGCATCACACGCTGCACGAATATTGCTGTGCAATATTTTGACAAGCGGGCAATGATCGACACTTTGGTATTTTTCGAGCACAGAAAAAAGTAAACTGTTAGGGTAGGAAGAATGAACTATGTTACCTCTTGCGAAAATTGAACTAAATTTTATTCCACATTTTGAATAAATGTTGAAACCAGGAAATTTGAATGCACTTTATAACTTCAATTCACGAAAAAATGAACTTAAAAAATGAAGAAAAAAATCAATGGCCCCAAATCATGACCATTTCAATCACACAGTAGCTCATTTTTACTATTTTTGGGAATCGTAAGAACATTTCCTTCTACGGTTATTGTACTTTATACCCACGTTTAGTTCATAAAATGTTTGAGACATACTGAACAAAAGGAAAATTCAATTGGGCTGAGGAAGATTGCGAAAAAAATAGTAAAATTTAACTACAAACAAATATTATTTTTGCAGTAAAAATTAACTAAATTTAACGTTAGTTTAACTACGGATTTTTTTCTGTGACAGGCGCAAAAGTGGGATAGAAATGAAGTAAGGAACCTCCTTTTTAAGCCATTCTTCGTTGACGTGTGAGTCCTGTTGGAATCTGCATGGTCTGCGGCAGAAATGCTTTTCTGCTCAGGGCTTCAATATGGGCGAAGAATACGAGCCTGTGAGCGACCATCGGCCGTTGCGGCGGCTGACACCATCGGCGACCTTTGAGCTCTGGTAGTCAATCGAAGGTGTAAACATTCAGCTGATATCTTCGGCAAGTAAACTTCATAATTTTGCTTTTTCATAAGCTGCTCTAGTTGCTATGGCTTTTCATCGGTGTAAACCAAATTCGATAATTGATCATTTTCGAGCAAGCAAAACAAATTTTTGGCCTTTTCGAGCCTTGAAATACGCTGTATTCAAAATGAAGAAGGATGACGCTAGTTAAGGGCAAGGGCAGGTTTTTTTAAAATAATGAAATTTTAATTAAAATAACCAATAATTTTCTTTCAATTTATGACACGAATCTTTGAAATGTTTGTCCCTATGTTAAAGTCATATGTCTTTGAAATAAAGCCAATTTCCATTATAGTAAAGAAAAACGTTATTGATTTCTTTAAATCCAAAATTTTTTAAATTAACTGAGATATTGAATCTTTGAATTAAAAATAAAAAAGCTTCGAAACTATCATAATTTCTTGAAAAGTTTGCATCTTTGGTATACAGTTTTTTGAAATAAAGAAAACATTTTTTATTCTGAATTTTTCAACTGACATTGTTTTGTTTAATTGCTTATGTGTAATTTACCTATAGAACCTGATTGAAACCATGAGTATGATTAAAATCGAGAGCATTATGAAACTCTTTACACCTAAGGTGTCACTAAAATTATAAATGAATTCAATTCGTAAGCATTTTATGTTCGTACGCGGAATTATTTTCGTGAGTGTGTTTTTTCGAAATTCGTTACTCACGCACACTGACGAAGATATTATTTTCGTGACTTACGCTCACGCACGACATTTTGTTGGTTAATCACGCTCACGCACACTCACGCCGTTGCCGTCAGCCATAAGCGTAGGAAGGCCTCTGGGGAGGGGGCTTAGACCCCCCCAGAAAAATTTTTGGCCCCCCCAGAATTTGAAAACCTATTTACGATTTTACATTTTTATAAAAATTAAACAAGTATATACTCGTACAGCGCACAAAGTTCCACTAAAGACTTTCATGCACAATCGAATTACTTGGGTTGTGGTAGAAGTCTGATATTTATGAAATAAAGCTGTGATTGCACTTATGATTTAGTTGAATAAAAAATAGTAATTGATTTTAAAACTATTCTTTCATAAATTAATATTTTAATAATGCTGCAAAAAAGCGTCGCCAAAAAAGAAGTGAAAATGTTCTTTTTGGGTCTGGAAGTGGTAAAAAATTGGCGGAGAAGCGATGAATGTAATATGAACTTGTCATAGAATGAATGTCCACCGTTTCAACAACCGCTGCAATGAATTTGCATCACTTCGTAAGGTGTGATCCGAATTCAGTGTTTTGAATGTGAATTAAAAATTTTGTGATATTTTCCCAAATAAATAATTTTTATACTTTTTATGATTTTTAATGCATTCTAACGCTTGTTTGAAACGTTTCTTCAAATATTATCGATTTTTCTATAATGGATTTAGCATTTTTGTGGCAAAATTTGAATAATTTGTACCATTTTATTTATTCTTACTCTTTTTTTAAACTATTTAAAAAAAGAAAACAAAAAATTACGCATATAAAAAAAATGAAGTAAAAAACTTCCTGTGTAGTTAAAATAGTTAACTTCTTTGTGAAGACATTTTTGAAAGTGCTTAAAAGTTGTGCCAATTTTTTGCTGGGAAAAGTGTGGAACTACCCTACGGGAAATGGATCAACCACAGAACTGGTACAGGACTAGTCCCTGGTGTGTATGGACCAGTCCCAGTTCTGATCAAAACGTATGGAAGGGACCGTCCACTTTAACATGGGTTTGTCATTGAAGGATTAAACTTACATTTTAAGACGCATCTTGGACTCATCCCAAAGGACACGTCCTGGGACAATTTAGCAGGAGCAACCCATAAACAGGTCCTCAGGAACCAGTCTCGGACAAAGAAATCTCTTTCAACTTGGGCTCCTAATCGAACACGAAATAAAAAAACTTGAAATATGTCGAACAAAAGGTTATTCTGATAATTTTATTTCACTAAATGTGAAAATTGCAACTAACTGGAGCACAGGTATCAGTTCTGTGATAGGTCCGTCAGTGGCAATTTGTACCAATTTCCCGTAGGGTACTTTTAGTTGATTTATTATAAATTGATTGTCGAGCTATCTTGATGTCTATTTTTTTATTCAATTTTATGAAATAAAACATTAGTTGAACCTATAAGTTCAGTCTATAAAGTTTTAGCTAGGGGGGCTATAGCCCCCACTAGGAAAATTGTCTAGCTACGCTAATGCCATCAGCGTGAATCACGATTCACGCGAGAGTCACGAAAATGTTCGTGAGTCACGACAATTTCGTGTCACGTGCACACCTCTAATCCGTTCTCGTGATATGTACAGTTCCAAAGATGCAAACTCTTCAACAAATTCTTGGCTCTTCTCAGTCTAACTTTTTTTCGTGCATCGGTGAACTCTTGCACTTTTTGGAGCTTCAAATGTTTCAATCGAAACTCATTTTTTATTTAATATGTGTTGCATCTGTTCTAGCGATATGTTCACCCCATGACCAAGTTTTTACACTACACGAAGGAAATTTTAGACAATCGAAATTCCCCCTTGTTATAAAGCATTTGCTTTAGGAGCAAATAAACACGTATTTATGACAAATGTTGCAACGGATGTCTCTAATCTTCTTCAATTCCTTCAAAAATATTTTATTTAACGCTTCGGTTGTCTAAAATTTGGGTCCTGAAAAAAGAAAACTCTTCTTTCAGTTCTTTCCTTTAAAAATATTTTATTTAACGCTTCGGTTGTCTAAAATTTGGGTCCTGAGAAAAGAAAACTCTTCTTTCAGTGTACCATTGTGGTGTGAATTTCGATCAAATCTGGCCTTCATTTAAGGGTACATCACAAGTTTGAGCTGCTCCTACTCACTGCAGATGTACCCTGAATTTCAGGTGTACGACTCCACTCTTCATCATCTTCCCATCCCTGATGATTTGCCAACGGTTCCTCGTTTTTTTTTATTATCTCTCCAATAAAGGTTCGTGTTAGTTATTTTATCATTGTGGCAATAAATGCTACATAGATGATCCGTCCGTGTCAAATGTTGTTTGACAGTTCCGAAGATTAAGAATAGATATTCTCCGTTGCCATTTTCACAATTTCCCCATTTTAAACACAATTTGAAATCTTAACGATTTATAAATAAATTTAAAAATGGAGAATTTTATATACGTACCAAATTATTACGCCCAACACCACGAAAATACAAAATTTAATTTTAAGGGGATTTACTCTTTGTGAACTGACACACTTTCGTGCTGAGAGAAACGGATCATCTGTGTAAAATTTATTATCTATGTTGTAGCATATGTATCCCCATTATTATGGATGTCGTATGGTGGGGATTGGAGATCAAATTATTTCCTTGGATTATTATTATCTAATTTTTGTCAGTGGTCTTTCCGTTAATATTTCATAGTCTGGTCATGCTGCGTGCTTTGCGTTGATAGTCGAGAAATTGTTTTTGATATATTTATGACTACGATGATTATGATTAGCCTCATGGTCTTTGACCATGTATCGGTATTTTAAAGGTTTTTAGGCGATGCTGAAATTTGTTTCTAACTATACACGGGATAAATTGTCTTAAATTTAGTTGGTCAAATGTTTCTTAAACTAATGCAGATATATACACTAAAATTTGGATTGAAAGAAAACTTCCGATTCCAAAGATTTTATTTTTATGGTAATGATTTTGGTATTGATTCTAAGCCAATATTCTTTGGATCTTTTAAATTTGAGTTTTGCGTACTTGATACTGGGATACAACTTTGAATTTATTCTTTTTTCTATTACGTTGTATAAAACTGCTTTCAAAAACGTGTTAACCAAAATTTAAGTTTTCTAGTTAAGACTTAACTTTAAGTAGAAATTTCAGAGACACTATATCAAGTAAATAGAGTCTCTAAAATAAACTTGAAGTCTTTCCTATTTTTAAATATGTTTTAACTGTATGTTATAGTCAAGATACAAAATATCATCTAATTTTCAATAATATTGAAGACTTGTCTCCAATTTTTGTTAAGCACAGACTAATTTCAGTTCAATAGTATTTTCAAATATAACATAAAGATACCCATTTGATTGATTGTAAGGAAGGAACTTATTAAGTGATTTATTTTCTTTAAAATTTCTTAAAAGTTTCTGTACATCGGCTTGTGTATGTCCAACAATGTGGTTTATAAATAGAAATGATTGACTATATGCGTTGTTTGTGCGTTGATGGCTGTAGCGATTTTCTGTTGATGACAATAAGAGCTACTCGACCAAATGGATTGTGTGTTTGCTTACAAACTGTATTGTCTGAGGTTCGACTCTCAGTTTGAAAAAAATTAATTTTTTCCATATTATTGGTATTGTAGAAAAAAAGGCCCCGAGAATTAAATAAATCACGTGGAAGGACGAAATTTTAACGACTTTTGGTCAAGGAAAAACCACTTCTGTCCATGTTCGTAAGGTTAGCATTTTGTCAGTGTGTAATTTAAAATGAATTTTGATTATATACTGTTGACATATCGGAGTGTATCGAAGCATTTCTGGGTGATTTCACCGTAACGTGAAATGCCGTTCGGAATCGGCTATAAAACAAGGACCTTTGTCATTGAACTAAACATAGAACCTGGAAGCACTTATTAATAAGAGATTTGTATTTGTTTTCTTTAAAGGGAGTTTCTCTTAATGAGCTTGTATGAGCATTACGGGTTGGTCTATAAATAGACATGCTTGAATGTATACGTTACTTGTGCATTGGTGGCTATAGCCATATTTGCCGCATTCCTTATCAGCCCTCTCTACACCCTCACAAAAAATCGCTTCTGTAACATATACTCCCAAACATATTTTGCTTCAAGCATATACATTTTTGGATATTGCCCAAACATTTATATGTTTGATCTCTTCCAATATATAATATGTTTGAAAGCATATTGGTCTAAACAATATATGTTTGGGTAGTCTAAGTTCCAAACATTTTGTATTTTTGCATCCAAATTCAATAATGTTGTCTTCCAATAAACAATATGTTATTATGTGAACATATAATATGTTTGGAAGCACTTTGCACCCAAAAATATTATATGCTTAAAAAAAATTCTCCCAAACAATATTGTGCTCAAAATTTTATTTATTTATTTATATATTTACAATCATAATGAATTATGAAAATAAACACGTAATATAGGTGCTAACAACATAGGTTTTCGACCTGAATGCTCAAAATTTTGTTTCTGCCTAATTGTATATTCCCCCACATCTTCCTCACTTCCACGAGATTTTTTAGTTCTTAGCACCTTTTTCTGTAAAACAAACATTGTAGAAGAAATTATTCAATTTTATGATTTTTTTATTTCAATTTTATCTTTTGCCGGACGGGGATTCGAACAGCGGACCACACAGTTTGTAAGGATCAAAGAAGTAGCTGATCAATTGCCCAAGGAAAAATAAAATGTTAATTTTGTAATAACAAGCAACAACCACCAACTTAATTCAATATCGCTCCCTGTTAAATAGCGCTCCAAGCTACTAAACACATATATGTTTATAGGCTATTTCTAAATTAATATATGTTTGCATCCAAGCATATTTTATTTACAAACATTTTATGTCCCAAACATAATATGTTCTAACATATTAACATATATGTCCCAAACATGTTATGCTAGTTTATGAACATTATATGCTTGCACTCAAAAATATTGTGTTTAAAACTTTGTGTTCCAAACATATAATGTTTATAGCCAAACATATGAAAAACAGTCTTTTTCACCCGTGTAGTTGATATTGGGAAACTTGTTAGTTTAACGAGGCTGCGAAGGCTTTCAAATAGGAAGAATCGCAAGAATTTTGGTACCGATAGTTTCTGCAGATTCAAAAAAAAAGCAAAAAGAATAATTTCGGGAGGAAATTTAAATTTCGCTGGCAAATCAAAGAGTCACGCCCTCTTGCCCAGAACGGAGTATAAAGGGGCCGTAATTTACGGATCCGTATTTTCAAATCACCGGTAGAAGATGCTCTATATAATTGAGACAGTAAGTATTTCAAAAGTTCGCATGGGTCATACCATGAAATCACGGATCCACTGGTACACACCACACGGACGAAAAATACTGTTTTTCATAGGTTTGGGTGTAAAAATTATATGTTTGGAACTCACATTTTTTAACACAATATTTTTAAGTGCAAGCATATAATGTTCATAAACTAACATAATATGTTTGGGACATATATGTTAATATGTTAGAACATATTATGTTTGGGACATAAAATGCTTGTATGCAAACATATATTAATTTAGAAATACCCTACAAACATATATGTGTTTAGAAAGAGAGACCTACAGAGTATGCTGGATGTAAAAGAATGGAAATATATATACACAAAGAAAATTTCATTAAAATTTTGTTCTACCAGTGTATGCCTAAGTTGAAACTAATATGTTTGAACAATACAAACAATATTTTGTTTGGACCAATCCTCAAAATATAACAGGTTGGCTGATAAGTCCCCGGTCTAACAAAGAAAACCACATTTTTTTTGTCAAAATTCGTTTTTATTATTCAACGTAGTTCCCTTCAAGAGCGATACAACGATCTTCCAATTTGTTGATACCATTTTGGTAGTACTTCTTCGGGTTTGCCTCAAAATAGGCCTCAGTTTCGGCGATCACCTCTTCATTGCAGCCAAATTTTTTCCCTGCGAGCATCCTTTTGAGGTCTGAGAACAAGAAAAAGTCGCTGGGGGCCAGATCTGGAGAATACGGTGGGTGGGGAAGCAATTCGAAGCCCAATTCATGAATTTTTGCCATCGTTCTCAATGACTTGTGGCACGGTGCGCTGTCTTGGTGGAACAACACTTTTTTCTTCTTCATATGGGGCCGTTTTGCCGCGATTTCGACCTTCAAACGCTTCAATAACACCATATAATAGTCACTGTTGATGGTTTTTCCCTTCTCAAGATAATCGATAAAAATTATTCCATGTGCATTCCAAAAACCAGAGGCCATTACTTTGCCAACGGACTTTTGAGTTTCTCCACGCTTCGGAGACGGTTCACCGGTCGCTGTCCACTCAGCCGACTGTCGATTGAACTCAGGAGTGTAGTGGTGGAGCCATGTTTCATCCATTGGCACATATCGACAGAAAAACTCGGGTGTATTACGAGTTAACAACTGCAAACACCGCTCAGAATCATTAACACGTTGTTGTTTTTGGTCAAATGTGAGCTCGCGCGGCACCCATTTTGCACACAGCTTCCGCATATGCAAATATTGATGAATGATATGACCAACACGTTCCTTTGATCTCTTTAAGGCCTCTGCTATCTCGATCAACTTCATTTTACGGTCATTCAAAATCATTTTGTGGATTTTTTGATGTTTTCGTCGGTAACCACCTCTTTCGGGCGTCCACTGCATTCACCGTCCTCCGTGCTCATTTCAACACGCGTGAATTTGGCATACCAATCAATTATTGTTGATTTCCCTTGGGCAGAGTGCGGAAACTCATTAATTTTTTGCTTCCACCGAATTTTTTCCCTTCAGAAAACAGTATTTTATCAAAACACGAAATTCCTTTTTCCCAGTTGTTTCACAATAACAAAATTTGCTTCACAAAAGACGCTCTATCTCACAAACTAATTGACTTACAGACGTCAAATTTTGACACGAATCATTTGAAGGTTGGTACTATATAAAAATAATATGCATTTTATACTAGCGACGCCATCTATGTGGCAGACCGGGGATTTATCAGCCAACCTGTTATATGCTTGAAGCAAAATGTGTTTGGGGCATATTTTACAGAAGTGATTTTGTTTTTGGTGCAGAGACTGGAGAAAGTACTCCAAAGACGGCTAAGATGGTCCCATGGGCCGCAAAAGTTTATAACCACCGTTTTTTGCGATTTATAGGGTTTCAGAAACATCTCACGTGTTCAAACGTCCCGCCTCACCTCACCACGTTTAAATTCCGCAAATATGAAGATACTAAAACAGTTCATACTTCAATTGTATCTTGCAAATGAATGTCTTTAATTAGCCACGCTTCTCTAAATGACTTCAAATGCACATGTTGCTTTGCAATCAAATTGTCTTTGTTTCCATGTTGTCCGATATTTACGCTTTAAGTATTACGAGAAAAAATTATTTTATCCCGTATCCTATTTTAATGAAATTCGTGAGAATGAGAGGAATTTGTTGCCCAATGAACTAATTCATTCAGCCATTACCATGACCCTCAGACCACATGATGCACACTTCCACAGATAACTGGAAATGTCAAAATGAATTCGATTCTATGGTGCGAAAGTGTAGAGCTACCATCCCATTCCATTTCGTAGAAACAACATAAAAAACAAACGTGACCGAGTTTCTACTGGCATGGACATGGCTATGGAGAAGAACAACTATTTCACCCCATCGTTCTGCTGTCTGCAATGGCAGTTGGCATGTTAATGACATTGAATGTCCATGGCTTGGTTGCTTCCATTGTTTGCCCATGTCCACCATCCAATATCAATCATCATCGATTCTTCCGTTTATTTTTTGTTTTGTTTAGAAATGCGACAAGGAAATAAACTAAATGGGAATTGAGAGAAAGGAAAACCAAGTGATACCATACACTCTAAGAAATATTGTAATCCATATTATAAGCAAGAGCTGAAATATTCGGAAGCTTGTGTGAAGATTGCGGAAATATCTATTATCACAGCGTATTCATTAAGCTGAAAACGGAGAGGAAGTGGAATATATCATAATTAAGTAGGCAGGGAGTTTGTGTACCCCCTTATACGCAGCGGATGCTGCACCTGTATTGCTTAAGACTTAGGAAGATGGAAGACTACACCTGATCTTTCCAGTATCCCAATTGGTGACACAGACCCAAGTGTCAGCTGCGACGGTAGTCATATCAGTATTGCCTTCCCGGGCGGTGACCGCATCTACCCGGCATCCGTGAGAAATTCCCCAGAATAATAGCAGTTGGTAAAGAGATCCACCGGTTTGTTTCCAACCTCAAGGTAGATACAAGAATTTGGAGCAGTCTACCGCGGAGCTTATCAGAAATTGCAGTTGCTTGTGCAAACGATTTAAAAATGCTGCCGAATGTGACCTCGGGAATTTTGGGATCATTTGTCGGTCAGAATTGATACACCATCGACACTAACATTCAACTACATGCGTACTTCTGCTATCTATGTAGTGAATTGTGCGATGTTTGAACAATCGCAGATGCCAGAGACGATACAATCTCATGGCTGTCAGGAGGGGGTTGAATAGAAGATAGTTGTAAGTTGAACAATGGTGGAGATAGCTCCTAGATCAGCCATGACTCATGAGGATACTGTAACTGAGTTAGTGAGAAGCTACAAAGTTAATTATGTTCTCGGAGTTCGACCACCATTTATATCAACGGAGGAAAAGTACCTCCTACGGCAGACCAAGTGCAGCCGCCTCGATACCTACTTATCAGTGATGGATAGAGGCATAGCTGACGTGTTCACAATCAAGGTCCATATGTCACGCATCTTCTCACCACCAGATCACTCTGCACGAATAGCATCTTAGTCGCATATTTACCCAATCTTCGGTACCTAAAGTGCAACACAAAAATGGATGATAGACGCAACTCATTGTTATAACAACAACATCATAGTTACATCAGGAAGAGTCATTGAGGATCTTGGGTGAATCTTAATCACTACCTTCCAGTACTTAAGGGTTTCTTTGTCAACAGAAACCTGAAACTTAATGCCCCTAATTCGAAGGCACCCATTTTCACATCGTGAACCAAGAGCTTGATATCCACATTCGCGGCCAGAGCATCCTCACATGCAAGAACCCCAAGGTTTTTAGTATGACGCTTTTTTTTGGAAAGCATGCGGATAGGGTTGCTAAAAACGTTGGATGTAGCAACCAGATCCTGAAGGCTTTGGCTGTTACTACATTGGGGAAAGATAAAGAGACGATTCGAAAGACCCATGAGTCTATCAATTATGCGGTCTCCATTTGGACTCTAAGTATAAGCGACATCCAAAGGAGAACTCTTTATAACGCGTCCAAGGCACCAGTATAGCGTATGCATCATGAGCCCAATATGCTAACGCTGAAGCTCACCTACCAGTACCTGATAAAATGCAGAGAGACAAACCAGGAGGACACCATCTGAACGAGACAAGCTCATACAGTTGAAAAAAGAGAGACCACATCGGTTCTATCCCAGGTAAGACTAGACATCTCCAAGTACTTGAACAGTTATCCCTCGTTTCTGAAACCAGCAATTCAAGATGTTTGCGTGTCACGAGGCATCTCTTTGCATGTTCTGCGAAACCAACAGACAAAACACCTACTTCACTCTGGACTCACCGAGTAGAGTCAGCACACTTCCTCGAAGTGGGAGTAGACACTTTAATGTCTAAACCTTGTAACTTGTGTTGTCTTTCCGGGGGCTACAAAAACATTGTCATTACATTTGAAGGGCGAACGCTGAAGGTTCATTTCCATACAGCAAGAAAGGTACTCTGCAGATAATTCGTTGAGCATTCTTAGCTTAGGACTGGTAACAAATATGTTAAAGCATTAAGTTAAGTTGGATCTCGGTATTTGATTCGTGATTACGGACATCTACAAATAGGGAAGTTTATTCCGATATACAAATCTTGAAAGAAGACCCATATCGGAGCAACATCCCGACCCATTACTGTTTTCTATTTGAAGCGATTCCGTTACCATCGTTCGTACGGTGCCTTGTTCAAGAGATGGAACGGCAGTTATATGGATGGCAGATAATCTTACGAACTTCGTAATGGTATGGGAATGGTAGACCTTTGACTCGAAAGTTTTCAAGACCACCATTCAGATGGCAGGTTTTAGCACATCTATCTGATAGCAGTTACTTTATAAATATTTCAAACTTATTAGGAATTCGCGCCAGCAAACAAAATACATAATTGCACTGAATTTCTCGGGGTTACTTCACTGAAGTCCAACTGAGACCTTCTGGAAGCAATAAGGATATTGTCTTTAATATATTCGGAATATTAACATTTTCTATCATTCTCTTTCTATTCCATTGTAAAAGTTAATTAAAATTGCTTTGTTTTTTGTATGTCACGTGCCACTTTGTTTGCTGGGTAAGACTGTGTTTTAGTCTGAGATGTGTAATCAATAAATTTATTGAATAACAAACAATATTAACATCGCTACCACAATAGTGGCACTAACGATGACAACAACCACTACAAAATGCGCCAACAACAAATGTCACAGCAACAAATTGATTTAATATCATTGATTGTTGCCGTTGCTACTGCTGCTGCTGCTGTTGATGATGGTGTTGTCTTGGTAATAAATTGAAATATGACCAATGTCTGATATCAATTTACATGAAAATTGGAAGTGGCTACCCAATGGATGATATGCCTTTTCACCCATATTTATTGGACATGCAACTGGTGGTGTTTTGGTGTCTCGTTTCACGATTGTTTACCGTCCGCAAATTTATTCTGTTATTCGTAATGGATCGTCTTTGTAAGTGGATTGAAAACTCAGTGAACATCTTCATCACCACCACCGTGGATTGAGGCCTAGCCTTATATGGACATTAGTGTTCGTTCAATCAATGATTTTTCACACCAACCAATTTGGTATTAATTGCATTTGCTTGGAATCATTCATAAGGTTTGAATACAGCATTGATTAATTGCAGTGACAAATTTCATTTCGGAAGGACGTAAAATGTTTTAGCTCTTCATGTTATATCAAGCAGAAAATTAATTAAAACTAGGAATGAAAAATTAAAATGACTATCGTCAATAACTGCTATCGGTCTCCATCTTTATTTCTTCATCTGTACTCTCTCGCTCTTTTTGAATAACGTAGCTCAACATAGTTATTGTCTGCGCAAATTAGTAATATTTTTAATTTGCACAAACAAGGGGAAATTGCTACTTATACAAAAAGGGAGAACTTATACACAATGGATTTTGATAATATAATCTAAAATGAGAATTTAAAGATTGAATTGACTTATACTGAAAAACCAGTGAACACAACGGGAAAAAAATTTAGTTAATTTTAGAAAAAATAAATTAATTTTAGAAAATTTTAACTAAACTGTATTAGAAATGCAGATGTTACGCCGATTTCACCAAAATAAGTAAATAATTTTCGACATATTCAAGAAAGTTTATTGGACAAAATTATTATTTTTCACTTATTAAAGTACATTCTGTGTTTGAAGGAAAAAATTGGAGTTCAAAATTGCAAAAATGTCTTTAATGCCATACGAAATTCAAGATGGTTGGGTTAGTTACACTGAAAAAAATATTGTCGTGAGGTCAAAGATTTCATGTATTTAAAATACGAATGCAAATTTTGCTTAGCATAGAAGACGCATTTCTCTAGTATAAAGTTTTTTTCCTTGACCAAAGGTCGATAAACTTTTCAATGAAGTCGTATTGTCCTTATAATTAAGTGATTTGATTTAAAAATGGATATCATAACATGAAGGAAAAAATGTTTGGGCTAAGGTCAACTTGACTTTAATAATTTAGAAAAAATCTTTAAATTTAATGAAATTGTCTTTAAATTTGTTGTCTTTTTGCATCTTGACTACAAAGCAAAAAATCGTTCAAATATAGGACATGTTTTTCAACACTTTATTTTAAAGACGTTTTTTACTTGAAACACAGCATAATTTCTACTAGAAGTCGAGTCTTAATTTGGAAAATAAAGTCGTCGTTAAATTGTTTTTAAAGGACTTTGATAGCATATGATGAAAAAAAGCTGAAAAAGCGAAAAATTAAAATTTGCTTCCAGAAGCAAGTACACAAAACCCGATTTTAAAAGAGAATTGTGTCTTAAAAGTATCCTGACTTGTATTCTCCGCTTCTTTGGCTCGGAATCAATACTAATTTTTTTTAAAGTAAAGACAAAATCTTTGGAACCGGGTATGCTTTTTTTCAGTGTAGGTGGCAGCCCGATATATCAGGCTCACTTAGATATACCACTGTGATACCATTACGTTAGGTTAGGTGGCAGCCCGATGTATCAGGCTCACTTAGACTATTCAGTGGGAGCCACCGTGGTGCAATGGTTAGCATGCCCGCCTTGCAGACACAAGGTCGTGGGTTCGATTCCTGCTACGACCGAACACCAAAAAGTTTTTCAGCGGTGGATTATCCCACCTCAGTAATACTGGTGACATTTCTGAGGATTTCAAAGCTTCTCTAAGTGGTTTCACTGGAATGTGGAACGCCGTTCGGACTCGGCTATAAAAAGGAGGTCCCTTGTCATTGAGCTTAACATGGAATCGGGCAGCACTCAGTGATAAGAGAGAAGTTCACCACTGTGGTATCACAATGGACTGAATAGTCTAAGTGAGCCTGATACATCGGGCTGCCACATAACCTAACCTAACCTAGACTATTCAGTCCATTGTGATACCACATTGGTGAACTTCTCTCTTATCACTGAGTGCTGTCCGATTCCATGTTAAGCTCAATGACAAGGGACCTCCTTTTTATAGCCGAGTCCGAATGGCGTTCAACATTGCAGTGAAACCACTAGAGAAGATTTGAAACCCTCAGAAATGTCACCAGCATTACTGAGGTGGGATAATCCACCGCCGGTGTTCGGTTGAAGCAGGAATCGAACCCAAGACCTTGTGTATGCAATGCGGGCATGCTAACCATTGCACCACGGTGACTCCAAGATAGGCGTGTTATTGGCAAAATTTAAAAATTTTAAGAAATTCTGAACTATTTTGTGGGAGACACGAATTTAGTTAATCTTTATGCTTCATTTGTGCATAATTTTTTCCTCCATTTTATTTAATTTAATTAACATGCTAAAAAAATTATGAAAGTCATGAAAACTTTCTTAAAACGTAATAACCTAACATAACCTAACCTAATTCCATGAACTAAAATAAAATTTAATCAGCTTCAGGGAAATATAGGGTTCACTTTTTTTTGAGTGTAATATTGACTTTATAAAAAATTGAGTCAAAATTTTATTTTTATAGAAAAATTTCTCCAAATTTAATTTCTATAGAAAATTTTCTTAAAATTTTGACCAAATTGTAACAGGTTGGTTGATAAGTCCACGGTCTGACACATAGATGGCGTCGCTAGTATTAAATGCATATTATGAGATAGAGCGTCTTTTGTGAAGCAACTTTTGTTATTGTGAAAAAAAATGGAAAAAAAAGGAATTTCGTGTTTTGATAAAATACTGTTTTCTGAAGGGGAAAAATACGGTGGTAGCAAAAACTTGGCTTGATAATGAGTTTCCGGACTCTGCCCCAGGGAAATTAACAATAATTGATTGGTATGCAAAATTCAAGAGTGGTTACCGAAGAAAACATCAAAAAAAATCCACAAAAAGATTTTGAATGGCCGTAAAATGAAGTTGATCGAGATAGCGAAGGTCTTAAAGATATCAAAGGAATGTGTTGGTCATATCATTCATCAATATTTGGATATGCGGAAGCTCTGTGCAAAATGGGTGCCGCGCGAGCTCACATTTGACCAAAAACAACAACGTGTTGATGATTCTGAGCGGTGTTTGCAGCTGTTAACTCGTAATACACCCGAGTTTTTCCGTCGATATGTGACAACGGATGAAACATGGCTCCATCACTACACTCCTGAGTCCAATCGACAGTCGGCTGAGTGGACAGCGACCGGTGAACCGTCTCTGAAGCGTGGAAAGACTCAAAAGTCCGCTATCAAAGTAATGGCCTCTGTTTTTTGGGATGCGCATGGAATAATTTTTATCGATTATCTTGAGAAGGGAAAACCATCAACAGTGACTATTATATGGCGTTTGAAGGTCGAAATCGCGGCAAAACGGCCCCATATGAAGAAGAAAAAAGTGTTGTTCCACCAAGACAACGAACCGTGCCACAAGTCATTGAGAAATTGATGAATTAGGCTTCGAATTGCTTCCCCATCCACCGTATTCTCCAGATCTGGCCCCCAGCGACTTTTTCTTGTTCTCAGACCTCAAAAGGATGCTCGCAAGGAAAAAATTTGGCTGCAATGAAGTGGTGATCGCCGAAACTGAGGCCTATTTTTAGGCAAAACCGAAGTAGTGCTACCAAAATGTTATAAAAAAATTGGAAGGTCGTTATAATCGTTGTATCGCTATTGAAGGGAACTATGTTGAATAATAAAAATGAATTTTGACAAAAAAAAAATGTGTTTTTCTTTGTTAGACCGGGGACTTATCAGCCAACCTGTTATATCCCTTTCCGACCTATAGCCGATCCACGTGATAGATTTTCCTAAATTTTTGAATTCTGTTATTTATGTGTACATAGAACAATTTAAATTATTAAGTTTGTTCAGTTTGATCCTGTATCCTGTTTTTTCAGGATGCGTACAATTGTTGTAGTCCGGTAAATTCCGGTAAAAGTCCGGACGTAAAAATATCAAAAAACACAAAATAATCACGTAGTTACTGTTTGCATACAATATTTAAAATGTTTTCTTATTGAAAACACTTGTTTGATGAAATATTCCACAATTTAAATAATTTTAATATATTTGCAAACTTTCATCTTCCACTCATTTTTACAAATGCGCAAAGTACGTTGCTGAAACTACAAAATTAATATGAAAAGCAAATATTTATAACGGTTCTTCACATTCTTAGACAAAGAGAGAGCATACACAATTATTTTTTTGCCGCTCTTATCGCAGTACGTCATATATTAAAGAAATTATAGAGACTTAAAGTTACCCGCACAATTGTGCGTACACGGTCGGAAAGGGATATAGATACAATTTGGTCAACATTTTTTTCTAAAAAAAAATTTGTCACAATTTTATTTCTATAAAAAATTTTGTCACAATTTTATTTCTATAGAAAATTTTGTCAAAATTTTATTTCGATAAAAAAAAACATAAAATTCAAAATTTTATGCATACGGAAAATTTTTCAAAATTTTAGTTCTGCTGCTGAAAAGACTGAAACGATCACAGGATCTTTCTATCGAAAAATTTTCAAAGTTTTATTCAAATAGATTTTTTTTTTTAATTTTATTCCTATGAATTTTTTTTTTCAAAATTTTAGTTCTACTGCTGAGAAGACTGAAACGATCATAGGATCTTTTTATCGAAATCAGTTGATGTATTTGAGACAAGCATTGTGTGATAAACGAACACAATATTTGGTAGGCATGACATGGTGATTTTGGAAACACTCAAATTGGAAGTCTTACCTCAACCGCTGTATAACCCAGATATTGTTGCTTCCAATTACCACTTGTTCCGATTGATATCGCATGACTTGCCTGAACAATTTCGTGATTTCGTTCATATAAGGAAGCCCAAAATTCGGTCGATTGTCAAAGACGAGTGGTTTTTTCATCGCGGTATACTTTTGTTGCCAGAAATGTGGAAGAAGTAGTACCTAGCGATGGACAATACTGCGACTGATGCGTCTGTAAATTTTTTATTTTTTTGGAATAAATTCTCAAACATTTGAAAATCATCCAGCATGCGTTCTCATTCGATATATCTTAATTAATATGATGTGGATATACATCCACACAAATTATCTATATGAAAAATTGATGTCCCAAACATAATCATTAGCGTAGCTAGACAATTTTCCTAGGGGGGGGCTATAGCCCCCCCTAGCTAAAACTTTATAGACTGAACTTATAGGTGCAACTAATGTTTTATTTCATAAAATTGAAACTGATTCCTGAGGACCTGTTTATAGGTTGCTCCTGCTAAATTATCCCAGGACGTGTCCTTTGGGATGAGTCCAAGACGCGTCCTAAAATGTAAGTTTACTCCGCCAATGACAAACCCATGTTAAAGCGGACGGTCCATTCCATACGTTTTGATCAGAACTGGGACTGGTCCATACACACCAGGGACTAGTCCTGTACCAGTTCTGTGGTTGATCCATTTCCTGTAGGGTAGTTTTCCCAGCAAAAAATTGGGAGTTGTTCTAAAGGCACAACTTTAAAAGCACTTCCAAAAATGTCTTCACAAAGAAGTTAACTATTTTAACTACACAGGAAGATTTTTACTACATTTTTTTATATTTTAATGTGTAATTTTTTGCTTTCTTTTTTCAAATAGTTTAAAAAAAAGAGTAAGAATAAATAAAATGGTACAAATTTTGCAACAAAAATGCTAAATCCATTATTAAAAAATCGTTAATATATGAAAATATTCGAGGGAAAACGTTTCAAACAAGCGTTAGAATGCATTAAAAATCATAAAAAAGTATAAAAATTATTTATTTGGGAAAATATCATAAAATTTTTAATTCACATTCAAAACACTGAATTCGGATCACACCTTAAGAAGTGATGCAAATTCATTGCAACGGTTGTTGAAACGGTGGACATTCGTTCTATGACAAGTTCATTTTACATTCATCGCTTCTCCGCCAATTTTGTACCACTTCCAGACCCAAAAAGAAAATTTTCACTTCTTTTTTGGCGACGCTTTTTTGCAGCATTATTAAGATATTAATTTATGAAAGAATAGTTTTAATATCAATTAATATTTTTTATTCAATTAAATCATAAGTTCAACCACAGCTTTATTTCATAAATATCAGACTTCTACCACAACCCAAGTAATTCGATTGTGCATGAAAGTCTTTAGTGGAACTTTGTGCGTTGTACTATATACTCGTACAACGCACAAATTTTTATTATAATTTTTATAAAAATGTAAAATCGTAAATAGGTTTTCAAATTCTGGGGGGGGGGCTAAAATTTTTCTGGGGGGGTCTAAGCCCCCTCCCCAGAGGCCTTCCTACGCTTATGAACATAATATAATTTAACATATTTGTCTTGACAATTTAATTTTAATATTGCACTTAAAAATATTTTGTTAAAAAATTGAGCCCGAAGGTTAGGTATATCGGCAGGGTGCTATTTTACACTCACTTATGGTGATTTCGTTTGGGGAAAAAAGTGTTGCATACAAATGGTACAACATATTATGGTGTTACCACAGTGTTGCCGAAACCCCTTGCAATGACAACACCGTTTGCGTGTGAAAACGAACAAAAAAGGTGCAACACTGATATAAAATCAAAGAAATTGGGCGGAAATATTTCGATTATTATTAACAACTATTATTGGAATCTCGACTAACAAGCAAGTTTTTCTCGAACTAAAGGAAATTGTTAAAACTTTTGTTTTTATATATATTTAATGATCTTACTTCTACTTCAGAGTACAAATTAATTACATCCTCAAAAAAGTTTTTAACTCGCCGTTGGTCATTTCGTCCAAGCAATGATGTTGTAACTTCTTCATCGTCGTCAGAAGAACTACTCTCCAATAGCGCATCTACAATGGTGTTGGCCAAAAAAAAAAACGCATTTGCTTTTTCCATTTTGCTATTATATTAAAAATATTTAATATCGTATTTTGTTGTCGCGGCACTAGACAATTGATATGCTTCTTCATGGTAAATTAATCAGCTGTGTTGAAGAAATTGAATAGCAACCACAATACACGCGTCACGCACTTTCTTTTGTATTTGCAACAACGCTATTATTTAGGTCGAAGAATAAAAGCGTCTTCAACATCTGATTGAAAGTGTAACCATCTGCACCGTAGACCAGCTACGGTGTAAAATTGGTTGCACTTTTGCTCTTGTGATGGGTAACACCTCGTCAATCCAACGTGCACATTTTGGGTAGGCTGCACTAAATTTTCCAATCGAACAAAAATTTTTGATTTATTGGGTTAAGTTGTAAAATATGCAACGTATATATAAATTTTGCATCTCCTGCACTAAAGATATCAATAAACCGTAAGCCATAAGGTTCACAATGTAAATGGAATTTCCAAAATGAATATTTCATAATGACAATGAGAATATTTTGTTACCATTAAATGTGAATGGGACTCGGCCAAGTGCTCTTCTCTACTCAGAATATTGTGAAGAACAATAAAATCAATTCCATTGATAATCTATTATCCATAATTGTTTTTATTTACTGGATGCCATCCCCCATAAATATTCAATTATAGTAACCAAAGAAACTGTAACTGTTATTAAAGAAATAAGTGAAGAATTATGGTAATGGTTATGGTGATGATAATGTCTGGTACCTTGCGTATCCAATTACTATGTTTCCATAGCCGACTCCTAATTTAATTTGCAGTCAATTTCGATAAGGCACACGTGCTGAATGACAAGGATAAAAGATTTTCCATGGTTGAATAAATTTTCATGAAAGATGAGCAAGCGTCTAAGAAGTTATTAATAAATGTGGATGAAACTCATATTTTTAAAATATTTTTTGATGTTAAGGTAATAAATGAAAATATGCCATACAAACTACTATATTTAGATATCTTAAATGAAATTTCTGCTATGAGTGTAATTTGCAATTTGAACCAAATCTTGTTTGGTCAGTTGTAAAATGTGGGTGTTGAGACTATAATTAACCAACACGAGTGATATATGAAAGTGGGATCGACATCGCACGGACGAAAAAGACTGTTTATCATATGTTTGGGTGTAAAAATTATATGTTTGGAACTCAAATTTTTAAACACAATATTTTTAAGTGCAAGCATATAATGTTCATAAACTAGCATAACATGTTTGGGACATAAAATGTTTGTCAATATAATATGCTTGGATGCAAACATATATTCATTTAGAAATAGACTATAAACATATATGTGTTTAGAAAGAGAGACATAAAGTGTATGCTGGAAGTAAAATAATGAAAGTAACCAATTGGCGCCTTAAAAATATATATACACAAAGAAATTTTCATTAAATATTGGAAAAATACTATGTATAATATAAATAATATAATAATATAATATAATATAAACAAGTACAAATTTACAAATTTGGAGTAAAACATATATATGTTGTGATATAAGACTTCGCCAAAAATTGTATATGCTTAAGTAAAAATATTAAAATGAGTATTCGGAGAGAAAATTCATTCGGAACCAAGAGAAAAGACATTTGAAAAAAGAGCATGAGTTTTGTTTATCATTTGCGCATTACGGGCACAATTTTTTTGTTTCGCCAAAACAAATCGGAACGTAGGACGAGTAAGTCAAAATATTCAAACAAAGTTAATAAAAGGGTTCTTCATAAAAACTAACGAAAGGGCACTATACACTGAAAAAAAGCATGCCCGGTTCCAAAGATTGTGTCTCTACTTTAACAATTTTTTTTTCAAGTAAAAAACGTCTTTAAAACATGTTCTATTTTTTAACGATTTTTGCTTTGTAGTCAAGACAATTTCATTAATTTTGAAGAATTTTTCTGAATTATTAAAGACAAGTTGACCTTAGTCCAAAAATTTGTTCTTTCATGTTATGATACCCATTTTCAAGTCAAATTATAAGGACACCACGACTTCATTGAAAAGTTTATCGACTTTTGGACAAGGAAAAAATCTTTATATTAGAGAAATGCGTCTTCTAAGCTAAGCAAAATTTGTTTTCTTATTTTAGGGACATGAAATCTTTGGCCTTACGACAATATTTTTTTCAGTGTACTCTTTTTAAGAGTTGTGACAGTAAAATGAAAACATTGGGAAACAGTGAAAAATTAAACAGTAAGATCTATAAAAACAAAGTTTAGTTCCTCTTTATTAATAAGTAGTCTAAGAGGAGTTGACGGATACTTTCGAAAATAAAAGCGGACATTGAGTTCGAGTTTTGTCACTAAAATTATTTCTCATTTTAGCGGCAAAACTCGAATCGGTAAAACCAGAATAACATTATAACTTTTTTCGGCAAATTGTATTATAACTTGGTGGGGAATGATTGAATAAGTTTATTTTCTTTAAAATAAATTATTAAAGAAAACAAACAATTTTTTCACATCTAAATAAATTTATGTGTGGTTATAAAATTATTGTTTAGAATTTAAATATACAAACACCTTTTTTTGTTACATAATTTTTATGTTTGCAATAAAAAACAAGTAAGGAAAGTCTAAAGTCGGGCGGTGCCGACTATATTATACCCTGCACCACTTTGTAGACCTAAATTTTCGATACCATATCACATCCGTAAAATGTGTTGGGGGCTATATATAAAGCTTTGTCCCAAATACATACATTTAAATATCACTCGATCTGGAAGAATTTGATAGACTTCTACAAAATCTAAAGTCTCAAAATTTAAGTCGGCTAATGCACTAGGGTGGAACACAATGTTAGTAAAAAAAAGTATATACGGCCGTAAGTTCGGCCAGGCCGAAGCTTATGTACCCTCCATCATGGATTGCGTAGAAACTTCTTCTAAACACTGCCATCCAGAATCGAATTACTTAAGTTGCGGTAACGCTTGCCGATGGCAAGGTAACTTAAAACCTCCTAACACCATCTTCTAAATTGTATGTAAGTCCATGCGTGGTATGTATTAAATCAAAAAAGATCGATCCAATACGTATATAATTCAGTTTGACAAAGTAGACATAAAATTTTGACAAAATTTTCTACAGAAATAAAATTTTAACAAAATTTTCTATAGAAATAAAATTTTCACAAAATTTTCTATAGAAATAAAAATTTTGACAAAATAAAATAAATAACATTTTAACAAAATTTTCTATCGAAATAAAATTTTGACAAAATTTTCTATAGATATAAAATTTTGACAATGATGAAAATTTGATTATGAACCGAATAAAATTTTAACAAAATCTATAGAAATAAAATTTTGACAAAATTTTCTATAGAAATAAAATTTTGACAAAATTTTCTATAGAAATAAAATTTTGACAAAATTTTCTATAGAAATAAAATTTTGACAAAATTTTCTATAGAAATAAAAATTTTCACAAAATTTTCTATAGAAATAAAAATTTTGAACAAAATTTTCTATCGAAATAAAATTTTGACAAAATATTCTATAGAAATAAAATCTTGGTAGGTTATTTTTGGCTCGAGTGGCAACCATGATTATGAACCGAATAAAATTTGAACAAAATTTTCTATAGAAATAAAATTTTGACAATGATGAAAATTTTATTATGAACCGAATAAAATTTTAACAAAATTTTCTCTAGAAATAAAATTTTGACAAAATTGTCTATAGAAATAAAATTTTGGTAGATTATTTTTGGCTCTAGTGGCAACCATGATTATGAACCGATATGGACCAATTTTTGTGTGATTGGACCAATTTTGGTATGGTTGTTAGCGACCATATACTAACACCACGTTCCTAATTTGAACCGGATCGGATGAATTTTGCTCCTCCAAGAGGCTCCGGAGTTCAAATCTGGAGAACGTTTTATATGGGGGCTATATATAATTATGGACCGATATGGACCAATTCTGGCACGGTTGTTAAAGATCATATACTAACACCATGTTCCAAATTACAACCGGATTGGATAAAATTTGCTTCTCTTGGAGACTTCGCAAGCCAAATCTGGGGATCGGTTCATATCGGGGCTATATATAATTATGGACCGATGTGGACCAATTTTTGCATGATTGTTAGAGACCATATACCAACACCATGTACCAAATTTCAGCCGAATCGGATGAAATACGCTTCTCTTTGAGGCTCCACAAGCCAAATCTGGGATCGGTTTATATGGGGGCTATATATAATTAAGGACCGATATGGACCAATTTTTGCATGGTTGTTAGAGACCATATACCAACATCATGTACCAAATTTCAGCCGGATCGGGTGAAATTTGCTTCTCTTTTAGGCTCCGCAAGCAAAATCTGATGGGGGCTATATATAATTATGGACCGATGTGGACCAATTTTTGCATGGTTGTTAGAGACAATATACCAAAACCATATACCAAATTTCAGCCGGATCGGATGAAATATGCTTCTGTTAGAGGCTCCACAAGCCAAATCTGAGGGTCCCTTTATATGGGGGCTATACGTAAAAGTGGACCGATATGGCCCATTTTCAATACCATCCGACCTACATCGATAACAACTACTTGTGCCAAGTTTCAAGTCGATAGCTTGTTTCGTTCGGAAGTTAGCGTGATTTCAACAGACGGACGGACGGACATGCTTAGATCGACTCAGAATTTCACCACGACCCAGAATATATATACTTTATGGGATCTTAGAGCTATATTTCGATGTGTTACAAACGGAATGACAAAGTTAATATACCCCCATCCTATGATGGAGGGTATAAATATGGGAAACATTTAAATCTGAAGCAATTTTAAGGAATTTTCGCAAAAGTTTATTTATGATTTATCGCTCGATATATATGTATTAGAAGTTTAGGAAAATTAGAGCCATTTTTACAACTTTTCGACTAAGCAGTGGCGATTTTACAAGGAAAATGTTGGTATTTTGACCATTTTTGTCGAAATCAGAAACACATATATATGAGAGCTATATCTAAATCTGAACCGATTTCAACCAAATTTGGCACGCATAGCTACAATGCTAATTCTACTCCCTGTGCAAAATTTCAACTAAATCGGAGTTAAAAATTGGCCTCTGTGGTCATATGAGTGTAAATCGGGCGAAAGCTATATATGGGAGCTATATCTAAATCTGAACCGATTTCAACCAAATTTGGCATGCATAGCTACAATGCTAATTATACTCCCTGTGCAAAATTTCAACTAAATCGGAGCAAAAAATTGGCCTCTGCGGGCAAATGAGTGTAAATCGGGCGAAAGCTATATATGGGAGCTATATCTAAATCTGAACCGATTTGGCTGATATTTTGCAAGTTTTTCGAGACTCATAAAATATTCGGATGTATGGAATTTTAGGAAGATCGGTTGATATACACGCCAATTATGACCAGATCGGTGAAAAATATATATGGCAGCTATATCTAAATCTGAACCGATTTTTTCCAAAATCAATAGGGATCGTCTTTGAGCCGAAACAGGACCCTATACCAAATTTTAGGACAATCGGACGAAAACTGTGAGCTGTACTTTGCACACAAAAATACATCAACAGACAGACAGACGGACAGACGGACATCGCTAAATCGACTCAGAATTTAATTCTAAGACGATCGGTATACTAAACGATAGGTCTCAGACTTTTCCTTCTTGGCGTTACATACAAATGCACAAACTTATTATACCCTGTACCACAGTAGTGGTGAAGGGTATAAATAATATATGATTTGTACTCAGTCCATTTCGTTTATATCAAGCACTGTTCTTTTCTGACTTTAAGTCTTTTATAAGACACACTTTACAGTTTCGTGGTAAAATTTTAATATAGTAGTATGTAATGTTGAACACCTTTTCGGGATATTCCGAACGTATCTGGAATATATGTAAAAAAAATAAAAAAAACTGGTGTCGGTCGAAGCAGGCATCGAACCCAGGACCCTACGTCCGCATGCAAGGCGGACGTACAAACCACTGCTCCACGTCGCCAACAAATGTATGTTTAACGATGTTATGTTGTTAAACAATGTTATGTTTGCATCGGCTCGTGGGCGCCGCAAGCTATGCTATACAAAATATAACTTATAACGATAATTATCTCTTGATGACCATAACAGCTACGTAGCCCAGTGGTTAGTGTGCTGGCTTTCAAACTGTGTGGTTCGCTGTTCGAATCCCCGTCCGGCAAAAGGTAAAATTTTAAAAAATTATAAAATTGAATAATTTCTTCTACAATGTTTGTACTACACAAAAAGGTGCTAAGAACTAAAAAAAAAACTCGTGGAAGTGAGAAAGATGTGGGGGAATATACAATTAAGCAGAAAAAAATTTTTGAGCACAATCTTCTGTGGGAGAAAATTCTTCTAAGCATATAATATTTTTGGGTTCAAACTGTTTCCAAACATATTATATGTTCACATAAAACTATATGTTCCAAAAAACTATATGTTAGTTTTTTTGGAAGACAACATTATTGAATTTGGATGGAAAAATACATAATGTTTGGAACTTACACTACCCAAACATACTATATTGTTTAGACCAAGATGCTTTCAAACATATTATATATTGGAAGAAATCAAATATATAAATGTTTGGGCAATACCCAAAAATGTATATGCTTGAAGCAAAATGTGTTTGGGAGTATATGTTACAGAAGCGATTTTTTGTTTTGAGGGTGTAGACGCCAGACAAAGCATACTCAATTTCCCCCACTTGTGCTTTGGAACAATACCGTCTACTGCTCCCCTATTAACAATCGCCATTACAAGACTGTTTTTGCAACTGAGGAAAACGATCTTTGATCCCTTTTAGAAGATGGCAGTTCATCCGGCGATCTTTCCCTCTTTCCAGCTTCAAGAATTCCTTGGGCCCGTTTTAAGGAATTGCTTTGCTTAGTCGACAACGTGCCTGGGTCGACTGATCCTAATTTCTTTAGCATAAGCAAGGCGTTCCTTAAATCTCTTTCTGGAGGGATTACCTCTTTTTAATGCGTTACCTTAGGGAAGGTTCGATGGTTACTTGTGTAAATTTGTTGCTTGTGTAAAATTTCGTTTTGGAGGAACGAATTATTTTTTATAAGAAAATTATTATATCTAAAGGCAACATAATTAAATCAATAAATTATTTGAAAGTGCTGAGGGAATCTAATTAATTTGGAATTTGTTTAATTGAATTCCAATTAACTATTGATATAGCGAAAACATTATTAATTCAAATACAATTTACAAAGTAGAATTTCAATATCCTGCCCTTAACTAAAACTGCCAGAAGACGTCGTCATCTCCCTTATTTATATTTAGCCATTTACTATAACACTACAATGCAGGCTCCATTTATTCCTTCCAACATACTTGGTATTTCTGAGCTATCCTTGTAGGTTTTTTTTTATTGCAGGTTTCCTATCGAATGAATTATGTTCTTTGCCTTGGGTGAAGGTATAAACGATGTCGCCAAATAGCATCCATTTGATGCGATTGTAACGAAATGCATTGTAGCTCGTAAATCTTTAAAACTCTGCAACTCTTTACTTTCAATCAAGGCAATAGAGTTGACATCTGACTACGCGAGGTTATTTATGAATGTTGTAGTCAACAAATGGAATTGTACTCTTCTCAACAACACTGGTGTCATGCTGACTATCTTTTTGATTCTATGGAAGAAAATATTTCTTATTTTGGTCTTTTCCAACCATCAAGAATGATGGGAATGTGCACATGAAGGACGTGAAGAACATTCACAAGTGACATAAACGAACAATATCAACAACAACAACATTGCCTTCATCATATTTTCAAGGACATATCCGATTCAAAAGCGAAATTTTTTCAATATTTAAACTTGTGGTAGTTGTGAATTCACTATAGGTTATGGTGGATAAACCACGTTTAAGCCACTTGTGTTAAGATAGTTATTTATAGTCAAGTGTTATTCCATAGCTACTATGACAGTAATATGACTTGAAAATTGTATGCGAAGTTGTTGGCAGGTTGTAAGGAGTTTTTCAATTCTGGATACAATTTGGGTCGTTTAAAATGTGATTGAGAGATTGGAAACTCTGTGTTTATAATTAAGAAATTTGTCCTCAAATGTCATGAGATATTTAAGGACGACTTAACACATTTAACCCTTAAATGCGCACTGTATCTTTTAAGATACAACCAGAAAAAGTTCTTACGTCTTAAAATTTTGAGCGAATTCTATGAAATCAAGTTTGTTATAATTAGTACATTCTAGCGCTATTTCTAAAAATATGTTTTTTCGCAAATTTTTTTCTACTTCTAAGTAATCTGCAGTCACAACTAAAAATACAATTTTGACCAAAAACTGAAAGTTAAATAATATTTACGAGAGATGTAATATTGGTAAAAAAAAGCTGTGCAGTGTAAACATATCTCATTTCTCAACTAAAATCAAATTGTTTATTTGTAAAGATGAGGCTGGAAAAAATCCCAGCGAAACGTTGGATGAAAATAATGGAATAATTCAATATTTGTTTTGTTCGCATTCAAAAACGACCTTCAAAGCCCAGAGAAAATATATACAGAGAAGTGAAAAATTTAGTTTAATTCGCACCGTATTTTTTACGATAGAACCACTATTTTTCCAAAAAAAACTAATTATTTTTTTTTAAATGTGGTATGCACATGTCATTTATTTACCATTTTGCATATTATATTTTTTTCGGAGGAATCTGTAATCTTGTGAATTTAAGGGTTAAATTTTTATTCACGTATAGCGCTACCACCATAGTACCATCGCCAATATTTTTCATTTAAAATCTTTGTGAATAAAATGTCATAAAATATTAATAACAATTTTCATTTATTATTCATTTACTATAATTACAAATTGTAATAAAATTATTTATATTAATTTTGTTATCTGAAGCCACTTATGTTAGTGGTCGATTTATATAAGTTACAATAGGTTTCTAATTAGTTAGTTAGGTTACAATAGGTAACTACAATAGGTTACTAAATTATTTCGTTTTTTTTTTCTTCAATCAAACAAAGCCAATACATATGGTAGCAGAGCTTTTAATGCCGTAATTTCGGAGATTGAACAACTTAAAATTAATGTCGCCCAAAACCACTTTTATTAGGTTATCCGACAGGTATAAATGCGGAAAATCCATTAGTAATAGAAATAGGTAATAGCCTAACCATCACAATAAAGGTAGCAATATTTCTTCATGTGTGTTAAACTCAAAATAAAAGAGCAAAGCAAAATAAACTTTTTTTTTTGTACACTCAAAAAAGTGAATTCTCCATTTCACTAAAGCCAATTTAGCTTTATTTTTATTAATGGAATTATTATATATGGATAACGTTTCCTTTACTCTAATATTTTTTTGCGTACGTTAGTTAAATGAACTAAAAACGGGGAAAAATTATAAACAAAAATTAAGGACAATTTTTAACTCCAATTTTTTCTTTCAAACTACAAAATTTTCTTTAACAAGTGACAAAAAAAAAAAATAATTATGTATAATAAATTTTCTTGAATTTGTTGAAAAATGTACTTATTTTTGTAATATCGGCGTGATGCCAGCATTTGTAATACTGTTTAGTTAAAATTTTCTAAATATATTAAAAATTTTCTAAAATTAGCTAAATGGTTTCTTCCTGGGGGGTTCACTGTTTTTTCAGTGTAGAGTCAGAAAGGGTAGATCGACTCAGGGTCTACTTCTGAGTTGATTAACAGATCAAAGCTGTTATAACATTGGGGTATATATTAGTTTTGCCCTCAGAAAAAATGAAGTCAATTTGTTATAGTCGATTTAACTTTAATTTATGTTAGGTCATGAAATTTAGTTGCTTTTAGCAGAATTTTGCCAAGTATGAGAAAATTTTCCGTATTTCATTTATTTTGTTTTTTTTTTTGCTAAAAACGTGGCCAAATTTTTTACTTTTTACAATTTTAATTAATTTGAAAATAGTTGATATTTTCCAAAAATGGGTACAGTTTACTTAAATTGCATCCATAAGTTTCTGAAATGATTTTTATTTATTTTTAACTCCAATTATATACGGCTGTAAGTTCGGCCAAGCCGAAGCTTATGTACCCTCCACTATGGATTGCGTAGAAACAAATCTGGGGATCGGTTTATATGGGGGCTATATATAATTATGGACCGATGTAGACCAATTTTTGCATGGTTGTTAGAGACCATATACCAAAACTTTGTACCAAATTTCAGCCGGATCGGATGAAATTTGCTTCTCTTTGAGGCTCCGCAAGCCAAATCTGGGGAACGGTTTATATGGGGGCTATATATAATTATGGACCGATGTGGACCAATTTTTGCATGGTTGGTAGAGACCATATACCAACACCATGTACCAAATTTCAGCAGGATCGCATGAAATTTACTTCTCTTTGAGGCTCCGCAAGCCAAATCTGGCGATCGGTTTAGATTAGGTTAGGTTATGTGGCAGCCCGATGTATCAGGCTCACTTAGACTATTCAGTCCATTGTGATACCACAGTGGTGAACTTCTCTCTTGTCACTGAGTACTGCCCGATTCCATGTTAAGCTCAATGATAGCCGAGTCCGAACGGCGTTCCACATTCCAGTGAAACCACTTAGAGAAGCTTTGAAACCCTCAGAAATGTAACCAGCATTACTGAGGTGGGATAATCCACCGCTGAAAAACTTTTTGGTGTTCGGTCGAAGCAGGAATCGAACCCACGACCTTGTGTATGCAAGGCGGGCATGCTAACCATTGCACCACGGTGGCTCCCGGTTTATATGGGGCTATATATAATTATAGACCGATGTAGACCAATTTTTGCATGGTTGTTAGAGACCATATACCAAAACCGTGTACCAAATTTCAGCCGGATCGGATGAAATAGGCTTCTCTTTGAGGCTCCGCAAGCCAAATCTGGCGATCGGTTTATATGGTGGCTATATATAATTATGGACCGATGTGGACCAATTTTTGCAATATACCAACACCATGTACAAAATTTCAGCCGGATCGGATGAAATATGCTTCTCGTAGAGGCTCCGCAAGCCAAATCTGAGGGTCCGTTTATATGGGGACTATACCTAAAAGTGGACCGATATGGCCCATTTGCAATACCATCCGACCTACATCAATAACAACTATTTGTGCCAAGTTTCGATAGCTTGTTTCGTTCGGAAATTAGCGTGATTTCAACGGACGGACGGACATGCTTAGATCGACTCAGAATTTCATCACGACCCAGAAGATATATATACTTTATGGGATCTTAGAGCAATACTTCGATGTGTTACAAACGGAATTATATAGTTAATATACCCCCCATCCTATGGTGGAGGGTATAAAAATTAAATAAACCATAATCTTCTTTCATGGCGGGTTCACTTTTTTCTGGGAGTCATTCCCGTAAAAAAGTAAACGCCTCGAAATCAGTTTCTTAAAGAACTGTACTCCACATTATGAGATTTCTACAAAGCATTGTTAAAACCAGGAAAATTTAATGACCTGTTGTATTTTTCAACTGCGATTCTCAAGAAGAAAATCATTGGCACCGAATAATGACCGTGTTAACCACACAGTAGTTCATTCTTACTTTTGTTTTTGGGAAAAAGGAAAATTTCATTGGGCTGTGAAATTTTTCGAAAAAAAAAAATAATAAAATTTAACTACAGACAAATATTTCTTTTTCAATATAAATAAGTTAAATTTAGCTTTAGTTTAACTACAGATGATGTACGGATGTAACACATCGAAATTCTGAGCCGATCTAGCAAAGTCCTCTAACAGCCATGCAAAAATTAGTCCATATCGGTCCGTAATTATATATAGTCTCCATATAAACCGATCCCCAGATTTTACTTCTTGAACCATCTGGAAAAGCAAATATCACCCGATCCGGTTGAAATTTGATGCGTGATGTCAGTAATAATTGTAAATATATAGCCCAAATATAAACCGACCCCCAAACGTGACTTCTGAAATTAGGCTCTCTAATTACCTTTCGAAAATAAATTTAATTTGATTAAAAAGTTAATTGTATCAGTTGCCTGTTTAATTGAACACGTTGCCAGTTTCAATTAATTTAGGTAAATATATATGTGATAATTTTGTAATATTTCTTACATTTTGTGACTTGTGAACATTCTGAAATCTACAAACTACAAATTTGTAGCACAGTGCAATAACACTAGACACTGATAGTAAATGGCAAATTGTTGAAAAAATATATTGATATAAAAACATATTTAAAATTCAAATACAATTAATTATATAAATTCTTCACACTTCCATGACGTTCTCCTCCCAGACCATGATTAAGTAAAAATGTTTGCACAAAAAAAATCATTTCATTCAAACATTTTGAAAAATTCATAAGATTTTATGGGATTGGCATCTATGGTTCACAAAGTTGTTCACAATTACCAACAATAGGATTTACAATTAATTCACACTTCAATCATAAACACGTTCAACGTAGAACTGTTGGCCAGATGAAAGGAGAGAGCGAAAACAAGAAGTGATACCAATTTGTGAAAAAAAATTAAATGGTATAAATGCAAAGTGACTTAACTTTACCTGCACAAGTTTTCGGTCTATGTCCAGAGAGGAGTCTAATATTTCAATTTTTATACCCTCCACGATAGGATGGGGGTATATTGACTTTGTCATTCCGTTTGTAACACATCGAAATATTGCTCTAAGACCCCATAAAGTATATATATTCTGGGTCGTGGTGAAATTCTGAGTCGATCTGAGCATGTCCGTCCGTCCGTCTTTTGAAATCACGCTAACTTCCGAACGAAACAAGCTATCGACTTGAAACTTGGCACAAGTAGTTGTTATTGATGTACGTCGGATTATATTGAAAATGGGCCATATCGGTCCACTTTTACGTATAGCCCCCATATAAACGGACCCCCAAATTTGGCTTGCGATTGCTCTAAGAGAAGCAAATTTCATCCGATCCGTCTGAAATTTGGTACATGGTGTTAGTATATGGTCTCTACTGACCATGCAAAAATTGGTCCACATCGGCCCATAATTATATATAGCCCCCATATAAACCGATCCCAAGTTTTGACTTCCGGAGCCCCTTAGAGGAGCAAACGTCATCCGATCCGTTTGAAATTTGGTCCGTGGTGTTAGTATATTGTCTCTAACAACCATGCCAAAATTGGTCCATAAGGGCCCATAATTATATATAGCCCCCATATAAGCCGATCCCCAGATTTGACCTCCGGAGCCTCTTAGAAGAGCAAAATTCATCCGATTCGGTTGAAATTTGGTACGTGGTGTTAGTATATGGTCTCTAACAACCATGCACGAATTGATCCATATCGGCCCATAATTATATATAGCCCCCATATAAATCGATCCCCAGATTTGTCCTCCGGAGCCTCTTGGAGGAGAAAAATTCATCCGATCCGGTTGAAATTTGGAACGTGGTGTTAGAATGTGGTCTTCAACAAACACGCAAGAATTGCTCCATATCGATCCATAATTATATATAGCCCCCATATATACCGATCCCCAGATTTGATCTCCGGAGCCTCTTAGAGGAGCAAAATTCATCCGATCCGGTTGAAATTTGCAACGTTGTGTTAGTATAAGGCCGCTAATAACCATGCCAAAATTTGTTCATATCGTTCTATAGTTATATATAGGCGATCCCCAATCACACAAAAATTGGTCCTTATCGGTTCATAATCATGGTTGCCACTCGAGCCAAAAATAATCTACCAAAATTTTATTTTTATAGAAAACATTGTCAAAATTTTATTTCTATAGAAAATTTTGTCAAAATTTTATTTCTATGGAAAATTTTGTCAGAATTTTATTTCTATAGAAAATTTTATCCAAATTTTGTTTCTATAAAAAATTTTTTCCAAATTTTACTTCTATAGAAAATGTTGTCAAAATTTTATTTCTATAGAAACTTTAAACTTAATTATATACGTATTTAATCGGCCTTTTTTAGTTTAATATATACCACGTATGGACAATGTGGTATATATTACGGTGTTAGGAAGTTTTAAGATACATTGCCATCGGCAAGTGTTACCGCAACCCAATAATTCGATTGTGGATGACAGTCTTCAGTAGAAGTTTCTACGCAATCCATGGTGGAGGGTACATAAGCTTCGGCCTGGCCGAACTTACGGCCGTATATACTTGTTTTTACTCAATTCCGATTTTTACCTCGAAAATGACGATATTAGCTTCGTTTTTTAAACTCATAGTTTAGGGAATTAAACTTTTTAAATTTTGAAGAAATTTTATTTTAATATTATTTGCGTTGTCGATTTTTGACGATATTTTTAATGCAAGTGCCGATTATGACAATTGTTCTTGACATTTTATTGGCAACCCTTATTCTCGCCAATCTGTTTAGTAGTGAAGTCAGATGCTCTAAAAACAAATTGTGTTGGCATTTAGAGCGAAGTATGTATGATTGTAATAAGAAAAGACAATAGATTAGATGTCCTATTTTAAACCATGCAAAAAACCAATCAATTTTTACCATATGAAATCTGAATTTTTACTATGAATTGTGTTGAGACGCAATTTTATACGATTTTCTTAAAATCTGAAATCAACTAGTTTTTAATCCATGAAGCCACCTCAGTAATGCTGATGACATTTCTGAGGGTTTCAAAGCTTCTCTAAGTGGTTTCACTGCAATGTGGAACGCCGTTCGGACTCGGCTATTAAAAAGAGGTCCCTTGTCATTGAGCTTAACATGGAATCGGGCAGCACTCAGTGATAAGAGAGAAGTTCACCAATGTGGTATCACAATGTACTGAATAGTCTAAGTGAGCCTGATACATCGGGCTGCCACCTAACCTAATCCATGAAAATCGGCGTTAAATATGATTTATATCGGTTCATATTTTGATATGGCTTCCATATACACCGTTCACTCGATTTGACTTCGAATTGCTTGAAACTGGAGGCAAATTTGTCCTATTTTATTACTGTGGTAGAAATATACAGTTGTCAGCGTTAATCATTCGATTTTCTTACACGTTCAGGCGAGAAGTTTAAGATTTCTCTAGAACTCAAGCTAAAACGGTTCTTACGGCTCCAAAGCAGTCTCCCAGATATTTTCTCGATAATATGTCGCATTAAATAGACCTCAGGATTGAAGAGACACCATTGGCAGTCACATCTGCTAATACCATCAATGGAAATGGAAAATTACTTCGGATGGCCCTTCGAAGGCACAAATTTTCAATCTTTCAATTGCTAAATTTTTGGGATGGTAATTTTCTTGTTCTTTGTTCTTTCGAGTCTAACTTCTTTAGTTTTGACAGACGATCGTTTTTTTTTCTTAATATGTGTTGCAACCTTTCAAACTGCACTGAAAAAACACGAACGCGATTTTTTGCTTGGCATAGAAGATGCATTTCTCTGATATAAAGTTTTCTTCCTTATCCAAAAGACCATAAACTTTTCTATAAATCCGTTTTGTTCTTATAATTAAGTGATTCGACTTCGATGGGTATCTTAATATGAAAGAAAATTTTGTTTCACCAACTTGTCTTTCATAATAGTGCAAAATTTTTCAAAATTAATGAAATTGTCTTTTTGCATCTTGACAACAAAGCAAAAAATCGTCTAAAAATAAGAGAAACATAGCATAATTTCTACACTGAAAAAAATATTGCCGTGAGGCCAAAGATTTCATGTCCTTAAAATAAAAATGCAAGTTTAGCTTAGCATAGAATACACATTCCTCTAATATAAAGTTTTTTTCCTTGTCCAAAAGTCGATAAACTTTTCAATGAAGTCGTATTGTCCTTATAATTAAGTGATGTGAATTAAAAATGAGCATCATAACATGAAAGAAAAAAATTTTGGGCTAAGGTCAACTTGACTTTAATTATTCAGAAAAATTCTTTAAAATTAATGAAATTGTCTTTAAATTTGTTATCTTTTTGCAACAAAGCAAAAAATCGTTAAAAAATAGGACATGTTTTTCAACACCTTATTTTAAAGACGTTTTTTACTTGAAACATAGCATAATTTCTACTGGAAGTCGAGTCTGAATTTGGAAAATAAAATTGTCGTTAACTCGTTTTTAAAGGACTTTGATAGCATATGAAGAATAAAGCTGAAAAAAAAGAAAAATTAAAATTTGCCTCCTAGAAGCAAGTACACAAAACCCAAATTTAAAAGAGAAATGTATCTTAAAAGTATCCTTACTTGAATTCTCCGCTTCTTTGGCTCGGAATCAATACCAAAATTGTTAAAGTAAAGACAAAATCTTTGGAATAGGACATGCTTTTTTCAGTGTACTTGAAGTCAATTCTGAATTTAAAAAATTAAGTTGTCGTTAACACGTTAATTGCACACGAAGAAAAAACAGAAAAAAGGGAATAAATTAAAATTTGCTACCTAGAATCAAGTACGAAAAATTTAAAGACATTTTTGTCTTAAAAGTTTCTTCACTTTGCATTTGCCACTAGCGCTGGCATTGAAATCTAAACATGATCCGCGTACCATTTGAGTTGTTGTTGCAGTTTTTTTAGACTGCCGTCATTGTATGGTTTGGCATTGCTACCAGTATCATTATGACGAATTAAAATGCGATGCACAAACATGTTTTTGTCTTTGAGGTGTTTGAGCTCGCCAACAATAGCCGGTAATGGGTTTCCAGCCAAATACCATATAACGCAATCACATTACAAGGCCTGACTTCCATCTAGAAAAAATTTTGTTCTTAAAAAATTCAGAAGCAAATCCTTTGGATGGCTTTTAAACAATATAATGAACTGTCAATAAAATATATATCCCATTGTCATTTCTATTCCGTCAGATACAACCATTATGAGCTTGTCATGTCAGCTATTCTATACAGCGCCATCATTAGCATATTGTTAGTTATCTTTGTTTGTATTTCAGATAGCCAAAAATTTGTGTCTTTATTAACACTTCTATTTATTCGAAAACTAATAAAAAATTCAAATAATTGTTCCTTTTCCCGTACGTTAACACCAGTCTGCTATTCCTAATAAACATTCGGTCTTCCGTTTCCAATCAAATAAAATATTTATAGCCTTCAAAAGTAATCATCTATGAATTGCAATGAAAAATTATGGATCGACGGACGAATGCCATCAATGTAGTTTACCATGTTATTGACGTTAATTTTGGATAAATCCTCATAAATATCGAGCACGTTTGTTATTTCATTTTTATAAGCGGCTATTAAAATATATTTCTATATATTCATGTTCATGAAAATGTAGAAAAATGTTCGATTATTTCAATAATGTGGTAAATTGTGTGGTCATATTGCAATATGCAATTTCTAATTTTTTTGATTAAATTCGGATTAGTGAATTTTAACATAAGCAAACTCGTACTAAATTCGTAATGTGATTTTATATTAAAATCACTAATTTTCTCGGTGAAAAAAAAACTAAATAAGAAATATCCGAATTTGTGATAGTCAATACCTACTTTATGATAATTCGTAGGAACCATACAAGATAAATGGTTTAGGGGACATTATGCGACATTTACATTAGCAGTTTATCTGTACAAAATGTCTCTGTTTGAAAAAAACATTGAATCACATTTGATTTTTTATATGTTAATATTGGGGATGAAATCACTCAAGCGATCTACGTACACAGAAAAAATTGAGAAGAAGAAATTGAGTTTTAAAAAATATTCAATTAAAAATGTAATTGATTAAAAAAAATTGTTTCAATTAAAACAAACATTAATAGTATCAATTAATTGTTTAATTGGATCAATTAATTTTTTAATTGATACTTTCATTTCTGCGATTGAAGACATTTCAATTAAAAAATTAATTGGATCAATTGATTTCGTGATTGAGTCGGAAAACTTTTTTTGTGTGTAGTAGGGACGATATGGAAAGACCAATGGAAATTTAAGTTGGAAGTCGAGTCTGAATTTGGAAAATAAAGTTGTCGTTAACTCATTTTTAAAGGACTTTGATAGCAGATGAAGAAAAAAAGCTGAAAAATTAAAATTTGCCTCCTAGAAACAAGTGCAGAAACCCCAAATTTAAAAGAGAAATGTATCCTAAAAATATCCTTACTTGTATTCTCCGCTTCTTTGGCTCGGAATCAATACCAAAGTTAAAGTAAAGTAAAGAAATTTAAGTTGACCGTAAGAGTGACTTTAATTCCGAATTTCTTGGTTACTTTAGTAAGACTTCTCGTTTTTTCAAGATCTAGACCATTTTACTTCACCCATCAACCAACAACAAAATCACTGTGCACATTTTGAGCAACATAAACTCTTCCAGTGCTTATAGATAATTAATAATTTCTATTAGCCATTACTCATAATAAAAACGTCTGTCAGAGATGATATCCTTGATTGGTATCACAGTACGAATGACTTTACAATGAAATATTCTCTCACATTTTTGGTGAAATATTTTGAACAAAGCCAGCTTAATTGCTTTTGCAGAGAAACAGGCATAGGAAATTGTATGGTATAACAGCAAGAGCTCTCTGTTAGTGTGCATCATAGACTATAGACTTTAGATAGATGAGCCATGAGTGTCAAACTATTTTTGACAGTTCCGAAGATTAAGAATAAACGAGAAAAATAAGAGCACGCTTACAATCTCTTTCGTTTTCCTTTTTGTAGTTTGCCAATTTTACACAAAATTAGAACGTTTATGATGCAACAGAGGATTTATAAATAAATTAATATATTAAAAGTTCATATTTGAACAAAAAATTGTGACCAAAATCGCGAAAATACGAAATTTAATTTTGAGCAGCATTGCTCTTTACGAACAACACAAAAGCAAATGCACGAAAATTAATGTTTGGGACTGACTCTTTACGAAAAAATCAAAACGAAATGTCAGAAAATTAATTTTTGGAACTGACACATTTTTTTTAAAGAGAATAGTGGATCATCTATGTATTAAAGGGTCTATGGTGTGCATTAACTGTGAGAGAAACAATAGAGGAGAAACGAAAAACTCACTCAAACATTGATGTCAAAGTAATTGACCCAAGTAATTTCATTTCAGAAGACTTCTGCCATGTACATAATCACCCTCCTCTTCTCTTACAGTTGGTATTACTCTTAATGTGTTTGTTGTTATGTTTTAGCTTGTAACAATTCTCATTTAGCTATTCTAACGCCTCTGTACTCAACGCCCACAATGTGAGTATAGAGTTTATTGTAAGTTCATGGCCCGAGAGGTTGTAAGGATGTTTAAGCTTTGGCTTGCACTTTAATTTGAAAATAGTCATGGTAAATGGCAACTACTACACCCAACAGGAAAAAGCGATGTTGTACAGGCGTTATAAAGGGCCCTATTTATACCCTTTATAACACACATAAATGCAAAATAACATTGCGTGGCATTGGGGGAAATTTGCTTTAGGTAAGTTTTTCTAAATAAATTTCTTAAAAGATATTAAGAAAAATAAAAATATATTTTTTTGAGTTTTTTTTTGCTAATATTTGTGAGAACAAACACGTTTTTATACCCACCATCATAGGATGAGGGGCATAATGTGATTGCCATTGTACCTTTAACATATCGAAATATCGAATTTAGACCATATAAATTATATATATTCTTGATCAGAAAGAAATCTAAAACGATTTAACGATGTTCATCTGTCTGTCTCTTGAACTACGTTACAGCTGCAAATAATAAAATGGCTGTGCTGGAAATTTGATTTTTTCTACGATTCCCAAAAATAGTAAGAATGAATTACTGTATGGTTAAAATGGTCATGATTTGGCACCAATGATTTTAATTTTGTAAATTGCAGTTAAAAGTACACCAGAGCAATAATTTAAATGGTGATACGGTCAAAATTTGGTCAATATAAACTTGACGTATTTCTTTCAATTTTGCATTTAAAAGAACACCCCTCATTTTGAAGGTGTGTATGTGTGTGCTCCTATTTTGATTTTGGAATTCACTCTTCAGTTGTCAAAATGCCGTCCAAGCAAGAAGAGCAGCGTATCAAAATTTTGCTCGCGCATCGCGAAAATCCGAGCTACTCGCACGCAAAGCCGGCAAAATCGCTAAAAGTTGTCAAATCAACCGTTACAAATGTAATTAAAGTGTTTGGGGAACGTTTGTCGACAGCCAGGAAGTCTGGATCGGGGGGAAATCGAAAACCGGAAGCCGCTGAAACGACAAAGAGAGTTGCCGGTAGTTTCAAGCGAAACCCTAACCTCTCTCTCCGAGATGCCGCAAATAAGCTGGGTGTATCGTCTACAACCGTGCATCGAGCCAAAAAACGAGCCGGACTATCGACTTACAAGAAGGTAGTGACTCCAAATCGCGATGATAAACAAAATTCGACGGCCAAAGCGCGATCCCGGAAGCTGTACACGACGATGCTGACGAAGTTTGACTGCGTGGTAATGGAAGACGAAACCTACGTCAAAGCCGACTACAAGCAGCTTCCGGGACAGGAGTTTTATACGGCAAAAGGAAGGGGAAAGGTAGCATATATTTTCAAGCACATAAAACTGTCAAAGTTCGCAAAGAAATATCTGGTTTGGCAAGCCATCTGTACCTGTGGCTTGAAAAGCAGCATTTTCATAGCTTCCGGGACTGTCAAATAAGATATTTACGTGAAAGAGTGATTGAATAAACGTCTGCTGCCTTTCCTGAAGAAACACGGTTGTTCCGTACTGTTTTGGCAGGATTTGGCATCTTGCCATTACGGTAAAAAGGCCATGGAGTGGTACGCCGCCAACAACGTGCAGGTGGTTCCCAAGGACAAGAACCCTCCCAACACGCCAGAGTTCCGGCCAATTGAGAAATACTGGGCTAATGTCAAGCGGAACCTAAAGAAGACCAAAAAAACTGCTAAGGACGAGCAGCAGTTCAAGGCAAACTGGCTTTCTGCGGCGAAGGAGATGGAAAAATCTGATGGCAGGTGTCAAGCGTGAGGCCCGGCAATTCGGATTTGGAAAAGCGAAAGCCTAACTGAATATTTTTCCTGAATTGTATACTAATTGAACTTGAAAAAGAAATTTAATTTGATTTTTTAAATAAACGATTTCACCGATTTACACGCGTTTTCCCTTGACCAAATTTTGACCGTATCACCCTTTACCTGGTTTTAATAACGCTTTAAAATGTCATGTGGAGTACAGTTTAGTTAAATTTTCGCACGAGGCAGTCCATTGTTCCTATAAAACAATTTACCTTTTTCTGTGTATATGAATTTAGATGACAAATTATATGAAGAATTTCCAGATTCCTCTAGAAATTACACTAACAAGATGAAGTTTCCATATATGAAGATTGTAAATATAATTTGAGTAACCGTTCCATTTGAACCGACCAGCTTTAAAAGTCCAAAACTGAGATTGTCCTTAAAATTCCATTGTTTACTTCAGACCAACTATTGATCCAATTTCAAATGAAAAACATAACGTTAAAACCAAGTCTCATCTTATAATTTTAATTGACGCCTTGATAATGCGTGATATCATCCCACCAATTATCCGACTGGGAATGTTCACATCACAGGCATAACTACTCTCACATAGCCTTACATGGCTAATGTCTGCGTAATGTGGTGCCACTTTTTACAGGGTCAATATCTAGACTACCCATTTCTATTATGTTTGTGGTATATCATAGGACTTAGTTAATTAATTCTGCCTTGTGATTTTGCTTTTATTTTCTCTATTACCACCCGCAGTCCGACCATTATTTAGGTCTTCATATTTTTGTTTGTTTTTGGTTTGTTCGAATACTGCAGAATATTTCTATGAATATTAATTTTGAAATATTCATCAGTACTTCTCCTCTAATTGCAGAACAAAAAGGGATTTCAATAAAAATTTTATCATGTTGTGGGTAATGTTAAATGCGGTCTATTCATTTGTTTTTATTATGCCATGCTCTTTTCTTTTCTCTTCTGTAGAACTGTAATATAAAGTTACCGCATTAGCATTTGGGATGATTCCTATGAAAAGCATAAGTAAAATAATGTAAGACAAAACTCTCTTAGCTAACCCTTTTCAATTTGTAGCATTTGGCATATTTGAGAGATGAGCATTGCATTACTTCAGGATCACAACACTGAAAAAATATTAACTTAATGCCAAAGATTATGCAATTAAAATTTTAGGAAACAAAATTAAACAATATTAAGAACAAATTTCTTCAAAATAAAGAAATTTTACTTAAAAGAAAGTATGTATATTTTCTTAAAAAAAATTTATTAAATTTGGTATACGAATCTTGCAAGTTTGCATCTCTCTTTTAGCCCTTAAATGCGCACTTTAAGATACAACCAGATAAAAAATTCTTACATCTTAAATTTTTTACCGAATTCTATGAAATCAAGTTTATTGCATATTTTTTAAATAATGTTTTTTCGGAAAATTTTGTAGTAATCTGCAGTCAAAATTGAAAATCAAATTTTGAACAAAGATTAAAAAAAAAACTACAAATTTGAAGTTGAATAATAAATATTTACCAGATTTGAAGAAAAAACTGTGTAGTGTAAAAATATCTCTATTCTCTACTTAGATCAAATTGTTTACTTGTAAATAAAAACTTTGTTTAATGCGCACTGTGTTTTTAAAATACAACCACTTGTTTTCAAAAAAAAAAAAATGTGGTATGCAGATCTTCTTTTTTACCATTTTGCATATTATAATTTTTTTCGAAGGATCTTTTGAATTTAAAAGTTAAAGTCGTATGTCTTTTAACTAACGAAAATAATCCTTAAAGAAAAGAACAACATTTTTGATTAAAGATTGATTAATTTAACCATTATGTAGAATCTTTAGAGTTAAAATAAACAAGTATATACGGCCGTAAGTTCGGCCAGGCCGAAGCTTATGTACCCTCCACCATGGATTGCGTAGAAACTTCTTCTAAACACTGCCATCCACAATCGAATTACTTAAGTTGCGGTAACGCTTGCCGATGGCAAGGTATCTTAAAACCTCCTAACACCCCAGCAAAAACATTTGGAAGTTCTTCCAAAGGCAGAACTTTAAAAGCACTTCCAGAAGATGCACTCCCAATGATGTTCTTTATTTTAACTACCCAATTTTTTATAACTTGGTTTTTCATACTTTTAATGGGTAATTTTAACTTTTTTTGTTTCAAATAGGTTAAAAACGGATTAAAAATTCATAAAATGGTACAAATCATTTAAATTTTTTCGAAAAAAATGCTAAATCCAATCTGAGAAAATTGTGAATTTTTGAAAATATTTGAGGTCTAACGTTTCCGACAAGCCTTAGAATCCATTAAAAATTATAAAAAATTATAAAAATTATTTATTTGACAAAATATCACAGAATTTTTTAATTTACATCCAAAACATTGAATTCGGATCACAACTAAAGAAGTGATGCAAATTCAGTGCATCGGCTGTTGAAATGGAGAACTTCCGTCCTATGACAAGCCCATTCCGGATCCAAAAAGAACATTTTCACTACTTTTTTGGCGACGCTTTTTTTTGCTGGGACCGTCTTCTAAATTGTATGTAAGTCCATACGTGGTATATATTAAATCAAAAAAGATCGATCAAATACGTATATAATTCAGTTTGACAAAATTTTCTATAGAAATAAAATTTTCAAAAATTTTTTATAGAAATAAAATTTTGACAAAAATTTCTTCAAAAATAAAATTTTAACAAAATTTTCTATAGAAATAAAATTTTAACAAAATTTTCTATAGAAATAAAATTTTGACAAAATTTTCTATAGAAATAAAATTTTGACAAAATTTTCTATAGAAATAAAATTTTAACAAAAATTTTCTATGGAAATAAAATTTTAACAAATTTTTCTATAGAAACAAAATTTTGGTAGATTATTTTTGGCTCGAGTGGCAACCATGATTATGAATCGATATGGACCAATTTTTGTGTGATTGGAGATCGGCTATATATAACTATAGACCGATAAGGACCAATTTTGGTATGGTTGTTAGCGGCCATATACTAACACGATGTTCCAAATTTGAAGCGGATCGGATGAATTTTGCTCCTCCAAGACGCTCCGGAGGTCAAATCTGGAGAACAGTTTATATGGGGGCTATATATAATTATGGACCGATGTGGACCAATTTTTGCATGGTTGTTACGAGACATATACCAACACCATGTACCAAATTTCAGCAATATCGGGTGAAATTTGCTTCTCTTTGAGGCTCCGCAAGCCAAATCTGGCGATCGGTTTATATGGGGGCTATATATAATTGTGGACCGATGTGGACCAATTTTTGCATGGTTGTTAGAGACCATGTACCAAATTTCAGCTGGATCGGATGAAATTTGCTTCTCTTTGAGGCTCCGCAAGCCAAATCTGCGGATAGGTTTATATGGGGGCTATATATAATTATGGACCGATGTGGACCAATTTTTGTATGGTTGTTACCAAATTTCGGCCGGATCGGATGAAATTTGCTCCTCTTTGAGGCTAAGAAAGCCAAATCGGGGGATCGGTTTATATGGGGGCTATATATAATTATGAACCGATGTGGACCAATTTTTGCATGGGTGCTAGATATCATATACAAACACCATGTACCAAATTTCAGCCGGGTCGGATGAAATATGCTTCTGTTAGAGGTTCCACAAGCCAAATCTGAGGGTCCCTTTATATGGGGGCTATACGTAAAAGTGGACCGATATGGCCCATTTGCAATACCATCCGACCTAAATCAATAACAACTACTTGTACCAAATTTCAAGTCGATAGCTTGTTTCGTTCGGAAGTTAGCGTGATTTCAACAGACGGACGGACGGACATGCTCAGATCGACTCAGAATTTCACCACGACCCAGAATATATATACTTTATGGGGTCTTAGAGCAATATTTCGATGTGTTACAAACGGAATGACAGGGTGTAAAAAGCTTCAAATATAGGTTAAGACTTATTTTGAGGATCTGGCATCTTTGGTTTAAAGTTTTTTTTTTGTTTTTGAAATTAAGAAAATATTTCTTTCTTTGGAGTATCTGTTATAATTTGGAATTGTTATGTTTTGAAAAAGTTGTTTTTTCTTGACTTCAAAAAGATTTTGCTTACGTTAGTAAAATGAACTAAAAAAGGGGGAAATTATACGCAAATGAAACATAAAGATTTAATGAATTCGTATCTCCCATAAACTAGAATTTCTGAACATTTTTAAATTTTACCAATAATGCTTCCATACGTAGTTCAAGATGGGAGCATTTTTACCTTCACACGAAATTTTCTTTTACAAGTAAATTTTTTTCTATAATTTATCGAAAAATATTTACTTATTTTTGTGAAATCCGCGTGATATCTGCATGTGTAATACAGTTTAGCTAAAATTTTCTAAACATAAACTATATTTTCTAAAATTAACCAAAATTTATTTAAGCTTTTGGTCCAACCATAATTTGCTTATTTAAAAATTCTACTTTCATGCACTTTTTTTCAATTCTCGCAAAATGCTTTAATTCATAACGATTTAACATTTGATAAATTTCCATACCATAGGACCAAGGATTTGCAATGTTTGAGGGGAGCATTGTATAGACGTCCGTCTGTTGGTAATATTTTCTGGTTTTATTTTTTTTTTTTTTGCTGTCTCGCAAAGATCATATACAACATGGTGTGCCTTAAGTGAAACACAAAATTTGTTTGTTTGTATTTACCCAATAAAATGTCATAAATGCGGCATTTCTTTACCTTCTTACAACTTTGAACAACTTTTCCGAGTAAAACTCTGCCCAGATTTTTTATATTTGTGTGAAGGAAAAGGTTCATATTTCATTAAATATAAATGTTGGCGTAAGCAAATAAATCGCAGTCATCCATTTTATAATAAAGGATTAATGGTAGCACTGACGAATGCCAAGTTTATGGGTGTATATAAAATTTGATTATACATTTGTTTGGGTGCCTTGTCCTTTAAATAAAAAGTAGACTCCTACAGTTATGCGAAATTGAATCACTTTTTTTTTTACTGTTGACCAAATTCTGTTGTTGTTTCTTTATATGCACACTTCTTATATTATTTATAAAATTTTTCCATATTCTATTGTTGTTGTTTTTGTGAATAATTTTCAGTTGACTTGATAAGTAGGTCTCTATTTCTCATTTATATGACCAAAGACAGCAGGATAAAAAATTACATTAGAAAATGTTGCTGCTTCCCAAGACTTAAAGTCGGGGTGTCAATAATTCAAAGAAATTCCTATTCATAGTAAAAGTTATCAGTATAATTAAATACGTCAATGAAAAAAGTCCTCCTAAACTTCCTGGAAAAAAAAGCTTAGTAAGAGCTTATGGAGAATTTAGCTTTAATATCAATAGAATTTAATTTCATATTCTCAAAATTTTTCAAGCATTTGAAAGACAATTAAATTATAAAAAAAAAATTAAATTATAAAAAAAACATATTAAGAAGCCATTAAAAATGAGCAGTTTGTGAATAAACCTAAATATACGGCCTATATACTTGTTTTCAATGGATTTTTTTTATTTGACTAAAAAGTTAATTGTATTAGTTAACTTTTTAACTGATCTTTTTTTTTAGCTTCAATCAGCTTGTTAATTGGAAATAACTTTGTGGGTTTTTTTCTGTGTTATCTTGCCTACAGTGACTGAAAAAAATACCAACCCAGCAAAAACTCCTATTACCAGGTATGAGTACAAGTATGCCTGCGCCAAATTGGTAACAACTTCCTCGTACATATATCAGTAGTAATACTTTTACACGGGCATGACATTGGAGGAAAGTACTTCCGTGCAAGCATACCAGCAGTCGAAAAATAAGTACTTCTTCGCAAGCATACCAGCTCTCCAAAAATAATATCTTTACCATAAAGATACCCAAAAAGTGCGAACTCACTCCCGTTGTTTTATAATCAAACACACTATACCACGCTCCACGACATGGATCTATTCAATGATGTTATATTGTAACATCAATTATGTATTATAAAACTTTAGAAAACAAAGGTATATTTTATTGGCAATTTTTTCTGAAATATAATTTGGCATTATGTATTCCTACTATTAACGGTGCATACTGTAGAGCCGAACCCGGACCTCAAGATATGATTTTGATTACCGGTATTAATAGAAAGAATCACTTTTTGCCTACACAGGTAAGTTATTATTTTTAAATCCCAGGTAATACTGCAAGTAGTAAAGTTTTGATTACCGGTATTACTGAAAGAATCACTAGTGCTTACCCAGTTTTTGCTGGGAAATGTCCTTTGAATGCTAAAATAACTCCTACTTCACCAAAGCCGAGTTCAATATACTTTATAAATTGGATCCAGCCATATAAAAATCTGGTTCTACAATCTTTCTATTCTAATGCAGATTGTTTTGTCCGCATTTATTTTACATTCCTTTGCATATGTATTTCATTTTTATTTTATTGATACGGTTTCAAAAAAATATAAAAACCCTGAATGTCTCCATAAACCGTAAAATGTCAAAACACAAGGTGACCTTTTATAGGCTAAGTGGCCACGTAGAATATTTATCAATTCCCAAACCTTTTCAACGAATTGAATTCCCACTCAAAAGTTTGTAAATGAAACCTTTTCGATTTGTTTTCTTTTCAGGGGCTACATAAAAAGTCTTTGTTAAGCACTTAAAAAAAATTCACCGAATTTATAAATTATTCAAATCAACATATCGTGGGCAGAAAAAAGATAATAATAATAATTTAAATGTGAGAATATTTTTCAAAACAAAATAAAACCAAACACATTGAGGTAGGTATCTAGTTAATGATGATATTATGTGCTATAATGACGATGATGATGTTTCGAAAAAGGAGTGGCAACGGGACTACGAAAACAGTGTTTGTAATAACAATAATAAAAAAGTTATAAACATTTCGCCATAATGAAAGACGAATTTTGTTTATTTTGTGTTTTTGTTTTCACTTCCAAAATGGCAAAATATAAAAAAAAATCATTATACGCCACATGAGATTATCATAAATACACATTAAGTATACGCTGTGATGTACAGTGTGTCGGAGAAAATGGTTGGAATTTAAAACAATTCGTAGGGAATGGGCATTCAAAAATAATAAATCTGATAAAGAAACATGGGTTTCATTGTCTCCCTGGCTTGATGGGAACTTGTCCGTCCTCCCATTCATCGGATTCTTTTGTCTGATCTTGAGGAGCTAATCAACCAAGTCCCTGGGGTTATTATATCATATAAGCCGGAAAATTGTGATTCGTATTTTATAAACATTTTATAAACAATCCTACCCTGAAAAAAGGCTCACCTAGTTTCAAAAATTTTGTTTTTACTTTATTCATTTTTTTGCTGATTCCTAGCCAGAGAAGCTAGGGTGGAATTCCTAAGGACACATTGAACACAGAATTCAATTTTAAATTCGGGTTTTGGGTACTTGATTTTGGGAAACAAATTTTAATTAATTTTTTTTTATAACTTTCCTGCTAAATGGCATTCGTATTTTAGGGACATGAAATCTTTGCGCTTACGACAATATTTTTATACCCTGCGCCACACTGTGGAACAGGGTATTATCAGTTAGTGCATATGTTTGCAACACCCAGAAGGAGACGAGAGAGGCACATGGTGTCTTTGGCAATAATGCTCAGGGTGGGTCCCTGAGTCGATATAACCATGTCCGTCTGTCCGTCCGTCCGTCCGTCTGTCTGTGAACACATTTTTGTGATCAAAGTCTAGGTCGCAATTTAAGTCCAATCGCCTTTAAATTTGGCACATGTTCCTAATTTGGGTCAGAATAGAACCCTATTGATTTTGGAAGAAAACGGTTCAGATTTAGATATAGCACCCACACGCTCACAAAAAATCGCTTCTGTAATATATACTCCCAAACATATTTTGCTTCAAGCATATACATTTTTGGGTATTGCCCAAACATTTATATGTTTGATCTCTTCCAATATATAATATGTTTGAAAGCATATTGGTCTAAACAATATATGTTTGGGTAGTCTAAGTTCCAAACATTTTGTATTTTTGCATCCAAATTCAATAATGTTGTCTTCCAAAACAACAATATGTTATTATATGAACATATAATATGTTTGGAAGCATTTTGCACCCAAAATTATTATATGCTTAAAAAAAAATTCTCAAAATTTTATTTATTTATTTATATATTTACAATCATAATGAATTATGAAAATAAACAGGTAATATAGGTGCTGACAACATAGGTTTTCGACCTGAATGCTCAAAATTTTGTTTCTGCCCAATTGTATATTCCCCCACATCTTTCGCACTTCCACGAGATTTTTTAGTTCTTAGCACCTTTTTCTGTAATACAAACATTGTAGAAGAAATTATTCAATTGTATGATTTTTTTTTATTTTAATTTTACCTTTTGCCGGACGGGGATTCGAACAGCGGACCACACAGTTTGTAAGGATCAAAGAAGTAGCTGATCAATTGCCCAAGGAAAAATAAAATGTTAATTTTGTAATAACAAGCAACAACCACCAACTTAATTCAATATCGCTCCCTGTTAAATAGCGCTCCAAGCTACTAAACACATATATGTTTATAGGCTATTTCTAAATTAATATATGTTTGCATTCAAGCATATTATATTTACAAACATTTTATGTCCCAAACATAATATGTTCTAACATATTAACATATATGTCCCAAACATGTTATGCTAGTTTATGAACATTATATGCTTGCACTCAAAAATATTGTGTTTAAAAATTTGTGTTCCAAACATATAATGTTTATAGCCAAACATATGAAAAACAGTCTTTTTCAACCGTGCATATATATCTTTCGCCCGATATACACTAATATAGACCCAGCAGCCAGAGTTTTATACCGATTTGCTTGAAATTTTGTACAAACATAACACTTAGTCGTATAGTCAAGTGTGCAAAATTTGATTGAAATCGGTTCAGATTTAGATATAGCTCCCATATATATCTTTCGCCCGATATGGACTTATATGGCCCCAGAAGCCAGATTTTTGGCCCAATTTGGTTGAAATTTTGCACAGGGAGTAGATTTAGTCTTGTAGCTATGCGTGCCACATTTGGTTGAAATCGATTCAGATTTAGATATAGCTCCCATATATATCTTTCGCCCGATATGGACTAATATGGTCCTAGAAGCCAGAGTTTTGGCCCAATTTGTTTGAAAATTTGCACTAGGAGTACAATTAGTAGTGCAGTTAAGTGTACAAAATTTGATTGAAATCGGTTCAGATTTAGATATAGCTCCCATATATATCTTTCGCCCGATATGGACTACTATGGTCCTAAAAGCCAGAGTTTTGGCCCAATTTGGTTGAAATTTTGCACAGGGAGTAGATTTAGTATTGTAGCTATGCGTGCCAAATTTGATTGAAATCGGTTCAGATTTATATATAGCTCCCATATATATCGTTCGCCCGATTTACACTCATATCACCACAGCGGCCAATCTTTTACTCCGATTTAATTGAAATTTTTCACAGGGAGTAGAATTAGCATTGTAGCTATGCGTGCCAAAATTAGTTGAAATCGGTTCAAATTTAGATATAGCTCCCATATATAGCTTTCGCCCGATTTACACTCATATGACCACATAGGCCAATTTTTAACTCCAATTTAGTTGAAATTTTGCACAGGGAGTAGAAATAACATTGTAGCTATGCGTGCCAAATTTGGTTGAAATCGGTTCAGATTTAGATATAGCTCCCATATATATGTTTTTCTCATTTCGACAAAAATGGTCAAAATACCAACATTTTCCTTGTAAAATCGCCACTGCTTTGTCGAAAAGTTGTAAAAATGACTCCAATTTTCCTAAACTTCTAATACATATATATCGAGCGATAAATCATAAATAAACTTTTGCGAAGTTTCCTTTAAATTGCTTCAGATTTAAATGTTTCCCATATTTGTTTACTAACATTGTGTTCCACCATAGTGCATTAGCCGACTTAAATTTTGAGTCTAAAGATTTTGTAGAAGTCTATAGAATTCTGTCCAGATCGAGTGATATTTAATTGTATGTATTTGGGACAAACCTTTATATATAGCCCCCAATACATTTGACGGATGTGATATGGTATCGACAATTTAGATCTACAAAGTGGTGCAGGCCCCGCCCGACTTTAGACTTTCCTTACTTGTTTTATATAATAAAACTTATTTCGAAACTTTACATTACTGTTTTGGTTTCTACTTAAACCCATATGTTATCTAAAAATTACAAGAATACTCGTATCTTTACTATCAGAAGAATTTATGAATTGTTCTATTCAAAAAAAAAAAAACTTTTAAAATTTTTCGTCTTTTGACTAATTTTTATAATCTTTTTATATTAGATAAAACACCAAAGAAACCGAATATTAAAAAAATCTTGCTCTTGAAACATATTAGAGGTATTCATATTCCTTCTGTGGATGTGGAACAACTTCCAATTTTTGTGTAGGGAATGAGAGTTCGTAGTCGCCAAAATCAATTATTCACGCTTTTGCGTTCTTATACTTTCTCTTGGGAAACACTGTGCTAGGAATATTAAAAAAATTGCGAAATAATCCTAATTGTATGTATTTGGGACAAACCTTTATATATAGCCCCCAATACATTTGACGGATGTGATATGGTATCGACAATTTAGATCTACAAAGTGGTGCAGGCCCCGCCCGACTTTAGACTTTCCTTACTTGTTTTATATAATAAAACTTATTTCGAAACTTTACATTACTGTTTTGGTTTCTACTTAAACCCATATGTTATCTAAAAATTACAAGAATACTCGTATCTTTACTATCAGAAGAATTTATGAATTGTTCTATTCAAAAAAAAAAAAAACTTTTAAAATTTTTCGTCTTTTGACTAATTTTTATAATCTTTTTATATTAGATAAAACACCAAAGAAACCGAATATTAAAAAAATCTTGCTCTTGAAACATATTAGAGGTATTCATATTCCTTCTGTGGATGTGGAACAACTTCCAATTTTTGTGTAGGGAATGAGAGTTCGTAGTCGCCAAAATCAATTATTCACGCTTTTGCGTTCTTATACTTTCTCTTGGGAAACACTGTGCTAGGAATATTAAAAAAATTGCGAAATAATCCTAAAGAATATTATCGTAATATGTTTTACGAATGTTTATCAAAATATACCCCCCAGAAATGTTACCTTGACTTTTGATGCAGATTGCTGAGAAATAGGAAAAATCGTTTTTATTAGTAAAGGGAATTTAATTTTACAATTTTTCTAATAAAGGCTGACTGAACGTATAACTTTTCGCAGAAGCCGAAATAACACTCGGTCTGGTCTAGGGTCTCGATTTGTTCCTACGGAATATTTGAATACTGGGCCTTTTAAAGAAGTTTAGCATATGGATGTTATCTTTTATTTTCATTATACCATTGAGTTTTACAAAAGCGCCGACATGCCGCCAAGTGATATAGGTCTACTCTTAAAAAGCTTTGGAGAAAAGCAATCTCTAAGAAAATTACGCGCTTTGTTTACCAACATTTTCTCATCAACTTACATTTCAAACAATACAATATTGCTACTTACATACTCATACAAGACTGGGCAAATGTATTATTGCAACTTACCTATAAGTAGAAAAAAGAAAAAATAACGTTTTTAAAGAACTGATGTAGAAATATTGTAGAATATAAAATATTTAATTTAATGGTTATCATTGGTACCCAGCAAAAAAATTCGAAGTTCTTCCAAAGTCATTACTTTTAATCTATATCGAAAAAATGCATTTCTAGAGATCCACTTAATTTTCACTTCACAAGAACTGTTCTGAACCCATCATGAGAGCAAATGTGTCAATAGAGTGGCATGAGTTAGTTGTCAACATCTCTCCAAAATATGATTTTTACAACTCTTTTATGAACAAAAATTTTCATTAGAGATGCGTACCAGCTTACGAAATTGAACCGAAAATTTCGTTAACATGAATGACAATGCATTTCTGATGAGAAGACAATTTTTCGCAACAGGTGCATACCGGCCTTAAGCAAAAAACTTTTTTTTTTTTTTGAATTTGGCAAAATTCTGCCAACATCTATAAATTTTCATGAATTAAAAATGTTCCCCGTCAAAAATAACATTTTGCTTTTGTTCCTTCCTTTTCTGGGGTAACAGTCAATTTACACTGAAAAAACCATGTACATTTTATCTTAATGATTTTGGTATTGACACAATTCTCTCTTAAATTTGATTTTTGCGTAGTTGATCATAGGAAAAAAAATTTTGATTCATTCAATTTTTCATCTTTTTTTCTTCATGCGCTATCAAGTTCAAATTAAGGCTCATCTTCAAGTAGACATTATGCTACGTTTTAAGTAAAACAAGTGTATACGGCCGTAAGTTCGGCCAGGCCGAATCTTATGTATCCTCCACCATGGATTGCGTAGAAACTTCTACGAAAGACTGTCATCCACAAATTTCAACTCACATGGTTGTTAAATATCATATACTACCACCACGTACCAAATTTCAACCAGATCGGATGAATTTTGCTTCTCCAAAAGGCACCGGAGGTCAAATCTGGGGATCGGTTTATATGGGAGCTATATATTATTATGGAATGTAGGAACTAATTCCTGCATGGTTGTTGGATACCCTATACTAACATCACGTACCAAATTTCAACCGAATGGGAAGAATTTTGCTCTTCCAAGGTGCTCCGGAGGTAAAATTTGGGGATGGGTTTATATGGGGCCTATATATAATTATGGACCGATATCGACCAATTTTTGAGGCCATATATTAACATCAAGTACCAAATTTCAACTGAATCATATACATTTTAGTCTTCCAGGAGGCTCTGGAGGTCACATCTGATGATCGGTTTATATGGGGGCTATATATAATTATGGACCGATATGGACCAATTTCTGCATGGTTGTTAGAGACCATATACTAACACCATGTACCAAATTTCAGCCGGATCGGATGAAATTTGCTTCTCTTAGAGGCTCCGCAAGCCAAATCGGGGGATCGGTTTATATGGGGGCTATATATAATTATGGACCGCTATGGACCAATTTTTGCATGGTTGTTAGACATCATATACGAACACCACGTACCAAGTTTCAGCTGGATCGGATGAAAATTGTTTCTCTTAGATGCTCTGCAAGCCAAATCGGGGGATCGGTTTATATGGGGGCTATATATAATTATGGACCGATGTGGACCAATTTTTGCATGGTTGTTAGAGAGCATATACTAACACCATGTACCAAATTTCAGCCGGATCGGATGAAATTTGCTTCTCTTAGAGGCCTCGCAAGCCAAATCGGGGGATCGGTTTATATGGGGGCTATATATAATTATGTACCGATGTGAACCAATTTTTGCATGGTTGTTAAAGACCATATACTAACACCATGTACCAAATTTCAGCCGGATCGGATAAAATTTGCTTCTCTTACAGGCCTCGCAAGCCAAATTTGGGGGTCCGTTTATATGGGGGCTATACGTAAAAGTGGACCGATATGGCCCATTTGCAATACCATCCGACCTACATCAATAGCAACTACTTGTGCCAAGTTTCAAGTCGATAGCTTGTTTCGTTCGGAAGTTAGCGTGATTTCAACAGACGGACGGACGGACATGCTCAGATCGACTCAGAATTTCACCACGACCCAGAATATATATACTTTATGGGGTCTTAGAGCAATATTTCGATGTGTTACAAACGGAATGACAAAGTTAATATACCCCCCATCCTACACACAAAAAATTATCACCAACATTTTTTCAATTAAACACTTAATTGAATTTGGAAACGGATTCAATTAATATGTTAATTGATTCAATTAATTATTTAATCAAATCCGAATAAAAACCAATTAAAAAAATGATTGATATTTGTTACGTTTCCAATTAAAATATTAATTGATTCAATCAATTTGTTAATCAATTCTGAAGAAATGTTCAATTACAAACGTGATTGAAATTTTTTCCGTTTCCAATTACACATGTGATTGATCCAATCACCTTTGTGATTGAAATTGAATAATGGAAAGAGCGAAAAGAGAACAAGAGAATTTATTCAACAATGTATGATGGAGAGATCAGTATGTGGAAGTAACTCGTAACGAACGGTTGGGTTTTTGTTTTTCACGTAAATTGAAAAACATGATTGGCGACATTCTGTCTGTTGCATTCAAAATGTGTGCATAAATATTTTGAACGCAACAACAAATCATAGCAAAGGGTTGAAATAAATAAAGTGTGCAACAACAAACGAAAAAAATATATGAGAGAACGCATTTGAAATTACCTGTGTTTGTGTTTTGTGGTAGTAAAAATGGAAAACAATCTACGTTTATTGAAGGTAAGAAATTGTGAAATGTGAATACCGTTTTCCATTGAAGCCTGTTTACATTAAACGGACTAAAATAATATATTTTTTATTCATTTCTTTTAGTGACCAATTTTATTTCATGAAATTGTCCAATCAATCCCATCAACTCCATCATTTTATCAAATATATAAGAATATGTTTGCAATAAAAAAAGTGAGTACCGTATTGACCTTTTAAAATTATAAATTTTTTTCACTCCTAGTTTTCTTAAAACCAAGAGCGGTATGGGTTTGTTGTAAGATTCACCTTGAAGTTGCGAAGTGGCGTTGGCATTCAATTTCATTTTTGTTTTACCTGCCTTTTTCAGTTTGAACCCAAGTAGAGAGCAATATATCTGATATATAAACTAATGCGCTGAAATATGTAATGGTAAAAAAGTTCTTTCTTTTGGATTTAAAAATATGAAAAATATCCGAAAATAATAAAAATATGTATTTTCCATTTATATTTTTTTCTATTTCCAGAATTTGCAAAGTATCATCAATATAATACTAAATATTACATTGCTTTCCCATTATTTTTGTCTTTGATTGGTTCAAATTTTAATAGACGATTTCAATGTGTGGAAATTTTGGAAAGGAATTGTTAGTAAAATTAAATTACCGAGCTCCTTAATACACCTTTTTATGCTAAAAGACTACAACTGCAAAAGAAGATTAATCTACAACCTGGAACTAAGAATTGAACTTGATATTCTATGCAGGTAATGTTTAACAAATTAACTTTTAATTGAACAAAATTAAAATCGAATTATTCTGTTTACTTTCAGAAAAATTAATTTAGCTTACAGGCTGCTGATTTATTGGAAATCTAGGCGCATCTACATATTAGAAGGAACATGCTAACATGATTATTATTATAAGGAAGATAATGATTTATATAATTTATTTTTTTCACCCTATAGTTGTTATTGATAGTAATTGTATTTATAAGTTATGTTAGAACAAAACACAAATGACAACAACCAAATTTATTTGTCTATTGCATAATTCAAAAAATAATAAAATATTAAATATAGTTTATTAGAAACACATATTTTCTTTAATTTTAAATAAAACTAAATACGATTTTGGGGTCGCAATATATAAATTTTTTGATCGAAATTTATAGCCAATTTCAATTAATTATTTAATTGAATCAATCAAATAGTTGATTGATTTTTATCGCGAAATGAATTAAAATTTTAATTGATTCAATTAAAACTGTGATTGAATTTTATGTTAAAAATCAATCACGTTTTTAATTGATTCAATCACACAATTAATTGATTCCGTGACAAAAGTCAATTAAATTTTTAATTGAAAATCGCGTTGGTTTTCAATCAAAATGGGTGATTGATACTATCATTTTCGTGATTGAAGACATTTCAATTAAAAAAATGATTGAATCCGCGATTTTCGTGGTTGAAATCAAAAAAAAATTTTTTGTGTGTATGGTGGAGTGTATAAAAACGTCTTTAAAATAAAGTGTTGCAAAACTTGTCTTATTTTTGAACATTTTTTTGCTTTGGACATAAAATACAAAACGTTAAGAAATTTAAAGAAAATTTTGAAAAAAAATTCAGAATTATTAAAGCCAAGTTGACCCTAGTCAAACAAAATTTTCTTTCATCTTAAGATACCCATTTTTAAGTCGGATCACTTAACTATAAGTACAAAACGACTTCATTGAAAAGTGTATCGGCTTTTGAACAAGGAAAAAACTTTATATCAGAGAAATGTGTCTTCTATGCTAAGCAAAATTCGTAGACCTTTGATAAAGTTTGGTAGATTATTTTTGGCTCGAGTGGAAACCGTGGCATGGAGTCATGTTTTCCCACATGACTACGGTAAATAAACCTAATTCCAAAGCACCATGGGGAGATATTGAAAAAATAACTTATATTATGTCATAAACTATTTTATGAAATAATATAAGTTAAAATTAAAATTAAAATATTGGGTTGGACAATTGTAATTATAAATTGAATGTTAGTTTCTTTTGCATTCTAAAAAAATATTCAAAATTCTTAGACGTCATTGATGACGTCAAATGGGAACAACCTAATTCCAAAGCCAGGGATCCGGAGCGGTCCATTTTTTTCGCTCCGCTCCCGCTCCGGAGAAAAAAAAACCGCTCCGCTCCTCTCTCCGCTCCGAGAAAAAAAAATCGCTCCGCTCCGCTTCGAGAAAATTATAGTACAAACATTGTATTATTTGTTCAATTGAGTTTTATTTTATTTAGAAAAATCGGGCGGTACATATATGGGAGCTATAGCTAAATCTGAACCGATTTCGATGATTTTTTGCACATATAGTTAGTGCTATAGAAGATTACATTTCGCCAACTTTGAGTAAGATGGGTTGATAAATAAGGGTTTTATGACCTAATTTGACAAAATCGGGCGATACATATATATGGGACCTATATCTAAATCTGAACCGATTTCGATGAAATTTTCAGACTTAAAGGGTGATACAGAAGATTATTTTGTGCTAAATTTGACGACGATCGGTTAGTAAAAAAAGTGCAACGTGACCCCATTTGTCGAAATCGGGCAATACATATATATGGGAGCTATATCTAAATTTGATCGGATTTCTTCCAAATTCAATAACGTACGTCCTTGTGCCCAAAAAAACTCCCTGTACCAAATTTCATCAAAATCGGTTAATAATAGCGACCGAAATCCTGTGAACAACAAATACATGGACAGACGGACGGATGGACGGATGGATGCTAGATCGACTCAGGAGGTTATTCTGAGTCGATCGGTATATATTTTATGGGGTCTAAAATCAATATTTCTTGTAGGCACATTTTTTGGCAGATCAAACTTGTTATACCCTAACCACTATGTGGTTTAGGGTATAATGACTTTAAAACAATGTGTTGAAATATTTTATTAATTTTGAAGATTTTTTCAGAAATATTAAATCCATTTTGACTTCATTAAAGGAAGCATTCTAGGAAGCATATGTTAATTTTTCATTTTTTTAGATTTTTTTCGTCAGTTGTTATCAAAATCCTTTAAAAACGAGTTAACGAGTTATTTTTTTTCCATATTAAGACTCGACTTCCAGTAGAAATTATGCTATGTTTCAAGTAAAAAGCGTCTTTAAAATAAAGTGTTGAAAAACATGTCTTATTTTTTAACGATTTTTTGCTTTGTAGGCAAGATGCAAAAAGGAAACAAATTTAAGGACAATTTTATTAATTTTAAAGAATTTTTCTTAATTATTAAAGTCACGTTGACCTTACCTCAAAAATTTTATCTTTCATGTTATGATACACATTTTTAAGTAAAATCACTTAATTATAAGGACATTACAACTTCATTCAAAAGTTTATTGCCTTTTGGACAAGAAAACAAGTATATACAGCACTAAATTCGGCCGGGCCGAACCTTAAATACCCACCACCATGAACCAAATATTAGGGTTTCCTTTGAAATTTTAGGAGGGCTTGAGGACTTGAGGACACTTCCCGAAGATAAATTTAAAGATTTCACCTATGAGGACTATATCAGATTCTGGATTTATAAGAACCATTTTTGTTTGAGTTTTAGAGGAATCATTAACATCTCTTGTAAGTGTGCAAGAAAATTATAAAATAACGTCTTGATTTGAAATCTTAAATATGTAGAAGTAAAATCTGGAAATTTTACATTGAGTTTCAAGCAATTCAAGTGAAGTCGGTCTATATGGAGGCATTACCAAATGGACCGAGCCTAAAATACCAGAATATTTACAATTTCAGGCAAATCAGATAAAAATTACGGTTTCTAGAAACCCAAGGAGTTAAATCGGGAGACCGTTCTTATGGGGGCTATACTAAAACATGGACCGCTACTTCCCTATCGGCACACCTCTTTATGACCCGAAAATACCTCTAGATTTCCAATTTCAGGCAAATAGGATAAAAACTTCGGATTCTAGAAGCCCAAGAAGTAAAATCGGGAAATCGGTCTATATGGGGGCTATACCAAAATATGGACCGATACTCACCATTTTCAGCACACCTCTTTATGGTCCGAAAATACCCCTAGATTTCCAATTTCAGACAAATTGGATAAAAAATACGCTTTCTATAAGCCCAAGACCCCAAATCGGGAGGTCGTTTTATATGGGGACCATACCAAAACATGGACCGATACTCACAATTTTTGGCACACGTATTTGTGGTCCTACAATACCTCTAGATTTCCCATTTCAGGTAAATTGAATAAAAACTGCGGTTTCTATAAGCCCAAGAAGTAAAATCGGGAGATCGGTCTCTATGGGGGCTATACCAAAATATGGACCGATACTTACAATTTTTGGCACACGTATTTGTGGTCCTACAATACATCTAGATTTCCAATTTCAGGTAAATTGAATAAAAACTGCGGTTTCTATAAGCCCAAGAAATAAAATCGGGAGATCGGTCTATATGGGGGCTATACCAAAACATGGACCGATACTCACCATTTTTGGCACACCTCTTTATGGTCATAAAATACCTCCAGATTTCAAATTTCAGTTAAATTGGATAAAAAATACGATTTCTATAAGCCCAAGACCCCAAATCGGGAGGTCGGTTTATATGGGGACTATATCAAAACCTGGACCGATATAACCCATCTTCGAACTTGACCTGCCTGCAGACAAAAGACGAGGTTGTGCAAAATTTCAGCACGATTGCTTCATTATTGAAGACTGTAGCGTGATTACAACAGACAGACAGACAGACGGACAGACGGACATCGTTATATCGTCTTAGAATTTCTCCCTGATCAAGAATATATATATATATATACTTTATATAGTCGGAAATCGATATTTCGATGTGTTACAAACGGAATGACAAACTTATTATACCCCCGTCACCATTCTATGGTGATGGGTATAAAAAACTTTATTTTAGAGAAATGCGTCTTCCATGTTAAGCAAAATTTGCATTCTTATTCTAAGGACATGGAATCTTTGACTTCACGACAATATTTTTTTCAGTGTAGAAAACTAAAAAATTAAATATAAATAAGGTCGTTTAATTGCATTTATTTGACGTTCATTACAAACATCTTTGTAGTAATACGGGATGAAATTGATCGAAAGTACTGTTGTTACTTTTACAACACATACTAGATATATATTTTGACATTTGCCGTTTTTGAAAACAATTACTAAAAAACACGTTGTGTTTTCCCCAATGTACGTACGTACAAAAATACATATCGTACATTTTAAACGTTTACTCACACTACGCTAAGTACTAGCTAAATTTGAAATTACCTACACAGTGTAATTTCAAAGTTACACATTTCATTCAAGTAATATTTTATTTTCCAAATGAAAAACCGCTCCGCTCCGGATTTTAGAAATGTCGCTCCCGCTCCGGCAAAAAAAGGGCTTGCTCCGCTCCGCTCCACGCTCCGCTCCGGATCCCTGTCCAAAGCACCATGGGGAGATATTGAAAAAATAACTTATATTATTTCATAAACTATTTTATGAAATAATATAAGTTAAAATTAAAATTAAAAAATTGGGTTGGACAATTATAATTATAAATTGATTGTTAGTTTCTTTTGCATTCTAAAAAAAATATTCAAAATTCTTAGACGTCATTGATGACGTCAAATGGGAACACTCCACCTTATAAGGTGGATAGTTCATAAAGTATTAGATTATTTTTGGTTGGTTATTAAATCAAAAAGAAGAAAATAAAAATTTCCTTTTTTTGCAAAAACATGCCAAAGAACATTTCAGGTGTGACCATAGTGACAGACAATCGAATAATCGCTTTAATTAATAGATTTATTTCGATGGTGTGTGCCAGTGATCCAACGAAATGAAATCCATGGGAACTACATTATGCTACAAAAAGAACATTACGAACAAATTCATTCGAAATAAAAAAAATTAAACGCAGAAATTTAATTGTATCAATAGATTGTGACTGTGATTTTCATTAAAAATATAGTATTTATTTATATTGAAATAAAAAATTTGTTGTGTCTGCTCATCATTCCCAATAGATTTCGAATAAAGAAAGTCTGATTCAAATAAAACCTTATTTCAATCAAATTTTCTTATATTAAAGTTCCTAAAATAAAGATACAATTCGCAATTCTACTGAATAAAATAACTCTCTATGTAAAATATTTCAAAATTTAATCAATTTGGCAAGTAAAAAATCAAAAAAATTTTAAGTTTTTAAAAGTTATAGGATGCATCCCGCAAAGCTAATTCTCTCTCTAGATAAAATGGCGCTTTGCTGTTTGCGCGACGTTTCATTCCGAAAATGATATCACATTTGTAAGTTATCTACTTAAAAATAAAGTATTAGTATAACTAAAAGAATATTCAAATTATCCGGTAATTAAATTAAGTGTTTTAATCAAACTAACATCAATCACAAGTGTTTTTATTTTAATTAGATCAAATCATTTTCAATTAATATCGGATTGATATTGTAATTTTGTAAGTCTATTAGTCGAATTTTAATATTACACCACCACCATAGTGCAATGATTGTATTGCAATGAAATGAGCATCCCGCTTTGTTTACAAAGGGTCATGGGTTCAATCCCAGTTTTGACCGAACACCAAAAAGTTTTTCAACGGTGGATTATCCCCTCTCAGTAATGCTGGTGATATATCTGAGTGCTTCAAAGCTTATCCAAGGCGTTTAACCGTAAAGTGAAACGCAGTTCGGACTCGTCTATAAAAAGGAGGTCCCATGTCCTCAGGGTAGAAGTTCACCACTGTGGCATCATTACCTAACCTAATATTACATCTTGACTTTAGTTTTGACTTAGGATATTATAGGCCCACAATATATTTGGTTATATTGGTCAATGTGTTGGAATGTCATCATGAAGTAGAAAGTATCCGAGGTATTTAAGATTCCTGTACACCTTAAACATGAAATGTTGGTAAAATCTCATGAAGTTTCCAAATAAAAAAATTAATTTATCGAGAAAGATATTAAAACCGTGTAGGATCATAATAGAGTACACTGTGAAAGCTTTTCCGAATGGTCGGTGTTAAAAAGCAACTGACGATAACAGAATTCTGCCTTATGAAAAAAAGGAACTGGTTCAAAATTTATTAAATTTCCAGTGTTAATTACAATCCATTTTTATCGGAATTCTATTTCATTTATACGATATCCACCGAAGCCATTGAAGGCTTGTCTGGCATTTTCCATTTGGCTCGACCATCGGTCTAAGCTTAAAGACTATTTCTTTTTAATTTAATTTATTTTCAAGAAGAACGAGTTATTAATTTTTCATTTCTAGCTGATGGCCTCAATTGCTAAAGCTTCCCTCTATTTTCCCATACTCATCTTATAGTTACTATAAGTTTAGTATAATTTAAATAATAAATAATAATAATTTTTCATTTTTAGGAAAAGAAAATATTAAACGAGATTTCAGCCAACTCACAGCTCTGTGGTAAAACTTGACATTCTTGAGGTTATAAAATATGTTTTTAATATGTTCCGATATAAATCAAATGTGTTTCGGGCACAATTTTTAAACACAATATATTTAAGTGCAAAAATGTAATGTTCCTAAACTAGCATTAAATGTTTGGGACACATATGTTAATATCCCAGCGAAAAAAAGCGTCGCAGAAGCGTTGAATTTAACATGGGCTTGTCATAGGACGGAAGTCCTCCATTTCAACAGCCGTTGCACTGAATTTGCATCACTTCTTTAGGTGTGATCCGAATTCAATGTTTTGGATGTAAATTAAAAAATTCTGTGATATTTTGTCAAATAAATAATTTTTATAATTTTTAATGAATTCTAACGCTTGACGAAAACGTTTGACCTCAAATATTTTCAAAAATTCACAATTTTTTCAGATTGGATTAAGCATTTTTTTCGACAAAATTTAAATGATTTGTACCATTTTATGAATTTTTACTCTATTTTTAACCTATTTGAACCAAAAAATTTTAAATTATTCATTAAAAGTATGCAAAAACCAAGTTATATAAAATTGAATTAAAAGAACTTCCTGCACCCTAAAAAAAAAACGCTTCTGTAACATATTTTGCTTCAAGCATATAGATTTTTGGGTATTGCCCAAACATTTATATGTTTGATTTCTTCCAATATATAATATGTTTGAAAGCATATTGGTCTAAACAATATAATATGTTGGGGTAGTCTAAGTTCCAAACATTTTGTATTTTTTCATCCAAATTCAATAATGTTGTCTTCCAAAAAACTATATGTTATTATGTGAACATATAATATGTTTGGAGGCATTTTGGACCCAAAAATATTATATGCTGAGAAGAATTTTCTCCCAAAGAATATTGTGCTCAAAATTTTTTTCTGCCTAATTGTATATTGCCTCACATTTTTTTCACTTCCAAGAGTTTTTTTAGTTCTTAACACCTTTTTCTGTAATACAAACATTGTAGAAGAAATTATTAAATTTTATAATTTTTTTCGATTTTACCTTTTGCCGGACGGGGATTCGAACAGCGGACCACACAGTTTGTAAGCCAGTACACTAACCACTGGGCTACGTAGCTGTTATGGTCATCAAGAGATAATTATCGTTATAAGTTATATTTATATAGCATAGCTTGCGGCGCCCACGAGCCGATGCAAACATAACATTGTTTAACAACATAACATTGTTAAACATACATTTGTTGGCAGCGTGGAGCAGTGGTTGGTCGTCCGCCTTGCGTGCCAGGGGTCCTGGGTTCGATCCCTGCTTCGACCAACACCATTTTTTTTTTAAATATATTTTTTCACATATATTCCAGATTCGTTCGGAAGTTCCCGAAAAGGTGTTCAGCATTACATACTATTATATTAAATTTTTACTACGAAATTGTAAAGTGTGTTTTATAAAAGACTTTAAGTCAGAAAAGAAAAATGCTTGATATAAACGAAATGGACTGAGTTCAAATCAAATATTATTTTTTTATTGCAAAAATAAAAATTGTGTAACAAATAAAGGTTTTTGTATACAAGTTTAAAATTTTCGAAGAAATTCAAAAACTCTTACAAAAGAAGAACGTGAATTCGAGTATATAAAAATATTTTTCCATCGAATCCTAAGGTTAACGATAACCATTCAAAAGCACATTATATTTAAATTCTAAACAGTAATTTTACAACAGCACATAAATTTATTTTGGTGTGAACAATTGTTTGCATGTAACGCCATTAATTTAGAAATACAAATAAATATGAGTTTTTATTAACGAATAATTTTGTGCTTAATTTAATTCTTAAGGCCGGTATAAATTGGCATTATCGCGTTAAAATGGCCATGTTTACCCTTTTACTTTTCTTTAATAATTTCTTTTAAAGAAAATAAACTTATTCAATTGTTGCTTTGGATCTTTCCCCACCATGTTATAATACAATTTACCGGAAAAAGTTGTACTGTTATTCTGGTTTTGCCGCTCAAATGAAAAATAATTTTAGCGGCAATACTCGAACTCAATGCCCGCTTTTATTTTCGAAAAAATCAGTCAACTCCTCTTGGACTACTCATTAATAAAGAGGAACTAATCTTTGTTTTTATAGATCTTACTGTTTAATTTTTCACTGTTTCGCCCTGTTTTCATTTTACTTTCACAACTCTAAAAAGAGTGCAATGAAAAAATATTGTCGTGAGGCCAAAGAGCTAATGTCCTTAAAATAAGAATACAACTTTTGCTTAGCTTAGAAGACGCATTTCCCTAATATAAAGTTTTTTCCATGTTCAAAGGTCGATACTTTCAATGAAGTCGTGTTGTCGTTGTAATTAGGTGATTTGACTTAAAAATGGATATGATAACATGAAAGAACAAATTTTTGGACTAAGGTCAACTTGACTTTAATAATTCAGAAAAATTCATTAAAATTAATGAAACTGTCTTTAAATTTGTTGCATTTTTGCATCTTGACTACAAGGCAAAAATCATTAAAAAATTTGTAATGTTTTTCAATACTTTATTTTAAAGGCATTTTTTACTTGAAACATAGCATAATTTCTACTGGAAGTCTTGTTTTTAACGGACATTTTACACAAAACCCCATTAAAAGAGAATTGTGTCTTAAAAGCATCCTTACTTGTATTCTCCGCTTCTTTGGTTCGGAATCAATACCAAAATTGTTAAAGTGGAGACACAATCTTTGGAACCGGACATGCTTTTTGTTCAGTGTATAGTGCCCTTTCGTTAGTTTTTATGAAGATCCCTTTAATTACCTTTGTTTGAATATTTTGACTTACTCGTCCTACGTTCCGATTTGTTTTGACGAAACAAAAAAATTGTGCCCGTAATGCGAAAATGATAAACAAAAATCATGCTTTTTTTTCAAATATATTTTATCTTGGTTCCGAATGAATTTTCTCTCCGAATACTCATTTTAATATTTTACTTAAGCATATTCAATTTTTGGCGAAGTCTTATATCACAACATGTATATGTTTACTCATAATATGCATAAGCGTAGGAAGGCCTCTGGGGAGGGGGCTTAGACCCCCCAGAAAAATTTTAGCCCCCCAGAATTTGAAAACCAATTTACGATTTTACATTTTTATAAAAATTAAACAAGTATATATTCGTACAACGCACAAAGTTCCACTAAAGACTTTCATGCACAATCGAATTACTTGGGTTGTGGTAGAAGCCTGATATTTATGAAATAAAGCTGTGGTTGAACTTATGATTTAGTTAAATAAAAAATAGTAATTGATATTAAAACTATTCTTCCGTAAATTAATATCTTAATAATGCTGCAAAAAAGCGTCGCCAAAAAAGAAGTGAAAATGTTCTTTATGGGTCTGGAAGTGGTACAAAATTGGCGGAGAAACGATGAATGTAATATGAACTTGTCATAGAACGAATATCCACAGTTTCAACAGGCGTTGCAATGAATTTGCAACACTTCTTAAGGTGTGATCCGAATTCAGTGTTTTGAATGTGAATTAAAAATTTTGTGATATTTTCCCAAATAAATAATTTTTATACTTTTTTATGTTTTTTAATGCATTCTAACGCTTGTTTGAAACGTTTTCCCTCGAATATTTTCAAATATCGATTTTTCTATAATGGATTTACCATTTTTGTGGCAAAATTTGAATAATTTGTACCATTTTATTTATTCTTTCTCTTTTTTTAAACTATTTGAAAAAAGAAAACAAAAAATTACGCATTAAAATATAAAAAAATGAAGTAAAAAAACTTCCTGTGTAGTTAAAATAGTTAACTTCTTTGTGAAGACATTTTTGGAAGTGCTTTTAAAGTTGCGCCTTTAGAACACCTCCCAATTTTTTGCTGGGAAAAGTGTGGAACTACCCTACAGGAAATGGATCAACCACAGAACTGGTACAGGACTAGTCCCTGGTGTGTATGGGCCAGTCCCAGTTCTGATGGAAGGGACCGTCCACTTTAACATGGGTTTGTCATTGACGGAGTAAACTTACATTTTAGGACGCGTCTTGGACTCATCCCAAAGGACACGTCCTGGGACAATTTAGCAGGAGCAACCCATAACCAGGTCCTCAGGAACCAGTCTCGGACAAACTCTTAGAAATCTCTTTCAATTTGGGCTCCTAATCGAACCCGAAATGAAAAAAAAAAAAACTTTTGAAATATGTCGAACAAAAGGTTATTCTGATAATTTTATTTCACTAAATGTGAAAATTGCAACTAACTTGAGCACAGGTACCAGTTCTGTGATAGGTCCGTCTGTGGCAATTTGCACCAATTTCCCGTAGGGTACTTTTAGTTGCTTTATTATAAATTGATTGTCGAGTTATTTTGATGTCTATTTTTTTATTCAATTTTATGAAATAAAACATTAGTTGAACCTATAAGTTCAGTCTATAAAGTTTTAGCTAGGGGGGCTATAGCCCCCCCCCCTAGGAAAATTGTTTAGCTACGCTAATGATAACATGTAAATTTATACTTGTTTATATTCACACGTAGTATTTTTCTATATTTAATGAAATTTTCTTTGTGTATATATATTTGTAATGCGCCAATTGGTTACTTTCATTATTTTACTTCCAGCATACACTTTGTCTCTCTTTGTAAACACATATATGTTTATGGGCTATTTCTAAATTAATATATTTTTGAATCCAAGCATATTGTATTTACAAACATTTTATGTCCCAAACATAATATGTTCTAACATATTAACATATATGTCCCAAACATATTATGCTAGTTTATGAACATTATATGTTTGCACTCAAAAATATTGTGTTTAAAAATTTGAGTTCCAAACATATAATGTTTATACCCAAACATATGAAAAACAGTCTTTTTCGTCCGTGTGGGTAGTTAAAACAAAGAACATCATTGGGAGTGTATCTTCTGGAAGTGCTTTTAAAGTTGTGCCTTGGGAAGAACTTTTTTTTGTTGGGATGTTAGAATATATTATTTTTGGGGCATGAATGTTTCATAAAAATAATATGTGTGAATGTAAACATATATAATCAGCGAGAGAATCAAAAGAGAACATTTTTGTGAAACTGCTTGTATGTTGTTTCGGAAAACGGTTTTACGTGTTCATTTGTTTTGGCTATGCGCTTGGCATGTTAATAAGGCTTCGCCAAAAATTGGCTATGCTTAAGTCTAAATTTTATTTAATTTGAACATTAAATTGCGTATTCGGAGTAAAGAGAATAGACATTCGGATCCAAGAGAATGGACATTTAAAAAAAACAGCATGTGTTTTTGCCTTGAGAACAGCAATTTAAGTATGTGTGGACATGTGGACATCTTTTTGTTGATTCGTCAACAATCTTTTTGTTGATTCGTCAAAAGAAATCGGAACGTACAAGGAGTAGTTAAGTCAAAATATTTAGCAAGAAAGGAAATTAAAAAAAACAGTGGAAAATATATAAAAATTACAAAGAGATCTTGAGAAAAAATAAGTTTAGTTCCTCTTTATTAATAAGTAGTTCAAGATGAGTTGAAGTACACTTTCAAAAATAAAAGCGGGCATTAAGTTCGAGTCTTGCCGCTAAAATTATTTTCATTTTAGCGGTAAAACTCGATGCAAAGCAACAATTGAAAAAGTTTATTTTCTTTAAAATGAATTATTAAAGAAAATAAAAGTAGAAACATGGCCATTTTAGAGCGATAATGACAACTTAATTTCGGTCTTAAAGGTAAAAATGAAATTAAGTACAAAACTATTCGTTAATAAATATTCATGTTTATTTGTATTTCAAAATACGATAAATTTTATATGCATTTAAAATGGAGTTAAATGTTAATAAAAAATAGTTCACGCATAATTAAATATATGTGTATATTGCAAAATTATGTATGTTTATACCCGACATCACGTTCTTCTTTTGTTAGAGTTTTTTGAATTTTTTTGAAAATTTCAAACTTTTATACCAAAAACATTTTTTTGTTACAAAATTGTTATTTTTGCAATTAAAAAAGATTATATTTTATCCAAAAGCTCAGTCCATTTCGTTTATACCAAGCACTGTTCTTTTCTGACTGTAAATCTTTAACAACACACATTTCGAAGTTTCATTGTAAAAATTTAATTAAATAATATATAAATATAAATACAAAAATTAAAAAAAAATGGTGTTCGGTCGGAGCAGAGATTGAACTCTTTGCTTGCAAGGCAGACATGCTAACCACTGCTCCACGTGACCAACAAATGTATGTTTCTGTTAAATAATGTTTTGTTTGCATCGGCTCGTGGGCGCTGCAAACTATGCTATATAAATGTAACTTATAACGATAATTATCTATTGGGGACTATAACATCTACGTAGCCCAGTGGTAGTGAGTTGGCTTACAAACTGTATGGTAATCGGTTCGATTCTCCGTCGAGACGAAAGGTAAAATGCAACAAATTTATGTTGATGGTGTAGGGTGCTCAGAACGTTTTGATATACGAGCGCTATTTGTGTTGTTTGCAGCAACTTAAAAGATTCATCTCGGCCAAAAAATGGAATTAAATCGCAAACATTTTCGTGCGGTAAATTTTTGAGAACTACGTGGATTATCTCAAAAACAGTGCATCGATGAACTTAATTCAATTTTTGACGATGAAATTCTGTAAAGGATCAGTATTTATCGATGGTATGGTGAATTCAACCGAACTCCCAGAGGAGGAATATAATCACCTCAAACATGTTTCAAGAGAAAAAATTTACTTTTGGGCGGTTAGTTCCTCGAAAACTATGTATGTGATTTCGTCAACCATGTGTATGTTTGGCGAGTAAACAACATTTTTCCTACAAAAATAAAATTTGATCATATTCCTTCTCTACGTGAAGTTGTAGTTCACTCTAAGACGAATTCCGTGAAGATCATCCGATATCATTTGTTGTTCCAGAAACCATTTGACCTATCGTGAGATTGAGACAACCTTAGGCATTAGTGGGACCAGCATACATTCAATATTGCATGAACATTTGATAATGGATCCCACAAAATTTGTCAATCGCTCAAAAAGGATCGTGTCGATTGGTCGGAAGAAATGCACCAAAAATACGATCACGGTGCTTCGAAATACGTCTATGACATCGTGGCAGGTGATGAATCGTGAATTTACGCCTATGAGTCTGAAGATAAACAGCAGTCGACTGATCACTCTTCACGGCAGCAATACGAGCAACTGCATTTTTGGGCACGGAAAAAAAATTTATGTCTCATACAAAATTTGAGACTTGGCACCGAATGTTTTATCCTGGAAGAAAATTGTTAATATATATATGACACCGGAAAATTTGCCTATTTTTCAATAATACGCCCATTAAAATAGAAATCGTCTTAAAATGTGATATACTTCATATTTTTCTGAAACACTTTTAATTTGTTCGGTATATCAATAATAGAGGTGTCAATAATAGAGGTTTTGTTGGATATATATTTTCCACTACAGAATTTCTGTTTAGGAGTAAAAATAATTTCATGCAAGACCCTAAACCAATTTATTTATTTATTTATTTTAATGGTCAATATGAATTACATACATCAAATTATATGGATAAAGTGGAAGATTTTCTGCTGCCCAGTGCTTATATTAATGGAACGTCATTACGAGATACCTACCCTTTCATGCTTATTAATCATGTCTTCATCGTTCGTCTGTCTGTCATGTATGCCATCATTTTTCTCTAGGAATCTTCGTGTGGCCTCATTAACCTCTGAATTTCGCCATGTCAATGCTAAAGAATGCTTTCGGATGAAATGTGATGGGGAAACCTTTGACCCAGTTAAAAGACCATATTGAATTAATGATGGTAAAGTGTGCGAAATATCATTGGCAAAATCATGGCGTGCAACCACCAAAATTTCTTTGAAATATATCTCGCATGTTTCGCAGACATACGAGTATGACAATAAATTCCATAGCTATGGCGGCACGTAAGCTGGGATATGTGTTCTCTCTAAAATGAAAATTAATGGGATGGCATAAAGAAAAAGGCGACTGTTACAATAGCACACACACACACACACACAAACTTATGTAAGGGTTTCTATTCAAATGACACAGAAACTGTTTTGATGTAGTTTGGTGTTAGTGATAAAATCCAGTTATCTATGGGCACACATCTTAAATCGAGAAGTATCAGCATACATGCAAGACACTATCCTAACACAAAGGACAGAAGATAGATGCCATAGACTTTAAAAAGGGGATTTCCCTATTCAATTCTTGCTTTGTGTTCTGCTAAATGGAATTTATAATATTGGACTCTAAAACCCTACACAGTTTAAGGTAAAGGCTAATGTATGAAATTTTTAATAACTTTGTCACTACATGGACAAAAAATATCTATTTTAAGCTCAATTTTTTATGTCACTTTCAGTGCTGCCGCTACTACTTCAATCGAAGTATTTTGCTTCATTTTCACAAAATTTACTTCGTCACTCCTTCTTCCAAAAATCTGCTTCACTTTTTGTTCTGCTTCAAATTTTTAAATTTTTCCCCATATTACCTAATTGCTTTTCCTATTCCTTTAACAGTGTTGTCAATTTGGTGCTTTTAGCACCAAATTTAGTGCTTTTTGATTTCTAAAAAGCACCAAATTGCCTTTTTGGTGCCTTTTCAAAAAAAGCACCAACTTGGTGCTTTCTTGGTATTGATTATTTTTTAATTAATATTGTTATTTAGGGTATTCTGTAGGAAAGTCGAGCGATGAGTGTCGAATTTTTGAATTTGGTAAAGATGTCATTAAAAACGTTTGTATTAAATTCACAAAAGCACGCACAACTGAAATAAGCAATAGACTCCTTCCATATATTAATATTTTGAAAGGTGAAAAACATCACTGATCAAAATGAATCGGACGAAAGCATTAAAACTGATCAAGGTGTATACTTGAATAGCGGTTCATAATGGTGAGTACTAAGTTTGATTTTTGCCGCTGAAGTGAAAACTATATCAATAAATATGGATTATGCATTTTTGCTGCAAATTTTATTATAACTTGATGGGGAATAACCAAAAGCAAATTTTCACAAAGTTTGTATTCCTTAAAATGATTTATTAAAGAAAAGTAATTGTGAAAAGCTCGATCTAATACGTCATCTTAATACGTCTTCGGAAGTTTTTTTTTTTTTTTTTTGTTTTTTTAGTAGAGCATTTTCGATTTTGTGGTGGATGGTGGTATGTTAGAAATTATAAAATTTTTTTTGGTGCTTTTTGGCCTTGGGGAGTTGGCAACACTGTCCTTTAATTACGATGAACATAGTGGTTTTAATCATTGACCATATGCAAACCCTATTTTTCATCGCTGGAATGGCAACCCTTTATTTTTGCTTTGTACAAGTGTCAATGCGTGAACTGTCAAATTGTTGTGAGTAAGTAAAGTGTGGATATGTGATGAGCAAGATGAATCAGTAAGTAGTGCAATAATTTCCATGAAAAATATAAATATATTATTAATTATAAATTCTTTAATATCTTTAGCAAAGGAATACGCTCACCGACGCTATTGTTTTGTTTTCAAAAATGTATGCTACTTCAATTTTATTCAATCTACTCCACTTTTTTTCAAAATCTACTTCACTCAATGTTTCACTAGCGGCAGCACTGGTCACTTTTGTTATCTGTATGCGTACAATTCTCACGAATCAGTATAACGAACTTGCGCCATCTACTATATGAACATATCAGAATATACTATTGTATGTATATATTTGGTTAATTAAATTAATTAAAACATTATATGTGTACACAGACGAAAAATAATGGTTTTCATATGTTTCGGCGAAAAATTGCATTTTTGGAACTCAAATTTTTTGCACATTATTTTTAATTGCAAGCATATATTGTTCATAAACGAGAACATATTTTGTTTGGATGCAAACACATATGTGTGGATGCAAACATATATTAATTTAGAAATTGTCTATAAACATATATGTATGTGTTTCGAAGGAGAGACTGAGAGAGTACGCTGTAAGGAAAAAAATGAAAGTAACCAATTGGGCCTTAAAAATATATACACACAAAGAAAATTTCATTAAGTATATGAAGTATGGCTCCAAAACATTTTATGAACTAAATGTGGGTACATATAACGTTCAAGTTCTCTATGGACTAAATCAAAAGAAAATTTTCGTACGATTCCCAAAAATAGTAAGAATGAGCTACAGTATGGTAAAACTGGTCACGATTTTTTTGTTTGCTTTTAGTTCATTTTTTCTTCCATGAAAGGGTGTAATTTCGTGAATTGGTTTTAAAAATGATTTGCGGAAATCTCAAAATGTGGAGTACAATTTAGTGCAATTTTCGCCTGAGTTAGTTCATTCTTTCTATAAAATAGTTCACTTTTTTCTGTGCATATATGGTAAATGTTAGAACATATTATGTTTGGGACATAACATTTTCTTAAATATAATATCTGTGAACGCACATATATATTACTGTGGAAATTTCGTATAAACATATATATGAGTAGAAACATCTGAGAGAGCTAAGATAAAGATGGCGACGGATATATATAACGAGTCATGCATGGATAAGTAAAATTGCACATTTAATTACAACAAATAAAAATGTAGGTTACTTAATACACGCCCATGATTGCTTATCCACTTACAAGCATTTTTTTTAATAAGTTCGGAAAATATATGTACGTATGTCAAGAAAGTGTTTTAACAATAGGATAAAAATTATGTTTTGTTCCAAAATTAAATATAATGAAATTTTAAAAAATATTTTATTATGTGTTTTGCGTACACAGCATTGATGCAAAAAAAAAATAAAATATTTAATATTTCAATTATTTCTGAGATTTGAAATTTTTGGCAATGTCAAAAGACTCTCTTGACATACTGTATATGCTTGAAGCAGAATATGTTTGGGAGTATATGTTACAGAGGCGATTTTGTATTTGAGGGCGTATATGTAAAAATAAACGCAGAGTAAAACAAGTATATACAGCACTAAGTTCGGCCGGGTCGAATCTTAAATACCCACCACCATGAACCAAATATTAGGGTTTCCTTTCTTTGAAATTTCAAGAGGGCTTGAGGACTTGAGGACACTTCCCGAAGATAAATTTAAAGATTTCACCTATGAGGACTATATCAGATTCTGGATTTATAAGAACCATTTTTGTTTGAGTTTTAGAGGAATCATTAACATCTCTTGTAAGTGTGCAAGAAAATTATAAAATAACGTCTTGATTTTAAATCTTAAATCTGTAGAAATAAAATCTTGAAATTTTACATTGAGTTTCAAGCAATTTCCATGATCAGTGCGCCTTCTACACCCTCAAGAAGTGAAGTTGGTCTATATGGAAGCATGACCAAATGGACCGATAAAAACTTAATCCGATACACGTTTTTGTCAGCCAGAATATTTACAATTTCAGGCAAATTAGATAAAAACTACGCCTTCTAGAAACCCAAGGAGTTAAATCGGGAGATCGTTCTTATGGGGGCTGTACTAAAATATGGACCGATACTCACCGTTTTCGGCACACCTCTTCATGACCCGAAAATACATCTAGATTTCAAATTTCAGGCAAATAGGATAAAACTTCGGATTCTAGAAGACCAAGAAGTAAAATCGGGAAATAGGTCTATATGGGGGCTATACCAAAATATGGACCGATACTCACCATTTTTGGCACACCTCTTTATGGCCCTAAAATACCTCTAGATTTCCAATTTCAGACAAATTGGATAAAAACTACGGTTTCTATAAGCCCAAGACCCCAAATTGGGAGGACGTTTTATATGGAGACCATAACAAAACATGGACCTATACTCACAATTTTTGGCACACGTATTTATGGTCCTAGAATACCTCTAGATTTCCAATTTCAGGTGAATTGAACAAAAACTGCGGTTTCTATAACCCAAGAAGTAAAATCGGGAGATCGGTCTATATGGGGGCTATACCAAAATATGGACCGATATTCACAATTTTTGGCACACGTATTTGTGGTCCTACAATACCTCTAGATTTCCAATTTCAGGCAAATAGGATAAAACTTCGGATTCTAGAAGCCCAAGAAGTAAAACCGGGAAATAGGTCTATATGGGGGCTATACCAAAATATGGACCGATACTCACCATTTTTGGCACACCTCTTTATGGTCATAAAATACCTCTAGATTTCAAATTTCAGGCAAATTGGATAAAAACTACGATTTCTATAAGCCCAAGACCCCAAATCGGGAGGCCGGTTTATATGGGGACTATATCAAAACCTGGACCGATATAGCCCATCTTCGAACTTGACCTGCCTGCAGACAAAAGACGAGCTTGTGCAAAATTTCAGCACGATTTCTTCATTATTGAAGACTGTAGCGTGATTACAACAGACAGACAGAGACAGACGGACAGACGGACATCGTTATATCGTCTTAGAATTTCTCCCTGATCAAGAATATATATATATACTTTATATAGTCGGAAATCGATATTTCGATGTGCTACAAACGGAATGGCAAACTTATTATACCCCCGTCACAATTCTATGGTGGTGCACGCTCACAAAAAATCGCTTCTGTAACATATACTCCCAAACATATTTTGCTTCAAGCATATACATTTTTGGCTATTGCCCAAACATTTATATGTTTGATCTCTTCCAATATATAATATGTTTGAAAGCATATTGGTCTAAACAATATATGTTTGGGTAGTCAATTTCCAAACATTTTGTATTTTTGCATCCAAATTCAATAATGTTGTCTTCCAAAAAACAATATGTTATTATGTGAACATATAATATGTTTGGAAGCATTTTGCACCCAAAAATATTATATGCTTAAAAAAATTCTCCCAAACAATATTGTGCTCAAAATTTTATTTATTTATTTATATATTTACAATCATAATGAATTATGAAAATAAACAGGTAATATAGATGCTAACAACATAGGTTTTCGACCTGAATGCTCAAAATTTTGTTTCTGCCCAATTGTATATTCCCCCACATCTTTCTCACTTCCACGAGATTTTTTAGTTCTTAGCACCTTTTTCTGTAATACAAACATTGTAGAAGAAATTATTCAATTGTATGATTTTTTTTATTTTAATTTTACCTTTTGCCGGACGGGGATTCGAACAGCGGACCACACAGTTTGTAAGGATCAAAGAAGTAGCTGATCAATTGCCCAAGGAAAAATAAAATGTTAATTTTGTAATAACAAGCAACAACCACCAACTTAATTCAATATCGCTCCCTGTTAAATAGCGCTCCAAGCTACTAAACACATATATGTTTATAGGCTATTTCTAAATTAATATATGTTTGCATCCAAGCATATTATATTTAAAAACATTTTATGTCCCAAACATAATATGTTCTAACATATTAACATAAATGTCCCAAACATGTTATGCTAGTTTATGAACATTATATGCTTGCACTCAAAAATATTGTGTTCCAAACATATAATGTTTATAGCCAAACATATGAAAAACAGTCTTTTTCATCCGTGTGGGTATAAAAACATGTTTGGATGGATATGTTTACCGCATCCATTTAACGCTTATCTAGAGCATGTAATTGTCGCGAAAACCATTTTTTGTCCTTTTTCTATCCATTAATAAGCATTTAAATGGCAATAAGCATTTAAATGGTTCTCAAATGCCCGATGTTCTGTTATTCAAATAATAGAATTTGAGACCATTGCATGGTTGGGAAAATCATGTACCTGTTTTTCCTGGCCATTCGGTTTTTTGAGTTTTTTGCTGGAAAAAAAGTTTTTTTTTTTATCGATTACGTACACACACAGAAAAAAGTGCCTTCGAAACAAAAGGAAAAAAAATTCATCAATTTAATGTTTGTGGAGCAATCTGGTTCAACAATAGTAAATAATAGATAAGGTTCAGTGGTTAAGACTAGAAGTGCCCATATGTAATAGGTACTTTTAGTTAAATGTGGTATCGCAATGGACTGAATAGTCTAAGTGAGCCTGAAATTTAATCGGGCTGCCACTTTAACCAAACCTAACCTAACTTTCATCAATTTAGTTTAGCCATTTTATTTCCATTAAGGTAAATTTTTGTGTGAAATAATAAAATTTACTTGTTTCAGTAAAAAATCCTAAGCTGAAAGCAGTTAGGAATAGTTCATTAGCTAGAATAAGGCATGGACTTTTACTAATACTGTTTTCTTCACTGGGTATAAGAATATACTACTGAAAAATAAAATTTTATTCACTGATAACAAAGCTAACTAAAACTAAAATCAAGTTTCCTCAAATTTAGTACATTTCTTTATAAAATGATAATTCTGACTTCCTTTATTACAGAAAACTCATCATACATACGAATAACACTTGGCATAGAAAAATATTTTAGTTCACTCGTACTCAATCTTTTCAAAACTTAAGGAAACACGCTTGTTAGAATATAGGAAATTTTCCTATATTTCTTTTATCTACCTGTAATCGACACCTGTCATTGATGTAATCGATATGTTTGCGCGTGGGTTTTTTTTTCAGTTGGAATCGTGTTGTTATGATATACGGAGAGATTGTAAAAAAAATTTAGTAAAATAATATAATTAAATAACAAATAAAATATGTAAAATATTTGTTATTTTAAATTAGTGAGAAATTGTTCGTTTTTGAAAATTATTAAACTTAAACAACAAACAATACGTCTATCAATGTTCGTGATGGTGTATAAAGAAAGAAAACACCTGAAGAATAATAAACCCTTCATTCGTCTTCATTTTGGAATCTTCAATTACACAGGCGAACAAAATTGAACTTTTTTTGTGTTGATTTGAAATTTATAGCAAATTTTTAGTAATTTGAGATCGCTGAATCCAAATCTGAACTTGGTTTTTTTTCTATCACCTCGATTTTTCGAGATAATTTGAAACTGGAAAACAACGTTCTCTTTAAGCCGTACTTACATTGTTTTTCAAATTTTCAAGTAGTTTTGGAAATATCGTTCAATTTTTGGAAAAAAAATTAAAATTTTTAACAAAAAATTTTTTTGTTCTTTAAAAATGCCTAAAAATAAAAATGGGACAGATTTGATCTAGAAACAGCTAGTTAAATATATTTCGAATAAAATGAGCTTTATTTCATTACAATCGGTGCACAACTTTTGATTTTGTTCACGATTTACTGAGTTGATATAAATCGTGATTTCCATACAAAAATAACATTTTCTAATGTGCAAGTGTTTGTATGTTATAAGTTAGTTTTTTATGGTTTTGTTGATGAAGAACTGAATATTGTTTTTATTTTTTAGGAATTTTTCAAGAACAAAAGAAAAAATTTGTTAAAAATTAAAATTTTTTTCAAAACATGAACGATATCTCTAAAACTACTTGGAAAATTGAAAAACAATATAAAGACGGCTTAAAGAGAATATTTTTAGGGATTTTCTGAATTTTTTTAATTTAATATGTTGAACCGTTTTCAAGTTATTCCACTATATGTAGCGGAAGTGCCTTAGTTTTGAACCTAACGTATATCTCGAAAAATCGAGCAGTTCTTAATCAACAGAACCACTGTTCCCCTGTGTTATCAGGTAATATTTAGTGACGCTAGCCTTTTGTGAAAAAAATTGGTTTATGATTTTTTTATTGTTTTAATTATATTCGCAAAGAGTCAAATATTAATTTTAAGACTTTTCGTAAAAAGTAAATCCCCTCAGCAGCAGTCACGGTATTAACACTCTCACTACCGAACTAAACATAATATTACAAACTTTAATTTTTCTGTTACTACCAGCATGTAGTAAATATGTAACTTTGAGACCCTACCTCAAGTAGTTAAAAAGATTTATGAGTTTGCACGGAAAACTTGATTCTTGAATTGCGACCAAATGGCCTTGCAAAAAACTGCGCTATTATCTTTTTGGAAGTATGAGGCAAAAATACCAAAAAGAATTTGAAGTACATGCGTTTTAACTATAAAGCAAACATTGTCCACATCGGTTCATAATCAAAACATATAGCCCCCATATAAACCAACTCACCAGAATTTGACTTCTTGAGCCTAATGGAGGAATACATTTCATCCGATCTGGTTGGTTAGCCATCTAATTATCACGCGAAAACTAGTTCATATCGGTTCGTAATTATTTTTAGACTCCTCTATATAAACTGGTTAAGAGCTAAAATGTTTTATATGGGTATAACATATACTCTATATGAGCAAAGGGTACGGTCACACTAGGCAAATATTTTCCCAAAATGAGTGTCAAACTTTTTTCAGGAGCACTTCCAAAATATTTGGATACCGTTCTCGGAAGATGTTCTTATCGTAATGTAATATATGCAAAATGTTTGCTGGTTCGACTGTGGTGACAAATTCTGTTTTGATTTCTGTCAAATATTTGCCCAGTGTAACCGTACAGTAACTTACAATTTAGAAGGCAATGTTAAGGAGTTTTAACATACGGTGCCATCTGCAATTTTTACCACAAACCAGGTAATTCGATTGTGGATGACCGTCTTTAGTAGAACTTTGTATGTAATACATCAAAAATTTCGAACTTTCGACCATATATACACAAAAAAAAATATCTCGAACAATTTTCCAATTAAATTTTTAATTGAATTTTTAAATATATTCAATTAAAAATTTAATTGATTTAACTAAATTTTTAATCGAAACAAACAAATCAATCACAATCTCAGTTGTATCCATTAGTATACCCTCCACCATAGGATGGGGGTATATTAACTTTGTCATTCCGTTTGTAACACATCGAAATATTGCTCTAAGACCCCATAAAGTATATATATTCTGGGTCGTGGTGAAATTCTGAGTCGATCTGAGCATGTCCGTCCGTCCGTCCGTCTATTGAAATCACGCTAACTTCCGAACGAAACAAGCTATCGACTTGAAACTTGGCACAAGTAGTTGTTATTGATATAGGTCGGATGGTATTGCAAATGGTCATATCGGTCCACTTTTACGTATAGCCCCCATATAAACGGACCCCCAAATTTGGCTTGAGATTTCTCTAAGAGAAGCAAATTTCATCTGATCCGGCTGAAATTTGGTACATGGTGTTAGTATATGGTCTCTAACAACCATGCAAAAATTGGTCCACATCGCTCCATAATTATATATAGCCTCCATATAAACCGATCCCCTGATTTGGCTTGCGGAGCCTCTAAGAGAAGCAAATTTCATCCTATCCGGCTGAAATTTGGTACATGATGTTGGTATATGTTCTCTAATGACCATGCAAAAATTGGTCCACATCGACCCATAATTATATATAGCCCCCATATAAGCCCATCCCCAGATTTGACCTCCGGAGCCTCTTAGAGGAGCAAAATTCATCCGATCCAGTTGAAATTTGGAACATGGCGTTAGAATGTGGTATCTAACAAACACGCAAGAATTGGTCCATATCGGTCCATAATTATATATAGCCCCCATATAAACCGTCCCCCAGATATGATCTCCGGAGCCTCTTGGAGGAGCAAAATTCATCCGATCCGGTTGAAATCTTAGTATAAGGCCGCTAATAACCATGCCAAAATTGGTCCATATCGGTCTATAGTTATATATAGCCGATCCCCAATCACACAAAAATTGGTCCATATCGGTTCATAATCATGGTTGCCACTCGAGCCAAAAATAATCTACCAAAATTTTATTTTTATAGAAAACATTGTCAAAATGTTATTTCTATAGAAAATTTTGTCAAAATTTTGTTTTTATAGAAAATTTTGTCAAAATTTTGTTTCTATAGAAAATTTGGTCAAAATTTGATTTCTATAGAAAATTTTGACAAAATTTTATTTCTATAGAAAATTTTGTCAAAATTTTATTTCTATAGAAAATTTTGTCAAAATTTTATTTCTATAGAAAATTTTTTCCAAATTTTATTTCTATAGAAAATTTTGTCAAAATTTTATTCCCATAGAAACTTTAAACTTAATTATATACGTATTTAATAGGTCTTTTTTAGTTTAATATACCACGTATGGACTATGTGGTATATATTACGGTGTTAGGAAGTTTTAAGATACCTTGCCATCGGCTTCAGTAGAAGTTTCTACGCAATCCATGGTGGAGGGTACATAAGCTTCGGCCTGGCCGAACTTACGGCCGTATATACTTGTTTTTAATTGATTTTGGTGATAGATACTATCATTTCTGTGATTGAAGATATTTCAATTAAAAATTAATTGGATCAAATAATTTCGTGATTGATTCAAATATTAACCCTCTGTATCATAGTGTAGACTGTAGGCAACATACCGTTCGAATGCCTCAAAATTAATAGAAACAACTTCTTTAGCTCAATCACGCACTGTATACCGTGGTTTACATACTGAGCTAATAAGCTTGCAAAAATAGAACAACTAGGTGGCACTACTTGCTAGAAATTGACATTTCTTTATTGACTATTGGTATTTACGAAAAAGTGCCGGTTTGCTTCAAAAAATAATAAAAAATTGTTGTGCTTGTGTTTTGTGTGTAATCTTGATAAATTGGAGAGGTAAGTGTTTGAGCTTTATTGTAGAATGTTCTTTTTGAACAATTTTTACGTTTTTTTTTGTTTTTGGTGGCAAATAATGTTTGGCAACACACCCAATTTGTGGGAGTTTCTCTTCAAATAATAAAAATAAATGAAAATTAAAAAATACGTGTATTTTATTTTTTTGTTATCATCTCCAATACAAAAAATCATACAAATCGGAGTTCATGAGTGATAGATGGTTAATAGGGATAATTAATATTTTAACTAAAAACGTGAAAACATTTTTTTACAGACTTATTTTTCTTTATTTGATAACAAAACATAAATGTGTTTGTGTATGAGCAGAATTACATCTTAAGGGTTTTCTTTTTGGGATTGATTTTGTAGAAATCGGTTACCTCTACTTATAAGACGACGTTTCGAAATGGTCACTTCAGGAAAGTTTTTATATACACGGAAAATTATGTTTTGACTTCAATCACGAAAGTAAATGATTTTTTTCGAATCACAAAATCTAGTATTATATTGCAACGCCAAATAAAAAATTATGTAATCCAATCAAGTTTTGTGTTAATAAAAAATGAACAATCAATCAATCTGTTGGTTAAGCTACTCTTGCAGTTTAGTCAACGCATGGTTTTAAGCTGAAATCAAAATAATAATGATTGGAGTAGAAACCAGCAATAACAAAACAAAACAATTGAAATCATTTTATTTGATATATATTCACAACACCTATTAAAAATAATTGCAAAAAAATGTAGTGATATTTGTTCTGTGTATACCGATCACGACGGTGGCTTCATAATACAGTGAAACCTCTGAAAAGTGGACACCCACGGTCGCCTAAATTTTGTTCACATTTGGGAGAGTCCAGTTATGAGAGGTTAATTTTAATGTGTTAATATAGCACACATCCTCGGACAACTGTCCATCTTTGGGGAGGGGTCCGGTTTGCAGAGTGTCCAAGTTTGAGAGGTGTCATCTATTCGGTATGACAGAACATTCGGCAATATTTACTTGTTGGCAATTTTTGCTTTTAATTCACTTCACTTTACACTCTTTTTCTTTTTTTCCCTTTATAAATAAAATAAAATAAAATATTTAAAGTTTATTACCTTGGTTTCGGAAAACTATCCGCACGTTTCGAACGTCTCTTGCGCAGCCATATTCGTTTGCCAACTTTGACACGCATTTTGAAGGGGATATTGTCGCTGATGTGATTGACGTTGATGGGAGCAATTTTTGCGGATTGGAGGGAAACTCTTGGGCAGGAATGTAGGAGATAAACAGAATAGGCTTGGAATTAAAGCCCACACTGTTAAGCGTCTTCAAAGGTACACAGAGTAGTAAACGGTTGTTGTGTGCTTAGATGTTGTCACCTTTAACTAGGACTGGCGGTGAGAGTGGTCTCAAAAGAAAAGATTTGAAACCGGATCACAGATTTTATACAAAAAACACTTTCCACAATGACTTTAGTGTCAACATTCACTTTCAAATGTGAATGAACGGCGGAGGCGCAAACAAATCACTTTTTTAAAATATGATCTTTCACAGGAAAATGTTTTTCTCTTTTATTGGGGTGGCCTTTGTTGCCGTTGTTATTCAAAAAAGGAATGTAAAAATATTTTTTCTCATATTTCACTAAATTGTTATTGGTTGAGGGTGATGATGATATTATTGCTGCTGCTGCTGCTGCTGCTGCTGCCGCTGATGATGATGTTGATGTTGATGATGCTGACAATGACTATGATGCATTTACGATATGCTTCGTTGCAATTTTTAGAATATGGAGGAGGGGGCTGGCTTTTGAGCTTCTATTGCCTATTACAATAACATGGCTTAGTTAACGGCCACAATTTGAATTCAATGGATTTTAGTTTGACTGATTTCTCATTTGCGATGCCTGGTCTGTTGCTCCTATTCCCAGCTATTAATAATTTCCAATTTCCATTTCATTCATCCATGCAAATGACTTGAGTTTGGCGATCTGTTGTAATTTTGTTATTTACAGCTGGCGTTTTGTAAATCTTTTGAGTAGATTTTTAATTGTTCAAATTATTTTGTTCACTACTGTTTTGGAATTTCTAACTAAGAAAACATGCCGGACAGGTACATTTAGGTTCTATACAATTAAACACAGCGCAAATTTGATATATGAATTTATGCTCAAAATTGTTTCGTTTCATATGAGAATTCGCTAGAAGTCAATTGGAATGGAACATAGCAGCTGACAGTTGTTTTGATTTTTTTACAGCCAAACGAATCTCATTAATTTTAACAGCAATATTGGTTTTATTTAATTATTTTTATTTAGTGTAATTCACAGGTATTTTCAGGATGTTGTTTTTTTTGTAATGATTATTTTCTCTGTATTTTTCTATTTCTATTAATTATTGTTGTTTTTACATAAAAACCTTTCTTTTGTACATTTTGTGGGTTTTTTAATTAGCCCTTGGCTTTTGGCTTAAAAGGAATTGTTAATATTTGTTTTGAATTTTTTCGTACATTTATTTTTGTTGCCTTTGTCACTGGTTTTCTTTGTCCTTTTTGGGTTTTAATTCTTCATGTTGTTATTCCTTTAGATTATTTGGACCTTCAAAAAAAAAGAAACAAGATAAAAATATGTTCTGCAAACACATGTCATCTGCATGGATTTGCCAATTTTGTTAACCGATATGTTTTCCAAATAATTGTTGGATTTGGATTTTCCTCGAAACTCTAGTAAAATAATAACAATCACAATATCCTTAGGGTCTTAAAATTTACGGCGCAATTTGTTATTATTATTATTTTTTTTTTTTTTTGAAGATAACATGGTTTGCGATTAAAAAAAGTATTCACAGAGTATTGACGGGCGAAAACAGAAGTTTTAATGTAATATCTTTATAGGAAAACAAAAGTGTTAATTATACCAATTAACATTAACCACAGAAATATATCCAATTTACTCCTTGTCTCATGAAACTATATTCATGTTATTTTTATGTTAGCCTGATATCAACGCAGACTGGTTTTTCGTCCAAATCAATTACGTTACATATTATTACAATTTTAATACGAGCTAATTGGACAAGAAGATTAAGGAATTGGTATTATTAAGCAATTGAAAAATATACCAGATACCCATCTTACAAGCCTGACTATACATATGTTTCAGTGTCGGCCAATCCACATTTCCGTAGTCTCTAGTAAGATCTGGCTGGGTGAGATGATTCAATTTGGGTCTTACATGCTAATTTCTTATGAAAATTACATACGAGAATTATTTTCTCCCAAGTTGAACCATTTTTTCACCACCACTGTGCATGTAACCAAAATATTAATTTAATCAAAATATTAATTACGGTAATTAAAATTTTCATTAAATAAAAAGAATATTCCCAATAAAAATATATTTGAGAATTTTGTTCGGAAATAATTATTTATTGGTTTATTTAATACTGGCTGAAATCTAAAGAAAAATCCAACCATAAATGTATTGGAGAATTGCTAAAAATAAAAAATATTTCATATAAATGAAAAATAATTATAAATAAATACATAATAATAAAATGAGCAATTGATTGTCCAAATTAAAAAACAATGGAGTTGTTATGACCAAAATCAATTAAATTTTTAATTATACCAATTAAAAAATTAATTGAAAGTGCCGAATAAACCAATTATCTTTTAAATCAGGTATCTATATTTTTTATTTCTCATTAACTCTATTATTGATATTATCATTTTTGTAATTGAAGAAGTTTCAATTAAAAATTAATTGAATCAATTAATTTCGTGATTGAATCTGAACATCTACCTTTTTACCTGCACTCAAAAAAAAGTTTACTTGGATCCAAAGATTTTGACCTTCCTTTAAGGATTTTGGTATTGATTCCGAGCCAAAGATGCGGGTTCTTTAAAATAAGGAAATTTGTTTGCGACCTATCTGGCTTTAAATCTAGGATCTATAAAATTAAAATTAGGATAGGATCATTTATCGAATTTTCATTCTATTTTTCCGGTATATTAATAAAGCTATTCACGTACAAAAAAATGTAAAAATCCAACGAATACTTCGAAGTAAACAATATTTTCTTAATTCCAAAAAACTTTAAACCAAAGATGATAAATCCTCAAAATAAATCTTAGCCTATATTTGAAGCGTTTTCATCTTAAATCTAAAGATTCAATATTTTAGTTCATTTAAAGACGATTTCTTTAAATAAAAAATGTCTTTCTTTACTTCAAGGAAAATTTGCCTTAGTTTAAAGACATGCCACTTTAACGAAGGGACGCAAATTTTCAAATGTGTGTCCTAAATTTAATGAAAAAAAATTTTGAAGAAAATATTATAAACCTTCTTTTAATTAAAATTTCATTATTTTAAAGAAATTTGTCCTAAAAGTGTGTAAATTGCACATCCTAAAATTGAGGTTGCGTAATCTTTAATATCACGTAAATATTTTTTTCAGTGTGGGCTCTATAAAATTAAAATTAGTACACATATCTGATTTATCGATTTTCATTCTTCTCTTCTGGCAATATATTAACCTATTCATGCACAAATAAATGTAAACTAAAAAATCCAAATTGTCACATATATTTCAAAGTAAATAATGTTGTTTTTTTTTTTAATTTTAAAAGGTCTTTAAATCATAGATGAAAAATCCTAAATCATAGATGAAAAATCCTTAAAATAAGTTTTAGCGTATATTTGATGAATTTAATTTTAGCCTACATTTGAAGTTTTAGCCAAAGATCCAATATGGATATTTCAAAAATTAGTGTCCTAAATTGAAAGAAGCATTGTATAAAGCAAATAAAATTTTTTTAACTTAAACTGATTTATTTTTAAGAAATTTTTCATTAATATTGTATTCTAAATTTAAGCTTACACTGAAAAAAAGCATGCCCGGTTCCAAAGATTTTGTCTTTATTTTAAAAATTTTGGTATTGATTCCGAGCCAAAGAAGCGGAGAATATAAGTAAGGATACTTTTAAGACACAATTCTCTTTTAAGTTTGGGTTTTGTGTACTCAGCTTTTTTTCTTCATATGCTATCAAAGTCCTTTAAAAACGATTTAACGACAACTTTATTTTTCAAATTAAGACTCGACTTCCAGTAGAAATTATGGTATGTTTCAAGTAAAAGACGTCTTTAAAATAAAGTGTTGAAAACCATGTCCTATTTTTGACCGATTTTTTGCTTTGTAGTCAAGATGCAAAAAGACAACAAATTTAAAGACAATTTCATTAGATTTAAAGAATTTTTCTGAATTATTAAAGTCAAGTTGACCTTAGCCCAAACATTTTTTCCTTCATGTTATGATACCCATTTTTAAGTGAAATCACTTAATTATAAGGACAATACACGACTTTATTGAAAAGTTTATCGGCTTTTGGACAAGGAAAAAAACTTTATATTAGAGAAATGCGTCTTCTTTGCTAAGTAAAATTTGCATTCGTATTTTAAAGACATGAAATCTTTGACCTCACGACAATCTTTTTTTCTGTGTACATAATCTATAATATTAGGTCAATCTGTTTTCAGTGTGATCTGCGTGAATAGACTGAAAAGTCTAAAGACGATTTAGTTTCTGCCAAAAAAATGTTGCCCTAATGTTACCCACTTCCGAGCAAAAAAAAGCCTTAGTTAACAACTAATGGAAATGTTCTTTTTGAATGCAGAAGTGATGCAAAATTGGCCCAGAAGCTATCAATTTTACATGGGTTTGCAATTGGGTGGAAGTCATCACTTTTAGCATCCGCTGCATTGAGTTCGCATTAGTTTTTCAGATGTGATGCTATTTGAATAATTAATTAAAAAAGGAAAAACATAAAAATTTTCTTAATTTTGTTCGACCTAATTCTCTGCGTAAAGAAGTTTTGATTAATATTCCACGTCTGCCGATAAATGGATCGGTATACTTTTCCAATATATACTTTTTTACTTTCCATTATTTTATTTTTCTTTATTCAGAAAATGTTAATTTATTGAGAAAACTATGTAAAACAGTGTGCTTTTAGGTAATAAGTTAATCTCTAAAAGGGATTTTTTGAATGTTCATTAAAAGTAATGGCTTAGAAAGAACTTCCAAATTTGTTTTCTGGGTTTGTATTAGAATCGAAATTATGGCGATTATGGCGAAAATGGTCCTGTCCTGTAGGTCATGTAGCTTTAATTGTTATAACAGGTTGGCTGATAAGTCCCCGGTCTGACACATAGATGGCGTCGCTAGTATTAAATGCATATTATTTTTATATAGTACCCACCTTCAAATGATTCGTGTCAAAATTTTACGTCTGTAAGTCAATTAGTTTGTCAGATAGAGCATCTTTTGTGAAGCAACTTTTGTTATTGTGAAAAAAAATGGAAAAAAAGGAATTTCGTGTTTTGATAAAATACTGTTTTCTGAAGGGAAAAAATACGGTGGAAGCAAAAACTTGGCTTGATAATAAGTTTCCGGACTCTGTCCCAAGGATATCAACAATAATTGATTGGTATGCAAAATGCAAGCGTGGTGAAATGAGCACGAAGGACGGTGAACGCAGTGGATGCCCGAAAGAGGTGGTTACCGACGAAAACATCAAAAAAATCCACAAAATGATTTTGAATGACCGTAAAATGAAGTTGATCGAGACAGCAGAGGCCTTAAACATATCAAAGGAACGTGTTGGTCATATCATTCATCAAAATTTGGATATGCGGAAGCTCTGTGCAAAATGGGTGCCGCGCGAGCTCACATTTGACCAAAAACAACAACGTGTTGATGATTCTGAGCGGTGTTTGCAGCTGTTAACTCGTAATACACCCGAGTTTTTCCATCGATATGTGACAATGGATGAAAAATGGCTCCATCACTACACTCCTGAGTCCAATCGACAGTCGGCTGAGTGGACACCGGCCGGTGAACCGTCTCCGAAGCGTGGAAAGACTCAAAAGTCCGCTGGCAAAGTAATGGCCTCTGTTTTTTGGGATGCGCATGGAATAATTTTTATCGATTATCTTGAGAAGGGAAAAACCATTAACAGTGACTATTATATGGCGTTATTGGAGCGTTTGAAGGTCGAAATCGCGGCAAAACTGCCCCATATGAAGAAGAAAAAAGTTTTGTTCCACCAAGACAATGCACCGTGCCACAAGTCATTGAGAACGATGGCAAAAATTCATGAATTGGGCTTCGAATTGCTTCCCCACCCACCGTATTCTCCACATCTGGCCCCAGCGACTTTTTCTTGTTCTCAGACCTCAAAAGGATGCTCGCAGGGAAAAAATTTGGGTGCAATGAAGAGGTGATCGCCGAAACTGAGGCCTATTTTGAGGCAAAACCGAAGGAGTACTACCAAAATGGTATCAAAAAATTGGAAGGTCGTTATGATCATTGTATCGCTCTTGAAGGGAACTATATTGAATAATAAAAACGAATTTTGACAAACAAAATGTGTTTTTCTTTGTTAGACCGGGAACTTATCAGCCAATCTGTTAAACATAAATACAGTCAAAGATGTCTATTTATAGAACCCAAACCGATTCATGGGAACTTTATTCAAAGAAAACAAACAAATTTTGCCATTCAATTTTAATGCACTGGGATCAAAGGTTAAGGCAAACGGTGGTAGAAATTGAGATTCCGCAGACTTTTTTCATTTGAATCTATAGTTCACATAGAAAAATTAGGTTCAGAGTAATTATCAAAGCAAACAGTGATCATATCGAGCAAAAATGAGTCGATACCGAATTTTAGATTCCAAATATTTTGGTGATTTCAATCAACAACAAGTAGTTCTCAAAAAAAAAAAATAGAATGGTTAATATCCAGCATGAAATGTAGCGTGGTTAAAAGGGAATTGTGTTGACAAAAAAAAATAGAAAACCTTTTAAAACGTTTGTTCATTTTTTGTAGACAAAGTACTTGTGGGAACACTCTCGTGTATGATTCAGAACTAGATATAGCCGAGCCGCCCTATTAAAACTTTCTGTAGATTTTTTTCATTATATCCACACGGAAAGAAGAGTACTTTTGCTTAGGAGCTAAATTTTAGACAATCGAAGTTTTCGTTTGACACCAAAAAATTTTTTAAATTTTCGTTCCTGAAGAAATTATTTTTGTTTTGGGTACACGAGAAATCCAGAGCTTAAAGTTTTTTTTATAACCTCTTGAGCATATCCATACACTTCTCATTATTGTTTGGTTTCAAATCAAATGTTCACAACCATTGCTTATTTATTCTGTCTTTGTCTGTTTATGGCTGTAATATGGATGTTTCCTTTACTCTTGGGATTACTCTTACTTAAAATAATTGCAATTTTAGTTGGATTATTTTCAGCACTTTATAAATACGACAATTGAAGACTTAATGCTCCTAAGTACTTGTGACACGCTTAAATGCATTGACCCGAAAATCCATTCAAAATCCATTTCAAAAATTCGCAATCACATGTAATTGAATAATGCCCGGCAATGAGTTTTCGCAAGCGATTAAATGACAGATTAAACAAAGAAACGTTACGTTTTCTTCACGTTAAATGGGAAAATCATTTTGCTTTTATTTGGTTGAGTTGGTTAAGTTAACTTTTCTTTAGCTGACCGAGAAGAAAGCAAAGCGGAATATATGCAAAGCGTATTTTCGGTTATCCAAAATGTCTTTGGCCATAGCGGTCTTAGGTTTGTGGTCCGTTTCAGACAAGCGTTTCAATGAAAATATTTTTAACACAAAAAATGCCGCATCGAAGACATTTCGTTCGTTACGGTCTTCCCGAAACTGATTGGGTTGCTTGTCAGACTCTCTTTGTGTCTGTCTGCATTGACTTGGGGGCTGCGTGTGTCCATTTATTTTTATTTGACTTTTCCAAAGCTGGAATGGGATAGTAATCGAGTTTTTTTCTTCTTCATTCAAAATCATTTCTTATTTTGTGGCATTATGATGATATTGTTTGTTTGTGTTTTTTTTTTGTGAGACTTTCCCAGACTTTTGCCGGTCATTTTCCACAACAGTTTTATGTCTTTGCATTTTCCATCGATTCATGGAAGTCTATAAGCCCGATTGCAATTTTTTTGCTTAATTTTTTTTTGTGTTTTTAATGTAAGTCATTCTTGGACATATTTTTGTCGTTTGTTTATGGTTACATTTTCAACCGAAATATCCCTGCCACTATGATGATAATGAAGATTAGTAATAGAGAGAATGGTTCGCCGCAAAATTCTATGATGGTTTGGCAGCTACACCGAAAAAAAGTGAAATGTTTTATAGGAAGAATTGAACGAAAATTGAACTAAATTTTGCTACGCATTTTGACATTTTCCACAAAGCGTTGTTAAAACCAGGAAATTTAGTGCCCTGTTGTACTTTTTAACTGCAGTTCACGAAATTACATCCTCTCATAGAAGAAAAAATGAACTAAAAGTAAAGAAGAAAATCATTGGCGCCAAATCATCACCATTTTAACCATACAGTAGTTCATTCTTACTATTTTTGGGAATCATACACTGTTAGAAAAATATGTTTTTCATATGTTCCGATATAAACAAAATGTGTTTCGGGCACAATTTTTAAACACAATATATTTAAGTGCAAACATGTAATGTTCCTAAACTAACACTAAATGTTTGGGACACATATGTTAATATGTTAGAATATATTATGTTTGGGGCATGAATGTTTCATAAAAATAATATGTGTGAATGTAAACATATATAAATTTACAAATTTCGAGTAAACATATATATGTTGTGATATTTTATTCAGAGAGCGACAGAGAGAGAGAGAGAGAGAGAGAGTATAGAGAAAGAAATAGAGATGGAAACCGGGAGGGTTGACGAGAGATATCAACATAACACAGCGAGAGAATCAAAAGAGAGCAATTTCTGTGAAACTGCTTGTATGTTGTTTCGGAAAGTCTAAATATTATTTAATTTGAATACTCGTGTAAAGAGAATAGACATTCGGAAGCGGGCATTAAGTTCGAGTTTTGCTAAAAAATTGAAAAAGGTTATTTTCTTTAAAATGAATTATTAAAGAAAAGTAAAAGGCAAAACAGGGTCATTTTAGAACGATAATGCCAACTTAATACCGGCCTTAAGGGTAAAAATGAAATTAAGTACAAAACACGATAAGTTTTAAATGCATTTAAAATGGTGTTAAATGCTAGTAAAAAACTGTTCACGGCTAACTAAATTTATGTGTATATTATAAAATTATTTATGTATGTTTATACTCGACTCCACGTTCTTCTTTTGTTAGAGTTTTTGAATTCCTTCCAACATTTTAAGCTTTTATACCAAAAACAGTTTTTTGCTACAAATTTGTTATTTTTGCAATAAAAAAAATTATCCAAAAGCTCAGTCCATTTCGTTTATATCAAGCACTGTTCTTTTCTGACTGTAAATCTTTAATAACACACATTTCGAAGTTTCATTGTAAAAATTTCATTTAATAATATAAAAATATAAATACAAAAATTAAAAAAAAAAATTGGTGTTCGGTCGGAGTAGGGATTGAACCCAGGACCTTTTGCATGCAAGGCGGACATGCTAACCACTGCTCCACGTGGCCAACAAATATATGTTTCTGTTGAATAATGTTTTGTTTGCATCGGCTCGTGGGCGCTGCAAACTATGCTTATAACGATATTTGTCTATTGGTAACTATAACAGATACGTAGCCCAGTGGTAGTGTGTTGGCTTACAAATTGCATGGTTCCCGGTTCGATTCTCAGTCCAGGCGAAAGGTAAAATTATAAAATTGAATAATTTCTTCAACATTATTTGTATTACAGAAAAAGGTGCCAAGAACTAAAAAAATTCGTGGAAGTGAAAATTATGTGAGGGAATGAGCACAATCTTCTTTGGGGAAAATTCTTCCAAGCATATAATATTTTTGGGCTCAAAATGCTTCATAACTTATATGTTCACATAAAACAAACATATTAATGTTTCGGCAGTATCCACTAATATATGTACTTCCTGCAAAATATGTTTGGAACATATGTTAGAGAAGCCATTTTTTCTGAGGGTGTACGAAAATCTTTTTTTGCTTTAGTTCATATTGAACTTATGTGTACGGTCATTGAACTTTATACTCACGTTTAGTTCATAAAAATTTTGAGACATACTTAAAAAAGTAAGATTTCATTAAGCTGTGGAAAATTTCGATAAAAAAATAAAAATATTTTTCCAATAAAAATAAGTTAAATTTAGAGTTAATTTAACTACGGAAATTTTTCCTGTATACGAGGTGTATAGAATTGGTTAAGGAAAGTAACTAAAAAATCAAGGCGAACAGAACCAAGGGTATGGAGCATATTCTGCGCTAATAGTCCCCAATAGTCGTTTTACACACAAAGAAAATATCCAGAATAATTTATCAATTGTTCATATAACGACATATACACACAAACAAAAATACTTTCCTCGCGAACGATGTTTTAGATAAACGACATTCGCTTTTATTGTAAAATGTTTTCTGTAAAGGTTGGTATTAAGTTCGAGTTTAGCCGCTAAGATCGCCATTTTTTTCACGATTACTTTTCTTAATTAATCAACTTTAAGGAATACAAACTTTGTGAAAATTTGCTTTGGTCTATTTCCCATCAAGTTACAATCAAATTTGCAACAAATATGTATAATTTTATGCCTTTTTTACTGATTTAGTTTTCACTTTAGTGAAAAAATGAAGATTTTAGCGGTTAAACTCGAACTTAATAGCCACCTTTAGGGAAAATTATTCAGAGTTCATAACATGTGCTGTAATATTTGACGATAAATCTTCAAAATTTCAAAATCTAGCTTACACAGAAAGAATAGTTTTTTTTCTGAGGAGCGAAGTTTTCTTTTGATGCTACACAAGTTTCATTAGAGACCATAAAAAAGGATTAGAGACAATCATTGCAACGTTTGTCATAAATTCTGTTTTATTTGGCCTTAAAGTAAAAAAATCATAATGAAGTCTAAAATTTCGTTTATTCGTTGGGTTTGGAGCTAGATATGAAGTGGTTTGAATATTAAAATATGATCCCACATAAACCATTATTAAAAACGTTCCCTTCAAAGCCACGATTAAATGCTATGATTATGCCTTTCGGTTTTTCCAATTCTCTAAACAATGGAAATACACGTGCAAAAAATAATTCCTTCCAAACAAAATTTTACTCATTATTCTCATTTTTCGTGATTTATACATTTTCATGTAAAACTCTGTAATACAAACCATGTAGAAACAAATATTTAATTTTATATATATTTTGTTAAATTTCACCATTTGTCCAGACGGAGAATCGAATCGACTACAGCCACTGAGCCATTGTCATCACACTGAAAAAACTAGAAGACGCATTTCTCCTTGTCCAAAAGGCAATAAACTTTTCAATGAAGTCGTATTGTCCTTATAATTAAGTGAGTTGACTTAAAAATGGGTATCATAACATGAAAGAAAACATTTTTGGGCTAAGGTCAACTTGACTTTAATAATTCAGAAAAATTCTTTAAAATTAATGAAATTGTCTTTAAATTTGTTGTCTTTTTGCATCTTGACTGCAAAGCAAAAAGACGTTCAAAAATAGGACATGTTCTTTCTTTATTTTAAAGACGTTTTTTACTTGAAACATGGCATAATTTCTACTGGAAGTCGAGTCTGAATTTGGAAAATAAAGTTTCGTTAACACCTAGAAGCAAGTACAAAAAACCCAAATTTAGAAGAGAATTGTGTCTTAAAAGTATCCTTACTTGTATTCTCCGCTTCTTTGGCTCGGAATCAATACCAAAATTTTTAAAGTAAAGACAAAATCTTTGGAACCGGTTATGCTTTTTTTTCAGAGCAATGCGGAAATCTCACTATAGCCAACAATGCACAACAACTCTCACCGTTAAGCAATTCTATTTATAGACCAGATTTGAGGGCACACACAAGCTATTTCAAAGAATTTATTTAAACAAAAAACACACCACTGAACGCATGCCCGTTTCCAAAGATTTTGTCTTTACACGAATGATTTTGGTATTGATTCCGAGGCAAAGAAGAGGAGAATTGAAGTAAGTATACTTTTAAGACACAATTCTATTTTAATTTTGAGTTTTGCTTGCTTGATTCTAGGAAACAAATTTTACGTAAGATTTTCTCTGCTTTTTTCTTCATATACTACCAAAGTCCGTTCAAAACGCGTTAACGAAAATATCAATTTCGAAATTCCAACTCGGCTTCACTTCGAAATTATGCTATGTTTAAACTCAAAAAAACATGGTTTGATACCATTGGTTTGATGATAAAATTATTCAGTCTAAATGTTACGGAACACAATTAACATCATACTAAGGAAAGAAATTTTAATTAAAATAAATCTCTCCTTTCAATTTTTTCCAGAAAATTAGAATAGGAACCATGGAAAATTACGTCCCTCTGTTAAAGTCATGTGTTTTTTAAATAATGCACATTTTTCTTAAAGAAAATCATTTTTGATTTAAAAAAATAATCTTTAAATTAACTGAGACATTGTATTTTTGGATTAAATGATAATAAAAACAAGTATATACAGTACTAAGTTCGGCCGGGCCGAATCTTAAATACCCACCACCATGAACCAAATATTAGGGTTTCCTTTGAAAGTTCAGGAGGGCTTGAGGACTTGAGGACACTTCCCGAAGATAAATATAAAGATTTCACCTATGAGGACTATATCAGATTCTGGATTTATAAGAACCATTTTTGTTTGAGTTTTAGAGGAATCATTAACATCTCTTGTAAGTGTGCAAGAAAATTATAAAATAACGTCTTGATTTGAAATCTTAAATCTGTAGAAGTAAAATCTGGAAATTTTACATTGAGTTTCAAGCAATTTTCATGATCAGTGCGCTTTCTACACCCTCAAGAAGTGAAGTCGGTCTATATGGAGGCATTACCAAATGGACCGATAAAAATTTAATCCGATACACGTTTTTGTGAGCCTAAAATACCAGAATATTTACAATTTCAGGCAAATCATATAAAAACTACGGTTTCTAGAAACCCAAGGAGTTAAATCGGGAGATCGTTCTTATGGGGGCTATACTAAAATATGGACCGATACTCACCGTTTTCGGCACACCTCTTTATGACCCGAAAATACCTCTAGATTTCCAATTTCAGGCAAATAGGATAAAAACTTCGGATTCTAGAAGCCCAAGAATAAAATCGGGAAATCGGTCTATATGGCTATACCAAAATATGGACCGATACTCACCATTTTCGGATTGCGCTCTTTATGGTCATAAAATACCTCTAGATTTCAAATTTCAGGCAAATTGGATAAAAACTTCGATTTCTATAAGCCCAAGACCCTAAATCGGGAGGTCGGTTTATATGGGGACTATATCAAAACCTGGACCGATATAGCCCATCTTCGAACTTGACCTGCCTGCAGACAAAAGACGAGGTTGTGCAAAATTTCAGCACGATTTCTTCATTATTGAAGACTGTAGCGTGATTACAACAGACAGACGGACATCGTTATATCGTCTTAGAATTTGTCCCTGATCAAGAATATATATACTTTATATAGTTGGAAATCGATATTTCGATGTGTTACAACCGGAATTATAAACTTATTATACCCCCGTCACCATTCTATGGTGGTGGGTATAAAGATTCAAATATTGGTCAAGGCATATTTGAAGATTCTGCATCTTTGCACTCAAAAAAATGAACTTTCACTAAAGCCAAATTACTTTTATTTTAGTTCATGGAATTATTATGTTTTGAGAAAGTTTCCTTTACTCTAATAATTTCTTGCGTACATTAGTTAAATAAACTAAAAACGAGAAAAATTATACATAAATTAAGCATAAAAATTAACTAAATTCGTATTTCTCACAACATAGTTCTTTAAATTTGTAAATTTTACTAGAAATGCGTTTATCATGAACTTCGTATGTCACTAAAGACATTCTTGCAATTTTGAACTCCATTTTTTTTCCTTCAAACTACAAAAATTTCTTTAACAAGTGACAAAAATTAATTATGTCTAATAAATTTTCTTGAATTTGTCGAAAAATATTTACTTATTTTTGTGATATCGGCGTGATGCCAGCGTTTGTAATATTGTTTAGTTAAAATTTTCTAAAAATATTAAAATTTTTTTTAAGTTAATCGAATGTTTTCTTTCCTGGTCGGTTCACTGTTTTTTCAGTGTGGTTTAAAGTTTTTTGTTTATATTTTGAATTTTTAAACAGACATTTATTTTTACATGAACAGCATGACAATTCGTAAATGAAATTTCTATACAATTTTTTTAAAGAGCCTAGAAAGATTTTTTTATTTTAAGAAAAGCAACATCTTTTGTTCGAAATCTTTACCATAATCCCTAAGGGAAGTAAATCTTTGGATCCAAACTAATATTTTTTAAGTGTATATATTATGCTAGCTTTAAGTGATTATCATATAAAATGGAATTATGATTGTTTTAACTTCTCAGCAAAATGTTTCCAAGTTCAATCCAATTAAGCAACATTCAATTTTATTCATCTTTTGATTGCTTTTGCCTTTCATATATGATTAAATTTCTCAAAGACACTATGAATATTTCTATTTTAATTGCTATCCCAAAAGCCAATCATGATGTTATTTGAAAATGTCTTAAAGTTTGCTTTCTTTAGGATAAACTGAAGCAATCTATTAATTAAGAACCGCCTTCATTTTCCCAACAACTCGTTTGTGTCTTTTCGTTGAGATAATTACTTTTTAATCCTTTTTGGAAATCCTTCCGGCAGGAGTCTGAGATAAACAAACACAATCTCACCCTTTGCAGGCAATCACCCATAAAGCTACTTTGATTTTGATGTCATCATCAGAAAATTTCTAAAGATAGGACAGAAACTACGACAAAACTAATCGATTTTTATGAACAATGCAAAGAAGCTATTGTCGCTCTCTCTCTATCCTTTTATTTGGCAGTTGGTCCTTGACATTCAACTAGAAAGTTAATATACTTAATACGTGTGCAAATCAATGCGTATATATTTGCTTGGAATACAAATGACAAGGGAGATGGAATTTAGAAATGAAATTCATTGCCTTATTATCCAAATAAATAAACTCAACGTCTACGAAACATTGAATAATAGAAGCAACACCAAATAGTGTCTGATTTATGCCATTATGTCACATTCATTGTAGAAGAAACCACTATGCACACACGCTAACAAAAAATCGTTTCTGTAACATATACTCCCAAACATATTTTGCTTCAAGCATATACATTTTTGGGTATTGCCCAAACATTTATATGTTTGATCTCTTCCAATATATAATATGTTTGAAAGCATATTAGTCTAAACAATATATGTTTGGGTAGTCTAAGTTTCAAACATTTTGTATTTTTGCATCCAAATTCAATAATGTTGTCTTCCAAAAAACAATATGTTATTATGTGAACATATAATATGTTTGGAAGCATTTTGCACCCAAAAATATTATATGCTTAAAAAAAATTCTCCCAAACAATATTGTGCTCAAAATTTTATTTATTTATTTATATATTTACAATCATAACGAATTATGAAAATAAACAGGTAATATAGGTGCTAACAACATAGGTTTTCGACCTGAATGCTCAAAATTTTGTTTCTGCCCAATTGTATATTCCCCCACATCTTTCTCACTTCCACGAGATTTTTTAGTTCTTAGCACCTTTTTCTGTAATACAAACATTGTAGAAGAAATTATTCAATTATATGATTTTTTTTTATTTTAATTTTACCTTTTGCCGGACGGGGATTCGAACAGCGGACCACACAGTTTGTAAGGATCAAAGATGTAGCTGATCAATTGCCCAAGAAAAAATAAAATGTTAATTTGGTAATAACAAGCAAAACCCACCAACTTAATTCAATATCGCTCCCTGTTAAATAGCGCTCCAAGCTACTAAACACATATATATTTATAGGCTATTTCTAAAATAATATATGTTTGCATCCAAGCATATTATATTTACAAACATTTTATGTCCCAAACATAATATGTTCTAACATATTAACATATATGTCCCAAACATGTTATGCTAGTTTATGAACATTATATGCTTGCACTCAAAAATATTGTGTTTAAAAATTTGTGTTCCAAACATATAATGTTTATAGCCAAACATATGAAAAACAGCCTTTTTCATCCGTGCATATATCAAATCCTAGGCTCTGTGGAAGAATATTTTCTGAAGTTGCTATATTGGGCAATGACCACGAATTCGACCTTGGAAATCGTAATAAACAACTTTGTTTCCCTAAATATAATATGTTCAAACATTTTATATTAGTTTATGAACATTATATGCTTGCACAAACATATAATTTTTACAATGAAACATACACCCAAAAAAAGTGACCCCACCGTGGAAGAAAATTTAGGTTTATTTTAGAAAATTTTAACTAAAATAGTATTCTAATTGCAACATGTTACAAATATAGGGAGCCACCGTGGTGCAATGGTTAGCATGCCCGCCTTGCATACACAAGGTCGTGGGTTCGATACCTGCTTCGACCGAACACCAAAAAGTTTTTCAGGGTGGATTATCCCACCTCAGTAATGGTGACATTTCTGAGGGTTTCAAAGCTTCTCTAAGTGGTTTCAGTGCAATTTGGAACGCCGTTCGGACTCGGCTATAAAAAAGAGGTCCCTTGTCAATGAGCTTAACATGGAATCGGGCAGCACTCAGTGATAAGAGAGAAGTTCACCAATGTGGTATCACAATGGACTGAATAGTCTAAGTGAGCTTGATACATCGGGCTGCCACCTAGCCTAACCTAACCTAACCTACAAATAAGTTAATACTTTTTTTTCAAATTGAAGAAAATTTTTTAAAAATAAATAAAATTTCATATGTTGGAAGAAAAAATTGGATTTAAAAATTGTTAAAATTCTTTAGCGCTGTACGAAGTTCGAGACAGGTACAATTTTAGTAAAATTTACTCATTTGAGAGACTTATGAACTCAATTTAAGCAAACTTTTGCAATTTTAGGAAAATATGAACTATTTTATTTTTTAGTAAAATTGTGCACTATATTTGTATACAACTTTTATTCTTATTTTTAGTTCACGTCATTAAAGTTAGCAAAAAATTATTCAAAAAAGGAAAATTTACACATATTGTGCAAAACTTAACTAAAATCAACTAAACTTCATGAACTAAAATAAAGTTCAGTTGGCATTAGAGCCCCTTTTTTCTGGGTGTATGAAAAACACTCTATTTCGTCTGTGTTCTAGTAAAGGAAGCGTTGGTAGAATTCTACACTGAAAAAAAAAAACTATTTCACAGGAAGAATGAACAACCTCGTTCGAAAATTTAACTAAATTGTACTCCAGATTTTGAGATTTCCACAAAGCGTTGTAAAAAACAGGTAAATTTAATGCCCTGGTGTACTTTCATCTAAAACTCATGAAATTACAGATACAGATTTTTGAGGGTCTAAAATACCAGTATATTTACATTTTCGGGCAAATCGGAAAAACTACGAATTCTAGAAGCCCAAGAAGTAAAATTGGAAGATCTATAGGGGGATATACCAAAGCATGGACCGATACGGACAATTTGCGACACACCTCTTTATGTTCCTAAAATACCTCCAGATTTTTAATTTCTGGCATATGGGATAACAAGTAAGGAAAGTCTAAAGTCGGGCGGGGCCGACTATATTATACCCTGCACCACTTTGTAGATCTAAATTTTCGATACCATATCACATCCGTCAAATGTGTTGGGTGCTATATATAAAGGTTTGTCCCAACTACATACTTTTAAATATCACCCGATTTGGACAGAATTTGATAGACTTTTACAAAATCTATAGACTCAAAATTTAAGTTGGCTAATGTACTAGGGTGGAACACAATTTTAGTAAAAAAAAATATGGAAAACATTTACATCTGAAGCAATTTTAAGGAAACTTCGCAAAAGTTTATTTATGATTTATCGCTCGATATATATGCATTAGAAGTTTAGGAAACTTAGAGTCATTTTTACAACTTTTCGACTAAGAAGTGGCGATTTAACAAGGAAAATGTTGGTATTTTGACCATTTTTATCGAAATCAGAAAAACATATATATGGGAGCTATATCTAAATCTGAACCGATTTCAATCAAATTTGGCACACATGACTATACTACCAATTGTACTCCTTTTGCAAAATTTCAAGCTAATCCGGATAAAACTCTGGCTTCTGGGTCCATATAAGTGCATATCGGGCGAAAGATATATATGGGAGCTATATCTAAATCTGAACCGATTTCAATCAAATTTTGTACACTTGACTATACGACTAAGTGTTATGTTTGTACAAAATTTCAAGCAAATCGGTATAAAACTCTGGCTGCTGGGTCCATATTAGTGCATATCGGGCGAAATATATATATGGGAGCTATATCTAAATCTGAACCGATTTCTTCCAAAATCAATAGGGTTCTATTCTGACCCAAATTAGGAATATGTGCCAAATTTGAAGGCGATTGGACTTAAAGACACCATGTGTCTGTCTCGTCTCCTTCTGGGTGTTACAAACATATGCACTAACTTATAATACCCTGTTCCACAGTGTGCTGCGCCACAGGAAGGATGAACAACCTCGTGCGAAAATTTAACTAAATTGTCCTCCAGATTTTGCGATTTCCACAAAGCGTTATAAAACAAACCAGGTAAATTTAATGCCCTGGTGTACTTTTATCTAAAACTCATGAAATTACTCCCTCTTATAGAAGAAACAAGTATATATAGTAGTAAATTCGGCCGGGCCGAATCTTAAATACCCACCACCATGAATCAAATAGTTTTAAAACTCTTTGTCGTAGCGGATTACTTAATACTATATAGAATGTCAGGGGGTTTGATGACAGATATTCTCCTAAGCAGATCAGTTCAACCAGTACGCTTTCCGAAGATAAATTTAAAGATTCTACCTATGAAGACTATATCAGATTCGGGATTTATAAGAACCAATTTTGTTTGAGTTTTAGGGAAATCATAAACATAGTATAATTGATGAAATAACGCCTTGATTTGAAATCTTAAATCTGTCCATTTTTACCGCCATTATTTAAATGATTACGAGGAGTAAAATCTGGAAATTTTACTTTCAGTTTCAAGCAATTTTTATGATCAGTGCGCCTGCTATACCCTCAGGAAGTGAAATCGGCCTATATCGATGTCTTACATATACAGATTTTTGAGGTTCTAAAATACCAGTATATTTACATTTTCGGGCAAATCGAAAAAAACTACGAATTCTAGAAGCCATAGAAGTAAAATTGGAAGATCAGTCTATAGGGGGCTATACCAAAAAATGGACCAATACGGACCATTTGCGACAGACCTCTTTATGATCCTAAAATACTTCTAGATTTTTAATTTCTGGCATATGGGATAAAAACTACAGATTCTAGAAGCCCAAGAAGTAAATTTGGGAGTTCGGTCTATATGGGGGCTACACCAAAACAAGGACCGATATACCCATTTTCGGCACACCAATTTGTGGTCCTAAAATACCTCTAGATATTCAATGTCAGGAAAATCAAAATAGTCGGAAATCGATATTTCGATGTGCTACAAACGGAATGACAATTCTATGGTGGTGGGTATAAAAATGAACTAAAAGAACAAAACCATTGGCGCCAAGTCATGACCATTGTAAACATACTGTAGTTAATTTTTACTATTTTTGGAAATAGCACGAAAATGATCTTTTGCATTAATTCATATTAGTACAAACAAATAATTTTATTCCAATAAAAATAAGTCAAATTTAGCGTTAATTAAACTACGGAATTTTTTTCGGTGTACCAATAATGGTAGATTTTTTACTGTTTGGTACCAATCTACCAAACAGTAATTTTGCCAAAAATTCCTCTACAACTAAGAGGTGCTTCATAAATGTTCCATATAAAATAAAATTTTTACAAAATTTCTGTAGAAATAATATATTGACAACATTTTCTATATAAATAAAAGTTTCTATTTTTGAAAAAATTAGAAACAGAAATAACTTTTTGAGAAAATGTAGAAATAAAAATAACATTTTGAGAAAGTTGCTATTTTCTCAGAAAATTTTCTAAGGAAATAAAAGTTTGACAAACTTTTCTATAGAAATAAAATTTTCACAAAATTTTCTATAGAAATAAAATTTTCACAAAACTTTCTATAGAAATACAATTTTGATAAAAAATTTACTATAGAAATAAAATTTTGACAAAATTCTTATAAAAATAAAATAACATTTTTATGTTTGATTTTCTCTAAATTTTAGTAGATTTTTTTATCTCGAGTGGCACAATTATTTGAAATAATTGTGCTATTTTAGGCAATTTCACAATTATGTTACAAAGGAAGTTCATTACATGTCATAAAATTTTAATAGGCCATGCACCCAGTACACTTACAAATTCGGACAATGGTAATTAATTACTGTCACGCAGTATACTCAAGTTCTATAGCAGTACTGCTAAACATTTGTTCGTTTTTGGGTATTTTCTTCGAAAAACTTAACAATTACACATAAGAAACGAAAGTCATACGATAGATAGCGTGGAAGAAAACATGTGATAGGAATAGGATAAAGTGAGGTATTCCCAAAATTGGTTGTCCTCATAGCAATTACCATAGAAAATTACGAGCCACATTTGCACTATAAATACCACAGACATGAAAAAGGATGATTTTTAAGAAATTTCAACCATGGGCTTAAGCTTGTTAACAGGTCTTGTATATTTTATCTCTAAATCTATACATATATAATTTTTCACAATAAATTATCTCTTAATGACATGTCTTGTTTTTAGAAAACCTGAATTCATTAAATAAATTAAAACCATTGAATACAAAATCAAACAAAATCTTAAAACATGAGTTAACAGATAACAACAAATGTATTTTTAATAGATTGTAATATATAAAAAAATTGACAATTCGTCCTAGATGCTCTTCTACACCCTCGAAAAAATCACCTATGTAACATATTCCGGTTCAAGAATATATATTATCAGAATGTGTTCAAACAAAAACTTGTTGTGCAAAGCAGTCAATTATGTACTTAGAAATGGCAAATAAATATGGTTTTAATATACCTCATGTCCCAAACATATCACCGAAAAAAAAGTAAACTGTTTTATAGGAAGTAAATTCATATTGAACTTATGTGTACGGTCATTGAACTTTATACCCACGTTTTGTTCATAAAATGTTTGACACATAATTAAAAAAACGAACATTTCATTGGGCTGTGGAAAATTTCGCAAAAAATAATAAAATTTAACTACAAACAATTAATTTTTTTTGCAATAAATATAAGATAAATTTGGCGTTAGTTTAACTACTGCCTTTTTTTCTGTGTAATATAATTTAAGTTAGGCTAAAGTGGCAGCCCGATTAAGTTTCAGGCTCACTTAGACTATTCAGTCCATTGTGCTACCACATTTAACTAAAAGTACCTATTATATATGGTCACTTCTAGTTTTAACCACTGAACCTTCTCTATTATTTTCTTTTGTTGAAACAACCAGATTGTTCCAAAAACATTAACAGACTGCTTAAGTTAAAGTTTTCCAGGTTCGCCAGTAGTCTAAAGCTATATGCCCCTAAAATTCGCTGACGCCTTCACACAAAATGCAGGACACTCACACAAGAGCTGTTTAATTAATTCCTTTTCTCCGCATCATGACATCTCATACAATAGTCATTATTCTTCGCACCAATAGGTTTTGCAAATTCACCTCAGGCAGCGACCCGTTATAGCAGATATCAGAAGTGATATCTGACGTCTTGAGAACACTAGCATATTTAGTGTGCGGTTTAAGTTTAAATGGGGCCATATTTGCTTGGTGTCGTTACAACCCTTTCAATTCTCCCATCGAACATTGACCATCATATGTTAACAGCCTTCTCACGCAGTAAGAGCTTGCAGGTAGCCAGAGGCATACCAACAGATTCTAGTTCCCCTGGAATATGTAAGGTAGTTCCTAGCCTTGCCAACTCATCTGCTTCGCAATTCCCCGGTATGTTCCTATGGCCAGGCACCCATATTAGGTGAATATTGTACTTCTCAGCCATCTCGTTGAGAGATTTGCGGCAGTCGATGGCCGTTTTCGAGTCAAGGAACACAGAGTCCAAGGATTTTATTGCAGGTTGAATGTCTGAGTATATATTAATGCCAATATTTATTGGAAAATTACTTCTCAGCCAATTCATCACCTCTCTTATTGCGAATATTTCAGCCTGAAAAACACTACAGTGATCTTTAGAATATACTCCGAAACCCACTTGTCCATCCAATTTGGAGCCATCCGTGTAGAAATCTATATATCGTTTATTCCCCGGGGTCTGTGTACACCACGCCTCACAGTTGAGAATTAGAGTTTCAAATTTTTGTCATATTGGAAATCGCAAATCGTAAAATTTTCGTTAGGTGATATTATCTTAATACTAAAACATATCAACTTAAAATGTGGCTATATGGTAGTTCTCTTAAATAAGAAGATCACATTAGAATTGGACTTAATTCCGCGAGTATCTCAATTTTTTAGCTGTAAGAGAAGTAATTTCTTGCGATTTGCGATTCTGAATTTCGGGATTAAGATATATGACCCAAACATGTAGAAATAAATTTGAGTTCCAAATATATAATTTTTACACGCGAACATATGAGAACCAGCCTTTTTTGTCCGTGCATCTGCAGAATTAATGCAACGAATGTTTAAAAAGATGACTTCCTCTCTAAACTGCAGGCAGCCTTGTTCATCGCTAACCACTACTTTTTCGCATCTTTCTATCGCGACGAAAAGACGACTCGTCCTTTGACACAACTCGCGAATCGATCCAATTTTTTGACTTCGTCAGAACGAAAATACTGTTCAGCCAGGTCATGCGTCATCGAGCGAAACCAGTGGTAATCAGAAGGAGTAATGTCTGGAATATACGGCTGTTGGGTTAGGACTCTACATTCGGTTGTATGGCTGAGCGTTTGCGTGCATAAAATAAACCCTTTGTGAGTGTGTGTGAGTAACGAATTTCATAAAACGCTCAAGAAAATAATCCCGCTCGGGAACATAATAACGTGTACGAGTTGAATTCCTTCCAATTTAATGACACTAAAAATTTCAATAATGCTCATGTTTTCAGTCAGGCCCCCTTGTAAATTACTGATAAAATTCGGCGATTGTCCCTACACTCAAACAAGGTTTACTTAGATCCAGAGATGTTGACCCCCACATCAAACAACCGGGTTTTTTTGAAAGTCAGTTTTTTCTCTGTTCTAAAAATCCGGATCATTTTTTAAAACCGGTGGGCGGTGTTTTTAAAATTAAATAACCGACATAACCCGTCCAACCGAGTTTTTCCCAAAAGTAACAAAAACGCTTAATTTAATATAAATGAAGGAAAAACTAATTCAACACAACAATACCGTAGATAAACATTAAAATGTTGGATTTTTTATTGTTTGTTTTCTGTAATGTTATATTAAAGACGGTGTTGAAGAGTCTCGACAACTAAAAATTTTCTTATGCATACTCGAAAGCCAATTTCGAAGAATTATTTTTTTTTTTTCAAAATATTCACAAACAGAGCTCATTTTCTACAGAAAGATACACCAAATTAAGTCGAATAATAATAACGTAAGAAATATGATAGGTTTTGTTGAAAAAATATACGCTCCTAATTGAATAAGCACGATTTGCTTATATTTCATTGAAATACCTCTTGGATTTGTATAAAAAACCAACGTTTTTGGACGAATACTAAAGGATGATTTGTTAAGAGCTTGATAACTTTTTAAAAAAAAAAAAAACGCATAAAATTTGCAAAATCTCATCGGTTCTTTATTTGAAACGTTAGATTGGTCCATGACATTTACTTTTTGAAGATAATTTCATTTAAATGTTGACCGCGGCTGCGTCTTAGGTGGTCCATTCGGAAAGTCCAATTTTGGGCAACTTTTTCGAGCATTTCGGCCGGAATAGCCCGAATTTCTTCGGAAATGTTGTCTTCCAAAGCTGGAATAGTTGCTGGCTTATTTCTGTAGACTTTAGACTTGACGTAGCCCCACAAAAAATAGTCTAAAGGCGTCAAATCGCATGATCTTGGTGGCCAACTTACCGGTCCATTTCTTGAGATGAATTGTTCTCCGAAGTTTTCCCTCAAAATGGCCATAGAATCGCGAGCTGTGTGGCATGTAGCGCCATCTTAGAATTAAATTCTGAGTCGATTTAGCGATGTCCGTCTGTCTGTCTGTCTGTCTGTCTGTCTGTCTGTCTGTCTGTCCGTCCGTCCGTCTGTCTGTATATGTAATTTTGTGCACAAAGTACAGGAAAAAATCGGTTCACATTTAGATATAGCTGCCATATCTATTTATCCCCGATTTGGTCATAGTTAGCGTGTTTATCAACTGATTTTCTTGAAATATCGTACATCCAAATATTTTACGAGTCTCGAAAATCTTGCAAAATATCAGCCAAATCGGTTCAGATTTAGATATAGCTCCCATATATATCTTTCGTCCGATTTAGACTCATATGACCACAGAGGCCAAAGTTTACTACCGACCTTCGTGAAATTTTGCACAGAGGGTAGAATTGACATTCTACCAATGCTTGGTAAATTTAATTGAAATCGGTTCAAATTTAGATATAGCTCCCATATATATCTTTCGTCCGATTTAAACTTATATGGCCACAAAAGCCAGAGTTTTGCCGTGATTTGCTTCAAATTTTGCACAAGGGGTACGTTTAATAGTATCGTTAAGTGTGTCAAATTTTGTTAACATCGGTTCAGATTTAGATATAGCTCACATATATATCTTTCGCCCGATTTGGACTTATATGGTCTCAAAAGCCAGAGTTTTGCCCTGACTTACTTCAAATTTTGCACAAGCGGTACTTTTAACGATACTATTGTATGTGCTAAATATGGTCAAAATCAATTCAGATTTAGATATAGCTCCCTTATATATCTTTCGTCCGATTTGAACTTATATGGCCTCAAAATCCAGGGTTTTGCCGTGATTTGCTTCAAATTTCGCACAAGGAGTACGTTTAGTAGTATTGGTAATTGTGCCAAATTAAAATCGGTTCAGATTTAGATATGGCTCCCATATATATCTTCCGTCCGATTTGCACTCATATGACCAGGGGGCCAAAGTTATACTCCCATTTACGTGAAATTTCGCTTAGATAGCAGAATTATTATTCTAACTATATGTTACATGTCAAATTTAGTCAAAATCGGTTCAGATTATATATAGCTCCCATATATATATATCATCCCACTGTTATACATTTGAGACCCATTTTCAATGGAGGTTTCCTCCAATTAAGTGGATAGCGTTAGCCTATTTAAATTTTAATTCTAGAGATTTTGTTGAAGTAAAAAAAATGTCTCCTTTATATAGCTTCCAGCAAATGTTAAGTAGTTGAGATGGTAACACAAATCGATCGTGAGTGTGTGTGAGAGTGAATCCTACAAAAAATATCGCGCGTGAGTAAAATATTACTCTCGCCCACACGTCTACACGCAACATGACATATTTAGAGCCAATATCACCTATATAAAAATCCTTAACCTTTTCACTACCGATGTCCACTTAGAAGGACATTCGAAAAAGACACCAAATTCTATTTTCCCACTTAGTTTCGATCTATTTCTCGAGGTTATTTTAAAGTAGAGGCTTGAATCTAAATAAGCTATAAATGTTTTCCATATTGGTCCGCACTAGGTTAGGTTAGGTTAAAGTGGCAGCCCGATTAAATTTCAGGCTCACTTAGACTATTCAGTCCATTGTGATACCACATTTAACTAAAAGTACCTATTACATATGGGCACTTCTAGTCTTAACCACTGAACCTTCTCTATTATTAACTTTTGTGGAACCAACCAGATTGCTCCAAAAACATTAACAAACTGCTTAAGTTAACGTTTTCCAGGTCAGCCAGTAATCTAAAGCTATATGCTCCTAAAATTCGCTTACGCCTTACACAAAAAGCAGGACACTCACACAAGAGGTGTTTAATTGATTCCTTTTCCTCCACGTCATGACAGCTTATACAATAGTCATTATACTTCGCACCTATAGTTTTTGCAAATTCGCCTATCAGGCAGCGACCCGTTATAGCAGATATTAGGAGTGCTATCTGACGCCTTGAGAACACTAGCATATCTAGTGTGCGGTTTAAGTTTAAATGGGGCCATATTTGCTTGGTGTCGTTACAACCCTTGCAATTTTCCCATCGAATATTGGCCATCATAACAGCCTTCTCACGCAGTAAGAGCTTGCAGGTGGCCAGAGGCATACCAACAGATTCTAGTTCCCCTGGAATATGTAAGGTAGTTCCTAGCCTTGCTAACACATCTGCTTCACAGTTCCCCGGTATGTTCCTATGACCAGGCACCCATATTAGGTGAATATTGTACTGCTCAGCCATCTCGTTGAGAGATTTGCGGCAGTCTATGGCCGTTTTTGAGTTAAGGAACACAGAGTCCAAGGATTTTATTGCAGGTTGACTGTCTGAGTATATATTAATGCCAGTATTTGTTGGAACATTACTTCTCAGCCAATTCACCACCTCTCTTATTGCCAATATTTCAGCCTGAAAAACACTACAGTGATTAGGTAATCTTTTCGCTATTCGAATTTCCAGATCTTTAGAATATACTCCGAACCCCACTTGTCCATTCAATTTGGAGCCATCAGTAGAGAAATCTATATATCTTTTATTCCCCGGGGTCTGTGTACACCACGCCTCACTGTTGGGAATTAGAGGTCCGCACTAAAATACATTTTTTATAAACTTCTGTAACAATGAACGAAAAATACGAAAATTTGAGACAATTTTTTGTACTGTATGTTTCTAGTAAATGGACATTTATACAAAAAACTATAGCTGATACTTTAACGGGTTCTTTTTTGTATTTTTCTCACACTTTGAAAGATATTATAGGCCAAATAGCGCTTAATTTCGTAAGGCCATTTTGTCACAATTCAAGAATCAAATTTTCAGAACAAGCTCATATAGCTCTTGAAGTAATTGAGGTAGGTTTTCAAAATGACAATTTTTATTCTACATGCTGTTAGTACAAGTAAAAACAGAAGAAAAATAAAAGTTTTTATCATTAGGTTTATTTCGGTAGTGAAAGGGTTAAGTGAAAAACAAAATCTTTAAATTCACGAAAACTTTTTGTGTAGGGCCGTCCCACAAATGATGAACTGTGGCAAAGTCTACGAAAAAGAAAGAATGAAAAAAAAAACGAAATATTCATTGTCACTTGAAATGGCACAATGAGTTATCTTTTCCATATTGGGGAGGACACAAGAACACATACAGTAGGTGTCAGGTATGTTTCATGTTTACAACGATTGCGATATTTAAAGGGTGATTTGTTAAGAGCTTGATAACTTTTTTTTAAAAAAACGCATAAAATTTGCAAAATCTCATCGGTTCTTTATTTGAAACGTTAGATTGGTCCATGACATTTACTTTTTGAAGATAATTTCATTTAAATGTTGACCGCGGCTGCGTCTTAGGTGGTCCATTCGGAAAGTCCAATTTTGGGCAACTTTTTCGAGCATTTCGGCCGGAATAGCCCGAATTTCTTCGGAAATGTTGTCTTCCAAAGCTGGAATAGTTGCTGGCTTATTTCTGTAGACTTTAGACTTGACGTAGCCCCACAAAAAATAGTCTAAAGGCGTCAAATCGCATGATCTTGGTGGCCAACTTACCGGTCCATTTCTTGAGATGAATTGTTCTCCGAAGTTTTCCCTCAAAATGGCCATAGAATCGCGAGCTGTGTGACATGTAGCGCCATCTTGTTGAAACCACATGTCAACCAAGTTCAGTTCTTCCATTTTTGGCAACAAAAAGTTTGTTAGCATCGAACGATAGCGATCGCCATTCACCGTAACGTTGCGTCCAACAGCATCTTTGAAAAAATACGGTCCAATGATTCCACCAGCGTACAAACCACACCAAACAGTGCATTTTTCGGGATGCATGGGCAGTTCTTGAACGGCTTCTGGTTGCTCTTCACTCCAAATGCGGCAATTTTGCTTATTTACGTAGCCATTCAACCAGAAATGAGCCTCATCGCTGAACAAAATTTGTCGATAAAAAAGCGGATTTTCTGCCACTGATTTTGGTAATAAAATTCAATGATTTGCAAGCGTTGCTCGTTAGTAAGTCTATTCATGATGAAATGTCAAAGCATACTGAGCATCTTTCTCTTTGACACCATGTCTGAAATCCCACGTGATCTGTCAAATACTAATGCATGAAAATCCTAACCTCAAAAGAATCACCCTTTATAACTGATTAAATTACTTTGAATGTTGGAGTACTTGGCATTTTCGTTGACGTTGATGTTGATTGTTCGGGTCATGCGTGCGTATGAGAATTATGTGCTCCTCTTTTACTTCCTCAATTCTTCTCTTTCATCTACGAAATAAAACACCCACATACATGAATGGATGTGCACATAGCAAAGTGTTTTCGTTTCCTATAAATTCGTACTCTCCCATCATGGTAACTTTCATTGTAGATGATTTTCGGCGATTGTACAAAAGAAAAGTTAGTTGCATGTGACAGAAGCATATGAATATACTCGTAGTCATTCATCCAAGCATTTAAGGTGATATATAGTGGCGATAAAGTGATATTTAGGGGAAAGTGTATTTACTTGTATTTATTTTCGATGAGAATAATACAGCCACATACGAGACTGCAGAAAAGTAGAAACACTGGGAAAAATATTTTAGAACTCTCTTTACAGATAATACAAGAACAGAAATTAATAACCCAGACAGAGAAACCGGATGAAGTCCCATCTGAATTATTTAAATTATTAGATGAAAGAAACACACAACTATTGTCGAAATTATACAACCAAATTTATGAAGCAGGACAATACCCCCAAGATTGGTTGAGATCTACTTTTATAACGATTCCCAAGAAAAATAATGCGAAGACCTGCGGAGACTATAGATTAATAAACCTTATGAGCCATGCTTTAAAAATATTCTTAAAAGTAATACATAGGCGCATTTACCCAATATGCGAAGCACACATTGGAAAAACGCAATTCGGTTTCAGGGAAGGCATTGGAACTCGAGAGGCCCTTCTTAGCTTGAATGTACTCATACAAAACCGAGATGCCGAGATGTGCAAAAGGATATCTACGTATGCTTTGTCGACTGCGAGAAGGCATTTGACACGATCAACAATGATAAATTGATGGAAATTTTAATATCAATTGGATTAGACGAAAGCGACCTTAAATGTATAAGAAAGCTGTACTGGCAACAGATAGCCGTCATTCAAACAACAGGATGGCTGATAAGTCCCCGGTCTGACACATAGATAGCGTCGCTAGTATTAAATGCATATTATTTTTATATGGTACCAACCTTCAAACGATTCGTGTCAAAATTTGACGTCTGTAAGTCAATTAGTTTGTGAGATAGAGCGTCTTTTGTGAAGCAACTTTTGTTATTGTGAAAACAAAATGGAAAAAAAGGAATTTCGTGTTTTGATAAAATACTGTTTTCTGAAGGGAAAAATACGGTGGAAGCAACAACTTGGCTTGATAATGAGTTTCCGGACTCTGCCCCAGGGAAATCAACAATATCTGATTGGTATGCAAAATTCAAGCGTGATGAAATGAGCACGGAGGACTGTGAACGCAGTGGACGCCCGAAAGAGGTGGTTACTGACGAAAAAATCAAAAAAACCACAAAATGATTTTGAATGACCGTAAAATGAAGTTGATCGAGATAGCAGAGGCCTTATTGATATCAAAGTAACGTGTTGGTCATATCATTCATCAATATTTGGATATGCGGAAGCTCTGTGCAAAATGAGTGCCGCGCGAGCTCAATTTGACCAAAAACAATAACGTGTTGATGATTCTGAGCGGTGTTTGCAGCTGTTAACTCGTAATACCCCCGAGTTTTTCCATCGTTATGTGACAATAGATGAAACATGGCTCCATCACTACACTCCTGAGTCCAATCGACAGTCGGCTGAGGGAACAGCGACCGGTGAACCGTCTCCGAAGCGTGGAAAGACTCAAAAGTCCGCTGGCAAAGTAATGGCCTCTGGTTTTTGGGATGCACATGGAATAATTTTTATCGATTATCTTGAGAAGGGAAAACCATCAACAGTGACTATTATATGACATTATTCGAGCGTTTGAAAGTCGAAATCGCGGCAAAACGGCCCCATATGAAGAAGAAAAAAGTGTTGTTCCACCAAGACAACGCACCGTCCCACAAGTCATTGAGAACGATGGCAAAAATTCATGAATTGGGCTTCGAATTGCTTCCCCACCCACCGTATTCTCCAGATCTGGCGCCCAGTGACTTTTTTATTGTTCTCAGACCTCAAAAGGATGTTCGCAGGAAAAAAATTTGGCTGCAATGAAGAGGTGATCGCTGAAACTGAGGCCTATTTTGAGGCAAAACCGAAGGAGTACTACCAAAATGTTATCAAAAAATTGGAAGGTCGTTATAATCGCTGAATCGCTATTGAAAGGAACGATGTTGAATAATAAAAACGAATTTTGACAAAAAAAATTGTTTTTCTTTGTTAGACCGGGGACTTATCAGCCCACTTGTTATTTTGTTTTATTTTTATACCTTCCACCATGGGTATATATTAACTTTTTCATTCCGTTTGAAATACATCTAAATATTGGTCTAAGATCCCATAAAGGGTCGTCTCGAAAATCTGAGTCGATTTAGCTATTTCCGTCTGTTGAAATCACTATATATAATTATGTATATCCCCCAGATGAACCGACTCACAATCACAATCAAAATGGGTCCATATAAGTTTATAATTGTATATAGCCCCCATATTTCACAGCTGGCTCTCTAATTACCGCGTAAAAGTTCATATCGGTTCTTAATTATTTACCGATATACCGATCAACAACTAATTAATATATGTGTTTAATTTGCCTCTTGAGAAGTTTTAACCCTGGACAGTCATCCTTATTTTTTGTACACTAACGTCATCCTTCGTCATTTTGACTACGGCTTATTTCAAGATGCTATAATTTGCACTGTGAGCAAAAATGTGAACCAAAATTGATTTTATTTTCTTATTCATTTTGTTTTTAATTAGAATACAACAAAAATTCATAAAATATTTGCATTTGTATAACTTAAATTTATCATTTCCCAATCGACTAAAATGCATTTTAGATCGAAAATGAAATTACGCGTCGTCATTTTGACGAAGGATGACTGTCCAGGGTTAAGATACCTTGCCATCGGTAAGTATTACCACAACCCAAGTAATTCGAATGGGAATGACAGTTACTATAATTACTATAACCCATTGAGAATTTTCGATTGGATGAAATTTCCTATGACAATATTAGACAAGGATTAGTGTTAGTGACTTTAATTTAATTAAAAGTCCTATTAAATTTATGAATAACATTTACGTATATTCTTTTAAAAATGAGTTTATATTTAATAAGGCGTGCATTTCTAAAATAAAACTTGGTTAAGAAAAAAATTTAACAGTGGTAGAATGTACATGTAAGAAACTAACACATATATTCTTTATCAGAAAGTATTTGAAGACTCATTTAAATTAAAAAAAAAATCATTTGAAATGAAATAGGTTTCATTTGATTTGAAACAGATTTCATTTATATCAAGCACTGTTCTTTTCTGGCTTTAAGTCTTTAATAAGACACATTTTACAGTTTCATAGTAAAAATTTAATACAGTATGTAATGTTGAACATATTTTCGGAATCTTCCAAACATATCTGGACCGAACCGAACACCAAAAAAAAAAACTTTTTGGTGTTCGGTGGAAGCAGGGATCGAACCCACGACCCTTGGTATGCAAGGCGGACTTACAAGCCATTGCTCCAGGGTGCCCAACTAAATGTATGTTACCGTTAAAAGAAAATTTGTTTAATCGGCTCGTGGGCGCCGACAACTATGCTTTATAAATTTAACTGTTTGCCTTGCTTGTGCGTTGGTGGCTAGGCGTGATTACAATAGACAGACGACCAGACAGAGAGACGAACGTCGTTATATCGATCAAGAATATATCGATAATGCGATGTGTTACAAACGAAATGGCAAACTTGTTATAACCCCTCACCATCCTATGGTAGTGAATATAAAAATATTATCGTATTCTCGTAACGAATCGGTTAACAGTTTTGTTTTTACCACACTGAAAAAAATATTTACTTGATATTAAAGATTACGCAACTTATATTTAAGGATGCGCCATTTACATTTTAAGGATACATTTCTTTAAAATAATTAAATTTAATTTTTTTTTTATTAAATTTAGGGCACAAATTTTGTAAATTATCGTCCCTTCGTTAAAGTCGTATACTAAGACAAATTTTCCTTAAAGTAAAGAAACCCATTTTTGATTTAAAGAAATCGTCCTTAAATTAACTGAAATATTGAATCTTTAGATAAAAGATAAAAATGCTTCAAATATAGGCAAATAATTCTTTTCAGGATTTAGCGTCTTTGGTTTAAAGTTTTTCTTTTTTTTTTTTAATTAAAAAACATTTTTTACTTTGAAGTATCCGTTATAATTTGGATTTTTAAACTGCCATTTGTTTGTACGTGTATAGCTTTATTAATATTCCGCGAAAAGAGAATGAAAACTATATAAATGAGATCAGTATCCTAATTTTAATTTTATTGATCCTAGATTTAAAGCCAGATAGGTCGCTAAAAATTACTTTATTTTAAAGAAGCCGCTCGGAATCAATACCAAAATTCTTAAAACAAGGTTAAAATCTTTGGATCCAAGTAAACTTTTTTTTGAGTGCATGTATTATTAACGCTTTAATGTATGTAACCAAAAACACTGTCTCAATAGTTTAAATTTTAATATCCTTCATAGATAACATAGCAAAGTCCCTTGCGAAATGTTTAAAGAATTTGTAATTGCTAACGCAAGCCATACAGATAATGAGGACGTTTGTAACCATAACAGCTAAGAAGGAGAAGCTAAGCAATTCTCCAGAATTCATTTCTATTTAATAAATACATGTATACGTTAATAAATATTTTTCATGGACGACAAGGAGATATATTCCACCACCACTAGTTGAACAATGGACCATTTTGACTTTTTGTCTTCAAAGAAAAAATGTACGGTGGCAGAAGAAAACGACACAAAAAATGTCATTTAAACTTTTTGAAATTATTTCATTACGCTTATTGCCATTAAATGTCCTTGATTTATTTGTTTGATGTTTTGAAGTTATTTTTGACCATCTTCAATCATCAATATAAGAACTCCAATGAAAAAAGACAGTTTCAATTGAAATACTTAAGCAAAATCTTAATATTAAATTAATATGGATGAATGACTCTAGTACAAGCAATTAGTGGAAATTGAAAACTTTCAATCAGAGTGTGCAGGTTTGAATCTGATATTTTCTTCTCAATAATTTTAAAATATAAAGTTCCATCAAATATCTATCGGGATGTTTTTTTATTATTATGCATTTAAATATCATTGGCGGCAGATGTTTTATCGAATATGTTTTTTGATGTGATGTCCCTTATGCTCTGATATTGGGAATCGCAAAATATTTGTCAAACTTTTATATCTATAGAAAATCTTATCAAAATTTTATATCTATTGAAATTTTTGTCAAAATTTTATTTGTATAGAATATATTTTTTTTTAAATCGAAAACTTTGTCAAAATTTTATTTCAACTATATAGAAAATTTTATTTCTATTTCTATAAAAAATTTTGTCAAAATTTTATTTCTATAGAACATTTTCTCCAAATTTTACTGTCAAATCATCGATTTGAATTCAGTTGGCTGGGTTTATTTTATTATATTTTGCAATAAAAAACAACAACAATGCTTAAAGAACAAAACCAACAATAACAAAACAAAACGAATGGAAAAAACAGAGGAGGCACGCTCAAAATAAACCCAGCCAACTGAATTCAAATCGATGATTTGACAGTGGCATAGGAAAAGAGATATGTTTGTTTCGAATTTATTTCGGCATAAGCCGGCTATCAATGTAAAACCTTTTTTCGGAGGGTTCAAGTGTGGTTTTTGTTGGGTTTAATAAACTGCCTGAATTTATTCTGATAATTGGTTGATAGTTTTGCTGCAAGTAGAGGATGCTGATGAGGAATGTGGTATTTCCGAAACGTGCGTCCATCCAACCATCTTGCAGTCTATAGGGCTTTGCCCAAATAAATTTGACAAACATTCTTTTCCTCTGTTGGTTAAGCTACACTTGTAGTTTAGTCAATGAATGGTTTTAAGCTGCAATAAAAACAACAACAATGCTTAAAGAACAAAACCATCAATAACAAAACAAAATTTTATTTCTATAGAAAATTAGGTCAAAATTATATTTCTAGAGAAAATCTGTCAAAAATCTATTTCTAGGGGAAATTTTTTTTAAATTTTATATTAAAAAAATTGTGTCCAAATTTTATTTCTATAGAAAATGTTGCCAAAATTTCATTTCTGTAGAAAATGTTGTCAACACTTTATTTCTATAGAAAACTTTGTCAAAATTTTTTATCTATTGAAAATTTTCAAAATTTTATTTGAATAGAAAATCTTTTTAAAATTTTATTGATATAGAAGATTTTGTCAAACTTTTATTTCTCTAGAAAACGTTGTCAAAATTTTATATCTATTGAAAATTTTAAAAATTTTATTTGAATAGAAAATCTTGTTAAAATTTTATTGGTATCGAAGATTTTGTCAAACTTTTATTTCTATAGAAAATTTTTTCAAAATTTTATTTCTATAGAAAATATTGTTAAAATTTTAATTCTATAGAAAATTTTGTCAATATTTTATTTCTATAGAACATTTTCTCCACATTTTATTTAAAAAAAAGCTGTCTAAATTTTATTTCTATAGATAATTTTGCCGAAATTTCATTTCTGTAGAAAATGTTGTCAACATTTTATTTCTATAGAAAACTTTGTGAAAATTTTATATCTATTGAAAATTTTATTTGAATAGAAAATCTTGTTAAAATTTTATTGATATAGAAGATTTTGTCAAACATTTATTTCTATAGAAAATTTTTTCAAAATTTTATTTCTATAGAAAATATTGTTAAAATTTTAATTCTATAGCAATTTTGTCAAGATTTTAATTCTCTAGAAAATTTTCTCAAAATTTTATTTCTATAGAAAATTTGGTAAAATTTTATTTCTATAGAAAATTTGGTAAAATTTTATGTTTATAAAAAAGTTTCTACAAATTTTATTTCTAAAGAAAATTTTCTCCAATTTTATTCTATAGAAAATTTTGTCAAAATTTCATTTTTATAGAAAATTTTGTCAAAATTTCATTTCTATAAAAAATATTGTCAAAATTTAATTTGTATTTAAAAGTTTGCCAAAATTTTGTTTCCATCGAAAATATTGTAGAAATTTTATTTCCATATAAAATTTGGTCAAAATTTTATTTCTATTTAAAAATTTTCCAAATTTTATTTCTATGGAAAATTTTATCAATATTTTTTCTATATATTAGAAAGTCGATGTACCTCTTAGTTAGAGAAGAATATTTTGTCAAATCTACCAAAACTGAGGGTTTCAAAGCTTCTCTAAGTGGTTTCACTGAAATGTGGAACGCCGTTCGGACTCGGCTATAACAAGGAGGTCCCTTGTCATTGAGCTTAACATCGAATCGGGCAGCACTCAGTGATAAGAGAGAAGTTCTCCAATGTGGTATCACAATGGACTGAATAGTCTAAGTGAGCCTGATACTTCGGGCTGCCACCTAACCTAACCTACCAAAACATCAAGAATTGTACCAAGTGTGGCAACCGTGATTATAAGTTTCTTTATTAAGGAGTTCAAATGGAATTTGGAGTATCTCGATTTTTTAATTATAAGAAAAATAAATTCTTGCAATTTGCGATTCGGAATACCGGAACATGGGGGGGAACTCCCCCCCCATACATTGCAAAAATAATTGATAATTCTTTTATTTTGCAAATCCTTCTCAAAACTTCAACTTCCATGGAAAGCCACAAGATACATGTTTACATTCCCGTTGGGGAAAATTTTTTAATACATATTATTATCATTATTTTTTTACTACTCGTTTTTACGACAGTTTCCAAAACTTAAGTTTTCATCTAAAACGTCCAAATAGCGTTTTCTATGACTTTTCCAAAAAAAAAAAAAAAAAAAAAAAAACTTCATTGAATGGATAAAGGGATGCTCTTAGAAATATATATTTTGTTTTTGCTGGGATATGCATACCATTAACAAGGTTTCGCCTCCTACCATGAGCCTATGGAGTACAATTTTCTCCATCAAATCCAATCTAAAATTAGATCAATCGTTATTATTATCCTGTTGCAATAAAAAAACGGACCAACAAATTGACCCCATGCCAGCAAAAAACAAATTAGTAGCAGCGATGATGAATATACATAAAATTTGCTAAGAGCGCTGCGATATGACTAAATAAAGCGATACTAAATTTATAAAAAAAAACCTTTGATATTCTCCATAGCCCCAGACGTATAAGCCGTATATAAAAATATCTACATACAAAAAATTCTTAACCATCCACATATCCTCTGAGCACAATCACATTACGCGTATATTATTGAATAACAATGAATTTGCAAATCCATGATGCTTGTGCACAAACAAATCTGACAAAATTCATCATTCATATATTGCTCTTGGCTTCCATGATTATTCTCACCGAGATGATGTGTCTCTAAATGTTTAATACCCTCCAATTAGTTTGGGATTTGTGCAACGTTGGTAAAAAGTTTTTCTCTTCACCTTTTTTTTGCCACAAGCCAACTACACGTGTACACGCGTTAACCATCGGCATGAAACTTTTTTTTATTTAAATCTGGACTTTTACGCGTAGTCCTTGTTGTTGTGCACGAAAGGATATCGGATGTGGAAAAGTCTCAACGCATTGTGGCCAAGGTTAACCAGCCACCATGTGGTTCAAGGGAATGACTTGAATACACAGTGATTAGGATCAATATGCTAGATCACAAATTTGCTGTAAGGTAACAGTAGTTCATTTATGAAAATCACACATATCAGAAACACTAAACTTTCGTTTCTTATGAACAATAATTTGTTTGGAAATATTGGAGGATATTTTTGAATAAAAAAACAACTCACCTGAATATCAAACTCGACTGAATATCAAAACAATTTATATACCCTTCACCACTACTGTGGTACAGATTATAATAAGTTTGTGCATTTGTATGTAACGCCAAGAAGGAGTAATCATAGACCAAAATTTTAGTATACGGATCGGCTTAGAATTAAATTCTGAGTCGATTTAGCGATGTCCGTCTGTCTGTCTGTCCGTCTGTCTGTCTGTTGGTGTATATTGTGTGCAAAGTACAGCTCGCAGTTTTAGTCCGATTGTCCTAAAATTTAGTATAGGGTCCTGTTTCGGCTTAAAGACGATCCCTATTGATTTTGGAAAAAATCGGTTCAGATTTAGATATAGCTGCCAAATATATTTTTCACCGATCTGGCCATAATTGGCGTGTATATCAACCGATCTTCCTCAAATTCCGTACATCCGAATATTTTATGAGTCTCGAAAAACTTGCAAAATATCAGCCAAATTGGTTCAGATTTAGATATAGCTCCCATATATAGCTTTCGCCCGATTTACACTCATTTGCCCACAGAGGCCAATTTTTTGCTCCGATTTAGTTGAAATTTTGCATAGGGAGTAGAATTAGCATTGTAGCTATGCGTGTCAAATTTGGTTGAAATCGGTTCAGATTTGGATATATCTCCCATATATAGCTTTCGCCCGATTTACACTCATATGACCACAGAGGCCAATTTTTTACTCCGATTTAGTTGAAATTTTGCACAGGGAGTAGAATTAGCATTGTAGCTATGCGTGCCAAATTTGGTTGACATCGGTTCAGATTTAGATATCGCTCCCATATATATGTTTTTCTGATTTCGACAAAAATGGTCGAAATACCAACATTTTCCTTGTAAAATCGCCACTGCTTAGTCGAAAAGTTGTAAAAATGACTCTAATTTTCCTAAACTTCTAATACATATATATATCGAGCTATAAATCATAAATAAACTTTTGCGAAGTTTCCTTAAAATTGCTTCAGATTTAAATGTTTCCCATATTTTTTACTAAAATTGTGTTCCACCCTAGTGCATTAGCCAACTTAAATTTTGAGTCTATAGATTTTGTAAAAGTCTATCAAATTCTGTCCAAATCGAGTGATATTTAAATGTATGTATTTGGGACAAACCTTTATATATAGCACCCAACACATTTGACAGATGTGATATGGTATCGAAAATTTAGATCTATAAAGTGGTGCAGGGTATAATATAGTCGGCCCCGCCCGACTTTAGACTTTCCTTACTTGTTTTTTTTTTTTACAATATTACAAAAATGTTCGGAAGATTCCAAAAAAATGTTCGACATCACATACTACTATATTATTTTTTTAATATAAAACTTCAAAATGCTTCTTAATAAAGACATAAAAACAAAAAAGAACAGCGCTTGATATAAACCAAATGGTCTGTGTTTTGGGATCAAAATTATTTTATTTTTGTTTTGCAAAAATAAAATTTTGTAACAAAAAAAAAACTTTTTTTTTTGGTGATAAAAGTTTGAAATTTTCGAAAGGATTCAAAACAAATCTAATACAAACGTTTTTTTCCTTTACGTGTAACCTCAAAAATGCCAAGCTTTACGATAGGCCTGTAAGTTGACAGATTGCAACACTAGGGTTGCCAAATCCTGAAATTTAAAGGGCAATATTAAATCTGGAAGATTTGACAAAGTAGTTTAAAGTTTGCAATCAATTTAGAACTTTTCACTTTTTATTAGAAACGAGTTCGCGATAGGTTACCTTCATTCTGAGAAGTCTGCGTATTTTAATTCCATTGGGAATTAGTGTTCAAATTGCTTCATGAAGGACAGTTCGTCTGGGTATAGACCAGTGTAGTTGACCATCTGGCGTTATTGGCACTATATAGGTTAGGTTAGGGTAGGTGGCAGCCCGATGTATCAGGCTCACTTAGACTATTCAGTCCATTGTGATACCACATTGGTGAACTTCTCTCTTATCACTGAGTGCTGCCCGATTCCATGTTAAGCTCAATGACAAGGGACCTCCTTTTTATAGCCGAGTCCGAACGGCGTTCCACATTGCAGTGAAACCACTTAGAGAAGCTTTGAAACCCTCAGAAATGGCACCAGCATTACTGAGGTGGGATAATCCACCGCTGAAAAACTTTTTGGTGTTCGGTCGAAACAGGAATCGAACCCACGACCTTGTGTATGCAAGGCGGGCATGCTAACCATTGCACCACGGTGGCTCCTACTATATAAGCAACATGGCATTAAGAGTATATATACCTGTCTTATTTTATACAACTGATATACACAAAGATTAAGAACTTTATTTAAAATGTTCTATTACTACAGTGTTGGCCACCAAACCACTATATCGTATAGCATTACAGGTCTAACAACTCTAATTCCCAACAGTGAGGCGAGGTGTACACAGACCCCGGGGAATAAAAGATATATAGATTTCTACACTGATGGCTCCAAATTGGATGGACAAGTGGGTTTTGGAGTATATTCTAAAGATCTGGAACTTCGAATAGCGAAAAGATTACCCAATCACTGTAGTGTTTTTCAGGCTGAATATTAGCAATAAGACAGGTGGCGAATTGGCTGAGAAGTAATGTTCCAAGCAATATTGGCATTAATATATACTCAGGCAGTCAACCTGCAATAAAATCCTTGGACTCTGTGTTCCTTAACGCGAAAACGGCCATCGACTGCCGCAACTCTCTCAACGAGATGGCTGAGCAGTACAATATTCACCTAATATGGGTGCCTGGCCATAGGAACATACCGGGGAACTGTCAAGCAGATGAGTTAGCAAGGCTAGGAACTACCTTACATATTCCAGGGGAACTAGAATCTGTTGGTATGTCTTTGGCTACATGCAAGCTCTTACTGCGTGAGAAGGCTGTCACGATGGCAAATGTTCGATGGGAGAATTGCAAGGGTTGTAACGACACTAAGCAAATATGGCCCCATTTAAACTTGAACCGCACACTAGATATGCTAGTGTTCTCAAGACGTCAGATATCACTTATGATATCTGCTATAACGGGCCGCTGCCTGATAGGCGAATATTGGTGCGAAGTATAATGACTACTGTATGAGCTGTCATGATGCGGAGGAAAAGGAATCAATTAAACACTTCTTGTGTGAGTGTCTTGCATTTTGTGTAAGGCGTAAGCGAATTTTAGGGGCATATAGCTTTAGATTACTGGCGGACCTGGAAAACGTTAACTTAAGCAGTCTGCTAATGTTTTTGGAACAATCTGGTTGGTTCAACAAAAGAAAATAATAGTGAAGGTTCAGTGGTTAAAACTAGAAGTGCCCATATGTAATAGGTACTTTTAGTTAAATGTGGTATCACAATGGATTGAATAGTCTAAGTGAGCCTGAAACTTAATCGGGCTGCCACTTTAACCTAACCTAACCTAACAACTGCAAATTAACAAATTAATTTGTAGTCTCAAGTCGTTTATGCACTGAAAGAAGAGTTTCCTTTTAGAGGATCGACATTTTATACAAACGAAGTTTTCTTTGGACATTATTTTTTTAAAGCAACTAAAATATATTAGAGACAACAAATTCGAGTTTATTTTTTTCTTAAAGAAAGTCGTTTATGTAGGGAAAGTTCTTTTGTCTACATTTTCGTTCCGTAGAAAAGTATATTTTCTTTGGGTTTGCCTTTATGCGAGGCTACAAGGCCACTGTGGCCTATATTGAGCTTAAAGTCCAGCTTCCTGTCCATTTGCAGATTTTATAAAATTATTACCACTTTTCTCGAAATGACATGCAAATCACAGTGTTAACTCACCTCTACTCCTTGATGCATATGGATTATTACGGTGTACACGGACGAACATTCGCCGGTATAGAGACTGACAAGTTTGTTTGTATTTGCTTGTTATAACATACAAGTGGTAGCGGTTCTGCAAAATTCAGTGGAAAACTTTGCCATGTAATATCCATAACAGCAGTTTTCCATGCCATTCGACAAGAACCTAACTGACACAGAGTCCTTGTATGAGCACCTTAAAACCAGTGATGGCTTCAGTTTTTAGCGTTTGGATTATTATCACAGTAACGTAACTAGAATCCCGTTTTCGAAAGCCTGTCGTCTGTGAATGACTGCGGAATAGGAGGAGGACGTAGAAGTGATTTGAACCCATTATCTTTCATATATGAAGGAAACCCACATTGTGTGGCCCAAACGCATAAGTATTTGTTTCCCTTTCCCCTTCCCCTTCCCCTTCCATAGCAAGAAGTTTCCACTTTGTTATTGAATTTGAAATTTAGCGTACATTTTTTCGACTTTCTTCTCTTTGGGGAACTGCAAAACTTTTTTGTGCGTCATAACCCTATTCGTTATTGTTGGAGACCAACACGTTTTTGGCCTCCAGCTGTTGGCATGGTGTGAGGTATGCTAAATTTTGTGCCAGAATGGAATTGATAATAATCCAAGCAAAACGCCACTTTGACAACACTTTCCGGTAAATGTCAGAGAAGATTTAAATTTGTTGGGCATGCAGGTGAAAAGATTCGCCCACAAAGTACCCAATGGAATACAATCCAAGAGGAATATTTGATATCTTTCTAGCGCGCTATGCGACTTTTTAAATATTTGTAATTGATGAAAGAGGAAGGAAGAAACATAACTTTAAAAGTTTTAAAATGCTGGGTTGGTATTTCGAGGTAAGAGAATGCAACATTAATCCCAGAACTATGGATATGATCACGGAGCTATACAATGTAAATTAGCTATTATTCTGTGGCAATACAGATGGACTAGACTCCACGCTTATTACTGTTTCAAATTTCTTCTTGGAATGGAAAGAGAGTTCCCTACTCCGTTAGACGCGGAGATTCACAACATTGGCAAGGCCCAGCGGTTTAACAGTATGGTAGCCTTTTGAACGATAAGGCTTACCAAGATATCACCGCACCTTCAAAGAACTCAAGGTAGTAGAAACGCAATTCCTTATTCTGCGGCCAGTTAGGTGGCATTACCAAGAGCTAATTGAGCATGAAAACATCCGCTCTATGATCACCCCAACCATGTTCCAAAAGCAAAATTTAGCTTTTTCTCGGAAAACATGTAGCATGTTTGCCGAAACCATGTTATTTTCTCGGAAATTATGTATATTATTTCGGGAAGCATTTTATGTTTGACGAGAAAAGAATATTTTTGCGACAAAAATGCTACATGGTCGCTGTGAAAAAGTAACATGGTGCTCTTGAAACATGTTTGAGATGATCATATTCCTTCTCTGGGTGCAGACCAAGTCCCTAATAGACCACATGACAAATAGAATGGTCTTAATGGAGGATAGGATAAGATTCTCGATGGAACTCCACCCAGACAAACTTGGGTAAGCACACACTGATAAAAATATTTACGTGATATTAAACATTACGCAACCTAAATTTTAGGATGCGAAATTTACAAAATGTTAAGGACAAATTTCTTTAAAATAATGAAAATAAAGTTTATAATCTTTGCTTCAATTTTTTTTTATTAAATTTAGGACACAAATTTTTTAAAATTGCGTCGCAAGTCTTTGAACTAATGCAATTTTTCCTTAAAATAAAGTAACTCATTTTTGATTTAAAGAAATCGTCCATAAATTAAGAGAAATATTGAATCTTTAGATTTAAGATAAAAACGCTTCAAATATAGGTCAAGACTTATTTTCAGGATGTACGTCTTTGCTTTAAAGTTTTTTGGGAATTAAGGAAACATTTTTTACTTTAAAGTATCCCTTATAATTTGGATTTTTATACCCTCCACCATAGGACGGGGATATATTAACTTTGTCAGTCCGTTTGTAACACATCGAAATATTGCTCTAAGACCCCATAAAGTATATATATTCTGTCGTACGTGGTGAAATTCTGAGTCGATCTAAGCATGTCCGTCCGTCCGTCTGCTGAAATCACGGTAACTTCCGAACGAAACAAGCTATCGACTTGAAACTTGGCACATGTAGTTGTTATCGATGTAGGTCGGATGGTATTGAAAATGGGCCATATCGGTCCACTTTTACGCATAGCCGTATATATAAAGGGACCCTCAGATTTGGCTTGTGGAGCCTCTAACAGAAGCATATTTCATCCGATTCGAAATTTGGTACATGGTGTTGGTATATGGTCTCTAACAACCATGCAAAAATTGGTCCACATCGGTCAATAATTATATATAGCCCCCATATAAACCGATCCCCAGATTTGGCTTGCGGAGCCTCAAATAGAAGCAAATTTCATCCGATCCGGCTGAAATTTGGTACATGATGTTGGTATATGGTCTCTAACAACCATGCCAAAATTGTTCCACATCGGTCCTTAATTATATATAGCCCCCATATAAACCGATCCCCAGATTTGGCTTGCGGAGACTCAAAGAGAAGCACATTTCATCCGATCCGCCTGAAATTTGGTACATGATGTTGGTATATGGTCTCTAACAACAATGCAAAAATTAGTCCACATCGGTCCATAATTATATATAGACCCCATATAAACCGATCCCCAGATTTGGTTTGCGAAGCCACAAAGAGAAGCAAATTTCATCCGATTCGGCTGAAATTTGGTACATGGTGTTGGTACATGGTCTCTAACAACCGTGCAAAAATTGGTCGACATCGGTCCATAATTATATATAGCCACCATATAAACCGATCCCCAGATTTGGCTTGCGGAGCCTCAAAGAGAAGCAAATTTCATCCGATCCGGCTCAAATTTGGAACGTGATGTTAGTATATGGCCGCTAACAACCATACCAAAATTGGTCCATATCGGTGTATATTTATATATAGCCGATCTGCAATCACACCAAAATTGGTCCATATCGGTTCATAATCATGGTTGCCACTCGAGCCAAAAATAATCTACCAAAATTTTATTTCTATAGAAAATTTTGTCCAAATTTTATTTCTATAGAAAATTTTGTTCAAATTTTATTCGGTTCATAATCAAATTTTCATCATTGTCAAAATTTTATTTCTATAGAAAATTTTGTTAAAATTTTATTTCTGTAGAGATTTTTGTCCAAATTTTCTTTCTATAGAAAATTTTGTGAAAATTTTATTTCCATTGAAAATTTTGTTAAATTTTTATTTCTGTAGAAAATTTTGTCAAAATTTTATGTCTATTTTGTCAAACTGAATTACGTACGTATTTGATCGATCTTTTTTGATTTAATATATACCACGTATGAACTTACATACAATTTAGAAGATGGTGTTAGGAGGTTTTAAGATACCTTGCCATCGGCAAGCGTTACCGCAACTTAAGTAATTCGATTGTGGATGGCAGTGTTTAGAAGAAGTTTCTACGCAATCCATGGTGGAGGGTACATAAGCTTCGGCCTGGCCGAACTTACGGCCGTATTTACTTGTTATACTTGCATTTGCTTGTACGTGAATAACTTTATTAACATAACCCGAAAAGAGAATGAAAATTCGATAAATGAGATGTATTCTAATTTTAATTTTATTGATCCTATAATTAAAGACAGATAGGTCGCTAAAAATGTCTTTATTTTGAAAGATTGGCTTGGAATCAATACCAAAGACCTTAAGTGAAGGTCAACATCTTTGGATCCAAGTAAACTTTGCTTTGTTTTTTGACTGCTTTTGACTTGTAGATGGTAAGTGTAGTCAATATATATAACGTGGTAAGGCGATATATATAACGTGGTCAATATATATATATAACGTGGTGGTTCTTCAAAGCCATAGGTGTCAATATGGCTAATATTACTCCTGTCGAAAACCATAGAACGCGTAGTTGACAAAATAAAGAAAGGCGGGATTTTGCACCAAATGTTTCGATATCTCTAAATAGACGAATGGTGTCATTATTTGCCGTAGAATGATTCCTTGCTACAAAGATGTGACCTCAAAGCCACAACTATAGATTCGTATTTTAAATGTTTGAACATTTTGCTCATTTTTGACAACAAATAGCTTTCCCCGAAACGAAATTTTCTTATTGGGTATTTTTATTAGGGGCAAATAAACCAAAATTTATGATAAGCGATACAACGAGTAACCCTTTTTTATTTATCTTTTCTATTTGCTGTTAAAAATATTTTTTAGCATCAAAAGAAAACTTTGCTTGTCTAAATTTCGTTCCTCAGAATAGAAAACTTTTCTTTTAGTGTACATAATCAGCGGCTAATTTCGATATAGTAAGCAAATATTTTTTCCACATTCCTCATTATTATTAATTTGCATTTCTTCATTCGTTGGCTCTATGAAGATTATTTCGATTGTCGGTACTCATATGTAACATTCACCTGGTTACTGGAATTTATAGAGCTAATTCAGTTAATTGTTCACAAGAGAGTGACGATCAAAGCAGCAAATGAATCCCCAGGGTTTAATAAATGCAATCATTAACCTGTTGTCTCGTATGCCAATATCGATTAATGCACAGTGTATAGGATTTGGGAAAATTGACGTAGGTTAGGTATAGTGGCAGCTCGATATTTCAGGCTCACTTAGACTACACACACATTTTTTTTCTGATTCTAACACGAAATTAATTGATTCAATTAATTATTTAATTGAAATATCTTCAAACACGGAAATATTAGTATCAATTAAAAAATTAATTGACAGCCAATTAAAAAATTAACTGACACTATTAATTTGTGTGATAGATTTTTGTTCCTTTTAAAATATTTGTTGAATCAATTAAATTTTTAATATTTTTTAAAACTCAATTAAGATTTTAATTGGAAAAATGTTCGTGATTTTTTTTTCTATGTACTCAGTCCATTGTGATACCACAATGGTGAACTCCTCTCTTATCACTGAGTGCTGCCCGATTCTATGTTAAGCTCAATGACAAGGGACTTCCTTTTTATAGCCGAGTCCGAACGGCGGTCCACATTGTAGTCAATCCACTTAGAGAAGCTTTGAAGCACTCAGCATTACTGAGGTGGGATAATCCTCCGCTGAAAAACTTTTTGGTGTTTGGTCGAAACTGTGTATGCAAGGCGGGCATGCTAACCATTGCACCACGGTGACGTAAGAAAATGTATACTCCCAAAAAACACACTTTTCTCCGGAACGACCCAGCAAAAAAATTTGGAAGTTCTTTCATAGGCACAACTTTAAAAGCACTTCCAGAAGATGCACTCCAAATGATGTTCTTTATTTTAACTACCCAGGAAGTTCTTTTAATTCAATTTTTTATAACTTGGTTTTTTCATACTTTTAATGGGTAATTTAACCTTTTTGTGTTTCAAATATGTTAAAAATAGAATAAGAATTCATAAAATGATACAAATCATTTAAATTTTGTCGAAAAAAATGCTAAATCCAATCTGAAAAAATTATGAAATTTTGAAAATATTTGAGGTCAAACGTTTCCGACAAGCGTTAGAAACCATTAAAAATTATAAAAAATTATAAAAATTATTTATTTGACAAAATATCACAGAATTTTTTAATTTACATCCAAAACATTGAATTCGGATTACACCTAAAGAAGTTATGCAAAATCAGTGCAACGGCTGTTGAAATGGAGGACTTCCGTCCTATGACAAGCCCATGTTAAATTCATCGCTTCTGCGTCAATTTTGCACCACTTCCGAATCCAAAAAAACATTTTCATTACTTTTTTGGAGACACTTTTTTTGCTGGGGAATAAATTTTATACTAATGAAATTTGTTATTGTCTTAATATTTGTTATTTGTTTTTAAATACATTTCTTTTAGGATCAAACGAAAACTTTGTTTTTCTAAAGATTTGTTCATAAAAAAACGAAATTCATCTTTAAGTGTAATGTAATAAAGTAATTGATTTGGGCGAAAAACCAGGCTAACATAAAAAGTACTATAACATTCCAAGTTCAAGTGCTACTTAATAATAAAAGGTAGTAGGAAACGAACTCTTAAATACATGAATTTAAATGTGGATGCCCAACATAATTATCTGCTCTGTTAACCCTTTCAATACCAATGTCCACTTATAAGGACATTGAAAAAGACACCAAATTCTATTTTCCCACTTAGTTTCGATTTATTTCTCGATGTTTTTTTAAAGTAGAGACTTTAATCTACATAAGCTATAAGTATTTTCCATATCGGTGAGGTCTAAAATACATTTTTATTAACTTCTTTAGCAATAAACGAAAAATACGAAAGTTTGAGACAATTTTTTACGGTATGTTTCCAGTAAATGGACATTCATACAAAAACTATAGCTGATACTTTTTCGGATTCTTTTTTGTATTTTTTTCTCACACTTTAAAGGTTATTATAGGTCAAATAGCGCTTATTTTCGTAAGGCCATTTGGTCACAATTCAAGAATCAAGTTTTCAGAACAAGCTCATATAGCTCTCGAAGTAATTGAGGTAGGTTTTCAAAATGGCAATTTTTGTTCTACATGCTGTTAGTACAAGTAAAAACAGAAGAAAAATTAAAGTTTTTAACATTAGGTTTATTTCGGTAGTGAAAGGGTTAATGTAAGAGAATCAAAAGTTTATGGCCATATTTGTTTCTCTAAGAACTGCTATACAATTATCTAAGTGATTTAATAAGATTTTATATATATTTGTCCCACTGTGCAGATTTGGTCAATGCTAATGATAATAATTATTTATAATGTCAATGTTTGTAAAGAGGTGTTTCATCTGTCTACATATCGACCGTCTGTCCGACCATCTGCAGTTGTTTTTATAGACTAATCGAGTTGTGTTGTAATTTGAATTAAATTAATTGTGGTTACTGCTAGTACTACTTGGTGAGCTGAAAATTAATGCTGCAAGGAAATTAAGTTTCTGTTTCAAACTGATTTATTTTTCTATTCAGAACACTGTATTATTAGCTATGACAAATTGCCACACACACACGTGTCACAGTTTAATTATATATATCTTAAATAAATCGATGGGAAATAGATAGGGTCTTTCGATTTTTAATTTAAAATAAATAATAGAGAACAAAAATAAATATGCATTTTATTAAACAAAATATATTATATGGTATATTATAATAAACAAAATGTTAATCATTAAGGGCCATTTTCATGTAGCTCCGTTAAGCTTTAACTGCTAGTTAACAGAAAGTAACTTGCAGATATCTTCACTTTAACTGAAAAATGTTCGGAAGTTAAGTTCATAACTGTTATAGGAATATATAGGCACGTTGGCATATGTTTATGCACTGAAAAAAATATTTTCGTGGGTCCAAAATCATTTCTCTGATATAAAGTTTCTTCCTTGTCCTAAAGTCGATATACTTTCCAATAATATCGTGTTTTGTCATTATAGTTACGTGATTCGACTTAAAATTGTGCAACTTACCACGAAAGAAAATTTTGTTTGACTGAGGTCAACTTGGTTTTAATAATTCTGAAAAAATCTTCAAAATTAATAAAATCGTATTTTTATTTATTTTAGTGTGCTGTTTGGGTCACTTTACAAAAATGCAATAAATTTCGAAAAGACGTTCAAAAATAATAGATGTTTTTCAAGACATTATTTTAAATACGTGTTTTTTACGTAGCATAATTTCTAATTGAAGTCGAGTCTGAATTTGGAAATTTAGGTTGGCATTAACACGTATTTAAAGGACTATGAAAAAACGAATAAATTAAAATTTATTTCCTAAAATGAAGTACTCTAAACTCAACTTTGAACACCGAAAAAAAGTGAACTGTTTTATAGGAAGAATGAACTACCACGCACGAAAATTTAACTAAATTTTACTCCACATTTTGAGATTTCCAAAAAGCGTTGTTAGAACCAGGAAATTTTAATGCCCTGTTGTACTTTTTAACTGCAGTTCACGAAATTACATCATCTCATAGAAGAAAAAATTAACTAAAAGTAAAGAAGAAAATCATTGGCGCCAAATCATGACCATTTTAACCATACAGTAGTTCATTCTTACTATTTTTGGGAATCGTACGAAATTTTACATTTGTTTTAGTTCATATCGAACTTATGTGTACGGTCATTGAACTTTTTACTCACGTTTAGTTCATAAAATTTTTGATACATACTTAAAAAAAGTAAGATTTCACTAAGCTGTGGAAAATTTCGATAAAAATAATAAAATTTAACTACTTTAAACTTTAAATAAAAATAAGTTAAATTTGGCGTTAGTTTAACTACGGAAATTTTTTTTTTCTGTGAAAGAGTATTGTGACTTAAATGGAACCTTACTTAAATTCTCAGCTTCTTTGACTCAGAATCAATAACAAAATCAATAGAGCAAAGACAAAATCCTTGGGACGAACTCCCCAGTTTTTGAATTCTGAAAAAGTTAGGTTAGGTTTGGTGCCAACCCGTTATTAAAGGCTCACTTAGACTATTCAATCCATTGTGATACCAAGAAAAAGTTAAAATCTCAAATCGATTTTGAGATTATTTTTGGATCAATAGTCGATTTCGTTTTTACGAGATTTTCATATTGTTACGAATTTGATAATTATAGATATAAGTTTATTTAAATTAGTTTCCGTTAATTTAAAATTTCAAATTGTAACGATAAAATTTTGCTATCACTTGTTGGAATCATCTATTCATTTTCTAGTATTTTCCTGAATTTCTTTTATGTTCTTTTGTTTGCTTACCGAAATGTTAGTTCTTACTCTCTCATAGAATAGCAACCCCTTTGCTTTGTTATTCTGCATTCTCATTTCATCTCATTGTCTATTGTCATTGTTGTTGTAGTAATGCGAGCATATATCTATGTGAGTGTGTATGTGTTTGGCAGCCACCAGACGAATAACTTAATGGTCGTAGATCCTTCTAGCATTGTCTAAGAATGTTCTGGCGTTGCCAGAATATTGTAGTGCTACCAGAATGTTCTCGTATTGCCACACCGTCATATATAAAAGCGCTCGCATGCTGCTAACGAGTCAGTCTTAATTAAAGCGTCAAACGAATAACTTCAGTGTGGACGAATTGTAAAGTGTGAAGTCATAGTAAATAAATTGTAGATTGTCGTTATTTAAAAGAACTGTGTTTTAATTGTCGGGTAATTAAAAACGCCTAAATATAAAAACGTAACAATTGGTGTCAGAAGTGGGATAACGAAAAAAATCTACAATGAAGTTTAATGAGCTTCGTGTGGAAGACTTAAAAAAGGAATTGAGCAAACTGGACCTGCCGACAACAGGCAATAAGGCCCAGCTTCAAAAGCGTCTACTGGAAGAGTTTGAACGGCGTAATATGGACATTGCGACGCATGAGTTTGATTATAAGGAGGACATTGACGAATCAATACTCGTCAATACCAGCAGTGTAGAAAATCCATCTGTGGCTTCAAGTGTTGTGGATTACACCTCAATGCTCAATGTTTTAAGCAAAATGATGGAAGAAAACTCTAGAAAAATCATGGATGAGAATTCTAGAAAAATGGAAGAAAATTCTAGAAAAATGGAAGAAAATTCTAGAAAATTGCTGAAAGAAAATGCCCTACAAATGGAAGCAAATTCTAGAAAAATGGAAGAAAATTCTAGAAAATTGGAGGAAAAATTCGACGAAAATTCTAGAATGGTCAACGAAAAATTACAACAAATTTCTGAAGGCATGGAGAAACGTGTGGACCATATAGAAAATCAAATTGTGGAATTGGATAAGAAATTTGTGGTTCACGATGAAAAATTTCTACACCTTGAGAAAAAAATGTCAGAGCTGGAAATTAAAGGTGGTCCAGTGCGCGTCATCGAGGGCTCAAAAATCAAAACTCCTGTTTTCGATGGCTCAACGTCATTTGATGTCTTCAAATTCCAATTCGAAATGGTTGCTTGTAGAAATTTGTGGAATGACGATGATAAAGCAATTGAACTTCTATTGGCATTAAAGGGCAATGCTGCTGATGTGATACAAAGCATTCCCGCTGCTTCTAGAAATAACTATAATGAAGTAATAGCGGCACTTCAACGCAAGTATGGTGGAGAGCACAAGCAGGACATCTTCAGAATGGAATTGAGAGGAAGAATCCAGAAATCGAATGAAACCCTACAAGATTTCGCAACAGAAGTTGAGCGGCTAGTGCTTTTGACATACCCAGGTGAGAGTCATCCTCTTGTGGACCGCATCAAGATTGAAACCTTCGTCAATGGAATTCGAGACCCAGATATAAAATGTGCAACATATGCGTCACAAAAGGCTACATTCGCTGAAACAGTAACATTCGCACTTGCACAGGAGACTGCGAGATTGCTAGCGCGGCCTCAAATTCACAAGGTACGTAAAGTAGAGACAGAGTGTGATGAATCAAAGTCCGTTATTGAGTCGATGAAAGAGGCCATGAAGCAGGCAATGCAAGAAATGAAGCAAGAGGCAAATAAATCCCGGATCAAATGCTATAACTGTGATAAGCCGGGACATCTAGCTCGAGAATGCAAAGCACGACGCAAACGGTCAAGGTCCACATCACCATCTCCATTAAACAATAGCCATAAGAAGGTGACCCCACAGTCAAGTGAGTCACCTTTAAACTAAATCGAGCTAGTTCAGCGGGGCAAGAGCTGGCTCCCACAGACGATGGCCCCACCATCTCCATAGCAATAGTTCAACAGAAAAATAACAATTTAACTATTGCGGGTGTTATTAATGGCGACAAGCGTACTTTGACGTTGGATACTGGTGCATCAAAGTCTATCATTAGATCTGATTTAGTAAAAGGAAAAGTCACACCACTGATTGGAGTCAAGCTACGCACGGCTACAGGGGAACCCGCAACCGTATATGGAAAGGTCACCGTAAAATTAACTATTGCTAACAAATCCGTTACTTATGATTTCATTGTGGCCGATATAGTAGACGAAGTTATAATTGGAGCGGATTTCATGATTGCTTTTGGCCTCAATCTGGATATGAAGCGTCGTGTAATGACATGGTGCGATGCCGAAATAACGGTAAACGTGGGATACGACGAGAATACACCTGTCAGACGTTTAACAACGAGCCAGTCAGAGTCTATACCACCGAATGCCGAAGCAATTATATGGGTTTCTATGAATGGAGATTGTGAAGTCGGCCAATTGTGGGTTGTTGAACCAGCAGAAAACAAAAGCAACAACATCTTGATAGCAAATGCCCTGGTAACAACGAACGAAGAGAGACTAATACCAGTTCGTGTCTTGAACATGTCTGACAATCATGAGCAAATTGCAAAATTTTCTGATATTGGAAAATGTACACCAGCCGAGGCAATAGTCAATTTGGAAGGCAACTCATCAAAGACACATGGAGCAGTGAGAAAACATCTAGAAGGGTATTTTGAGGCTTGGACACGTCATCTATCGCCGTCAGAGAGAAATAAAGCCAAGCAATTGTTGCGGAAAAACGCCTCTGCTTTTGCTTCTGAAAAGGGAAATCAAGGAAGAACATCTGTAGTGAAACATGAAATTAAAACCACAGAAGAAAGGCCCATAAAACAGGCACCACGAAGTGTTCCCCTGGCAAAAAGAGACGAAGTTCAAAAGCTCATAAAGGAAATGGCGGAGAGTGGAGTGATCGAGCCATCATCAAGTCCTTGGTGTTCCCCAGTTGTGCTGGTCAAAAAGAAAGATGGAAGTACCCGATTCTGCGTGGACTACAGAAAACTGAATGATGTCACCAAAAAGGACAGTTATCCGCTTCCACGCATTGATGACACGTTGGACACACTAGCCGGAACAACATGGTTTTCTACGCTTGATTTGCAGAGTGGATATTGGCAAGTAGAGATCGCCGAGAAAGACAAGGAAAAGACGGCTTTTGGCGTTAATGGCGGTCTCTGGCAATTCAATGTAATGCCGTTCGGGCTCTGCAACGCTCCGGCTACCTTCGAAAGATTGATGGAGCGGGTACTGAAGGGGTTGCACTGGAAGTCGTGCTTGATATACTTGGACGACATCATAGTGATGGGCAAAACATTTGACGAGCACCTTAAGAACTTGAAAGACGTTATCCAGCAATTGTCAGCCGCTGGTCTACGCCTTAACGCAAAGAAATGCTCCCTTTTCCAGCGGGAAGTTAAATACCTGGGTCATCATGTGACTGCAGAGGGCATATCCACCGATGAAGACAAAATCCAAGCTGTCAGAGATTGGCCACGACCCCGAAATCTCCACGAATTAAGAAGTTTCCTTGGGTTATGTACATATTACCGACGATTCGTCCCAAACTTCGCCAGCATCGCCGCTAGTCTCCATAAATTGACGCAAAAAGGTCAGAAGTTCCAGTGGAGCGACGAACAGGAGGATTCATTCCAACATTTAAAAGAACTTTTATGTTCAGCTCCTGTTCTAGCGTATCCTATTCCGGGCGAAAAATTTGTTTTGGATACAGATGCTAGCGCGCATGGTATTGGAGGTGTGCTATCCCAACAGATAGACGGCAAGGAGAAGGTCATCGGATATTTCAGCCGAACGTTGTCCAAGCCCGAAAAGAACTACTGTGTAACGCGACGAGAGCTGCTAGCCGTCATAGAGGGTGTAAAACATTATCATAAATATTTGTATGGACAACACTTCTTGCTCAGGACTGATCACTCAGCTCTACGATGGTTGCTCCAATTCAAGAATCCGGAAGCTCAACTGGCACGTTGGATCGAGAGGCTCCAAAGCTATAATTTCAGTATCGAGCATAGAAAAGGTGGAAAACACGGTAACGCTGACGCTTTGTCACGTCGACCTAGCAGTATAGAATGCAAGCACTGCTCGAAAGCTGAACATAAGGAAGAGATTGTTGATATTCGGCTGTTACACATCGAATCTGGAGTGGACTGGCCAACAGAACAGCGTAAAGACCCCATTTTGAACAAAATTATTTCGGCAAAGGAAGAGAACAAGAAGCCCAGTAAGAAAGACATCGCAGCCGAAAGTCCACTTATGAAATCATACTGGGCTCAATGGGATAGTTTAGTTCTAGTCAATGGATCCCTGCAACGTAAATGGGAAAGCGAAGATGGCAAGAGCAGCCGAAATTTGATCATCGTTCCAGATTCCAAAATAAGAGACGTTTTGGCGGAGTTCCATAATGGTCCCAGTGGAGGTCATCTGGGAATAACCAAAACCGCCGAGAAAGTGAAGCAACGATTCTACTGGGTTGGATGCCAGAAATCAATTGCTGAATGGGTAGCCAATTGCGAGAAGTGCATGAAGGCGAAAGGTCCAACAAGGAAAAGTCGAGGTCCTATGCAAGAATATAGACCAGGAGCCCCGTTTGAAAGAATAGCAATGGACGTGGCAGGCCCTTTCCCAGTAAGTGATTCTGGAAACCGTTATGTCCTTGTGGTCATGGATTACTTCAGCAAATGGCCGGAGGTGTATGCAATTCCAAACCAAGAGGCAAAAACGATTGTGGATGTGGTCAACAAAAACTGGATATGTCGCTACGGTGTGCCGTCCGAGATTCACTCAGACCAGGGAAGAAATTTTGAATCGGCCATATTCAAAGAGATGTGTGAATCCCTTGGTATCAAGAAAACGAGGACTACGCCATTACATCCACAATCCGATGGCATGGTAGAAAGGTTTAATCGCACTCTGGAGGAACATCTTCGAAAAGTAGTGGACAACGGCCAGAGGGACTGGGACGAGCATATACCAAAGTTTTTGCTGTCGTATAGATCTGCCATTCATGATTCCACCTCTCGAACACCGGCCAATGTTCTATTCGGAACTGAGTTGAAGTTGCCTGGAGATCTGATATTCGGCGCTAAACCTAATGAGCTCGCCATGGAAAAAAACAGAAACGACATCCCAAACACTTTCGGTGAAGTTCACGAATCAGTGCGCAACAAAATAAGAATGGTCAGCAACAGAATGAAGGCGAGATACGATCGTGCTGTAAATACTGAGGGCTTCCAAGAAGAAGAATTGGTTCTGCTATTTAACCCGCAACGAAAGAAAGGATTGTGTCCTAAACTGCAAACACAGTGGGAAGGCCCATACAAAGTCATCAAGAAGATCAATGATGTTGTATACCGGATTCAGAAGGACGACAGCCCTAGATCAAAGATGAAAGTTGTACATCTGGAACGATTGACTCCTTACGGAACAGGTTCTGTGCCTGTTCGGGACGAACAGGCTTAAGCGGGAGGCAGTGTTACGAATTTGATAATTATAGATATAAGTTTATTTAAATTAGTTTCCGTTAATTTAAAATTTCAAATTGTAACGATAAAATTTTGCTATCACTTGTTGGAGGCCATGAAGCAGGCAATGCAAGAAATGAAGCAAGAGGCAAATAAATCCCGGATCAAATGCTATAACTGTGATAAGCCGGGACATCTAGCTCGAGAATGCAAAGCACGACGCAAACGGTCAAGGTCCACATCACCATCTCCATTAAACAATAGCCATAAGAAGGTGACCCCACAGTCAAGTGAGTCACCTTTAAACTAAATCGAGCTAGTTCAGCGGGGCAAGAGCTGGCTCCCACAGACGATGGCCCCACCATCTCCATAGCAATAGTTCAACAGAAAAATAACAATTTAACTATTGCGGGTGTTATTAATGGCGACAAGCGTACTTTGACGTTGGATACTGGTGCATCAAAGTCTATCATTAGATCTGATTTAGTAAAAGGAAAAGTCACACCACTGATTGGAGTCAAGCTACGCACGGCTACAGGGGAACCCGCAACCGTATATGGAAAGGTCACCGTAAAATTAACTATTGCTAACAAATCCGTTACTTATGATTTCATTGTGGCCGATATAGTAGACGAAGTTATAATTGGAGCGGATTTCATGATTGCTTTTGGCCTCAATCTGGATATGAAGCGTCGTGTAATGACATGGTGCGATGCCGAAATAACGGTAAACGTGGGATACGACGAGAATACACCTGTCAGACGTTTAACAACGAGCCAGTCAGAGTCTATACCACCGAATGCCGAAGCAATTATATGGGTTTCTATGAATGGAGATTGTGAAGTCGGCCAATTGTGGGTTGTTGAACCAGCAGAAAACAAAAGCAACAACATCTTGATAGCAAATGCCCTGGTAACAACGAACGAAGAGAGACTAATACCAGTTCGTGTCTTGAACATGTCTGACAATCATGAGCAAATTGCAAAATTTTCTGATATTGGAAAATGTACACCAGCCGAGGCAATAGTCAATTTGGAAGGCAACTCATCAAAGACACATGGAGCAGTGAGAAAACATCTAGAAGGGTATTTTGAGGCTTGGACACGTCATCTATCGCCGTCAGAGAGAAATAAAGCCAAGCAATTGTTGCGGAAAAACGCCTCTGCTTTTGCTTCTGAAAAGGGAAATCAAGGAAGAACATCTGTAGTGAAACATGAAATTAAAACCACAGAAGAAAGGCCCATAAAACAGGCACCACGAAGTGTTCCCCTGGCAAAAAGAGACGAAGTTCAAAAGCTCATAAAGGAAATGGCGGAGAGTGGAGTGATCGAGCCATCATCAAGTCCTTGGTGTTCCCCAGTTGTGCTGGTCAAAAAGAAAGATGGAAGTACCCGATTCTGCGTGGACTACAGAAAACTGAATGATGTCACCAAAAAGGACAGTTATCCGCTTCCACGCATTGATGACACGTTGGACACACTAGCCGGAACAACATGGTTTTCTACGCTTGATTTGCAGAGTGGATATTGGCAAGTAGAGATCGCCGAGAAAGACAAGGAAAAGACGGCTTTTGGCGTTAATGGCGGTCTCTGGCAATTCAATGTAATGCCGTTCGGGCTCTGCAACGCTCCGGCTACCTTCGAAAGATTGATGGAGCGGGTACTGAAGGGGTTGCACTGGAAGTCGTGCTTGATATACTTGGACGACATCATAGTGATGGGCAAAACATTTGACGAGCACCTTAAGAACTTGAAAGACGTTATCCAGCAATTGTCAGCCGCTGGTCTACGCCTTAACGCAAAGAAATGCTCCCTTTTCCAGCGGGAAGTTAAATACCTGGGTCATCATGTGACTGCAGAGGGCATATCCACCGATGAAGACAAAATCCAAGCTGTCAGAGATTGGCCACGACCCCGAAATCTCCACGAATTAAGAAGTTTCCTTGGGTTATGTACATATTACCGACGATTCGTCCCAAACTTCGCCAGCATCGCCGCTAGTCTCCATAAATTGACGCAAAAAGGTCAGAAGTTCCAGTGGAGCGACGAACAGGAGGATTCATTCCAACATTTAAAAGAACTTTTATGTTCAGCTCCTGTTCTAGCGTATCCTATTCCGGGCGAAAAATTTGTTTTGGATACAGATGCTAGCGCGCATGGTATTGGAGGTGTGCTATCCCAACAGATAGACGGCAAGGAGAAGGTCATCGGATATTTCAGCCGAACGTTGTCCAAGCCCGAAAAGAACTACTGTGTAACGCGACGAGAGCTGCTAGCCGTCATAGAGGGTGTAAAACATTATCATAAATATTTGTATGGACAACACTTCTTGCTCAGGACTGATCACTCAGCTCTACGATGGTTGCTCCAATTCAAGAATCCGGAAGCTCAACTGGCACGTTGGATCGAGAGGCTCCAAAGCTATAATTTCAGTATCGAGCATAGAAAAGGTGGAAAACACGGTAACGCTGACGCTTTGTCACGTCGACCTAGCAGTATAGAATGCAAGCACTGCTCGAAAGCTGAACATAAGGAAGAGATTGTTGATATTCGGCTGTTACACATCGAATCTGGAGTGGACTGGCCAACAGAACAGCGTAAAGATCCCATTTTGAACAAAATTATTTCGGCAAAGGAAGAGAACAAGAAGCCCAGTAAGAAAGACATCGCAGCCGAAAGTCCACTTATGAAATCATACTGGGCTCAATGGGATAGTTTAGTTCTAGTCAATGGATCCCTGCAACGTAAATGGGAAAGCGAAGATGGCAAGAGCAGCCGAAATTTGATCATCGTTCCAGATTCCAAAATAAGAGACGTTTTGGCGGAGTTCCATAATGGTCCCAGTGGAGGTCATCTGGGAATAACCAAAACCGCCGAGAAAGTGAAGCAACGATTCTACTGGGTTGGATGCCAGAAATCAATTGCTGAATGGGTAGCCAATTGCGAGAAGTGCATGAAGGCGAAAGGTCCAACAAGGAAAAGTCGAGGTCCTATGCAAGAATATAGACCAGGAGCCCCGTTTGAAAGAATAGCAATGGACGTGGCAGGCCCTTTCCCAGTAAGTGATTCTGGAAACCGTTATGTCCTTGTGGTCATGGATTACTTCAGCAAATGGCCGGAGGTGTATGCAATTCCAAACCAAGAGGCAAAAACGATTGTGGATGTGGTCAACAAAAACTGGATATGTCGCTACGGTGTGCCGTCCGAGATTCACTCAGACCAGGGAAGAAATTTTGAATCGGCCATATTCAAAGAGATGTGTGAATCCCTTGGTATCAAGAAAACGAGGACTACGCCATTACATCCACAATCCGATGGCATGGTAGAAAGGTTTAATCGCACTCTGGAGGAACATCTTCGAAAAGTAGTGGACAACGGCCAGAGGGACTGGGACGAGCATATACCAAAGTTTTTGCTGTCGTATAGATCTGCCATTCATGATTCCACCTCTCGAACACCGGCCAATGTTCTATTCGGAACTGAGTTGAAGTTGCCTGGAGATCTGATATTCGGCGCTAAACCTAATGAGCTCGCCATGGAAAAAAACAGAAACGACATCCCAAACACTTTCGGTGAAGTTCACGAATCAGTGCGCAACAAAATAAGAATGGTCAGCAACAGAATGAAGGCGAGATACGATCGTGCTGTAAATACTGAGGGCTTCCAAGAAGAAGAATTGGTTCTGCTATTTAACCCGCAACGAAAGAAAGGATTGTGTCCTAAACTGCAAACACAGTGGGAAGGCCCATACAAAGTCATCAAGAAGATCAATGATGTTGTATACCGGATTCAGAAGGACGACAGCCCTAGATCAAAGATGAAAGTTGTACATCTGGAACGATTGACTCCTTACGGAACAGGTTCTGTGCCTGTTCGGGACGAACAGGCTTAAGCGGGAGGCAGTGTTACGAATTTGATAATTATAGATATAAGTTTATTTAAATTAGTTTCCGTTAATTTAAAATTTCAAATTGTAACGATAAAATTTTGCTATCACTTGTTGGAATCATCTATTCATTTTCTAGTATTTTCCTGAATTTCTTTTATGTTCTTTTGTTTGCTTACCGAAATGTTAGTTCTTACTCTCTCATAGAATAGCAACCCCTTTGCTTTGTTATTCTGCGTTCTCATTTCATCTCATTGTCTATTGTCATTGTTGTTGTAGTAATGCGAGCATATATCTATGTGAGTGTGTATGTGTTTGGCAGCCACCAGACGAATAACTTAATGGTCGTATATCCTTCTAGCATTGTCTAAGAATGTTCTGTCGTTGCCAGAATATTGTAGTGCTACCAGAATGTTCTCGTATTGCCACACCGTCATATATAAAAGCGCTCGCATGCTGCTAACGAGTCAGTCTTAATTAAAGCGTCAAACGAATAACTTCAGTGTGGACGAATTGTAAAGTGTGAAGTCATAGTAAATAAATTATAGATTGTCGTTATTTAAAAGAACTGTGTTTTAATTGTCGGGTAATTAAAAACGCCTAAATATAAAAACGTAACAATATTAAAATTTGATTAATCGATTTTCTAATTATAGATCCCTACTTCACTCAAAAAATGTTTACTTGGCTCCAAAGATTTTGACCTTCCCTTAAGGAGTTTGGTATTGATTCAGAGCCAAAGATGCGACTTCTTTAAAATAAAAATATTTTTAAAGACTACTTCGGCTTTAAATCTAGGATCAATAAAATTAAAATTAGGATACAGATCTCATTTATCGAATTTTCATTCACGTACATACAAATGCCAATTTAAAAATCCAAATTATAACAAATACTTCAAAGTAAAAAATGTTTTCTTTATTCCAGAAAACTTTAAACCAAAAATGCTAAATCCTCAAAATTAGTCTTAGCCTATATTTGAAGCGTTTTTATCTTAAATTAACGATTCAATATTTGAAATAATTTAAGGACGATTTCTTTAAATGTAAAATGTGTTTCTTTACTTTAAGGAAAATTTGCCTTAGTCCAAAGACATACAACATTAATGGAGGGACGCCAATTTCTAAAATTGGTGCTTTTTATCTAGAAAGCTATTAAAAATATGGGCATCACACAATTAAATTTGTTCAGAATCAAAACTATTTTAATACAAGAAATCAACAAAATCTGAAAGTACCTCGATGTAGGTTTGAAAAATGCAAACAAAGAATAGATTACTCAGGTTGTTTAAAGTACAATGAGTTACCACAATGTATAAAGTCGATCTGTACTATTTCAAGATTCAAGAAGGCATGTAAAGAGTTTCTAATTAACAAGCTATAAAAAGAATTATTAGATTTATATAAAATTAATTATATAACACAAAAATTATATTCACTTTGTAAATAGTTTACAGTTAAAAATAATATTTGTTGTCACATGCCTCTACAATGCCTTTATGGCGCTGAGGCTCAAATATGAATGAAGATTAATTTAAGTAAATAAACTATAAATTTAAAAAAAAATTAATAAAAAATTCTTTCGAGAAAAGATCATCAACTTTTTTGAAATTAAAATTTCATTATTAAAAAAAAAATGTTCTTAATATTTTTAAAATTGCACATCCTAAAATTTATGTTGCGTAATCTTTAATATTACGTAAATATTTTTTCAGTGTATATTTTTGAATCTGTTGCATGTATAATTTGCATATTTTTAAATCTGTCGCAGAATTATTATACCCAAGATATAATAATACTTTTTCTGCTAATCGAAGAAAATAAGATTTCATTTCTAAAAAAACTAAATTTTGTTTCCAAAAAAAAATAAATAAATAAATTTTCGTGTGCAAAACAAAACTTTTTAATATTTCATTAACATTCCTTAAAGGAGAAATATTTATTTTTTTTTTAAATTTTTGGGTACTACCAGTGTTTGTCTTTAATTCGCGTGAAATTTGTTGCTTTAATCAAAAGTTCTCTGTGTGTGTGTTTAATTTTGTCCTCCGTTGTATGTGGAAAAAAACATCATTGCCAAAATAGAACAGGAGTTTTCATTTTTGCTAAAATAAACGCCCCCTTACCACATTACACCATCACCGTATTTTTAACCATCAATGGAATGATTGGCATTGGCATGTCTACATCATTTCCTCTAAGTGCTGGTGTGTGAAAAGCTTGAATTATTTAACTGTGTTCCATAACTCAATTTTGGATAACATTTAGCCACATGTGTTTAGATGTCCCTTGGGTTATTTTTGTTTTTCCAGTGTGTCGCTTTTATTTCTGTTCTACGAAAATAATACTCGATTAATTATTAAAGTATATGCGTGTATGTCGAAAGAAAGGAAGGAAGAGCAGAAGAAAGTGGACATATCGACAACACTCTAAAGTGCCAAATTTCCAATGAAATTCACGAATATCGAAAAACCAAAAAAAGAAACAAGAACATCTCTGACAACACCATGTTACGTGGGCAAGCAAAGTCATACAATAAATACAAACGAATAGTGAATTGGTGATGGAATACCAAAAAAAAAAAAAAAAAAAAAAAACAATTTCCAAAAATGTCCTTTATGTAACATACCAAAATGCTATGTGATGGTTTGAGGATAATTGCAGAAGTAAGTGCATTGTGAATAAAATATGACACGCCAGTTTTGTTTCCTCGAATCGAAGTCATGCAACAGATTCAATAATATACGATGAACCAAAACTCGATTTCCCCCGCAACATAGAGTGGAAAGACACCCTACAATCGAATTTCTACACTCAAAAAGAAACACGTTTACTTGAATTCTTAGATTCGTATCACCACTTAAATAATTTCGTATCGAATCCAGAGTTATCGTTGAGAATTTGGAAAAGTTGCACAAAAAGTGCCACTTGCAATGGAAGGTGGCACATAAATGTTAAAACAGTGGCACACTTTTATAAAACATACGAATTAAATGATTTATAAGTTTTCACTATCAAATTATAAATTATCGTTTTTTTTACAAATTACAGCCGTTTATCATGCATTTTACCAAAAATCAATTCATGAAATAACCAGTTCATGGGAACAGCTAACTACAGAGATTTTTTTAAATATTTTTAGGCGTCACAATTGTCCTATGGTTTGAGTAATAAAACAAGTATATAAAGCAGTAAGTTCGGCCGGGCCGAATCTTAAATACCCACCACCATGAACCAAGTATTAGGGTTTTCTTTGAAATTTCAGGAGGGCTTGAGGACTTGAGGACACTTCCCGAAGATAAATTTAAAGATTTCACCTATGAGGACTATATCAGATTCTGGATTTATAAGAACCATTTTTGTTTGAGTTTTAGAGGAATCATTAACATATCTTGTAAGTGTGCAAGAAAATTATAAAATAACGTCTTGATTTGAAATCTTAAATCTGTAGAAGTAAAATCTGGAAATTTTACATTGAGTTTCAAGCAATTTTCATGATCAGTGCGCCTTCTACACCCTCAAGAAGTGAAGTGGTCTATATGGAGGCATTACCAAATGGACCGATAAAAACTTAATCCGATATACGGTTTTGTGAGCCTAAAAATACCAGAATATTTACAATTTCAGGCAAATCAGATAAAAACTACGGTTTTTAGAAACCCAAGGAGTTAAATCGGGAGATCGTTCTTATGGGGGCTATACTAAAATATGGACCAATACTCACCGTTTTCGGCACACCTCTTTATGACCCGAAAATACCTCTAGATTTCAAATTTCAGGCAAATAGGATAAAAACTTCGGATTCTATAAGCCCAAGAAGTAAAATCGGGAAATCGGTCTATATGGGGGTTATAGCAAAATATGTACCGATACTCACCATTTTCGGCACACCTCTTTATTGTCCTAAAATACCTCTAGATTTCCAATTTCAGACAAATTGGATAAAAATTATGGTTTCTATAAGCCCAAGACCCCAAATCGGGAGGTCGTTTTATATGGGGACCATACCACCGTTTTCGGCACAGCTCTTTATGGTCCTAAAATACCTCTAGATTTCCAATTTCAAACAAATTGGATAAAAACTACGGTTTCTATAAGCCCAAGACCCCAAATCGGGAGGACGTTTTATATGGGGACCATGCCAAAACATGGACCGATACTCACAATTTTTGGCACACGTATTTGAGGTCCTACAATACCTCTAGATTTCCAATTTCAGGTAAATTGAATAAAAACTGCGGTTTCTATAAGCCCAAGAAGTAAAATCGGGAGATCGGTCTATATGGGGGCTATACCAAAATATGGACCGATACTCACAATTTTTGGCACACGTATTTGTGGTCCTATAATACCTCTAGATTTCCAATTTCAGGTAAATTGAATAAAAACTGCGGTTTCTATAAGCCCAAGAAGTAAAATCGGGAGATCGGTCTATATGGGGGCTATACCAAAACATAAACCGATACTCACCATTTTATGGTCATAAAATACCTCTAGATTTCAAATTTCACGCAAATTGGATTAAAACTACGATTTCTATAAGTCCAAGACCCCAAACCGGGAGGTCGGTTTATATGGGGACTATATCAAAACCTGGACCGATATAGCCCATCTTCGAACTTGACCTGCCTGCAGACAAAAGACGAGTTTGTGCAAAATTTCAGTACGATTGCTTCATTATTGAAGACTGTAGCGTGATTACAACAGACAGACAGACAGACAGACAGACGGACAACGTTATATCGACTTAGAATTTCTCCCTGATCAAGAATATATATACTTTATATAGTCGGAAATCGATATTTCGATGTGTTACAAACGGAATGACAAACTTATTATACCCCCGTCACCATTCTATGGTGGTGGGTATAAAAAACGGGTTGTTTGAAGTTCGGGTTTTCTCGGTTTAAAAACCCCAAACCTTTTTTAAACCAGGAGTCGATGTTTTTATACCCTCCATCATAGGATGGGGGTATATTAACTTTGTCATTCCGTTTGTAACACATCGAAATATTGCTCTAAGACCCCATAAAGTATATATATTCTGGGTCGTGGTGAAATTCTGAGTCGATCTAAGCATGTCCGTCCGTCCGTCCGTCTGTTGAAATCACGCTAACTTCCGAACGAAACAAGCTATCGACTTGAAACTTGGCACAAGTAGTTGTTATCGATGTATGTCGGACGGTATTGAAAATGGGCCATATCGGTCCACTTTTACGTATAGCCCCCATATAAAGGGACCCTCAAATTTGGCTTGTGGAGCCTCTAAAAGAAGCAAATTTCATCCGATCTGGCTGAAATTTGGTATATGGTGTTGGTATATGGTCTCTAACAACCATGCAAAAATTGGTCCACATCGGTCCATAATTATATATAGCCCCCATATAAACCGATCCCCAGATTTGGCTTGTGGAGCCTCTAACAGAAGCATATTTCATCCGATCCGGCTGAAATTTGGCATATGGTGTTGGTATATGGTCTCTAGCAACCATGCAAAAATTGGTTCACATCGGTCTATAATTATATATAGCCCCCATATAAACCGATCCCCAGATTTGGCATGCGGAGCCTAAAAGAGAAGCAAATTTCATCCGATCCGGCTGAAATTTGGTACATGGTGTTGGTATATGGTCTCTAACAATCATGCAAAAATTGGTCCACATTGGTCCATAATTATATATAGCCCCAATATAAACCGATCCCCAGATTTTGGCTTGCGGAGCCTCAAAGAGAAGCAAATTTCATCCGATCCGGCTGAAATTTGGTACATGATGTTGGTATATGGTCTCTAACAACCGTGAAAAAATTGGTCCACATCGGTCCATAATTATATATAGCGCCCATATAAACCGATCCCCAGATTTGGGTTGCGGAGCCTCAAAAAGAAGCAAATTTTATCCGATCCGCCTGAAATTTGGTACATGATATTGGTCTCTAACAACCGTGCAAAAATTGGTCCACATCGGTTCATAATTATATATAGCCCCCATATAAACCGATCCCCAGATTTGGCTTGCGAAGTCTCCAAGAGAAGCAAATTTCATCCAATCCAGTTGTAATTTGGAACATGGTCCATATCGGTCCATAATTATATATAGCCCCCATATAAAACGTTCTCCAGATTTGACCTCCGGAGCTTCTTGGAGGAGCAAAATTCATCCGATCCGGTTCAAAGTAGGAACGTGGTGTTAGTATATGGTCGCTAACAACCATACCAAAATTGGTCCAATCACACAAAAATTGGTCCATATCGGTTCGTAATCATGGTTGCCACTAGAGCCAAAAATAATCTACCAAAATGTTATTTCTATAGAAAATGTTGTCAAAATTTTATTTCTAGAGAAAATTTTGTTAATATTTTATTCGGTTCATAATAAAATTTTCATCATTGTCAAAATTTTATTTCTATAGAAAATTTTGTCAAAATTTTATTTCTATAGAAAATTTTGTTCAAATTTTATTCGGTTCATAATCATAGTTGCCACTCGAGCCAAAAATAATCGACCAAGATTTTATTTCTATAGAAAATTTTGTCAAAAGTTTATTTCTATAGAAAATTTTGTTAAAATTTTATTTCTGTAGAAATTTTTGTCAAAATTTTCTTTCTATAGAAAATTTTGTCAAAATTTTTATTTCTATAGAAAATTTTGTGAAAATTTTATTTCCATAGAAAATTTTTTAATATTTTCTTTCTGTAGAAAATTTTGTCAAAGTTTTATGTCTACTTTGTCAAACTGAATTATATACGTATTGGATCGATCTTTTTTGATTCAATATATACCACGTATGGACATACAATTTAGAAGATGGTGTTAGGAGGTTTTAAGATACCTTGCCATCGGCAAGCGTTACCGCAACTTAAGTAATTCGATTGTGGATGGCAGTGTTTAGAAGAAGTTTCTACGCAATCCATGATGGAGGGTACATAAGCTTCGGCCTGGCCGAACTTACGGCCGTATATACTTGTTTATCTTTAAGTCAAAGATTCAGTTAATTAACTACCAAGCAAAAAAATTTGGAAGTTCTTCCAAAGGCACATCTTTAAAAGCACTTCCAGAAGATGCACTCCCAATGATGTTCATTATTTTAACTACCCAAGAAGTTCTTTTAATTCAATTTTTATAACTTGGTTTTTTCATACTTTTAATAGGTAATTTTAACTTTTTGCGTTTCAAATAGGTTAAAAACAGAGTAAGAATTCATAAAATGGTACAAATCATTTAAATTTTGTTGAAAAAAATGCTAAAATAACTTTTTCATTACTTTTTTGGCGACGCTTTTTTTGCTGGGTAATTTAAAGATTATTTCATAAAATTGCAAATAATTTTCCTAACATTAAGAAATTTTAATGGTGTATATTCCAGATATAAAAATATAAAAATTTTAACTAACTTTCTTTTAATTAAAATTTCTACTTTTTAAATAAATCTCTCCTTGATATAAATGTAGTCCCCTAAAATTTTGGTTACGAAGTCTTTAATAATAAGTCAATATTTTTTTTAAGTGTACCAGTTTATTTGAATAACGCTTGTACGAGTATAACACATCTTTTATAGCAGAAAGTGCTGTCAGATTCTAATGGATCCAGAAATTTGGCATATGTGATTGATGGTACTCTCCAAAAGTTCAAATTATTAGTGAGTATTACGTTTTGGCACTTGAAATTTAAATATAGCCAACACACATATACACTGAAAAAATATATAGACATAATATATCATATAAGCTACATTTAAAGACACAAAATATCCACTCAAAAGGCTATTTACCTAATATAAAAGATTAGCAACCTTAATTTTGGGACATGCAATTTATATAATATTAATGTAATTTTTTCTTTTAAATAAAAAAAATAGTCAAACTGTTTTCCAGGACCATTTTCGAAATATCTGGTTGCAGGTTTTGGAAATCGCTTCTATCGTGAGGTTATGTATCCAATATGAGCTAAAAATGTCTGCTGGTTTCGTTGTGGTGACGAATTCCTTTTTCATTTCTGTCAAATATTTACCTAGTGTGACCGTACCGCAAGACTTTTTTTGAGGATTTTGCATCTTTGGTTTAAAGGTTTTTCCTTTTTTCTTACTTGTTTGGAACTAAGAAAACATTTTTTTACTATTAAAATTTGACTATTAATTTTTTTTAAATTGTCTATTAAAATTTGGACATTTAAAGTGACATTAAAAAGGAAATGAAAAATCGTAAAAAATAATAATCAATATATTTTCAATTAAAGTTTTAATTAAAATTAAAAGAAAATAATTAATAATGTAATTTGCGCCTTACGCAAAATGCAGGACACTCACACAAGAGGTGTTTAATTGATTCCTTTTCCTTCGCGTCAATAGTTTTTGCAAAATCGCCTATCAGGCAGCGACCCATTATAGCAGATATCAGGGACAGAGAATGAAGCCGACCCATTTTTGTCGGCGGCGGCGGACACCAAATTTTTGCCTCCAGCGGCGGCGGCTTGACGGCTGAGCCGATATAAATTTGTTCACTCGGCGGCGGACAATTATCCATTATAAAATCAATTTGAAGTTAATCGAATGGTAATGAGATTAGTTGTACAACCTATCGTACAAATTTACTTTTCGTTCAAATTTTCTGAGCTAAATTTTTGCTAAATTATTATAGCAGATTAAATATGATTGGTTGTGTTCAAAATTTTGGAAAAAATACAACAATTTAATAAAAATTGTTCTGATTTAAATCGATATTTTTGATTACTTGGCGGCTAAATTTGAGTCGAGATGAGTCGACATATTCGGCGGCGGCGTCGACTGGCAAAAAATGGTCGGCGGCGACTAAAATCGGCGGCGCGACTCAGCGGCTTCATTCTCTGATCAGGGGTGATATCTGACGTCTCGAGAACACGAGCATATCTAGTGTGCGGTTTAAGTTTAAATGGGGCCATATTTGCTTGGTGTCGTTACAACCCTTGCAATTCTCCCAACGAACATTTGCCGTCATAACAGCCTTCTCTACAGAGCCAGAGGCATACCAGCAGATTCTAGTTCCCCTGGAATATGTAAGGTAGTCCCTACCCTCGCCAATTCATCCGCTTCGCAGTTCCCCGGTATGTTCCTATGGCCAGGCACCCATATTAGGTGAATATTGTGCTGCTGAGGCATCTCATTGAGAGATTTGCGGCAGTCGATGACTGTTTTTTGGAATTAAGACAACATTTTTTTACTTCGAAATATCTGTTATAATTTGGATTTTTAAACTGGCATTTGTTTTTACGTGAATTGCTTTTTTAATATATCGCAAAAAGAGATTTTCTATCTTATACGGGTTGTGAGAAATTTCAAAAAACAAAGCTTTGAACTTGTTTCCTGCTAAATTCACTTTTTTGACTTAGCGTACTTTGGAATGTAGACATCGATATGTACCTTAATTTTAATATTATTTATCCTAAACTTAAAGCTACAAAGGTTCCTAAAAAATGTCCTTATTTTACCAAATACCAAAATCCTTAAGGGCAGGTCAAAATCTTTGGATCCCAGTAAACTTGTTTTGAGTGTATAAATTAGTTTTTTACGAAACAATATGCCCAAACTTCTAATTATCGATACAATGATTATCTCTAGTCATTTTTGGTGTCAAAGAAAACTTTGCTTGTCTAAAATTTTGTTCTTCAGAAAAGAAAACTATTGTGGCAGTGTTTCATTATATGGGGGTGGGTTGTAAATACATCCTACAATTTATCTCCAAAAATTACATTTACATTTGGAAGTTTGTATATGCGTATCCATGGACATGCTTCATATTAGATTAGGGACATTCTTCATATGGGATTTTCTAGTTCTTAGACATTTGGGGCAGCCAACTTTATGGACAAAAGATGACCGCTCATATTGCTTTACAGACTTTTTGCCAAAACTTGGCCTTTAAAAATATCTCCTTGAACGAAATGTTTTACGACTTACTACGTCCTCCTGCTATCACTCGTTATAGATCCCCACCATCCCTCCAACATACTTACACAAAATGATATATACAGCATGGAATACAAAAATAAATGCTATTATGCCTCTTAGTAACTATAAAGCATAAAATATCGAATAGACCATTAATGGAAATTACTTAATTGACCACACCATTATGGCATCGAGCATCTTATCATTCTACAGAAATCCCAATGACAAGATGCTTTCTGCGGCATATGCGGTTTCTGTTGTCGTTGGTCATGTATTGTGGTTACCCGACGTTTCGGATGGCTCTTATCTCTTGGATGTTAAATGGAATTTGCAAAATCCGCAAATTGTCTACGCATCTTTCCATTGGAATCTATAACTGTGATAAGCAATTTATTAATAACAGTCCGGAAAGCAAAGGGGTTATAAGCATTTGAAAACCTCCCCCCAGCCAGCTCACTGAAATTTTCGCCTCAAAAACTTCAAACGAAAAATAATGATTAATAAAATTATACAAAAAAAAAGGCTCGTTCGGTTCTAAAAATTTTATTTTTAAACTGCTACTTTGGCATTTTTCCGAGTCAGAGAAGAGGGGAATTGAAGAGAGGAAACAATTAGGACACATTTAAATTTGAGTTTTGAATATATGTTACTAGAAGACAAATTTGAATTTATAAGTTTTTTTTCTAATTTTTTTTCCTCATGTGCCATCAGAGTCTTTAAAAACGTGTTAACACCCAAAAGAAGTAAACCCACCATGAAAGACAATGTAAGTTTATTTTAGAAAATGTTAACCAAAATAGTTTTCTAATTGCAACATGTTACAAATAAGATTATTTTTTGTCAAATTGAAGAAAATTTATTACAAATAATATCTTTTTTTCTGTTGTTTAACAAAATTTCATATGTTGAAGGAAAAAATTGGATTTAAAAATTGTTAAAACGCCTTTAGCTCTGTTCGAAGTTCAAGATATAATTTTAATAAAATTTACTAATTTGTTAGACTTACAATTTAAGCAAACTTCTCCCATTTTAGGAAAATATGAACTATTTTATGTTTTTAGTACAATTGTGCACTATATTTGCATATAACTTTTTTCTTATTTTTAGTTCACGTTGCTAGCATAAAATTATTAAAATAAGGAACATTTGCTCACGTTGGGCAAAATATAACTAAACTCAATTAATCTTCACACTGAAAAAATATTGTCGTGAGGTCAAAGATTTCATGTCTTTAAAATACGAATGCAAATTTTGCTTAGCATAGAAGACGCATTTCTCTAATATGAAGTTTTTTCCTTGTCCAAAAGTCGATAAACTTTTCAATGAAGTCGCATTGTCCTTATAATTAAGAGATTTCACTTAAAAATGGGTATCATAACATGAAAGAAAAAATGTTTGGGCTAAGGTCAACTTGACTTTAATAATTCAGAAAAATTCTTCAAATTTAATGAAATTGTCTTTAAATTTGTTGCCTTTTTGCATCTTGACTACAAAGCAAAAAATCATTCAAATATAGGACACGATTTTCAACACTTTATTTTAAAGACGCTTTTTACTTGAAACAAATCATAATTTCTACAGTAAGTCTAGCTTTAATTTAGAAAATAAAATTGTCGTTAACTCGTTTTTAAAGGGCTTTGATAGCATATGAAGAAAAAAAGCTGCAAAAGTGAAAAATAAAAATTTGCTTCCTAGAAGCAAGTACACAAAACCAAATTTAAAGGAGAATTGTGTCTTAAAAGTATCCTTACTTGTATTCTCCGCTTCTTTGACTCGGAATCAATACCAAAATTTTTAAGGTAAAGACAAAATCTTTGGAAACGGGCATGTTTTTTTTTCAGTGCATGAACTAAAGTCCAGTTGGCATTAGCGCCCCCTTTTTGTGAGTGAACGACAACTCCTATTTTGAATGATTTTTAGCTTTATGGTCAAAATACAACAACTAAATAAATATAAACATGATTTCATTAATGTTGAAGAATTTTTCGGAATTTTTAAAGCCAAGTTGACCATAGACCAACAAATTTTGTTTTCTTGTAAAAATATCCATTTTTAACTAAAATCATTTAACTGTAAGGATATTTTTGCAGCTACTTAATTTTTAGACAAAAATGTGTGAATAATTAAAGGAGAAAGAAAAGTAAAAAGGCAAAATTATTGTTTGGAGTTGAATCCGCGACCGCGGCACAGCGACATAAAAAAATCCCCTTTCTTATGAAGTATTTCGTTTGAGAGAAAATATGTCCGAATTTATTAATAGTAATTCAAAAATTGTTTCTAAACTGTTGTATTTGTTTTTAAAGTCTGACATTTTGTTCCTTAGAAAATAAAACTCTTCGTTCCGTGTATGTTAGTTCACTGAAAAAAAAGCATACTCGGTTCCAAAGATTTTGTCTTTACTTTAAAAAATTTGGTATTGATTCCGAGCCAAAGAAGCGGAGAATACAAGTAAGGATACTTTTAAGACACAATTCTCTTTTAAATTTAGGTTTTGTGTACTTGCTTCTAGGAAGCAAATTTTAATTTTTCGCATTCTCAGCTTTTTTTTCTTCATATGCTATCAAAGTCCTTTAAAAACGAGTTAACGGCAACTTTATTTTCCAAATTAGGACTCGACTTCCAGTAGAAATTATGCTATGTTTGAAGTAAAAAACTTCTTTAAAATAAAGTTTTGAAAAACATGTCCTATATTTGAACAATTTTTTGCTTTGTAGTCAAGATGCAAAAAGACAACAAATTTAAAGACAATTTCATTAAATTTAAAGAATTTTTCTGAATTATTAAAGTCAAGTTGACCTTAGCCTATAAATTTTTTCTTTCATGTTAAGATACCCATTTTAAGTCAAATCACTTAATTATAAGGACAATACGACTTCATTGAAAAGTTTATCGACTTGTGGACAAGGAAAATAACTTTATTTTAGAGAAATGCGTCTTCTATGCTAAGCAAAATTTGTATTCGTATTTTAAAGACATGAAATCTTTGACCTCACGACAATATTTTTTTCAGTGTTATTTTCCTTAAAGAAGAATACGAAGTTCGAGCTTAGCCGTTAAAATCAAAACTCTATCGGTAAAAGCAGGAATAAATTTACACAGTTTTGTTTATTTATTTCTTATTTCGGCTTGAGCTCCTTAAAAAAAAATCCTTTTACGAGTTTTGATTAAATTTTAACATATAAACACAAAGAACAAAAAAGAAAAAGTTTTCGTCCGTTCCTAAAGAAACCCAACAAAAAATGGATCACTGTTTCAGCAGGATTGTAAGGGAGAGAGGCAGTACCAACTGCTTACAAAACAACCGAATCAGCCCTGATTCTTGTGGGCGATGTCCCGATTTAGAGCAGCTTCTACATAGCGCTGATATAATTGCCCATTTTAATAGAAATGCATAGAAGTGATATAAAATCTTGAGTATAGCATTGTTGACGTGAAGGAAAACATCACTACCTTTCATGAATCTATACTGCATGAATTGGTTGTAAACGAATGATCATAAACTAGTTTGATTACTCGTTTACGTTATTGCATCCAATTCATGCAGTGTGGACGCATTGCCTACTTTATTGTATACCAAAAAGCGCAACTAAACTCTAACTGCAGAAGGGAAGTTGATTGACAATTAACAATTAGAAAAAGACCTCAGGCCGGAAAAAGTAATAAATAAATTAAACAAAAGGTCAAGTAAATTAAGGATATATATATAGTTTTGGCACATTTTGTTATAACTTAAAGAATGATCTAAAGTAGCAATTCAAAAAGTTTATTTTCTTTAAAATAAATTAAATGAGCGGAAGGTTGTTCTAGAAGTTGCTCTTATCACCCGATTTTCTTCCATTTTGAATAATTTTTTGAGCCAGAAAGATACATGGCTATACATGTTATATCAGAACACTTTTGTACACTGAAAAAATATTGTCGTTAGGCCAAAGATTTCATGCCCTTAAAATACGAATACGTTTTTTGCTTAGCATAGAAGATGCATTTCTCTGATATAAAGAGATTTTCCTTGTCTTAAATACTATGAACTTTACTATAAAGTCGTTTTTTCCTTAAAATTAAGTGATTGAAATTAAAAATGTATATCTTAAAATGGAAGAAATTTTTGTTTGACTAAGGCCAACTTGTCTTTTATAATTCATTAAAGAAATTGTCGTTAAATTTGTTGTTGAAGTCGAATCTCACTTTGAAAATGTATGTTGCTGTTAACACGTTTTTAAAGGACTTTAATTGCACATACAGAAAAAAATAGAAAAGAAGAATAAATTAAAATTTGCTGCCTAGATTTAAGTAAGCAAAACTTAAATTTAAAAGACAATGCTGTCTTAAAAGTATCCTTACTTCAATTCTCCGCTTCTTTGGCTCGGAATCAATACCAAAATCATTAGTGTAAAGACAAAATCTTTGCAACCGGGCATGCTATTTTTCAGTGTATGATCGTTATGAAGACATCGTACAAATTTTATTAATTTACAAATTTTATTAATCATTAATCATCTTAGTTTGCATGAGCGCACATCTTTGTTTGTGTTACCCGTTCATCCTCAATGAACTTTGTTTGGCTTCAACGAATAATTCTAACAATATGTGAAAACTTCTTTGGTCTAAATTTTCGTTTCCCAGAAACATAATAAAAATTTAAGGTTCTCGTCGTATGATATTTAAGGTAAACATGCATGCCCGGTTCTAAAGATTTTGTCTTTACTTTAACAATTTTCGTATTGATTCCGAGCCAAAGAAGCGGAGAATACAAGTAAGGATACTTTTAAGATACAATTCTCTTTTAAATTTGGGTTTTGTGTAATTGCAAATTTTACTTTTTTTGTGTACTTGCACATTTTAATTTTTCGTTTTTTTCAGCTTTTTTAACGACAACTTTATTTTCCAAATTCAGACAGACTTCCAGTGGAAATTATGCTATGTTTCAAGTAAAAAACGTTTTTAAAATAAAGTGTTGAAAATCATGTCCTATTTTTGAACTTTTTTGCTTTGTAGTCAAGATGCAAAAAGACAACAAATTTAAAGACAATTTCATTAATTTTAAAGAATTTTTATGAATTATTAAAGTCAAGTTGACATTAGCCCACACATTTTTTATTTCATGTTGTGATACCCATTTTTAAGTCAAGTCACTTAATTATAGGGACAATACGACTTCATTGAAAAGTTTATCGACTTTTGGACAAGGGAAAAAACTTTATATTAGAGAAATGCGTCTTCTAAATTAAGCAAAATTTGCATTCGTATTTTAAGGACATGAAATCTTTGGCCTCACGACAATATTTTTTTCTGAGTACCATTGAATGTTCTTTCATTTCATTTTCATTAAAATACGTTTTACATTCTTTGAAATTCCTGTTCGACAGATTGTCAATATCCCACCATCATAAGCGTAGGAAGGCCTCTGTGGAGGGGGCTTAGACCCCCCCAGAAAAATTTTAGCCCCCCCAGAATTTGAAGCTCTATTTATGATTTTCCATTTTTCAATAAATGTCAATAGTTTTTTTTAATTTTTATAAAAATTAAACAAGTATATACAATCGCACAAAGTTCCGCTAAAGATTTTCTTTTTGGGTCTAGAAGTGGTGCAAAATTGGCGGAGAAGCAATGAATGTAATATGAGCTTGTTGCAATGAATTTGCATCACTTCTTAAGGTGAGATCCAAATTCAGTGTTTTGAATGTGAATTAAAAAATTTTGTGATATTTTCCCAAATAAAGAATTTTTATATTGTTTTTATGATTTTTAATGCATTCTGACGCTTGTTTGAAACGTTTTTCCTCAAGCAATTTCCAAAATTATCGATTTTTCTATAATGGATTTAGCAGTTTTGTGACAAAATTTGAATAATTTGTACCAATTTATTTATTCTTACTCTTTTTTGAACAATTTGAAAAAAAAAGAAAACAAAAAATTACACATTAAAATATGAAAAAAAAATCAAGTAAAAAACTTCCTGTGTAGTTAAAATAATTGAGGACATTTTTGGACATTTTTTTAAAGTTGTGCCTTTAGAACAACTCACAATTTTTTTGTTGGGAAAAGTGTGGAACTACTTTTAGTTGCTTTATTATAAATTAATTGACGAGTTATTTTGATGTCTATTTTTTTTTTATTCAATTTTATGAAATAAAACATTAATTGAACCTATAACTTCAGTCTATAAATTCTTAGCTAGGGGGGCTATAGCCCCCCTAGGAAAATTGTCTAGCTACGCTAATGCCCACCATTGGAGTGGAAACTTCCGTTTCTGTAAAAGACTTTAAACAATAATTGCATATTCCATGAATGAACTGCTACCACCATTGAAATTGTCAAATATTCAGAATTCATCCAAAAGCAAATGAGCCTGCCCACGAGGAGTGGAAATTTTTCAAAAGAAACTGTCTCAACCAATATTATAATTTGATATGAAGGCAAAATGACTGGACTGAGTGTAAAATGTCGACATGGGCAACCACAGCAGACATCTATCACTTTGTAATATTCAATGTCTTCACAAGTTCGTTTTCACCGTTTAAAATAAAAATTTGCCAAGAATTTTCTTTTGGTGGACGAGTAATATAAATTTGATTATAAATTGAGTATTTTCTGAATTTTGTAGATTTGATGGATAGTTTCTAAAGAGCCAGTAATGGAAAATTTCTGAAAATTACGGTTTGGGGAATTACCGACTTCTTTTGGATGTAAAAATAATGGATTATAATATATTATCAGCCATACTGTATATTGCATCCAAGTTCACCACTGTGGTATCACAATGGACTGAATAGTCTAAGTGAGCCTGATACATCGGGCTGCCACATAACCTAACCTAACCTTGCTTCCAACTTTATGTTATTATAATTTCTAAACCACTCATGTGATATCTGAAATTTTTTTCGGGCCGCAGTTGATTTTATTGTTTGCACGGCTACTGCAACATTTTAAAGCTAGATTTGATCGAAATCCATACAGCAGTAGTAGAAAGTTGGCTCGTGAACTGAACATATTGCGAGAACGAACCAAATATTTATTGAAAAATGAACTTTGACTGCAAGAACTCATCGATTCCCATAAAAAGTTAGACTGGAAAGAGTCAGGGAGTTGCTTCGCTTACACGACAGTGGAATTTGGTTTTCCCCGATGAGAAGATATTCAAAATTGAGTAGTTTGTGAACGATATACACATTTGATTGGCCCCCAGAACTCATGCGCCATCCATGGTAATGCTGTGGGCTGTCGTAATGACCGATGGTTTCAATAGCAAACCTACCATACAATGGCAAATTCCATGGATCTCAATCTGTTGGATTCTTGCTGCTGAGGTCGTTTATGATTGACATAGTATGATTGACACTAAAAAATATACCAAAATGTCGATCATCTCAAGACGGCGCTTCACCGGGAATTGACCAAAATACCACAGAACCACTCGTGCAGCTTGTGATGCTTTTGACGGCCATAATTCGTGTCAAAGTTCTAAAATTAATTGTTATTTCCGACATTTTTGGCTTTTGAACAATAAAATTAAAAAAATATATTACAATTACTTTGATGCCTTAACTAAATTTGCTAGATCATGCCTTTGTTTCAGGTTTGATAAAGCTAATACTTTTGTACCTTTTTGGACCTTTTTGAGTAAACAAAGAACCTTGTATCTCTTGTACCTTTTTCTACCTTTCTTATATGAATAAATATAAATTGGAATATCCTTCCATTCGAGCCAAGTCAAATTTGTATTTGTTTTGCCAAATCGCACTCTCCGTGTAAAAATTGGGGGATCTAATTAGATATGCGTAGATCTCAAAATTGACCCACTTAGATCTAAGCAGATTTACCCAAATATGATGAGACAAAATTAGATATAATTATATATATATATATATATATATATATATATATTCCATTGTAATTAGATGTGATAAGATTTACTCTATCTACTCATATCAAATTAGATCTCTCAATTTTTACTCGGGGCTATAATTCTACTTAGAATCACCAGCTGATTCGCCCTTTTTCCGTTTGCCACTTTTTTCCAGTGGTGATACGTTGGTACCACTGTTTTTATGTGCCACTAAACGTCATGTACTTTGAATTGTTGTCCCACATTTTGGTCTTGCTGCGCCACTTTTTAATTAATTACTTTTAATATGCAATATTTTCTGCTAACATTTCTTGATCTTTCGAGTCGAAATTTACGCTGACATTTCCAGTTTGGCAGTGGCAACCGTGTGAACGTGGTCATACTTCGTGTCATGTATCTTTTAAGCCCACCATGTTATTGTGGAGAGTACAAATAAATCGACGACGGCAATCTATAGAACTAATGTCATAGTTCATTAATTAGCACTGGCCATTATGTTGGGATTCGAACCTATCATTCACTACAACTAACTGTAGCTCAATGTTAATTTATAATCCACATTCCTCTATAAATATGTATATTAAATAAATTTCTCAAAACAAGAAAACTATAAAAACTCCAATTTGGTTTCAAGAACAAATTAAATTTTTCTCTTGCATTTTGTTTTTACCCCCAAGCTAATACCAAAGCCAAGGCGAGTTTAAAATTTGTATCCCTGTTTTAAACTCATTACCTGAAGCTATGGTAATCCACCGAAAACACAAACACAACCTGTCAACCTTTCTTTGGATCCCTCGAAGCCATTTCACTACACTTGGCTAAAAACAGAAAAAAAGCTTGATTGCTGCCATAAAAGAAATCATAATGAAAATAAAAAATCTTCTTGTCCGAATATCTAAGAAAGTAAATAGTGAAATGGTAGCCGGTTTTTCGCCTACTTCATGACATGATAAAACATTTAAGTCTATCCACTACACAAAAAACAAGAGAGATGTAAAAATAGCAAACGGATGGATGTCACCAAGCTGTGGTCATAGTAGCTTACGGATTCTTCGTTCAATCTGCTGACTGTTTTTGGAATATCTTACATACTTAGCATAGCCGGTAGTATTTTTCACATTTGTTGGGTCGTTCATTAAAGCATCCTTGTTTTATGAACACTGTTTTGTTTAATTAACCACACACCGACCTTCAAAATGTCACAGTTTGTAAGAAGCGTTATAGAAAAAAATTCAAGAGTAGAAGAAGATGACATTGACTAAAGAATCTTACGATTTACTCCATGATCTGCAGTAGACAGCATTTAAAGTCCTTAAGATTTTTCCTTAATAAACGAATGAGTCTAAACTAACTGTCTATCCAATCTAAGGATCCGATACATAGAATTTTTTCTAGAAATTCAATTGATTTAATTTAATGATTTGGCAGAGTTTTGTTTACATTAAAACCATAGTTTCTGCTATCTATGATGCGCATTGAAACAATTAATATTTTAATGCAATTAGTTTTCAAATTCAATTAAGATTTTAATTGGATAAATATTTGTGTTATTTTTTCAGTGCAACTTTATCATGTCGTACACGACACGATCTCAGCAATAAGAATCGTCTGCCAATGAGAGATTATATCCATTGAAGAAGAGTCTCTTTACCCAAATTCCAAACGATCTTAAATTTCGTGGTTCTATTTATGTTTCAAAACTATGTACTGATCCATATTGATCTTTCTTCCGTTTTTCTCTCATGGTTCCACATACAGTAAAAACAAACAAGTAAGGAAAGTCTAAAGTCGGGCGGGGCCGACTATATTATACCCTGCACCACTTTATGATCTAAATTTTCGATGCCATATCACATACGTCAAATCTGTTGGGGGCTATATATAAAGGTTTGTCCCAAATACATACATTTAAATATCACTCGATCTGGACAGAATTTTATAGACTTCTACAAAATCTATAGGGTGGAACACAATGTTAGTAAAAAATATGGGAAACATTTAATTCTGAAGCAATTTTAAGGAAACTTCGCAAAAGTTTATTTATGATTTATCGCTCAATATATATGTATTAGAAGTTTAGGAAAATTAGAGTCATTTTTACAACTTTTCGACTAAGCAGTGGCGATTTTACAAGGAAAATGTTGGTATTTTGACCATTTTTGTCGAAATCAGAAAAACATATATATGGGAGCTATATCTAAATCTGAACCGATTTCAACCACATTTGGCACGCATAGCTACAATGCTAATTCTACTCCGTGTGCAAAATTTCAACTAAATCGGAATTAAAAATTGGCCTCTGTGGTCATATGAGTGTAAATCGGGCGAACGATATATATGGGAGCTATATATAAATCTAAACCGATTTCAATAAAATTTGGCACACTTGACTACACTACTAATTGTACTCCTAGTGCAAAATTTCAACCAAATTGGGGTAAAACTCTGGCTTCTGGGACCGTATTAGTCCATATCGGGCGAAAGTTATATATGGGAGCTATATATAAATCTGAACCGATTTCAATAAAATTTGGCAAACTTGACTATAGTACTAATTGTTGTTGTTGTGCAAAATGTTAAGCAAATTAGTGTGTGGCGCAGGGTATAAACATTGATTCGAATATGAAAGTAGTCTTTTCGACATTTTTGCATATTCCTTCTTAAATTCGATTTTTCGACATTTTCGTTAAAAGTTGATTTTGACAAACTTAAAATTTATATTAGACGATTTTAATCCATTTTCTAAAAAGAAAAAGCCAATTGGCCGGTTTGGAAGATTGTGACTTTTTTGACAATATGTCGATTAGTCGAAAATCGATTTTCGGCTTTTATATATCTCAGCCAATTTTCGTCTCTTTTATTGCTAAGATTTCAGCCTGGAAAAACTACAGCAATTAGAAAATCTTTTTCGAAGATTAAATTTCATGTCTTTTGAGCGATCACCAAAATTAGTAGGGTATTAGTTTTTTTCAAATTTCTTGTCCGCGAAGTTTCGTCATATTATAGTCGACAACGGTTTGCACATCTGATGTTATTTATGTTAAAGAACCTCATTTGACTTGCAATCGTTGTTACAAGTGAATGTTTTACCAGGGAATAAATGCATTATGGCATTGAGGGAATCTGTACATGTCTTACAAATTTATCTCAACCCGTAGACTGGAGGGATGTCGGCCACCAAACTATAGCACCTTATATCAGTGGTACACATAAAAATTCTTCAAAATTAATGAAATTGGATATGTCTTTCAAGAGATTTTTACTTGAAACATAACATATTTTCTACTTGATGTCGAGTCGGTATGTAGAAAATTTACGTTTTCGTTAACACGTTTTTAAAACTGAAAAAAAAAATAATGAATTCAAATTTGTTTATCAAGTACGTAAAACTCAAATTAAAAAATGTGTCTTAAATGTATCCTTACTTCAATTCTCCGCTTCATTGGCTCGTAATCAATACCATAATCATTAGTGTAAAAAAAAAAAACTTAAGAGGCGGATATCCATTTATCCAACGAAGATTGCAAAGGAAAGATGATAGGACACCTCCTATGGGAGTTCCTTTGTTCACATTTTTTAGCTTCACGGATGAAAAAGAGTATTTTTCATATGTTTCAGTGTAAACAATGTATGATGTTTGGAAATCATTTGTTTAGCCCACTAGTTTTAAGTGCAGGCATATAATCTTCATAAACTAGTATAAAGTGTTTGCGACGTATATGTTAATATGATAGAACATATTATGTTTATGTTATGTTTGGAACATAACATTTTTTATATATTATATCTGTGGATGCAAATATATATTAATTTAGTAATTGCGTTTAAACATATATATGGTTAGAAAGAGAAAACGAGAGAGCATAAAGAAAATAATAAAGATAGCGAATGAGAGAGATAACGAAAGACATATTTTGTTCCTAAATAAATAGTTAGGTTAGGTTAGGTTATATGGCAGCCCGATGTATCAGGCTCACTTAGACTATTCAGTCCATTGTGATACCACAGTGGTGAACTTCTCTCTTATCACTGAGTGCTGCCCGATTCCATGTTAAGCTCAATGACAAGGGACCTCCTTTTTATAGCCGAGTCCGAACGGCGTTCCACATTCCAGTGAAACCACTTAGAGAAGCTTTGAAACCCTCAGAAATGTCACCAGCATTACTGAGGTGGGATAATCCACCGCTGAAAAACTTTTTGGTGTTCGGTCGTAGCAGGAATCGAACCCACGACCTTGTGTATGCAAGGCGGGCATGCTAACCATTGCACCACGTTGGAGTATAATATTCAAAAAACTTATAAACATATTTTGTATTTGTAAGCCCACACACAAGTTTGTTTAGGACATTGTGCTGGAAGTAAACAAATGTTTAAGAACTGGACGTAACCAATTGGGGCTTCATATATCCCTAGGGTGAAACATAACATGTTTGAACACTACAAGTATATTTTGTTTTAATAAGTACTGAATATATATATATATATATATATATATATATATATATATATATATATATATATATATATATATATATATATATATATATATATATATATATATATATATATATATATATATATATATATATATATATATATATATATATATATATATATATATATATATATATATATATATATATATACTATATATATAAGCGATTTTTTGAGGGCATTGGCCTAGAATGGAAAAATGCGTCATTTTCATTAGTTGGCGTCTATATCCCATGTTCAGAATGTATTTTAAATTTTTAATTTTTTTCTTGAAATAGCAGGATTCTTAATGGAATCTGGGCCAAATTTCCAAGCCAATGCCATTACATGTAATAGATTCCCACTTATGCACTGAAAAAAAGCATGCCCGTTTCCAAAGATTTTGTCTTTACTTTAAAAATTTTGGTATTGATTGAAGAAGCGGAGAATACAACACCCAGAGAAGGAATATGATCACCTCAAACATGTTTTAGAAGCAAAATGTTATTTTTGGGTGGTGACCATGTAACATGGTTTTCGCAACCATATTATTTTCTCGGAAATCATGTATCTGATTTCGGCAAGCAGGTTATATTTGACGAGAAAATAACATTTTAGTGACAAACATGTTACATGGTCACCCTATAAAAATAACATTTTGCTCTTGAAACATGTTTGATGTGATCATATTCCTTCTCTGCGTGAAGTAAGGCTATTTTTAGGACACAATTCTCTTTTAAATTTGGGTTTTGTGTACTTGCTTCTAGGAAGCAAATTTTAATTTTCCGTTTTTTCAGCTTCTTTTCTTCATATGCTATGAAAGTCCTTTGAAAACGAGTTAACGACAACTTTATTTTCAAAATTAAGACTCGACTTCCAGTAGAAGTTATGTTATGTTTCAAGTAAAAAACGTCTTTAAAATAAATTGTTGAAAAACGTGTCCTATATTTGAACGATTTTATGCTTTGTAGTCAAGATGCAAAAAGACAACAAATTTAAAGACAATTTCATTAAATTTAAAGAACTTTTCTAAATTATTAAAGTCAAGTTGACCTTAGCCCAAACATTTTTTTCTTTCATGTTATGATACCCATTTTTAAGTGAAATCACTTAATTATAAGGACAATACGACTTCATTGAAATGTTTATCGACTTTTGGACAAGAAAAAAACTGTATATTAAAGAAATGCATCTTCTGTGGTAAGCAAAATTTGCATTCGTATTTTAAAGTCATGAAATCTTTGACTTCACGACAATATTTTTTTAGTGTGTTTACCAAACGATCAAGGATCCATTTGTCGATGTACCATCTCAAACCAAATTGTTTTTTGTGACCATTTTGCTAAAAAAAAATACAACCAATATCAAATATATACCTCCGTATGATTTCTGACTATTCCCAAAACTCAAAAAAACGTCATCTCGAATCGATTGATAAAAAAACTGAATCCAAGAAGGCGTTGATGGTATGGGGGGAAAATGCTTTCGTACACCGAAAGAAGATTTTTCTTGAGATACGAAATTTTCTTTTGATGCTCAAAAATTTTTCTTCAACAGCAATTAATTGGAATAAGAAACAATCATAAATCACTTGTCATAAATTGGAATTTATTTTCTCTTAAAGAGAATACTTTATAACAAAGGGAAATTCCATTTCTATAGAATTTCTTTCCGGAGGAAAATCGTTTTTCTTTGGGTGTAAATGCCTTTTGTTGCGAAATACATTTTCTAAAACAATAACATGCTTTTTTGCCCACAGTAGTATAGTCCCAATGACACATGTGCGGACACATAACCCAATTTTGAAAGCAATACCGGTATGGATTTATTACCTAACTCTCAGTTTTACTTACTAAATTTGAGTGCAATTTTATCAGAAGGATGAATGCAACGGTCTTAAATGAGCCAAGATATGTTTCTGCACAAAAAATATATCACCAAAATATTTCCAAATAAAAAGTTGTATGAAGTTGAAAATTTTTTCAATTAATAAATTAATTGATACAATTAGCTTTTTAATCAAGATAGAAACATTAAGTTAATTAAGTCAATGAATTAAAATTTTATAATCAAACTAAAAACACTAAATCAATTAAAAAGTAATTGAAAATAGTTACATTTTTATTGAAAAATTTAATTGAGTTTTGTAATCAACATCAATTAAATTTTTAATTGAATCAATTAAGAAATTAATCGATTTTTTTGTGTGTACCACCAAAAAAATATTATATTAGTATCATTAACTATTATATAACATAAATTTTTGCACACACATGTACTCAGTATTAAGAAGCCGCGTCTTTAGCTTTCAATACCATGTGAAGGCCAAAATCTTTGGATCCAAGTAAACTTACTTTTGAATATAGGTAAAACAAATCATTCTAAAATTTAGCACAGAGTTTTATTTTCTTTGTTCTTAGAACTGCAGCGAATTTCTGAACTTTTACAAATGACTAATAATAGAAATGTAGCTCATAAAACTAAAAATCATTGTGCACGAATTCCAGACAATTATATTTCCGGATATAAAGACTTTTTTAGATAATGCTTGACAAAACGCGCATACACACACACACACACGAATGATAATAAAATGAGCTCCATGGTAATTTTTTTTATGTCCCATATAATGTTAAACATACTCTGTGAATACCTTTTTCAAATAATATATTTCATTAATAATCATCACTAAGGTTATGTTCTCCAATGATTGGTAAAATTATTTTAAGGCTCAAATTTAATCCATAGAGCCTGGAAGGGTTTTGAAAATGTTTTTTTTTTTTTTTTTTATTTGGCCGATTTCGTTTATTTCACTTAAATGATGACTTCCGTTTACTTCACTTTGAATTCACTTTCCATAAATATTTGAGAATAATTATTTTTTTAATATATTTTTGTTATTGATATTTTCTTCGTATGGAAATACCTTTCATTCACCTCGATTTGAAATAAATGTAAAAAACCAATGAAACACTGGACTCCCATATCATAGAGACCATTTAACTCACACTTTTTCTACCACAATCACGACGATTTTTTTAAGTTGGTTTCTTTAATTTTTTCGGTTTCTTCTTTCACTTAATTAAAGGTGCGCGAAATTTTTCTGTTTTTTTTTTCTACTCCTCCAAGGAAAAAAAGCGGCAATTGTGTATCCACATGAAAAGTCGACTACTGGCGAGGAATGCCAACAAGACTACCGTTTTCAATGAAAGTTGCAAACTAAATAAATCTCAGGCGAATGTTTTAAAGTTTTTCCCATACAGCAACCCAACAACAACCCACCAAACATAGGAGTACACATACACGCACGACCAGTGGAGAGTAATAGAAACGAGTAACGAGATACAAACAAGAAAAACAACAAAAAAACATACAGCTATACACCAACACCCACAAACACTCACCATTGTACGGTACTCTTTACAGTACTGCATAGCAGAGAGTAGAGTGTGGTAAGCTGCGCACTATGGCAAGGCAATTATTGTTGATATTGTAACTTGAATCTCAGAGATATATGGGGGGAACTTGTTATATTCATATTACAGAGTTCTCAATCTCGGCGGATAAAAGGACAGACATGTTGCTCATGGACTGCTACCGCCATGGCAGCTCTTTTCCAACACACATGTGACACTTGCTGCTTGCAAATAACATATTTTGATTAGAGTTTTTCCAAAGTCCGCAATAGCAGACTTTCATGGAATCACAGTAAAATAAATGAATGAATATGGGGTTGAGATGTTGGATCTGTAGATTGCGCATAAACAAACAACCGCATAACTATAAACAGTAATTCCACATGTCCATCTACATATATGATAATTACCTTCGTCCTTGTCCCTGCTATTAGTTTTTTCAAAGTCTTACTTACTTTTAAGAAGAAACCCATTAATCCACAATGGGGGGGTTAACAATAAGAAAGCAAAACATAGTGTTTAAAATATTCAAACAAAATGGTCTTGAATATTGGTTTGCAATCATAGACCATTTATGGTCTAAACATAAAAATTTGCTCATAATTGATGATTTGCTCCTTTATAGCATCGCTATATCTGGATAATATCACACGCAGGGATCCGGAGCGGTCCATTTTTTTCGCTCCGCTCCGCTCCCGCTCCGGAGAAAAGAAAAACGCACCGCTCCACGCTCCGCTCCGAGAAAAAAAAATCGCTCCGCTCCGCTACTCTTCGAGAAAATTATAGTATATTATATAATTATATAATCTGAACCAATTTGCATAATATTTTGCGGGTTTAATTAATACCACAAAAGGTTACCTTGTGCAAAATTTGAGAAAGATCAGTTAAGAAATGAGGCCTCTACGGTCAATAATAAGATTATTAGGGGCGAATATTTCAAAATCGGGCGATACATACATGGGAGCTATATCTACATCTGAACCGATTTCGATGAAATTTTGCACATACCGTTAGTACTACAGTGGACTGGATCTATCCAACTTTGAGTAAGATCGGTTAGTAAATAAGGGTTCTATGGCCAAATTTGGGAAAATCGGGCTATACATATATATGAGAGCTATATCTAAATCTGAACCGATTTGGAATAAGATTACCTTATGCCAAATTTGGCGACGATCCGTTTGAAAAAAAGCACAGCGTGACCCCATTTGTCGAAATCGGGCGATACATATATATGGGAGCTATATCCAAATTTGATCCGATTTCTTCCAAATTCAATAGCGTTCGTCCCTGTGTCCAAAAAACTCCCTGTACCAAATTTCATCAAAATCAGTTAATAATTGCGACCGGAATCCTGTGAACAACAAATACATGGACAGACGGACGGACACCAAGCGCTAGATCGACTCAGGAGGTGATTCTGAGTCGATCGGTATATATTTTATGGGGTCTAAAATCAATATTTCTGGCAGGCACATTTTTTTGGCAGATCAAACTTATACCCTAACCACTATGTGGTTTAGGGTATAATGACTTTAAAACAATGTTTGAAACATTTTATTCATTTTGAAGATTTTTTCAGAAATATTAAATCCATTTTGACTTCATTAAAACGAAAGGATGCACATTTTTATGTCGAATCACTTAGCTATAAGGACAAACAGACTTCATTGAAAAGCTTAGAGACTTTTAGACAAGGAAAAAACTTTATTTCAGAGAAATACGTCTTCTATTCTAAGCAAAATTCGTATTTTAAGCATGTGAAATATTTGGCCTCCCGACAATATTCTTTGCGGTGCACAATCTACTATTTAATATGTGGTAGAAACCAAATTTATGAAAATGGACCAAAATGGACCAAATTCTGTTTGGTCCGACCATCGGACCAAATTTAAAAATTAGAAATCTTTTGGGCCAATTTCGGTCCGATTCCAATTCCAATCAGCGTTGCCAAAACGGCAACGCTGATTGGAATTGAAAGTCTATACACAGAGTAGAAGTAACTACTCTCCGAAAGTTTTTTTTTTGTTTTGCAACAGACGTATAGAAGAGGTTTTGTTATATTTGTAATGTGTGTGTGTATGTTTATGTTTGCAACAACCTCCATCGAAATCAGTCCGTGGTATACCTACGAATATTCTTACTCAGATCGCTTTTTTCCCCTTTATTGTAAAAATACATTTTCGAACAGCGTTTTTAAGAAATGGTCGTTCTCAAAAAAAGTAGATAACATGCAATAATACAAATCAAGTCATTAGTTTTCAATGTGAGAAAAAATTTAAATAAATGTAAATGCGCACATTTTTCAACCAAAATTGAAACTATTTATTTTCTTTTAAATTTGGGGGTTATGTACTTGCTTCTAGGAAGCAAATGTTAATTTTTCATTTTTTTATATTTTTTTTCGTCAGTTGTTATCAAAATCCTTTAAAAACGAGTTAACGACAATTTTATTTTCCATATTAAGACTCGACTTCCAGTAGAAATTATGCTATGTTTCAAGTAAAAAGCGTCTTTAAAATAAAGTGTTGAAAACATGTCTTATTTTTTTAACGATTTTTTGCTTTGTAGGCAAGATGCAAAATGGAAACAAATTTAAAGACAATTTTATTAGTTTTAAAGAATTTTTCTTAATTATTAAAGTCACGTTGACCTTACCTCAAAAATTTTATCTTTCATGTTATGATACACATTGTTAAGTAAAATCACTTAATTATAAGGACATTACAACTTCATTCAAAAGTTTATTGACATTTGGACAAGGAAACAAACTTTAGTTTAGAGAAATGCGTCTTCCATGTTAAGCAAAATTTGCATTCTTATTCTAAGGACATGAAATCTTTGACTTCACGACAATATTTTTTTCAGAAAACTAAAAAATTAAATATAAATAAGATCGTTTAATTGCATTTTTTTGACGTTCATTACAAACATCTTTGTAGTAATACGGGATTAAATTGATCGAAAGTACTGTTGTTACTTTTACAACACATACTAGAGATATATTTTGACATTTGCCGTTTTCGAAAACAATTACTAAAAAAACACGTTGTGTTTTCCCCAATGTACGTACGTACAAAAATACATATCGTACATTTTACACTACGCAGTGTAATTTCAAAGTTACACATTTCATTCAAGTAATATTTTATTCGGAGCGGAGCGGTTTTTCATTTGGAAACCGCTCCGCTCCCGCTCCGCTCCGGATTTTAGAAATGCCGCTCCCGCTCCGGCAAAAAAAGGGCTTGCTCCGCTCCGCTCCGGATCCCTGATCACACGTCAATATTTAGATATTTCTTTAACGAAGGGATGCAAAATTTCAAAACTTGTGTCCTAAATTGAATAAAAAAGATTTAAAGCAAGGTTATAATCTTAGTTAGTTTATTTCTTTATTTTTCATAAACATTATAAATCTTACATCATCATATTAATAATAATTTATTAAGATTACTACAGCATGGTTACATCTAAACGTTTGCTGGGAATTTCAGGTATATTAACAATTGAACTCAGTTATTAAAAATTTTCTGTAATAAAGAGCTTCTCTTAAATAATTACATATCGGAAGCCAGGAAATATCTTCACCACCATTTAAATGAAAGGTTATCTCATCTTCATTTAATTCTTCCCTATATTTAACTCATAAACATCTGAAAATTGGGCAACGACCAAGTAAATGTATAATGTTTTCTATTTCTTGTAGATTGCATATCGAACAGAGCCTTTGATTTAATTCTCTGTAAACGGTCCCATTTAACGCTAAAAGATCTCCTCTCGCAAGCATTATGAGTGATATTTTTGTTTGGGTATAGTCATTATTACAATACATCGGTCCCATATAAAAATTTAGTTTTTTTTATAAAACCTTTGTTTGCTACCTTGAGCTTTGCATGTATGATCCATTAGCTTGATGATGCATTAGCTTATTGCAACAATTGTACAAGGTTTATTTTCACACATCACCCAGAAAAAAGAAAATTTTTTTATCAATTTAGTTTAGCCATTTTATTTCCATTAAGGTAAATTTTTGTGTGAAATAATAAAATTTACTTGTTTCAGTAAAAAAAATCCTAAACTGAAAGCAGTTAGGAATAGTTCATTAACTAGAATAAGGCTTGGAAATTTCTATAGAATTTTGGTAGATTATTTTTGGGGATCGGCTATATATAACTATAGACCGATATGGACCAATTTTGGCATGGTTGTTAGAGGCCATATACTAGCATAATGTACCAAATTTCACCACGTACTAAATTTCAACCGGATCGGATGAATTTTGCTCCTCCCAGAGCTCCGGAGGTCAAATCTGGCAATCGGTTTATATGGGGCTATATATAATTATGAAACGATATGGACCAATTCCTACATGGTTGTTAGAGACCATATACTAATACCACGTACCAAATTTCAACTGAATCGGATGAACTTCGCACATCCATGAGGCTACGGAGTTCAAATCTGGGGATCGGTTTATATGGGGGCTATATATAATTATGGACCGATGTGGACCAATTTTTGCATAGTTGGTAGAGACCATATACTAACACCATGTACCAAATTTCAGCCGGATCGGATAAAATTTGCTTCTTTTAGAAGCTCCGCAAGCCAAATCTGGGGATCGGTTTATATGGGGGCTATATATAATTATGGACCGATGTGGACCAATTTTAGCATAGTTGTTAGAGACCATATACTAACACCATGTACCAAATTTCAGCCGGATCGGATAAAATTTGCTTCTCTTAGAGGCTCCGCAAGCCAAATCTGGGGATCGGTTTATATGGGGGCTATATATAATTATGGACCGATTTGGATCAATTTTTGCATGGTTGTGAGCAGGGCTGTGGAGCCGGAGTCGGAGTCTTGGAGTCGGAGTCTGAAGATTTTGCTGGAGTCGGAGTCGGAGTCGTAAAAATTTTGCTCGACTCCGACTCCGGCTAAACCAACTTTTTAAAACACTTCACACTTTTGTAACTAAGCAAGTTTTTACGCAAATTAGTTTCCATTGCGTTATTCATTCGATCAATGTACAGCATGATTGTAAATGAAAATCAACCTCCAATTACGGCTAGAATGTTAGACTAGAATGTTAGACTAGCAGATGGGCTGGATCGATCCATTTTAATGCCCATATTAATTTATTTGAAATATTTCGAACAATCGAAATTATTTTTTTAACTTTTATTTCTTTAAAAAATTTATTCAAAATTTATTTCTATAGAAAATTGAGTCAAAATTTTGTTTCTATAGAATATTTTGCAAAATTTTATTTCTATTGATAATTTTATTTCTATAAAAATTTAAGTCAACATTTTATTTCTATAGAAAAGTTTGCCAAATTTTTTGATAATTTTATTTCTATAAAAATTTAAGTCAAAATTTTATTTTTATAGAAAAGTTTGCCAAAATTTTGTAGTAATAGATTTTTTTATTAGAAAATTTGGTCAAAATTTTGTAGTAATAGATTTTTTTAATTGAAAATGTGGTCAAATTTTATTTCTAAAAAAATGTTGTCAAATTTTATTTCTATAGAAAATTTATTCAAAATTTTGTTTCTGTAGAATATTTTGCAGAATTTTATTTACTTCACAAAAAATTTTAAAATTGTAGTTTTATTGATAATTTTTTCAAAATTTTATTTCTATAAGAAAAAATTGTCAAATTTTAATTCTATAGCAAATTTTCTCAAAATTTTGTTCTTACTGATGTTCACTGATACTCACTGCTATGAAAAATGTATTCAAAATTTTATTACTATAGAAATATTTTTTTCTATACAAAATTTAGTCAAAATTTTATTTCTATAGAAAATTTAGTCAAAATTTTGTTTCTATAGAATATTTTGCATAATTTTATTTCTATAGAAAATTTTGTTTGCTACACAAATTTTATTAAATTGTATTTCTATTGATAATTTTTTTAAACTTTTATTTCTACACTCTTAGAAAAATATGTTTTTCTGATGTTCCGATATAAACAAAGTGTGTTTCGGGCACAATTTTAAAACACAATATATTTAAGTGCAAACATGTAATGTTCCTAAACTAACATTAAATGTTTGGGACATCTATGTTAATATGTTAGAATATATTATGTTTGGGGCATAAATGTTTCATAAAAATCATATGTGTGAATGTAAACATATATAAATTTACAAATTTCGACTAAACATACATATGTTGTGATATTTTATCCAAAGCGACAGAGAGAGTATTAGAGAAAGAAATAGAAACCGGGAGAGTTGACGAAAGATATCAACATAACACAGCGAAAGAATCAAAAGAGAACAATTTCTGTGAAACCGCTGGTATGTTGTTTCGGAAAACTGTTTTATGATAAGGCCAAAAATTTGATATGCTTAAGTCTAAATATTATTTAATTTGAATAAAGAGAATGGACATTCGGAACCAAGAGAATATGTATGTGTGGACATGTGTTTTGTTTATCATTTTGGCATTATGGGCACAATTTTTTTCTTGGTTCGTTAAAAGAAATCAGGGGTCTTCATAAAAATAACGAAAGGGCACTATACTCTTTTTAGAGTTGGGACAGCAAAATGAAATAAGGAGGAAATAGTGAAAAATTACACAGTAAAATGTATAAAAACAAAGTTTAGTTCCTCTTTATTAATAAGTAGTCCAAGAGGAGTTGGACTAAAACAATTTAAAAAGTTTATTTTCTTTAAAATGAATTATTAAAGAAAAATAAAAGGCATTTTAGAGCGATGGTGTTAAATGCTAGTAAAAAACTGTTCACGCCTAAATAAATTTATGTTTATATTATAAAATTATATATGTATGTTTATACTCGACTCCACGTTCTTCTTTTGTTAGTTTTTGAACTCCTTCCAAATTTTAAAGTTTTGTACCAAAAACAGTTTTTTGTTACAAAATTGTTATTTTTGCAATAAAAAAATAATATTTTATCCAAAAATCAGTCAATTTCGTTTATATCAAGCACTGTTAATGACTATAAATCTTCAATAACCCACATTTCGAAGTTTCATTATAAAAATTTAATATAGTATAAATATAAATGTGTAAATTAAAAAAAAAAAACAAAAAAAAAAGTGTTCGGTCGGAGCAGGGATTGAACCCACGACCCTTTGCATGCAAGGCAGACATGCTAACCACTGCTCCACGTGGCAAACAAATGTATGTTTCTGTTAAATAATGTTATGTTTGCATGGGCTCGTGGGCGCTGCAAACTATGCTATATAAATGTAACTTATAACGATAATTATCTGCTGGTGACCATGACAGCTACGTAGCCCAGTGGATAGTGTGTTGGCTTACAAACTGTATGGTACTCGGTTCGATCTCCGTGCAGGCGAAAGGTAAAATTTAAAAAATTGATAAAAGTGAATAATTTCTTCAACATTATTTGTATTACAGAAAAAGTTGCCAAGAATTAAAATATTTCGTGGAAGTGAAAATAACGAGTATGTTAGGGAATGAGCACAATCGTCTTTGGGAAAAATTCTTCCAAGCATATAATATTTTTGGGCTCAAAATGCTCCCAAACATATAATATGTTCACATAAAACAAACATATTAATGTTTCGGCAGTATCCAATAATATATGTGCTTCCTGCAAAATATGTTTGGAACATATGTTAAAGAAGCGATTTATTTTGAGGGTGTATAAAAAATTTTGCCAAATTTTATTTCTATAAACATCTTATACAAAATTTTATTTCTATATATTTGCTCAAAATTTGATTTCTATAGAAAATTTTGCCAAAATTTTATTTCTATGGAAAATTTAGTCAACATTTTGTTTCTGTAGAACATTTTGCAAAATTTTATTTCTATATAAAATTTTGCAATATTTTTCCAAAATTTTATACTCACTGCTAAGTCGAAAACTTGTAGAAATGACTCAAATTTTCAAATTTTTCAAAAATGAATCATACATGCATTTTTTGCTAAATTGTCTAAACAATTACAAATATTTCCCAAATATTGCCCGAGATTTTGTATAAGTCTGATTTGAGATTTTATCAAAATGTCGATCTAAATACAAAGTTGCGCAGAGTATATTATAATCGGCCCGCCCGACTTTAGACCTTCCTTGCATTTTTATTTTTTGTTAAAATTGTGTTACGTCCCATAACGCTAGATTTAAATTTTAGGTACATAGATTTTGTAGAAGTATATACAATTTTGTCTAAATCGATTCAGATTCAAATTCATGCATATGGGAATATAAACCTTTATATAGCTCGCAACAAATTTATCAATAATTTTAGTCCACAAATACATATACTGTTGGTATCTTCTCATATTATGATGGGTATTTATATCATTATTTTATTTATTAAACATTGCCCTAAATTTGAAATATAGAGTTCAATTGGTATCTAATGTGAAATTAAGACTTTTTTTGCACACATAAATAAATACGATACTTTATATCGATCCACTTACGGTACCCCCACAATAGAACTACAAATTATTGGTATTAAAATGAGATTTAGTTATATTACCCGGAGTCGACTCCGGAGTCGGAGTCGAGCTGATGAAAAATGCTGGAGTCGGAGTCGAGCTGATGAAAAATGCTGGAGTCGGAGTCGGAGTCGAGCAAAATTGGCTCGACTCCACAGCCCTGGTTGTGAGAGCCCATATGCAAACGCCATGTATCAAATTTCAACCGGATTGGATGAATTTTGCTCCTTCAAGAGGCTCCGCAAGACAAATCTGAGCGTCGGTTTATATGGGGGCTATACATAAAGGTGGTCCGATATGGCCCATTTTCAATACCAACCGACCAATACATCAATAACAACTACTTGTGCCAAGTTTCAAGTCGATAGCTTGTTTTGTTCGGAAGTTAGCGTGATTTCAACAGACGGACGGACATGCTTAGATCGACTCAGAATTTCACCACGACCCAGAATATATATATACTTTATGGGGTCTTAGAGCTATATTTCGATGTGTTACAAACGGAATGACAACGTCAATATACCCCCTCATCCTATGGTGGAGGGTATAAAAATCGGTAATTGAGATCTATAACCCAATTTTAATTTTATAGAGCCTATATGTCAAAGAAGCTGCATCTTTGGCTCGGAATAAATATCTAAATCCTTAAAGAAATGTCAAACTTTTTTTGTGTATTTAAATAGCGTACACAGAAAAAAATTTCCATAGTTAAAGTAACGCTAAATTTAACTTATTTTTATTGGAAAAAAATTATTTGCTTGTAAAGGGTGATTTGTTAAGAGCTTGATAACTTTTAAAAAAAAAAAAAACGCATAAAATTTGCAAAATCTCATCGGTTCTTTATTTGAAACGTTAGATTGGTCCATGACATTTACTTTTTGAAGATAATTTCATTTAAATGTTGACCGCGGCTGCGTCTTAGGTGGTCCATTCGGAAAGTCCAATTTTGGGCAACTTTTTCGAGCATTTCGGCCGGAATAGCCCGAATTTCTTCGGAAATGTTGTCTTCCAAAGCTGGAATAGTTGCTGGCTTATTTCTGTAGACTTTAGACTTGACGTAGCCCCACAAAAAATAGTCTAAAGGCGTCAAATCGCATGATCTTGGTGGCCAACTTACCGGTCCATTTCTTGAGATGAATTGTTCTCCGAAGTTTTCCCTCAAAATGGCCATAGAATCGCGAGCTGTGTGGCATGTAGCGCCATCTTGTTGAAACCACATGTCAACCAAGTTCAGTTCTTTCATTTTTGGCAACAAAAAGTTTGTTAGCATCGAACGATAGCGATCGCCATTCACCGTAACGTTGCGTCCAACAGCATCTTTGAAAAAATACGGTCCAATGATTCCACCAGCGTACAAACCACACCAAACAGTGCATTTTTCGGGATGCATGGGCAGTTCTTGAACGGCTTCTGGTTGCTCTTCACTCCAAATGCGGCAATTTTGCTTATTTACGTAGCCATTCAACCAGAAATGAGCCTCATCGCTGAACAAAATTTGTCGATAAAAAAGCGGATTTTCTACCAACTTTTCTAGGGCCCATTCACTGAAAATTCGACGTTGTGGCAGATCGTTCGGCTATTCATGATGAAATGTCAAAGCATACTGAGCATCTTTCTCTTTGACACCATGTCTGAAATCCCACGTGATCTGTCAAATACTAATGCATGAAAATCCTAACCTCAAAAGAATCACCCTTTAGTTAAATTTTATTATTTTTATCGAAATTTTCCACAGCTTAATGAAATCTTACTTTTTTAAGTATGTCTCAAAAATTTTATGAACTAAACGTGAGTATAAAGTTCTATAACCGTACACATAAGTTCAATATGAACTAAAACAATTTTCGTACGATTCCCAAAAATAATAAGAATGAACTACTGTATGGTTAAAATGGTCATGATTTGGCGCCAATGATTTTCTTCTTTACTTTTAGTTAATTTTTTCTTCTATGAGATGATGTAATTTCGTGAACTGCAGTTAAAAAGTTCAACAGGGTATTAAAATTTCCTGGTTTTAACAACGCTTTGTGTAAATCTCAAAATGTGGAGTAAAATTTAGTTCAATTTTCGTGCGTGGTAGTTCATTTTTCCTATAAGACAGTTCACTTTTTTTTCGGTGTAAAAGGTCCTTATATCTTCTTTGTTTTAATAACGCATTGTGGAAATCTAACAAAATGTAATAAAAATTTCTCACAAATTATTTCAGTTTTGTCTATTGAATCGAAACAGTTTTCCCATAGTCGCTTGAGTTTGCTGAAAAGCCAGAAGTCGGGATTAAAGAACAAAAATAAATGTTAAGCATCGTAAATCACTTTATTGGTTTTCAAAATTGTCGAAGCAAATTTTCCATTTCGATCGAGGTATCTCCAAAACATGCATTCTGAAAGCATTAGATTAGATTCACTCTTTGGTGATTATTCATAAATATGCACTCAAAAAGGGGGCGCTAATGCCAACTTAACTTTATATTAGTTCATGAAAATTTGTTGCTTTTAGTTAAATTTTGCCCAATGTGAGTAAATGTTCTTTATTAAATAACTTTTTACTTTAATGAACTAAAAATAAGAGAAAAACATATGCACTACCTTTTAATACCCTGTTCCACAGTGTGGCGCAGGGTATAAAAAGTTGTATACAAATATAGTACATAATTTTACTAAAAACTAAAATACAATAGTTTTCGCTTATAGTCCATCGCACATATAGGAGATTTTCACATATAGTCCAAAAATTATTCTTCTAGTGTCATTATCACATAATTTTCACATATATAGTTTGCTGAATAATCCATTTCACATATATGCCGATTTTGCATATATTCCCTTTTTTATTGTGCTGATCATAGTCCACAATAATACACAATTTTGGCAACATAATGAAAAATGCGCCAGATTGGCAGTATTGGTACATATTAAGAAAATAGGGAAATCCCATCTTTTTTATACCCCAAACTACGTTAACAAAAGTGCGTTCTGAGCACACAAAATACATTGTCTTTTTCTTATGTTCTGTTTATCTCATATTCCTGGAAATGTGTGAAAATAGTTATATACCAAAGTGGCATATAAATGAATTTGCTGAACTGTCGAATTTCACTTACTCTTATAGTCCAAAAAAATTGTGCAACTATTGGTGTGGACTACGAGTATAAGCGAAAACTACTGTAGTTCATATTTTCCTAAAACAAGGTGAAGTTTGCTTAAATGGAGTTCATGAGTCTCTCAAATTAGTAAATTTTACTATAATTGTATCTGTCTAGAAACTTTGTATGGCGCTAACTACATTGGCATTTGGCGACATGTATTGATATAGATAGAGGTTCACCACCTATGGTATCATAATGAATGGCCTAATTGAGCATGAATTAATTGCCTGCTACAATATCTAACCCAACATGATGCTCCAGTGAGCATATTTTCACTTATTTTCTTAATTCCACATTGTCTACAATATGCACCCACTGTGTACCATTTGTGACAGTTTATCTGCATGACTATGTCAGCGTTGCTTTTGATTTGTTATTGTTGCAGAGACACGTTTATTTTCTCCGGTTTTCTTGTTTTTCAAGAATTCAGAATTCATACAAAAACAGGCTTCCAATAAAAAACAAAATATTTCCAAATGGGATTTTCATTGGTGAGAGAAATAAGAGCAGCGCAGAGAGCACCGATAGAGAATTTGTGCGTAATGTTTAGCAATATTTCTCTTGTTGTGGTATTTTCAGATACCAAGAGGAAAAGCGCCAAAGAAAGTCACAGAGAGAGAAACCAAAATAAGGCAATAAAATGGGATGCTTGTGCAAATCATTTAGTCTGGCATGTTAGCTTGAAGCAACAACACTGCCACACCAATTATAACGGCATGAAATGCAAGGTATTTCAAAATTACCGGCTGAATGTTTTCAACTGTCTAGTGTTAATACAACTGGTTTACCACATTTGCACCACAGACACAACCATCATGAGTGAAGTACCTAAACATCAGATTTAACCATGGTATTTTTATGTCATTTAAGATGAAATCATCAGCATTGAAGGAAATATAAAAGAATATTGAAAAATGCCAATGTTACTTGTTTCACAAGTTAATACCAACTCCATATGCATTTTGGATTTAGCTAGAGTTTGTAGGTAGTTAAAATATGCTGAAGAAACCTCCACATTAAGAAAAAAATGCAATAACAACAATAAGAGTAAATTTAAGAAATCTGGGCAATATTTGAAATCCTTGGCCCGTCATAGAACATGACTGGTTCTAAATTTGTAGTAGCTATAGTACATAATTTACCTTTGTCCACTTGAATAACCCAAATTTAGGATACCAAACTTACACAATATTAAGGAAATATGTCTTTAAGTTAAAATTTCTTTCAATTAAAATTTCTTTAAGTTAAAGAAATTTTAATTGAACGACAATTTAAAGACTTAGCATTAAACAATATTTTCATCAAAATTAACTTGCATAACTTAGAAATTTGATTGTTGATTCACGTTCATGAACGGATCGTTTCGAAACGTGCACGCCGTTCACGATGTGTTCTATGGGTATATTCTCAAGTAGATTTGTTGCCACCTCTATGCTAACAATGCGGTATTTATATCTGTTTTTCTTTGTGTTTCTTCGTGATTTTTTTACATTAATGGCACAGAGTCCTAGGATTCTACACTAGTAGAAAAAGTTTCGTTATATTAACGAAATGTGTCGTTAATAGTCAGCCAACGAAACAAATTCGTTAATACAACGAAATTTTTCGTTATTATAAGGAATTTTCTGTTAATTAACGTAACGTTTCGTACTATTGAATAAATGAAAATGTTTCGTTATACCAATGAAAATTTTTCGTTGGCTGAGTTTTAATGAACTTTTCTTTGTGTGTATTGTATCACAATGGACTGAATAGTCTAAGTGAGCCTGATACATCGGGCTGCCACATAACCTAACCTTTGTGTGTATTGAGCCACTTTTTTAACATTCTGTGCCCCTTTATTCAATTTTAGTGCAATAGGTTTTTTTACATTTTTATGACAGATATGATCGGTGCTTTAAGGTTGATATTAAGTTCGCATTATCGTGCTAAAATATCCATTTTTATACCCTCATATAATAACTTTGATCTGCCAAATAATGTGCCTACCAGAAATATTGACTTTAGACCCCACAAAATACAGTGACTCACACGTCTAACCAGACGCGTGCAACTTCAAATTAAAATTTATGATATTTATGTGAAAAATAGAGATAATTTATTATTATTATACACAATCTCAATATTATCGAGCACGTTTGGAAGAAAAATTTACCAAAACAGGCATTCCGTTGTCCAAGATCTCAAGTCATCTATTTTGGAAACATGGATCAATATGGATACTCAAATTTGCAAAAATCTTGTGTCTTCAATACCTAAGAGACTACACACAAAGAAAATTTCATTAAAAGTCAGCCAACGAAAAATTTTCATTGATATAACGAAACATTTTCATTAATACAATGAATATATTCGTTAATAGTACGAAACGTTACGTTGATTGACAGAAAATTCGTTATATTAACGAAAAAATTCGTTGTATTAATGAATTTGTTTCATTGGATGACTTTTAACGACACATTTCGTTAATATAACGAAACTTTTTCTATTATTGTAGAAGCTGTAATATATGCTAAAGAATATGCAACAAAATATTAATAAAAATACGCTTTTTGAATAATCCGGTTAGATGTGTGGAGTGAATTGCATATGTTTTGTTAAACTTTTTTTATTTATAAAGTCAGAGTGGCCGTTTTGTGTCGTTTTTCTTTATAATAGAATAATAAACAAAATTTCCTTTATTCTGGTGTATCATCGTCTTAGGTTTCATTTTATCAAATCTCTGTGAAAAATATAGATTTATGGGTAAATCTATATTTTTCACAGAGATTTGATAAAATGAAACCTAAGACGTGTGAGTCACTGTATATATCGATCGACTCCGAATTACATCCTGAGTCGATCTAGCGCTTAGTTTCCGTCCGTCCGTCTATGTATGGTATTTTTTTTTTTTTGCTACAAGCAAAAACGCTATTGAATTTGGAAAAAAATCGGACCAAATTTAGACATAGCTCCCATATATATGTATCGCCCGAGTTCGATAAATGGGGTCAGATTGCATTCATTTACTAACCGATCGGCGTCAAATTTGCCACAAGGTAACCTATTTGGCCACCATTTAAGTGTGTGAAATTTAATCGAAATCGATTCAGATTTAGATATAGATATAGCTTTCATATATATCGATGTCCTCATTCCAGAGCACGCTAAGTCGACTTTGCATTTTTTTGATGGAGTTCGTTGTTTTTTATTCGGATTGTTGTCAATTGCAGCCTGTCAAAAGTTGGAATTTTTTGGACACTTCTTCTTTTAGCCATGTTCTATTATCACTATTTTTAATTCGTACTTACTAAAAAAAACTAAACGTGATTTTAAGACCGAACAAGTATATACGGCCATAAGTTCGGCCAGGCCGAATCTTATGTACCCCCACCATGGATTGCGTAGAAATTTCTAAGAAAGACTGTCATCCACAATCGATTTATCTGAGGGATATATATAACTATAGACCGATATGGACCTAGTTAGGCATGGTTGTTAACGACCATATACTAGCACAATGTACCAAATTTCAACTCACTCGGATGAAATTTGCTCCTCAAAGAGGCTCCAAAACCAAATCTCGGGATCGGCTTATATAGGGCTGATAGGGACCACTTTTGGCGTGGTTGTTAAATATCATATACGATCACCACGTACCAAATTTCAAGCAGATCGGATGAATTTTGCTTCTCCAAAAGGCACCGGAGGTCAAATCTGGGGATCGGTTTATATGGGAGCTATATATAATTATGGGCTGATAGGAACCAATTCCTGCATGGTTGTTGGATACCATATACTAACATCACGTACCGAATTTCAACCGAATGGAAAGAATTTTGCTCTTCCAAGGGGCTCTGGAGGTCAAATCTGGGGATCGGTTTATATGGCGCCTATATATAATTATGGACCGATTTCGACAAATTTTTGTATGGGAGTTTGAGGCCATATATTAACACCACGTATTAAATTTCAACTGAACCAGATGAATTTTGGTCTTCCAAGAGGCTCCGCAGGTCAAATCTGGAGAACGTTTTATATGGGGGCTACATATAATTATGGACCGATGTGGACCAATTTTTGCACGGTTGTTAGAGACCATGTACCAACATCATGTACCAAATTTCAGCCGGATCGGATGAAATTTGCTTCTCTTAGAGGCCTCGCAAGCCAAATTTGGGGGTCCGTTTATATGGGGGCTATACGTAAAAGTGGACCGATATGGCCCATTTGCAATACTATATAACCTACATCAATAACAACTACTTGTACCAAGTTTCAAGTCGATAGCTTGTTTCGTTCGGAAGTTAGCGTGATTTCAACAGACGGACGGACGGACATGCTCAGATCGACTCAGAATTTCACCACGACCCAGAATATATATACTTTATGGGGTCTTAGAGCAATATTTCGATGTGTTACAAACGGAATGACAAAGTTAATATACCCCCCATCCTATGGTGGAGGGTATAAAAAAGTGAATTTATATATTATACGGTTTTTGAGAAATTCAAAAAAAAACTTTGAACTTGTTTCCTGTAAAATTCCCTTTTTAGACTTATGTTAGCGTACTTTGGAGGGAGACATCGATATGTATCGCGCGATTTTCACAAATTTGGCCATAAAACCCTTTACTCAAGGTTGGCCAAATCTACTTTTCTATTGTACTTACTATATGTGCAAAAAATCATCGAAATCGGTTCAGATTTAGCCACCGTGGTGCAATGGATCGAACACCAAAAAGTTTCTCAGCGGTGGATTATCCCACCTCAGTAATGCTGGTGACATTTCTGAGGGTTTCAAAGCTTATCTAAGTGGTTTCACTGCAATGTGGAACGCCGTTCGGACTCGGCTATAAAAAGGAGGTCCCTTGCCATTGAGCTTAACATGGAATCGGGCAGCACTCAGTGATAAGAGAGAAGTTTACCAATGTGGTATCACAATGGACTGAATAGTCTAAGTGAGCCTGATACATCGGGCTGCCACCTAACCTAACCTATCGCCCAATTTTCAAAAGTTTCTCCCTTTTAACCTTAGTTTTGACCATAGTGGCCTCATTTGTTAACCGATCTTACGAAAACGAAATGTTTTCATTAATACAATGAAAATATTCGTTAATAGTACGATACGTTACGTTAATTAATAGAAAATTCGTTATAATAACGAAATATTTCGTTGTATTAACGAATTTGTTTCGTTGGCTGACTTTTAACGACACATTTCGTTAATATAACGAAACTTTTTCTATTAGTGTATAATCCAAATCGGTTCAGATTTTGATATAGCTCCCATATATATGTATTGCCCGTTACTTAAAAATGGAAATGCTAATGTTTACTAATTCCGTCAGGGTGGTTCAGGGTATGATATAGTCGGCCCCGCCCGACTTTCTACTTTACTCATTTGTTGCGTTCTCTTATCTCTTAAAAATTCATTTTAAATTATTCCTACCTTTGGTGCGACCTTTTATTTCGACATAATGCATTGTGGTATAAATAAACAAAATTCCTTTTTTATTAAAGTTAAGGCCGATCGAACAAAAACATCAAATCATCTTTCATTGGCAGTTAACTCCATAGCAACCGACATATCTGTGTATTTCATCCTTCAGACTATGTTAGTCATCACTTGTACATTTCGACAGATTTTCGACTCTATTTCTCTAGATATAAGGCAATGCCATCAAAGTCCGTAGTGAAAACAAAGCGTTTTCATTCTCCAATCAAAACAAAAATGCCAAATGAATAAATCTTAAAGTTTTTATTTAAATGTGTATGAATGCTGGATATTCCAAGCGTTTATTCGGACAAACTTACTCCTTAGGATATGCATTAGCAATGTTCATCTTCAAAAAATAACATACCTGAAAATAAAGGATAAAGAAAATGTTACAATTTTAGTTCTCAACAAGTACTGAAGATAATGCCAATTGCAATATACTCGTAGAGTGAGCGCAACAATGAAATGCACTTAAACATTTGTATCGAAATGTCAAAACCGAAAATTGTGTATTGGGCGGAAATTGAAAGTTTGCGGCAAAAATTATTTACAATCAATCTAGTATCTCCAAACATAGGATATCGATATTTCTTATCAAAATCAAATGTTACCAACAAAAAGGGAGTCACTCCCCCTTTTTCCAGGTTCGTTGCTGTAGAGCGGTCAGAATTATAATCCCACTTGGAATACTACAGAAAGTGTTATATATGTAGCATTCCAAGTGTTAGAAAATTGTTATATCTCCAGAACTTGGTGTAAATAGTAGGAACCAGTTCTCATTTTACTATTTTAATTTTATTAATTATTTAATTATCACATTAAAAAAATAACCATCAAAATCACTTTCTTCGGTTTCTAATTCTAATTCCGTCCGCCTGTGTTTGTTGTTCGTAGGATTCCGGTCGAAATTTTTAACCGATTTTTATGCAATTTGGTACAACGTATTTTCTTGGCAAAACGCAAGAACGTCTTTAGGGCCATACGAAGTTCAAGATGGGCGCATTTGTGGTAAAATTTACAATTTCAAAGAAATAATGAACTATTTTATGAGAAGTACAAATTTAGTAAATCTTTATGCTTCATTTGTGTATATTTTTTCCCGTTTTTTAGTTAATTTAACTAACGTACACAAAAAAAAACTAAAATAAATTTAAATTGGCTTTAGTGAAATAGAGAGTTCACTTTTTTTGAGTGTATGGACTTATTTACTACACAAAGTAATTTTTATAGTACCCTTATAGTGTGCAAAATTTCATCAAATTCGGTTCAGATTTAGATATAGCTCCCATATATGTGTATAGCCCGATTTTCCCAAATTTAACTATAAATCCCTTATTTATTAACTGATCTTACTCAAATTTGGCAGAATTTAATCTTCTATAGTACAACATAAATTTTAGGATGCGCAATTTACTAAATATTAAGGAAAAATAATGACATTTTAATTAAAACAAAGTTTATAATCTTTACATCAAAAATTTTTTCATTAATTTTAGGACACAAATTTTGTAAATTTGCATCCCTCCGTTAAAGTCGCATGTCTAAATAAAGAACACACATTTTTTAAAGAAATCGTCCTTAAATTAACTGAAATATTGAATCTTTAGCTTTAAAATAAAAAAGGTTCAAATATAGACTAAGACTTATTTTGAGGATTTAGCATCTTTGGTTTAAAGTTTTTTTTTTTTTTGGAATTAAGAAAACATTTTTTCTTTGAGGTATCCGCTATAATTTGGATTTTTAAACTGACATTTATTTGTACGTGAATAGTTTGTTTAATATACTAGGAAAAGAAAATGAAAATTCGATAAATGAGATTTGAATCCTAATTTTAATTTTATTGATCCTTGATTTAAGGCCAGATAGGTCGCTAAAAACTGTCTTTATTTTAAAGACACGGAATCAATACCAAAATCCTTAACTCTTTGGGCCACAGTTTTACAATTTTTATTTCATAAACAAAACTACTGTTTTTTTGGTTTAATATAGGTTTATTTATTATAAAATAAAAAAAAATAAAGTTTTGCTTCTGGCTTTTGGAATATAGGGTGGTTAGTTAACTAGCCACCGTAGTGGTTGCAACAAAATAAAATCAAATAAAACAAAAATAATTTTCGATTTTTTATATATATATATGTTATCACAAAACAAAAAAAAAAAACAAGTACCCAATAAATAAACACAACTGATCTCGTTGATTTATAAACACTTGATGCTGCTTTATTTCAATCACAACTGACAGGGATTTCCCCAAGTTTAAGTAAAGATAAAAACATAACCAGTGCACTCTAGCGACAAAGTCTCGCAAGAAATGATTAAGGGTGGCTTTAAAAATGTAAGAATTTAAAACAAATTGATTTGAGGTGGCACTCAATGAGTTTTATACAAGCAAAAGCAGATGGTTAGTTAACTAACCACCAAACCTGAAAGAGTTAAGAGAAGGTCAAAATCTTTGGATCCAAGTAAACTTTTTTTGAGTGTAGGACCCTTATTTTGGTTCTTTTTTGGGCTTTCCCACTTCGTTTTAATATAATTATTTGTGTTTTAATTAATTTGCTTAACTCCTCGTCTGTTTTATGTGGTATTTTATTTTCCCAGAAAGTAACGAGTAGCATTTGTATCGTTTTTGGTTCTCAGCCAAAATGAGAATAATTCGCTATTTTTCTCTTCACTATTTCTAGAAAAAATTAATTTATTTTAGTATGGGCAAATATGCACGCAGAGAAGAAACATGATTGTCACAATCATATTCGAAGAGCAAAATAATATGATAGGAGCTATTTTTGCGGCGACCATGTAACATTTTCACCTGCAACCATGTTGGCTCACTGAACATGGCTCTAAGAAAAATAAAATTGTCCTCATCTAAAATGTTATTATATTCATAAAAATAATTTTGTTTGAATCAAAATACAATAGTCACGATCCAAAATGTTATGGTATTCGTCAAAAATGTTTTTCTCCCACACGCACAGAAAAACCATGTTTGGATATGGTTGCCGCATTCATTTAATGCTTATCTAGAGCATGTAATTGCCGCGAAAACCATGTATTTGTCTTTGTAAAAATAGTTTTCGAGCGGAGAAAAATATATGGTGGCAATAAGCATTTAAATGGTTCTCAATTGCCGCAAACATGTTCTATTATTTTAATGATAGAATTTGAGACCATTACATGGTCAGGAAAATCATGTACCTGACCATTCATTTTTTTTACTTTTTTGCAGGGAAAAAAAGACCATTTAATGGTCTCAAATTCTATCATTTAAATAATAGAACATGTTTGCGGCATTTGAGAACCATTTAAATGTTTATTGCCAACATATATTTTTCTCCGTTCAAAATTTATTTTTACAAAGACAAAATACATGGTTTTCGCGACAATTACATACTCTAGATAAGCATTAAATGGATGCGGCAACCATGTCCAAGCATGTTTTTTCTGTGCGTGTGGGCAGACAAACTTTACGACACGTAAAAGTATACTTTCTGATGAACAACAACAAACAACGGTTTTCATTAATAATCTAGTTCTATTCCTCGTAAATTTTCATATGTACTAAATTTTTCACAAACAAACAGCACTGTTGAAACCACAAATACAAGTTCAAAAACAAAAATATTAAAAAAAAAATAAAAAAAAAACAAGTATATACGGCCGTAAGTTCGGCCAGGCCGAATCTTATGTACCCTCCACCATGGATTGCGTAGGAACTTCTACTAAAGGCTGTCATCCACAATCGAATTACTTGGGTTGCGATAACACTTGAAAAAATTTTCTATAGAAATAAAAACTTGACAAAATTTTCTATAGAAATAAAATGTTGACAAAATTTTCTATGGAAGTAAAATGTTGACAAAATTTTGTATAGAAATAAAATGTTGACAAAATTTTCTACAGAAATAAATTTTTTACAAAATTTTCTATAAAAATAAAATTTTGACAAAACTTTCTATGGAAATAAAATTTTGACAAACATTTCTATAGAAATGAAATTTTGACACAACTTTCTATAGTAATAAAATTTGACAAAATTTTCTATGGAAATAAAGTTTTGGTAGATTATTTTTGGCGATATGGACCAATTTTTGTGTAATAAGTCATCGGCTATATATAACTAAAGACCGATATTGACCAATTTTTACATGGCTGTTAGAGGCCATATATTGACAAAATGTGCCAAATTTCAACCGCATCGGATGACTTTTGCTATATATAATTATGGACCGATATGGACCAATTTTTGCATGGTTGATAGATACCATATACTAACACCATGTACCAAATTTCAACTGGATCGGATGAATTTCGCTCCTCCAAGAGGCTCCTGAGGTCAAATCTGGGGATCGGTTTATATGGGAGCTATATATAATTATGAACCGATATGGACCAATTTTTGCATGGTTGTTAGAGGCCGTATACTAACATCAGGTACAAAATTTCAACAGGATCGGATGAATTTTGCCCCTCCAAGAGGCTCCGGAGGTCAAATCTGGGGATCGGTTTATATGGGGGCTATATATAATTATGGACCGACATGGACCAATTTTTGCATGGGTGTTAGAGACCGTATACTAAGACCACGTACTAAATTTTGCTCCTCCAAGAGGCTACGGAGGTCAAATCTGGGGATCGGTTTATATGGGGGCTATATATAATTATGGACCGACATGGACCAATTTTTGCATGGGTGTTAGAGGCCGTATACTAACATCAGGTACCAAATTTCAACCGGATCGGATGAATTTTGCTGCTCCGGGAGGCTCCCCAAGCCAAATTTGGGGATCGGTTTATATGGGGGCTATACGTAAACGTCGTCCGATATGGCCGATTTTCAATACCATCCGACCTACACCAATAACAACTACTTGTGCCAAGTTTCAAGTCGATAGCTTGTTTCGTTCGGAAGTTAGCGTGATTTCCACAGACGGACGGACAGCCGGACAGACGGACAGACGGACGGACGGACGGACATGCTTAGATCGACTCAGAATTTCACCACGACCCAGAATATATATACTTTATGGGGTCTTAGAGCAATATTTCGATGTGTTACAAACGGAATGACAAAGTTAATATACCCCCATCCTATGGTGGAGGATATAAAAAGTGTTTACAACATTGTCTCTCCTCTTAAAATCCATTTTTAAAAGTTTTTTTATTCACTTTTATTTCTTTGATTACACGCAAATTGCAAAAATTGTTGTAAACATTGACAGCTTATTGCCCATTAACAGGGTCGCCAAGTTTTAAATATATTTTCGATTTGAACTTTCCAAGATGTTCTAAAGCGATCTCGATTGGAACATCTAATAATTTTTCATTTTGAAAATTTGATTTTTTGCCGCTGTTTTGCGATTTCCGCCCATAGTGCAGTGGTTAGACCTAACATATAATACTATATGGTGTTTTGGTTTAGTGGCCGGCAGGAAAAGATTCCCTTAATGTCATGCTGCACGGTCACAGTTCGGTGATCCAAATAATGTCAGATGTGCCAAACGTAGTTGATTACTCTCTGGCGAAACCGCTTTTCGATGGCTCCAAATTGGATGGACAAGTGGGTTTCTGAGTATATTCTAAAGACCTGGAACCGAAAATAGCGAAACTACACCCAGAGAAGGAATATGATCACCTCAAACATGTTTTAAGAGCAAAATGTTATTTTTGGGTGGTGACCATGTAACCATGTTATTTTGTCGGAAATCATGTATCTGATTTCGGCAAGCAGGTTATATTTGACGAGAAAATAACATTGTAGTGGTAATAAGAGAGAAGTTCACCAATGTGGTATCACAATGGACTGAATAGTCTGAGTGAGCCTGATACATCGGGCTGCCACCTAACCTAACCTAACATTTTAGTGACAAACATATTACATGGTCACCATACAAAAATAACATTTTGCTCTTGAAACATGTTTGAGGTGATCATATTCCTTCTCTGCGTGTATTACCTAATAATTTCATTTTAGTATTTTTCAGGCTGAAATATTAACAATAAGAATGGTGGCGAATTGGCTAAGAAGTAATGTTCCAACAAATGTTGGCATTAATATATACTCAGACAGTCAACCTGCAATAAAATCTTTGGACTCTGTGTTTCTTAACGCGAAAACATCCATCGACTGCAACAAATCTCTCAACGAGATGGCTGAGCTGTATAATATTCCTGACCACAGGGACATACCAGGGAACAGTGAAGCGGAGAAGGATGTTAAGTATCCTGGTGTGAGAATCCTGCATTCTATGTAAGGCGTAAGCGAATTTTAGAGGCATACAGTTTGGACCTTGGAATTATTAGAAGTGTGCTAATGTTTTTGGAACAATCAGGTTGGTTCAACAGAAGGAAATAATCGGCTGGGTATTAAACAGAAAAAACTAGAAGTGCCTGTATGTAATACATACTTTTAGTTAATGTGGTATCACAATGGACTGAATAGTCTAAGCGGTCCTGAAATAAATCGGGCTCATACTTTAACCTAACCAATGCCAAAGTCTATTTCCATACACATCATTTGTCTAACGACATTGATAAAGATTTAATGAACACTTGACCTGAAACAGAATTCATTATTAGAGATGATATGTTACACAAGTATAATTGTGCAGTATTCAGAATTTACTACAAAAAGGAATGATTTTAAATTAGTTAAAAACTCTGACCTTTGGATTAATACACTAAAAGAAACAAAACGTTGGAAACACGCAAAAAATAAAAATTCTAATAGATCAAGTTTTGGAAAACATTATTCTTTGAATTTTTTTAGAAGTTTACGGTATTGTGGCAACCCTTTGTTTTAGGCTCTCTTGGACTCAGTGCTTTAATAAGAAAATCGAAATTATTTTTTTAAATTTTATTTTAAGGCCATATACAAACATGTGGAATGTGAAAGTTGTTTTTTATAGAAAATTTTGTCAAAATGTTATTTCTATAAAAAGTTTTGTCAAAATTTTGTTTCTATAGCAAATTTTGTCAAAATTTTATTTCTATAAAAAATTTATTCAACATTTTATTACTATAGAAATATTTTTTTCTATAAAAACTTTAGTCAAAATTTTATTTCTATAGAAAATTGAGTCAAAATTTTATTTCTATAGAAAATTGAGTCAAAATTTTGTTTCTATAGAATATGTTGCAAAATTTTATTTCTATTGATAATTTTATTTCTATAAAAATTTAAGTCAAAATTTTATTTCTATATAAAATTTTGTCAAAATTTTATAGTAATAGATTTTTTTGTCAAATGAGAAACGAACTTTGTTTGTCTAAAATTTCGTTTGGGAGGAAAGAATTATTTTTTTGCGTGTAGAAAATTTTATTTCTATAGAAAATTTAGTCAAAATTTTGTTTCTGTAGAATATTTTGCAGAATTTTATTTACTACACAAAAATTTTTCTAAAATTGTATTTTTATTGATAATTTTTTCAAAATTTTATTTCTATAAGAAAAAATTATCAAATTTTATAGCAAATTCTATAGCAAATTTTCTCAATTTTTTTTCTTACTAATGCTCACTGATACTCACTGCTATAAAAAATGTATTCAAAATTTTATTACTATAGAAATATTTTTTTCTATATAAAATTTAGTCAAAATTTTATTTCTATAGAAAATTTAGTCAAAATTTTGTTTCTATAGAATATTTTGCAAAATTTTATTTCTATAGAAAATTTTGCAAAATTTCGTTTGTTACACAATTTTTTTTTAATTGTATTTCTATTGATAATTCTTTCAAACTTTTATTTCTATAAAAAATTTTCCAAATTTTATTTCTATAAAAATTTTATTCAAAATTTTATTTCTATAGAAAATTTAGTCAAAATTTTGTTTCTGTAGAACATTTTGCAAAATTTTATTTCTATTTTATATAGATATATATTTTATTTACTAGACAAAAATTTTTCCAAAATTGTATGCTCACTGATACTCACTGCTAAGTCGAAAACTTCTAGAAATGACTCAAATTTTCAAATTTTTCAATGAATGAATCATAAATGCATTTTTGCGAAATTGTCTAAACAATTATAAATATTTCCCAAATATTGCCCGAGATTTTGTAAAAGTCTGATTTGAGATTTTATCAAAATTTAGATCTAAATACAAAGTTGTGCAGAGTATATTGTAACCGGCCCGCCCGACTTTAGACTTTCCTTTCATTTTTATTTTTTGTTAAAATTGTGTTACGTCCCATAATTTTAGATTTAGATTTAAATTTTAAGTACATAGATTTTGTAGAAGTATATACAATTTTGTCTAAATCAATTCAGATTCAAATTGATGCATATGGGAATATAAACCTTTATATAGCTCGCAACAAATTTAAAGGATTTGAGATAGTATCAATAACTTTGGTCCCCAAATACATATACTGTTGGTATCTTCTCAAATAATGATGGGAATTTATATCATTATTATATTTATTAAACATTGCCCTAAATTTGAAATAAGAGTTCAATTGGCATCTAATGTGAAATTAAGACCTTTTTTTGCACACATAAATAAATACGATACTTTATATCGATCCACTTACGGTACCCCCACAATAGAACTACAAAGTAGTGGTATTAAAATGAGATTTAGTTATATTACCCGGAGTCGACTCCGGAGTCGGAGTCGAGCTGATGAAAAATGCTGGAGTCGGAGTCGGAGTCGAGCAAAATTGGCTCGACTCCACAGCCCTGCTAACAACCATGCAAAAATTGGTCCATATCAGTCCATAATTATATATAGATATATAGAGGCGCAAATTTCATCCAATTCGGGTGAAATTTGGTACGTTGTGTTAGTGTATGGTCGCTAACAACCATGCCAAAAGTGGTCGATAGTTATATATAGCCCCCAGATAAACCGATCCCCAAGATTTTACTTCTTCCTGGATAAGCAAATTTCATTTATATATCCCCCATAAAAACCGACCCTCATATTTCACTTCTGCATACCGGTCAAGAACTGAATCAAATAGACTTTTAATCTGCCTTTTTTGCCTAATATATACCCCGTATGGACTAACTTCGAATTTAGAAGACGAAGTTAAGCAGTTTTAAGATACTTTGCCATCGCCAAGTATTACCGCAACCCAAGTAATTCGATTGTGGATGACACTGTTTAGTAGAACTTTCTACGCAATCCATGTGGAGGGTACATACTCGTAAGATTCGGCCTGGCCGAACTTACGGCCGTATATACTTGTTCATGAGTAATTTTAACTGTTTTTGTTTCACATAGGTTAAAAACGGAGTAAGAATTAATAAACCCAGTAAAGTAGCGTCGCTAAAAAAGTAGCGAAAATGTTCTTTTTGGATCCGCAAGTGGTGCAAAACTGGCGCAGAAGCGATGAATTTAACATGGGCTTGTCATAGGACGGATGTCCACCATATCAACAGCTGTTGCACTGAATTTGCATCACTTCTTAAGGTGTGATCCAAATTCAGTGTTTTGGATGTGAATTAAATAATTGTGTGATATTTTGCCAAATAAAAAATTTTTACAATTTTTTATGATTTTTAATACATAACAAAGCTTGTTTGAAACGTTTGCTCTCAAATATTTCCAAAAATTCTCAATTTTTCTAGAATGGATTTAGCAAATTTTTCGGCAAAATTCAATAATTTATACCATTTTATTAACCCTTTCACTACCGATGTCCACTACAGAGGACATTCGAAAACGACTCCAAACTGTAACTCCACACTTAGTTTCGATTTATTTCTTGATGTTATTTTAAAGTAGAGTCTCTTATCTAAATAAGCTATAAATATTTTCCATATTGCTGGGCACTAAAATGTATTTTCATAAAATTTCTTGACAATAAATAAAATATACACAATTTTGATACAATTTTCCTACTGTACGTCTCTAGTAAATATTCATATAAAAACTATAACCTACATTATTTCAAATTCTTTTTTGATTTTTTCCCACACTTCAACAGATAGTACAGGCTAAATAGCGTTTAATTTCGTATGATCATTTGGTCACAATTCAAGAATTAAATTTTCAGTTGAGGTAGGCCTCCAAATTGCAATATTTTTTCTACATGCTGTTAGTACAAGCAGAAACAGAAGAAAAATTAAAGTTATTAACATTACACTCAAAAAAAGTTTACTTGGATCCAAAGATTTTGACCTTCCCTTAAATATTTTGGTATTGATTCCGAGCGGCTTCTTTAAAATAAAGACATTTTTAGCGACCTATGTTGCTTTAAATCTAGAATCAATAAAATTAAAATTAAGATAGAGATTCAATTTATCGAATATTCATTCTCCTTTCGCGATATATTCACAGACCTATTCACGTACAAATAAATGACACTTTAAAAATCCAAATTATAACCGATACATCAACGTACAAAATGTTTTCTTAATTCCAAAATATTTTTAAACCAAAAATGCTAAATCCTCAAAATAAATCTTAGTCTATATTTGAGGCGTTTTTATCTTAAATTTAAAGATTCAATATTTCAGTTAATTTAAGGACGATTTCTTTAAATCAAAAATGTGTTTGTTTACTTTACGGAAATTTTGCCTTAGTTCAAAGATATACGACTTTAACCGAAATATGCAAATTTCCAAAATTTATGTCCTAAATTTAATAAAACAATTTTTTGAAGCAAAGATTATAATATTTATCTTAATTAATATTTCATTTTTTTAAAGAAATTTGTCCTTAGTAATTTGTAAATTGTGCATCCTAAAATTTAGGTTGCGTAATCTTTAATAACATGTAAATATTTTTTTCAATGCAGGTTTCAGTAGTGAAAGGGTTAATTCTTACTCTGTTTTTAACCTATTTCAAATAGTTAGAAAAAAAGTTAAAATTACCTATTAAAAATTTGAAAGAAGCGAGTTATACAAAGTTGAATTAAAAGAACATCCTGCGTGGTTAAAATAAAGAACATTTTTGGGAGAACATTCTTGAAAGTGCTTTTAAAGTCATGTCTTAAAAGAACTTCCAATTTTTTTTCCTTGGAAGTGGTACAAATTATTTAAAATTTTTCGACTAAATCCATTCTAGAAAAATTGCGAATTTTTTAAAATAATTTGGCTCAGGCGTTTAAGATAAACGTTAGAATCTATTGATTGATTGTTTTATTTATGACATGTACAACAAGAATATTAGATTCTTATAATTACAGTTACATGTTACAATTATCCATTTAATATAAAATAATAACATTATAATACCTAAGAATAAAAGTTTTGGTAAATTTACATTTGATATTATTTAAAAATTTAATTATTTGGCAAAATGTCACAAAATTTTTCAATTCTCATCCAAATCACTGAATTCGGATCACACCTCAAGAGTGATGCAAATTCAATGCAACGGCTGTCGAAATGGTGGACATCCATGCTATGACAAGCCCGGATCCAAAAAGAACGTTTACACTACTTTTTTTGCTGGGTACACACAAAAAAATTTGTTTCTGATCAGGGATCCGGAGCGGAGCGTGGAGCGGAGCGGAGCAAGCCCTTTTTTAGCCGGAGCGGAGCGGAGCGGGAGCGGAGCGGGAGCGGAGCGGGAGCGGAGCGGGAGCGGCATTTCTAAAATCCGGAGCGGAGCGGAGCGGAGCGGGAGCGGAGCGGTTTCCAAATGAAAAACCGCTCCGCTCCGAATAAAATATTACTTGAATGAAATGTGTAACTTTGAAATTACACTGTGTAGGTAATTTCAAATTTAGCTAGTACTTAGCGTAGTGTGAGCAAACGTTTAAAATGTACGATATGTATTTTTGTACGTACGTACATTGGGGAAAACACAACGTGTTTTTTTAGTAATTGTTTTCAAAAACGGAAAATGTCAAAATATATATCTAGTATGTGTTGTAAAAGTAACAACAGTACTTTCGATCAATTTCATCCCGTATTACTACAAAGATGTTTGTAATGAACGTCAAATAAATGCAATTAAACGATCTTATTTATATTTAATTTTTTAGTTTTCTACACTGAAAAAAATATTGTCGTGAAGTCAAAGATTCCATGTCCTTAGAATAAGAATGCAAATTTTGCTTAACATGGAAGACGCATTTCTCTAAAATAAAGTTTTTTTCTTGTCCAAAAGGCAATAAACTTTTGAATGAAGTTGTAATGTCCCTATAGTTAAGTGATTTTACTTAAAAATGTGTATCATAACATGAAAGATAAAATTTTTGAGGTAAGGTCAACGTGACTTTAATAATTAAGAAAAATTGTTTAAAATTAATAAAATTGTCTTTAAATTTGTTTGCTTTTTGCATCTTGCCTACAAAGCAAAAAATCGTTAAAAAATAAGACATGTTTTTCAACACTTTATTTTAAAGACGCTTTTTACTTGAAACATAGCATAATTTCTACTGGAAGTCGAGTCTTAATATGGAAAATAAAATTGTCGTTAACTCGTTTTTAAAGGATTTTGATAACAACTGACGAAAAAATCTAAAAAAATGAAAAATTAACATTTGCTTCCTAGAAGCAAGTACATAACCCCCAAATTTAAAAGAGAATTACGTCTGTAAAGTATCCGCTTCTCCGCTTCTTTGGCTCGGAATTAATAGCCAAACTGTTAAAGTAAAGACAAAATCTTTGGAACCGGGCATGCTTTTTTTCATTCACATTTGCTTTACTATTGTACTATATCCTATCCTTACTTGTATTCTCCGCTTCTTTGGCTCGGAATTAATACCCAAACTGTTAAAGTAAAGACAAAATCTTTGGAACCGGGCATGCTTTTTTTTCAGTGTAAGGGCATTCATATTTGCTTTACTATTGTACTATATCCTAGCATTCTCTTATTTCTGATATTAGTTCTCGAAAATTTAATTAAAATTATGGATACGTCTGTTGCAAAACAAAAAAAAAAATTCGAAGAGTAGTTACTTCTACTCTGTGTATAGACTTTCAATTCCAATCAGCGTTGCCGTTTTGGTCCGATCGGACCAAAATTGGTCCAAAAGATTTCTAATTTTTAAATTTGGTCCGATGGTCAGACCAAACAGAATTTGGTCCATTTTGGTCCATTTTCATAAATTTGGTTTCTATCACATATTAAATAGTAGATTGTGCACCGCAAAGAATATTGTCGGGAGGCCAAATATTTCACCTGCTTAAAATACGAATTTTGCTTAGAATAGAAGACGTATTTCTCTGAAAAAAAGTTTTTCCTTGTCTAAAAGTCTCTAAACTTTTCAATGAAGTCTGTTTATCCTTATAGCTAAGTGATTCGACATAAAAATGTGTATCCTAACCTGAATGCAAATTTCGTTTTAATGAAGTCAAAATGGATTTAATATTTCTGAAAAAATCTTCAAAATTAATAAAATGTTTCAACACATTGTTTTAAAAATGTTTCAACACATTGTTTTAAAGCCTAAACCACATAGTGGTTAGGGTATAATAAGTTTGATCTGCCAAAAAATGTGCCTACACACAAAAAAAATTTTTTCTGAATCAATCACGAAATTAATTGATCCAATTAATTTTTTAATTGAAATGTCTTCAACGACAGAAATGATAGTATCAATTAAAAAATTAATTGACAGTCAATTAAAAAATTAATTGATCCAATTAAAAAATTAATTGATACTATTAATTTGTGTGATTGATTTTTATTTCTATTAAAAAATTTGTTGATTCAATTAAATTTTTAATTGAATATTTTTTAAAACTCAATTAAGATTTTAATTGGAAAAATTTTCGTGAAATTTTTTTCTGTGTACAAGAAATATTGATTTTAGTCCCCATAAAATATATACCGATCGACTCAGAATCACTCTTGAGTCGATCTAGCGCTTGGTGTCCGTCCGTCCATCCGTCCGTTTGTCCATGTTTTTGTTGTTCACAGGATTTCGGTCGCAAGTATTAACCGATTTTGATGAAATTTGGTACATGGAGTTTTTTTGGGCACAAGGACGAACGTTATTGAATTTGGAAGAAATCGGATCAAATTTAGATATAGCTCCCATATATATGTATTGCCCGATTTCGACAAATGGGGTCACGTTGCACTTTTTTACTAACCGATCGTCGTCAAATTTAGCACAAAATAATCTTCTGTATCACCCTTTAAGTCTGAAAATTTCATCGAAATCGGTTCAGATTTAGATATAGGTCCCATATATATGTATCGCCCGATTTTGCCAAATTAGGTCATAAAACCCTTATTTATCAACCGATCTTACTCAAAGTTGGCGAAATGTAATCTTCTATAGCACTAACTATATGTGCAAACAATCATCGAAATCGGTTCAGATTTAGCTATAGCTCCCATATATGTACCGCCCGATTTTTCTAAATAAAATAAAACTCAATTGAACAAATAATACAATGTTTGTACTATAATTTTCTCGAAGAGGAGCGGAGCGGAGCGATTTTTTTTTTTTCGGAGCGGAGCGTGGAGCGGAGCGTTTTTTTTTTTTCTCCGGAGCGGGAGCGGAGCGGAGCGAAAAAAATGGACCGCTCCGGATCCCTGTTTCTGATTCAATTAATTTGTTTATTGAAATGTCTTCAATCATGATAGTATCAATTAAAATATTAATTGATACAATTAATTTTTGTGATTAGTTTTTGTTTCAATTAAAGAATTTGTTGAATCAATTAAATTTTTAATTGAATATTTTTCAAAACTCAATTAAGACTTTAATTGGAAAATTGACGTGCAATTTTTTTCTGTATACACAGAAAAAAATATCACCAAAATATTTCCAATTAAAAAGTTAATTGAAGTTGAAAATTTTTTCAATTAATAAATTAATTGATACAATTAACTTTTTAATCATGATAGAGGCATTAAGTTAATTAAGTCAATGATTGAAAATTTAAAAATTTTTAATTAAAAAATTAATTGATACAATTAACTTTTTAATCAAATTCGGAAGACTAAGTCAGTTAAAAAAGTGATGAACATTTTTTAAAATTTTTAATTAAAATTTTTTTTTCAAACAATCAATTGTTAATCCATATAAAAATTCTAAGCCAATTCAAAATGTAATTGAAAATAGTTACCTTTTTTAATTAATAAATTAATTGATTTTTGCAATCAACATCAATTAAATTTTTAATTGAATCAATTAAAAAATTAATTGAAATTTGGTAATGAAATCAATTAATTTTTTAATCAAGAATTTTTTCTATGCCCAATTAAAACTATGATTGATACTATCATTTTCGCGATTGAAGACATTTCAATTAAAAAATTAATTGGATCAATTAATTTCGTGATTGAATCAGAAAAATTTTTTTTGTGTGTAGTTAAACTAAAATATTCCAGAAAGAAACTATGAAATACTCTAAATGAAATCTGTATCTTAATTTAGACTTGATAATCCCAAAATTTTTAGTTAGGTTGTTTTCCAAAATATATATGCATTTCGAAGAAGCCCGTCATTGACTTATACTCTATACCAAAATCCATAAGACAAAAGGTTTGGCTGTCAGTTAATTTTTTATAAGTCCATGATAGCGGGTAGCGTGATATTGCCCCCGTCATTTTCTCTAAGTGTAGAGCTCAATTCAAAATTAAAAATTCACCACTCTTCAAAGTTTACAAACAATGTCATATCGAATGTCTACGATTAATTTATCATTCTTTGTAACGAATATTTGAATTTCTATTCAAAGAGTTTTCATTTTATTGGATTTTCTATTTTGTTTGGCCAGACATTAGCAAAACACTTGGCAAATTAACAAAGAATTCTAAACAAATGTTTTACATTATTTGTTTATAGGAACGCGAGTCGCCAATTTCGAATTTCTCACAAGTGAACCGGATAAGGCACTTATCGATCGATAACAACAGCAACAGCAACAACAACAACATTGCCAGCAAACAAATAAAATAAATAAATAATTAAATAAACGGAAATATAAAGTGTTTTTCTTCTCAATTGAATTTTAATCGAAAATTACAAGTCTCGATCGATTGAGTAAAGGAAAATTTATGCAATTCGATAAAAAAAAAATGAAAACGAAAACAAGAAAACAAAACTAAATAAACACTCCACTCTAGGTTTTTATCTTAATGGCTATTAATTGATTGTGGCAGTTTGTGGCTAAATTGTTACCTTAATTTATCGAGTATTTTATAATGTAACATTGAATAAATATTTGTAAAAACAAAAACAAATTGTGATTAGATACATAGTATATTCATTTGCATATTACGGATGGAGTTTCACTGTGGGAAGAAGGTAATGCAAATTTATTTCCAACGGTTCCAACAATTACCACATATAACATATGAGAGTGCAAAAATCAAGCATGATGTAGAATAGACCAGCGTTGCCAATTTAGCTTTTTTCCCGCTAGATTTGGCTTTTTTTGAAGACGTTTAGCGGGGAAAAAATGCATTTAGCTTTTAGCTTTTTTTCTGGCTTTTTTTCATGACCATTTTAGCTATTTTTGGCTTTTTTTATTTTCGACATGTTCCTATAGAAATATGGATAAAACTTCGTTTTTTATCTAAGTCTTGCTGCAATAATAATAAGGTTTTCCACATATTTCAAAGCTCAATTGAAGCCTTAATAATTATTCCAGCCATTATGCGGGCATTTTTGCAGCAAATACACCTTCTTGTAAAGTTTTTTCCTCGTTATCGTAAACTTTAAATCTACTATTACCATACAAATTCCTTATATAAACTGTCAGTAAATTATTAGGAATAATAGCATTTGGCTCGTTTATCCTTTTTATGTTATTATAATACGGATTCTAAAGTTATTATGATATTACTAAATTAAAATAGTAGATGTGAATTGCTTTCTACACTGTCTGTAAACTGCTTTGTTCATGTCTTTAAAATACGGACGCGAATTTTGGTTATAAAAGCATTTGTGAATTTCTCTTATATAAACTGTTTTCCTTGTCCATAAGCCGATAAAATTGTTTTGTCCTTATAGTTAAGTGGTTCAACTTAAAAATGGGTATCTTTTCATGAAAGAAGGCTAGGGTCAATTCTACAAAATTCTTAAAATTAATTAAATAGTCTTTAAATTTGTGGAGTTTTTGTATGTTGACCACAAACCAAAATAGCGTTCAAAAATAGAAGAGGTTTTTCATTTTATTTTGAAAACGTATACACAGAATAATTTCTACTTAAAGTCGAGTCGGAATTTGGAAATTTAAGTTGTCGTTAGCACGTTTTAAAGCACTGTGATAGCTCATGAATAAAAAGCTGAAAAAAAACGAATAAATTCAAATTTGACTCGGAATCAATACCAAAATCATTAGTGTACAAAATATTCGGAACCGAACATAGAAATAATTAAAGAAATAAAGTTTTGAATGTGGTATTATTTTTTTAACATCAAAAAAAAAATGCAATAAAAAAATCGTAGTGATAGGATCAAAACAAATCTGCTATTTATTAATGGAATGGATTTACATTTACGAAAATTGGACAACAATAGGTTTGTATGGGAAGTTTTCCAATAAAAGTTATTCAGTATAAACTTGCAAGACAGAATGGGTTTTATTCTCTTGGGTAATATTAGGAGAAGTGTACACGTTCACGAATTTATCATTAATTCAGTTAAAACGAAATATATTGATATTTCTAATGCAGTTCTATGAGACATTGGACTTGTTGATGATTAACCAGCTGATAATTGCAAGTTTACCGGGAAAAAAGTTTTTACTAGGAAATATAAATGAAGGAATTCCAGTAAAAATTTGTGATAGTAATCAAAATGTATCGAGTACGCACACAGAGCTAATATGACATAGATTTTCCTACAGTCTCACAGAAATGGAAGTAAAATGAATACAATTAAAATAATATGCATTTTAGGTGAAATAAAGCCTTTAAGTTTGTTAAATTTCAATCACAAATGTGACTCTTGATACAAAAAAATTTAGCTTTTTTTCTAGCTATTTTTTAACATTTTTTAGCTTTTTTTGGCTAGTTTTTTTGGAAAAATCTAGCGGTTTTTTGTGAAACAATTCTGGCAACGCTGGAATAGACAGATGTATACTAGATACAGTTCATTTAATTGTTTAAAAGCTTACGAAAGCATATTGATATATTACATTTAGAAATAAAGTTATTCGTGATGGAATTCAAGCGTGCTAGTGTGATTGCTTTATATGTGGTTGACTTTCGTTAGAGCCCTCCTGCATTTAAATGTGAATAAATTGGCAGTGTTGCTTAGCACCCAAACAATGGGCGAAAAACGGCAACAATATCTGAAATGATCCAAAGACTGGGAAGTGCCAAGTGCTTCGCTTGCATGAAAGTGGCCAGTTACGAAAAGAAGCCATTCCAAATTGAGCTAGTTGTTTACCTGCAAAAATGTACACCTTCGGTCGGTCACTAGAACTCAAGCGTCACCGATGGTAACAGTGTGGACCACCGTAACATTCGATGGTCTCTCCCCATTCGTATTCATCGACAAAACAAATGACGAATATTATGCACACAAAGAAAATTTCACTAAAAGTCAGCCAACGAAAAATCTTAATTGATACAACGAAACATTCTCATTAATATTATGAAAATATTCGTTAATAGTACGAAACGTTACGTTGATTTGAAGAAAATTCGATATATTAACGAAAAAATTCGCTGGATTAACGAATTCGTTTCATTGGCTGACTTTTAACGACACATTTCGTTAGTATAACGAAACTTTTTCTATTAGTATGGGGAAAACGTCTTAAAGTATTGAAGCTATGAACATTTTGGCCGCATACCATGTACATTCCAACAGGCTTCGTTTATTTAAAAAATCAAATTAAATTTCTTTTTCAAGTTCAATTAGTATAAAATTCAGGAAAAATATTCAGTTAGGCTTTCGCTTTTCCAAATCCGAATTGCCGGGCCTCACGCTTGACACCTGCCATCAGATTTTGTACAGCCACCTTGTCCACCTTCTTCGCCGCAGAAAGCCAGTTTGCCTTGAACTGCTGCTCGTCCTTAGCAGTTTTTTGGTCTTCTTTAGGTTCCGCTTGACAATAGCCCAGTATTTCTCAATTGGGCAGAGCTCTGGCGTGTTGGAAGGTTCTTGTCCTGGGAACCACCTGCACATTGTTGGCGGCGTACCACTCCATGGCCTTTTTACCGTAATGGCAAGATGCCAAATCCGGCCAAAACAGTACGGAACAACCGTGTTTCTTCAGGAAAGGCAGCAGACGTTTATTCAAACACTCTTTCACGTAAATTTCTTGGTTGACAGTCCCGGAAGCTATGAAAATGCTGCTTTTCAAGCCACAGGTACAGATGGCTTGCCATACCAGATATTTCTTTGCGAACTTTGACAGTTTTATGTGCTTGAAAATATCTGCTACCTTTCCCCTTCCTTTTGCCGTATAAAACTCCTGTCCCGGAAGCTGCTTGTAGTCGGCTTTGACGTAGGTTTCGTCGTCCATTATCACGCAGTCAAACTTCGTCAGCATCGTCGTGTACAGCCTCTGGGATCGCGCTTTGGCCGTCGTATTTTGTTTATCATCGCGATTTGGAGTCACTACCTTCTTGTAAGTCGATAGTCCGGCTCGTTTTTTCGCTCGATGCACGGTTGTAGACGATACACCCAGCTTATTTGCGGCATCTCGGAGAGAGAGGTTAGGGTTTCGCTTGAAACTACCGGCAACTCTCTTTGTCGTCTCAGCGGCTTCCGGTTTTCGATTTCCCCCCGATCCAAACTTCCTGGCTGTCGACAAACGTTCCCCAAACACTTTAATTACATTTGTAACGGTTGATTTGGCAACTTTTAGCGATTTTGCCAGCTTTGCGTGCGAGTAGCTCGGATTTTCGCGATGCGCGAGCAAAATTTTGATACGCTGCTCTTATTGCTTGGACGGCATTTTGACAACTGAAGAGTGAATTCCAAAATCAAAATAGGAGCAACATTCTACACACATACACCTTCAAAATGAGGGGTGTTCAGGTTTTTTAAACGCAAAATTGAAAGAAATACGTCAAGTTTATATTGACCAAATTTTGACCGTAACACCCTTTAGCTCAGCAAAAAAGAGATTCCAAAAAAGCTGTTTCGTTCTACAATTTGTGATCCAGAAGTAGAGCAAGCTTGGATCATCCCCAATGAATTTTACATGACCTTGTCATAGGATGGAATTTTTTGAGTCTTTGCATTGCTTTAAAAGTTATGCCTTGGAAGTTCATTTAGATGAAGAAATTTAAAAAAAAAAAGCTAAAACAAAAACAAATTTTTTTTCCAATTTATCTTTTTATTTCTATCAGTATTATTTGTTACACTTTTATTTTCTTATTATCTACCTTTTACTAATTGAAAAACTTCTTAGGTTGAACCATGGTCTGTTGGCACCATAACAGAACGCCTTAGCACACTCAACCACAAACGCTGTTTGTGATATGAACCTAATATGGCACCAAGGCATGACATTCTAACTACTTTTTTAGATGTTATTTTCTATTATGAATAAAAAAATAAAGAAAGCTGGTTCAAATCTGACCAGCGACAATTTTTTGATTAAATAGTTTTCTAAAAAATTATTTTTATGTTATACATATATTTTGTTATTTTTTCGGCATATATTTTTGTATAACTATATTTTTTTTTCATTAAAAATCAACAAAAAATTAAAACTTATCGTAATTTACAAAACCTTCGCAAAAAAAGTCAAACGGCAGGTTCAAATCCCACACTCAAAAAAAAAGTTTACTTGGATCCAAAGATTTTGACCTTCCCCTAAGGATTTTGGTATTAATTTCGAGCCAAAGATGTGGCTTCTTTAAAATAAATAAATTTTTTTAGCGACCTATCTGGCTTTAAATTTAAAACCAATAGAATTAAAATTAGAATACAGTTCTCATTTATCAAAATTTCATTCTTTTTTCGTGGTTTATTAATAGAGGTACTCTCGTATAAACAAATGCCACTTTAAAAATCCAAATTATAACGGATACTTCAAAGTAAAAACTATTTTCTTAATTCCACAAAAAAACTTTAAACCAAACAAAGCATTTTTATCCTAAACATAAAGCTTCAATATTTCAGTTAATTTAAGGACAATTTCTTTAAATCAAAAATGTCTTTCTTTACTTTAAGGAAAACTAGCCTTAGTTCAAATACATGCGACTTTAACGGAGGACGCAAATTTACAAAATTTGTATCCTAAATTTGATGAAAATAATTTTTGAAGCAAAGGTTATAAACTTTATTTTAATTAAAATTTCATTATTTTAAAGAAATTTGTCTTTAATATTTTGTAAATTTCGCATCCTAAAATTTAGTTTGCGTAATCTTTAATATCACGTAAATATTTTTTTTAATATCACGTAAATATTTTTGTCAAATTTAATTGTCTAAAATTTAAATTTTCACTTAACACGGCCTAATTCCGTACTTTCTAAGAATTGTCCAAAAGGACGGCATCGGAAGTGGAAAACAATTGACGTGGGATTCCGGGATGCGCTTTAAAAAAATGTTTGTGGACCAACTTCCATTTTTTTCTGGGAAGGAATGACTCTCTTTATTTCTATTGCTCTACCCAAGTCTCCCGTTCTCAATCCTTTGAAATTTTGCTCTTTGGACATTTTGGAGAGTATGTTTGGCACTAAAAAATACCAAAGTATCGAACATCTCAATAAAACGCTTCGCCGCGGATGATCCGAACTACCGCAGATATTTTCGTGCAGCGTGTGATGGCATTGCAGGCTGTTTAAAGGCCATAACTTGTGCCAAATGTAGCCAATTCGAACCAATCTAAACTGATTCTAAAATTTGATATCATTTCAGTTTTGTTTTGCTTTTTAACAAAATTGAAAGAAAATAAATGGCACTTTACATATCAGCCACCATGTAATGGTACCCAGTTCTTCATTTCTACTAATTTTTTGAGGTTTCCATAAAAGCGCTTGTTTTCGCAACAAATTGAAGTTTTCAGAATTATTCCGGGTATCAAAGGGCCTAAGGACAAATTTCTTCAAAACATCTTTACATGGAGGTAAAATGTCAATAATGAAAACAAAAGGTTTGTGTCTTTAAGGTTGTTCCAAGCTTTATAAAATTAAATCAGAAATACTAAAAAACCATAACATCTGGAGAACTCGTGCAATGTAGTACACCCAGAAAAAAGTGACCCCTTCTTTAAGTTAAAATGAACTCATTGTGAAGAAAGTTGAACTTCGTATAGCGCCAAAGAAATTTTTATTTGTTTGAACGATGTGATTTTCGTTGAAATTAGGAATAATGCATTCCATATATTAGTTAACATTTTCCTATATTTATATACCACTATACTACAGAATGAAAAAATTTAAGTAATTTGAATTCATATATGGAATGATTTTATTGAAATTTTTTCATTCATTTCGACAAATCTTACACATTTGTGGTAAAACTTTTACTTCATAATTAGAACTGCTTACCTTCGTTTTTAAATACAATTTTATTTATTTCTATAAGCAATTTTATCTTCAATAAAAGACATGTTTTATTAATATATTGAATATATTTATTAAGAATCAACAGCATCGAATCTCTTTGAAATATTAGTTTATTATTCCACTATTTCCAATTTCCGTGTGATATTATCAACTGTAAAACGCACTTTTTCTTCTTCTTGTACTTTTCACTTTTAATAAGTTGCTGCCTAACGATTTTGTCCTCCTTTTACAATTGCAATACCTACAAATATAAAAAATCATAAAACATTTTTGTTGCAAAAGGTTAGCGTCACTGAATATTACCTGATAATTGAAGATTCCAAAATGAAGACAAATGAAAGGGTTGTTATTCTGCTGGTGTTTTCTTTCTTTATACACTATCACGAACATTAATAGATTTATTTAAAAAAAAACGAAAATTTTTCTCACTAATTTAAAATAACAAATATTTTATATATTTTATTTGTTATTTATTATATTATTTTACCATATTATTTTTTAACAATCTCTCCGTATACCAAAACAACGCGATTCCAACTAAAAAAACAACCGACGCGCAAATATATCGATTACACCCACGCGCAAACACATCGATTACGATGACAGGTATCGATTACAGGTAGACAATAGAAATTTAGGAAAATTTCCTATATTCTAACAAGTGTGTTTCCTTAAGTTTTGAAAGGATTGCATACTTCTTAGTACGAATGAACTAAAATATTTTTCTATGCCAAGTGTTGTTCGTATGTATGAAAAACTTTCTATTATAAAGGAAGTCGCAATTATCATTTTATAAGAAATTTTACTAATTTTGAGGAAACTTGGTTTTAGTTCGGTTTTTGTTTATTTTTACGAATGCTTTGTTATCGGTGAATAAAATTTTCTTTTTCAGTAGTAAATTCTTATACCCAGCGAAGAAAATAGTATGAGTAAAATTTCATGCCTTATTCTAGTTAATGAACTATTCCTAACTGCTTACAGTTTAGGATTTTTTTACAGAAACGAGTAAATTTTATTATTTTTCACAAAAATTTACCTTAATGGAAATAAAATGGATAAACTATATTGATGAAAATTTTTTCCTTTAGTTTCGAAGGCACTTTTTTCTGGGTGTAGATACTCCGCTCCATGACACCCTATTAAACGCATTGCTTCGTATCCGATTTTGCTTTACATCCGGATCCAAAAGGAACATTTTCATAGCTTTTGTTGCTGGTTGGTGGGTCCATAGAATTAAAGCATCTAGTGCCGGATATATTTGTGTATCTATATTACACTCAGATTCACACTCAAACTTCCTCATGTTGGCAACCGAAAAAGTATTGAAAATTTTATAATCGAATAGAATTTTAAATGCCCCAACAATTAGTGGTAATTAACTCTAAGAATATTGAACAACCATACGTCTTTCCGTCATATGAGATGGAAATTTTTTGGAATATTTAATCTTCAAATATGAATTAATTAACTAAGACAAATCAAACAGTTGTAATGTTCACACGTCTGACATGACCAATTAAATTATTAAACATTCCAAAAACGACAATACAACCAACGACAACACAGCTATTCTTCGAATTCTGAGAATAATCACCGTAACACTCTTGTTGGCGACCACATTTTAAATTGGTCGCCTTCTTTCAAAATAAAAACTATATTTGCAACGAATGAAAATCTCCAATCTGAGAAATGAATGAATGAAAAGACCCAACTTGCTACGAGATTAAGAGCAACAAATTGATTTGAATTACAATATTAAATTAAGATTCGAGAACATTTTGCACTGGATTATTGACTGGGTGCGTGTGCCTGTATGTAGGATATGTGTCCGTCTGGCTGTAGCCATTTGGTCAATCATTTGTGCGTTCTATTCAATTAGTTTGTAAGTGCCGGATAATGGAATCGCACATTCCCGCGCATTCTATATGCTTTCCTATATCAATGGTCCATTCGACCTATGTGTGTTTTTTTGCTGTTTATGCAAACCTACACAGGTGAAAAAAAATGTTTTTCATATGTTTGGGTGTAAAAATTATATGTTTGGAACTCAAATTTTTTAACACAATATTTTTAAGTGCAAGCATACAATGTTCCTAAACTAACATAACATGTTTGGGATATAAAAATAATATGCTTGAATGCAAACATATATTAATTTAGAAATAGCATATAAACATATATGTGTGTTTAGAAAGAGAGACCTAGAGAGTATGCTGCAAGTAAAAGAATGGACGTAACCAATTGGCGCCTTAAAAACATATCCACATAAAAATAATAAATATATCCACATAAAAATAATATGCTTGAATGCAAACATATATTAATTTAGAAATAGCATATAAACATATATATGTTTAGAAAGAGAGACCTAGAGAGTATGCTGCAAGTAAAAGAATGGACGTAACCAATTGGCGCCTTAAAAATATATCCGCACAAAGAAAATTGCATTAAAATTTTGTACTAGCCGTGTATGCCTAAGGTGAAACATAATATGTTCGAACAATACAAACAATATTTTGTTTGGAACAATCCTAAAAATATATATGCTTGAAGCAAAATGAGTTTGGGGTATATGTTACAGAAGCGATTTTTTTTTTTGAGGGTGTAGAAATAAAGCAACGTGCGTTTGCCTTTATCATCATATGGTGATTTTTTGCGTCCGTCCCTCTGTCCATTTGCTCTTTTTTTTGTAGTGCAAAAGATACGATCTACACAGAGATAAGAGCTCATGGAGAACATCAAATATTCGCATTTGTATTTCAATGAAGAATGCCAAATGCTACATGCCGATTATGAGCAATGACAATAGCTCGAATTTGATTAAGACTAGCAATTGGCAAAAAACGAATCCATAAAAGAATTGCACTCGATGTTTTATGGAGATGAGATGTGTGCTACTTCTTTAGGTCCCTCAAGAACAATTCAAGGTATAAAAAACATAGGCTTGCATAGGAGCTATGTATATGGATGTGTATGAAAAACTTTAGATTCGAAAACTAATATCGCATCGAAAGAAAGGGAGAAAACTTATATGTCACAAAAGTATATACTTTTAATTTCTTTGATAATTTGACCAAGCACCTTACCACAATAAGTCCTCTTTAGCATACAAAACATCTAGCTTTTAACCCTTTAACGACGAAGAATTAACCGTTCCATAAAAGTTTTTCTTGCGAATTCATATTCACCTATTTTTTTATATACTGGAATTTTTTTACGCGTCGCCTAAAAAGTAGTGAAAATGTTCTTTTTGTATCCGGAAGTGGTATAATATTGGCGCAAAAGCGATGAATTTAACATGGGCTTGGCATAGGACAGATGTCCACAATTTCAACAGCCTTTGCACTGAACTTGCATCACTTCTTAATGTGTGATCTGTTTTGGGTGTGAATTAGAAAATGTTGTAATATTTTGCCAAATAAATAAATTTTATAATTTTTGATGCACTCTAACTCTCGTTTGAAACGTTTGACCTAAAATATGTTAAAAAATGCATTATTATTCTATAATAGATTTAGCATTCTTTTCGACACAACTTAAATCATTTCTAGCATTTTATTAATTCTTACTCTGTTTTTATCCTGTTTGAAACAAAAAATTAAAATTACCCATTAAAAATATTAAAACAGCTAGTTATAAAAATTTGAATTAAAACAACTTCATGTGTAGTTAAAATATAGAACTCCCAAAGGGATCACATTTTTGGATATACTATTAAAATTGTGCCTTTACACACAAAAAAAAAATTTTTTTTCTGATTCAATTATTAAATTAAATTATCCAATTAATTTTTTAATTGAAATGTCTTCTATCACGAAACTTATACTTGATTAAAAATTTTATTGATTTCATTAGCAAATTTCAATAAAGTTTTTAATTGATTCAATTAAAAATTTAAATGATGTTGATTGTAAAACTCAATTTAATTAAAACGGTAACTATTTTCAAGTACTTTCTGAATTAACTTAGTATTTTTACTTTGATTAACAATTGATTGTTATAAATAAATTTTTAATTAAAAAATCAAAAAAAATGTCCATCACTTTTTTAACTGACTTAGTCTTCCGAGTTTGATCAAAAAGTTAATTGAATCAATTAATTTTTTATACCCTCCATCATAGGATGGGGGTATATTAACTTTGTCATTCCGTTTGTAACACATTGAAATATTGCTCTAAGACCCCATAAAGTATATATATTCTGAGTCGTGGTGAAATTCTGAGTCGATCTAAGCATGTCCGTCCGTCCGTCCGTCTGTTGAAATCACGCTAACTTCCGAACGAAACAAGCTATCGACTTGAAACTTGGCACATGTAGTTGTTATCGGTCCACTGTTACGTATAGCCCCCATATAAAGGGACCCTCAGATTTGGCTTGTGGAGCCTCTAACAGAAGCATATTGAAATTTGGTACATGTTGTCGGTATATGGTCTCCAACAACCATGCAAAAATTGGTCCACATCGGTCCATAATTATATATAGCCTCCATATAAACCGATCCCCAGATTTGGCTTGCGGAGCCTAAAAGAGAAACAAATTTCATCCGATCCGGCTGAAATTTGGTACATGGTGTTGGTATATGGTCTCTAATAACCGTGAAAAAACTGGTCCACATCGGTCCATATTATATATAGCCCCCATATAAACCGATCCCCAGATTTGGTTTGCGGAGCCTCAAAGAGAAGCAAATTTCATCCGATCAGGCTGAAATTTGGTACATGATGTTGGTATATGGTCTCTAACAACCATGCAAAAATTGGTCCACATCGGTTCATAATTATATATAGCCCCCATATAAACCGATCCCCAGATTTGGCTTGCGAAGTCTCCAAGAGAAGCAGATTTCATCCAATCCGGTTGTAATTTGGAACGTGGTGTTAGTATATGATCCTTAACAACCGTGCCAGAATTGGTCCATAACGGTCCATAATTATATATAGGCCCCATATAAAACGTTCTCCAGATTTGACCTCCGGAGCCTCTTGGAGGAGCAAAATTCATCCGATCCGGTTCAAATTAGGAACGTGGTGTTAGTATATGGTCGCTAAGGACCATACCAAAATTGGTCCAATCACACAAAAATTGGTCCATATCGGTTCATAATCATGGTTGCCACTAGAGCCAAAAATAATCTACCAAAATTTTATTTCTATAGAAAATTTTGTCAAAATTTTATTTCTATAGAAAATTTTGTCAAAATTTTATTTCTAGAGAAAATTTTGTTAAAATTTTATTCCGTTCATAATAAAATTTTCATCATTGCCAAAATTTTATTTCTATAGAAAATTTTGTCAAAATTTTATTTCTATAGAAAATTTTGTTCAAATTTTATTCGGTTCGTAATCATGGTTGCCACTCGAGCCAAAAATAATCTACCAAGATTTTATTTCTATAGAAAATTTTGTCAAAAGTTTATTTCTATGGAAAATTTTGTTAAAATTTTATTTCTGTAGAAATTTTTGTCAAAATTTTCTTTCTATAGAAAGTTTTCTCAAAATTTTTATTTCTATAGAAAATTTTGTGAAAATTTTATTTCTATAGAAAATTTTGTTAAAATTTTATTTCTGTAGAAAATTTTGTCAAAATTTTATGTCTACTTTGTCAAACTGAATTATATACGTATTGGATCGATCTTTTTTGATTTAATATATACCTCGTATGGACTTACATAAAATTTAGAAGATGGTGTTAGGAGGTTTTAAGATACCTTGCCATCGGCAAGAGTTACCGCAACTTAAATAATTCGATTGTGGAATGCAGAAGAAGTTACTACGCAATCCATGATGGAGGGTACATAAGCTTCGGCCTGGCCGAACTTACGGCCGTATATACTTGTTAATTGATAATTTTAAAATCATTGACTTAATTAGGTTAGGTTATGTGGCAGCCCGATGTATTAGGCTCACTTAGACTATTCAGTCCATTGTGATACCACAGTGGTGAACTTCTCTCTTATCACTGAGTGCTGCCCGATTCCATGCTAAGCTCAATGACAAGGGACCTCCTTTTTATAGCCGAGTCCGAACGGCGTTCCACATTGCAGTGAAACCACTTAGAGAAGCTTTGAAACCCTCAGAAATGTCACCAGCATTACTGAGATGGGATAATCCACCGCTGAAAAACTTTTTGGTGTTTGGTCGTAGCAGGAATCGAACCCACGACGTGGTGTATGCAAGGCGGGCATGCTAACCATTGCACCACGGTGGCTCCGTGGTGCAATCAAGAAAATTAATTAGACACATATATATTTTTTTTTACTAAACAAAATTAATTAAATCATAATAATTAACATACCATTGTTCTTCAACCGTCGAACTGAACGGACGTGTTTTTTAATAGCGGAGTATTTCATCGTAATAAGTACTTATTACGAATTTCACGTGTGGTGGAAATAATAAACCACCATGCAGCGAAATTCAAAGTCATCCACTGGGTTGCTAACTTCAGGGCCCAGTGGACGGGTAACGACTGAAGTTATAAATTTGGGCATCGACCAAGAGTCAGGCCCAATTAGTCGACCTGTAGACGGGTCGACTGGCGGTGACACTTTGGCAAGTCGAACCTTTTCTAAGGTGACGACATCAAAAGGAGGCAATCCCTCTCGAAAGAGATTCAAGGAACGAAGAAATGCTTTGTTTATCCTAAAGAAATTAGGATCAGTCGACCCAAGCACGTTGTCGGCTAAGCAAAGCGATTCCTTAAAATGGGCTCAAGGAATTCTTGAAGCTGGAAAAAGGGAACGATCACCGGATGAGCTGCCATCCTCTAAACGGGATCAAAGATCGTTTGCCTCAGTTGCAAAAGACAGCCTTGTGATGGCTATTATTAATAAAGGAGCATTGGACGGTATGATTCCAAGGCAAAAATGGGGGGAAATTGAGAACGCGATGTCTGGTGTCTACTCAGAGGTGCGAAAAGAAAAAAAGTTTCCCGGACCAAGTCCTCGACGGCAAGATGCTGGATGGTATCAAGGACGATATAAGTTAATAGCTTTTGCAGACCAGAGGTCTATGGATTGCTTTAAAGCTGCATTGATGCTAATTGGTGAAGTTTGGGAAGGAGCCGCTTTGGAGTTAGTCGATAAAAAAGACATACCGGCTAAACCTAGAGCACACGCATGGATACCGGCAAACCCTCCTGATCCTGAGTCAATACTAGAGAGACTAAAAGAATGTAACCCAGATCTTCCAACCGCCGATTGGAAGGTTGGTCGTTTGGATGAGGTGGATGGACCAAGACGGCATGCGGTGTTTATATTAAACATAGAGTCGCTGCCACATCTAGCCCAGACCCAAGGACGCGTAAGTTATGGCTTTCATGATATCCATATGAAGGTATACAAAAGCGATCAGCCAAAGGATTCCGAAACGGACAAGCCTCCGGTAGAGTCAGCAGTGGAAAAATCTCCTAGCGAAGCCGAAGGAGACATAAAACCTGCAGACTATGGCGAAAATCATATGAGGGAAGTTTCTACAGGCTCAAGCCTCACCAAAACTGAACCGCGGATTGTTGCGAGAGTCACCGAGATCTGTGAAGAGGAAGCCCTTGATGACTCAATTGAAGCGGCTGATGTGACGGTGGTTGAAAATTTGGATGGTTCTACGGTTCCTCCAGATAAATCTTCACCATTGTAAGGCCGCTTGTGCTGCCTTAAAAGTTCTCCTGATGAAAGGAGACATAGATATAGTTCTTATTCAAGAACCATACATATATAAGAACAAGATCTGTGAATTAAGCACTCCGGGTTTCAAACTTTTGCATAATACCGGTACCGATATAAATCGAGCATGTATAATTGCTAAAAACGAACTAAACTTGTTTCTGCTTCCTTCATTGAGCAATGCAGACACTGTCGTAGCCAGTCTAGAGATATCCACATGCAAATATTGGGTATCTTCGGTCTACATGGGACATGATAGGGAGATGCCACCCTGTGCCGTTAAGACCTTAGTTGAGGAGTCACTAAAAACAAAGACAAAACTCATTATGGGATGCGATGCAAATGCACATCATAGTATTTGGGGAAGTAGTGATACTAATGCAAGGGGAGAGTCGCTAATAGAGTTTATTTTGCGTACTAACCTGGTAGTTTGCAATAAGGGAGATGCACCAACCTTCGTCACCAGGAATAGACAAGAGGTTTTGGACGTAACGTTGACCTCTCCGGAACTGAATGATAAGATATCTGAGTGGCAAGTTTTGAGGGAACATAGCTTCTCAGATCATCGCTACATCAGTTTCAGATTGGCTGTTCGTACTTCAAAGACCATATTTCCGCCAAATGTTAGGAAAGCTGATTGGAATAGGTATAGGGAATCGTTCAATTTGATGATACCGGAAATGCCGGAGACAAATATGAGCACTGTGCAAGATATCGAACACGCAGTGGAGCGGATTACGAAGGCCTTCAACATTTCACTGAAAGCTGCTTGCCCTAGAGGAAAGCCAAGGGGAAAAAATCGGCCGCCATGGTGGACTACGGAGTTAAGTAATATGAGGAAATCCTGCAGGAAGCTCTTTAACAAAACAAAGTCCACAAGAGCTCCGGAGGATTGGGACACTTACAAGATGAATCTGAGAGAATATAAACGAGAACTGAGAAGGTCTCAACAAAACTCTTGGGATGATTACTGTAGCAGTATTGAGAATACGTCAGAGGCTTCCAGACTACGGAAGGTACTAGCATCCACTAACACCGCTCCAGGTTTCATTAAAACATCGGAGGGAAATTGGACAACGTCCAGTGAGGAGACGTTGGAGGTACTTTTGGACACACACTTCCCTGGAAATCAGACGGTTGAACCATGTTCCGGCGGTGTAACAGAGGCTCAGCGATCATTTCCTATCGAGGAAATTGTGTCGGAATCTAGAATAAAATGGGCTTTAAATAGCTTTGGACCATTCAAATCCCCCGGACCTGATGGAATTACTCCGGCGGAGTTACAGGCAGTGGCTGAAAGAGTTATCCCCTGGTTGACGGTGATATATAAACGATGTGTAAACTTAGCATATATTCCAGAAAAGTGGAGGGAAACAAAAGTCGTCTTCATACCTAAAGCAGGAAAAGCCTCTCACTCGAGTGCGAAGGATTTCCGACCAATCAGCTTATCCTCATTCCTACTTAAGACCCTGGAGAGGATGATAGACATGTATCTTAGAACTAGCGTGGATTCAAGTTTGCTCTCGAAACGACAGCATGCATACTCGAAGGGCAGGTCTACTGAGACCGCATTGCATGAACTAGTCAGCTTTATTGAAAGCTCACTATCTGTCAAAGAATACACAATCGTGGCGTTTCTAGACATCGAAGGGGCGTTCAATAATGTCCATCCGAGCTCGATATTAAATGGACTGACAACTCTGAATGTTGATCCAGGTATACTTAGGCTGTTAGACGAACTTCTAATAAAGAGACGTATTTCAGCCACACTAGGGCAAGCAAACATACAAAGGTATGTGAACAGAGGCACTCCCCAAGGAGGAGTTCTATCACCTCTTCTTTGGAATGTTGCTATAAACAACCTTCTGGTTTCCCTAGAAAAAGAAAGGATAAAAGTGGTGGCATACGCAGATGATGTGGCGCTAGCAGTCAAGGGAAAATTCCCATCCACAATCAGAGATATTATACAGAGAGCTCTCCGGATGACTGAGAAATGGGCGAAAGATAATGGTCTTGGTGTAAATCCAGCAAAGACAGAACTAGTCATGTACTGCAAAGATCGTAAAACTCCCACGGTTAGGCCCATTTCCTTAGGGGGTACTGAAATTCCCTTTGGTGAGTGTGCAAAATACCTTGGCGTTATTTTGGACAGGAAGCTGAATTTTAGGCTTAATATTGAAGAGAGGGCGAGAAAAGCCACGGTAGCTTTGTACTCGTGCAAAAAGGCAATAGGGAAAAAGTGGGGACTAAAACCAAAAATTGTGCATTGGCTATACACTGCAGTAGTTAGACCTATAATGCTATATGGTGTTGTAGTCTGGTGGCCGGCACTTCAGAAACCGACTTGTTTAGATAAAGTTCAGCGTATGGCGAGCTTATGTATCTCAGGCGCATTTAGTAAGACAGGAACAGACTCCCTTAATGTCATGCTACATCTATTGCCTTTAGACATTTTGGCCAAACAGTCAGCTGCAACAACGGCTGTGCGGTTGCGCGAGCTATCGCTGTGGTCGGAAAAAATGTACGGTCATAGTTCGGTCCTCAAAATAATACCAGATGTGCCTAACGTAGTGGATTATACCCTGGCAAAACCACTTTTCGACAAAAAGTTTGAAACTCTAATTCCCAACAGTGAGGCGTGGTGTACACAGACCCCGGGGAATAAAAGATATATAGATTTCTATACTGATGGCTCCAAATTGAATGGACAAGTGGGGTTCGGAGTATATTCTAAAGATCTGGAAATTCGAATAGCGAAAAGATTACCTAATCACTGTAGTGTTTTTAAGGCTGAAATATTAGCAATAAGAGAGGTGGCGAATTGGCTGAGAAGTAATGTTCCAACAAATATTGGCATTAATATATACTCAGACAGTCAACCTGCAATAAAATCCTTGGACTCTGTGTTCCTCAACTCGAAAACGGCCATCGACTGCCGCAAATCTCTCAATGAGATGGCTGAGCAGTACAATATTCACCTAATATGGGTGCCTGGCCATAGGAACATACCGGGGAACTGCGAAGCGGATGAGTTGGCAAGGCTAGGGACTACCTTACATATTCCAGGGGAACTGGAATTTGTTGGTATGCCCCTAGCTACCTGCAAGCTCATGCTGCGTGAGAAGGCTGTTAGGATGGCAAATGTTCGATGGGAGAATTGCAAGGGTTGTAACGACACCAAGCAAATATGGCCCCATTTCAACTTAAACCGCACACTAGATATGCTAATGTTCTCGAGACGTCAGATATCACTTCTGATATCTGCTATAACGGGTTGCTGCCTGATAGGCGATTTTGCAAAAACTATTGGCGCGAAGTATAATGACTATTGTATGAGCTGTCATGATGCGGAGGAAAAAGAATCAATCAATCTTGTGTGAGTGTCCTGCATTTTGTGTAAAGCGCAAGCAACTTTTAGGAGCATATAGCTTCAGATTACTGGCGGATCTGGAAAACGTTAACTTAAGCACTCTGCTAATGTTTTTGGAACAATCTGGTTGGTTCAACAAAGAGAAATAATCAAGAAGATTCAGCGGTTAAAACTAGAAGTGCCCATATGTAATAGGTACTTTTAGTTAATGTGGTATCACAATGGACTGAATAGTCTAAGTGAGCCTGAATCTTAATCGGGCTGCCACTTTAACCTAACCTAACCTAACCTAACATACCATGAACTAACGCAAAACGGTCTTAATGAAAACTGTGTGTTTTAAAGCAGTGGGATGACAAATTTTGTTTTATAACCTTTCTGCTTTCTTTTTCTTAGAAAAGCAACATCCCACTTGGAGAATAATGCGAATGTGAAATTGAAAAATTGAGATAATTGAAAATTTTTTTGGCTACGTTTTTATTTCTCTATAAAATCAAAAAATTCTATCTTTGGGATATTAATAAATAATACTGGGTTTTTATCATTTATAATTTACAATCAATGCAACAATAATCTCTAAAATAATCAAAAATTTCTCCGACGAACCTAAAATAAACATTTTGATTTTGAGTGCCACCTAGTATATTTTTATATATGGTTACGTTAGGTTTAGAAGTGTGCACGTGACACGAAAATGAGTGAGTGTGCGTGAGCGTGAGTAAAATATTACTCACGTGCACACCTCTAGTTAGGTTAGGTTATATTGACAGCCCGATTAAGTTTCAGGTTCACTTACAATATTCAGTCCATTGATATACCACATTAAGTTTTAACCGCTGAACCATCCCGATTATTTTCTTTTGTTGAACCAACCATTAGCAGACTGCTTAAGTTAACGTTTTCCAGGTCCGCCAGTAATCTAAAGCTATATGCCCCTCAAATTCGCTTATGCCTTCACACAAAACGCAGGACACTCACACAAGAGGTGTTTAATTGATTCCTTTTCCTTCGCGTCAATAGCATATCTATTGTGTGGTTTAGGTTTAAATGGGGCCAAATTTTCTTGGTATCGTTACAACCCTTGCAATTCTCCAATCGAACATATGCCATCATTACAGTCTTCTCACGCAGTAAGAGCTTACAGGTAGCCAGGGGCATACCAACAGATTCTAGTTCCCCTGGCTGCTCATGCGTATCCCATGTTAGGAGAATATTGTACTGCTCAGCCATCTAGAAGAGAGATTTGCGGCAGTCGATGGCCGTTTTCGAGTTAAGGAAACCAGAGTCCAAGGAGTTTATTGCAAGTTGACTGTCACAGTCTCACACAAGTTTACATACCCCTGAGTTTTTTACCTCTCAACTAAACCTGTTTCTTGTTGTTGTTTATAAACCACATCAAAAAAATCTTCTTGAAAATTAACAAATACTTTGTTTTTCCAATTAAATAATTTAATAAAACTAAAGGTAATATATGTATATTTTTTAAAATTTTATTATTTAAAGAAAATATAAATTTTTTTAACCTTATGTAAATTTGTTTGAGACTGTGTATATATCACAGCAAAAAAGCGTCGCCAAAAAAGTAATGAAAATGTTCTTTTTGGATCCGGAAGTGGTGCAAAATTGACGCAGAAGCGATGAATTTAACATGGGCTTGTCATAGGACGTAAGTCCTCCATTTCAACCGCCATTGGACTGAATCACTTCTCTAGGTGTGATTCGAATTCAATATTTTGGATGTAAATTAAAAAAAATTCTGTAATATTTTGTCAAATAAATAATTTGTATAATTTTATATAATTTTTAATGGATTCTAACGCTTCTCGGAAACGTTTCACTTCAAATATTTTCAAAAATTCACAATTTTTCAGATTGGATTTAGCATTTTTTTTTTTCGACAAAATTTAAATAATTTGTACCATTTTATGAATTCTTACATTGTTTTTAACCTATTTGAAACAAAAAAAAATAAAATTACCCATTAAAAGTATGAAAAAACCAAGTTATAAAAAATTGAATTAAAAGTACTTCCTGGGTAGTTAAAATAAAGAACATCATTGGGAGTTAATCTTCTGGAAGTGCTTTTAAAGTTGTGCCTTTGGAAGAACTTCCAAATTTTTTTGCTGGGTATATTAATGCCAACATTTGTTGGAACATTACTTCTCAGCCAATTCGCCACCTCTCTTATTGCTAATATTTCAGCCTGAAAAACACTATTCGAAGTTCCAGATCTTTAGAATATACTACGAAACCCACTTGTCCATCCAATTTGGAGCCATTAAAGTAGAAATCTATATATCGTTTATTTCCCGGGGTCTGTTGGGAATTAGAGTTTCAAACTTTTTGTCGAAGAGTTGTTTCGCCAGAGTGTAACCCACTACGTTAGGCACATTTGGCATTATTTTGAGGACCGAACTGTGACCGCACCACTAGACTACAACACCATATAGCATTAAAGGTCTAACCACTGCCGTGTATAGCTAATGCACAATTTTCGGTTTTAATCTCCACTTTTTTCCTATTGCCTTTTTGCACGAGTACAAAGTTATCGTGGCTTTTCTCGCCCTTTCTTCAATATTAAGCTTAAAGTTTAGCTTCCTGTCCAAAATAACGCCAAGGTATTTTGCACACTCACCAAAGGGAATTTCAATACCCTCTAAGGATATGGGATTAACCGTGGAAGTTTTGCGATCTTTGCTGTACATGACTAGTTCTGTGTTTGCAGGATTTACCCCAAGACCATTCTGTTAGAGCCACATCATCTGCGTATGCTACCACTTTTATCCTTTCTTTTTCTAGGGAAAACAGAAGGTTGTTTATAGCAAGATTCCAAAGAAGAAGAACTCCTCCTTGTGGAGTGCCTTTGTTCACATATCTTTGTATGTTTGCTTGTCCTAGTGTGGTTGAAATACGTCTCTTCGTTAGAAGTTCGTTCGATATTATGTTAAATGTACTGACAACTGTCTATGTTGATCCAGGTACACTTAGGATCAACATAGAGAGTTGTCAGTACATTTAACATAATATCGAGTTCGGATGGACGTTATTGAATGGCTCTTCGATGTATAGAAATGCCACGATTGTGTATTAATTGATAGATAGTGAGCTTTCAATAAAGCTGATTAGTTCATGTTATGCGGTCTCAGCAGACCTGCCCTTCGAGTATACATGCTGTCATTTCGAGAGCAAACTTGAATCGACGCTAGTTCTAAGATAAATATCTAACATCCTCTCCAGAGTCTTAAGTAGAAAAATCCTTATTAAACATTAATTCTTCAAATCAACTAAGATTTAATAGTAAGTCGTCACTAATCTGAGCCCCATTTATTAAGGGCTCATTTAAAATTACCTTCAAATGTAATTGAGCCAGATTATTGAGTCAAGTTTTAGTCATGCACTCAAGCCTTATCTCCATCCATAAAGTGTGACTATAAATTATAAACGGTTGCAGCGAACATTTCATCCAACACTTAATTCTAATATTCTGATGCATAATTAATAAACAACAGCTGGAAATCGAGAAGATCATTTGTTCGACTAACTACCCCTTGGTATAATTCATCCATAGAATAGAACAATGGGAGGTATTGTAATGGAATTAAAGGTCGTAGTTAATACTGCTAAGAGACAACAATGTAGCCATGTTGCAAAACAAAAACAAAATAAACGATAACTGGTCAAAACATAGTATGTTGTGATTAAAATTCAAGCACTTCAATATTAGCATATATCGGAGACAGTGGCTTTCTTAGTGATTAAACGGTGTAAAGGACAGCATTTAGTTGATAATCAGAACAATTAGGAAAAGATTAAAATGTTTGAATGTTACCAGGATACGGTACCTTGGACCAATACACGTACTACAATAGCTACTTATCCGCCTCGGAAAAGGTAACAGAGAAAGGAAATCACCGGAATGTCGACTTATTATACCCTCCATCATAGGATGGGGGTATATTAACTTTGTCATTCCGTTTGTAACACATCGAAATATTGCTCTAAGACCCCATAAAGTATATATATTCTGGGTCGTGGTGAAATTCTGAGTCGATCTAAGCACAAGTAGTTGTTATCGATGTAGGTCGGATGGTATTGAAAATGGGCCATATCGGTCCACTTTTACGTATAGCCTCCATATAAAGGGACCCTCAGATTTGGCTTGTGGAGCCTCTAACAGAAGCGTATTTCTTCCGATCCGGCTGAAATTTGGTATATGGTATTGGTATATGGTCTCTAACAACCATGCAAAAATTGGTCCACATCGGTCCATAATTATATATAGACCCCATATAAACCGATCTCCAGATTTGGCTTGCGAAGCCTCAAAGAGAAGCAAATTGCATCCGATCCGGCTGAAATTTGGTATATGGTATCTAACAACCGTGCAAAAATTGGTCCACATCGGTCCATAATTATATATAGCGCCCAAATAAACCGATCCCCAGATTTGGCTTGCGGAGCCTCAAAGAGAAGCAAATTTCATCCGATCCGCCTGAAATTTGGTACATGATATTGGTATATGGTCTCTAACAACCATGCAAAAATTGGTCCACATCGGTTCATAATTATATAGCCCCCATATAAACCGATCCCGAGATTTGGCTTGCGAAGTCTCCAAGAGAAGCAAAATTCATCCAATCCGGTTGTAATTTGGAACATGGTGTTAGTATATGATCTTTAACAACCGTGCCAGAATTGGTCCATATCGGTCCATAATTATATATAGCCCCCATATAAAACGTTCTCCAGATTTGACCTCCGGAGACTCTTGGAGGAGCAAAATTCATCCCATCAGGTTCAAATTAGGAATGTGATGTTAGTATATGGTCGCTAACAACCATACCAAAATTGGTCCAATCACACAAAAATTGGTCCATATCGGTTCATAATCATGGTTGCCACTAGAGCCAAAAATAATCTACCAAAATTTAATTTCTATAGAAAATTTTGTCAAAATTTTATTTCTAGAGAAAATTTTGCTAAAATTTTATTCGGTTCATAATAAAATTTTCATCATTGTCAAAATTTTCTTTCTATAGAAAATTTTGTCAAAATGTTTATTTCTATAGAAAATTTTGTCAAAATTGTTATTTCTATAGAAAATTTTGTGAAAATTTTGTTAAAATTTTATTTCTGTAGAAAATTTTGTCAAAATTTTATGTCTACTTTGTCAAACTGAATTATATACGTATTGGATCGATCTTTTTTGATTTAATATATACCACGTATGGACTTACATACAATGTAGAAGATGGTGTTAGGAGGTTTTAAGATACCTTGCCATCGGCAAGCGTTACCGCAACTTAAGTAATTCGATTGTGGATGGCAGTGTTTAGAAGAAGTTTCTACGCAATCCATGATGGAGGGTACATAAGCTTCGGCCTGGCCGAACTTACGGCCGTATATACTTGTTTTTTTTTTTTTAATTTTAGAGGAATTTTAAACTATTTCGTCCGAGCGTGGAATGAAATCATATGAAATAACACTTTTCATATGTTTTCAAATCTCATTTCTGCAGACTTTTACCCCCATTACTCGAATGAACATGAAAATCTGGAAATTTCACTTCCAATTTCTGGCAATCTGGACTTTGAATTTCAAATCAGATGATATATTTATTCCAGCAACAGTTAAGTTTATTTTTACATGCTTACGAAAGCATTTGGATCTATTGCATTCTCTGAAAGTTATTCGTAATGGAATTCAAGCATGATGATGTGATTTCTTTATATTTGGATGGAAACCACAATTGGCTATCGTGGAAGAGCCCTCCAGTATTTAAATATGAATAAATCTTTGGTTCCTCGTAACATTGCTAGTTACCGTGTAACCGGCAGTATTCCATAGCCTCCATAACGTGCACGAAAAAAAGTAATAACGATAGAAATGATCCAAAAAGTGAAGGCCATATTTGATCAAAATCTACGCAACAGTCGTAGAAACGTGCTCGTGAGCTGAATTTTCGTGAGAACGGATGCCAATAGAAAATCAGCTTGGATTGAAGCCATTGAAATTCCATAAAGCGAAAGAGTTCACCGGTTAGGTTAGGTGGCAGCCCGATGTATCAGGCTCACTTAGACTATTCAGTCCATTGTGATACCACATTCGCGAACTTCTCTCTTATCACTGAGTGCTGCCCGATTCCATGTTAAGCTCAATGACAATGGACCTCCTTTTTATAGCCGAGTCCGAACGGCGTTCCACATTGCTGTGAAACCACTTAGAGAAGCTTTGAAACCCTCAGAAATGTCACCAGCATTACTGAAGTGGGATAATCCACCGCTGAAAAACTTTTTGGTGTTCGGTCGAAGCAGGAATTGAGCCCACGACCTTGTGTATGCAAGGCGGGCATGCTAACCATTGCACCACGATGACTCGCCTTGGTCGATGGTTGCTTCCTGCACGTATTCATCAATCGTAGGCTCAAAATGATGAATGTTATCGCAAAAATTTGCTAAAGACAGAAGCTCTTGGCAAACACACATTTCAGACGCAGACCATGGACATCCCAAACCGACTCAACCAAGAATGGCTTATAGAAGATTCCTCGATTCATTTATACCTCACAATCTCCGGATCTGAACCACATTGGACTTTTGCGCCTGGCCGTTTTGTAGACTAAGATTCGCACTAAAACTGCCAAAGTGGCGATCATCTCATCTCCGGATCTCAATCTAATGCATTTTTGCGCCTGAATCATTTTTGGTTGGCACTAAACAATACCAATCATCTCGAGATAGTGCTTCGCAGAGTCACTTTCGTATATGGCGTGAAGCTTTGTAGGTCGTTTAAAAGCCATAGTTCGAACCAATTCGAAATGTAACCTGATTTCAAAATTCGATGTTATTTCCGACATTTTTTGCTTTTGAACTATAAAATTAAAAAAGGACAAGTATATACGGCTGTAAGTTCGGCCAGGCCGAATCTTTTGTACCCTCCACTATGGATTGCGTAGAAACTTCTACGAAAGACTGTCATCCACAATCGAATTAATTGGGTTGCGGTATCTTAAAACTTCTTAACATCGTTTTCTAAATTTTGAGTTAGTCCATACGTGGTATATATTAGACAAAAAAGGTATGTATAGGTAAGTCTACAAATAACTACGAATCGATATGGACTTTTGCACAGTACGTAGAGAGCCAGAATTGAAATATGGGGGTCGCTTATATGTGGGCTATATACAATTATGAACTTGATATGGACCAATTTTTGTGTGATTGGGGATCGATTTATCTGAGGGCTATAGACCGATATGGACCTCGTTAGGCATGGTTGTAAACGGCCATATACTAGCACAATGTATCAAATTTCACCTGACTCGTATGAAATTTGCTCCTCCAAGAGGTTCCAAAACTAAATCTCGGAATCGGTTTATATGGGGGCTATATATTATTATGGACTGATATGGACCACTTTTGGCATGATTGTTAAATATCATGTACTAACATCACGTACCAAATTTCAACCGAATCGGATGAATTTTGCTCTTCCAAGGGGCTCCGGAGATCAAATCTGTGGATGGGTTTATATGGGGGCTATATCTAATTATCGACCGATTTCGACCAATTTTGGCATGGGTGTTTGAGGCCATATATTAACACCACATACCAAATTTCAACCGAATCGGTTGAATTTTGCTCTTCTTTTTATATGGGGGCTATATATAATTACGAATTTTTGCATGGTTGTTAGAGACCATATACTAACACCATGTACCAAATTTCAGCCGGATCGGATGAAATTTGCTTCTCTTAGAGGCTCGGCAAGCCAAATCGGGGATTCGGTTTATATGGGGGCTATATATAATTATTGACCGATGTGGACCAATTTTTGCATGGTTGTTAGAGACCATATACCCACACCATGTACCAAATTTCAGCCGGATCGGATGAAATTTGCTTCCCTTAGAGGATCGGCAAACCAAATTTGGGGGTCCGTTTATATGGGGGCTATACGTAAAAGTGGACCGATATGGCCCATTTGCAATACCATCCGACCTACACCAATAACAACTACTTGTTCCATGTTTCAAGTCGATAGCTTGTTTCGTTCGGAAGTTAGCGTGATTTAAACAGACGGGCGGACGGACATGCTCAGATCGACTCAGAATTTCACCACGACCCAGAATATATATACTTTATGGGGTCTTAGAGCAATATTTCGATGTGTTACATCGAGGGTATAATAATATAGATATTTATTTAGCCATACCCAAAAAAATGAACCGAAACACACCATATTCGGTCCGATCTAACTACCTCTTGATGCCCAAGAATCCAAATCGAAAGATCAGTTTCTAGGGAGGCCATATCAAAACCTGGACCAATATAGCAAAAGGAATGACAAACTTATTATATATTATTATTATCACAATGGACTGAATAGTCTAAGTGAGCCTGATACATCAGGCTGCCACCTAACCTATTATACCCCCATCATGTATAAAAAATACTTTTGTGATTATTTAAAAGTCAATTTTCATCGAATTTTAGATTACTTGCAACCTTAAAAGATGTCGCCTTGTTTTCAATTCAAATACAATTTTTTAGTTTTATCTTCAAAAAATAATTAGATTAAGATGCGAATGCGAAATGCGATTTTTTAAGGTGGATTAGTATAAAAGCCTTTTTTTACTTTTGTATATCTACAGTGGCCCATAGCAGCCCGTAAGGTGCACACGCTAACCGTTATATCACAGTGATCAGTTTCGAACCACAGTGCAATGCACTTTCTATTGAAAAGTATACAACTTCCAATGTTATCATCCGATCTGATCACGTTCATGACTTTTCCACTTTAATTTATGAAGATCGTACCTTATTTTGCATAATTTGATTGCCATATCGAACCCATGTCTGTGTGTTTGTGTGTGTTTCTATAGCTCGTGGCAAAATTGATATACTTATGAAAGAGCTATCTCGATGTGAAACCTTAAATAACCCCTATTGCAGAGATGTCCAATTCAAATTTATTTGCCAAAGATCGACTGTGATTACTGCGAAAAGCAAATGATTTGGAACCATTGCGATGACGTTGACAACTCAGGTTTGGTATGGATAGATAGTCATTCACTTAATTGTCATTAATTTCAAAATTACAAGTTCCTGTCGCATCACTTCCATGTAAAATTTCCCCTCACTTACTCACCACTGTTCACTCAGAGCTTCGATATTATAGTGGGCGTTTGGCCACGGGCCTCAGTGAACCGGTGATCCACAGATGGAAAATGTAAACTGCGACTTTGTTAATTCGATTTAATTAAAATTAATTTAACACACAAACAATACCGACAGTTGTTGTTAGTGCTGACAAACCGCATCGACAATCAAATCTCTGACAAAATGTGCCGAATGTTTAATGCGATGTGGCTAACTATTCATAGAAAATCTGATGATGATTTTGTCTTATTCTATGAGATATTACTGTTAAATAGAAATGTACATAGTAGTTAAATAATTTTACTTTGTTTTTTTTTATGAATTTAAAATTAATGCCATTATTCATTATTTATGTAACTATAGTTGTAAATTTAATACATTACTGGTTGTAATAATTCCTCATCTGCGGGCAAATGAAATAGTGGATAAAAAAATAGCTTAACCATTTCAAATAAAAAGTCGTTAAAATTGTTTATGACCATAGGGAATATTGCGGTCATAGCTAATCTGTAACCCACATTAGATCTTTAAGCACTAAATAATATATCTGTCAAAATGTGGAATTAGTACCGTTTCTGTTTTCTAGGGGATTCATTATAGATTTGTATGAATAAGAAAAATGAAATCAAAAATCAGCTATTATTATTCAGAAATTAAACTTTAAACTACTTAAAATATAAATATATGTATATCAAGTAGTGCGAAATATTTATACCCTCATGAAGAGACCTTTTCAATGGATATATTTTATGTTAATAAAATTTAATTCCATTTAGCTTTACTTATTTTTCAACAATTTTTTTTTCATATTTTAAAAAAGTTTAATGAATACTTATTTTAATTTAATTAGGCTGTTTGGTTAAATTGTTTATCATTATGTTTCAATTTCATTTAATTAATATTATTTATAATTACAATTAAACCTCATAAAATTGCATTAAAATATTTATTTTATTCATTCAGTTTTTCAGTTTTTTTTTTCTTCATGTGTTATTAAAGTCTTTAAAAACGTGTAAACAAAAACTTAAATTTTCAAATTCAGACTCGACTTCAAGTAGAAGTTTTGCTATGTTTCAAGTGAAAAATCCTTAAAAAAAAAAACAAGTATATACGGCCGTAAGTTCGGCCAGGCCGAATCTTATGTACCCTCCACCATGGATTGCGTAGAAACTTCTGCGAATGACTGTCATCCACAATCGAATTACTTGGGTTGTGGTATCTAAAAACTTCTTAACATCGTTTTCTAAATTATGAGTTAGTCCATATGATTATGGACTGGTATGGACCACTTTTGGCATGGTTCTTGTGGTAATACTTACCGATGGCAAGGTATATTAACACTTCTTAACACCGATTTCTAAATTGTGAGTTAGTCCATACGTGGTATTACATATATTAGACAAAAAAGTTATGTAAAGGTAAGCCTAAAAATAATTACGAATCGATATGGACTTTTGCGCGGTACGTGGAGAGCCAGAATTGAAATATGGGGGTCGCTTATATGGGGGCTACAATTACGAACTTGATATGGACCAAATTTTGTGTGATTGGGATCGATTTATCTGTGGGATATATATAACTATAGACCGATATGGACCTCGTTAGGCAAGGTTGTTAACGGCCATATACTAGCACAATGTACCAAATTTCAACTGACTCGAATCAAATTTGCTCCTCCAAGAGGATCCAAAACCAAATCTCGGAATCGGTTTATATGAGGCTATATATACCTGCACCAATACCTGCATGGTTATTAGAGACCATATACTAACACCACGTACTAAATTTCACTCAGATCGGATGAATTTTGCTTGTCCACCGGAGGTCAAATCTGGGGATGGGTTTATATTGGGGCTATATATAATTATGGACTGATATGAACCAATTCCTGCATGGTTGTTGGATACCATATACTAACATCACGTACCAAATTTCAACCGAATCGGATGAAGTTTGCTCTTCCAACGGGCTCCGGAGGTCAAATCTAGGGATGGGTTTAAATGGGGGCTATATATAATTATGGACCGATTTCGACCAATTTTTGCATGGGTGTTTGAGGCCATATATTAATACCACGTACTAAATTTCAACTGAATCAGATGAATTTTGGTTTTCCAAGAGGCTCCGGAGGTCAAATCTGGGGATCGGTTTATATGGGAGCTATATATAATTATGGACCGATGTGGCAATTTTTGCATAGTTATTAGAGACCATACACCATATACCAAATTTCAGGCTGATCGGATGACATATGCTTCTCTTAGAGGGTAAGAAAGCCAAATCGGGGGATCGGTTTATATGGGGGCTATATATAATTATGGACCGATGTGGGCCAATTTTTGCATGGTTGTTAGAGACTATATACAAGCACCATGTACCAAACTTCAACCGAATCGGATAAAATTTGCTTCTCTTAGAGGGTCTGCAAACCAAATTAGGGGGTCCGTTTATATGGGGGCTATACGTAAAAGTAGACCGATATAGCCCATTTGCAATACCATTCGACCTACATCAATAACAACTACTTGTGCCATGTTTCAAGTCGATAGCTTGTTTCGTTCGGATGCTAGCGTGAGTGCAACAGACGGACGGACGGACATGCTCAGATCGACTCAGAATTTCACCACGACCCAGAATATATACTTTATGGGGTCTTAGAGCAATATTTCGATGTGTTACAAACGGAATGACAAAGTTAATATACCCCCATCCTATGGTGGAGGGTATAAAAATAGACAGTACAATTGATCAATTAAGCCCATATTCTAGCAAAAACCTACATTTTATATCACCGTGAAATTTCACCCATATAAATACACTTTGAATGGCCTGAAATCCAGTACTTAGTTTTTCGTTGTTCGATTAAAAACCCTATTGGAATCTAATTTGTCGAAATAAGTCTTTAGTTACAAAGATATGAAGTGTTTTTCAAATTTTGTTTCGCAGGAGTCGGAGTCGAGCAAAATTTCTACGACTCCGACTCGACTCCACAGCCCTGATTACAATTAAACTTAATAAAATTGCATTAAAATATTTATTTTATTCATTCAGTTTATCTGTTTTTTCATGTGTTATTAAAGTCTTTAAAAAACGTGTTAACAAAAATTTAAATTTTCAAATTCAGACTCGACTTCAAGTAGAAATTTTGATATGTTTCAAGTGAAAATCCTTTTTAAAAAAAGTGTTGAAAAATATGTCCTATTTTTAAATGCTTTTTTGGTTTGTTTTCAAGATGGCAAAAGACAACAAATTTAAAGACAAATTCATTCATTTTGAAGAATTTTTTACAATTATTAAGTTGACATTAATCAAACAAAATTTTCTTTCATTTTAAGATACCCCAATCACTTAATTATAAAGACAAAACGGCTTTATGGAAATGTTTATCGTCTCTTGAACAAGGAAAAAACTATATATCAGAATTGCGTCTTCTGTGCTAAACACAACAAACGCATTCGTGTTTTAAGACATGAAATCATTGGTCTCACGACAATATGTTTTTCAGTGCACAACCCAAGTAATTTGATTGTGGATGACAGCCTTTAGTAGAACTTTCTACGCAATCCATTATGGAGGGTACATAGGATTCGGCCTGATCGAACTTACAGCCATCAACCTTTCTCTAAAATGCCCCAGGCGCAAACGTCCAACGTATTGAAATCCGGATATTTTGTCGGGCAGTAGAAATGAACCTCTTTTTTATGCCATTATTCGTTGACTCGTGCTGAGTGCGATCGTATTGAGTTCTGTTGAGTTTCTGTTCCGGATTTCAAATCGATCAAATCTGGTCTTCGCTTTTCAGATAATTTCTTGTATTGTTACCTCTTTTCGTTCCATTTTATCACGGTAACGAGCAATGGTACGAGAAATAAAAAAATATTCACATTTAAATGATGGAGGGCTCTAACGACAGACACCAGCCAAATAAAACGCAATCACAAATTAACAAATAACTTTACTCCTGAATGCAATTGATCAAAATGAATAAATCGGTCATCTGTCAGATGAGCGGTTTAGAAATGATGTCATTTAAGCCACCCTGTGGATATAACTTTCTTAGTATCTCCGAACCTTCACAAATATTTATTTATTTATTCAGCTATGGTAAGCCAGTTCGAGAGTAAATTTATGAATACAATAAGTTTATATAGTTACGTTAGAGTTAAAATAATTACGGACCAGATAAATAATAGAAAAAAATATTTAAGGTTATAAAAAAAACTGGTCAAAATAAATTCAACTTTTTTTAGAGTATCAAAATTGACTATTACAACGATAAAAAAGAAGTTGAGAAGGAAAAAAACTGGTTTACGTTGGCATAATAAAGGGATAGTCACAAACAGGAAAATAAAATGTAAGCCGGTGACAGGAACAATTGAAGCGATCGGATTACAGAAATCGGTGAGACGACAATCAGTAAATAGAAGAAAATAATAGAACGGTAGTGGTAGGAACAATTGGCTGACAGACGAAATAGGCTAACAGGAACAACTTGGAAGGCTGGAAAAGTGATACGTTCAGAGCAGGAGAGAAGTAAACTGGAACAATCCTCGAGACAGCCAATTTTACCAAGGTACTAGGAAAAAAGACTTAGGTAGAATTATAGCGAAGTTTCATGGCGAAGTTTCAATCACAAAAATTAAAAGTATCAACTAACTTTTTAATTGGCTGTCAATTAATTTTTTAATTGATACTATCATTTCTGTGATTGATGACATTTCAATTAAAAAATTAATTTGTTCAATTAATTTCGTGATTAAATCAGAATTTTTTTGTTTTGTGTGTAGACAATTCTTCCCTGTATCTTATGTTATCTCCATGTTCCTTCTAACCACACCTAGATCATAGGCATTTCCACAATAAGATGTCTTTCGACTTATTCTAAAGTGATTTACTACCCAGCAAAACATTTGGAAGTACTTCTAAAGGCCCAACTTTAGAAGCACTTCCAAAAATGTTCTCCCAAAGATGTTCTTTATTTTAACTACACAGGAAGTTCATTTGAGTCAATTTTTTATAACTCGCTTTTTTCATATTTCTAATGGGAAATTTATTTTTTTTTTCAATCTGGTTAAAAACAGATTAAGAATTAATAAAATGGTACAAATTATTTAAATTTTGCCGAAAAAATGCTAAATCCGTTCTAGAAAACTTGCGAGTTTTTGATAATATTTAATGTCAAACGTTCCAGACAAGGTTAGGTTAGGTTAAAGTGGCAGCCCGATTAATTAATTGATTCCTTTTCCTTAGCAATTATACATGCTCGATTTTTATCTTTACTGGTATTATGCAAAAGTTTGAAACCCGGAGTGCTTAATTCACAGATCTTATTCTTATATCTGTATAGTTCTTGAATAAGAACTATATCTATGTCTCCTTTCATCGGGAGAACTTTTAAGGCAGCACAAGCGGCCTTACAATGGTGAAGATTTATCTGGAGGAACCGTAGAACCATCCAAATTTTCACAACAACAGACAAGCGATAAAATCCATTAAAAATCATAAAAAATTTTAAAATTATTTATTTGCTAAAATATCACAAAATTTCTTAATTCACATCCAAAACGCTGAATTCGAATCACACCTTAATAAGTGATGCAAAGTCAATGCAATGACAGCTGAAATGGTTGACATCCGTCCTATAACAAGCCCATGTTAAATTTATCGCCTCTGCGCCAATTTTGCACCACTTCCGGATCCAAAAAGAAAATTTTCACTACTTTTATGGCGACGCTTTTTTTGCTGGGTAGTGATATTTATTTGTCTATGTGTCAGAACATTAAAAATATATAAAATATTTGTAAAACTATAAAAGCTATGGAAGTATCATAACATATTTTTTTATACCATAATCTTCATTTAATTGTAACGCGAATAAAATATCACAACAAATCGTTAATCAACCCCTACACAACTCATGATAAAAAGTACCGCACATATCATTACGTCTAGGACGGAAATATTAATTACTTCTTAATCATGTGGCTTAATAGCCAATGAAGGGAGTGGTTGTGCATCCAGTCTAACCTGTGACAACATCAATTGTCCACTGTAATGGTAATGGTTATGACAAACCAATTGAAGCATCATTGCCAATGTCGGCTATATTAGATAATCGTTCCGATTTTAGTTGTACGGGTATGATTCAATAAGTACTTAGCCTACAAAAAGATCACAAAGATTTCGGAAAGCTTGAAATGTGTGTTTTCAACACAGTTTCCGATACACTTGGCCGGAAACACTGCACCATTATTAGCAACAACAAATTAGTGGCGATGACATCCTCATTCGACAGACAGATGTGCCCAACGTGTGGATCGGACTGTGGCAATTTTCGCGAATTGTGGAAAATTTTTTTGCGATCATTTTAATATTCTCCAAGTAGTCTATGTGGATCAGCGTTGCCAGAATTGTTTCACCAAAAACCGCTAGATTTGCCCAAAAAAATAACTAAAAAAAGCTAAAAAATGCTAAAAAATAGCTAGAAAAAAGCTAAATTTTTTTGTATCAAAACTCAAATTTTTGATTGAAATTTAACAAACTTAAAGGCTTTATTTCACTTACAATGCATATTATTTTCATTTTAATTCCACTTCTGTGAGACTGTAACAATATCTAAGGCATATTAGCTCTGTTTGCGTATTCGATACATTTTGATTACTATCACAAATTTTTTACTGGAAGTCCTTCGTTTTGTGGGAGCTACCTTCCCAACACCTCTATTTTATTTACTTGTTATTTTAAAATATTAAATGATCTAAGCATGCTTTGGATTTGGTAAAAAAATGATTTGTCATTTTTTTAAATAAAATTTTAGTTTGGTTTTGAAATTGTGAAAAATTGTTGAAAATACCTATAGTTTACATTTCCCAGTAAAAACATTTTCCTTTTCTTCATGAGCTATTAAAGTGCTTTAAAAACGTGCTAACGCCAAAACTCTGCCTTCCAAATTCAGACTCGACTTCAAGTAGAAATTATTGTATATATACGTTTTTAAAATAAAGTGTTGAAAAACATCTTCTATTTTTGAACGCTATTTTGGTTTGTGGTTAAGATGCAAAAACTCCTCACATTTAAAGACTATTTCATTAATTCTTCCTCCTTTCATGAAAACATACCCATTTTTAAGTTGAATCACTTAATTATAAGGACAAAACGACTTTATCGTCTTTTGGACAAGGAAAACAGTTTATATAAAAGAAGTTCACAAATGCTATTATAACCAAAATTCGCGTTCGTATTTTAAGGAGATGAAATCTTTGGCCTCACGACAATATTTTTTCAGTGCACAAGCTATTCACATCTACTATTTTAATTTAGTAATATCGTAATAACTTTAGAATATTATAATAACATAAAAAGGATAAACGAGTCAAATGATAATATTCCCAATAATTTACTGACAGTTTATCTAACAAATTTGTATGGTAATAGTAGATTTAAAGTTTACGATAACTTTTATGCATATAATGAAAAAACTTTACAACAAGGTGTATTTGCTACAAAAATGCCCGCATAATGGCTGGAATCATTATTAATGTTTCAACTGAGCTTTGAAATATGTGGAAACCCTTATTCTTGCAGCAAGGCTTAGATAAAAACACCGATTTATCCATATTTCAATAGAAACATGTCGAAAATAAAAAAGCCAAAAATAGCTAAAAGGGCCATGAGAAAAAGCCAGAAAAAAAGCTAAAAGCTAAATGCATTTTTTCCCCGCTAAACGTCTTCAAAAAAAGCCAAATCTAGCGGGAAAAAAGCTAAATTGGCAACGCTGATGTGGATACTAAATATTTTGTGAATCCCCAAAAAATTGTAGTCATCACAATTCCGGTCGATGGGACAGACAGTCTTCCTTCCATTTAAAACTCGTTCACCTGGTACAGTTCACTGTTGTGCGTTTTTTAAAACTTCGATCAATCTAAAAGTCGACATCGACGTATTTTGACAAGAACGGGGGTTGCCACACGCACTCAAATACGAGATTTCTTCAATAGGAGGATGTACTACCAGTTGAAAGCTCGTCGTATACGAAAAAACAATTAAAATTTTAACACATTTTCTATTCAACCCAATGCATTTATTTGTTATGGCTTTGTGGTCCACCTTAATATAAATAAGCATACCACACTCTCTCACTGTCCACAAACTTGACATTGTTTGTGTTACCATTTACTACAAAACTCAATGTCAATGCCGTGCATCGCACACTGGCAGCAGCAACAGTTTGTCCAATACCCAAGTTTCTTTGGGTATGACAAAGAGAGCAAATTGTATGGAAATTTAAATGTACATTTTTCCAATAAAATGAGTGGAAATAAAATGCAACACGCTTAAGACATTCTCGACACCTCTTTTGTATGAAATGTCAAAATAAAACCACTGCACAGAAAAGCTGACACGAATTTCATGTACTGAGTAATATATGATGCAATGGGGAATGCGATTCTTATAGAGTGACGACATTTATCTAGGCAGAGAGTAATTGTTAAAAATTACATGTGGAGAGGGGAGCCATTGTTTGTATGAGACCTCACTAAAGGCAGAGTTTGTACACGCTACAATAGTAATTAATTCCTTCCAAAACAAATTTTAGACAAACGAACATCGTTTGTCACATGTTTTTCTGTGTAAAAAAAGTTTGTTTGAAAGAAATGTATAGAATGTTTATCATAAACATTGACGTTGTGATCATATCGGAAAAATTGTTGCATCTAAATTAGCATTAAAATAATGCTAAACAAGTGGGGTATCAAATTAACTAGTTTTTAACCTACCACCATAGAATGGTGATGGTAAGTTTGTCATTCCGTTTGTAACACATCGAAATATCGATTTCCGACTACATACAGTACATATTTTCTACATCAGGGAGAAATTCTAAGACGATATAACCATGTCCGTCTGTCTGTCTGTTGTAATCACGCTACACTCTTCAATAATGAGGCAATCGTGCTGAAATTTTGCACAAACTCGTCTGCCTGCAGATCAAGTTCGAAGATTGACTATATCGGTCCATGTTTTGGTATAGACCTCATATAGACCGATCTCCCGAATCAGAATCAGTAGGTTTTATCTAATTGGTTTGAAATTGGAAATATAGAGGTATTTTAGAACCATAAAGAGGTATGTCAAAAATGGTGAGTATCGGTCCATGTTTTGGTATAGCCCCCATATAGACCGATCTCCTGATTTTACTTCTTGGGCTTATAGCAACAATAGTCTTTATCCTTTATCCTATTGTAGGACCACAAATACTTGTACCAGAAATCGCGTGTATTGGTCCATGTTTTGGTATATCCCTCATATAGACCTATCTTCCGAGTTTACTTCCTTGGATTAAAGAAACCGTACTTTTTATCCAATTTACATGCTCTACTATATTCAGATGCTTCTCTCAATGGAAGGATTTACAACAAAACGAAATTTCCTTTGATTAAATTTCCGCCTGGAGAAAAAAAATTTGTTAATATTTATAAACCATATTCAGTTTTATCGAAGAATACGAAATCGTACTTAGTCGAATTGTGTTGTAAGTAGTCAGTTGTTTCTTTCGGAGGAAAAATATGACAAAGTAGATAGAAATGTCATTGAAGTACAGAAAACCAGTTCACAGAAAAAATATCACCAAAATATTCCCGATTAAAAATTTGATTGATGTTGAAAACGTTTTCAATTAAAAAATTAATTGATACTATTAAACTTTTAATCAAACTAGACACTTCAAGTCAATTAAGTCAATGATTGAAATGTATTAAAATTTTCACTTAAATTTTCACTTAAATTAAATTAATTGATAGAATTAACTTTTTAATCAAACTCGGAAGAGTAAGACAGTTAAGTTAAAACATTATGGATATATATTTGTTATACCCTCCATCATACGATGGGGGTATATTAACTTTGTCATTCCGTTTGTAACACATCGAAATATTGCTCTAAGACCCCATAAAGTATATATATATATATATATATATATATATATATATATATATATATATATATATATATATATATATATATATATATATATATATATATATATATATATATATATATATATATATATATATATATATATATATATATATATATATATATATATATATATATATATATATATATATATATATATATATATATATATATATATATATATATATATATATATATATATATATATATATATATATATATATATATATATATATATATATATATATATATATATATATATATATATATATATATATATATATATATATATATATATATATATATATATATATATATATATATATATATATATATATATATATATATATATATATATATATATATATATATATATATATATACTTTATGGGGTCTTAGAGCAATATTTCGATGTGTTACAAACGGAATGACAAAGTTAATATACCCCCATCGTATGATGGAGGGTATAACAAATATATATCCATAATGTTTTAACTTAACTGTCTTACTCTTCCGAGTTTGATTAAAAAGTTAATTGTATCAATTAATTTAATTTAAGTGAAAATTTAAGTGAAAATTTTAATACATTTCAATCATTGACTTAATTGACTTGAAGTGTCTAGTTTGATTAAAAGTTTAATAGTATCAATTAATTTTTTAATTGAAAACGTTTTCAACATCAATCAAATTTTTAATCGGGAATATTTTGGTGATATTTTTTCCGTGAACTGGTTTTCTGTACTTCAATGACATTTCTATCTACTTTGTCATATTTTTCCTCCGAAAGAAACAACTGACTACTTACAACACAATTCGACTAAGTACGATTTCGTATTCTTCGATAAAACTGAATATGGTTTATAAATATTAACAAATTTTTTTTCTCCAGGCGGAAATTTAATCAAAGGAAATTTCGTTTTGTTGTAAATCCTTCCATTGAGAGAAGCATCTGAATATAGTAGAGCATGTAAATTGGATAAAAAGTACGGTTTCTTTAATCCAAGGAAGTAAACTCGGAAGATAGGTCTATATGAGGGATATACCAAAACATGGACCAATACACGCGATTTCTGGTACAAGTATTTGTGGTCCTACAATAGGATAAAGGATAAAGACTATTGTTGCTATAAGCCCAAGAAGTAAAATCAGGAGATCGGTCTATATGGGGGCTATACCAAAACATGGACCGATACTCACCATTTTTGACATACCTCTTTATGGTTCTAAAATACCTCTATATTTCCAATTTCAAACCAATTAGATAAAACCTACTGATTCTGATTCGGGAGATCGGTCTATATGAGGTCTATACCAAAACATGGACCGATATAGTCAATCTTCGAACTTGATCTGCAGGCAGACGAGTTTGTGCAAAATTTCAGCACGATTGCCTCATTATTGAAGAGTGTAGCGTGATTACAACAGACAGACAGACGGACATGGTTATATCGTCTTAGAATTTCTCCCTGATGTAGAAAATATGTACTGTATGTAGTCGGAAATCGATATTTCGATGTGTTACAAACGGAATGACAAACTTACCATCACCATTCTATGGTGGTAGGTTAAAAACTAGTTAATTTGATACCCCACTTGTTTAGCATTATTTTAATGCTAATTTAGATGCAACAATTTTTCCGATATGATCACAACGTCAATGTTTATGATAAACATTCTATACATTTCTTTCAAACAAACTTTTTTTACACAGAAAAACATGTGACAAACGATGTTCGTTTGTCTAAAATTTGTTTTGGAAGGAATTAATTACTATTGTAGCGTGTACAAACTCTGCCTTTAGTGAGGTCTCATACAAACAATGGCTCCCCTCTCCACATGTAATTTTTAACAATTACTCTCTGCCTAGATAAATGTCGTCACTCTATAAGAATCGCATTCCCCATTGCATCATATATTACTCAGTACATGAAATTCGTGTCAGCTTTTCTGTGCAGTGGTTTTATTTTGACATTTCATACAAAAGAGGTGTCGAGAATGTCTTAAGCGTGTTGCATTTTATTTCCACTCATTTTATTGGAAAAATGTACATTTAAATTTCCATACAATTTGCTCTCTTTACAATTTGCTCTCTTTGTCATACCCAAAGAAACTTGGGTATTGGACAAACTGTTGCTGCTGCCAGTGTGCGATGCACGGCATTGACATTGAGTTTTGTAGTAAATGGTAACACAAACAATGTCAAGTTTGTGGACAGTGAGAGAGTGTGGTATGCTTATTTATATTAAGGTGGACCACAAAGCCATAACAAATAAATGCATTGGGTTGAATAGAAAATGTGTTAAAATTTTAATTGTTTTTTCGTATACGACGAGCTTTCAACTGGTAGTACATCCTCCTATTGAAGAAATCTCGTATTTGAGTGCGTGTGGCAACCCCCGTTCTTGTCAAAATACGTCGATGTCGACTTTTAGATTGATCGAAGTTTTAAAAAACGCACAACAGTGAACTGTACCAGGTGAACGAGTTTTAAATGGAAGGAAGACTGTCTGTCCCATCGACCGGAATTGTGATGACTACAATTTTTTGGGGATTCACAAAATATTTAGTATCCACATCAGCGTTGCCAATTTAGCTTTTTTCCCGCTAGATTTGGCTTTTTTTGAAGACGTTTAGCGGGGAAAAAATGCATTTAGCTTTTAGCTTTTTTTCTGGCTTTTTCTCATGGCCCTTTTAGCTATTTTTGGCTTTTTTATTTTCGACATGTTTCTATTGAAATATGGATAAATCGGTGTTTTTATCTAAGCCTTGCTGCAAGAATAAGGGTTTCCACATATTTCAAAGCTCAGTTGAAACATTAATAATGATTCCAGCCATTATGCGGGCATTTTTGTAGCAAATACACCTTGTTGTAAAGTTTTTTCATTATATGCATAAAAGTTATCGTAAACTTTAAATCTACTATTACCATACAAATTTGTTAGATAAACTGTCAGTAAATTATTGGGAATATTATCATTTGACTCGTTTATCCTTTTTATGTTATTATAATATTCTAAAGTTATTACGATATTACTAAATTAAAATAGTAGATGTGAATAGCTTGTGCACTGAAAAAATATTGTCGTGAGGCCAAAGATTTCATCTCCTTAAAATACGAACGCGAATTTTGGTTATAATAGCATTTGTGAACTTCTTTTATATAAACTGTTTTCCTTGTCCAAAAGACGATAAAGTCGTTTTGTCCTTATAATTAAGTGATTCAACTTAAAAATGGGTATGTTTTCATGAAAGGAGGAAGAATTAATGAAATAGTCTTTAAATGTGAGGAGTTTTTGCATCTTAACCACAAACCAAAATAGCGTTCAAAAATAGAAGATGTTTTTCAACACTTTATTTTAAAAACGTATATATACAATAATTTCTACTTGAAGTCGAGTCTGAATTTGGAAGGCAGAGTTTTGGCGTTAGCACGTTTTTAAAGCACTTTAATAGCTCATGAAGAAAAGGAAAATGTTTTTACTGGGAAATGTAAACTATAGGTATTTTCAACAATTTTTCACAATTTCAAAACCAAACTAAAATTTTATTTAAAAAAATGACAAATCATTTTTTTACCAAATCCAAAGCATGCTTAGATCATTTAATATTTTAAAATAACAAGTAAATAAAATAGAGGTGTTGGGAAGGTAGCTCCCACAAAACGAAGGACTTCCAGTAAAAAATTTGTGATAGTAATCAAAATGTATCGAATACGCAAACAGAGCTAATATGCCTTAGATATTGTTACAGTCTCACAGAAGTGGAATTAAAATGAAAATAATATGCATTGTAAGTGAAATAAAGCCTTTAAGTTTGTTAAATTTCAATCAAAAATTTGAGTTTTGATACAAAAAAATTTAGCTTTTTTCTAGCTATTTTTTAGCATTTTTTAGCTTTTTTTAGTTATTTTTTTGGGCAAATCTAGCGGTTTTTGGTGAAACAATTCTGGCAACGCTGATCCACATAGACTACTTGGAGAATATTAAAATGATCGCAAAAAAATTTTCCACAATTCGCGAAAATTGCCACAGTCCGATCCACACGTTGGGCACATCTGTCTGTCGAATGAGGATGTCATCGCCACTAATTTGTTGTTGCTAATAATGGTGCAGTGTTTCCGGCCAAGTGTATCGGAAACTGTGTTGAAAACACACATTTCAAGCTTTCCGAAATCTTTGTGATCTTTTTGTAGGCTAAGTACTTATTGAATCATACCCGTACAACTAAAATCGGAACGATTATCTAATATAGCCGACATTGGCAATGATGCTTCAATTGGTTTGTCATAACCATTACCATTACAGTGGACAATTGATGTTGTCACAGGTTAGACTGGATGCACAACCACTCCCTTCATTGGCTATTAAGCCACATGATTAAGAAGTAATTAATATTTCCGTCCTAGACGTAATGATATGTGCGGTACCATCATACGATGGGGGTATATTAACTTTGTCATTCCGTTTGTAACACATCGAAATATTGCTCTAAGACCCCATAAAGTATATATATATATATATATATATATATATATATATATATATATATATATATATGCGTACCATATATTTTGGGGACTTTTTTCCAATATATTGTATATTTCGGGGACATTTGCATACTTTGGGGACGGTCCTCAAAAAAATCGTATATAAACCGCATACTTTGCGGACTTCAGTCTATCGTATAGTTCAGGGACTGTTTTTGAAAATTTTGAGATTGCATTTTTGATTTATTGCTCTGTTACATTTATACTTATTTACTTACTGTTTAACAATTTATAACCCTGTTTTATAATATTTATAACAACTTTCATATTTCAATTTTTTTGGTATTGTTGCCACCTCTCCTGTATTAAAAATAAACTTGTAAGATGTGAGGCGACATCTATGAGTAGGCATAAAATATTACTACTGGTTCCAAGCTTTACTAAGTTAAACAAGCCATCTACAGTCTGATTCATACAATGATCATTTCAATTGCTTCTTTAAAAGATTGGCCTTATTACAATTCATTCATTCACTATTATTACAATTCATTCAAAAGGATATTTTATTTGTCATTCGCACATTTATATTTTTGAAACGAATTAATAAAATTATTTTTCGGAAAATTAAATAAAAACTATAAATATGTAGTTTCAGGGTGCAATAGAATTTGAACCCGGACTTCAGGGCTTTCATTCTAATGCGCTACATACTGAGCTATAGACGCTCTTTTTGATGGATGACATTAATACGTATTGCACGTGTGCTGTATTTGCACCAGTTAACGTAAGCAACAGAACAACAAATAAATAAAAGTAACATAATAAATTGCAAATCTAGAGTCACCTTCCAGTGTTACCAAATGAAAATACATATAAAACTAAGTTACCTTTTCGCTATAGGTTTTTTAACGTTTTTCAAAATATGATGTAAGATGTTAACATACTGCATTATAAACTGATCTAACAAGAGTGTCTAGCGATAGCGTAACGGACACTTTATAAACTCTTTCCTATCCATGTGTGTCAAAATTAATTTTTGTAGAAATACTTTTTAAAACATTTTGTTAATTTAAAACATTTTTGTTGGAGAAATTTTTGTATAAAAAATTTGGTTTTATATAAAATTTTGATTGTATTAAAATTTTGTTTCTATGTAATGATTTATCATTTTTTTTTCTATACAAAAATTGTAATACACAAATAGTTGACAAGATTTCCTACAGCAACAAAATTTTCTACAGAAAAAAAAATTATTTATAAAAACATAACTTTTCCACAAATTTAAAAGGTATTTCTATAAAAAATCAGTTTAGACATACTATCATGTTGTCGCTAGACATTCTCTTATTGTTTTTAGATCTTTTTATAACGCAGTGTGTTTACAGCTATTTATCGATGTATTTTGAAAAAATGTCTTCAAAAAGTCATTTTGTCTACAGCGATAAAGTAACTAAATTGTATGTGTACTTTCACTTGACAACACTAGAATGAGATGCTAGTTTTGCGATATTCCCGCTAGTTTTCTATGATTTGTTTTTCTAGTTGTTAAGTTAAATGGTGCAAATATATCATATGTATTGTACGTGTTAACAGCAATTAGGCATCAGCGCTTATGTAGCTCAGTATGTAGCGCAGTGGAGTGGGAGTCCTGAAGTCCAGGTTCAAATCCTGTTGCACCTAGAGATTATATGCTTTTAGATTTTATTTAATTGATTATATCTATAATAGTTAAATTTAATCTATGTGTCGATTCCTTATTAGCCTTTGATTTTTAAAATCATGCTATGTTTTTTGAAAATAATAAAATGATTTTATAAATTCACAACATTTTCGAATGAAATAAAGAACGTGACAAAATTTTCAATATTACACTGAAAAAATATTGTCGTAAACAAAACAAAAATGTTTTTCAAACGAGTATTTTGTGGCAAACAATGATATAAGTTGTTGTCTTGTGCCAATGACGATAAACTTAACTATGGAATTTTATACCGTTGAATCAATGTCAACTTGTCCTTAAAAATGTGAAACCTTCTGTTTTAACATTTTTGACAAAATATTCTATAGAACAAAATATTTTATAGAAACAAAATTTTGAAAAAAAAATCTATTGAAAAGGAACTTTGACAAATTTTTTTTTCTTTTTCTTTTTCTTAAAAAACAAAGCTTTTTATAAAATAACAATTTTCTATAAGAACAAAATTTTGACAAAATGTTAGATTGGAGAAAATTTTATATATTTTTAATTCCATGAAAAAGTTTATGGAAAAGTATTTTCACAAACTTTTGTGTAGAAACAAAGTTTTTTAAAATGTTAGTTTTATAAATTTCATAAAAAATGTTTTTTCAATCCAAAGGTTGACAAATTTCTTTCTAGAAACTTTTTATCAAAGTCTTCCTTTTATAGAAACTGTTGTAAAATTTTTGGGTTTACAGAAAATTTTGTCAACATTTTTTTTTGTAGAAAATGTTGTCAATTTTTTTATAGAAGATTATGTCAAAATCTTATTGCTGTAGAAAATTTTGTTAAAATTTAATTTCCATAAATTATTTAGTCAAAATATTATATCTATTAAAAATTTTGTTTTTATAGAAAGTTTTGTCACAAGGATGCTTGTGTAGACTCTTTTTATTTTTTCGTCCTTAAAACACTTTTTTCTTGTTAAACATTTAAAAAAGTAAAAATTGTATTCTTATGTCAACAATTTGTTTTTTTCCAATAGAAAAATTTCTAATAGATTTTTTCTGTAGAACTTGTTTCAATATTTAATTTCATTAAAAACTTGCTAAATGAATAATATTTTGGCGAAGTTTTCTAAGAAAAGAAAAAAACTGTGACATAATTTTCTAAAGAAACAAATTTTGTTGTTGTTTTTTTTTTTTTTTTATTTCAGCTTAAAACCATGCATTGACTAAACTACAAGTGTAGCTTAACCAGTAGAGGAAAAGAATGTTTGTCAAATTTATTTGGGCAAAGCCCTATAGACTGCAAGATGGTTGGATAGACGCACGCAGAAATAAATTTTTACAAAATTTTCTAAAGAAATACAATTTGCCAAACTATTCTTAGAAACAAAATTTTAACATCATTTTCTAAGAAATCAATGTACGTTAGTTAAATTAACTAACACCAAGGAAAAAAATATACATAAATGAAGCATTACGATTAACTAAATTCGTGTTTTCCACCAAATAGTTCAAAATTTCTTTAAATTAGTAAATTTTACCAAAAAATGCATCCACCTTGAACTTCGTTGTCACTAAAGACATTCTTGCAATTTTGAACTCTATGTTTTTCCTTCAAACTACAAAATTTTCTTTAACAAGTGAAAAATATTTACCTATTTTTATGCCATCGGCGTGATTCAAACGTTTGTAATACTTTTTAGTTAAAAATTTCAACAAATATTCAAAATTTACTAAAATTAACCCAAAGTTTTCTTCCTGGTGAGCTCACAGTTTTTGCAATGCATGTTTTCTTAGAAATAAACGTTCGATATAATTTTCTAAAGAAATAAAATTTTAACAAAACAACTGTAGAAACAACATTTTAGTTATTTTCTATATAAATAAAAGTTTCGCAAAATTTCTACGGAAATAAAATTTTGAAATTTTCTAAAAGAATAAAGTTTTTCAACATGTTCTGAGGAAATAAAATTTTGACAATATATTGGAAAGAAAAAAAAACAAAGTTTTCTAAAGAAATAACATGTTTTACAGAAATAAATTTCTTACAAAATTTTCTTAAAAAAGATAATTTTTAACATAATTTTCTATACAAAAAAAATATGAGCAATCATTATTGTTATTTTAATTTAAGCTATACGAGTAGCTTAATCAAAAGAAAAAAAATTTAGAAATTTTTTACAAAATAAAATTTCGACAAAATATTGACAAAAGTTTCTACTGAAGCAGCATTTGGACAAAAATCCTTTGCAAAACCAAAAACATTACAAAACTTTCTATAAAACAAGTATATACAGCAGTAAGTTCGGCCTGACCAAATCTTAAATACCCACCACCATGAATCAAATATTATAGTTTCCTTTGAAATATCAGGGGTTTGATGACAGATATTCTCCCACGCAGAGCAGTTCAACTAGTACACTTGCCGAAGATAAATTGAAAGATTTTACCTATGAAGACTATATCATATTTGGGATTTATAAGAACCATTTTTGTTTGAGTTTTAGAGGAATCATTAACATCTATTGTAAGTGTGCAAGAAACTGATGAAATAACGCCTTGATTTGCAAATCTTTAGATTTCCAACTGCATTATTTATATGATTACGAGAATTAAAATCTGAATATTTTACTTTCAGTTTCAAACAATTTTCTTGATCAGTGCGCCTTCTATACCCTCAGGAAGTGAAATCGGTCTATATGGAGGCCTTACAAAATGGACCGCTAAAACCTAAATCTGATTCACGTTTTTGTGTGTCTAAAATACCAATATTATGGCATTCCAATTTATCGCAAATCGGACAAAAACTATGGTTTCTAGAAACCCAAGAAGTTAAGTCGAGAGATCGGTTTTATGGGGGCTATACTAAAACATGGACCGATACTCACCATTTTTAGCACATCTCTTTATGGTCCTAAAATACTTCTCGATTTCAAATTTCAGGCTAATTGGATAAAAACTACGGTTTCTAGAATCCCAAACAATGAAATCATTTCTTGCACACCTATTTATAGTCCTACAAAACCTCCAGATTTTCAATTTCAGGCAAATTAGACAATAACTACGATTTCTACAAACCCAAAAAGTAAAATCGAAAGATCGGTCTACATGGATGCTATACTAAAACATTGACCGATTCCCACCATTTTAGGCGCACCTCGTAAAATAATTCTAGATTTCAAATTTCGTGCAAATTGGATAAAAACTACGGTTTCTATAAGCCAAAGAAGTAAAATCGGGAGATCGGTATATACGGGAGCTATACGAAAACATGAACCGATGCTACCATTTTTAGCACACCTCTTTACGGTCCTAAAACACCTCTAGATTTTAAATTTCAGGCAAATTGGATAAAAACTACGGATTTTAGAAGCCCAAGAAGTAAAATCGGGAGATCGGTCTATATGGGGGCTATACAAAAACATGGACCTATACTCACCATTTTTGGCGCACCCCTTAATGGTTCTAAAATACCTCTAGAATTTCAATTTCAGGCAAATTTGACAAAAACTACGGTTTTTATAAGCCCAAGAAGTAAAATCGGGAGATCGGTCTATATGAGGGCTATACCAAACCATGGACCGATACTCACCATTTTTGGCACACCTCTTGATGGTCCTAAAATACCTCCAGATTTTAAATTTAAGGCAAATTGGATGAAAACTACGGTTTCTATGAGCAAAAGACCCCAAATTTGGAGGTCGGTTTATATGGGGACTATAACAAAACCTGGACCGATATAGCCCATCTTCGAACTTGACCTGCCTGCAGACAAAAGATTTCAAATTTCAGCACGATTGCTTCATTATTGAAGACTGTAGCGTGATTACAACAGACAGACGGACATGCTTATATCGTCTTAGAATTTCTCCCTGATCAAGAATATATATACTTTATATAGTCGGAAATCGATATTTCGATTTGTTACAAACGGAATGACAAACTTATTATACCCCCGTTACCATTCTATGGTGGTGGGTATAAAAAAAATGACAAAAGTTTCTAATTTTGACAAAAATCTTTTGCAAAATAAAAAAACAAGTAAATATATACGGCCGTAAGTTCGGCCAGGCCGAATCTTATGTACCCTCCACCATGGATTGCGTAGAAACTTCTATTAAAGACTGTCATCCATAGAAATAAAATTTTGTCATAATTAGTTACAGAAATAAAATTTCACCAAAATTTGCTATAGTTTTATCAAAATTTTCTTTATAACTAAAATTTTGGCAATATTTTCTTTAGGAAAATAATTTTGGCAAAATTTTCTATAGCAAAACAATTTTGGCAAAATTTTCCACAGAAATAACTTTTTTTACAGAAATAAAATTATGCCAAAATTTTCTATAGAAATAAAATTTTAACAAAATTTCTATTGAAATAAAATTTTGGCAAAATTTTCTATAGAAACCAAATTTTGGCAAAATTTTCTATAGAAATCAAATTTTGGTAAAACTTTCTTTAGAAATCAAATTTCGGTAAAATTTTTTTAGAAATCAAATTTTGGCAAAATTTTCTATAGAAATGGAACTAAATGTTCTATAGAAGATATTTTTTGTAGAACTTTCTCCAAATTTTGGTAGATTATTTTTGTTCCTAGTGGCAACCGTGGGGATCAGTTTATATGGGGGCTATACATAATTATTGACCGATATGGACCAATTTCAGCATGGTTGTTAGAGACCATATTTTTGCGTGGTTGTTAGAGATCATATACTAACAACACGTACCAAATTTCAGCCGAATCGGATGAATTTTGCTCCTCCAAGAGGCTACGGAGGTCAAATCTGGGGATCGGTTTATATGGGGCTGTATATAATTATGGACCGATATGGACCAATTTTTGCATGGTTGTTAGAGACCATATACTAAAACCAGGTACCAAATTTCAACCGGATCGGTTGAAATTTTGCTCCACCAAGAGGCTCCGGAGGTTAAATTTGAGGATCGGTTTATATGGGGGCTATACGTAAACGTGGTCCGGTATGGCCCATTTTCAATACCATCCGACCTACGTCAATAATAACTACTTGTGCCAAGTTTCAAGTCGATTGCTTGTTTGGTTCGGAAGTTAGCGTGATTTCCACAGACGGACGGACAGCCGGACAGACGGACATAGCTAGATCGACTCAGAATTTCACCAGGACCCAGAATATATATACTTTGTGGGGCTTAGAGCAATATTTCGATGTGTTACAAACGGAATGACAAAGTTAATATACCCCCATCCTATGGTGGAGGGTATACAAATCAAAACTTTATATAAAAAGTCAACTATGACAAAAGTTTCTATAAAGAAATTTGACAAAACAAAGTTTTCTAAAAAAATAACATGTTTTACAGAAATAAATTTCTTACAAAACTTTCTTAAAAAAAGGTAATTTTTAACATAATTTTCTATACAAAAAAATATGAGCAATCATTATTGTTATTTTGATTTAAGCTACACGAGTAGCTTAATCAAAAGAAAAAAATTTTAGAAATTTTTTGATAAGTTTTCTTAAAAAAACTGAAAAAAAAATTTCTACAGAAAAAAAATGTTGACAACATTTTTTAATGAAATTAAATGTTGACAAGATGTTCTACAGAAAAAAGTCTATATAAATCAAATGTGACAAAGTTTTTTATAGCAACAAATTTTTGACAAAAGAATTTAAATCTGTTTTGTTTTTAATGTTTAACAAGAAACAATGTTTTTCAAAAACGAAAAAAGAAAAAAAGAGTTTCTACATAAACATACTTTTGACAAACATTTCTATAAAAACACAATTTTGACAAAATTTCCTATTGAAACAACATTTTGACTAAATATTTTATGGACATAAAATTTTTACAAAATAAAATTTCGACAAAATATTGACAAAAGTTTCCACTGAGGCAGCATTTGGACAAAAATCCTTTGCAAAACCAAAAACATTACAAAACTTTCTATAAAAAGACAACTATGACAAAAGTTTCTATAAAGAAATTTGACAAACTTTTGTATTGAAAACAAAAAATACGAACTTTATAAAACTAAAATTTAGAACAAAAACCTTGTTTCTATACAAAAGTTTACCAAAATGTTGTTTTTGTAGTAATGTTAAAATGTTGGTTTAAAACTTTTTATGGAATTGAAAATATACACAATGTTCTCCAATATAAAATTTTGTTCTTATAGAACATTTTGGTTTTATAACAAAATTTTTTTTGGACAATTTTGTTTTTTAATTTTTTTTATTTTTCTTCCCATTTTGTCACAGTTCCCTTTTAATAGATTTTTTTTTACAAAATTTTGTTTCTATAAAAAATTTTGTTCTATTGAATATTTTGTCAAAAATGTGTTAAAACAGAAGGTTTCAAATTTTTTTGGACAAGTTAACATCGATTCAATAACTGGTATAAAATTCCATTACTAAGTCAAATCGTATTATAAAGATTATCGACTTTTAGACAATACAACAATTTATATCATTCTCTGTTTTACGACAATAGTTTTTCAATGAAATATTGAAAATTTTATCAATCCTTTATTGCTTTAGAAAATGTTGTCTCAATCCTACAAATTTATTTCATTTATCATCAAAATTTCATCCATTTCGAACATCATTTGTATTAATAGATTCCCAAAAACAGTATGATTTTAAAAATTCCCAATGAAGGATAATACGGTTTCGAAAAAGGTCTGCAAAAAAATGTTTTAGGTTTAATTATCATACCTTATATATAATTAAACAAAATCTAAAAATGTGGGTGCCACAGGATTTGAACCTAGACCTCAGTACTCCCACTCCACTGCGCTACATATTGAGCTACGTAACCACTGATTGCTCTTTGACATTAACACTTACAATACATATGCTATTGCACCATTTAACTTAACAAACAGAAAAACAAATCATAAAAAATGGCGGGAAATTCGCAAAACTAGTACTTCATTACAGTGTTACCAAGTTAAAATATATATAGGATAAAGTTACCTTATCGCTGTCAGTAAAATTAAGAGTTTTTACAAGTAATTTGTTCAATCTACATCTTAAAACAGATTTAAACGCCGCATTATAATCAGATGTAAAGAAATAACCAGAACGTCTAGGGAAAGTGTTAAAAAAATTTTTTTTTTTCACAACTTAATTTTTGCAGAAAATTTTGTCAAAATTTTATTACTTTATCAAAAATTTCAAAATTTTATTTCTTTAGAAAATTTTTTCAACATTTTATTTCTATAGAAAATTTGGGTTTTTTTTTATTTAAATTTAATTTATATGGAAAATTTTGTCAATATATTATTTATTTAGAACATTATGCCGAAAGTTTATTTCTAAGAAAAAATTGTTCTAAATTGTATTTCTTTCTTAAATATTTCATTTAAATACATAATGATAAAATGCTTTTATATAAATAAATGCTTTTATTTATATTTCAATATTTCATTTAAATAAAGAATGTTAAAATGATTTTATACAGAAAAGAAAGCTTTGTTTATATCTAAAATTTTATTGTCATAATTGTGTTTCTATAAAAAGATGTTGTTTAATAAAATTTTAAATTTTGTTTGTACTTCACTTATACATACAATTTTGTCAACATTTGACTTATTTCGAAAATTTGCCAACATTTGTTTTTCTTTAGAAAATTTTGTTTCTTTAGAGAAAAGTGTACCAAATTTTTGTTCCTATGAAAAATGCTTTTATTAAATTGTAAATCTATTTTGTTTCTACGTTAGTTTCTTAAGAACATTTTGTCAAATTTTGTTTCTATTAACTATTTTTCAAAAATTCGTTTCTACAAATTATGTGGTCAAATTTTGCTTTATGCAAAAGTTCTCCGTCAGTCAGGTGTCGTGGGAAGAATTTGCAATAGTTTGATCAAGACGGAAATGTATATATCAGAAAAACTATTTAATACAGTTTTTCTTATAGATAAATTTCGTCACAACTTTTACCCAGAAGTTTCATAAAAATTTAAAAGATTTTGTCCAGCAATGTAAAAGATTGAAGCGAAATATTAACACCTGTGTGTTTAAATCTATGTTTCGTCAACTTTGTTCCGATGCTTATATTTCTGTTTGCTTCAGTTATAATATTTTCTTGCATTAACTACGTATTTGGAAAAATGCTCAAAAAAGTCTTAATTGTGAGAACAACGAACAACAGTTTTACATATTGGTTGTGAGATTGGTTGTATAGCCCAGTGGGTGATATATACTCTTTGGATTCGTGAATTCTGGGTTCGATTCCCACGCAAAGGTTTCTTATTTTATTAATATATAAAAGCATATAGTAGACCTAGAGATTTAAAAATAATAAAATAACTATTTTTTCATAAATAGGCAAATATAATCCGAGTAAAAAACAATGTAAAAGCATAAATTAAAAAGCACATCAATAAAACGGATCCCAAAGTTATATATAAAATTTTGCTTCAATACAACTTTTTCTTAAAATTTTGTTTCTGTAGAAAGTTTTATTTCTTTACAAAATTTTTGCAAAATTTTATTTCATTGAAAAATTTTAAATTTTGTTAAAAATTCTTATTTTACAAAAATGTATCTTTTTTCACAAAATATTTATTTATTTAGAAAATTGTGAAATTTTATTTATAAAATTAAAATTTGATTTTTATAGAAAATTGTATAGAAAATTTCCACCATGTATGTCAAAATTGAAGATTTATAGAAATTATTTTTTAAAAATTTGTCTAAATTTTATTTCTTTACATAATTATGTCAAAATTTTTTGTTTTGTTCAATATACAATCAGAAAACTATCTTAACAGAATAGGCGATCATGTCAACCAGATCCAATGAAACAAGAAGACTAAAGCGCTACCATATACTAGACTTGCCTTTTAGAAATTAATCTGTGGTTTTAAAATACACAGCAAATCTCACTAAGTGTTTTTTTTTTGTTATACGTTATGTATTTCGATGGATTTGCATAACATCTGTAATTGTTGTATATAATATTATATAAAACTGTTATCTAATTTGCTTATTTCCCTAGGATAGATTGTAAATAAAAAAGAATTTCAAAACAAAAAACATTTTTTCTTTAGAAAATTATGTCAAAATTTTTTGTTTTGTTCAATATAAATCACAATTTTATTTTTATTTTTTAAAAATTTTTAATTTATTTAGAAAATTTAGTCAAAACTTCGTCGTTTCTTCAGATTTTTGTTTCAATATTCTGGAAATTGTGTTTCTATGGACAATTTTATCAAAATTTTGTTTTCGTAGACAATTTTATCAAAATTGGGTTTCTATAGGCAACTTGGTCAAAATTGTGGTTCCATGAAAAATTTGTTTAAAAAACAAAACTTTGTCACATGTTGTTTCTATGGATTTTTTCTTTCTTTCTTTAAAACATTTAACCATTTTTTTAACATTTTTTTTTTGTATAAAATTTTGTTTGTTTAATAAATTTTGAAAAAGATTCAATGTTTAACAAAAAATAAAGTTTTTCATAAACGAAAAAAGAGTTTCTACAGAAATATACTTTTGACAAAACTTTCTATAATAACAAAATTTCCTATAGAATCAAAATTTTGACTAAATATTTCATGTAAGTAAAATTTTAACAAAATTTTATACAGAAATAAAATTATGACAAAATGTTCTATAAAAAATAATTGACAAAATTTTCAACAGAAACAAAATTTTGGCAAAAATCTTCTGCAAAACTACAAATTTTACAAAATTTTCTATAAAAAGACAACTTTGACAAAAGTTTCTATAAAGAAATTTGACAAACTTTTGTATTGAAAAAAATTGTTTACGAACTTTATAAAAAAATTAAAAAAAACTTTGTTTCTATACAAAAGTTTGCCAAAGTGTTGTCTTTGTAGAAAATTATGAAAAATTTTGGTTTTACAATCTCTATTATTGAATTGTAAATATACAAAATGCTCTCCAATATAAAATTTTGTTCTTATAGAAGATTTTGCTTTTATAAAAAAAAAACTTTTTTAGACAATTTTGTGTTTTTGTCTAAAATTTTTCAAAATTTTGTTCTATGAATAATAAAAGGTATAAAAGTCCATTGTTAAGTCAAATCGTCTAACTAAGGTATAGAAAAAATTATCCTCTTTTAGAAAGTACAATAATTTATATCGTTCTCTGCCGTAAAATACTCGCCGTCTGTTTTTTTTTTATATGTTGACGACTATATTTTTTCTGTGTAATATTTAAAATGTTGTCAATCCTTTATTTCGTTAGAAAATGTTGTCTAAATTCTCCAAATATATTTCATTTATCAACAAAGTTAGTAATCAATTTCTAACATCATTTTTATTAATAGAATCCCAAAAACATAGTATGATTTTAAAAATTCCCAATAAAGGATAAAAATTCGAAAAATGTCTGCAAAAATATGTTTTAGGTTTAACTATCATACCTTATATATAATAAAACAAAATCCAAAAATCTAGGTGCTACAGGATTTGAACCTGGACCTCAGGACCCCCACTTCACAGCGCTACATGCTGAGCTACGCAAGCGCTGATGGCTCTTTGACATTACCACTTACAATACATATGGTATATTTGCACCAATTAACATAACAAACAGAAAAACAAATCATTTACAAATGGCGGGAATTTCGCAAAACTAGTATCTCATTCCAGTGTTACCAAGTGAAATATATATAGTATTAAGTTACCTTATCGCTGTCGGCAAACTGAAGAGTTTTTAGAATTCATTTGTTCAATATATATCGTTAAACAGATATAAATGCCGCATTATAATCATATTAAAAGAAAAGACCAGAACGTCTAGGAAAAGTATCAGGGACAATTTATATTTTTTTTTTCAAAATTTAATTTCTGCAGAAAATTTTGTCAAAATTTTATTTTTTTAGAAAACTGTCAAATTTTTTTTTCTTCAGAAATTTTTTTCAAAACTTTATATCTTTGAAAAAATTTTCAAAATTTTATTTCTTTGGAAAACTTTTCAAAATTTTATTTCTTTAGAAGATTTTGTTAAAACTTTATTTCTTAAGTACATTTTAGGAAAATTAATGAAGTTAATGTAGAAAGTTTCTATAGAAACAAAACTTCTATCAAATTAAAATTTGTTATGAAAAACAATTATAGAAATAACATTTAAAAACAAAAACAAACCTGTAAAGAAAAATTTTGTAGAAGCAAAATGTTCACAAAATTTCCTGATAGAAAAAAAGTTTTTAATAACAATTTCTGTAGAAATATTTTTTTTACACGAAAATTTGGTAACAGGAATTTCTTTAGAAACAAACTATTAACAAAATTATTTATAGAAATAACATTTTTAACAAGAATTTCTGCTACAAAAGATTTTGAAAAAAAAATCTGTAGAAGGACAAATTTGAAAAAAGTTTCAATAGAAGCAAATTTTCCGATAGAAATAACCATTTCAACAAGAATTTTCACAAGGCTTAGACAAAATTTTCAAAGAACATTTTTAAAACAATTTAATAAAGAAATACATATATTGTTTAAGAAGAAACTTTATAAAAACACAATTTGAAAATAAAATTTTCTTTAGAAAATATATGACAAAATGTTCTTTGGAAAATTATAATGAGATTAAATTTCTAAAAATGTCTACAAGAAAACAACAAAAGTTAGTGAAAAAATCACAAATTTTTCTAAAGACGAAAACTAATTTCTATAAACATTTTGACGTACATGGAGGAAAAATTTTATATTAAAAAACATTTTAAAACAATCATTTCTTAAAAAAATTGGTAAAATGTTATAAAGAAAGAAATTTCGACAAAACTTTCTATAGCAACAAAATGAATTACAGAAGCAAAAATCTCTAGAAACAAGATATGATAAAGTTTGCTTTTTCTTTTTCTTAACAAATTTTTATCATATTTTCTATGGAACCACAATTTTGACCAAGTTGCCTATAGACATTTTCTTAAAATTGTCCATAAAAACACAATTTTAAAAAATTTTATAAGATGAAAATCTAAAAAATGATAAAATTTTCTAAATAATTTAAATTTTTTTTATTTTTAACAACATTTTCTAAATAAATAATATTATGACAAAACTTTCCATATAAATTAAATTTTAAACAAATTCTAAAAAATAAAATTTTGGAAAAAATTTAAATCATTTTGTCAAAATTTGATTTCTTTTAAAATTTTTTTCCCAAAATTTTATTTTGTAGAAATTGTTTAAAATTTAAATTATATGGAAAATTAAAAACATTAAATTTTTCATAAAATGTAATTAAGAAATAAAGTTTTAACCAAATTTTCTATACAAATAAATTGTTGACATAATTTTCTAAAGAAATAAAATTTTGATTTTTTTTTTAAATAAATAAAGTTTTGACAAAATTTTCTGAAGCAATAAAATTTCAACAAAGTTTTCTAAAAAAAAAAAAATTTGACAAATTTTTATTTTTTTTTTTAATAAAGTGTCGTTGATACTTTTTCTAGAAGTTCTGCTCTTTTCGTTTTTTTCAAATCTGATTATAATGTGGTGTTTAAATCTGTTTAACGATACATATTATTCATATTCTAAAAACTCTTAATTTTACAGACAGTGATAAGGTAACTTAATACTATATATATTTGCACTTGGTAACACTAGAATGAAATACTAGCTTTGCGAAATTCCCGCCATTTGTAAATGATTTGATTTTCTGTTTATTAAGTTAAATGGTGCAATAGCATATGTATTGTAAGTGCTAATGTCAACGAGCAAACAGCGCTTACGTAGCACGGTATGTAGTGCGGTGGAATGGGAACCCTGAAGTCTAGGTTCAAATCCTGTTGCACTCAGATTTTTTGGATTTTGTTTTATTATATATAAGGTAACATCTGATAGTTAAAACTAAAACATTTTTTGCAGACATTTTTCGAATCTTTATCCTTCATTGGGAATTTTTAAAATCATACGATGTTTATGGGATTCTATTAATAAAAATGATGTTAGAAATTGATTGATTACTAATTTTGTTGATAAATGAAATATATTTGGAGAATTTAGACAAAGGAATTGGGAAATTTACACGGACAAAAAAGACTGTTTTTCATATGTTTGGGTGTAAAAATTATATGGTTTTGAGTTCCAAACAATTAATTTTTACATTTTTACATGTGTGAAAAATATAACAAATTGTATCAAGATACCCTTTGAAGATAATATTATTTGTAGTAAATTATTTGTAGTAAATGCCCTCTGTAATGTAAATTTTAATACAATGTTTGGGATACAAAATGTTTGTAAATATAATATGCTTGGATGCAAACATATATTAAATAAAAATACCCTAAAAACATATATGTGTTTAGAAATACAGATCTAGAGAGTATACTGCAAGTAAAAGAATGGATGTAACCAATTGGCGCATTAAAAAATATAAACACAAAAAAATGCATCACAACTTTTTCTACCAGTGTATACCTAAGGTGAAACATAATATGTTAGAAGAATACAAACAATATTTTGTTTGGACCAATCCTGATAATCGCTACAATGTGTGGAAATAGTAATAAATTGTATCAAGATGCCCTCTGGAGATAATATTATTTGTAGTAAATGCCCTCTGTAATGTAATTGTATGAAACTCTAAAATAGTGAAGACAAAAACCAGTGAAAACGAAGTATGCGCGGCAACACTATTATGTATTATATATATCGTATAATTTGAGTACACGTCCTTGAAATATGCGATAAAATGACACAGTCCTTGAAATATGCGATACAAAGGAAAAACGTTGTATATAACGATCCTTACATGGGAATTGGAAAAAATAAGTATATATAGTACGACAAAGTAGAATATAACAATTTACTGTAAAGTAAAGTACAAAAAACACTGTCCCCAAACTATACGTTATACATATATATATATATATATATATATATATATATATATATATATATATATATATATATATATATATATATATATATATATATATATATATATATATATATATATATATATATATATATATATATATATATATATATATATATATATATATATATATATATATATATATATATATATATATATATATATATATATATATATATATATATATATATTATATATATATATATATATATATATATATATATATATATATATATATATATATATATATATATATATATAAATATATATATATATATATATATATATATATATATATATATATATATATATATATATATATATATATATATATATAATATATATATATATATATATATATATATTATATATATATATTCTGGGTCGTGGTGAAATTCTGAGTCGATCTAAGCATGTCCGTCCGTCCGTCTGTTGAAATCACGCTAACTTCCGAACGAAACAAGCTATCGACTTGAAACTTGGCACAAGTAGTTGCTCTCGATGTAGGTCGGATATATATATATATATATATATATATATATATATATATATATATATATATATATATATATATATATATATATATATATATATATATATATATATATATATATATATATATATATATATATATATATATATATATATATATATATATATATATATATATATATATATATATATATATATATATATATATATATATATATATATATATATATATATTCTGGGTCGTGGTGAAATTCTGAGTCGATCTAAGCATGTCCGTCCGTCCGTCTGTTGAAATCACGCTAACTTCCGAACGAAACAAGCTATCGACTTGAAACTTGGCACAAGTAGTTGCTCTCGATGTAGGTCGGATGGTATTGAAAATGGGCCATATCGGTCCACTTTTACGTAAAGCCCCCATATATAGAGGGACCCCCAGATTTGGCTTGCGATTGCTCTAAGAGAAGCAAATTTCATCCGATCCGGCTAAAATTTGGTACATGGTGTTAGTATATGGTCTCTAAAAACCATGCAAAAATTGGTCCATGTCGGTCCACTTTTACGTATAGCCCCCATATAAACGGACCCCCAAATTTGGCTTGCGAACTCTCTAAGAGAAGCAAATTTCACCCGATCCGGCTGAAATTTGGTACATGGTATTAGTATATGGTCTCTAACAACCATGCGAAAATTGGTCCATATCGGTCCACTTTTACGTATAGCCCCCATATAAACGGACCCCCAAATTTGGCTTGCGATCGCTCTAAGAGAAGCAAATTTCATCCGATGCGGCTGAAATTTGGTACATGGTGTTAGTATATGGTGTCTAACAACCATGCAAAAATTGGTCCATATCGGTCCATAATTACATATAGCCCCCATATAAACCGATCCCCCGATTTGGCTTGCGAAGCCTCTAAGAGAACCAAATTTCATCCGATCCGGCTTAAATTTGGGACATGGTGTTAGTATATGGTCTCTAATAACCATGCAAAAATTGGTCTACATCGGTACATAATTATATATAGCCCCCATATAAACCGATCCCCCGATTTGGCTTGCGGAGCCTCTAAGAGAAGCAAATTTCATCCGACATCTGAAATTTGCTACATGGTGTTGGTATATGTTCTCTAATCACCATGCAAAAATTGGTCCATATCGGTCCATAATTATATATAGCCCCCATATAAATCGATTCCCAGATTTGTCCTCCGGAGCCTCTTGGAGGAGCAAAATTCATCCGATCCGGTTGAAATTTGCAACGTGGTGTTAGTATAAGGCCGCTAATATCCATGCCAAAATTGGTCCATATCGGTCTATAGTTATAAAGGGTGATTCTTTTGAGGTTAGGATTTTCATGCATTAGTATTTGACAGATCACGTGGGATTTCAGACATGGTGTCAAAGAGAAAGATGCTCAGTATGCTTTGACATTTCATCATGAATAGACTTACTAACGAGCAACGCTTGCAAATCATTGAATTTTATTACCAAAATCAGTGTTCGGTTCGAAATGTGTTTCGCGCTTTACGTCCGATTTATGGTCTACATAATCGACCAAGTGAGCAAACAATTAATGCGATTGTGACCAAGTTTCGCACTCAGTTTACTTTATTGGACATTAAACCAACCACACGAATGCGTACAGTGCGTACAGAAGAGAATATTCCGTCTGTTTCTGAGAGTGTTGTTGAAGACCGTGAAATGTCGATTCGTCGCCGTTCGCAGCAATTGGGTTTGTGTTATTCGACCACATGGAAGATTTTACGCAAAGATCTTGGTGTAAAACCGTATAAATACAGCTCGTGCAAGAACTGAAGCCGAACGATCTGCCACAACGTCGAATTTTCAGTGAATGGGCCCTAGAAAAGTTGGCAGAAAATCCGCTTTTTTATCGACAAATTTTGTTCAGCGATGAGGCTCATTTCTGGTTGAATGGCTACGTAAATAAGCAAAATTGCCGCATTTGGAGTGAAGAGCAACCAGAAGCCGTTCAAGAACTGCCCATGCATCCCGAAAAATGCACTGTTTGGTGTGGTTTGTACGCTGGTGGAATCATTGGACCGTATTTTTTCAAAGATGCTGTTGGACGCAACGTTACGGTGAATGGCGATCGCTATCGTTCGATGCTAACAAACTTTTTGTTGCCAAAAATGGAAGAACTGAACTTGGTTGACATGTGGTTTCAACAAGATGGCGCTACATGCCACACAGCTCGCGATTCCATGGCCATTTTGAGGGAAAACTTCGGAGAACAATTCATCTCAAGAAATGGACCGGTAAGTTGGCCACCAAGATCATGCGATTTGACGCCTTTAGACTATTTTTTGTGGGGCTACGTCAAGTCTAAAGTCTACAGAAATAAGCCAGCAACTATTCCAACTATTTCCGAAGAAATTCGGGCTATTCCGGCCGAAATGCTCGAAAAAGTTGCCCAAAATTGGACTTTCCGAATGGACCACCTAAGACGCAGCCGCGGTCAACATTTAAATGAAATTATCTTCAAAAAGTAAATGTCATGGACCAATCTAACGTTTCAAATAAAGAACCGATGAGATTTTGCAAATTTTATGCGTTTTTTTTTAAAAAAAAGTTATCAAGCTCTTAACAAATCACCCTTTATATAGCCGATCCCCAATCACACAAAAATTGGTCCATATCGGTTCATATTCATGGTTGCCACTCGAGCCAAAAATAATCTACCAAAATTTTATTTTTATGGAAAACATTGTCAAAATGTTATTCCTATAGAAAATTTTGTCAAAATTTCATTTCCATAGAAAATTTTGTAAAAATTATATTTCTATAGAAAATTTTTTCCAAATTTTACTTCTATAGAAAATGTTGTCAAAATTTTATTTCTATAGAAAATTTTTTTCCAAATTTTATTTCTATAGAAAATGTTGTCAAAATTTTATTTCTATAGAAACTTTAAACTTAATTATATACGTATTTAATCGGCCTTTTTTAGTTTAATACATACTACGTATGGACTACCTTGTAATTTAGAAGACGGTGTTAGGAAGTTTTAAGATACCTTGCCATCGGCAAGTCTTACCGCAGCCCAAGTAATTCGATTGTGGATGACAGTCTTCAGTAGAAGTTTCTACGCATTCCATGGTGGAGGGTACATAAGCTTCGGCCTGGCCGAACTTACGGCCGTATATACTTGTTTGATTTAATATATACCACGTATGGGCTTACATACAATTTAGAAGATGGTGTTAGGAGGTTTTAAGATACCTTGCCATCGGCAAGCGTTACCGCAGCATAAGTAATTCGATTGTGGATGGCAGTGGTTAAAAAGAAGTTTCTACGGAATCCATGATGGAGGGTACATAAGCTTCGGCCTGGCTGAACTTACGGCCGTATATACTTGTTTTAAATTCTTAATTATTATTATTTATATATTTATTTATTTATTTATTATTTTTTTTTTTTTTGAAACTATGAATTTTTCAGTCAAACTATAGTATAGCGATTAAAAATATTTTCGTTTTTAATTAAACAATTAATTGAATTTTGCAATCAACATCAATTACAAATTTAATTGAATCAATTAAAAAATTATTTGTGATTTGCAAATGAAATCAATTAATTGTTTAATCAACTATTTTTTGATGCTCAATTAAAAATGTGATTGATACAATCATATTTGTAATTGAAGACATTTCAATTAAAAAATTTATTCGATGAATTAATTTTGTAATTGTGTGTTAACCAAGGTTTGACCCTTGTTCGCGATTACCGATTTTACAAGGTCTACACTGGTAGAAAAATTTTCGTTATGTTAATGAAATGTGTCATTAAAATTGAGCCAATGACACAAATTCATTGATATAACGAAAGTTTTCGTTATTATAACGAATTTTCTGTTAGTCTATGAAACGTTTCGTTGGCTCAATTTTAATGAAACTTTCTTTGTATGTAGGTAAAAAAGACTTGAGCCAAATTTGAAGTCAATTGGACCAAAACTACGACGTAGACTTTGATCACAAAAGTGTGTTCATAGTTAGACACACGTACGGATGGACACAATGTGTCTATCTCGTCTCCTTCTGGGTGTTAAAAATATACACTGCTAGAAAAAGTTTCGTTCTATTAACGAACTGTGTCATTAAAAGCCAATGAATCAAATTCGTTAATACAACGAAATCTTTCGTTATTAATCAGCATAACGTTTCGTACTATTAACGAATATTTTCATTGTATTAATGAAAATGATTCGTTATATTAATGTCCAATATCCGTTGGCTCAATTTTAATGAAATTTTCTTTGTATATACGCACTAACTTGTAACGCCCTATTCCACAGTGTGGCAAAGGTTATAAAAATGTATCACAATGCCAAAAATTAAGCCTTTCGCTACCAAAATAAACCTAATGTTAAAAACTTTAATTTTACTCAAAGTTTTGGCAAGCGTTGCAACGATTTTCTCGGATTTTTTTATTTGCTTCAAAGGACAATTTGTTCTCGTGGAAAGAAAACTTGGTTTTACCACAATTTCATTTCTCAGAAAAGAAATCCCTTCTTTCAGTATATAACAGAATATTCCAATATCAAATATCTTTAATTAATTTAATTTAAATATCATTATTTGCAACTTGTAAACAGTGAGTTCTTTTGGTAATGTTTTGTAAATTACAAGAATTATCAATTTTTTGTTCAATTTAAATTGGAAAAAATATAATTTAATATTATTTGAAAAAAAAAACTCAGAAAAATATTTGATAACAAATTCGCCGCTGGTAAGAATTGGACTTACCATCTTTACTTTGTTATTCATAATTCTAAAGAACGTCTCAAGAAGTAATTAGAATGTTATGCCTTGGTGTCATATGACGGCACTGCCACATAGAGCACATTAGCATAGATCACAGTTTACATATCCCGCCCATACGAAATACCAACCACAGGTAGAAAACTTGCCCGTGCACTGAACATATTGAAAAATGTTTGATGGTAAATTTGGCCTCTGACGATTTGACGACGATTTTAAACAACTTAGTTATGAGATGACGATTTTTTAAAATGCTCGACTCAAGTGTTTCCTTTTAAGGGTTTTTTATGTCGATTTGACGATTTCTCAAGATGATGTAGTTATAAGTTGACGATATTCATAAGTTGTAATGTAAACAAGTTATTTTGGATCTCAATAATATGACAATTTATATGTAGCTTGCTCCCAGCCGTCTCCAATGTAGAAAGAAATTTCAATGCAATCAATATAAATGAACCTAAAATTCGGAATCCTTTTGAAAATTAAACATTGCAAGGTATTCTTTTGTCTAAAAACTATTTAAAGCAAAATAATTCTGATCGCTATGAAGCCAGTTCAGTTAAATTCACTTTATTCATTTATTAATTACCGATAATAGTAATCATAATAAAAATTATATATGGGCAAGTAATAAGGATTTAAATTCGATTAGAGAATAGAACATTTTTCTGTCAAGAAAATTTTGTTAAACAATGTAGTACATATGGTCACAATCAGATATATTAATTTAAATTAATTAAACATTTATTTCAATTAATCGTCGTTTAAAAAACTGGAAACTATATGACTTAATTAGCGATTTAAACGGCATTATTCATGTAACTAAAATGAATAAAACCCCTTTTTTAATAACAGCTTTATTGTGTATACAATATATGGATGCCTCAGATGTTTGAATAAAACTTTTATTTTATTATGAGTGACGATTTTTTGACGAATTCTTTGGTATGAATTGACGAAAAATATTTTTAAAATTGACGATTTTCAGCCCAAAACAGTTGGCACCACTGAGTACGATCCGTGAACGTTTCATTTTTATTTCGTTACCGTCCTTTCTCGACTTTGGAACATCGTTTTTTCTATTAGTGCATATCCTAAATATATTTGGAGTCCATGGAGACTGTGTCGAAGAAAACTTCGTCCTATGTCTCATTGGCCAATTGAATATTCTTTGTCTGATATATTCCCCAGAGACCAAATTAAAAAGCAGTGGCCCACGCATAAACATCTGACGCCTCACACTTTCAATCAATGGCGAAAGCAAACATAACTGTCGGAAATCAGTTTGATTAATGATAGAAAAGATGCCACGCCATAGAAAACAACTAAAAGTGGGTTGACACATCATTATAATCTTGGAAATAGCCTCCAATTAATTTCCATCAAGAAAGACTAAAAAACCAACACTTACCGATTATCAGAGTGATGACGTTGATGTAACCAATGAACAATGTCCTGCAGTTTGGAATGACGATCTTTCTCCTCCTCATCGTCATCATTGTCGGCATCTTCATTATTTATAGATGGCTGATAGTAGCCACCAGTTCGATTATTATTACCCTGGGAATAATACGAGGGGGGCTGTTGTGCTTGGAGTTGTACATATTGATGTTGTTGATAACGAAGATCTAGGCTTGGATTATAATCTTCCAACTCTTCTTCATCTGTTATAACAAATCTGGGTCTTCTGTTTGATTGAGACATTTTGTGCACAGTAAGAAAAAACTTTCGTATGGATAAGGAACTAAGGTTACTTGGTTTGATATGAACCCGAATGGAAAAAATTAAAAAAAAATCGAACAAAACACTCTTTTAATAAATTTTCAAACAAATCGGCATTATTGTTTGACCACTATGGAAAAAGCCTTCACTGGTCATATATTTCCATGGGAAATTTTCACTTCCCTATTTGACATATATCACAAATTTCTGATTCTACTTTCTTTACACAAAACTCTTATCATTGGCATTGACTTTCCATGGACCTTTCCTTTTTCGATTGAATTTAGCTTAGCATTTATGTGGTTGTTGCCAATAGCGAATAATTTCAAATCGAATTTTTTTGTTAATTAATGCGGTGGTTTTGTTTTGGCTGCTAAAATACACGCGCATACACATACACACACACACATAAAAGATTAAAATTTTTCTTTATTTTTCCAAGACGTTTTCTAACGCTTTTTGTTTTTGTTTTTCTTTTTTATTTGCTTTCTATTTTCAATACGAAAACAAAAATTCCGTCCGCGTTAGACGCGTGTGTTTCAAAACACTTTGAGTCCAAAACTATTGGCGTCCATCAGAAGAGAATGGTCGTGTGCCAACGCCACCACCCCAAATGTAAAATGGCCAAACACATCACACAAGCGAGAAATTTTCCATAGTCCACCGAAAAAAATGGCTAATGTGACAGATTAAAGTCTCTAACTTGTGTCCAGTCTACTCCATCACCCAACAAACAATTTCACAACCAATACAAAGATATTGCAAAGGGTTAAAGATTGTTAAAGGCTTCTTGCGGTGGATTGATGCTGGTGACATTTCTCAGTGTTTCAAAGCTTCTCTAAGTGATTTCATCGCAATGTTCGGGCTCGGTTATAAGACGGAGGTCCCTTCACTCCGTGACATGAGAGAAGAGGAAATGCCTGGTCGCTTATATACCTACCCATATAAGCCGTTTAGTTCTTTATCGGAGTCTATAAATAGTTATGAACCGATATGAACTAATTTTCATTGCCCTTCGGGCTCGGTTATAAAACGGAGGTCCCTTCACTCCGTGAGAAGAGAGAAGAGGAAATGTTTGGCCGCTTATATACCTACCTATATAAGCCGTTTAGTTCTTCATCGGAGTCTATAAATAGTTATGAACCGTTATGAACCAATTTTCGTGTGGTAATTAGAGCGCCAAATTTCCAACGGATCGGATGAAATTAACATTTCTAGAAGGCTCAAGAAGTAAAATCGGTTTGTATGGGGGATACATATATAATTATGGATCGATATGTTCAATTTTCGCATTATTATTAGAGGCCATAGACTAGGTTAGGTTAGGTTAGGTGGCAGCCCGACGTATCAGGCTCACATAGACTATTCAGTCCATTGTGATACCACATTGGTGAACTTCTCTCTTATCACTGAGTGCTGCCCGATTCCATGTTAAGCTCAATGACAAGGGACCTCCTTTTTATAGCCGAGTCCGAACGGCGTTCCACATTGCAGTGAAACCACTTAGAGAAGTTTTGAAACCCTCAGAAATGTCACCAGCATTACTGAGGTGGGATAATCCACCGCTGAAAAACTTTTTGGTGTTCGGTCGAAGCAGGAATCGAACCCACGACCTTGTGTATGCAAGGCGGGCATGCTAACCATTACACCACGGTGGCTCCCGGCCATAGACTAAAACCACGACCAAAATTTCAAGCGGATCGGATGAAATTTGCTCCTCCAAGAGGCTCCACCAGCTAAATCTGGGAATCGGTTTATATGGGGGGCTATATAGAATTATAATATAGCTCAATTTTTTTCATTGTTGTTAGAGGCCATAGACTAAGAGGCTCCGCATGCCAAATCTGGGGATCAGTTTATATTGAAGCTATATAATTAATATTTTAGTTAAATAAAAATATAATAGACAATTTTGTTCGGAAATATCCATTATATCTTGACTCAAATCCAAAGAAAAATCAAACTGTAGTTACAATTTGAAAATTTATAAATATAAACTTTTATAAAAGAACAAGAAAATTATTTCACCTAAAGGTAAACTAATTAGAAATAAATAAATAAAACTACAACAAATAATTTATTGTCTCAATTAAAAAATAATCGAGTATTGCCATCAAATTCAATTAAATTTGTAATTGATTGAACCAATTAAATGGAAAGAAATTTAGTAATTTTTTAATCAAGTATATTTTTTTATTTCCAACTAATTCTGGGATCGATGTTATAATTTTCGTGATCGAATCAATTTAAATTAAACAAGTATATAAGGCCATAAGTTCGGCCAGGCCGAATCTTATGTACCCTCCACCATGGATTGCGTAGAAACTTCTACGAAAGACTGTCATCCAAAAATTTCAACGCACTCGGAGGAAATTTGCTCCTCCAAGAGGCTCCAAAACCAAATCTCGGGATCGGTTTATATGGGGGCTATAAATGATTATGAACTGATTTGGACCACTTTTGGCATGGTTGTTAAATATCATATACTAACACCACGTACCAAATTTTAACCAGATCGGATGAATTTTGCTTCTCCAAAAGGCACCGGAGGTCAAATCTGGCGATCGGTTTATATAGGAGCTATATATAATTATGGACTGATAGGAACCAATTCCTGCATGGTTGATGGATACCATATACTAACATCACGTACCAAATTCCAACCGAATGGGATGAATTTTGCTCTTCCAAAGTGCTCCGGAGGTCAAATCTGGGGACCGGTTTATATCGGGCCTTTATATAATTATGGACCGATATGGACCAATTTTTGCATGGGAGTTTGGGGCCATATATTAACATCACGTACCAAATTTCAACTGAATCAGATGAATTTTGGTCTTCCACTAGGCTCCGGAGGTCAAATCTGGTGATCGGTTTATATGGGGACTATATATAATTATGTACCGATATGGGCCAATTTTTGCATGGTCATTAGAGACCATATACTAACATCATGTACCAAATTTCAGCCGGATCGGATGAGGCTCTTGGAGGCTCTGCAAGCTAAATCGGGGGATCGGTTTATATGGGGGCTATATATAATTATGGACCGATAGGACCAATTTTTGCATGGTCATTAGAGACCATATACTAAAACCATATACCAAATTTCAGCCGGATCGGATGAAATTTGCTTCTCTTAGAGGCTCCGCCAGCCAAATCGGGGGATCGGTTTATATGGGGGCTATATATAATTATGGACCGATGTGAACCAATTTTTGCATGGTTGTTAGAGACCATATAAAGGGTGATTTGTTAAGAGCTTGATAACTTTTTTAAAAAAAAAAACGCATAAAATTTGCAAAATCTCATCGGTTCTTTATTTGAAACGTTAGATTGGTCCATGACATTTACTTTTTGAAGATAATTTCATTTAAATGTTGACCGCGGCTGCGTCTTAGGTGGTCCATTCGGAAAGTCCAATTTTGGGCAACTTTTTCGAGCATTTCGGCCGGAATAGCCCGAATTTCTTCGGAAATGTTGTCTTCCAAAGCTGGAATAGTTGCTGGCTTATTTCTGTAGACTTTAGACTTGACGTAGCCCCACAAAAAATAGTCTAAAGGCGTCAAATCGCATGATCTTGGTGGCCAACTTACCGGTCCATTTCTTGAGATGAATTGTTCTCCGAAGTTTTCCCTCAAAATGGCCATGGAATCGCGAGCTGTGTGGCATGTAGCGCCATCTTGTTGAAACCACATGTCAACCAAGTTCAGTTCTTCCATTTTTGGCAACAAAAAGTTTGTTAGCATCGAACGATAGCGATCGCCATTCACCGTAACGTTGCGTCCAACAGCATCTTTGAAAAAATACGGTCCAATGATTCCACCAGCGTACAAACCACACCAAACAGTGCATTTTTCGGGATGCATGGGCAGTTCTTGAACGGCTTCTGGTTGCTCTTCACTCCAAATGCGGCAATTTTGCTTATTTACGTAGCCATTCAACCAGAAATGAGCCTCATCGCTGAACAAAATTTGTCGATAAACACATTTCGAACCGAACACTGATTTTGGTAATAAAATTCAATGATTTGCAAGCGTTGCTCGTTAGTAAGTCTATTCATGATGAAATGTCAAAGCATACTGAGCATCTTTCTCTTTGACACCATGTCTGAAATCCCACGTGATCTGTCAAATACTAATGCATGAAAATCCTAACCTCAAAAGAATCACCCTTTACTAACACCATGTACCAAATTTCAGCCGGATCGGATGAAATTTGCTTCTCTTAGAGGCCTCGCAAGCCAAATTTGGGGGTCCGTTTATATGGGGGCTATACGTAAACGTAGACCGATATGGCCCATTTGCAATACCATCCAACCTACATCAATAACAACTACTTGTGCCAAGTTTCAAGTCGATAGCTTGTTTCGTTCGGAAGTTAGCGTGGTTTCAACAGACGGACGGACGGATGGACGGACATGTTCAGATCGACTCAGAATTTCACCACGACCCAGAATATATATACTTTATGGGGCCTTAGATCAATATTTCGATGTGTTACAAACGGAATGACAAAGTTAATATACCCCCCATCCTATGGTGGAGGGTATAAAAATTAATTTAACGAGCAATGGTAGGTGAAACCAACAATTATTCACACTAAATGCTGGAGGGCTCTAACGATAGTCACATGTGGTTTTCCAGCCAACTATGAAGCAATCACAGTATCACGCTTGGATTTGATCGCGAATAACTTTATATCCGAACGCAAGAGATCTAAATGCTTTTTTATGCTTATAAACAATAAAATTAACTGATATAAATCAGGCAATTGTCAGACGAGCTATGTAAGGAGTTTCAGATCATTTGCTCTCATATGATTCTCCCCGTGTTTATGTTAATTCCTTTCGTCTACGCTCTCGGCCTCCATCTTTATATATTTGTTCCAAACAGTTTATGCTAATTGTGGAACATTATATGTTTACACTGAAACACATTGTGTTAATCGAGCCCGAAACACAGGTTTTATACACCGGAACATATAAAAAAACGGACTTTATTATCGTTGCAGGCAAGTTTATATTTGTATCTGGAAGTAAATTGGAATTAAAAACCATCTGTATTGATATCTTGTCATCGTAAACAACATATGGTTGTTCAAGATAGTAATATTTTGTTTAATATGAACATTTAAATATTGTGGTCATTTGGTTTGTTGGGTTGTTGGGTTGTATTCATTTCCATGTTTTATCGAATAAAATTAGTCTCCTAGAACAACCATGGTATTGGTAAATTTTCCAATTTCTCATTTTTGTATTTTGTAGAATTTCTTGATAATTCTCAATTTCAAACAATTCTTTGTTTTGTCATTTTCCCTTCTCTAAAAATACGAAATATATTCGAAATTTTAAAAGGAAAGAGAAGATAAAAATATAATGGAACAAAATTATTTTGTTTTTATTTTATTTATTTATTTTCCATGTCTGCTTTGGAAGCAAAGGAATTATCTTTGTTTTTGATTTCATTGCTGACCAACATCGATTTTCATTTGCATTTTGGTGGATAGGTTTTCCTAAGTCATCTTTCCCCACTCCGACAATATTATTTTGTCTTTCAATAATTTAAAAAAAAAAATTAAATGCATTTTATTTAGTTGTTGTTATTGTTTTGGTTAATTTCTATAAACACGACACAATGCCAAGTGGGTTGTCGATCATCTCCATTATCGTCATCACCATCGCCATCACCACCTTTATTGTCCATTTCCATAATTTTTGCTTGGGCATGTGGCACATGACGACATCATCGTCATCACAACATCCATGGTGCAGACATATGACCACGTCTAAAGTCGTGTCGATGATTTTTTTCGAAATTCGATTTTATTTTTTCATAGCCATAGAACTGTGTACATTCGGAACAATTAATCACATAGCTGGGTGGAAAAGTGAAGGTGGATGGAACGATTTTTGGTGACAAGGTCATTTTTTGTTTTGTAGAATAGATCCAAAAATAAAGAATTGAATATCCATTCCCCGCATTTGTTTAAAAAAGAAATTCCATCGCAATTCATTGTTCACAAATGATCAATATTTTGCTTGACCAAACAAGTGGATTTAGTGGTAATATCGTATTGTATGAAACGAAAGGAAATGAAATTGAAATTGTTCATATTGTAAAAGACATCGCTAATCCGATTTACTTTTGAATAAACAATGCGAAAATTATTTTTTTTATTTTATACTTAAAAAAAATTAGCTATTAAATGCAATTAAAACATTTATTTGATATAAACTTTATTTCAATTTTTACAAAATTTCGATTCAAAATATGCTAAAAGCTAATAGTTAGTTTTTATACCCTAAACCACATAGTGGTCAGGGTATAATAAGTTTGATCGGCCAAAAAATGTGCCTACCAGAAATATTGATTTTAGACCCCATAAAATATATACCGATCGACTCAGAATCACCTCTTGAGTCGATCTAGCGCTTGGTGTCCGTCCGTTCGTCTGTCCATGTATTTGTTGTTCACAGGATTCCGGTCGCAATTATTAACCGATTTTGATGAAATTTGGTACAGCGTGTTTTTTGGGCACAAGGACGAACGCTATTGAATTTGGAAGAAATCGGATCAAATTTAGATACAGCTCCCATATATATGTATCGCCCGATTTCGACAAATTGGGTCACATTGCGCTTTTTTTTTCAAACGGATCTTTACCAAATTTGGCAAAAGGTAATCTTTTCCATCGCCCTTCATGTCTGCAAAATTTCATCCAAATCGGTTCAGATTTAGATATAGCTCTCATATATATGTCACAAAACCTTTATTTATCAACCGATCTTACTCACATTTGGGTAAATGTAGACTTCTATAGCACTAACTATATGTGCAAAAAATCATCGAAATCGGTTCAGATTTAGCTATAGCTCCCATATATATGTATAGCCCGATTTTCCCAAATTTGGCCATAGAACCCTTATTTATTAACCAATCTTACTAAAAGTTGGCTAGATCCAGTCCTCTATAGTACTAACTATATGTGCAAAATTTCATTGAAATCGGTTCAGATGTAGATATAGCTCCCATATATGTATCACCCGATTTTGAAAAATTCGCCCCTAATAACCTTATGTTTGACCATACAGGCCTCAATTCTTAACTGATCGTACTCAAATCTTGCACAAGGTAACCTTTTGTGGTATTAATCAAACCCGCAAAATATTATGGAAATTGGTTCAGATTTAGATATAGCTTCCATATATATGCATCGCTCGATTTTCCCAAATTTTGCCATAGTACTCTTATTTATTAACCAATGTTACTCAAATTTCAAATTTTGATATACTAGCCGATCGTACTTATACGTACTTGTAGCTCTTACATAAGAATATTGCTCGATTTTTACAAACTTGTATTTATTACCCACACTAATTTAAGGATTTTCTCTTTTTTAATAATGGGCTCAATATTAGTGGCATACTAACTCCGTACGCGCAATATCAACACAGCCAGTGTTGCTAAAAGTAGGGGAAATTCCCCATATGTAGGGGTTTTCTATATTTAGCGTCTTGTAGGGACGTAGGGCCACAATGTAGGACATTTTCACGCAACACAATTTGTAATAATTTTTACATTTTGGTGGATCTAGAGGAGAAAATTAGAAGCCGGCAAGGCTTGATCTTTAACAATGTGTGGTAAACTTTATTCCTGTAGAAAATTTTGTCAACATTTTATTTCTATAGAACATTTTGTCAAAATTGTATTTCTGTAGAAATTTTTTTCAAAATATTATTTCTATAAAAAATTTTCTCAAAATTTTATTTCTGTGGAATTTTTTCTCAAAATTTTATTTCTATAGTATTTATTGTCAAAATTTTATTTCTATAGAAAAATTTCTCACAAAATTTGGTTTATAGAAATTTTTTCCAAAATTTTATTTTTATAGAGATTTAACAAAAAAGATTACTAATTTGGATAGAATTCTACCAACTGTGGCCACCGTGGTGGTAATACAAATTTATATTCTAAGTTATATACGTTGTATATTCATGTTTTAAGATAATAAAGTACTTAGAACCATTTTTGTTTTGTAAAATTTTTTAAATTTAACGAAAAATATAGTAGGGAAAATTGTTTGGGAATGTATGGGAAAGTAGGGAACTTTTTTTGTCCTTGTAGGGTAAACCGAACATTTTCCCTGGCAACATTGGCTATGAGCTAAAGTCAGATTGACACAAAGCACCCATAGACATGTACCCCTTAATTTTCTTATGATTACTAATTCTGTAATGGTGGTTTAGGGTATGATATAGTCGGCCCGCCCGACTTTCTACTTTACTTACTTGTTTTCTATTACCGTTTGGAGGACGCAGAATCAACAAGATACACGATGGTGTTTTTGGGGAAAACTTTCTCATTCGGACTTTAAATCTTGTTCTTTCCACATTCCGATCTAAAATCTCTCATGGGTTTTGCATTGGGGTTTGGATCAGAAATTTTAACAGCCATTCGAAAACTTGCCTATCATGGGCACTTAGGTGATTACAACCAATTAGGGTGCTTCTTGTCCTCGTCGTATTGGAATAGGCTATTTTCTCCAGATAATATCTCTCAAGTATTTTTTAGAGCAACAACAATTTGCTCTCGTTTGATTCTCTCCAGTGTGTTAGCTTTTTCGTAATTTTCTGTCTGTCGCCATCTTTAGTTCGCCACTTCGACAATGCGAAAAATTTGCAAGCATTTTTTGATGGATAGCTTCACAAAGCATGGCACAATCACTCGAGAAGTTTTTAGCAACAAAAAAAAATTATCACTCCTTCAATACTGAGCAATTTTATTAGCCCTTTAATCAATTTAATATCATTTAATTTTAATTTTAATCAATTTTTTTTTAAACAAAGTAATCCTTTTTTTTCTAAGAAACCATATAGATTCCCAAATTTCTCAATGCAAACATTTTTCAAATGCCAAACACATTTTACATTTTATGTGATCTAAATTCTATGAATCCTAACAATGTTTTCCAGTGTTCTCATATTGCCAAGGCGATGATCTTGGCCTTTTTATATAAAAATAAACGAAAATACTATTTTTATTTTTATTGGCATTAAAAATTCTGACGATTTTGTCGACCGACACTGTTGCTGTTCGCCATCTTCATGATGGTCGATTTGAAATCTTTATGGCGTTCGATTTTATGTAGACACTTTTGTCTATATGATCACCCTACAAACGTTGTGTAGGCAGATTGTGATTTCTTTTTTGAAGAGCAAACACATTTAAAATATAGAACAGACATTTTTTGTTACATAATCGAATTTGAAACAATTGAAACAATTTAATAAATGTAGGGAAATTTTTACATTTAAAAAGTTTTTTACTCTGGACTTAATTTTCAGTTCCCAAGAAGTCCTTTTGAGATGACATAAAAAATTATTTGTTTTACACAGTTTTCACAATAGCACAGTAAGGCAAATTAAATAATGGAAATAATGCAAACGTCTACCGATCGATTTCAGAACTCTTGTGGAATTTTCCATAAAATATGTGATAGTAACATATTGTTCAAAACACATTTAGATAGAGATAAAATCCGAAAAATTGTATGCTTATTTATACCCTGCGCCACACAGTGGAACAGGGTATTGTAAGTTAGTGCATATGTTTGCAACACCCACAAGGAGACGAGATAGACACATGGTGTCTTTGGCAAAAATGCTCAGGGTGGGCTCCTGAGCCGATATAGCCATGTCCGTCTGTCCGTGAACACATTTTTGTAATCAAAGTCTAGGTCGCAGTTTTAGTCCAATCGACTTCAAATTTGGCACACGTATGTGTTTTGGCTCAGAATAGAACCTTATTGATTTTGGAAGAAATCGGTTCAGATTTAGATATATCTCCCATATATATTTCGCCCGGTATGGACTTATATGGGCCCAGATGCCAGAGTTTTACCCTAATTTGCTTAAAATTTTGCACAAGAAAAACAATTAGTACTATAGTCAAGTGTGCCAAATTTTATTGAAATCGGTTCAGATTTAGATATAGCTCTTTCGCCCGATATGGACTAACACGGTCCCAGAGTTTTACCCCAATTTGGTTGAAATTTTGCACTAGGAGTACAATTAGTAGTGTAGTCAAGTGCGCCAAATTTTATTGAAATCGGTTCAGATTTAGATGTAGCTCCCATATATATCGTTCGCCCGATTTACACTCATATGACCACAGAGGCTAATTTTTAACTCCGATTTAGTTGAAATTTTGCACAGGTAGTAGAATTAGCATTGTAGCTATGCGTGCCAAATTTGGTTGAAATCGGTTCAGATTTAGATGTAGCTCCCATATATATGTTTTTCTGATTTCGACAAAAATTGTCAAAATATCAACATTCTCCTTGTAAAATCGCCACTGCTTAGTCGAAAAGTTGTAAAAACGACTCCAAATTTCCTACACTTCTAATACATATATATGGAGCGATAAATCATAAATAAACTTTTGCGAAGTTTCCTTAAAATTGCTTCAGATTTAAATATTTCCCATATTTATTATACCCTCCACCATAGGATGAGGGGTATATTAACTTTGTCATTCCGTTTGTAACACATCGAAATATTGCTCTAAGACCCCAGTCGTGGTGAAATTCTGAGTCGATCTGAGCATGTCCGTCCGTGCGTCCGTCCGTCTGTTGAAATCACGCTAACTTCCGAACGAAACAAGCTGTCGACTTGAAACTCGGCACAAGTAGTTGTTATTTATGTAGGTCGGATGGTATTGCAAATGGGCCATATCGGTCCACTTTTACGTATAGCCCCCCATATAAACGGACCCCCAAATTTGGCTTGCGAGGCCTCTAAGAGAAGCAAATTTCATCCGATCCGGCTGAAATTTGGTACATGCTGTTTGTATATGATCTCTAACAACCATGCAAAAATTGGTCCACATCGGTCCGTAATTATATATAGCCCCCATATAAACCGATCCCCCGATTTGGCTTTCGAGGCCTCTAAGAGAAGCAAATTTCATCCGATCTGGCTGAAATTTGGTACATGGTGTTAGTATATGGTCTCTAACAACCATGCAAAAATTGGTCCACATCGGTCCATAATTATATTTAGCCCCATATAAACCGATCACCAGATTTGACCTCCGGAGCCTCTTGGAAGACCAAAATTCATCTGATTCAGTTGAAATTTGGTTCGTGGTGTTAATATATGGCCTCAAACTCCCATGCAAAAATTGGTCGGTATCGGTCCATAATTATATATAGGCCCCATATAAACCGATCCCCAGATTTGACCTCCAGTGCTCCTTGGAAGAGCAAAATTCTTCCCATTCGGTTGAAATTTGGCACGTGATGTTAGTATATGTTAGTATATGGTAACAACCATGCAGGAATTGGTTCCTACACACAAAAAATTATCACCAAAATTTTTTCAATTAAACACTTAATTGAATTTGGAAACGGATTCAATTAATATGTTAATTGATTCAATTAATTATTTAATCAAATCCGAATAAAAACCAATTAAAAAAATGATTGATATTTGTTACGTTTCCAATTAAAATATTAATTGATTCAATCAATTTGTTAATCAATTCGGAAATAATTTTCAATTACAAACGTGATTGAAATTTTTTCTGTTTCCAATTACACATGTGATTGATCCAATCACCTTTGTGATTGAAACTGAATAATTTTGAGCAATGGAAAGAGCGAAAAGAGAACAAGAGAATGGGTATTTATTCAACAATGTATGATGGAGAGATCAGTCTGTGGAAGTAACTCGTAACGAACGATTGGGTTTTTGTTTTTCACGTAAATTGAAAAACATGATTGGCGACATTCTGTCTGCTGCATTCAAAATGTGTGCATAAATATTTTGAACGCAACAACAAATCATAGCAAAGGGTTGAAATAAATAAAGTGTGCAACAACAAACGGACACGTGGTAAAGGTTTGAAAAAAATATATGACAGAACGCATTTGAAGTTAAATGTGTTTTGTGGTATTGTAAAAATGGAAAACAATCTACGTTTATTGAAGGTAAAAAATTGTGAAATGTGAATACCGTTTTCCATTGAAGCCTGTTTACATTAAACGGACTAAAATAATATATTTTTTATTCATTTCTTTTAGTGACCAATTTTATTTCGTGAAATTGATCAATCAATCCCATCAACTCCATCATTTTATCAAATATATAATAATATGTTTGCAATAAAAAAGTGGGTACCGTATTGATCTTTTAAAATTATAAATTTTTTTCACTCCTAGTTTTCTTAAAACCAAGAGCGGTATGGGTTTGTTGGAAGATTCACCTTGAAGTTGCGTTGACATTAAATTGCAATTTTGTTTTACCTGTCTTTTTCAGTTTGAACCCAAGTAGAGAGCAGTATATGTGGTATATAAACTAATGAGCTGAATTATGTAATGGTAAAAAAGTTCTTTCTTTTGGATTTAAAAATATGAAAAATATCCGATAATAATAAAAATATGTATTTTCCATTTATATTTTTTTTCTATTTCCAGAATTTGCAAAGTATCATCAATATAATACAAAATATTACATTGCTTTCCCATTATTTTTGTCTTTGATTGGTTCAAATTTTAATAGACGATTTTAATGTGTGGAAATTTGGGAAAGGAGTTGTTACTAAAATTTAATTACCGAGCTCCTTAATACACCTTTTTATGCTAAAAGACTACAACTGCAAAAGAAGATTACAAATCTGCAACCTGGAACTACACGGTTGAAAAAGACTGTTTTTCATATGTTTGGCTATATTATATGTTTGGAACACAAATTTTTAAACACAATATTTTTGAGTGCAAGCATATAATGTTCATAAACTAGCATAACATGTTTGGGACATATATGTTAATATGTTAGAACATATTATGTTTGGGACATAAAATGTTTGTAAATATAATATGCTTGAATGCAAACATATATTAATTTAGAAATAGCCTATAAACATATATGTGTTTAGTAGCTTGGAGCGCTATTTAACAGGGAGCGATATTGAATTAAGTTAGTGGTTGTTGCTTGTTATTACAAAATTAACATTTTATTTTTCCTTGGGCAATTGATCAGCTACTTCTTTGATCCTTACAAACTGTGTGGTCCGCTGTTCGAATCCCCGTCCGGCAAAAGGTAAAATTAAAAAATAAAAAAAAAATAAAATTGAATAATTTCTTCTACAATGTTTGTATCACAGAAAAAAGTGCTAAGAACTAAAAAATCTCGTGGAAGTGAGAAAGATGTGGGGGAATATACAATTAGGCAGAAACAAAATTTTGAGCATTCAGGTCGAAAACCTATGTTGTTAGCACCTATATTACCTGTTTATTTTCATAATTCATTATGATTGTAAATATATAAATAAATAAATAAAATTTTGAGCACAATATTGTTTGGGAGAATTTTTTTTAAGCATATAATATTTTTGGGTGCAAAATGCTTCCAAACATATTATATGGTCACATAATAACATATTGTTTTTTGGAAGACAACATTATTGAATTTGGATGCAAAAATACAAAATGTTTGGAACTTAGACTACCCAAACATATATTGTTTAGACCAATATGCTTTCAAACATATTATATATTGGAAGAGATCAAACATATAAATGTTTGGGCAATACCCAAAAATGTATATGCTTGAAGCAAAATATGTTTGGGAGTATATGTTACAGAAGCGATTTTTTGTGAGGGTGTATGGGAGCTTTATCTAAATCTGAACCGATTTCAAACAAATTGGGCTTGCATTGCCAGAATATCTATTCTATTCACGTAAATCGGTGTGAAACTTTGGCGTCTGTGGTCATATGAGTCTAAATCGGTCGAAAGATATAAATGGGAGCTATATCTAAATCTGAACCGATTTCAACTAAATTTGTCACATTTGACAAAATTGTGAGCAAATTAGGGTACAACTCTGGCTTCTGTGAACATATAACTGCATATCGGGCGAATGATATATATGGGAGCTATATTTAAATCGGATCCGATTTGGCTGATATTTTGCAAGTTTTTCGAAACTCATAGAATATTCGGATGTATAGAATTTGAAGAATATCGCCTCATAAAAGCACCAATTATGGGTATATCGGTGATAAATATATATGGCAGCTATACCAAAATCTGAATCAATAGCAATTGTGTTTGTCCCGAAAAAAAGACCCTGTGCCAAATTTGAGGACGATCGGACTTAAACTGCGGCCTGTACTTTGCACACAAAAATACATGAACAGACAGACGACGGACATAGCTAAATCGACTCAGAATTCAATTCTAAGACGATCGGTATACTAAACGATGGGTCTCTGACTTTTCCTTCTTGGCATTACATACAAATATACAAACTTTTTTATAACCTGTACCACAGTAGTGGTGTAGGGTATAAACATTAATAATTATTACTGTGACACAAGATTATTTGTTTCCATGGTTCTTAGAATGTTATTAGAAACTTACAAAAGCTAAATTTTATATAAACTAATATATATATCCATTTCATTTGTAGTTTTTATTAAAAAGTGTGCCACTTTTTATGCCACCTTTTATTTCGAGGAACACTTTTCGTACCCCGTTTTAGAAATTCTCAACGGTAACTCTACTTACCACTACCATCTACCACCTACTAGAAGAGTATAAAGGGTGATACGGTCAAAATTTGGTCAAGGGAAAACGCGTGTAAATCGGTGAAATCATTTATTTAAAAAATCAAATTAAATTTCTTTTTCAAGTTCAATTAGTATAAAATTCAGGAAAAATATTCAGTTAGGCTTTCGCTTTTCCAAATCCGAATTGCCGGGCCTCACGCTTGACACCTGCCATCAGATTTTGTACAGCCACCTTGTCCACCTTCTTCGCCGCAGAAAGCCAGTTTGTCTTGAACTGCTGCTCGTCTTTAGCAGTTTTTTGGTTATCTTTAGATTCCGCTTGACAATAGCCCAGTATTTCTCAATTGGGCGGAGCTCTGGCGTTTCGAGAGGGTTCTTGTCCTTGGGAACCACCTGCACGTTGTTGGCGGCGTACCACTCCATGGCCTTTTTATCGTAGTGGCAAGATGCCAAATCCGGCGAAAACAGTACGGAACAACCGTGTTTCTTCAGGAAAGGCAGCAGACGCTTATTCAAACACTCTTTCACGTAAATTTCTTGGTTGACAGTCCCGGAAGCTATGAAAATGCTGCTTTTCAAGCCACAGGTACAGATGGCTTGCCAAACCAGATATTTCTTTGCGAACTTTGACAGTTTTATGTGCTTGAAAATATCTGCTAACTTCCCCCTTCCTTTTGCCGTATAAAACTCCTGTCCCGGAAGCTGCTTGTAGTCGGCTTTGACGTAGGTTTCGTCGTCCATTATCACGCAGTCAAACTTCGTCAGCATCGTCGTGTACAGCCTCCGGGATCGCGCTTTGGCCGTCGTATTTTGTTTATCATCGCGATTTGGAGTCACTACCTTCTTGTAAGTCGATAGTCCGGCTCGTTTTTTGGCTCGATGCACGGTTGTAGACGATACACCCAGCTTATTTGCGCCATCTCGGAGAGAGAGGTTAGGGTTTCGCTTGAAACTACCGGCAACTCTCTTTGTCGTCTCAGCGGCTTCCGGTTTTCGATTTCCCCCGATCCAGACTTTCTGGCTGTCGACAAACGTTCCCCAAACACTTTAATTACATTTGTAACGGTTGATTTGGCAACTTCTAGCGATTTTGCCAGCTTTGCGTGCGAGTAGCTCGGATTTTCGCGATGCGCGAGCAAAATTTTGATACGCTGCTCTTCTTGCTTGGACGGCATTTTGACAACTGAAGAGTGAATTCCAAAATCAAAATAGGAGCAACATTCTAAACACACACCTTCAAAATGAGGGTGTTCAGGTTGTTTAAATGCAAAATTGAAAGAAATTCGTCAAGTTTATACTGACCAAATTTTGACCTTATCACCCTTTAATTGAGTGGATTCAAATGTCTAAAGTTAAAAAGAAGTTTTATCTAATGTGTACGATATTTATTTCAAAGTGACGGAATAAGTTAATTATATTAAATGTAATTAAATTGACATTTAGCTAATTAAATTAAAAAATAATAATTACTACTGCGACACAAAATTATTTGTTGCCATGGTTCTTAGAATTTTATTAGAAACTTACAAAAGAAATATATATTTATCTAAACTAATATAATTTGCATTTTTCCTTTATTAAAAAATGGGCCACTTTTTATGACACCTTTTATTTCGAGAAACTCTTTACGTACCACTATTTAGAAATTCTCAACGGTAACGATTTTTATCACTACCTTCTACCAGCCACTGGAAGAGTATAATTGGCTGGATTCAAATGTTGGTACTTAAAAGGGGCTTTTATCTAATGTGTACGATATGTCTGCAATGTGACGGGATAAATGAATTATATTAAATATAATTAAATTGACATTTAGCTAATTAAATTAAAATAAAATAATAATTACTACGGTGACGCAAGACTATTTGGTTCCATGGTTCTTAGAATTTTATTAGAAACTTGCAAAAGCTAAATATATTTGTTTCTGTGACAGCTTCTCAAATTGCAACCAAAAATAGCTCATTTTCATTTGACGTAGTTTATAACAAAAAAAACGAGGTTTACATTTTTCTAACTAAGTGAACTGATATTCTTTGTGCACAGCAACAAACTGTCATCTCACCTAGTTTTTCTTACATTATCACATAAAAAGTTTTTCGTGTTTAGCAAACCATCTTAACAATGAATTCTGCTACATATTGCTACTTTGTCGAAATACTTCGTATTATATCAAATAACAAGTCTCTATTGGATCCAACTTTATTTCGTTATATGAAACCAACCATCGAAAAGGCCATAACTACAAATTGTACTCATGCAAGATAAAACTGTCAAATCATTTATTACACACAAACATACAGATAAACATTTCCAAGTGAATTAAATGTAAATTCATTAATATAAAGTTATTAAGTACACACAAACATCTATGTACCCATGTAAGTGTGTTAAATAGTTATACACAGATATAAATGTAAATATAATTAAGTAAATAAATAAATTCATGTAAGTACATTCACAATAAAACTAAGTTATTTCGTATGAACTGCATTCACTCCTTACACTTTCCATTTCCATTCCATTTATAATGAGAGTTGGAGTGTTACACTCCGTCTTTTGGCATCGTATTCCAATAAAATTCTAGGAATTTTTCACAGGCTTATAACACCACACCCTAATGCCATTCGAATAGAATGTGAGATACAAATAAATAACCAGTAATTATGGAAATTTGACCCAACATCATGGGGAATACAATTCTGAAAATATTAAAAAAACAAAATGAAGACAGAACATTAACATACAAAAATGTCTTAGAAACTTGAATGGCATACTCTTCATACCATGGTGGCTACTTACTTAAGGTAACGGGTAAATGAAATTTTATAGCCATGTTGCTCGGCTATACCAGCAGATAGAACATTTGCTGAAGCTCCATATAGGGTACCGTTTCCTGCAGAACAAAATATTCATACAAAATTATTATTATCTAGCGAAAAGTTTAGATGAAAAAATAGAACTATTGCTTTAATTACAAATTAAATAATAATTCTTACAATAAAATAATGATTAAAACGTTAATTGATACAAATACAATTAATTATTCCAAATATCTAATTTTAAATATTTTTTTTAGTTCTTGGGAAAAAAAACTAAAATTAATTCTAAATTTGAACTATATTTTTACTTAAGAAAAATATAAAAGATGAATTATGAATACTAATATTATTAAATTTACTTCGATTCAAAAACATATTTCTATTACAAAAAAAAAACATTTTTTCAATTTAATTTAAATATATTTTCAAACTGTTTAGTATGATTCATTAATCCTAGCTCAATGAGCTTAACATGGAAAATTTAGTTAAGCTACTAACTAAATTCGAATTATTTTTTCTAATTTTTAAACTAATGAAATCAGTTCCAAATTTAAATTTATTTTTTATTAAAAAAAAAATAAAAATAACTTATTATTAATAAAATTTGTAATTTTATTAATCATTATAAAATATTTGTAATTTTAATCATATTTTAACAAATAGCTGATTTACCAAAAAATTAATTGCTTCTGGAAGGAAAAAGTAGATTAATTTCGGAAAATGGTTACTAAACTGTATTACAAACGCCAATATCACACAAATAAGTAAATAATATTTTTCGACAAAAAGTTATTGGACATGATTAATTTTTCCGTAGTTTGAAGGAAGTATTAATTTTAAATTTGAAGGAAGTATTAATTTTAAATTTAGTTTTAAAATTAATTGTAACTAAATATATTTATGAACTGCTTACACTAGGTAAATAATAAAATCAATAAACATTTTATTTAAAATATTAGTCGGTTAAAATAAAAATTCAAATTAACAAATTAATTTTGTATTTTAATATTTCGTAAAAAAATTAGAATTAAATTATAGTTCTTATGGTTATCATATTATGGTTATCAGTCATAATTTATGATAGAGACAAAAACATTATTTGTATTTTTGTCTCTATCATAAATTATGACTTAATTGATTCAATAATTAATAAAATTTTATTAATCCTTTCACTAAGCCTAATGTTAAAAAATTTAATTGTTCTTCGTTTTTTCCTTGTACTTACAACATGTAGAAAAAATATAAATTTTCAAGGCATACCACAACTACCCAGCAAAAAAATTTGGAAGTTGTTCTAAAGGCACAATTTTAATACCTCTTCCAAAAATGTCCTCCCAAAGATGTTCTTTATTTTAACTACACAGGAAGTTGTTTTAATTATTTTTTTATAACTCGCTTTTTTCATATTTTTGATGGGTAATTTTAACTTTTTTGGTAAGAATTAAAAAAAATGGTACAAATTATTAAAATTTTGTCAAAAAAAAAATGTTAAATAAACGTTAGAATGCATTAAAAATCTTAAAAAATATAAAAAGAAAAATATTTGACAAAATATAACAAAATAATTAAATTCACATCCAAAACACTGAATTTGAATCACACCTTAAGAAGTGATACAAATTCAATACAACGGCTGTTGGAATGGTGGACATCCGTCCTATTATAAGCTTATGTTAAATTCATCGCTTCTAAACAATTTTACTTCCGGATCCAAAAAGAATATTTTTACTACATTTTTGGCGACGCTGTTTTTGCTGGGTAGTTCAAGAGCTATGAGTTTGTTCTGAAAACTTGATTCTTGAATTGTGACCAAAGGGCCTGTCGAATATCAGCTATAGTTTGCATACTATAAACGTACAGTAGAAAAATTGCATATTTTTCATTGAATGTTAAAGAAGTTTATTAAAATGCATTTTAGGGAAAATATTTATAGTGTATTTAGGTTACAGCCCATACTTTAAAATAACCACGAGAAATAAATCGAAACTAAGTAGGAAGTACACGCAAAGAAAAAACGTTTGGAAAACGTGTACCGAAAAAGTTTTTCTTTTGTTAGAGTTTTTTGAATTGCTTCGAAAATTTTAAACTTTTATCACCAAAAAATTCGTTTGTTACAAAATTATTATTTTTTCAATAAAAAAAAGTTTTTTTTTGAAACAACAACACAGTCCATTTCGTTTATATCAAACACTGTTCTTTTCTGACTTTAGGTCTTTAATAAGACACATTTTTCAATTCAAAATTTAATATAGTACAATGTAATGTTGAACATTTTTTCGGAATCTTCCGAACATATCTCAAATATATATAAAAATAAAAAAAATAAAAACAAAAAAAAACTTTGGTCGAAGCAGGGATCGAACCCACGACCCTTGGCATGCAAGTCGGACGTAGCAACCACTGCTCCACGGTGCCAAACTAAATGTTTGTTTCTGTTAAATAAACTTTGTTCATTCGGTTCGTGGGCGCCGCAAGCTATGCTATATAAATATAACTTATATGGACATTTATCTATTGATGACCATAACAGGTACATAGCTCAGTGGTTAGTGTGTTGGCTTACAAAGTGCATGGTCCGCGGTTCGACTCTCCGTCCAGGCGAAAGGTAAAAAAATTTTAAAAATTTATAAAATCGTATAATTTCTTCTACATTGTTGGTATTACAGGAAAAGGTGTTAAGAACTAAAAAACCTCGTGGATGTGAGAAAGATGGGAGGGAAAATGAAATTAGCAAGAAAACAATGTTTTTTTTTTTGAGTTTGTCTTTATCAAATTGTTTATACATCCTGGAAAAGAATAAACGTTTATCACAAAAAGTATATACTTTTCTTCCAAATACACTTCCTTAAAGCGAAAAGCAAATGAGAAACGAACTTTGTTTGTCTAAAATTTCGTTTGGGAGGAAAGAATTATTTTTTTGCGTGTAGGACTGTGGTAGCGTTCACGAATGTTCTCTTTAGGGGACATCGGCAGTCAAAGGGTTAAACAGATTTTATTTCAAAAAATATATTAAATTTATTTAATATATATATTTTTTTAAAAATAAAGATATATTCATGCAGCTTTTATTACAAATATATAGTAGGAACAATCAATATTATATTTAAAAATTAATTATTCGAATAAAATCAATTAATAAAACAAATTAATTTTGAATTACTTTTAGTAACAAAACTAATGGAATAAAGTCAAAATATTTTTTCTATATTACTCAATCATAAATAAACATATCATTTAAAATCAATCGATTCAATAAAGAATTAATAGCTTCACATAGTTAACCATTAAATGCGCACTGTATATTTGAAGAAACAACTAGAAAAAAAATCGTATGTCTTAAAATTTTAACCGAATTCTTCAAAATTAAGTTTGTTGCATTTAAATCATCATAACGAAGTTTAAAAAATACGTTTTTCCAGAAAATCTGTGATACTTCTGTGTAATCTGAAATCAAAATTGAAAATCAAATTTGTTTTTATACCCTGCGTCATACTGTGGAACAGGGTATTATAAGTTAGTGCATATGTTTGCAGCACCCAGAAGGAGACGAGATAGACACATGGTGTCTTTGGCAAAAATGCTCAGGGTGGGCTCCTGAGTCGATATAGCCATGTCCGTCTGTCCATCTGTCCATGAACACATTTTTGTAATCAAAGTCTAGGTCGCAGTTTTAGTCCAATCGACTTAAAATTTGGCACAAGTATGTGTTTTGGCTCAGAATAGAACCCTATTGATTTTGGAGGAAATCGGTTCAGATTTAGATATAGCTCCCATATATATATATTTCGCCCGATATGGACTTATATGGCCCCAGAAGCCAGAGTTTTACCCTAATTTGCTTAACATTTTGCACAAGAAGAAAAATTAGTACTATAGTCAAGTATGCCAAATTTTATTGAAATCGGTTCAGATTTAGATATAGCTCCCATATATATCTTTCGCCCGATATGAACTAATACGGTCCCAGAAGCTAGAGTTTTACCTCATTTTGGTTGAAATTTTGCACTAGAAGTGCAATTAGTAGTGTAGTCAAGTGTGAAAAATTTTATTGAAATCGGTTCAGATTTAGATATAGCTCCCATATATATCGTTCGCCCGATTTACACTCATATGACCACAGTGGCCAATCTTTTACTCCGATTAAATTGAAATTTTGCACAGGGAGTAGAATTAGCATTGTAGCTATGCGTGCCAAATTTGGTTGAAATCGATTCAGATTTAGATATAGCTCCCATATATATGTTTTTCTCATTACGACAAAAATGTTCAAAATACCAACATTTTCTTTGTAAAATCGCCACTGCTTAGTCGAAAAATTGTAAAAATGACTCTAATTTTCCTAAATTTCTAATACATATATATCGAGCGATAAATCATAAATAAACTTTTGCGAAGTTTCCTTAAAATTGCTTCAGATTTACATAAATATTTCCCATATTTTTTACTAACATTGTGTTCCACCCTAGTGCATTGCCGACTTAAATTTTGAGTCTATAGATTTTGTAGAAGTCTATCAAATTCTTCCCAGATCAAGCGATATTTAAATGTATGTATTTGGGACAAACTTTTATATGTAGCACCCAACACATTTGACGGATGTGATATGGTATCGAAAATTTAGATCTACAAAGTGGTGCAGGGTATAATATAGTCGGCCCGCCCGACTTTAGACTTTCCTTACTTGTTTTTGACTAAAATTAAAGTGTTGTTTTTTTTTTTGTAAACAAAAACTTAGTTTAATGCGTAATATATCTTTACAACTACTATTTTTGCAAAACAAAACAAAAAAATTTGGAGATGTTCAGATGTTCTTTTTTACCATTTTTCATATTATATATATTTTTCGGAAGAATCGGTGTTCTTGGGAATTTAGTTAATTTTGTTCTCACTCTAACAATTTACTAATTTTTATACCCTTCACCATAGGATGGGGGTATATTAACTTTGTCATTCCGTTTGTAACACATCGAAATATTGCTCTAAGACCCCATAAAGTATATATATTCTGGGTCGTGGTGAAATTCTGGGTCGATCTGAACATATCCGTCCGTCTGTTGAAATCACGCTAACTTCCGAACGAAAGAAATTTCATCCGATCCGGTTGAAATTAGGTACATGGTGTCAGCATATGATCTCTAACAACCATTCAAAAATTGGTCCACATCGGTACATAATTATATATAGCCCCCATATAAACCGATACCCCGATTTGGCTTGCGGAGCCTCTAAGAGAAGCAAATTTCATCCGATCCGGCTGAAAGCGTCCAAATGCAAATCATGCATTTATTATTATTATATATTTTTAATTTATTATTCGGGCCGTATGGACAAAGAAAATTAAATTTTTTATTTAAATAAATGTTTAAATAGTTTCCAGGACGAACACAAGAGCTTCAGTTAACGGTTTATATTTATTTATTAAAAAATAAATAATTCAACTAATGGATTTGTTTTGTGTTTGCATACAGTTAATTGATTTAATTCGAAATTGAATGTTATTTCATTAAAATATTAATTTATGTACACACTCACCTCCTAGACAAGGACCAAATGCTAAAGCCCATACCAAAGGCTCCAATGGTAATCCCAATGATTCTTTGGCCACTAGAGATACCACAACCTTAACCATCATAGCTGTCACTGGTATACTATCCAATACTGCCGAAGCCAAGGCAGACATCCAAAGAATTATGAATATCGCCATAGCCAGACGATGCTTTTTCTCCACATGCAAAATGGCATGCTCGGTAATTTCACCAATCCAAGCGAATAGACCTAAACGCTCCACACACTCCATCATCACAAACATGGCGGCAAAGAAGAGCAGTGTTGTCCACTCAATGCGATGCATAAGATGTTCCATATCCTCGCGATTGAGTATGATGAGTAAGGCGATAATACCGAGTAAGGCTACCCAACCCAATGGTAGGGTACGCCATTGTGGCACGGATTGTACAAAGAAACAGATGATGATGAATACCAAAGCGCAACAGGCTTGAGCCAGAAGGATTTTATTTTTGATGGGGTACTGAAAAGGATAGGAAAAAATAAAAAAATAATGTGGCGATCACGGTCTTAATTAAATGTTAGTACGTGGTTTATTATAAAACAAAATGCTGATATATCTGTACTATGGGAAACTTTTCTAAGATAAGGCGGGTATTATGATCGGTTTTCGAGTTGAAAATCACTTTATTTGCGCGATTACTTTTCCTGAAATAAGCAAACTTATAAATGAAACAAACATATTCCTGTAAAGTCTTGGCGAAATCTGGAGGAACAAGAAACTGCACATCAATTGAGTTAATCTATCTGTATTATATTGAACTGTTTTAATAAAGTAACCGCGAAAATTTCAACGCGAAAAAACGAACATAGTACTTACCTATAGGTGAGTACTATGTTCGAGTTTTTCACCAAAACACTAAATTAAAAGTGCAAAAATATATATGAAGACGATAACATTTTTATCAAGTCTCATCAAATTATGGATGGAAACGATCCAATGTATTGATTGCGAACCATTTAATATTTCAAAATTAATTGATTAAAAAAATTAACCGTGAAAATAAGCTGGTTTTCAGCTTGAAAGCTGAACATAGTACTAAGCTTATAGCTAAAAATGTTCCAATTCTTGTCACGTTAACAGAAATATAACTCAGCGTATATTCATTTGGTATCCAATTTAAAATTTAAATTTATCTTCCTTGTAAAGGTGAGTACTATGTTCGGCTTTTTCACCAAAACACTAAATTAAAAGTACAAATAGGGCCCAAAATACATTAATTGTCTCCATAGAGCCGGAGTCGTTAGCTAACCCATCAGCATCGATTTGTTTGTTTGTTTCAAACAACCCACTATCTTAACCAAAGACAATAAACTTGAGGAAGATAGGAAATTGGCTTGCGTCATACCAAATGTTGCATTTACCATGTTAGTTCCATACATGTTTGTAATTTTTTTATTTATTTTTCGTTTTTATTTTTTAAATGAAAAACTTAATTTTCTTAATGAAACAATGTTAAATTTTAGGCTACAACAAAAAAATTACATTTTCCCCTTTATGGAAATTTATTTCGTGCACTTAATTTATTTTTATTTGCATTTTAATGCTATGTCAATACTTGTCGTATACGCGTTTGGTTCGAGTATGAAACTAACGCGGTAAATGGTTTGATCTCCTCAGTAGCCAATTTCCTATCTTCCTAGAGTTTATTGTCTTTGATCTTAACCCTGGGCAGTCCTCCTTCGTCTAAATGACGACGCGTAATTTCACCAAAACACTAAATTAAAAGTACAAATATATTTATGAAGACTATTATATTTTGATCGAGCCTTGCCAAATAATGGATGGAAAAGATCCAAGGAATTGTTTGCAAATAATTTTATATTTCTGAATTAATTAATTAAAAAAGTAACCGTGAAAACAAGCTGGTTTTCAGCTTGTAAAGTGAACATAGTACTCAGCTTAAGGCTAAATTTTAAATTTTTGGCCCAAAGAGTCGATAAGCCTAAGTCAACTTTTTGTTATCTTCAAATTCGACTAATAGATTTTTATTTTTTTAGAAAATTGAGAGAAAAGTTACTTATAATACAGTAGATTTTATTGGTCAATCGAATAGGTGTGTTCAAAGTTCCATTTGATTATAGAAAAGGCGCAAGCCTGCTACGTTGCTATCAATTCGGAGTAAGTACGGCTTGAGCCGGCGGCACATTTTTTATATCCAACGTAAGAGGTTCTAAAGGGTGATACGGTCAAAATTTGGTCAAGGGAAAACGCGTGTAAATCGGTGAAATCGTTTATTTAAAAAATCAAATTAAATTTCTTTTTCAAGTTCAATTAGTATAAAATTCAGGAAAAATATTCAGTTAGGCTTTCGCTTTTCCAAATCCGAATTGCCGGGCCTCACGCTTGACACCTGCCATCAGATTTTGTACAGCCACCTTGTCCACCTTCTTCGCCAGTTTGCCTTGAAATGCTGCTCGTCCTTAGCAGTTTTTTTGGTCTTCTTTAGGTTCCGCTTGACAATAGCCCAGTATTTCTCAATTGGGCGGAGCTCTGGCGTGTTTGGAGGGTTCTTGTCCTTGGGAACCACCTGCACATTGTTGGCGGCGTACCACTCCATGGCCTTTTTACCGTAATGGCAAGATGCCAAATCCGGCCAAAACAGTACGGAACAACCGTGTTTCTTCAGGAAAGGCAGCAGACGTTTATTCAAACACTCTTTCGCGTAAATTTCTTGGTTGACAGTCCCGGAAGCTATGAAAATGCTGGTTTTCAAGCCACAGGTACAGATATTTCTTTGCGAACTTTGACAGTTTTATGTGCTTGAAAATATCTGCTACCTTTCCCCTTCCTTTTGCCGTATAAAACTCCTGTCCCGGAAGCTGCTTGTAGTCGGCTTTGACGTAGGTTTCGTCGTCCATTACCACGCAGTCCAACTTCGTCAGCATCGTTGTGTACAGCCTCCGGGATCGCGCTTTGGCCGTCGTATTTTGTTTATCATCGCGATTTGGAGTAACTACCTTCTTGTAAGTCGATAGTCCGGCTCGTTTTTTGGCTCGATGCACGGTTGTAGACGATACACCCAGCTTATTTGCGACATGTCGGAGAGAGAGGTTAGGGTTTCGCTTGAAACTACCGGCAACTCTCTTTGTCGTCTCAGCGGCTTCCGGTTTTCCCCCCGATCCAGACTTCCTGGCTGTCGACAAACGTTCCCCAAACACTTTAATTACATTTGTAACGGTTGATTTGGCAACTTTTAGCGATTTTGCCAGCTTTGCGTGCGAGTAGCTCGGATTTTCGCGATGCGCGAGCAAAATTTTGATACGCTGCTCTTCTTGCTTGGACGGCATTTTGACAACTGAAGAGTGAATTCCAAAATCAAAATAGGAGCAACATTCTACACACACACACCTTCAAAATGAGGGGTGTTCAGGTTTTTTAAATGCAAAATTGAAAGAAAGACGTCAAGTTTATATTGACCAAATTTTGACCGTATAACTTTCTATCTCTTCTACGTATAGGACATGCCTATGAATCCTGACCCTACCAATTTTGCATACTGCCTGATTTTGATGGCCTATCTTTAAGGCTGGGGTTTGTACTCTATATAGCGAAAAGAGACCTAGGGATGTCTATTCACAATATGTAGTTATAGTTTTACTTATTAAGGTAATCGTGAAGTTCCTCCGACCGAAGGCACCCTATTGCAGCTCTGATAAAATACTGACAGGTTTTTAATGAAAGAGCTTCCTTACACTAAATTCATAACACTTCAATCCAATGATCACAATATACGGTGAATGGTACAGCAACCTTCTTCAAAGAAGATGAAATGAATTGCAACAAGGTGATTTGAGCAGTGGAATCTTGCATACCAACACGTTCGGGATGCAAACGTAAAATATCCTGTCTCTTATGAGAATATAAAATCTTCTCGGACAACGGGACGATTCAAACAACTCTCATCAACTTATCGTAGGAATGAAGACATCAGTGTCAGGTTTGGAAAGAGTAATCTTAGAGACTGTACATAAACAAAACAATAGACAAACCTGAACTTTTGAGTCTTTTATTTTATGTAAAATTGGAAAACTGTAAACAGGAAAGCGAAGGAATGAAAACGTGCTAGTATTTTCTTCGTTTGTTCTTAATCTTTGTAATTATCATCCATAGTTTGACACGAATGAACCATCTATATAAGTATATGTTCTATGAGGCCGACTTTGTGCAACTGTGTATAAATCGAACTTAGTGATGCTGCCATTATTTTGCCAACCCACAAATAAGTTTTTCAATTTAAAAATTAATTAAAACCTGTTCTAATTTTTTCCTGGCCAATCTTAAATATTCTTCAGCCTTCTTCAACTGGAAACATTATCTGCGACCACTGAGGAGACAGATTACTGAACTTCTATTGTAGCCTCCAATATCGGACCCAAATTACATTAATTGAGGTGGATAGGCCACATATTCCTCTTGTCTCCATAGAGCCGGAGTCGTTAGCTAACCCATCAGCATCAATTTGTTACAAAGAACCCACTGTTTGCTCCAATTAATTTCATCAATTCATCAATTTTAAAAATTATTTACCTTAAGTTTTAAATCTTCCAACGTATGTACATAAGCTTCGGACGTATCCAATCCATTGAGTTTTCTCTTGAGGGTGTTTTTCAAAATTCGAACTTTCTTCAATAAAGTCTCACGTACAACATCGGCATCTTTGGAAAAGGAAGATATTGATTTGGCTGTCTTATGCCAAACACGAATCTCTCGTCGTAGATCCTTAATGTCCTTGGGCTCGTTCAAACGTAACGATTCGGTTTTACGAAAAACTAAACGCAAATAAATGCAACTCTGGAGGACGGCTAAAATTACACCAGGTATGGTATGGCCAACAAATTTCATAAAGGTGACACCCTGAAATACAAAGACAAAAATATGAAACTACTCAGAAGACAAAAAACTTCTCTCTTACATTTGCAGCAATAAAATGATTTGAGCATATTATAATGCTAATGGGATCTCCAATGGGTGTTAGAGAACCACCAATATTGGCATGAACTATAATTCCCAAGAGGACGGGTACTGGATCCAAACTCATAACCTCACAAAGTCTAATGGCCACAGGAGTCATTAAAATAACTGTGGTCATATTATCCAGGAAACTCGATACAAAACAGGTCATCAAACACAGACTGTAAATCATAGGCCATATTTTGCCTTGGGACACTTCATAGGCCACCACCGCTATATAATCGAATACACCCGTCTCCGTAAGAATACCCACCAAGATCATCATACAAAATAGCAAGGTTAGCAATTCCATATCCATATATTTAACGATCTCTTCCATATTGGGACGGTCATTGAAACAGGCCAACACCGCTATAGATAGAGTTGAACAAACTATGGCCACAAATGTTCTTTCAAAGACCTGGAAAAAAGAATAGAATAGCAGAGAAAAAGCAGGAATAAAAACCAATTATTGATCACAACTTACCTCCCATACTAAAAGAGCATAGAACAGCAAGAGTATAAATGCCGCCAACAAAGTTCCCGTCTTGACATTGATAATCAATGGATTATAGGTCAACTTTATGGCAATGTCTGTTTCAATATTGGTGGACATATTCAGTATCATTTGGACATTATCCTCTTCGATTTCATCCAATAGCTCTGGAGATACCATGAAAGTAATGTTACGTGAAACTACAGGAGAATATTCGAGAAGTTCTTCATTGACCAATGGAATAAACCAGGGATCCAGTATATCCTGTAAATATGAATTAATGAAAAATATATCAGAGTCGATTAATTTGAAATTTGATTTTCAACAATGCTGAACAACATATGACAGTTACGCCATTTGGAGAAGTTTTTATATATCCAAAAACATTACTATTTCTACTGAGATGGATCGAAGATCAGATGGAAAACACTATCGTATTAATCAGATACTAAGATAAATCACCAGACGAATGCGCTCGAATTCTTGTAATATTCTCTTCTTTTATTCAAAGCTTTACCTAGCCTTAAGGAGTTTTTTCCAGTCACTGTTTCCAAGCTCGTCCAAATTCTGAATCACCACTTCTCCGATATGACAGTATCTACTATGCATCTCGTCAATACAGGTTGGTGAGGAGGTAAGGACCTCCAATTTCTCCTAATCCTCAAATTTCACCTTTAATCTAAAGCTCTCACCTAGACGTAAACCTCATTGCACCTGTGTTTCCTCTCTACCCATATCCACTATCGAGACATATGTTCAGATTAGTCTCATCACGATCTCAGATTCCAATTTTGAGGCTTCCAATCTTCGGTATAGTGTCCAATATATATACGATCTTTTAATGCGAATCTTCGAATTACAATTTTTGTCCAACATAACTACAGATTTTTTAACCCCTTTAGATAGTGTTATATGTTCATCCCTGAAAAAATGCATAGAAGCGTCCTCTTCACGTACACCCTCAAAAAAATCGCTTCTGTAACATATATCGCAAACACATTTTGCTTGAAGCATATATATTTTCAGGATTGGTCCAAGCAAAATATTGTTTGTATTGTTCAAACATATTAGGGCATACACTGGTAATAAAACATTTTAATGAAACTTAACATCACGACAGTCGCGTTGGAAGCAGAAGTACGCAGGCAGTTGAATGTAAGAGACGATGGCGAAACTATTCCCATTATACACTACGCCAAGATTCTCGGGTCACATTCGACAGCCTTTTCAAATCGTCTACTCACGCTACGGCAATCTGTGATAAGCTCCGCGGCAGATATAGGTGAGGTTAGCTTAGGTGGCAGCCCGATGTCTCAGGCTCACTTAGACTATTCAGTCCATTGTGATACCACTCTCTTATCACTGAGTGCTGCACGATTCCATGTTAAACTCAATGACAAGGGACCTCCTTTTTATAGCCGAGTCTAAACGGCGTTCGCCATTGCAGTGAAACCACTTGGAGAAGCTTTGAAGCACTCAGAAATGAGGTGGGAGAATCCACCACTGAAAAACTTTTTTGGTGCTCGGTCGAAGCAGAAATCGAATCCACTACCTTGTTTATGCAAGGCGGGCATGCTAACCATTGCACCACGGTGGCCCCGCGGCAGATATAAGTAGCTCAAATCACTTGCGGGTAGCTCTTTGAGAGTGGACAAAGAAAGCTTGCTGACCACCTATAAGTCAAGTGGCCGACTAGTGGTAAACTATGCAACGCCAGTGTGGGCACCTCAGGTAAGTGATACGCAATGAAATAACTAATAGATCTGCCTAAATTCTCGCGTCAGATCTGCAACAGAATATCTCTGTAGTACACTTCTGGATCATCTATATGTGGAGACCAAGATAATTTCCGTGCGTAGACAATTATATGATGTATAAGCAGTATCTCTTGGGTTGTTATCGCAGTAATCATCCAAATCTTCATCTTATGAATAGCAACCACTACCCACGAATGTAAGAGTTGATCTTCATTAACGTCAGATCCAGCTACAAAAGAGAGTTTCTACATTAGGCAGCATACCAGGCAGGTTTGAACCGTATTCATGAGAATACTCTAGTTGAAGCGGAGATAAGCTACAAGGATAATTCTGTTCTCGGAGTCTGACCACCGCCCATAGCACCGGAACTAAAATCAGACAAGTGCAGCCGGCACAATTCGTACCTATCAGTGATTAATACACACAAAAAAAATTTTTTTGATTTCAATCACGAAAATCGCGGATTCAATCATTTTTTTAATTGAAATGTCTTCAATCACGAAAATGATAGTATCAATCACCCATTTTGATTGAAAACCAACACGATTTTCAATTAAAAATTTAATTGACTTTTGTCACGGAATCAATTAATTGTGTAATTGAATCAATTAAAAACGTGATTGATTTTTAACATAAAATTCAATCACAGTTTTAATTGAATCAATTAAAATTTTAATTAATTTCGCGACAAAAATCAATCAACTATTTGATTCATTCAATTAAATAATTAATTGAAATTGGCTATAAATTTCGATCAAAAAATTTATATATTGCGACCCCAAAATCGTATTTAGTTTTATTTAAAATTAAAGAAAATATGTGTTTCTTATAAAAATATTTAATATTTTATTATTTTTTGAATTAAGCAATAGACAAATAAATTTGGTTCTTGTCATTTGTGTTTTGTTCTAACATAACTTACAAATACAATTACTATCAATAACAACTATAGGGTGAAAAAATAAATTATATAAATCATTATCTTCCTTATAATAATAACAACCATGTTAGCATGTTCCTTCTAATATGTAGATGCGCCTAGATTTCCAATAAATCAGCAGCCTGTAAGCTAAATTAGTTTTTCTGAAAGTAAACAGAATAATTCGATTTTAATTTTGTTCAATTAAAAGTTAATTTGTTAAACATTACCTGCATAGAATATCAAGTTCAATTCTTAGTTCCAGGTTGTAGATTTATAATCTTCTTTTGCAGTTGTAGTCTTTTAGCATAAAAAGGTGTATTAAGGAGCTCGGTAATTTAATTTTAGTAACAATTCCTTTCCAAAATTTCCACACATTAAAATCGTCTATTAAAATCTGAACCAATCAAAGACAAAAATAATGGGAAAGCAATGTAATATTTGGTATTATATTGATGATACTTTGCAAATTCTGGAAATAGAAAAAAATATAAATGGAAAATACATATTTTTATTATTTTCGGATATTTTTCATATTTTTAAATCCAAAAGAAAGAACTTTTTTACCATTACATAATTCATCTCATTAGTTTATATACCAGATATACTGCTCTCTACTTGGGTTCAAACTGAAAAAGGCAGGTAAAACAAAAATGCAATTTAATGCCAACGCTACTTCGCAACTTCAAGGTGAATCTTCCACCAAACCCATACCGCTCTTGGTTTTAAGAAAACTATGAGTGAAAAAATTTATAATTTTAAAAGATCAATACGGTACCCACTTTTTTATTGCAAACATATTATTATATATTTGATAAAATGATGGAGTTGATGGGATTGATTGGTCAATTTCACGAAATAAAATTGGTCACTAAAATAAATGAATAAAAAATATATTATTTTAGTCAGTTTAATGTAAACAGGCTCCAATGGAAAACGGTATTCACATTTCACAATTTCTTACCTTCAATAAACGTAGATTGTTTTCCATTTTTACAATGCCACAAAACACAAACACAGGAAATTTCAAATGCGTTCTGTCATATATTTTTTTCAAACCTTTACCACGTGGCCGTTTGTTGTTGCACACTTTATTTATTTCAACCCTTTGCTATGATTTGTTGTTGCGTTCAAAATATTTATGCACACATTTTGAATGCAGCAGACAGAATGTCGCCAATCATGTTTTTCAATTTACGCGAAAAACAAAAACCCAACCGTTCGTTACGAGTTACTTCCACAGGCTGATCTCTCCATCATACATTGTTGAATAAATTCTCTTGTTCTCTTTTCGCTCTTTCCATTGCTCAAAATTATTCAATTTCAATCACAAAGGTGATTGGATCAATCACATGTGTAATTGGAAACGGAAAAAATTTGAATCACGTTTGTAATTGAAATTTTTTTCAGAATTGATTAACAAATTGATTGAATCAATTAATATTTTAATTGGAAACGTAACAAATATCAATCATTTTTTAAATTGGTTTTTATTCGGATTTGATTAAATAATTAATTGAATCAATTAACATATTAATTGAATCCGTTTCCAAATTCAATTAAGTGTTTAATTGAAAAAATGTTGGTGATAATTTTTTGTGTGTAGCAGCGTAGCTGGCATGGATTGCTTAGCCACACCTACTCATTTCACCATCAGATCACTCTGGACGCATTCCTTCGTAGTCGCAAAGTTCCTCGATCTGGATACAAGTTGACGTACCAACAGCGAAACCCATAATGGACCATAACACAACACACATTTACAGCAACAACATATATATATGTCATAGTTCTTCATCTACATTTCATATCTCCTTTATCAGAGCATATCTATAGTCCACAAACGATACAACACACTACCCAAGATATGAACTTGAAACTTTAAACAAGGAGTTGTTATTGATGTAGGTCAGAAAACTGGCCATATCGGTCGGTATTTAGGTGTAGTACGCCATATAAACCGATCGCTAGATTTGTATTCTTGATCCCCCTGGAGCAGCAAATTTCAACCGATCAGGAATAAATTTGCTGCGTGATGTTAATATACGCAATTTATATTGATCCGTAACTTTATATGTATAGCCACCATTTACGGATCAATATAAATATACGCAATTTATATTGATCCGTAACTTTATATCTATAGCCACCATTTATTGTGTGGAGCCTCCCTGTGTGTGAAATTCTCATCCTATCTAAGCCGATCCATCTCGATGGTTGAAAGATGAATTGTGACATTATTTTTATCTAAACTAATGTTTCATTGACATTATCTGAGAATAATCAAATTCGTGCTGTAATAAACCATTAACGTATCTATGTACATCACAAAGCTAATTTCGTTACTAACAAAAATTTATAATAGGCTATCCCCCAATGAAATTCTTCTCCAAGATCACTCACACTTTGTTTTTTGTTTTAATTATTGCAATTGTCATCATATCTTAGATGTGTCTTACCTTAAAATCCGTGAGATTTGTTTTGTGATTGAAATGCGATAGCTGCAGTTGTATTGTTAAAATATTTTCCGTTTCATTTGAATTGTAAATGGATTCATTGAAATGCCCAGCAATATCAAATTTAAAATCACCGGTGGGTTTATTTGGAAGCAAAAAATCTGTCAACAAAACAAAAACAAACGCCAATTAAGATAAATACATAAAATTTAATAATAACTCTCTCATACTTTTGCCCCTTTCAGCAGGCACTTCCAAGGTTTTCTCCAGTAAATGTTTCTCTTCAAATGCCATGAAAACTATAGCGGAAAATACCCAAAAGGCCATGAGGCATACACGTTTTGTCATTCTGATGCGTTGCAATTTTTTCCTCAATTTTTCTTTGGCCTCAACTTTGTCCATACATTGGAGGGTGGGATTATTCTGATAATGCGATTCAAGATCTGAATGTCCTTCATCATCGGTACTATGGAGAAAATGGAAGATGGATCAACAAACGAAACCCGTTTTATATTCCCCGAAAAAAAGACAAATTACCTTTTCCTGTGAAGATCATGTGGACCTTTGATCTGTAAAAATTCAGGACAAGTAAGACTTCGTTCATCATCATGGCCAAAATCCGTCCCCGTAGAACCATCGTCAGTGTGTACAGATGATCCTGCAAGAGAATAGTTATGGTAATTTATGTGAAATTAATTGCCTTTATTATGTGAAGTGCTAGGGAAAAGTAGAATTGGATCATTCTCCAATATAAGTGGATAATTCTCATAGACGACTACGACTAGGATTACATGTGAATGTGGCCCAATAAGAACCTAATTTCGCCACCTGACCGAAATGCTATTTACTAACGTGTAGAACATTCAACCAGATCGGGAAAGATAAAGAGGCAACATCCCACGATCTCGCATTGACAAACCGCTGTTGGAAAGTGTGCGAAATAGCTGGCCCAGTAGCTATCTCTTACACAGACAAAATAATCTGATGCAATCACGAAATTAATTGATCCAATTAAGTTTTTACTTGAAATTGCTTCAATCACGAAAATGATAGTATCAACCACAGGAATAATTTGAAATTAAAAATATTCTTGATGAAAAAATTGATTGAAAAAGTGTTGGAAAACAATTGTTAAGTTAATTGTTTAATTGGTTTAGTTAAATTAATTAGTTTAAAAAAAAAGGTAATTTATAAATAATAATTATTTTGCATTTATGAGAAGTAATTTTTATACGATTTAACGATATTTCAAGTTTTTGCATTTTCTTTGGATTTGAGAATTCACAGAATTTTCAATTACATATGTTTCTATTTGGAAATATTTAAAATTTTAATTGGGATAATGAATATTTTAATTTAAAAAATGAAAATTTTTCAATATTTATCTTAATTGACTTTATTGTTTAACTGTATTAAAAAGTTAATTGTATCAATTAAATTTTATTGATTACGTTTTCCACTTCAATCAAATTTTTAATTGGAAACAATTTAGTGGTATTTTTTGGGCAGCAAGAAATTTGGAGAATATAACACCATCGGCGAAGTGAGTGCCGCGCAACCGTTAGACTATTTCAGGACATTGTTTGACTGTATTTAAGCGCAATACGAGGGAGTATCCACGATTTCCAAAGTACTCTCCACATCGACTAACTGGGAATAGAGACAATTACAGATTTCCCAAAAAACAAAAAAAAAATCGTAGGTGTTTAACATGGGATACAAGTGGCACAAGTAGAAAACGAGCCATTGGGAATGCAATGTCCGACCGTTATTTTAGGCTCACTTACACTATTCAGTGCATCAATGAGTGCTCTCCGACTCTTCATTCTATCCGATTTTTTTCACTTCCGATGAAATTTTATACAAATCTTTTGGATCATTTTAAGCAACAAATTAAATTCATTTAATTATCGCAAAAAGATAATCAATAAAAAATAAAAACAAATTAAAATAAAAATAAAAATTAAAATGTTATACCAGGTGGGATTTGAACCTGTCATCAGTACTTCACTATACTAATATACCCGCGTTCTTTATTTTTTATTCATAATAATAAATAACATCTCGAGAAACAGTTAGAATGTTATGTCGGGAGTCATATTCCGTTCATTTCACAAACATTTTAATGAATGTTTGTTATTGTGCCAAAATACCCAGGTTCAACTCACAGTTAGAATGAAATAGGTATTTATAACTCGAAAATCAAATAATCATTTATTCAAATTTTGACATGAAAATCTAGAAAAATCGAAATCGATTATTAACCTAAAAATAATCGCAAAATCGATTTTAGATTTTTAACTATATCTTAATTTTGACTATCAAAAATCGATTTTAGATTTTCAACTATTTCCTAGTAAAGACTATTAAAAATCGATTTTAATGTTTTCTGTTATTATATTCATTGATTTCATTTGAATTGAAATGTAACCAGATGTAGGGAAAATCGCACATACTTCTTAATTTTTATTTATAGAATTCCACTACCAATACGAATAAACCTAAAAAATTAATTAAATAAATAAAATATCAAATTGGTAGAACTGAATCCTTTGCGTTTTCAATTTACTCCAAATAAATAGTCATTAAATCTCCGTATATGTTATAAATTTTATATTTAACATTTTAAATATATATTAAACTAATTTCAAAAAAATTACATATATGACTACAACACTATTTTATGGCGCTTCTTACCAACACATACAGATAAAATCGAGTATTTTGTATAATCATTATTTCTATGAAATTCGATTCGATGAAAAATCGAATATTCCAATTTTGATAGGTAGTCGAAAATCGAGTTTTTGATTAGAAGTCAATAAAAGAAAAATCGATTTTTAATTAATTTGCACTATAGATCCCTAGAATGAAAAACAAAATTTTACGAAAATGGTTCAAAAATAAAGTAAGAAAATGTTTTTTTTTTTTTTTTACTTTTTCGGTATTAGAATTAGGATATCGCAATGAGAGAAAGAGAGAAAATTTATAGTGTACAGATAGCTCCCTACACTGAAAAAAATATTGTCGTGAGGTCAAAGATTTCATGTCTTTAAAATACGAATGCAAATTTTGCTTAGCATAATATAGAAAACGCATTTCTCTAATATAAAGTTTTTTCCTTGTCCGAAAGTCGATAAACTTTTCAATGAAGTCGTATTACCCTTATAATTAAGTGATTTGACTTAAAAATGGGTATCATAACATGAAAGAAAACATTTTTGGGCTAAGGTCAATTTGACTTTAATAATTCAGAAAAATTCTTTAAAATTGTCTTTAAATTTGCTGTCTTTTCGCATCTTGACTACAAAGCAAAAAACCGTTCAAATATAGGACAACACATTATTTTAAAGATGTTTTTATACTTGAAACATAGCATAATTTCTACTGGAAGTCGAGTCTGAATTTGGAAAATAAAGTTGTCGTTAACTCGTTTTTAAAGGACTTTGATAGCATGTGAAGAAAACAGGCTTAAAAAACGAAAAATTAAAATTTTCTTCCTACACAGAAAAAAATTTCACGAAAATTTTTCCAATTAAAAACTTAATAGAGTTTTAAAAAATATTCAATTAAAAATTTAATTGATTCAACAAATTTTTTAATTTAAATAAAAATCAATCACACAAATTAATAGTATCAATTAAATATTTAATTGGATCAATTAATTTGTTAATTGACTGTCAATTAATTTTTTAATTGATACTATCATTTCTGTGATTGAAGACATTTCAATTAAAAAATTAATTGGATCAATTAATTTCGTGATTGAATCAGAAATTTTTTTGTGTGTAGAAGCAAGTACACAAAACCCAAATTTAAAAGAGAATTGTGTCTTAAAAGTATCCTTATTTTTGGCTCGGATTCAATACCAAAATTTTTAAAGTAAAGACAAAATCTTTGGAACCGAGCATGCTTTTTTTTCAGTGTATATTTTTACCTTAAATAAACCCATACTTTGACTTCAGCCAAAGAAAAAATACCTTCCTCCGGAACGAAGTTTGAGACAAACGAAATTTCCGTATTGACGGCAAACGATTCAACGATTTTCTCTAAATATTTTTATTTGCTGTTCAAGAAAAACAAAATTGCGTCAAAAGAACTTTGTTCATCTAAAATTTCGTTCTTCAGAAAAGAAAACTCTTCTTTCAGTGTAGGAGTCAATACCAAATCCCCTAAGAGAAGATTAACATTTTTGGACCCAAGTAAAATATTTTTAGTATATCTGTAAGATCTCATAACTGTAAATATCCACACACCCATAGAAGAAATATGATCACCTCAAACATGTTTTAAGAGCAAAATGTTATTTTTGGGTGGTGGCCATGTATTATTTTCTCGGAAATCATGTATCTGATTTCGGCAAGCAGGTTATATTTGATGAGAAAATAACATTTTAGTTACAAACATGTTACATTTTGCTCTTGAAACATGTTTGAGGTGATCATATTCCTTCTCTGCGTGCAGTAATGCCAACTTCAATTTGTATCAAGTGACATTTTTATGAAACTTTTAACATTTAAATGTTAAATAGGGAAATGAAAAAATATGTTTCTTCTTATTATACACATACGAAATTAATACTACGAAATTCACTTGTAATTACCTCCGCTTGTACAGTGTGTTTAATGTAAACATGAAACCAAATGGTTTGAGCTTCTGTAATAAATCATTTCTACAATCCAAGTTGTGGTTAACAAAAGTACTAAAAATAATAATTTAACAGAATAACACTGTCAAAATGATTTATATAGACATTAATAAATGACGAAAAGGTATTATAACGTCTTTATAATGAAAAAAATGCAGAGTTAAAGTTCGGTTACAATATGAAACTCTGTACACTGAAAAAATCATGTCCGGTTCCAAAGAATTTGTCTCTACTTCCGAGCCAAAGAAGCGGAGAATACAATTAAGGATACTTTTAAGACACAATTTTCTTTTAAATTTGGGCTTTGTGACTTGCTTCTAGGAAGCAAATTTAAATTTTTCGTTTTTTCAGTTTCTTTTCTTCATATGCTATCAAAGTCCTTTAAAAACGAGTTAACGACAACTAATTTTTTCCAAATTCAGACTCGACTTCCAGTAGAAATAATGCTATATTTCAAGTAAAAACGTCTTTAAAATAAAGTGTTGAAATATATGTCCTGTATTTGAACGACTTTTTGCTTTGTACTCAAGATGCAAAAAGACAACAAATTTAAAGACAATTTCATTAATTTTCAAGAATATTTCTGAATTATTAAAGTCAAGTTATGATACCAATTTTTAAGTCAAATCACTTAATTATAAGGATAATACGAATTTATTGGAAAGTTGATTGACTTTTGGACAAGGAAAAAAACTTTATATTAGAGAAATGCGTCTTCTATACTAAGCAAAATTTGCATTCGTATTTTAAAGACATGAATTCTTTGACCTCACGACAATATTTTTTTCAGTGTACAAACCGGTCATATTGAATCATTTGTGAGACAATGTCAATTTTAATTTAACTAAATTTAAATTTTAAATTAAAATAAAATGAATCTCAATATTATTTAGTTCTTTAAACTAAGTGATAACATTGTTGGGTGAAATAAAGTTAATTACACTAAATTAAAGTATGAGATGAAGATGAACGAGACAAAGAAGGGCACATTTGTGACACTATTCTCTTTTAAAATTGAGTCTCGCGTACTTGATTATAGGAAACAAATTTCAAATTATTCGTTTCTTCAGCTGTTTTCTTCATGTGCTATCAAAGTCCAATAAAAACGTGTTAACGGCAACTTTATAGAATGACCTTCAAAATATCAAGTTTTTCAATTGTCTTGGTTACAACAGTTGTAGTCGACTCGAATACAAGCAAACAATATGTTATATTTCAAGTTAAAAAGTCTTTCAAATAAAGTGTTAAACAACGTATCCTATTTTTTAACGTTTTTTAGTATTATAGCAAAATGCCAAAAAATTTAAAGTTGATTTCATTAATTTTGAAGATTGTTTTTCAGAAGTATTAAAGCCAAGTTGACCTTAGTAAGACGAAATTTTCTTTCATGTTAGGATACCCACATTTAAGTCGAATCACTTTACTATAAGGACAAAACGACTCGGACTATATCCGACGCTTCTTAAGATGCCCCTATTCAGTAACTTCAGTAACGCTTTCAGTAACTATTCCCACAGATAGTCGATATATGAATGAATTATTTCATGTGACAATTAGTAGAGTATACAATAATCTGCCGAATACATTGAAGCATTTTGATCTCTCCTACCACACCTACCGAAAAAACCTATACCAATGTTTTATGTCAGCTGGAAAATTTAAAGATAATAGATACAAACTTTCTATAAAAAGTAGTATCTTAACTAACGAATAAAAATATATTTTAATTGCAATGGAATCTAAGAATATTATTAAATTTCAAACATGCGAACCTATAATAAACACACAAAATAAAAATTATGTATATCTCTTGTTACTTATCTTACATTATGATTTAAGATTGTTAGTCCAATTTTTATATAAGATTTTTATTTTATAATATTTTTATAAAATAATAAAATAAATAAATAAAAATAAAACTAAATTAATCTACGTCAAATTAAATTTAATAGAATCAAATTAAAAATAGTAAAGGATATTGAAATTAGTATTTTGTTTTCTGTACGCTATATTTCTAGAGAATTTCCGCCAAAAGAAGTGAGCTCATACTTTCTCTTATCCTGTAATATGTTGGACAATCTATCATTGGTGTGAATGGTGTTACGATAATTCAATAATTCACATCTGGAGTTTCCTATATATTTTCATTAAAAAATCAACCAATATAACCCGTTTAAAAATCATTTCTAAGAAGGTGTTTTCTTATTATTGAGATGAAAAATGAGTCCCGATACCAGAGGCAATAACTATTTGTACCCTTTTTGGGTGGAATTTGTATTTTTTTATGCACTGGAAGAAATCACAACCAGAGCTATAGAATTTGTATTAACTTTAATTATTTTGGTATTGATTCCGAGTTTCAATGATTTTGTTGCAAGTACTCTGTCAAGAAATTATCATAATAATTGACGTTTTAAAAATTAACGGGTATCGTACACAGGGTCTTCGTGAAAGAAGCCTAACACACTTATATGGAACTGCACAATTGAATATTTTGTGGTGCATATAGAAAGTGTAAGATTTCTTTTAGTTTATTCTATACAAATCGGTAATAATTGCTTTACGTCAGCAGTAGATATTTTCTTTCAAATCACATAGAGCGTATGAGCTATGCAAAAAGGGAGATATTTAATTAATATTAATTATACGCAAGAACCCTTCAAAAATACTACCAGAGATGGTCTGTCGTAAAATGTAAGGTATTTGACATACATTTACGACGTATTTTACTATACCACAAAAACCTCGTAAACCTTCGTAAATTAATCAGTTTTTGACAATATAATAATTTGTACGGCATAAGTTTTTTAGAAGTATTTATTAGAGGTCTGCATCGAATAACTTTTAACTACATCTATGCAATTCGCTGTCGAATATAGTACATACACTGCCTTTCTCTCAGAGCGCAAGTAGTGAAGTGAAGAGAACACTTGCTTGTCAAATACCACCAAGTACTTATCCGAAACAATATGTGTTCCCAAAAAAAGGAACAATAAAAATGTAAGTACATGAGAAAAAGTACAACATGGATTCTCTTCACATCACGTGGTACCACAAGTATTTCTCAGTTATGTACGAAGCAAAACTTTCCATTATTATTAATCATAAATATGTATGTATGTCACATATTTCATATATTTATGTATGTCACACACTTACCTTTACGTTTGCCGTTCTTTATAACAAACCGAAAACATATATTATGGAGAGTAACTGTTTTCTTGTATTTCTGAAACTGCACGTGGTACATGGAGTACTCTATGAAGTTTTGTTCTCGCAACATACTCGACGTGATCACTCTGAGTACACTTCAATAAGAGAGAAAGAGGAATATGTGTTTGTTGGTAGTGAAGACATCAGAGTAGCAACAAGAAGTTACTCGTGGCTTTTGGTGTTCATTAACATGTGTACCAATTGTTTTGCGACTCTCTCAAATATATATACTCATTTAGCAAGTACACGTGTACTCTGCATTTATAAATGGAATTGTGCAGACCTCTAGTATTTATATTTTTATTTTCGAATATCTTTTCCTTATCAGAACAGTCAAAACAGAGTATTGAATCTTCCATAGGCAAACTTTGTATCAAATATCACAGACATACTTTTGCCACTTGGATTTTACATAACCATCCATATCAAAATCGGGGTTATTTACAAATTTAAATAGGCGTGGTTGGTCTTTTGCGCGCTCACACGTTGTTAAATTAGTCCAATTTTTGCCACAACAATTTTCGCAGTTTCCACAATTTGAAAACGCGTTGCATTCAAACATTTTTCATATGCCTGCAAATTGTGCAAATTTCTTTTGAGTAAAAATTTCAAAATATTATTATAAAAACATCTTAAATGCTTCAATATTATGTTTTCATGCCGTAGGATATTAAAAATTGCCTTTGAAAACAAATCTAAGGACCCTGAAAGTATTTTTGACATTTACTATGTTTTATGCAGGTATATAACGTTTTGGACGTTTACAACTTTTTGACAATAGAAAACCCAAAATATTGCTACTCTGACAACGTACTTGGACTATATAGAAATCATCATGAGACGGATTTCATACGACTTGATACAATTTTATTATAATTTTGCTTAGGGACCATCACACATAAAAAATCAATGAATTTTCTTGTCAGTACAATTAAAATTATGTTTAAATTTGAGCTAAAAACGTAATTTGTAAATACAATTACGATTTTAGTAATATTTTGTCACATTAGCAACCACATTTGTTATATCAACAAAAATTTTGGTGAACTTAAACATTTTCTTTAATCGAGAGTATAAATATTTAGTGAAGTTGTTTTAATTGAATAAGAAACAAATTCGATAAACTTTCAGCATACTTGCGCATAATGTCTATAGTAATTCAATGTCATCCCAATCGCCACCCTTATCAACTGGTCATATTTCCCATCTCACTACTGTAGTTTACTCAAATCGAGATATGTATATGGGAAAAAAAACTCTAACTTACTTTTGGGTTCCCACAACGTTTAGTCCAACAACACAATAAAAATCAAATGATGTGTAACCTTCATTGGCAAGTGGGTGAATTTTTCATAAGAATCTACTTATTTCGTCATGCTTGGATTCCTAGCACACGTTCAAATAATTCATGATGATGTTACCCTTGAATCTTGACCGACAAACTCAAAGAAAGTGTTGGAATCCCCCGTCCTTATGATGATATCTACACGCCTTGATTGAGTGTCTCGGGCCAAAGCATAAAAGAAATTGACTTTCTAAACACATCGTGCCAACATGTACTCGAAGATGTATTTGCTTGTTTCATTGACTCTAATATACGCTTATATTTGATGTGGGCGTTTGTTCTTCTTCAAATGGAAACACCTGTTCCTTGGATTTGCTGTTTGACAATCAGTCAACTATAAAGAAGGAATACGAATGATTTTCTGTGTATAGTCAACGAATATATTTTCCAATTCATGATATACAAATTTACTTATGGTTCAAAATTGATTGGTTCTTTAAGGAAATTTCGTAAAATTTAATCTTAAATTTTTTTACTACACTGAAAAAAATATTGACCTAATATGGAAGATTATGCAACTAATTTTTAGGACTCGAAATTTACGCAATTCTAAGGAAAAATTGGATTTTGAAACTGGAATTTGTTTGTACATGAATACCTTTATTAATATATCGCAAACAGAGAATAAAAATTCGATGAATGAGATCTGTATCCAATTTTTATTTTATCGATCCTAGATTTAAAGCCAGGGAGTTCTCTAAAAAATGTCTTTATTTTAAAGAAGCCGCATCTTTGGCTCGGAATCAATACCAAAATCCTTAAAGGAAGGTCAAAATCTTTGGATCCAAGTAAACTTTTGTTTTAGTGTAGATGATATTTGATGTTCATGTATATAAAGATTCTTGCTAGTGGCGAAATACCGATTATTTTAAGAGGGACATTTCGAAATTCCGATTATTTTAAGAGGGTAATTTCGTGCTCCAAAATAAATAAAAAAATCTAAAAAAAAATAATTTCTGCGCCATAGAAGTTCGGCATTAGTGAGATATATAATTCAGTAGATATAATCTTGTGGTCTCATGGTCACGACTTCAGCAGTCGACAAGACTAAATAAAGTTCTCGAAAGGATTGTTTTTGTGTCTCAGGCGCATTCACCAATACAGCTGTAGATTTTCTTAATGTCACACTCAAAAAAAAGTTTACTTGGATTCAAAGATTTTGATCTTCCTTTAAGGATTTTGATATTGATTCCGATTATAACGGATACTTCAAAGTAAAAAATGTTTTCTTAATTCCAAAAAAAAAACGTTAAAAAAACAAGTGTATACGGCTGTAAATTCGGCCAGGCCGAAGCTTATGTTCCCACCACCATGGATTGCGTAGAAACTTCTACTGAAGCCAATGGCAAGGTATCTTAAAACTTCCTAACACCGTAATATATACCACATAGTCCATACGTGGTATATATTAAACTAAAAAAGGCCGATTAAATACGTATATAATTAAGTTTAAAGTTTCTATAGAAATAAAATTTTGACAACATTTTCTATAGAAGTAAAAATTTGACAAAATTTTCTATAGAAATAAAATTTGGAAAAAAATTTCTATAGAAATAAAATTTTGACAAAATTTGCTATAGAAATAAAATTTTGTTAAAATTTTCTATAGAAATAAAATTTTGTCAAAAATTTCTATAGAAATAAAATTTTGACAAAATTTTCTATAGAAATAAAATTTTGACAAAATTTTCTATAGAAATAACATTTTGACAATGTTTTCTATAAAAACAAAATTTTGGTAGATTATTTTTGGCTCGAGTGGCAACCATGATTATGAACCGATATGGACCAATTTTTGTGTGATTGGGGATCGGCTATATATAACTACAGACCGATATGGACCAATTTTGGCATGGTTATAGCGGCCTTATACTAACACCACGTTTCAAATTTCAACCGGATCGGATGAATTTTGCTCCTCCAAGAGGCTCCGGAGATCAAATCTAGGGAACGGTTTATATGGGGGCTATATATCATTATGGACCGATATGGACCAATTCTTACGTGTTTGTTAGAGACCACACTCTAACACCATGTTCCAAATTTCAACCGGATCGGATGAATATAGCTCCTCCAAGAGGCTCCGGAGGACAAATCTGGGGATCGATTTATATGTGGGCTATATATAATTATGGACCGATATGGACCAATTCTTGCATGGTTGTTAGAGACCATATACTAACACCACGTACAAAATTTCAACCGGATCGGATGAATTTTGCTCCTCCAAGAGGCTCCGGAGGTCTATATATAATTATGGACCGATGTGGACCAATTTTTGCATGGTTATTAGAGACCATATACTAACACCATGTACCGAATTTCAGCCGGATCGGGTGAAACTTGCTTCTCTTAGAGCCAAATTCGGGGGGCCAATAGAGCCAAAATATGGGGGCTATACGTAAAAGTGAACCGATATGGACCAATTTTTGCATGGTTGTTAGAGACCATATACGAACACCATTTACCAAATTTCATCCGGATCGAATGAAATTTGCTTCTCTTAGAGCAATCGCAAGCCAAATTTGGGGGTCCGTTTATATGGGGGCTATACGTAAAAGTGGACCGATATGGACCAATTTTTGCATGGTTGTTAAAGATCATATACTAACACCATGTACCAAATTTCAGCTGGATCGGGTGAAATTTGCTTCTTTTAGAGCAATCACAAGCCAAATTTGGGGGTCCGTTCATATGGGGGCTATACGTAAACGTGAACCGATATGGCCCATTTGCAATACCATCCGACCTACATCAATAACAACTACCTGTGCCAAGTTTCAAGTCGATAGCATGTTTCGTTCGGAAGATAGCGTGATTTCAACAGACGGACGTACATGCTCAGATCGACTCAGAATTTCACCACGACCCAGAATATATATACTTTATGGGGTCTTAGAGCACTATTTCGATGTGTTACAAACGGAATGACAAAGTTAATATACCCCCATCCTATGGTGGAGGGTATAAAAACGTTCTTAATGTCACACTCAAAAAAAAGTTTGCTTGGATTCAAAGATTTTGATCTTCCTTTAAGGATTTTGGTATTGATTCCGATTACAACGGATACTTCAAAGTAAAATATGTTTTCTTAATTCCCCAAAAAAAAAAACGTTAAACCAAAGACGCTAAATCCCTAAAATAAGTCTTAGCCTATATTTGAAGCGTTTTTATCTTAAATCAAAGGTTTCAATATTTCAGTTAATTTAAGTACAAATTCTTTAAATCAAAAATGTGCTTCTTTACTTTAAGGAAAAGTAGTCTTAGTTCAAAGACATGGGTTTTAATGGAGGGACGCAAATTTACAAAATTTGTGTCCTAAATTTAATGAAAATAATGAAACAAAGGTTATAAACTTTATTTTAATTAAAATTTCATTATTTTAAAGAAACTTTCCCTCAATATTTTGTAAATTTCGAATCCTAAAATTTAGGTTGCGTAACGTATAATATCACGTAAATATTTTTTTCAGTGCATGTTGCATCTATTGCCTTTCGACATATGGGCTAAACTGTCAGCTACTATGCGGTTCTCAAAAAAATGCCTGATGTGCCTGCCGCAATTGTAGCATAGCATAGAAGAATTATATTTCCTCTTCAATGTAATGTTTTCTACAAATTTACCTCAATTCAAAGATTTTGACCTTTCCATAAAGATTTTAGTATTTATACTGAGCCAAAGCTACATAGGGAGCTACATAGCTTTAAATCTAGGCTCTATAAATTTAAAATAAGGATAAAGATCTCATTTATAGAATTTTCATTATCTTTTCGATATTTTAACAAAGTTATTTATTCTATTACCAATAAATTCCAGTTTAAAATCCAAATTATAACAGATACTTCAAAGTAAAAATATGTTTTCTTAATTTCAAAAAAAAAACTTTATAGCAGAGATGCAAAATCCTCAAAATAAGTAGTAGCCTATTTTTGAAGCTATTTTATCTTTAATACAAAGATTTAATATCTGAATTATTTTAATGATGATTTATTTAAATCAAAAATATTTTTCTTTACTATACTTCAAAGACTGCTTACTTCAAAGACCTACGGATTTAACGGAGGGATAACAAAGTTTCTTGTCTTTATTTTAAAGGAATTGTTCTTGTGTGTAAATTGTGTATGCATAACCTCTCAAAAAAATTCGGAAAATTGCCTAAAATGTCTGATGAACTACGTATCTAACTCTCATTTTGGGCCCAATATAATAAAAACTACGATACGGATCTCATGTACAGAATTTTCAATCACTTTTTGTGGTGTATTAATAAATCTAATCGCGTATAAGTATTTGCCAGTTTAAAAATCAAGATTATAACATATACTTCAAAGTAAATTTCTTAATTCCAAAAAAAAAACTTTAAACCTAAGATGCAAATCCTCGCAATAAGTCTTACCATATATTTGAAGCGTTTTTTGTCTTAAAACTAAAGATTACATATATTACTTAATTTACAGATGATTTCATTAAATCAAATGTTTTTTTTTACTTTGAGAAAAATACTCCTTAGTTTAAAGACGTACGACTTTAAGGATGTACGCAAATTTCCTAGATCCGTGTCCTAATTTTAATGAAAAAATATTAAAGCAAAGATTATAAACGTTCTTTTAATTAAAATTTAATTATTTTTATAAAAATTGTTCTTAATATTGTGAAAATTGCATGTCGTAAAATTTTAGTTGCATAATCTTTCATATTAGGTCAGTATTTTTATCAGTGTAGAATACCTTAAATCTCTCAAAGAAATTACTGAGTAGTTCAATTTTCACATTATATGGATGCCTAGTCATAGGAATATATTAGGGGACTGCTAAAGGGATATGTTAGTGATTCTAAGTAGGAACTACCATAAGTATTCCAGGAATGATACACTGAAAAAAGTATATCCGTTTTCAAATATGTTGTCTTTACCCTAATGATTCTGAGCCAAAGAAGCGGGGAATTGAAGTAAGGATACTTTTAAGACAGAAATCTCTTTTAAATGTATGTTTAGCGTACTTGATTTTAGACAACAAATTTTAATTCATTCGTTTTTCTGTTTTTTTCCTTCATGTGCTATTAAAGTTCTTTAATAAAAACAACTTAAATTTTCCAATTCAGATTCGACTTTTAGTAGAATTTATGCTATGTTTCAAGTAAAAATCGTCTTAAAAATAAAGTGTTGAAAAACCTTTCCTATTTCTAAACGCGTTTTTGCTTTGTTGTCAAGATGCAAAATAATAAATTTAAATACATGATTATACATTTTGTAGAATTTTTCACAATTACTAAAGACAAGTTGACCTTAGTAACAATTTTCCTTCATTTTAAGATACCCATTTTTTGTAAGTCGAATCACTTAATTATAAGGAAAACGGGGCTTTATAAAAAGTTTATATTCTTTTGGACAAGGAAAAAATTTTATATCAGAGAAATGCGCCTTCGATGCTAAGCAAAAAACGAATTCCTATTTTAAGGCCATGAAATCCTTGGGCTCACGACAATATTTTTTCAGTGTAGAATCTGTTACTATGCCTCGAACTTTTTTGATGAGAGAAACATAAAGAAGTATAACGCTAAATAAGTGGTCCACGATGCTGAGGAAAACTAATTAATCCATCATCCTTTGTGTAATGTGTAAGGCTAAAGCGAACTTTATATCCGCAAAGCTACAGAGAGCTGTCGAACTATGAAAATGTCGAAAACGTATTTTCCCTTTTACCTGTTGAGCAAATCAAATCAACATTGCCTACCTTAGGAGTTGACTTGCCATCAGGCCAAAATAATTAACACGCTTCATTATTAAAGGCTTTATCTTAATTAAAATAAACATACAGATGGAATTTCTTGTATAGCAAAAATGTGATTTACAAAAAATGTGGGAATTTTTGTTGTCATTGATTAAATCTTTGTGGTTCCTACTACATATAGAGACACATTTTTCAAAACAATTTATATTAACTATAATTTATGTGTATGGATGCTAAATTCGAATTTGGCAAAATCTCAAAACAAAATTACAAAAGTTATTTTAATATAATATTTTGAAATGAATTAGGTTAGTTATTCAAAACTAATACATTTTTAATTTTTCCAGACCACATAAAATTTAGGCCAATAGCTAAATATTTCCATTACATTAATTAAAAGAAAAATTTGGATAAAAACGTTTATTGGTCAACACCCTAATAGCTTTGCCAACATTTTGCCACCGATTTACCCATTCACCTCACCTCCTAGACCAGCATACATACACTCCGATTGTCAACATAATCATCAAAGTGTCAATGGAACAAACAACAGCCTCATTAACATCCGTTCGTTCTATTTTCGCTGAGCTAAAAAAGTGTCATTGACATCTCCGATATCCTTTCACAAAAATAGATAAAGAGCCCCCTTCCCCCGCCTACTTGTTGTAATATATATGAAGCAAATAATTGTCATCGGCAGGAGCTACAGAGCAGCATCCCTAAGACATATTAACATAACCAGATGTCTATCATTCGTTTCACTCTCAGTAGCAACAAACATATATATTAGCTATGTTTTGTTATCTCTGGTCTCCTTTCCCTTTACTCACCTCTTAAACGGTCATTTTCCATTTGAAACGAAACCATACTAGGGTCATGTCGTATTTGCGGTGGCAAGGCGCGCCATACTTGCAATGAATTTTCATTCACTTGGCCCGGTGGCACTACAATGTTTTGACTCGAACGGCGTCTTTGCATTTCAATGCCATTGTTAGGGCTTGTACGTTTGAATTTACGCAATTTTTCATGTAAACCCATTTTCTTTGATTTTGTTTGCTTTTTATAAAATTTTCATAATAATTTTAGTCACTTAAAAAAAACTTGTACAAAAAATATTTCCAATTATTTGTTTAATTATAAAGACTAATAAAAATATTTAACATAATTTTTGTATAATCACTTTAGGCAAAATACATTTGGCCTACAACCGATTTCATAATTTGGCCTTATTTTCTCACAACGTTTTCATCTTCGAATGTCTCCCAAACGACTGTTTGTTGGGTGTTGTTTAAATGTGCTGGAATCTGTGTTGGGCTCAATAGTCAGCAGCGTGTGTGTATGTGTATGTGAGCTAATTGTTGTGTGGCTAGTTCTTAATTCACCATAGAATTTTCACCACACACATTCTCAATGAAGTGTAGGAAATATTGCTCTCAACATTCTATTTTGCTGAGAGCTATTTCTCAGCTGGTACAAAATACTGGAAAGTGACTCTCTATCTCTCATAATGCCTCTCTTTTAATCACAACCCCTAATCCTAAGGATTTAGCAACTGTTCTCTCTATAATGGTTAACAACACGTTTATTCTCTGTTTACAAACAAATGTCGTCATTGTGGTCTTAACTCTTTTGTTTTGTTTCATTTTTCGTTGTTTGTTATGGCGTTCATCATGATATATTCACCTTGACTTTAAAAGCACATTGTTTATCGCAACTTTTACGATGTTGATTGGGATTGGAGGTATTAGTGTTGGTGCCATTCGTTTTACTTATAGCCACAATGTGTTCTTCTTATTTACATATCATTGCCATTTTCATGTATGTCAACCTATTGTGGGTGTATATGCGTGATTCACAAGTAGGTTTGTCTATTCAATGGGAGTACCATCTTTATTTTAGGGATATTGCCAATTAGATGATAGTTTAATGTAGAATTTTACTTTAACATTCCAACCGGCTTTTTCTGTATTTTGTATTAAGAAAAACTAAAAAAAACATAAGAAAACGATTGGTAGGATATTCTGTTTTTTATTGCTGGGATTCAACTACACTCCAAAAATGAACCCACCAGGAAAGAAAAGGTGGGTTAATTTAACCCTGAAAAGTCATCCTTTTTTGTATACTAATGTCATCGTTGAGAACCAAAATTAAATTTATTTTCTTATTCAATTTGTTTTTAATTAGTATAAAACAAAAATTCATAAAATGGTTGAAAAAAAAACATTTTAGATCGAAAATGAAATTACGCGTCGTCATTTTAATGAAGGCTGACTGTCCATGGTTCAGAAAATTTCAAATAAACTTTATTGCAAACGCCAATAATATTCCAATGTCACAAACACAAAAGCTTCAAAAAATTTACTAGACATAATTTATTTTTCCCACCTGCTAAAAAATTTAAAATTCGAGTTCATAATTGTAAACATTTATTTATCGTCGCCGTGGTGCAATGGTTAGCATGCCCGCCTTGCATAGACAAGATCGTGGGTTCGATTCCTGTATCGACCAAACACCTTAAAATTTTTCAGCGGTGGATTATCCCACCTCAGTAATTTTGGTGACATTTCTGATTGTTTCAAAGCTTCTCTAAGTGGTCTCACAACTACCTTGTCATTGAGTACTGGTCCCTTGTTATTGAACTTTACATAGAATCGCGCAGCACTCAGTAATAAGAGAGACGTTCACCACTGTGGTATTACAATGGACTGAATTGTCTATGTGAGCCTGACACATCGGGCTGCCACGTAACCTAACCTAACCTAGCATCATACGAAGTTTAAGAAGGACACATTTTTGGTAAAGTTTTCATATTTTCGAAAATTCTGAAATATTTTTGGGAAATACGAATTTAGTAAATCTTTGTATTACATTTGCGTATTTTTTGTTTCGCCTATTTTGTTCATTTAAGTAAAGAACACAAAAAATTATCCAAGTCAAGGAAATTTTCTCATATTGTAGAAATTTTAACTAAAACTTTCCATGAGGTAAAATAGAGTTAACCTGGCTTTAGTACTATGAAGGGTTTACTGTTTTTGTGTGACAAAAAATCATAAAGGCACGCTTTATTTTCGTTAAATATATTTTATTTAACGAAAATTAAAATTCTGCAGAATGTAGCAAAGTAGAAAAAGATAAAATCACCAACATAAATAATTGAAAGAAACTTAATTATACCCTTCACCACTACTGTGGTACAGGGTATAATAAGTTTGTGCATTTGTATGTAACGCCAAGAAGGAGTAATCATAGACCAACCTTTTAGTATACGGATCGGCTTAGAATTAAATTCTGAGTCGATTTAGCGATGTCCGTCTGTCTGTCCGTCTGTCTGTCTGTATGTCTGTCTGTCTGTTGATGTATTTTTGTGTGCAAAGTACAGCTCGCAGTTTGAGTCCGATTGTCCTAAAATTTGGTATAGGGTCCTGTTTCGGCTCAAAGACGATCCCTATTGATTTTGGAAAAAATTGGTTCAGATTTAGATATAGCTGCCATATATATTTTTCACCGATCTGGTCATAATTGGCGTGTATATCAACCGATCTTCCTCAAATTCCGTACATCCGAATATTTTATGAGTCTCGAAAAACTTGCAAAATATCAGCAAAATCGGTTCAGATTTAGATATAGCTCCCATATATAGCTTTCGCCCCATTTACACTCATTTGCCCACAGAGGCCAATTTTTTGCTCCGATTTAGTTGAAATTTTGCATAGGGAGTAAAATTAGCGTTATAACTATGCGTGCCAAATTTTCTTGAAATCGGTTCAGATTTGGATATATCTCCCATATAAAGCTTTCGCCCGATTTACACTCATATGACCATAGATGCCAATTTTTAACTCCGATTTAGTTTAAATTTTGCACAAGGAGTAGAATTAGCATTGTAGCTATGCGTGCCAAATTTGGTTGAAATCGGTTCAGATTTAGATATAATTCCCATATATATATATATTTTTCTGATTTCGACAAAAATGGTCAAAATACCAACATTTTCCTTGTAAAATCGCCACTGCTTAGTCGAATAGTTGTAAAAATGACTCTAATTTTCCTAAACTTCTAATACATATATATCGAGCGATAAATCATAAATAAACTTTTTCGAAGTTTCCTTAAAATTGCTTCAGATTTAAACGTTTCCCATATTTATTTTTACTAACATTGTGTTCCACACGGTTGAAAAAGACTGTTTTTCATATGTTTGGTTATAAACATTATATATTTGGAACACAAATTTTTAAACACAACATTTTTGAGTGCAAGCATATAATGTTCATAAACTAGCATAACATGTTTGGGACATATATGTTAATATGTTAGAACATATTATGTTTGGGACATAAAATGTTTGTAAATATAATATGCTTGGATGCAAACATATATTAATTTAGAAATAGCCTATAAACATATATGTGTTTAGTAGCTTGGAGCGCTATTTGACAGGGAGCGATATTGAATTAAGTTGGTGGTTGTTGCTTGTTATTACAAAATTAACATTTTATTTTTCCTTGTGCAATTGATCTACTACTTCTTTGATCCTTACAAACTGTGTGGTCCGCTGTTCGAATCCCCGTCCGGCAAAAGGTAAAATTAAAATAAAAAAATCATAAAATTGAATAATTTCTTCTACAATGTTTGTATCACAGAAAAAAGTGCTAAGAACTAAAAAATCTCGTGGAAGTGAGAAAGATGTGGGGGAATATACAATTAGGCAGAAACAAAATTTTGAGCATTCAGGTCGAAAACCTATGTTGTTAGCACCTATATTACCTGTTTATTTTCATAATTCATTATGATTGTAAATATATAAATAAATAAATAAAATTTTGAGCACAATATTGTTTGGGAGAATTTTTTTTAGGCATATAATATTTTTGGGTGCAAAATGCTTCCAAACGTATTGTATGTTCACATAATAACATATTGTTTTTTGGAAGACAACATTATTGAATTTGGATGCAAAAATACAAAATGTTTGGAACTTAGACTATCCAAACATATATTGTTTAGACCAATATGCTTTCAAACATATTATATATTGGAAGAGATCAAACATATAAATGTTTGGGAAATACCCAAAAATGTATATGCTTGAAGCAAAATATGTTTGGGAGTATATGTTACAGAAGAGATTTTTTGTAAGGGTGCACCCTAGTGCATTAGCCGACTTAAATTTTGAGTCTATAGATTTTGTAGAAGTCTATCAAATTCTTCCAGATCGAGTGATATTTAAATGTTTGTATTTGGGACAAACCTTTATATATAGCCACCAACACATTTGACGGATGTGATATGGTATCGAACATTTAGATCTACAAAGTGGTGCAGGGTATAATATAGTCGGCCCCGCCCGACTTTAGACTTTCCTTACTGTTTTTTTTATTAATATTTATCTATTATGAAATACAAAATAAAGAATACAATACAAATAATTGAAAGAATTCTTACCGTCAGCCTTACCAGCAATTTCAAAAAATTTTGTATAAAATACTTTATATTTCCAATTTTTATTTTAATTTGTTTAAATTGTCAGCTAATAATGGGCTAAGGTAGTAAATACCTTCTACAGGGCAAATCTTTGCAATTGGTTAATATACCTCAAAAAGAAAAAAAATAATTCGAGTAATCATAGTTTGAATTTCGATATTTGGCATACATCAAATTTTACTCGGTATGAAATTAAATTAGATCAACCATGGTACTTTAAAGTCGACTTTTCTATCTTTGCGATGATAGAAGTGGATTAGTCGACAACATAAAGTTGAATGGACGATTTGGCCAACATACAATCGATGAAAAATACAAGAAAAATGAACATTTAGTGAAGTATCATTCACGCAAAGTAACGAAGGAACGTTTTTAGTAACCTATATTCATGTACGATATGTGTGGTAATAGGTCGTGATTTTGAAGAAATTTTACTTACGCACGTACATGAACAGATATTATTTTTAACTCACGCATGAAACTTTTTTCTGCCACATTCACACCTATCCATGTGTATTGCTTTGTATTCAGCTCACGATTCGCGGGCTTCAGGCGTCTCATGACAATTTCATATCACGCGTACACCTCTTATTTTGATCACAATTCTTCAACTGAACGAACAAAAAATGACCTCATTTACCAATTTCATATGACCATTCCATAAAAAAAACTATATTTTAAATGACCATTATTTAAGCGACTTCTCTTAAGCCGCTGCATTCACCACACGGAACATCAATTCAAATTAACCACATAACCATATGTATTACTGTGAATGCAAACAAAAAGACTTCATGTCAGTAGTAACTTATTTGTCATTAGAATCAACCATAACACCGTAACCATTTATGTTTTACATAAATGAGGTGTAAACCTCAATAACCAGAGTTAAATAAATACAGTCCACTAAAAAGTTATCTCAGCGTTATTCATGTTATTTTAGTTCATAATTCATTAATTAATTCATGGAACATTTCAAGAATAAACGGAACGGAGTTCAACTGTAATACGAGTAAACAGATCAAGTGCTGGTTGAGAACTGCCTTTATTGATATTAAACATTAGAGTATATACGTACAAATATATTTGGGAGTATAAGAGTTTGAAAGTGACAATATAAGAAATTCAGTGTTGTCAAATATACATACTTATCACTACATCTCCCTTTCTCAATGATTTTAATTATATATATAAACATTTTTAAGAGTATTTCAAAGTTCTATTCTGGATTTACGTTTACATATTCTTTTGTAATAACTGTAATTCATTTTGTTTATTTACATTATTTCGTTTTCTTAGAAAATATGAGTTTCTACGATATATTTTATCATTCTTTTTTATAAGATATGATCTGGGCGTTTGATGCTTCGCTACAATACTCGCTGGAGTCCAGTATTTACCATCTTTAACCCATACTTTTTCCCCGTTTTCAAAGATTTTGACGGGACTAGAATTTTGATCATAATATTTTTTATTTTGTTTGTTGTTCTTCTCGAGAATTGGAACAATTTTAGGAGAATGTTGGTTTTTGTAAAATTTTGCAGATCCTGGAATCAATGTTCTAGTTTGTCTCCCCATTAATATTTGTGTTGGTGTTAAGTTCGAATTTTTTATTGGAGTATTCCGATATTCTAGTAACGCGTACCATAGGCTATCTTTCCCTTCATTACATTTCATAACTAATTTCTTTGAAACCTGTACCATTCTCTCGGCAAAACCATTAGATTTAGGATAATGAGGACTTGTTGTTGTTACTTTAATATCCATACTTTTGGCCCATTTCCTAAACTCAAATGAATCAAAAGGCATGTTGTCCGCGACAATCTCTATTGGTAAACCATAATGGGAAAAATTTATGGATAATTTTTCAATTACGGATGAGGCCGTTTTCTTTTGCAATGGAATGATATCTAAATATTTTGAAAAATAATCTCCTATTACCAAAAAATTTCTTCCGGAAACTTCCATAATATCCATTCCGATTTTTGTATATGGCTGTGGTGGTATCTCATGATTAAGAAGGGGTTCTTTAATATTAGATGACCTGTATTTCTGACAAATATTGCATTGACTAATCAATTTATCAATTTCTTCATTCATGTTCGGCCAATATAAAAGTTGCCTTGCCCTACTTTTCGTTTTTTCTGCACCTAAATGTGTTTTATGAATATCTTCTAAGACACGTTTCCTGAGGGTACGAGGAACACATATCCTATTGTCGTAAAATATCAGTCCATCTTCTATAAAAATATCTGCCCTTTTACTCCAAAAAAATTTAATTTCGGTTGAGATTTCATACTTTTTCTTTGGCCATCCATTCATACAAAATTCCTTTACCTTTTTCAAGACTTCATCTTTCTCTGTCTCCCTTATAAATTCTCTTTTTCTATCATGGCTGACATTTACCGAATGAACCATTTCATCCAATCCTTTTATCTCTCCGTGACAATCCTTTTGTGAATAGCTTCGGGACAGCCAATCCGCTAAGTACAAAAACTTACCAGGCAAATAGCAAAATTCCAGGGAATATTTTTCCAATTTGAGTTTCATACGTTGTAATTTCATTGAAGGTATTTTATGATAGTCTTTCTTCATAACGCCCAGTAGTGGCTTATGATCAGTCACTATTTTAATCTTCCTACCGTAAATGTAGTTATGAAATTTTTCACACCCGAAAACCACGGCGAGCATTTCCTTTTCTATTTGAGCATATCTAGTCTCTGCTTCCGACAGACTTCGCGATGCGAAACAGACTGGTCTTTTGTTTTGTAGTAAAGCGCAACCCAACCCATTCTTTGACGCATCCGTTTGTAAAACAATTTCCTCATTGCTATCAAATGGTTTCAATGATGGTGCATTCATGATCAATCCTTTAATCTGATTTAGACAACTATCGTGTACTGGCAACCATTCAAAAATGACAGATTTTTTCATTAGTTCTCGGAGTGGAGCGCTAATTTCTGCGAGATTCGGAATGTACTCTCTTAGATAATTTATGAAACCCATTAGTCTCTGCAACTCATTTTTTGATTTCGGAGAACCCAACTCTTCTATTCCTTTCAACCTATCTTTATCACATTCTATACCATAGTCAGTTACGCGATGTCCCAAAAAATTAACTTCTTTCTTCTTCCATTGTACCTTGTCCCAATTGAATTTTATGTTCTTTTCCACAGCCCTATCCATTATTGCTCTAACAATATCATCATGTTCCCTTTCCGTTTCTGCAGCAACCAAAATGTCATCAATATAAATAATTATATTCTTAATTCCTACAAAATTCTCCTCATTTAGCTTTTGGAATATTTGTGAGGCAATTTTAATTCCAAAAGGTAATCTTTTGAATCTGTAGCAACCAAAAGGTGTGCTAAAAGTACACATTTCCCTTGATTTCTTATCTAAGGCAATATTCCAAAAACCGTCTTTAATATCGAAGACCGAAAATAATTTTTTACCCAGTAATTTAGGCTTTATCTGTTCAAAAGATGGAATTTCATAAAAATACTCCTCAATGGCCAAATTCAATTCTTTAGGATCAATACAAATTCTCAATTTTTTATTTGGTTTCTCTACCACGACAATATTTGACACCCACGAGCTTGGTTCCTCACTCCTCTCAATCACATCTTTTTCACATAATCTCTTTAGTTCTTCTCTCAATGGTTCTCTTAGAGAGAGCGGTATACGTCTAGCAGGCTTACAACATGGAACCGCGTTCTCTTTTAATTTTATGCTGAACTCTCTCTTAAAACAGCCTATACCCGAAAAAACACTTTCATATTCGGTTTTCAAATTCTCTTGCGTCATGCCTATTATACTATGTACTCTTTGTAATAAGTTTAAAGAGATACAGGAGTTTAATCCAAGAATTGGTATGCAACTTATTTTTTCATCGACAATATAAAATTCCAACATAACCTCAATAGTTTTTAATTGACATTTCAATTGCACCGTACCAAGATTTTTAATTTCCGTTCCATTATATGCAATTAAGGGATTTTGATTTTTAGATATTTTGTAATTTTTAATATTTTTTAAAAATTTAAGAGGAATTACATTCACAGAGGCTCCAGTATCTAGCTTGAATTTTACAAAAACCTCGCCAATTTTTAATATTTCATACCATGTTTTAACATTGGGGTTATCATTTATAGAATCTATGTAAATGCTGGATTCACTAGACGAATTTTTAATTTTTAATTCACCCACTAGTTTAGTTTTACAAACATTTGCAAAATGATTTTTCCTATTACATTTTACACATTTTTTCCCAAAAGCGGGACATTTTCCTTTATAATGAGTTTTTCCACAATATGAACAAGAAATTTGTCCATCATTCTTTTTTACATTATATTCTTTAAAACTGTTAGTCAACTTTGGCCTATTCTTATTCTTTCCTCCACTTTTCTCTTTTATTACATTTACCTCGCACTCATCAGCATTCAATTTTACCATCTGTTCGTTTGACACCTCAGCTGATCTAGCGTACTCAATTGCCATTTCCATGGTTAGATTTGGAGTTTCTAGTAGCCTTTTTTGCAGCCTTTTGTCAGCAGTTCCTAGCACAATTCGATCTCGGATCATTCTGTCCTCTTTTTCAAATCCACATCTCCGCACAATTTTCTTGATGTCCAATAAAAAATTATCAAATGGCTCTCCTTGTGCCTGACATCGGTTGTAGAACAAAAAGCTTTCATAAACCTCATTACACTTCGGTTTACAGAAATTTTCAAACGCCTCCGTCACTTTGTCATACTTTGACCTATCCGTGGTTTCAATATTAAAAGAATTAAACACCTCAACAGCCTCTGGTCCAATAGCATTTAAGAATATAGCAACTTTCACAGGCTCTGTCCTTTTATCCAATTCAATTGCAGTCGCAAATATTTTAAAATTTTGCCAGAATATTCTCCAGTTTTCTGATATATTTCCAGAAAGCTTTAACTCGTCAATTTTTTTGACGTAATCCATATTTTGTGTTTTATAAATATAACGCACAGATTTTGGTGGTCTTCCACAGGGCTTCTTACTTAGATGAATGCTCGTATTTGCTTTTTTAGTCGATTTCGAACGGACCATTTGGACATTACTCCTGTAATATGTTCTTTATTTATTTTTGTTTTTTTTTTTTTTTTTTTTTAGTTCTCCAAGTAACGGGAATTATGTTCTACAATTCTTTTTCACCGACTGCGCCATGTAATACGAGTAAACAGATCAAGTGCTGGTTGAGAACTGCCTTTATTGATATTAAACATTAGAGTATATACGTACAAATATATTTGGGAGTATAAGAGTTTGAAAGTGACAATATAAGAAATTCAGTGTTGTCAAATATACATACTTATCACTACATCAACAACCATATTAATGGCCATTACAAAAACTCTCATTACCAAATAATCTAGAAGGTAATATGCACTGTCTCATGTCAGCTGATATACACCGAAGCCAGTATTCGGCTTGTTGTGCACTCTAACTTCTTTTCATCGTACTCTTATTTTATTCAAAGAACTCTGTGTCTCTAATGAATTCCCTAATTTGTTTCCAGTCCCCGTTAGCCAGGTCCTGAAACACCTCTTCACCACTTCAAATACAGACCCATTAGAAGGAATCTTGATTGCATTTACGGCAATGCATTGTGTACCACGGTGCGTATGGACATTATCTGCTATTGTGCGTGTACATCATACGTCATGATGCACGTGAGCCACATGTATATAAAAACATATCCATGTTCTTCAGAATCGTTCACAGCAAATACTAAAAAAAAATATTGACCTAATATTAAAGATTACAATTTCTACCATATTAAGCACAAATTCCCTCAAAATAATTAAATTTCAATTTAAAAAAGTTTTGCTTTATATATTTTTCAAATTTTGGGCCACGAATTTGTGTATAACAAATTCGATTCCCTTCGGTAGGTTAGGTTAGGCATAGTGTTAGCCCGATATGTCAGGCTCACTTAGACTATTCAGTCCATTGTGATACCGTAGTGTTCCTTGGTTCTATGTTTAGCTCAATGATATGGAACCTCCTATTTATAACCGAGTCCGAAATGCGTTCCACATTGCGGTGAAACCATTTAGAGAAGCTTTGAAACACTCAGAGTAGAGGTGTGCACGTGACACGAAATTGTCGAGACTCACGAAAATTTTCGTGACTCACGCGTGAGTCGTGATTCACGCTGACGGCAACGGCGTGAGTGTGCGTGATTAACCAACCAAATGTCGTACGTGAGTCACGAAAATAATATCTTCGTGAATTTCTAAAAAACACACTCACGAAAATAATTCCGCGTTTGAACATAAAATGCTTACGAGTTGAATACATTTATAATTTCAGTGACACCCTAGGTGTAAAGAGTTTTATAACGCTCTTGAGTTTAATCATAGTCATGTTTTCAATCAGGTTCTATAGGTAAATTACTCATAAAATTATTCGTGAGTCACGAGGTTTTTCGTGAGTCACGACATTTTTCGTGAGTCAGGATATTTTTCGTAAGTCACGACATTTAAAAGATTTTCGTGCGTGAGTGTTCTATAGGTAAATTACTCATAAAATTATTCGTGAGTAACGAGGTTTTTCGTGAGTCACGACATTTTTCGTGAGTCAGGATATTTTTCGTAAGTCACGACATTTAAAAGATTTTCGTGCGTGAGTACAAATTTTCTTTTCGTGGGCATGCGTGAGCGTGAGCCCTACCAAAAATATCGTGCGTGAGTGTGCGTAAATAAGATTTCTTCGTCGTGAGTGTGCGTGAGCAAAATATTACTCACGTGCACACCTCTATTCTATAGCTAAATTACTCATAAAATTAGTCGTGAGTCACGACATTTAAAAGATTTTCGTGCGTAAGTGTGGGTGAGTTCAAATTTTCTTTCCGTGAGCGTGCGTGAGTCCTACCAAAAATATCGTGCGTGAGTGTGCGTGAATAAGATTTCTCCATCGTGAGCAAAATATGACTCACGTGCACACCTCTAACTCAGAGATGTCACCAGCAATACTAAGAGGGGAAAATCCACCGCTGAATGACGTTTTGATGTTCGGCCGAAGAGATTGAACCCATGGCCTTTTATATGTTAGACGGGTATGCTAACCATTCTAAAATCATATGTCTTTGCAGTGAGGCAAATTTTCCTCAAAACAAAGAAACATATTTATGATTTGAGGAAAAAATCTTTAAATTAATTGAGATATTAAATCTTTGGGTTTCAGATAAAAACGGGTATATATAGAATGCGTCTTATTTTAATGATTTTGCATCATTGACATTTTTGGAATTAAGAAAATGTTTTCTGTTATAATTTTTATTTTTAAACTGACATTTATTTTACATGAATAGTTCTCTAACATGAGTAGTTCCTCTAACAGATAATGAAAATTCGATAAATGAGACATGTAACCAATCTAAGATTTAAATCTGAATAGCTTCCCAAACAATATCTCTTTTTTAAAGAAGACGAATTGGAATTACTACCAACAATTCTAAATAATAGAAACTATTATCATCATACTTATAGAACATGTAAAACGGAAATAAAAAAACTCCAACCTTAGGTGCTACTTTAAAAACTGCAAAGCAATTGCATTAATCTAGACTAATGAGTTATAGCCACTCCGAATTGAATGTTTAACAAAAAAGATAATAAATAAGTGACAATATGTAAGCGATTGATGTATGTAAAGGATTTCACATTTGTCACCTTTGTCGTAAGAATCATTTTCTATTTAATTTGAACGCACACTCAACGAACGAATGTATTTTCTTTAAAAGAATAGAATAAAGCCTTCTCCTAAAGGCTTTCACTTAAATGAAATGCTATAATGACTAATTGGAATTTCTAATCAAAATTATGAATTAATGTTTAGCACATTCATTAATGAATTACTTAATGAAAATTGCGAAAAAGACAATGAAAACTTAGATTTTGATTATACTAACCAAGTAAAATATATAAACCAAATTCACCACACAAAAGACTCCGGAATATACTGAGCAATACTACGAGTAGTACACCAGAAAATCTAATGTAGCGAAATATCGAACCGATTTTTTTGTTGTAAAGATCGTAACAGTATCTGATAAATTTGGGTACTTAGAAGTTACATTAGACAGGAAGCTTAATTAGGAGTGCTATAAGTACTGAAAGAGCTTTAGGAATACAAAAATGGAAAGTCGACCTTTTGCCCAAAAAAAAGTTGAAAAATCAAATTCGACTTTTTCTAATCTTCAAAATAGAATAATATATATATATATATATATATATATATATATATATATATATATATATATATATATATATATATATATATATATATATATATATATATATATATATATATATATATATATATATATATATATATATATATATATATATATATATATATATATATATATATATATATATATATATATATATATATATATATATATATATATATATATATATATATATATATATATATAGATATATATATATATATATATATAGATATATATATATATATATATATATAGAGAGAGAGAGAGAGACATTGCATCAAAAGGGGTCTACGAAGCTAATATTTGTATGGTAACTCCGGGACTATCTGTAAACGATGCAATTGTTTTTAATATTTTAAAACATACCTTGAAGAGGAATGGGTAAAATAATACGGGTTAAGCCGCAGCTCAAAAATATTAAAAAATTTAAAAGTCAAAACTTCCACATTTTGAAAAATCGAAAAGTCGATTTTTCTAAATTTGAACAAGTACGAGCAGAGTTAAGTTCGGCCCGGCCGAAGCTTAAATAACCAACACCATGGAAATGTCGAGAATTTCTATTAACATTGAGTTTTGTTTATTACTGAAAATTTTCTCGAGTTTTTGTTTATATATACTCATATATTTTTGTACAATACTGTATTTTGTATTTATTAATATTGATAATTATTTGAAGACTATCTTTTTTATAATCCTATAAAAATACCGTCATGGTAACTATGATTGTATATTACATTTCACATTTCGCTTGTTGGTACCAAAAAAAGCCCAATCAATATTGATTTAATGTTTTGTTGTGCTGGCATTTTGATCTAGAAGTGATTTAAATCCCTTCGTTAGTACACTGTTAGAAAAATATGTTTTTCATATGTTCCGATATAAACAAAATGTGTTTCGGGCACAAAATGTGTTTCGGGAGGTTTGAATAAAAAGAGAGAGAATGAAAAGAGAGCAATTTCTGTGAAACCGCTTGTATGTTGTTTCGGAAAACTGTTTCATGATAAGGCCAAAAATGTAATATTCTTAAGTCTAAATATTTTTTAATTTGAATATTAGAATGAGTATTCGGACTAAAGAGAATAGACATTCGGAACCAAGAGAATAGACATTTGAAAAAAAATCAGCATGTGTTTTCGCCTCGAGAGCAGCATTTTATGTATGTGTGGACATGTGTTTTGTTTATCATTTTGGCATTATGGGCACAATTTTTTTCTTGGTTCGTTAAAAGAAATAGGAACGTACGAGGAGTAAGTCAAAATATTCAGGCAAAGGAAATTAAAAAAAAAAACGGTGGAAATATATACAAAAATTACAAAGGGATCTTCATAAAAATAACGAAAGGACACTACAGTCTTTTTAGAGTTGGGATAGTAAAATGAAAAAAGTGAAAAATTAAACAGTAAAATGTATAAAAACAAAGCTTAGTTCCTCTTTATTAAAAGGTAGTCCAAGAGGAGTTGACGGACACCTTCAAATATAAAAGCGGTCATTAAGTTCGAGTTTTGCAGCTAAAGCAATTTAAAAAGTTTATTTTTTTAAATGAATTATTAAAGAAAAGTAAAAGGCAAAACAGGGTCATTTTAGACCGATAATGCCAACTTAATACCGGCCGGTAAGTTTTAAATGCATTTAAAATGGTGTCAAATCCTAATAAAAAACTGTTCACACCTAAATAAATTTATGTGTATATTATAAAATTATTTATGTACGTTTATACTCTACTCCACGTTCTTCTTTTGTTAGAGTTTTTGAACTCCTTCCAAAATTTCAAAATTTTATACTAAAACCAGTAAGGAAAGTCTAAAGTCGGGCGGGGCCGACTATATTATACCCTGCACCACTTTGTAGATCTAAATGTTCGATACCATATCACATCCGTCAAATGTGTTGGGGGCTATATATAAAGGTTTGTCCCAAATACAAACATTTAAATATCACTCGATCTGGAAGAATTTGATAGACTTCTACAAAATCTATAGACTCAAAATTTAAGTCGGCTAATGCACTAGGGTGGAACACAATGTTAGTAAAAAATAAATATGGGAAACGTTTAAATCTGAAGCAATTTTAAGGAAACTTCGAAAAAGTTTATTTATGATTTATCGCTCGATATATATGTATTAGAAGTTTAGGAAAATTAGAGTCATTTTTACAACTTTTCGACTAAGCAGTGGCGATTTTACAAGGAAAATTTTGGTATTTTGACCATTTTTGTCGAAATCAGAAAAATATATATATGGGAATTATATCTAAATCTGAACCGATTTCAACCAAATTTGGCACGCATAGCTACAATGCTAATTCTACTCCTTGTGCAAAATTTCAACTAAATCGGAGTTAAAAATTGGCCTCTGTGGTCATATGAGTGTAAATCGGGCGAAAGCTTTATATGGGAGATATATCCAAATCTGAACCGATTTCAAGAAAATTTGGCACGCATAGTTATAACGCTAATTCTACTCCCTATGCAAAATTTCAACTAAATCGGAGCAAAAAATTGGCCTCTGTGGGCAAATGAGTGTAAATGGGGCGAAAGCTATATATGGGAGCTATATCTAAATCTGAACCGATTTTGCTGATATTTTGCAAGTTTTTCGAGACTCATAAAATATTCGAATGTACGGAATTTGAGGAAGATCGGTTGATATACACGCCAATTATGACCAGATCGGTGAAAAATATATATGGCAGCTATATCTAAATCTGAACCGATTTTTTCCAAAATCAATAGGGATCGTCTTTGAGCCGAAACAGGACCCTATACCAAATTTTAGGACAATCGGACTCAAAATGCGAGCTGTACTTTGCACACAAAAATACATCAACAGACAGACAGACGGACAGACAGACAGACGGACATCGCTAAATCGACTCAGAATTTAATTCTAAGCCGATCCGTATACTAAAAGGTTGGTCTATGATTACTCCTTCTTGGCGTTACATACAAATGCACAAACTTATTATACCCTGTACCACAGTAGTGGTGAAGGGTATAAACAGGGTTTTGTTACAAAATTGTTATTTTTGCTATAAAAAAAAAATAATATTTTATCCAAAAGCTCAGTCATTTTTTCGTTTATATATGGTCCTCGGGTCGATTCTCCGTCCAGGCGAAAAGTAAAATTAAAAAAATTTATAAAATTGAATAATTTCTTCCACATTATTTGTATTACAGAAAAAGGTGCCAAGAACTAAAAAATTTCGTGGAAGTGAAAATTATGTGAGGGAATGAGCACAATCTTCTTTGTGGAAAATTCTTCCAAGCATATAATATTCTTGGGCTCAAAATGCTTCCAAACATATAATATGCTCACATAAAACAAACATATTAATGTTTCGGCAGTATCCAATAATATATAAGCGATTTTTTTTTTGAGGGTGTAGTTGTCTTTCTGTCAAACTACAGGCTCCTTTTTTGCAAATGTTGAAATCACCAAGAATAAAAAGTTCGGACAATCCTAGTATATTTATCACAATTGACAGAATAGTCTAAGTGAGTCTGAATCTTAATCGGGCTGCCACTTTAACCTTTAGTATATTATCTATTAAATCATCTATGGCTTGAGACATTATGGATCAAAAATTTGGTTCAGGGTATGAAGGACTTTTATAAACTATCATAATGTATGATTCTTCAATGTGTACTGAAAAGTATGTTCACCGTTGATCCATTCATTTTGCAAAATTGCTTCCGATTCAATTAGCCTTTAACACAGCTCTTAAATGACTTAAAGTACCTCTAGATTTCCAAGTAAATCGGATGGAAATTGTGGCTTCCATTCCCTCAAGGTGTCAAATCGGGAGCTCGAAACATATTTAACATAGCTCTTTATAAACCTAGATTACCTCTGGTTTTAAATTTTTAACCGAATTGGTTGAAAATTGTGCCTTCCATGCCCTCAAGAATTCGAACCGGGAGATCGGTCTATATGGGATATCAAAACATAGACCGATATATACCAATTTTAGCACAGCTCTTAAATGACTTAAAATACCTCTAGATTTCAAATTTCAAAACAATCGTATGCTCAGCTTGAAGAACCACATCCAGAAAAAAGGAAGAATTGGAATTAAAACTATGCAACATAAAATGGCTTATAGGTACTTTCCATAGACAACGAGTTAATGACATACAAAAGAATGCCAATTTGATTATATTGCATTCATCTATGGGGATGCGCAACAACTCAAATATTAATAAAATCCAAACATTGCAAAACAAATTGCTCTGAAAAATTGTAAAATGTCCATGGGTTGTAAGCAACAATGACCTCCACAGGGATCTAAAGATGACAAATGTAAATTAAAAAACACGAATTAAATATTTAACACCATGAAAATATGGAAGCAAAGACAATTACTACTACATCTTATGCTATGGTCATACTGGGCAAATATATGACAGAAATCGAAAAAGAATCTGTCGCCATAGCCAAACCAGCCAACATTTTTAGCTCATATTGGATATATTTATAACATCATGGCAGGGTTATTTTCCAAAAACTGTATCCAGATATTTGGAAAATGTTTCTAGAAAAATGTTTGAAACTCAGTTTGGTCAAATATTTGTGACCATAGCCTTACTGCTTTAAGACGCATAATCTATTAAATAGATTCAATTAAATGTAAGTAGTTCTGTCCTTAAAAATAAATAGATTCAAATTAATTACTTAATTATAGTATTAGTTAGTCAAAGAGTGAATTTACTGAGACTACACTGAAAAAAATATTTACGTGATATTAAAGATTACGCAACCTCAATTTTAGGATGCGCAATTTATACACTATTAAGGACAAATAATGAAATTTTAACTAAAAGAAAGTTTATAATCTTGGCTTCCAAAATTTTTTCATTAAATTTAGGACACACATTTTGAAAATTTGCGTCCCTTCGTTAAAGTTGCTTCTCTTTAAACTAGGGCAAATTTTCCTTAAATTAAAGAAACACATTTTTGATTTAAAGAAATCGTCCTTAAAATAACTGAAATATTGAATCTTTAGACTTTAGACAAATATAGACTTTGAGGATTTAACATCTTTGGTTTAAAGTGTTTTGGAATTAAGAAAATATTTTTTACTTTATTAGTATACCGGAAAAATAGAATGAAAATTCGATAAATGAGATGTGTATCCTAATTTCAATTTTATAGATCCTAGATTTAAAGCCAGATAGGTCGAAATCCTTAAGGGAAGGTCAAAATCTCTGGATCTTAGTTAACTTTTTTTGAGTGTAGTGGTAGTATATATTTATTTTTTATCACAATGTACTGAATAGTCCAAGTGAGCTTGAATGAAATCGGGCTGCCATTTTAACCTAACCTAGTATATATTTAAGCACTGCTCTTCTTCAAAAGCTAAGGATTTGTATTAAAAAATTAATTTTTTGATTGATTTTCTATTCTGTTACGATAGACAGAGCCACAGTGCACAGTGGTCGTTGCTATATGGAGTTAGCGGCCAAAAATACTTCCAGTATAGGTATCATCGTGAAACCTCGGTCATGGCTTTATAATTATGTCAGAACTATTTCATTATAAAATGGGATTGATTGATGACGTTTTGGTATAGACCCCTCCTCCCACCATATAGACCGATCTCCCGATTTTACTTCTTGGGCTTCTAGAAACTGTATTTTCTATCCGATTTGGCTGAAAATTGAAATCTAGGGGTATTTTAGGACCGAAAATAGGTGTGCTGAAAATTGTGTGTATCGGTTCCTGTTTTGGTACAGCCGCCCATATAGACCGATCTCCTTATTTTACTTCTTGGGCTTCTAGAAACCATAGTTTCTAACCGATTTCTCGGAAATTGGAAATCTAGAGGTATTTTAGGACCACAAATAGGTGTGCCGAATAGGGTAGGCGCCCTATAGGTCCATGTATTTATATAGCTCCCATATAGACCGATATCCCGATTTTACTTCTTGGGATTCTAGAAACCGTATTTTCTATCCGATTTGCCTTAAACTTCAAATCTAGAGATATTTTAGGATCACAAATAAGTGTAAAGAAAACGGGGTACATCAGTCCATGTGTTGGTATAGCCCACATATAGACCGATCTCCTAGGGCTTTTAGAAACAGTAGCTGTTATCCGATTTTCATGAAATTGTAAATTGTGGTATTTTATCGGGATGTTTGAGATTCCTGTAAAACTGAAACAAAACTGCTTCTTATAAATTTAATATCTTCAAATTCAAAATCTTCTAGTCTCACTACGTAGAAACTTTAAATCTAGCTTCGGGAAGCGTATCATTTGAATCGGTGTTCTTAAGGTAGTATGTTTAATTCAATATTATTTTTTAATCCATATGTTAAGAATTAGTTTACAAGATTAGTTTCAAAAAAATGAAAATATTGACTGATTTCATATAAAATAATATGTAAAGCAAAATATTACAAATATGTTACTAGGATTTTTACCCTTCACCACTACTGTGGTACAGGGTATAATAAGTTTGTGCATTTGTATGTAACGCCAAGAAGGAAAAGTCTGAGACCCATCATTTAGTATACCGATCGTCTTAGAATTAAATTCTGAGTCGATTTATCGATGTCCGTCTGTCTGTCTGTCTGTCTGTCCGTCTGTCTGTCTGTTGATGTATTTTTGTGTGCAAAGTACAGCTCGCAGTTTTAGTCCGATTGTCCTAAAATTTCCAATTTTTTGCTCCGATTTAGTTGAAATTTTGCACAGGAAGTATAATTAGCATTGTAGCTATACGTGCCAAATTTGCTTGAATTCGCCCGATTTACACTCAAATGACCACAGAGGCCAATTTTTTGCTCCGATTTAGTTGACATTTTGCACAGGAAGTATAATTAGCATTGTAGCTATACGTGCCAAATTTGCTTGAAATCGGTTCAGATTTAGATATAGCTCCCATATATAGCTTTCGCCCGATTTACACTCATATGACCACAGAGGCCAATTTTTAACTCCGATTTAGTTGAAATTTTGCACAGGGAGTAGAATTAGCATTGTAGCTATGCGTGCCAAATTTGGTTGACATCGGTTCAGATTTAAATTTAGCTCCCATATATATGTTTTTCTGATTTCGACCAACATTTTCCTTGTAAAATCGCCACTGCTTAGTCGAAAAGTTGTAAAAATGACTCTAATTTTCCTAAACTTCTACTACATATATATCGAGCGATAAATCATAAATAAACTTTTGCGAAGTTTCCTTAAAATTACTTCAGATTTAAATGTTTCCCATATTTATACCCTTCACCACTACTGTGGTACAGGGTATAATAAGTTTGTGCATTTGTATGTAACGCCAAGAAGGAAAAGTCTGAGACCCATCGTTTAGTATACCGATCGTCTTAGAATTAGATTCTGAGTCGATTTAGCGATGTCCGTCTGTCTGTCTGTCTGTCTGCCTGTCTGTCTGCCTGTCTGTTCAGATTTAGATATAGCTGCCATATACATTTTTCACCGATCTGGTCATAATTGGCGTGTATATCAACCAATGTTCCTCAAATTCCGTACATCCCAATATTTTATGAGTCTCGAAAAACTTGCAAAATATCATCCAAATCGGTTCAGATTTAGATATAGCTCCCATATATAGCTTTCGCCCGATTTACACTCCTTTGTCCACAAAGGCCAATTTTTTGCTCCGATTTAGTTGAAATTTTGCACAGGGAGTAGAATTAGCATTATAGCTATGCGTGTCAAATTTGGTGGAAATCGATTCAGATTTAGATATAGCTCCCATATATATCTTTCGCCCGATTTACACTCATATGACCACAGAGGCCAATCCTTTACTCCGATTTAGTTGAAATTTTGCACAGGGAGTAGAATTAGCATCGTTGCTATGCGTGCCAAATTTGGTTGAAATCGGTTCAGATTTAGATATAGCTCCCATATATATGTTTTTCTGATTTCGACAAAAATGGTCAAAATACCAACATTTTCCTTGTAAAATCACCACTGCTTAGTCGAATAGTTGAAAAAAATGACTCTAATTTTCTTAAACTTCTAATACATATATATCGATCGATAAATCATAAATAAATTTTTGCGAAGTTTCCTTAAGATTGCTTCAGATTTAAATGTTTCCCATATTTTTTACTAACATTGTGTTGCACCCTAGTCCATTAGCCGACTTAAATTTTGAGTCTATAGATTTTGTAAAAGTCTATCAAATTCTGTCCAAATCGAGTGATATTTAAATGTATGTATTTGGGACAAACCTTTATATATAGCATCCAACACATTTGACAGATTTGATATGGTATCGAAAATTTAGATCTATAAAGTGGTGGAGGGCATAATATAGTCGGCCCGCCCGACTTTAGACTTTCCTTACTTGTTTTTAAATATAACGATAGATACTCTGAAATACATCCCTTAGGAACATCCTTTAAATGAAAACTGGCCTCAAAATCAATCTAGCAATTCAATACAGATTTTAATAAAATTAATTTGTCCTTGCACGGTAACATCATTTATTTAATTTTTTTAATTTTATAACATATTTAAAACAATTTTTACACATTGTTATTAATTTGAAATATAGTTAATACCATTTAATTCAATATTCATTTAGACTTATTTCGATAGAAGTTTTTTCCTTTTGTTTTATTTATTTAATGTTCCACATAATTTTATACTTTTTCACACTGCAAAAATCAAATGCTCTCTTCTGAAGCCTTTCTTAAAGATTACAAATAGAATAAAACAAAAAGAAATATAAATTTTAAAACCGTTTTTGCATAAAAAACAGTGATGCCACACATCTTGACAAACTTTTAACTTTGATTTTTATATCCTCCACCATAGGATGGGTGTATATTAACTTTGTCATTCCGTTTGTAACACATCGAAATATTGCTCAAAGACCCCATAAAGTATATATATTCTGGGTCGTGGTAAAATTCTGAGTCGATCTGAGCATTTCCGTCCGTCCGTCTGTTGAAATCACGCTAACTTCCGAACGAAACAAGCTATCGACTTGAAACTTGGCACAAGTAGTTGTTATTGATGTAGGTCGGATGGTATTGCAAATGGGCCATATCGGTCAACTTTTACTTGCGAGGCCTCTAAGAGAAGCAAATTTCATTTGATCCGGCTGAAATTTGGTACATGGTGTAAGTATATGGTCTCTAACAACTATGCAAAAATTGGTCCACATCGGTCCATAATTATATAGCCCCCATATAAACCGATCGCCCGATTTGGCGTGCGGAGACTCTAAGAGAGGCAAATTTCATTTGATCCGGCTGAAATTTGGTACATGGTGTTAGTATATGGTCTTTAATGACCATACAAAAAATTGTCCACATCGGTCCATAATTATATATAGCCCCCATATAAACCGATCACCAGATTTGACCTCCGGAGCCTCTTGGAAGACCAAAATTCATCTGATTCAGTTGAAATTTGGTACGTGGTGTTTATATATGGCATCAAACACCCATGCAAAAATTGGTCGAAATCGATCCATAATTATATATAGCCCCCATATAAACCGATTTGACCTCCGGAGCCCCTTGGAAGAGCAAAATTCATCAGATTCGGTTGAAATTTGGTACGTGATGTTAGAATATGGTATCCAACAACCATGCATGAATTGGTTCATATCAGTCCATAATTATATAGAGCCGCCATATAAACCGATCCCAAGATTTGACCTCCGGTGCCTTTTGGAGAAGCAAAATTCATCCGATCTGGTTGAAATTTGGTACGTGATGGTAGTATATGATATTAACAGCCATGACAAAAGTGGTCCATATCAGTCCATAATCATATATAGCCCACATATAAACCGATCCCGAGATTTGGTTTTGGAGCCTCTTGGAGGAGTAAATTTCATCCGAGTCAGTTGAAATTTGAATTACGGCCGTATATACTTGTTTTGTTTTTTTTTTTTTTTTGACCATTGGGTTCGACCACTGTGCAGTAATAGTTTACTCACGCACACTCACGACTGAAAAATCATACTCACGCACACTCACGAAAAGAAAATATGCACTCACGCACGAAAACGTCGTGACTCACAAAAAATACCGTAACTCACGAATAATTTTATAATTAATTTACCTTACCGAAGTGTCTGAAAACATGAGCATTATTAAAATCGAGAGTGTTATTAAACTCTTAACACCACAGGTGTCACTAAAATTGTAATTGAATTTAACTCATAAGCCGGTTATGTTGGTGAGCAGGAATATTTTCGTGAGTGTAATTCGTTACTCACGCACACTCACGAAGATATTATTTTCTTGACTCACGCTCACGCACGACATTTTGGTTTGTTAATCACGCTCACGCACACTCACGCTGTTGTCATGAGCGTGACTTCATGAGCGTAGTTTCCTGAGTCACGACAATTTCGTGTCACGTGCACACATCTACTGTGCAGTGATGCAATGGTTAGCATGCCTGCCTTGCATACAATATCAATTTCGACCAAACTACAAAAAGTTTTTCTGAGTGTTTCACGCTTCTCTAAGTTCTTTAACTTTTAATGTGAAACACTCATAAATAAAAGAGAGCTGCCACTATACCTAACCTTACCTAACTTTAGGTTGGTATTTGACCAAAGAAGTTCTAAAAATCGGAAGAAAGAGCCAAGAGGTTGATTTTCTTGTTCGAAAGTGGCCAGTTAACGAATTTGGTTTTATTCGATTAGAAGCCATTCCAAATTGAGCAAGTTGTGGTCATATGAGTCTATATCGGGCCTTCCAAATCTAAAATACTGACCCCATTTTGTTAAAGTTTTGGAAAAAATTGTAAGGCTCGCAAATTCTTTGAGATATTCGCACATGCGCGCGACCTTTACAAATTCGATCCAGCAAAGAAAAAATCATGGAAATCGGATTTGGCAGCCAAAACAAAATTGCATACACCCAAGGAGATCAAATTTCAATGTCTAGGGTCAGCCTGTATAAAGAAAATTTATATTGATAACTTTACCCATTCAAAAGTTGCAGAATTATTTTCACAAAGAAGCGCCGTAACGTCGATGATCGCTCCTTCCCATATCTTCCTCATTTTCACATGATTTGTTTCATCATTTTGCTCTTCTGTAAAACAAACCATGTAGAAACCTATATTAGATTTCATAGTTTTATATAATTTTACCTTCTGTTTGGGTGAAGAATAGAAACACGAAATCTCCTTTTTCAAAGCAAACACACTTTCCTCTGGGCCAAATAGCTTTGACAGACGGCTTATTTCGATTTTCAATTTGCAAGAATATTTATTTATACAATTTTTTTCTAATTGGAAAAACAAACAGAAAGATTGTAATTGTATGTATATTTTTCGCAAGTTTTCGAAGATCCAATTCAGGATGTGTGGAATTGTATACATCGAAAGAATTCATTTTGATACTTTATTAAAGTTTCAGCGATTTTTTTTTTTTAATTTAACCAACAATTTTTTATGAATATACGAAATATATATCAAATAGTCTCAAATAACTTTTCATCGTAAAAAGTTCGTGATGTGAACGAAACGTTCTTCAACATTTGATGACTGATTGTCGAAGTCACGAGAATTTTCGTGAGTCTAAAATTTGTTGTGAATGGTGCTTTAGTAAAAATTCTTTTTGCGATATCATACATGAGTATTTCGTGAATGTGCTTGCGAAAGATTTCCTTCCATACGTCACGCTCACAATGAAAATCTTAATTTTTACGAAGAGAATTCATTCAGTGTATCGTAATTTCCTACGATAAAAGTAAAATTTGATGCACCAAAAATTTTGTTGATATATACATTTGATCATTTCGAATCGCGATACCGGTATTTTGTTTTGTTTGCGGCTAATCTGCAGAATCTGTGTACTTTAAAAACAATGCTTAATAATAACAATATCACAAGGGAAGAATGGTTCTGTTGATTACACCGAAAAAAAGATTCCATAGTTAAACTAACGCTATTTTTAACTTATTTTTATTGGAAAAAATGTTTGTTGGTAGTTAAATTTTATTATATTTTTCACAGGCCAATGCAATTTTTCTGCTTTTATGTATGTCTCAAACATTTTATGAATCAATGACCGTACACATATGTTCAATATGAACTAATGCGGAAGAAAATAGTAAGAATGGACTACAGTATGGTTGATATGGCGCCAATGATTTTGTTCGTTACGTTTAGTTAATTTTTTCTTCTATGAGAGGTTGTAATTTCGTGAGTTGTAGTTGAAAAGTACAACAAGGCATTACATTCTCCTGCTTTTAACAACGCTTTGTGGAAATCTCAAAAGGTCAATTTTTGTACGAGGTAATTCATTCTTCCTATGAAACAGTTTACTTTTTTTCTGTGTAAGAACTGAATGTTGTTTTTAAGGTTATTTGGTACGCTGAATCCAAATCTGCTCTTGGTTTCTATCAGCTCGACTTTTCGAGATATACCGTTATGTTCAAAATTAAGGCACTTCCGCTACATATATTGGAAAGTCTTGAAAACACTTCACCATATTAAATTAAAAAAATCAGAAACTCTCAAATAATATTCTCTTTAAGCCGTGCCTACATTGTTTTTCAAATTTCCAAATAGTTTTTGAGAAAAAAAAAACCAAGTACAGATTTGGATTCAGCATCCCAAATAACCTTAAAAACAATTCAGTTCTTAATCGACAGAACTGTGGCGACGAACCTGCACTACACAGTTTAAAATAAAAATTCATTACGTATGTTTGTAATATAATTTTATAATTTTTTCTTGTCAATTTTTATCTATTGAATTTTCATTCCATTTTTAAACTCAAATAAAGAAGTTTGATTTTTAAATATCCAAAACGTGAACCCACAAATTGGTGACCCCGACGTAGAAACATCAACAAATTCATCACCAAACCACTCAATTATCAATATGGAAGCTCAATATCAGCAACAATCAGATTCGCAAACAGCAAGCGCTCAGCAGCAACCCCCAATTTTTCGGGAACATCACGATATAAACGCCACTGCTCTCCATAAACTTCTACCGTTTTGGGCTCATAATTCACAGCTCTGGGTTGCCCAAATTGAATCAGTTTTTGCACTGACTGGCATTAGACGCGATGAAACAAAATTCCAACACCTAATTGCGAATATGGACCCAACACTCTGTGAATATATTTCCACAATTACCTTTAATCCCCCCACGGAAACGACTCAGTATATGGCAACTAAAGAAATGTTAATAAAAAGGTTTGGAAAATCAGACTCTGCCAAGCTACGCGAGCTTCTTGGTGGTATTAAATTGGGAGACTACATACATACACTTACACATTAGAAAATGTTATTTTTTATGGAAATCGCAATTATGTAATTAAATAAAGCTCATTTTATTCGAAATATTTTTGTTCTATTTTTATGTTTTACGAATTAAAAAAAAGTGTTTTTTTATACCCTGCGCCACACTGTTGAACAGGGTATTATAAGTTAGTGCATATGTTTGCAATACCCAGAAGGAGACGAGATAGACACATGGTGTCTTTGGCAAAAATGCTCAGGGTGGGCTCAGTCTGTCCGTGAACACATTTTTGTAATCAAAGTCTAGGTCGCAGTGTTAGTCCAATCGACTTCAAATTTGGCACAAGTATGTGTTTTGGTCCCAGAAGCCAGAGTTTAACCCCAATTCGGTTGAAATTTTGCACTAGGAGTACAATTAGTAGTGTAGTCAAGTGTGCCAAATTTTATTGAGATCGGTTCAGATTTGGATATAGCTCTCATATAAATCGTTCGCCCGATTTACACTCATATGACCACAGTGCCAATCTTTTACTCCGATTTAATTTTGCACAGGGAGTAGAATTAGCGTTGTAGTTATGCGCGCCAAATTTGGTTGAAATCGGTTCAAATTTAGATATAGCTCCCATATATAGCTTTCGCCCGATTTACCCTCATACGACCACAGAGGCCAATTTTTAACTCCGATTTAGTTGAAATCGGTTCAGATTTAGATATAGCTCCCATATATATGTTTTTCTGATTTCGACAAAAATGGTCAAAATACCAACATTTCCCTTGTAAAATCGCCACTGCTTATTCGAAAAGTTGTAAAAATGACTCCAAATTTCCTAAACTTCTAATACATATATATCGAGCGATAAATCATAAATAAACTTTTGCGAAGTTTCCTTAAAATTTCTTCAGATTTAAATGTTTCCCATATTTTTTTACTAACATTGTGTTCCACTCTAGTGCATTAGCCGACTTAAATTTTGGGTCTATAGATTTTGTAGATTTGTCTGTAGATTTTGTAGATAGTTGTGAGTCACGATACTTTTCGTGAGTCACGGTATTTTTCGTGAGTCACGACGTTTTCGTGCGTGAGTGTGCATGAGTACAAATTTTCTTTTCGTGAGTGTGCGTGAGCGTGAGTCCTACCAAAAAATATCGTGCGTGAGTGTGCGTGAGTATATATATAGCTTTCGCCCGATTTACCCTCATACGACCACAGAGGCCAATTTTTAACTCCGATTTAGTTGAAATCGGTTCAGATTTAGATATAGCTCCCATATATATGTTTTTCTGATTTCGACAAAAATGGTCAAAATACCAACATTTCCCTTGTAAAATCGCCACTGCTTATTCGAAAAGTTGTAAAAATGACTCCAAATTTCCTAAACTTCTAATACATATATATCGAGCGATAAATCATAAATAAACTTTTGCGAAGTTTCCTTAAAATTTCTTCAGATTTAAATGTTTCCCATATTTTTTTACTAACATTGTGTTCCACTCTAGTGCATTAGCCGACTTAAATTTTGGGTCTATAGATTTTGTAGATTTGTCTGTAGATTTTGTAGATAGTTGTGAGTCACGATACTTTTCGTGAGTCACGGTATTTTTCGTGAGTCACGACGTTTTCGTGCGTGAGTGTGCATGAGTACAAATTTTCTTTTCGTGAGTGTGCGTGAGCGTGAGTCCTACCAAAAAATATCGTGCGTGAGTGTGCGTGAGTATGATTTTTCAGTCGTGAGTGTGCGTGAGTAAACTATTACTCACGTGCACACCTCTAATTCCAATATATGTGGAGGAAGTGCCTTGATCTTGAACATAACGGTATGTCTTGAAAAGTCGAGCTGATAAAAAAACCAAGTGCAGATTTGGATTCAGCGACCTCAAATTAGTAAAAATTTTATATAAATTTCGAATCAACACAAAAAAGTTAAATTTTGTTCCCTTGTGTATTTTATTGTTTTGTATTTATTTATTTTTCGTTACTTAGCCACGCCATAAGCAGTGTTGTTTGGCAATTACGCATTATACTTAAATTAATAACTTTTAGACTTGGTCCAATTGAGCATAGTAATTAATGTGTTGTGTATTCAATTATAACGGAATTTGGATATTTTATACAGTTTTCCATTGAACCAATTATATTTGTATTTCACTTATAAAAATCGTATTTGATATAATTTTTTCGTTCAATTATGTCAATAATTGATTTTTATTTTGTTTCAGTTTTTTTTTTTTTTTGGTTTCAGTTTTTATAACCGTTATTTACTGTATATATTTATTAACATGATCACAATTAATGGCTGGTAATATCTTCGCTTATTGAAAATACATACATAATTAATATTAATGCAAATAATTTTACTAAATTAATGCATACTTGATTTTGTCAACATTTATCGGAAATAGGTTTGTTTTATTTCTATTTTTAATAATTTAAAAATAGTATCCATAGTATTTCCAATGCAAAAACTGACCTTTGTATGCAACTACGCACCACGGTGCGTATGGGTATTATATGCTCTTGCCACTTATACGACATGGAGCACGTGATAGACTTAAAAATATGTAATAACATAGACCAGGGGTAGTCAACCTTTTTTTACTTACCGCCCACTTTTTCACTTCGGGTGATAGAATAATATTCTTACCGCCCACCTAATCCACAGTATTGTTTTTTATTTATTAGGTTTTTACATTTTATTAATTAATTTTTATTAAGTATAGTGAAATATTGAGTATTTAATGGGATCCCTGAGGCTGCTGCTGCAAAATTAAATATTTAATATCTGGTTCTATTTTCGTCAAAAACAAGCGAAGGTCTCCTCTTTCAGAAATATTAAGGCAGTTTCTTTCTTTGTTCATGATGTAGTGAACAGCACTAAATCCTGATTCGACTAAATATGAGGTAGGAAAGGTATTCATAATTTCGATACTCCTTCCACATATTTGGATATAAACGACGAATTTTTCTATGTTGCCACAACTTTCATTATCCGCCTTTTTCGAAACTTGTCTACATCGTCTGTGTGTGTAAGTAGTAAAAAAATGAATTTCCGTTGTAAGATTCTACATTTACAGCACGTTGTCTTTAACATAAACTATAAAAGCAATAAGATAGTTAAAATATATAATAACTTATGAAATACCGCCCACCAAAAAATCCGTATCGCCCACTAGTGGGCGGTAGGGATCAGGTTGACTATCGCTGACATAGACAAAGATCTGCATAGACAAAGAATTGCACGCCTTCACGAATTTTCTTCTGTAATATAATAATTTCTAATATTATTTAAATTTATTTTCGGAACTTTCTTCTTTTTTCTTTTTGAAAAAAAAAACAAAACAATTTCTAAAAGAATATAAAACTCTGCACATAAAACTAATGCAAATTGAACGTAAGGCAATTATCGCTCACCAAACATAAATAGAAGGAATCGTATGAGAAATTGTTTGAAATATATGCGCACTACTAACAAGCCAAATGAATTGACATTAGAGGTCGATACATTTCTTGGTCTATGGATAGTTCACAAATGGTTCGCTTATGCCCATCAAATGCCAATATCTATCAATAGTTTCTATGTCCATTTACCCAGCAAAAAAAAAGAGCTTCTAAAAAAGTAGTTTGGATCCCCAATCTGTGATCCGGAAGTGGTGCAAACTTGGATCATGTGAATTTTACATGGGCTTGTCATAGGACGGAAGTACTCCCTTTTTGGATCATTTGCATTGCTTTAGAAGTTGTGCCCTGGAAGTTAATTTGAATGAAGAAATTTAGAAAGCGAAAAAACAATTTTTTTTCAACCAATTTCACTTTTTTTCATCCATATGTTTTATTACACAATTATTTTCCTATTATCTAATTTTTACAATTTGAAAAACTTTTTCGCTCCGACCACGGGTTGAACCTATTTTTAATAATTTGCTGGCACCAAAACAGAACGCCTTAGCACATTCAGCCACAAACGCCATTGAACATAAAGCGTGGAAAGGTCAATTCAAATGTTTGTGATATGATCGTAATACGACACCAAGGAATAACATTCTAATTGCTTCTCGAGATGTTCTTTATTAGTATAAGAACCGAAAATAAGAAACGCAGGTTCAAATCTCACCAGCGGCAATTTTTTATATCAAATATTTTTCTAAAAAATAATTTTTTTATGTCATGCATCGTTTTTATTGTTTATTTTATTCATATATTTTCGTATAAATATATTTTTTCATTAAAAATTAACAAAAAAAAATTAAAATTCTCGTAATTTGCAAAACCTTCTCAAAAGAACTTCCATGGAAGCGAAAAAGTCAAACGGCACAGGTTCAAATCCCAGCGGGGATGAAATTTATTGTTTTATTATTATTTTTTTACTATTTTTTATTAATTTCTATTTTTTTATTAGTTTTCTATTTTTTGTAAAATTTAATTGTACAAAATTTGCACTTAAAATAGTCTGATTGCGTCCTTTCTAATACTTGTCCACAAGGACTGCATCGGAAGTAGAAAAAAATCATTGGGAGGATCCCAAGATACGCTTTAGAAGAAATGTTTGTGCACTTGTCCAAAAGGACTGCATCGGAAGTGGAAAAAAATTATTGGGGGATCCCACGATCCGCTTTGGAAGAAGTGTTTGTGGACTTGTCCAAAAGGACTGCATCGGGCTTTAAAAGAAATGTTTGTGGAACAACTTCCAATTTTTTTGCTGGGTAACTCTTTGATCCAAATATTATTAAATAGATTTTAACAACATTTTGCGTGATAGAATTTTTCTCGCTGCACTTTTAAATATTATCATCATCGGTACCAGTAGGTTCAGTACATGTAAAAATAAAGGTAAATATTTGTGTTGTCATTACTCATTATACATACAAACGCACATGCATGCGACTGAGTGAATTCTTATGTATGAGTTAGTTGTTGTTATTATTTGAGTTGGCCATCAACAAATAAACAACAACAACACTATTCCCGACACATGATTGAATGGTAAGTGGCCAAAATAAATTCTAAAGTTTAGAAGTAAGTTAGCGCTTCGATGTATAGAAGAATGGCTTAAGTAAAATATTCCAATATTATCGTTGAAAAAATTATAGGGATATTGCAATAATGATGATGGTACCTCAAGGAGACTAGTCGAGTATGAACACTGTACGGGACTTCGGGCAAAATCTCGAAATACCAAAACCCTTAAAGCTACATGGCCTACAAAATGTAAAACCAAAAGGAAAAACTCGTCTAGCGTGCACAAAAAAGTTAAACTGTTTTATAGCAAGAATGAACTACGTCGCACGAAAATTGAACAAAATTATAATCCAAATTTTGAGATTTCTACAAAGCGTTGTTGAAACCAGGAAAATGTAATGCGTTGGTATACTTTTTAACTACAACTCATGAAATGACACCCTCTCATAGAAGAAAAAATTAAGTAAAAGTTAAGAAAAAAAATCAGTGGGGCCAAATCATGACCATTTTAACCATACTTTAGTTCATTCTTACTATTTTTCGCAATCATACGAAAGTTGTCTTTTATTTTAGTTCATATTAAACTTATGTGTGCGGTTGGTCATTGAACCCACGTTTAGTTCATAAAATCTGTGAGATTTCTACAAAGACATACCTAAAAAATGTGTTTGCAATTTTGCAAACTATTGGCTACCGCTGCTGATGTCAGCCGCGACGGACAAAAATGGGACGGCTCCATTCTCTTGGAGTAGCATAGAAGAAACTTTTCTATAACGATCTTTTACTTCATCAAAAGTTGATGAACTTTTAAACTATTTTGAAATGAAGTCAACTTGGCTTTAAAACATCTGAAACAATTCTTAAATATAAACGTCGTTTATATTAGGACCTCTAGCCCGATAGCTTCTAGTTGATAGTGCCCGTATTAATAAGTTTATTATAATTTGTAATTATGATAAAATAACAATATATTAGGACCTTAAATACGATGATTTTCTGTATCATGACTATAAAAATCAAAAACAATTAAAAATAGGGGACATGTTTCTAGATATTTTTATTTGAAACATAATACTTCAAATCGAGTTTGAATTTTAATTAAAATTTTTATGAAGAACTTGCATACAACATTATGGAAAAAATCCGAAGAACGAGTAAATTAAGATTTGTTTCCAAAGAAAGTGGATTGCGTCTTAAATTTATTCTTGGAGTAACTCTTCGCTTCTTTGGCTGAAAAGACAACATTTTTGGAACTTTGTAAGTTTTTTTCAGTGCAGTCAGTATATGTTTGCTATTGCCTTAGTATAATATCGTTGTCGGATATCGTCTACTTATTGACTTATATACCATAACTCCCAGGTAGTTTTCTTGAAGGACTTACACCTAAACACTTTTCCTTCTTTCACTAACCAGTCTCTGTATGATACCTTTCATATTATCTATCAAACCGTGTAAACATTGGTTTGATTAGATCTCAAAATTTGCTCCTTTGAATGTATGCAGATGTACCCAGATATGATAAGATTGGATTAGGTAGATATAAATATATATCCGCACGTGGCGATATCAAATATAAGATTTATCTTTATATTGGGATAAATATAATTATGTCTATAATATCTATCCCATAGTAATTTGATGTTATTAGATCGGATCTACTCATATCTAATCGTATCAAACTAGATCTTTCAATTTTTACTCGGGATTTTTCTCTTTTTAGCACCAACACAATACAGTGGCTAATATACTTTTTTCATAAGGAGAATTACACCAAGGATACATTTAAGATACTTGATACTAGGACACAAATCATAATTTAGTCGTTTTTCTATCTGTCATTTTATTACTTTTTTGTCTGCAATAACAGAGTCCTTCATAAACATGTGAATTTAAAGTCCTAAAATACTATTCTTTTTTTGAATGCTTTTTATAGTCAAGATACAAAAACTGTGAGGCTTACTGGACGGAAACTCTTTGCACTGAAATTGAAAGAAACAAGTAAGGAAAGTCTAAAGTCAGGCGGGGCCGACTATACTATACCCTGCACCACTTTGTACATCTAAATTTTCGATACCATATCACATCCGTCAAATGTGTTGGGTGCTATATATAAAGGTTTGTCCCAAATACATACATTTAAATATCACTCGATTTGGACAGAATTTGATAGACTATTACAAAATCTATAGACTCAAAATTTAAGTTGGCTAATGCACTAGGGTGGAACACAATTTTAGTAAAAAAAAAATATGGGAAACATTTAAATCTGAAGCAATTTTAAGGAAACTTCGCAAAAGTTTATTTATGATTTATCGCTCGATATATATGTATTAGAAGTTTAGGAAAATTAGAGTCATTTTTACAACTTTTCGACTAAGCAGTGGCGATTTTACAAGGAAAATGTTGGTATTTCGACCAATTTTGTCGAAATCAGAAAAACGTATATATGGGACCTATATCTAAATCAGAACCGATTTCAATCAAATTTGGCACACATGACTATATTACTAATTGTACTCCTAGTGCAAAATTTCAACCAAATTGGGCCAAAACTCTGGCTTCTAGGGCCATATAAGTCCATATCGGGAGAAAAATATATATGGAAGCTATATCTAAATCTGAACCGATGTCAACCAAATTTGGCACGCATAGCTACAATGCTAATTCTACTCCCTGTGCAAAATTTCAACTAAATCGGAGTTAAAAATTGGCCTCTGTGGTCATATGAGTGTAAATCGGGCGAAAGCTATATATGGGAGATATATCCAAATCTGAACCAATTTCAACCAAATTTGGCACGCATAGTTACAATGCTAATTCTACTCCCTATGCAAAATTTCAACTAAATCGGAACAAAAAATTGGCCTCTGTGGGCAAATGAGTGTAAATCGGGCGAAAGCTATATATGGGAGCTATATCTAAATCTGAACCGATTTGGCTAATATTTTGCAAGTTTTTCGAGACTCATAAAATATTCGGATGTACGGAATTTGAGGAAGATCGGTTGATATACACGCCAATTATGACCAGATCGGTGAAAAATATATATGGCAGCTATATCTAAATCTGAACCGATTTTTTCCAAAATCAATAGGGATCGTCTTTGACCCGAAACAGGACCCTATACCTAATTTTAGGACAATCGGACTAAAACTGCGAGCTGTACTTTGCACACAAAAATACACCAACAGACAGACAGACGGACAGACAGACAGACAGACGGACATCGCTAAATCGACTCAGAATTTAATTCTAAGACGATCGGTATACTAAACGATGGGTCTCAGACTTTTCCTTCTTGGCGTTACAATCAAATGCACAAACTTATTATACTCTGTACCACAGTAGTGGTGAAGGGTATAAAAATTATGGTTCGAAACAGCAAGCAATTTAATCTGGTCAGTCAAAACACCCAGAGAAGGAATATGATCACATCCTAGAGCAAAATGTAATTTTTGGACGGTTAAAATGTAACATGTTTGTCGCACTCGTTGCCACTCGTTTCAAAAAGAATCTTCTAAAATTTGTAGAAAATTTACCAAATTTAAAAAATTTTATTTTGAAAATTTTAGTCAAAATTTCGTGGTTAACAGGATAACAATGCTTTAGAAGTTTATTCATTATTTTTCAAAATTTTATTTCTATGGAAGATTTTGTCAAAATTCTACTTCTATGAATAAATTTTGTCAAAATTATATTTCTATAGTAAATTTTATTAAAAGTTTATTTCTATAGAAATTTGATGTTTGTTGATTAGTTGAGAGGTATATTTCGCAACATCTACCAAAGCCTCAAGAATTCTACGAATCTACCAAACAGTAAAAATCTACCATTTTTGGAAGAATTCTACCGACTGTGGCAACCGTGATCTGATTTCGAAAACCATCTTATGTTTGACGAGAAAACAACATTTTTGAATCCATTATGGCATTAATTTATATCAGAAATCTACATATGTATAACTTTTATGTTGGATGCTGATAAAATCAAATAATTTTCCGACCCAACCTAATATACAGTAGTATGTTATATAACCTAACCATGAGAGCTTAATTTTAATTTGGGAATATAGCAAATATCTCACGAAAATTTTCCACTTTTGAGAGGTTCCGCTTTTCATAGTATTCCAGTTTGAGAGGTTTCACTGTGGCGCATATAACTCTAATATACAAGTCCGCCAAAAACCTTCGCATTTCATGAAGTTGGCTAACCTTGGTTGCTCTAACTTTCCTTGTCATCCTCGAATGTATTGCTGGCCAAAACAAACAATCGCCCACCAAGAGCGAATAAAATTTATTATTTATTGCTGACCACCAAAGCGTATGAGTTCATTCGCAGTATAAACGTCGATTTGAAACAAACGTACGGATAAAATAGTAAGTGGTCGCGTGACTTCATTGCAAACGGTTTTCCTTGATTCTAGAAGAAGGAGGTCAATGTTTTGATAAAAAAACGCAAAAAAAACAAAAAATCAACGAATGAAACCACTCTATAAAAATTCCTGATAAAGGGGATCATGATCTAAATTATGGGCTGTAACTCGTCCATGGATACGAATAGTGTTTTAGATGAACCTGCTGCCGCTGGACTAAACGGATTAAATCTGCCACCCTCACGGTGGCCCCTATCGCACACGGTAATTAAAGTCATGTAAATTTCATTCCAAATTAATTGGTACATTTCGTACCTAGCTTAGCATATTCAAAGGAACTGCGTAGTTGGCTTATCCTAAAAAAACGAATAGGATAGAAAAACTTGTCAATTTAATTAGAAACGGACATGCGATTATAACTTCTGATGAAATTTGATTAATTCTGAGTATTTGTGGACGTGTGTGTGTTTGTGTTTGTGCGATTGTATGCATTTTCCTTTTTAGAATCATTCCGAAGTGATACGCGAGTTTGTGCGATTAGATGAAGCCATTGGTAAGCTAGAGGGGACATGTCCTGGTCCAAGATTGGCAACATGCGAGGCTTGGATAGAACATCTGCAAAGTCGACGTAATGAGTTACTTGGTCTAGATTCACGTCTACTCAACGATGATGGTTCATTATCAAATCAGGCCACTCTTCCTGCAATCTCCTCATTAGCTCAACAACCACACTTACCCTCACACATTATGGACGATAATCAAGAAATGTATATCGATGGATTTACAGCAGAGCAAGCCTTGCCATACAACAACAATAATGCGGTGGCCATGCGAGGCAGTGGAGGTGTTAATTCAAATGGCCAACAACCAGCAAATTCATTATTTCCGCTTCCAATGAAATACACCTCAAGCAATGGGGCAATTGGTGGTAATGATAGTCTGGCGGCTAAAAATGACGGTGTTGGTGGTGGCGGTGGCATGGTCAATGGTGGTGTACCTCGTTTGTTTCCGTCAAATAACTTGGTGGCAAAAACGCCTTCGCATGATTTAGTTAATGTGAGTAATGGTCTGACAAATTATCCTCTGTAATTTCTATATTTATTCTCTTCTTTTTATTCATTATGTATGTGACAATATATGGCATAATTTTCTATCGGGGACAATGAGTTATAAGAATTTTATATACATTAGTATGAGAAACAAAGAGAGAAAATTATATTCATTGACCGAGAGTTAATCAGATTTTTTTTTTATTTTGAATAGGTATGAGGTTCTAAGAATCAATTTAGGGGTACGAATCGTTCCTAGAGTCACCCTTTGGAGCTTTTTAAATTTCTTCTGTGATATTTAAGGAAAGTGTCTCACTTGATTTGATAAAAAAATTGGGATGTCTAGACGCCCAAAAAGATCGGGCTATATGGGAGCTATACCGAAACAGGGAACGTCGCCCTCGATTTAATTTTTAATATTATTTTTCGTTTTCTATTCTTTAAAATTTTGCCGAGGTTACCTTCTTACTTACCGATTTTTGAAGACATGCACCCAGAAAAAGTGACCACTTCTTTAAGTTAAAATTAACTCATTGTGAAGGAAGTTGAACTTCGTATAGCGCCAAAGACATTTTTATTTGTTTGAACGATGTGATTTTCGTAGAAATTAGGTAGAATGCATTCTATATATTAGCTAACATTTACTATATTTATGTACCACTATACTACAGAATGAAAAAAATTAACTGAATTGAATTCATATATGGAATGATTTTATTGAACTTTTTTCATTCATTTGGACAAATCTTACATATTTGTGGTGAACCTTTTACTTCAAAATTAGAACTACTTACCTTCGTTTTTAAATACAGTTTTATTTATTTATATAGGCAGTTTTTTTCTTCAAAAAAAAAGACATGTTTTATTAATATATTAAATATATTTATTAAGAGTCAACAGTATTTCCAATTTCCATGTAATATTACCAACTGTAAAACGTAATGGTTTTCTTCTTCTTGTTCCTTTCACTTTTAATCCTTTCACTACCGAAATAAACCTAAGGATAAAAACTTTAATTTTTCGCTTGTTTTTACTAGTACTAACAGCATGTAAAACAAAAATTGTCATGTTAAGATCCTACCTCAATTACTTCAAGAGCTATATGAGCTTGTTCTGAAAATTTGATTCTTGAATTGTGACCAAATCGCCTTACGAAAAGAAGCGCTATTTGGTCTATAATATTTTTTAAAGTGTGAGAAAAAATACAAAAAAGAACCCGAGAAATTATCAGCTATAGTTTTTGTATAAATGTCAATTTACTAAAGACATACAGACAAATTATCTCAAATTTTCATATTTTTCGTTTATTGTTAAAGAAGATTATAAAAATGTATTTTTATGCTCAACAATATGGAAAATATTTATAGCTTAGTTAGATTAAAGCCTCTAGTTTAAAATAGCATCGAGAAATAAATCGAAACTAAGTGGGAAAATAGAATTTGATATCTTTTTTCAAATATCCTTCCAAGTGGACATCGGTAGTGAAAGGGTTAATAAGATACTGCGTAACGATTTTGTCCTCCTTTTACAATTTCAATACCTACAAATATAAAAAATCATAAACCAATTTTTTCACAAAAGCGTCACTGTACGAATGTTACCTGATAATTGAAGATTCCAAAATGAAGACGAATGAAGGGGTTATTATTCTGTTGGTGTTTTCACGAACATTGATAGACTTATTGTTTGTTATTTATGTTCAATAATTTTGAAAAAAAAAAGAAACATTTTATCACTAATTTAAAATAACAAATATTTTATATATTTTATTTGTTATTTATAATATTATTTTACTATATTATATTTTAACAACAACGCGATTTCAACCAAAAAACAACCCACGCGCAAACGTATCGATTATCTGTGAATAAAATTTTCTTTTTCAGTAGTAAATTCGTATACCCAGCGAAGAAAACAGTATTAGTAAAATTCCATGCCTTAATCTAGTTAATGAACTATTCCTAACTGTTTTCAGTTTAGGATTTTTTTACTGAAACAAGTAAATTTTATTATTTCACACAAAAATTTAACTTAATGGAAATAAAATGGCTAAACTAAATTGATAAACATTTTTTCCTTTAGTTTCGAAGGCACTTTTTTCTGGGTGTGAATGGCCCCTTATCCATTTTATTGCATTATTAAATCCGCAATTTTTATTTATTTGTTTGTTTATTTATTTATTTATTTAATAATTTATTTATTTATTTATTTATTTATTTATTGGAATAATCAAAACGCAATCGAAATTGTTTAGAGCACTAGTGATTGTGATTCCAATCATTCGACATATTGGCAAAGTTGACAATCTTCAAGTATTGAGATAAAGCTTCAAAACCTTAAACTTTCTTAATGAGAGGATAAAGCAGAAACAGTTTCATCTCTTCACGTATACCAATCCGGTATATTTGTCGTTGACAATCCATCTACATTTTACATTTTTTTAATGTCATACAATGACACTCATTCGCCGTGCGCCGCCAGCTTCCATTAGTGTATCTAATAAATTTTCTAGGGGGGGCAAAGTTCCCCCTTTTTAAGATTTTTAACTCATAATTTTTAAGTGAAATTTTTTAGATAATAATTTTAGATAATACTGCCAAAAGTTCGCCCAGTCCGAATCTTATGTATCCTCCACCATGGATTGCATCTACAAAGTTCTACTCACGACTGTCCTCCACAATCGAAGTATTTGGACAGTTAGTATTTGGACAGAAGTTTGGACGGTTACGGATGGTAATGTGTGTTAAACCTTCTTAAACATTGTCTTCAAAATTTTATGTTAGTCTATATGGAGTCTTCGTTAGATGAAAGAGGTATATACGGCCTTCAGTTCGGCCGGGCCGAATAATGAATTCCCACCACTATGAATCAAATATAATTGTTTCTTTGAAAACTCTTCGTCGTAGGGGGTTACTTAAAAATACACACAAAAAAATATTTTTTGTTATCAATCACGAAATTAATTGATCTAATTAATTTTTAATTGACATGTCTTCAATCACAGAAATGATAGTATCAAATAAAAAATTAATTGATCCAATTAAAAAATTAATTGATATTATTAATTTTTGTGATTGATTTTTGTTTCCATACAAAAATTTATTGAATCAATGAAATTTTTAATTGAAACAAAATTCAATCACTAAAAATTAATAGTATCAATTAATTTTTTTATTTGATCAATTAATTTTTTATTACACTTTCAACTAATTTTTTAATTGGTACTATCATTTCTGTGATTGAAGACATTTCAATTAAAACATTAACCCTTTCACTACCGATGTCCACTTAGAAGGACATTCGAAAAAGACACCAAATTCTATTTTCCCACTTAGTTTCGATTTATTTCTCGATGTTATTATAAAGTAGAGGCTTTAATCTAAATAAGCTATAAATATTTTTTATATTGGCTAGCACAAAAATACATTTTTATAAACTTCTTTAACAATAAATGAAAAAATAAGAAAATTTGAGACAATTTTTCTAGTGTATGTTTCTAGGAAATGGACATTTATATAAAAACTATAGCTGATACTCTTTCGTTTTTTTTGTATTTTTTCTCACACTTTGAAATATATTGTAGGTCAAATAGCGCTCATTTTCGTAAGGCCATTCGGTCGCAATTCAAGAATCAAGTTTTCAGAACAAGCTCATATAGCTCTTAAAGTATTTGAAGTAGGTTCTCAAAATGACAATTTTTGTTCTACATGCTGTTAGTACAAGTAAAAACCGAAGAAAAATTAAAGCTTTTAACATAAGGTTTATTTCGGTAGTGAAAGGGTTAATTGGATCATTTTATTTCGCGACTGAATCAGATTTGTTTTTGTTTTGTGTGAACTATATCAATAACAACTACTTGTGCTAAGTCACTATTATCTGCCGATTTTATGAATTTTTATACCCTAAACCACATAGTGGTTTGGGTATAATAAGTTTGATCGGCCAAAGAATGTGCTTACCAGAAATATTGATTTTAGACCCCATAAAATATATACCGATCGACTCACAATCACCTCCTGAGTCGATCAAGCGCTTGGTGTCCGTCCGTCCGTCTGTCCATGTATTTGTTGTTCACAGGATTCCGGTCGCAATTATTAACCGATTTTGATGAAATTTGGTACAGGGAGTTTTTTGAGCACAAGGACGAACGCTATTGAATTTGGAAGAAATCGGATCAAATTTAGATATAGCTCCCATATATATGTATCGCCCGATTTCGACAAATGGGGTAACGTTGCGCGTTTTTGCAAACGCATCGTCACCAAATTTGGCAAAAGGTAATCTTTTCCATCGCCCTTCAAGTCTGCAAAATTTCATCCAAATCGGTTCAGATTTAGATATAGCTCCCATATATATGTATCCCCCGAAATTTGGCCACAAAACCCTTATTTATCAACCGATCTGACCAAAATTTGGCTAAATGCAGTCTTCTATAGCACTTACTATATGTGCAAAAATCATCGAAATCGGTTCAGATTTAGATATAGCTCCCATATATATGTATAACCCGATTTTCCCAAATTTGGCCATAGAACCCTTATTCATTAACCGATCTTACTAAAAGTTTGCTAGATTCAGTCCTCAGTACTAACTATATGTGCAAAATTTCATCGAAATCGGTTCAGATGTAGATATAGCTCCCATATATGTATCACTCGATTTTGAAAAATTCGCCCCTAATAACCTTATGTTTGACCATACAAGCCTCATTTCTTAACTGATCTTACTCAAATCTTGCACCTTTTGTGGTATTAATCAAACCCGCAAAATATTATGCAATTTGGTTCAGATTTAGATATAGCTTCCATATATATGCATCGCTCTATTTTCCCAAATTTGGCCATAATACTCTTATTTATTAACCAATGTTACTCAAATTTCAAATTTTGATGTACTAGCCGATCGTATTTATACGTACTTGTAGCTTTTACATAAGAATATTGCTCGATTTTTACAAATTTTGATTTATTACCCACACTAATTTAACGATTTTCTCTTTTTTAATAATGTGCTCAATATTAGTGACATACTAACTCCGTAGGTGCAATATCAACACAGCCAGTGTTGCTAGAAGTAGGGGAAATTCCCTATATGTAGGGTTTTTCTAATATTTAGCGTCTTGTAGGGACGTAGGGCCACAATGTAGGACATTTTCACTCAACATAATTTGTAATAATTTTTACATTTTGGTGGCTCTAGAGGAGGAAATTAGAAGCCGGCAAGGCTTGATCTTTAATAATATGTGGTAAACTTTATTCCTGTAGAAAATGTTGTCAACATTTTATTTCTATAGAACATTTTGTCAAAATTGTATTTCTATAAAATATTTTCTCAAAATTTTATTTCTGTGGAATTTTTTCTCAAAATTTTATTTCTGTGGAATTTTTTCTCAAAATTTTATTTCTATACACCGAAAAAAAAGTTTACTATTTTTTATGAAAAATGAACTAACCCATAGTAAGAATGACCATGATTTGGCGCCAAAGATTTTTTTCGTCTAGATAAGTTCATGATTTTCTTATATATTAGTTCATGTATTGCATCGTATTTTAGTTCATTATTACTGCGCTGTGGGAAGAATGCACTTACACTCATTCAAAATATTCCTGCTATCCGGAAAAATTAACAATTTTTTGGGAAACCTGTATTAAGAAATTGGTTTGAAATAAACTGTTTGTCAGTATAATTTTCAAAAAAGTAGAGAAATTGAGGAATTAAAGGTACAACAAGCCTGTATACAACTAAGAAATTGTTCGTACAAAATAAGTAAATTTTCTATAACCACCAGTATTTTATTTCAAAAAATTATTATAATATTACAAAAAACTATGATATAATATATAAAGGATTTTATTATTATATATAAAGGAAATATTTTTATTCGTACGTTGGATGCAGTTACTTGTCGGTAGTTAGTAATTGCTTCTTCAAAAGAGTAATATTTTATGTTATTAGGACTAAACTAATTAATTTAAATTTCCATGTTTTCTATCCATATGAAAGATATATGTGGCATAAGTTGCTATATTCATTGAGTTGTTGTCCAATTTCATCGACTTTGGCTAACTTTTGTTGGGCGGATTTGTCTTATAAGCATCTGAAATTGCAAAGTTATACAAAATATAAGAAAAATATTATCAAATTCTATCGTACATATTGATTTTTAACTTACGGTTTTCAAGAGTATTTCCTAGAGCCAGTAAGGATGTCAGCTTAGCATTAAACAGTAAGAATATTCCAAAAAAATTGCCATTACAAGGCCTGACTACCTGCAAGTGAAAATAATTATTTTTAATAAATTGAAATTTTGGTTTTATTAAAAACGGACAAAATACCGTTTATAGAATAACTTACCACATTGAAAAATCCATCCAGTAGGTATATTATTGGAATCATATCCATGGACTAATGGGAGGTTTTTGAAATTATTCTCAGAATATATTTGAAATAAAAAATATTATAAAATTAGACATAATTTCCACTTGTCAGTATAGCATTTAGTATTTAAGGTGGATATTAAGTTCGAGTTTAGCGGCTAAAATCGCAATTTTCATGATAAGTTTTCTTTAATAATCCACTATAAAAAATAATCTTTATAATAAACTTGGTTTGGGCTATTCTCCATCAAGTTATATTTAAATTTGTATCGAAGACGTATAATTTTATACTTTTCTTACGGCCATTTTCATGTAGCTCAGTTAGGCTTTAACTGCCAGTTAACAGAAAGAAATATGGAAATATCTTTTCTCCGGTTAACTTTAACTGAAAAATTTTCAGCAGTTAAAGGCCGGTACTCTGTTCGGTTTTCGCGTTGAAACTCCATACAAAACCAAAAAATGCGAAAAATTTGCGAAATTTTTTCCATTTGTGATACTTTGTTTTTTCGTGTTGAAAAACTGACGTTTATAGCACGGCGCTATTTGCAATGTGAATTAAGAAATAATTTATTTATTAAAAACTATTTGTGCGGGTTTATAAATCAAACACGGACCATATTTTTGTTCCGAAACTATACAAAGGATCAAAGGAATAGCAGATCAATTGCCCAAGGAAAAATAAAATGTTATTTTGTAAAAACAAGCAACAACCACCAACTTAATCCAATATCGCTCCCTGTAAAATAGCGCTCCAAGCTACCTAAAAAAAACGCCGCTTTCTATGTGCGAAATAATGGTTTCCATAAAAAATTTTCGCAAGAATGAACATAGTACCGGCCTTAAGTTTCTAACTGGCATATGGTATATATACGCAAGATGACAGATATGTAGATATTACGGTTTAAAAGTTCGTTAGCTAACGTAGCATTAACGGGGCTTCATGAAAATGGGGGTTAGTGATTTATTTTTAATTTTAGCGGCTAAACTCGAACTTAGTACTCATCTGTAGGAATTGCTGTAACATAAAAAATATTGATTCAAAATAAATGGTTGCATCTCCAATCTGTGATCCAGATGTAAAATAAATATAGATCATCCTATTACCACTCATGTTGTATATTTTTTATGTAAATCAATTAAAAATCCGCACTAATTTTAAACTATTAACAGAAATATACAGTTCCTTAATCTGCTTCTTTATCAATAAAAAGCGTTTTTGATTTCTCTAACATCACATCATTCACTTCTCAGTTTCTAAAATGTTTCGAAATAAATGTATTTTCATTAATAACCACCAATACCGCACGTACAATTTTTCAAAATTAAAACCACGTGTGCACTTTATAAATGCATCAATAGAACTGAATACAGCAATAAAACTGAAAGACACAAATAGTCATAAAGGAAAAACAACTCCACACACACACACGATCCCTTTCTGATCTCGCTATTCCAAGAAAACAACTCTCACCACAAAAGATACCAACAACACACAAGGAACATTCCATTGTCTCTAGAATCAAAACAACCAACAACAGCATAAATGACGCAATAACAAACACAAACAATCATACGAGATATACACAAAATGTCCCAAAAAATCCCTCACATGATGCAATGATTTCATTACTCTTTTCTCACTTCATTTTCCAGTAGCACGTTTATTGATTAGTTGGAATTCTATCTATAAGTTAAAGTAAAATATATACCAAATTTATGAAGAATCTATAAAAAATGATATACACCCGTCAAGGATTATATTAACTACGTTTTATTCTACTTTATCTAAAATTTTCAATGTGAGGAAAAACACTCCAACTTATAATAAAAAGGGAAATAATCTGTAGGAAGCCATCATACGAATCGGTAATGTCGTAAAGTTAATTTTTACTACAAAAATTTTTTTCCATACAAAATTTTTTCTTAGTAAATTGTCCACATTTCGTAGTAAGATTTTTATATTGCCCATGTATTTTTATAACAGAATCAACGATGCATTAACTACTGTGTTGGAAATTTATTTAAGGAAAAATCCTTCCCATTTCGTAGTTACCCTGCCAGCATTTCAAAGTTCCATTTCATCTTCATCGCTACCACAGACTCGTAAATGTCACTACAACCATCCTACTGTGATGGGGGGCAGCATATCATAAAGTACAAAATGTACTTCATACATGTATTTTGCCATCACTACTTTTACAAAAGCCATTTTATTTTTTGTGAAACGCCAAGCGCAACCAGCTTGTTATATTTTATTTAAATAAAAACGAAAATAAAGTTCTGAAAACATAGATTTTACGCTTAAAATTGTGAAAGGTATATTGGTGAACAATTTTTGATTTTCCAAATGGAATAAAGTGATTGTTTTTCAAATATTTTACAGACACGCTGCCTCCATCGAATAAAAACACTGGCTGATAGACGCTGCAACATGTAACTCGCTACTTGTAACTCTACATCATCATTAATGCAAAAAATTATGTTAAATGTGATGTGATAGTGGTATAAATGTTATATTTTTAAGAATTTGTAAATGATTAATCAAATTAATAAATATCTAAACAAACGTGTTTTACTCGACCATAATGATTCTTTTACCACTATCTTAAAATGTGCTTTTTCTGATTGTTTGGAGGGTCTCTTATTGGCGTCGTTCTAAATTGATCTATAAAGGCACCTAATAATTGCACTCATGCGAAACCTTTTTGTAGTAACTTGGCGTGGTACAACTTCTCAATAGTGACGGCGCTTTTCCGACGAGTTTTTGATATCGTATATGATTGTTTTCGACGTACAGGGGATTCTCAGAAGCGCCCCCAAATTCAAAAAATGTTGGCAGGGTAGTGAACTAAAAAACATTTACTGAATTTTTATAAGTTTTCCTTTAGCTAAGTTAATTTTCGTTGTGGTTACGAAAAATGAACTATATTACAGTAAATTTGTTGAACTATGTGGAAGTTAAAATGGTCCTTAAATTTACAAGACACTTTTTTTTCTGTGTAGAATTTATTGTCAAAATTTTATTTCTATAGAAAAATTTCTCACAAAAATTTGTTTATAGAAACTTTTTCCAAAATTTTATTTTTATAGAGATTTAACAAAAAAGGTTACTAATTTGGGTAGAATTCTACCAACTGTGGCAACCGTGGTGGTAATACAAATTTATATTCTGAGTTATATACGTTGCATATTCATGTTTTAAGATAATAAAGTACTTAGAACCATTTTTGTTTTGTAAATTTTTTTTTAAATTTAACGAAAAATATAGTAGGGAAAATTGTTTGGGAATGTATGGGAAAGTAGGGAACTTTTTTTGTCCTTGTAGGGTAAACCGAACATTTTCCCTGGCAACATTGACTATGAGCTATAGTCAGATTGACACAAAGCACCCATAGACATGTACCCCTTAAGTTTCTTAAATATGTAACTGCGGTTTATCTCCCAGACCTATATGTTACCTCACAAATGCTTATGATTACTAATTCTGTAATGGTGGTTTAGGGTATGATATAGTCGGCCCCGCCCGACTTTCTACTTTACTTACTTGTTTTTATAATGATACTATGTCAATTTTATTTTTTGCGCATCTTAGACACGTAAATAGATTTTTTTGACGGTCAAATGTTCATGCAGTTTTGTATGTATACTGGTCCCACTAATGCCTAAGGTTGCCTCAATCTCCGCAAGCCAAATCTATAGTGGTCCGATATGACGACCCAGAATATATGTATATACATTATAGGAGCTGAGATCAATACTTCGATGTCTTACAAACAAATACTCTCTTATGGTGAAGGGTATAAAAAAAAACTTGGACAATTCAATATATTCCTCATATCTTTTGCCTAATGTCATTACGTATGTCTAGGACATTATGTATTACAAACAAATGCAATTAGTTCTTGATTAGAATTTGTATACAATGGTGCCCTTGAATGACAAGGTTATTGTCTTACCATAAATCCTATTACCTCCTTCCCATTCTCACCACACTCTTTATGGTCGATTTGTTTATATTGTCGATGATATTAATGATTGACTCGAATCCCCAAAAGATTTCACAACAAACAAACATTAATGTCTATTTGATTGGATTAGACAATATTAGAGGAATAAATCTACTTACTATCAAGGACATCAAAAGGAATCGCAATTGTAGGGGACTAAAAATATATTTCAAAGGAAATCACACACTTTTCTATGAACATAAACAAACACGATGAGTGTTACTCAATCTCTTTGAAAGGCGATCTTGCGAGAAGAAACCCGTATATTAAAAAAAAAAAAACAGATTATAATGAGTAGTCAAAAAGTCTTTTCGTATTTTATTTCTTTAAATCAAAAATGTTTTTTTCTTTACTTTAAGAAAAAATTTACCTTTGTTCGAAAACATACGACCTTAACGAAGGGACGAAAATTTTTAAAATATGTGTCCTAAATTTAATACATTTTGTTTAAACAAAGATTATAAACGCTATTTAATTAAATTTTCATTATTTTAAAGAAATTTGTCCTTACTATTTTGTAAATATTCACTGAAAAGAATATGCAAATATTTTTTTCAGTGAACGAAGCTCTGTTCGTTCACTGAAAAAAATATTTGCATATCTGATTAACATCCGCAAAAAAACGTAGCGAAAAAGTAGTGAAAATGTTCTTTTTGGATCCGGAAGTAGTGCAAAATTGGCGATGAAATTGACATGAGCTTTTTATAGGACGGATGTCCACAACTGTTGCACTGAATTTGCATCACTTCTTAAGGCATGATCCAAATTCAGTGGTTTGGATGTGAATTCAAAAAAATTTGTGATATTTTGCCAAATAAATCACTTTTATATTTTTTTGTGATTTTTAAATGCTTTCTAACGCTTGTCTATAACGTTTGACATCAAATATTTTCAAAACTTCCACAATGGATTCAGCATTTTTTTCGAGAGAATTTAAATAATTTGTACCATTGTATTAATTCTTACCCTATTTCTAACTTATTTTGATACAAAAAGAATTAAAATTACCCATTAACACACAAAAAATTACTCTTACACACAAAATTTTTTTTATTTCAATCACGAAAATGATAGTATCAATCACCCATTTTGATTGAAAACCAACACGATTTTCAATTTAATTGAATTTTGTCACGGAATCAATTAATTGTGTGATTGAATCAATTAAAAAAGTGATTGGGTTTTGACATAAAATTCAATCACAGTTTTAATTGAATCAATTAAAATTTAATTAATTTCGCGACAAAAATCAATCAACTATTTGGTTGATCCAATTAAATTATTAATTGATATTGGCAATAAATTTCAATCAAAAAATGTATATAGTTATAGCGCCCCAAAATCGTATTTAGTTTTATTTGAAATAAAAGAAAATATGCGTTTCTTATAAAAAAATCTTCAATATTTTATTTTTCTGAATTACGCTATATTTGGTTTTTGCTATTTGTGTGTTTTGTTCTAACATAACATTGACATACAATTATGATCAATAAAAACTAAAGGGTGAAAAAATAAACTATATAAATCATTATTTTCCTTATCATATTAACGATGTCAGCATGTTGCTTCTAATATGTAGATGCGCCTAGATTTCCAATAAATCAGCAGCCTGTGAGTTAAATTAGTTTTTCTGAAAGTAAATTGAATACTTTTTGTTTAATTAAAAGTTCATTTTATTAACATTACCTTCATAGAATATCAAGTTTAATTCTTAATTCCAGGTTGCAGTTTTATAATCTTCTTTTGCAGTTGTAGTCTTTTAGCATAAAAAGGTGTGTTAAGGAGCTCGGTAATTTAATTTTAGTAACAATTTCTTTCCAATATTTCCACACATTGAAATCGTCTATTAAAATTTGAACCAATCGAAGACAAAAAACAATAGCAAAGCAATGTAATATTTGGTATTATATTCATGACACTTTGCAAATTCTGGAAATAGAAAATAATATAAATGGAAAATACATATTTTTATTATTTTCGGATATTTTTCATATTTTTAAATTCAAAAGAAAGAACTTTTTTACCATTACATAATTCAGCTCATTAGTTTATATATCAGATATACTGCTCTCTACTAGGGTTCAAACTGAAAAAGGCAACAAAGTGAATTTAATGCCAAAAATGCAATTTAATGCCAACAAGGTGAATTTTCCAACACACCCATATCGCTCTTGGTTTTAAGAAAACTAGGAGTGAAAAAATTTACAGTTTTAAAAGAACAATACGGTGCCCACCTTTTGATTGCATATATATTCTTATATTTTTATATATTTGATAAAATGATGGAGTTAATGGAATTGATTGGTTAATTTCACGAAATAAAATTGCTCACTAAAAGAAATGAATAAAAAATATATTATTTTAGTCCGTTTAATGTAAACAGGCTTCAATGGAAAACGTATTCACATTTCACAATTGCTTACCTTCAATTTTTGCAATACCACAAAACACAACCACAGGTAATTTCAAATGCGTTCTGCCATATATTTTTCAAACCTTTACCACGTGGCCATTTGTTGTTGCACACTTTATTTATTTCAACCCTTTACGCGAAAAACAAAAACCAAACCGTTCGTTACCAGTTACTTCCACACGCTCACAAAAAATCGCTTCTGTAACATATACTCCCAAACATATTTTGCTTCAAGCATATACATTTTTGGCTATTGCCCAAACATTTATATGTTTGATCTCTTCCAATATGTAATATGTTTGAAAGCATATTGGTCCAAACAATATATGTTTGGGTAGTCAATTTCCAAACATTTTGTATTTTTGCATCCAAATTCAATAATGTTGTCTTCCAAAAAACAATATGTTATTATGTGAACATATAATATGTTTGGAAGCATTTTGCACCCAAAAATATTATATGATTAAAAAAAATTCTCCCAAACAATATTGTGCTCAAAATTTTATTTATTTATTTATATATTTACAATCATAATGAATTATGAAAATAAACAGGTAATATAGGTGTTAACAACATAGGTTTTCGACCTGAATGCTCAAAATTTTGTTTCTGCCCAATTGTATATTCCCCCACATCTTTCTCACTTCCACGAGATTTTTTAGTTCTTAGCACCTTTTTCTGTAATACAAACATTGTAGAAGAAATTATTCAATTGTATGATTTTTTTTTTATTTTAATTTTACCTTTTGCCGGACGGGGATTCGAACAGCGGACCACACAGTTTGTAAGGATCAAAGAAGTAGCTGATCAATTGCCCAAGGAAAAATAAAATGTTAATTTTGTAATAACAAGCAACAACCACCAACTTAATTCAATATCGCTCCCTGTTAAATAGCGCTCCAAGCTACTAAACACATATATGTTTATAGGCTATTTCTAAATTAATATAGGTTTGCATCCAAGCATATTATATTTAAAAACATTTTATGTCCCAAACATAATATGTTCTAACATATTAACATATATGTCCCAAACATGTTATGCTAGTTTATGAACATTATATGCTTGCACTCAAAAATATTGTGTTTAAAAATTTGTTTTCCAAACATATAATGTTTATAGCCAAACATATGAAAAACAGTCTTTTTCATCCGTGCACAGACTGATCTCTCCATTATGTGTTGTTGAAAAAATACACATTCTCTTGTACTCTTTTTGCTCTTTCTCTCCATCGCTCAAAACTATTCAATTTCAATCACAATGGTGATTGAATCAATCACATGTTTAATTGGGAATGGAAAAAATTTCAATCACGTTTATAATTGACAATTATTTCCGCATTGATTAACAAATTGATTGAATCAATTAATATTTTAATTGGAAACGTAATAAATATCAATCATTTTTTTAATTGTATTTTATTCGGATTTGATTAAACAATTGATTGAATCAAATAACAAATTCAATTAAGTGTTTAATTGAAAAAAATTCGGTGATAATTTTTTGTGTGTAGAAGCAAGTACACAAAACCCAAATTTTGGCTCGGAATCAATACCAACATTTTTAAAATAAAGACAAAATCTTTGGAACCGGGCATGCTTTTTTTTAGTTTAGAAACGGAAGTCGTCGTAGAAGTACTTAGTAAATAATCATCTGGTCCGGTTTTAATGGAATATATCGTAATGCAGAAAATGAGTAGATCCAATAAGATTTTAATATGAAGAGAGTATAGAAATCAATAAATTGCATAAAAATTTAAAAACTAGACAAACTAGAACACTGGTCCTCTGATAGGTCCGTTAGTGATAATTTGCACCAATTCTCCGTTGGGTGTAATGGATCTAACCAGCAGTGCCTCTGGTGAACAACAGTGGTGAAACTCAACCAACTCTAAATCTGGAATATAATATAATTAGTGATATAAAATCAAGTTCGTGCATTTTTGGGTAAAACAAAGTTGGATATCAACTCCGTCAGCTGTGTTGCCAAAAAATAATATCGAAAAAAATTACATTTTATCTAATTTTGTACTTCAAAGAAGACCTTTTTAGATAGTTTTGTATAAAAAATCGATTATTCAATTTTAGGCAACATCAAAATTCGATTATTTCTAAAGATTACAATAAGTCTACTTCAATTTCTCGGCTGTTATATTTTTTAACAAAGACTCGATTGTCTGAGTTTTGTATCATCTTCTTTTTACCTCTCTATTATCCAATTACAAATATTATTATGGTATTTAAAATAAGCACCTGTGCATTCATCCTATAATTAAACATTAGTTGGTTTAATCTATCCCTAATTACATGGTAAATTTATATGTGTAAATGTGCTTGATTTAAAACCTGACAAATCCATTAGAATTCAATTAAATTACCCATTATTCTATTTTACAAATAAATCTCAGCTAATGTTTGTAATGAAATTAATGGAGATTTTTCTGTTTTTATATTAATGGTTCGTTTTTATAGAAGTTTTGCTTCCAAACTAAAATAAATGTAATGTACAATTCGTTATAGATTACACTGAAAATAATATGTACATAACAACTTAAAACAAATTTCTTTGCTACGAGAATATTTCTAAACTTTGTTTTAAAGGCATTTTTCATTAAAAGTAGTTTGTGTGTATTTGAAATTTCCCCAATTTCCGTTTTTGAAATATGCTATGTGTTCAAGTGGAGTCTGTTTTAGCTTTCTGGTGTTTGACAATGGTGGCAACTCCACGGACGAAAAAGACTGTTTTCCATATGTTTGGGTGTAAAAATTATATGTTTGGAACTCAAAATTTTTAACACAATATTTTTAAGTGCAAGCATATAATGTTCATAAAGTAGCATAACATGCTTGGGACATATATGTTAATATGTTAGAACATATTATGTTTTGGACATAAAATATTTGTTAATATAATATGCTTAGAAACAAACATATATTAATTTGGAAATAGCCTATAAACATATGTGCTTCTAGAAAGAGAGGCCTAGAGAGTATGCTGCAGGTAAAATAATGGAAGTAACCAATTGGGGCCTTAAAAATATATCCACACAAAGAAAATTTCATTAAAATTTTTTTCTACCAGTGTATGCCCTAAGATGAAACATAATATGTTTGAACAATACAAACAATATTTTGTTTGCACCAATCCTGAAAGTATATGTGCTTGAAGCAAAATGTGTTTGGGGTATATGTTACAGAAGCGATTTTTTGAGGGTGTGTACACAAGGGATGTGGAGTCGGAGCCGGAGTCGGAGTCTGAAGATTTTGCTGGAGTCGGAGTCGTAGCCGGAGTCGTAGAAAATTTGCTTGACTCCGAAAAATGCCTATATAGATTAATACCAGGATTTTACTTCTTAAACTTCTGGAAGCCTAATTATTTTTTGAAAATTTTTGTTTTTATAAATACATATTCTGGAGATTGTTGTTATCTACCCATATTTTGATGATGATGGTCTCTATATAGTCTTGTGTCGTATTTTAATTTATTGGCCTGAAATTAAAATGTTATTTACATCACTGAAATGCTGAGATTTGTCGTCGAGTCGTATCAAAATTTAAAATTAGGGTTCTTTAGCACATATGGCAAAATAGAATACTTATATCAGTCTATTTTTGGAACACTGCACCTTAAAATTACAATTGGAATACTGTTAAAATGAGATTTAGGTACACCACCTGGAGTCGACTCCGGAGTCGGAGTCGAGGCTAATAAGAAATGCTGGAGTCGGAGTCGGAGCCGGAGTCGAGCAAAATTGACTCGACTCCACAGTCAATTTCCGAATTCCGAATACCATTGTATTTCAACAGATTTGTTTGTTTATTACTTTGCTGGCCTTCGGTCGGGATTCGGACATTCTCCTATGGATGGGGTCCAATGTAGGCCATCGCGAACGCAAAGTGATTTGGACAGGCGAAGTTAAGATTTTCTCCAAAAAATGTCTTTATTTTAAAGAAGCCGCATCTTTGGCTCGGAATCGATACCAAAATCCTTAAGGAATGGTCAAAATCTATGGGTTTATGTAAATTTTTTTGAGTATATAGTATCGACAGTAATTTTATGTGGTTCAATATAATTTACTTTTATAACAAAAATTTGCATTTTCTTACACCGTCTTTTAAATCAAAAGTGAAAATAAGCCTTAATTATGTTATGGGGTGGATTACATTACATTTCTTTGAGGCTCATTTTCATGGCGGCCAATAACGTGTTCATGATCCTTACACTCAAAAAAATGAACCCTTTCCTTTACTCTAATAATTTTTTGCGTACGTTAGTTAAATTAACTAAAAAACGGAAAAAATATACACAACTGAAACATAAAGATTTACTAAATTCGCACTTATCACAACATAGTTCATTATTTCTTTGAATTTGTAAATTTTATTAAAAATGCACCCATCTTGAACTTCATATGGCAATAAAGACATTCTTGCAATTTTGAACCCCAATTTTTTTCTTCAAACTATAAAATTTTCTTTAACAACTGAAAAAACTTAATTATGTCTAAAAAATTTTGTCGAAATAATTTATTTATTTTTGTGATATTGACATAATGTCAGCGCTTGTTATACTGTTTAGTTAAAATTTTCTAAAAATAATCTAAATTTTCCAAAATTAACCAAAATATTTCATTCTGGTGGGTTCACTGTTTTTTCAGTATAGGGAATTGGTTGCTGCCTGGATCCCTTATTTAGAAATAGTCCTGGGTTCAATCCCAGTTTCGATTGAACAACAAAAACTTGTTTCACTGGTGGCTCAGTGAATTCAGGTGATTGTTTTCTAAAATAGCTTTCGTATTCGGCTATAAAACGAATGCCCTTTATTATTTGGGTTAACATCGAATCGGGCAGCATTTATCAATCAAGAACTAATTGATACAATTAATCTTTAATTAAATATGCTTCAATCACGAAAATGATCTCCAATTTTATTAGACATCGAAAAAACACTTGATTAAAATTTTTGATTGATTACTTCCAGTGTTGCCAGTATTTTTTTGGCTCTTTTTCCTTTCGTCGCCAAAAATCCTCACTTTAAATCAAAATTCCTCACAATAATCCCCAATAAATTTTTGAATAGTTTTTTTGAAATAGTTTTATAGTTTTATAATTAAAAAATTAAAAAAAAATAAAATCTATTTGTCATGCCAGCTTGCGAACTGCAAAAGATCAATATTTCGAAACACAACACCAGGAGACCAGTGGTTGTCTTCCAAATGTTCGAAAAATTAATATGGCAGTTCGGTCACCATGCCTTTTTTGATGAAAATTTATTTTTAAATAAGGTGAAGCATCTTCATCAGTTCTCTTTTATGGAATATGTTGTCCACATCAATGATGAGCAGTGAGGAGAGGGCAACGTTTAGGGCCGACTTCTCACGAAATGATTTCACAATTGTTGAAAACCGTCTTAACATAGCTAAGTATAATTGTAAATTAGCGCTTGGGTCCCCAAGATAAAATCATGTGTCCGTTTCTAGTCCAAATGCTTCCTTTGCACCCTTTTGTATCTCTTTTAATAATAAAGAAATATACAGAATTTCATGAAAACCATTATTGCAAAATTCATTTATTATACTGAACGGATTTCGAAAAAATCACCAAATTTATGTAAATACCCTACTAAATCCCAACTCAAAATTTTCGTCCCCATCCATGTTAAAAAATCCCCAATTTGGGGGAAATCCCCAATTTCAATTACCTTTTTTATACCCTCCACCATAGGATGGGGGTATATTAACTTTGTTATTCCGTTTGTAACACATCGAAATATTGCTCTAAGACCCCATAAAGTATATATATTCTGGGTCGTGGTGAAATTCTGAGTCGATCTGAGCATGTCCGTCCGTCCGTCTGTTGAAATCACGCTAACTTCCGAACGAAACAAGCTATCGACTTGAAACTTGGCACAAGTAGTTGTTATTGATGTAGGTCGGATGGTATTGCAAATGGGCCATATCGGTCCACTTTTACGTATAGCCCCCATATAAACTGATCCCCAAATTTGGCTTGCGATTGCTCTAAGAGAAGCAAATTTCATCCGATCCGGCTGAAATTTGGTACATGGTGTTAGTATATGGTCTCGAACGACCATGCAAAAATTGGTCCACATCGCTCCATAATTATATATAGCCCCCATATAAACCGATCCCCCGATTTGGCTTGCAGAGCCTCAAAGAGAAGCAAATTTCATCCGACCTTGCTGAAATTTGGTACATGGTGTTGGTATATGGTCTCTAACAACCATGCAAAAATTGGTCCATATCGGTCCATAATTATATATAGCCCCCATATAAACCGATCCCCAGATTTGTATTGCGGAGCCTCAAAGAGAAGCAAATTTCATCCGATCCGGCAGAAATTTTGTACATAGTTTTGGTATATGGTCTCTAATTGTGAAATTGGTCAACATCGGTCCATAATTATATACAGCCCCCTTATAAACCAATCCCCAGATTTGGCTTGCGGAGCCTCAAAGAGAAACAAATTTCATCCGATCCGGCTGAAATTTGGTACATGATGTTGGTACATGGTCTCTAACAACCATGCAAAAATTGGTCCACATCGGTTCATAATTATATATAGCCCCCATATAAACCGATCCCCAGATTTGGCTTGCGGAGCCTCTAAGAGAAGCAAATTTCATACGATCCGGTTGAAATTTGGAACATGTTGTTAGTATATGGTCTCCAACAACCGTGCCAGAATTGGTCCATATCGGTCCGTAATTATATAGTCCCCATATGATGGTGTTAGTATATGGCCGCTAACAACCATACCAAAAATGGTCCATATCGGTCTATAGGTATATATAGCCGATCTCCAATCACACAAAAATTGGTCCATATCCGTCCATCGGTTGCCACTCGAACCAAAAATAATCTACCAAAATTTTATTTCTATAGAAAATTTTGTCAAAGTTTTAGTTCTATAGAAAATGTTGTTAAAATTTTAGTTCTATAGAAAATTTTGTTAAAATTTCATTTGTATAGAAAATTTTGTAAAAATTTTATTTTTATAGAAAATTTTATTTCTATAGAAAATGTTGTCAAAATTTTATTTCTATAGAAAATTTTGTCAAACTGAATTATATACGTATTTAATCGGTCTTTTTTAATTTAATATATTCCACGTATTAGAAGACGGTGTTAGGAGGTTTTAAGATACCTTGCCATCGGCAAGCGTTACCGCAAGTCAAGTAATTCGATTGTGGATGGCAGTGTTTAGAAGAAGTTTCTACGCAATCCATGGTGGAGGGACATAAGCTTCGGCCTGGCCGAACTTACGGCCGTATATACTTGTTTTGAAATAGTTTTATAATTAAAAAATTGAAAAAAAATAAATAAAATTTATTTGTTTGTTGCGAACTGCAAAAGATCAATATTTCGAAACACAACACCAGGAGACCAGTGGTTGTCTTCCAAATGTACGAAAAATTAATATGACAGTTCGGTCACAATGCCTTTTTTGATGAAAATTTATTTCTAAATACTCAAGTAATAAAATTGGGTGTATATGAAGGTGAGCCATCTTCATCAGTTCTCTTTTATGGAATATGTTGTCCACATTAATGATGAGCAGTGACGAGACGGCAACGTTTAGGTCCGAGTTCTCACGAAATGATTTCACAATTGATGAAAACCGTCTTAACATAACTGAGTAGAATTGTAAATTAGCGCTTGGGTCCCCAAGATAAAATCATGTGTCCGTTTCTAGTCCAAATGCTTCCTTTGCACCCTTTGGTATCTCTTTTAATAATAAAGAAATATACAGAATTTCATGAAAACCATTATTGCAAAATTCATTTATTATACTAAACGGATTTCGAAAAAATCCCCAAATTTATGTAAATACCCTACTAAATCCCAACTCAAAAGTTTCGTCCCCATCCATGTTAAAAAATACCCAATTTGGAGGAAATCCCCAATTTCAATTACCTTTTTTTATACCCTCCACCATAGGATGGGGGTATATTAACTTTGTCATTCCGTTTGTAACACATCGAAATATTGCTCTAAGACCCCATAAAGTATATATATTCTGGGTCGTGGTGAAATTCTGAGTCGATCTGAGCATGTCCGTCCGTCCGTCCGTCTGTTGAAATCACGCTAACTTCCGAACGAAACAAGCTATCGACTTGAAACTTGGCACAAGTAATTGTTATTGATGTAGGTCGGATGGTATTGCAAATGGGCCATATCGGTCCACTTTTACGTATAGCCTCCATATAAACGGACCCCCAAATTTTGGCTTGCGATTGTTCAAAGAGAAGCAAATTTCATCCGATCCGGCTGAAATTTGGTACATGGTGTTAGTATATGGTCTCTAACAACCATGCAAAAATTGGTCCACATCGGTCCATAATTACGTATAGCCCCCATATAAACCGATCCCCCGATTTGGCTTGCAGAGCCTCTAAGAGAAGCAAATTTCATCCGATCCGGCTGAAATTTGGTACATGGTGTTAGTATATGGTCTCTAACAACCATACAAAAATTTGTCCACATCGGTCCATAATTATATATAGCCCCCATATAAACCGATCCCCCGATTTGGTCCATATCCATACCAAAGTGGTCCATATCAGTCCATAATCATATATAGCTCCCATATAAACCGATCCCGAGATTTGGTTTTAGAGCCTCTTGCAGGAGCAAATTTCATCCGAGTTGACATTTGGTACATTGTGCTATGTTATGGCCGTTAACAACCATGCCTAACTAAGTCCATATCGGTCTATAGTTATATATAGCGCTCAGATAAATCGATCCCCAATCACACAACAATTGGTCCACATCAAGTTCATAAATCTATATAGCCCCCATAAAAGCGACCCCCATATTTCAATTTCCATGTCGATTCGTAATTTTTTGTAGACTTACCTATACATAAATTTTTTGTCTAATATATACCACGTATGGACTAACTCACAATTTAGAAAACGATGTTAAGAAGTTTTAATAAACCACAACCCAAGTAATTCGATTGTGGATGACAGTCTTTCGTAGAAGTTTCTACGCAATCCATGGTGGAGGGTACATAAGATTCGGCCTGGCCGAACTATATACTTGTTTATTTATTACTCTTTGTTATAATAACAAATTATAATAAACCTATAAAACTAAAAGCTCCAGGAACTAGGGCTATAGGCTTCAAATTAATTAATTAGTTGGAGATATTTGTTGTTTTTGTTATTATTATATTATGTGTTATTGAAATATTAAAATGTTATCCGAAATGGATGGGAAATATTTTAGTTGTTTTTTCTGTGTGTGTCTCACAATGGACTGAATTGTGTGAGTGATCTCGAAATATTAGGCTACCCAAAGTGAACCTAACAATTCGGGATAAATGTCCGATATATAAACACTAGCAATACAAATTCGAAAATAGATTTTTCGACTAATCGAATTTTTGTCATAAGAAGTCATAAAGTAGAATTCGACGTAATCTTAAAAATTGGCTAATAAAAGTTTTATATAGAGCAAAATCGACCAATGAAACTTTAATGAAAAAGTTTAAAAATTCAACTTAAATCGAAAGACTAAAAAGCTTTTAAGTTAAAATTCATAAAAAATAACGACAAAAATCGACTTTCCTAAATTCTAAAAAGTAGAAAAAAAACTATTAATAAAAAATTTATTGAAAGTGTAAAAAAAAATAATTAAATAATGATTGACAATTTTTTACATTTTTAATTAAAATATTTATTGCCCAAATCAAAATTTTAATCTCATAAAAAATATATATTTCCAATTAAAAAACTTATTGAAAAATTTATTCGGAATAAAATATAACCGGAAAATTCATAAGAAATTCTAAACTTGTAAAATTACAAGAAAATTTTTTTATTTAATTGAAAATTAATTATAAATAAATAAACAAAAATATAATAAATAATTGAAACCCTCGATTAAAAACTTAAAGGAATTTTTCAACCAAAAGCAATTAAATGCCACAAAAATCAAATAATTATTTAATCAAATATATTTTTTATTCATAATTAATTCTGTGATTGGTGCTATCGTTCCCATTATTGAAGATATTTCAATCAAAAAATTAATTCAATCAAATAATGTGGATTGATCTAGAAAAAATCTGTGAATTAACACTCGCCTCATATCACGAGATATCTTTGCACAAGACCTGAAAATTCAACAAATGCAACTCGCTTCCTTTAATTGGATATTAACGTTGGATATTTCTGTAATTTATTAAATTTTCAAAGAAACTATGAATCAGTGAGAGAGAGAAACAGCCGTTTACGCAACAAAATTTGTTATCCTCTATAAAATATAATATAAATTTAATTAAAATTTATTTTTTATTTATTTATTATTGCATTCTTTATTTCGAGATCATATGCATTTTACTTTATTATAAATTTACAGCTAGCTTTAAACTTAGGCGTAATCGGTGATTTGAACAAGGCTTCCACGCACGAAGATTTTTTCGCCCAGTTAAGTGAATCTGCCCTCCATTTGATGACACTACGTTGTTATAACGAAATATTGGAACACACAAAGGTTAGACTGAAAACATTGATGGAAAGCTTTGCCGAATTAAATGAGCTCTATGTAAATCATGACGGAATAATAGGTAAATCTCAACTATTCCATAGTATTTTCATCGCTATTACGAACCTGTAGGATTAATTGCCGAATTGCTTATAAATATTTTGTTTTTCACTACAGCATTCATAAGTGGTGGAACTTATATGAGTCGCTTGGAAGAGAGCCTAGATTCACAATTGGAGGTGGCACGCGATGTTCGAGATAAATTAGGCAGTACTTTGGAACAGTGGCGAATATGTGGTCTCTTACTTAGAGCATGTGCCAATTCAGCAACACAGAGTCTCAAACAGTGGAGAACACTTAAAACAATAATGTGAGTTTTTTTTTTTAAATTCTTTTGGTTCATATATTAAAAACAAACCCTCTTCCCATCTCCATAGAAATCCCAAAGATAAAATTGAAAAGGCCTTAGTTTGTCGTAAAGATTTACAAGCCTCATTGGTTTCTTTGGAATGTGCTCAACTATCCTTACCTCATGTGGAAATCAAATACACTAGTAATCGACAAATTTTGGCTGTTAAACATTGCAATACATACATGATTACCGACATCGCTAATTTAGCCCGTTACGAACATACCACAAAGGTTTTTACAGCCTACGAATCAAATGTATCCAAAGCATCAGCATGGATATATGAAACCTTCAATAAAACTCTGAGACCTGACTATGACCGGGCGGAAGAGAGAGTTAAAGATTTAGCTAAAACCTTGAGAGATCATCGTGAGGAAATCTTTACATTTGCTAGAAAATAATAAAAAAATATTTTGTTGTTTGTTTTTTCATCTGTGTAGTTTATAACTTTTTATAATTTGTAATATTAAATTGTTTATTAAATTATCATATATGTATATTTTTTGTGTAACAATTATAACGACTTTGCACTGCAAACTTAATACCAAAATGATTTCTTGGGTACACGATCCTCTTCTATGCCCATTTCTTCCATGATATCCATTTCAAATGTACAGAGTTTAGGTTGGAAGGTTATTTCCTTGATAACAGTGGCTGAAAAAAAAACAAACAAAATATACTTATATATTAGCTCTGTACCATTTTAGCTACACAAAAATCAAAATAATTTCAATATAAAGTAATGAGGTGTTTACAATGTTGTACATTTTACTAAAAAACTAAAACCAAAAAAAATTACAACAATAGTCACTATGACCCAAGTGCAAGAAATAGAATATTTGCTCCGATGAGAGTTTAGGGCCTTATTAGGGACTGAAAGGGAGCTTTTTATATTTTTCTATAAGGCGATTTGTTTGGGTTTATTAGAAATTTGATTTTTTTGCTTTGATTTTAATAACTATTTGCATAGGGATGGATACACAAGTGGAAATTTTACCTTTCGTCAAAAGTCTTGAGGTAAGACCAACAGACCTTTTGATTTTTCTTAATCACATGAAATATTCTAATCAACTTTTGATTCTGGCCCAAATCCACTTTTAATGGCGAAATCGGAAAGTCAACTTTGAATGGGGTATATGGAGAAGTTAAAAGTCGTTTAAGTCGAAAGCAAAAAAACGAAAATGCCAAATTTTGAACAGTACTTAAAATCTAAGTTTCAAAAATTTGAAAAGTTATCTTATGTTCTAATTACGATTCCTAGCTTCTTCGTGCCAAATAATATAAAGATATGTCTAGGGAAAGCAAAGTGACCTTGGACTTCGTAAGTGGAATTTAGGGATAAATAAGCTTCGTTTTTGGCTCATAGTTGTAATTAATTTGTAAGGTCCCCAAAGATAAAAAGTTCATCTGTTCGAGCGCCATCGTAGTCGAAACCCAGTAAGAGGGCCAGAATTTTGCATTTATAGCCTTTGATTGACCTATATTCAAGAAGTAAAATCGAGGAATCAGCCTATATAGTGCTTTTATCATAATGGACCAATGTGGACAATATTTTATTTATCATTTTAAACAGGTTAAAACTAGACGTTTATGTCCTTAAGAAGTCTAGGTGGAACCTATATCGCAGAATGCCCAGTACGATATTGCAGGATATGAATTTTAGAACAATTGGCGCTCAGAATCCGAGGTAGCGATAACTTGCTTAGAAAGTCGGTGAAAAAATAACATCTTGTATAGGAAAATGTTGTCAAATAAAAATACTTGGTTCAACTCCTCTTAGAATCTATATGGAAAGATTGACATTTTATTCCCTCAAATTTTTAGTTTTTATGACGTAGAAGTCAATTATGTAATTTTCTCCATGAATCTAGGCCAAATCTGATCATAGTATTTAGATATGATTAGATCTTACCATATTTCGATCTATGTCAAAAATCAACATTACAAGAATCGTTGTATGACGATTTTTTTCCTTAAGCGCATAATTGAGTACTCTCCCCAGGCGTAGGAAAACTTTGGGATATTTCTTCATAGAAATTTTGTAAATTGACTGAACCTCAGTCAATTTACAGTATACATTAAAGGTACATAGAATGAGCTTTTCGCAATGAACTCAAAATCCAAGTAGGTCTTGAAAGCCGATTTCTAAAACCTAGTACCATCTCGAACTTTGTGACAATTACGTGACATCAACTTAGTTTACAACGAACTGTATTAATCGTTCTAGTGATTTTTCTTACCAGGCGTATCCTTGCCTTCTCTTTCGACATAAGCGGCTTTTGTTTTGTAATCATGAGTGTGATTATTCGATTCTGGTATAGGTATTATGCGTCCTGTACGCATAGAGACGCGAACCTTTTCACCATCTTCAGTATAACGCCATTCAAAGTCACAACCTTGTAGATCCGAAGGATCAACCAAACGTATGTCTTTGGTCACCTGTAATCAATTCTTGTATTTATTAATACATTTCTTTGGAATAGTGTCTTATGTATTAACTCACATCTAAGGGTGCCTCCGATCTTATAAGTATACCGGGAAATCCATCCTCAGCTCCCACAGTGCGATAATGCCAATTTACCCCATCAACAATTACCCAATTGCGTTCCGGTATTACTTGACTTACCAAACCATGTTTGCCTTTGTCTTTTCCAACGAGAACTTCAATGCGATCCCCTCTGAAATAGCTCCAGTCCTCTGAAAAGTACATTATTATGTTTTACATTTAGTGGCACACATGTGGAATGGCATCTTACCGATTGGCGTGACAAAGACCTTCTTACGTACAGTACCGGGCATATTTTGTTGACGGAAATGTCCCGTCCATGGTCGGTTTGTGGTATAACGATAACGTTTTCTTTCCACAGTACGATTCAAGTACTGTGGAGCTCCTTTTGGTGTTTCATAAAATACCTAAAAAATAAATATATCTCATTTAAAAATATTTAGTTTTCCAATGTTTTGTAAACATGTGAAGTCCAAGGAAATCAATGTCCAATTTATTTTATATAAGCCGGTGATTTTTCATACTGAAAGATAATAAAAACTAACCTGTTTTTTACTCCTTTCAATATATTCCTTGGGGAAATTTGAGAATTCTTTCAATTTCGACCTTAACAACTGTGTGATTCGCATTTTATGTCACAATTTAAAAAAATAGCAACTAATATTCTCGTCGGGATGAAATTATGAAACGTCTAATGACAACTCGACGCCAGTCTTGCATAAATTAACGGCTTCTAATGATACCTCACCCATGATAAAACTACTAAAGGTACTACATAACAGTCAGCTGTTCACAGCTAAGTACATATACCAAGGAAGTTATAGACAACGAAAGTGAATTCACAGCGCTGTAGCTTGTCTGCACACCGTAGATGGCTCTTTTTCGTCTGCAAATGAGTGATTTTTTAATTTGGCTTTATTTGTGTTTTCTTTCCTTTGTTTTTTGAGGAAACACCAAATACTGAAAAAAGCATATAAATTCTATCCATCCACTCCTTTTTCGTAATACAAATAGGCTGATTTGTACGGTAATTCTCGTTTTCCAAGAAGAAATTGAGTCACTTGACTGCGCAATTGAGTGGAATGACTGCGCACTGCAAATAATCAAAACCATGGTGAATTGTCAAGATATGTCTCTATTTTAATTGGTCTATGCTAAGTACATCCAACTGTCAAAAACATGTCTTGTTAGTATTGGTTACATTTTATATTCCACAGGTTACTATTGTATATGTATGGTTACTATTGGTTACAGAGCTAACTATTGGTTACATAGGTTACTATTGGTTACGTAGATTCCATTGGTTACGTTTTACATGCCACAGTTTATTATTGTCAAAAACATGTCTGCTTACTACTGGTTACATAGGTAACTATTGGTTACTTAGGGTACTATTGGTAACTAACATTAAAATGTAAACAAAACAAATTGAAAATATTCAATATCTTTTGTTTACTAAAGGCCGGTACTATGTTCATTCTTGCGAAAAATTTTTATGGAAACCATTATTTCGCACATAGAAAGCGTCGTTTTTTAGGTAGCTTGGAGCGCTATTTTACAGGGAGCGATATTGGATTAAGTTGGTGGTTGTTGCTTATTTTTACAAAATAACATTTTATTTTTCCTTGGGCAATTGATCTGCTATTCCTTTGATCCTTTGTATAGTTTCGGAACAAAAATATGGTCCGTGTTTGATTTATAAACCCGCACAAATAGTTTTTAATAAATAAATTATTTCTTAATTCACATTGCAAATGGCGCCGTGCTATAAACGTCAGTTTTTCAACACGAAAAAAACAAAGTATCACAAATGGAAAAAATTTCGCAAATTTTTCGCATTTTTTGGTTTTGTATGGAGTTTTGTATGGAGGCCTTAACATCAAAAGGCCGGTACTATGTTCATTCTTGCGAAAAATGTTTATGGAAACCATTATTTCGCACATAGAAAACGGCGTTTTTTTAGGTAGCTTGGAGCGCTATTTAACAGGGAGCGATATTGGATTAAGTTGGTGGTGTTGCTTGTTTTTACAAAATAACATTTTATTTTTCCTTGGGCAATTGATCTGCTATTCCTTTGATCCTTTGTATAGTTTCGGAACAAAAATATAGTCCGTGTTTGATTTATAAACCCGCACAAATAGTTTTTAATAAATAAATTATTTCTTAATTCACATTGCAAATGGCGCCGTGCTATAAACGTCAGTTTTTCAACTCGAAAAAACAAAGTATCACAAATGGAAAAAATTTCGTAAATTTTTCGCATTTTTTGGTTTTGTATGGAGTTTCAACGCGAAAACCGAACAGAGTACCGGCCTAAAATTATAAACAAAACTAACATTTGGATGTACTTGATTTCTGTTTTTTTTTTTTTGTAAAGCTGAGTACTATGTTCAGTTTTCAAGCTGAAAACCAGCTTGTTTTCACGGTTACTTTTTTAATTAATTAATTTAGAAATATAAAATAATTTGCAATCAATTTCATGGAGCCTTGCCAAATAGTGGATGGAATACCACTATTTGGCAAGGCTTGATCAAAATATAATCATCTTCATAAATATATTCGTACTTTTAATTTAGTGTTTTGGTGAAAACCCCGAATATAGTACTCACCTTAATACTGCAACTAACTGGGAATTATTGTACCATGACCAGACCAAAGACTTTTATGCATTATCCGGGTGCAAAATTCTGTATTTGTAACAAATCTTATGGTGTTTTCTTTTCTGAAAAAAGTGCTTTGCCTTCATTTTGTCTGTACAGAATGCGCATTTTTAAAATGTTACCAGAAACCTAAAAAAATGCTATCATTTCAGCGGGCAGAAAAGAATTCAAAGAAGGAAACAGGGCAATCGCAGCACTCTCGTTTGTTGGCAGTGCTGAAAATGCCCGTAATTTGCCTCTATGCGTGGCGCTATTTTCACAACAGAATTCGAAGCCTTTTCGCACTTTTGCCTGTTTTTTTTAGAAAAGAACCTAAAGAGTACATTTTCCGGGCAAAATGCAAAAAAAGTGTGCATTTTTTACAAGAAAAGAAAACGCCATTAGTGTGGTCAAAAGCAAAGAATTGACGGCAATAAATATCCAACCGAACACATTAATAAGCTGCAGCATCGATTATGTCATCGATCATAAATTATGATGGGAATATCCCCCAAAAAGGTGGACACGGCCATTATCATCTGGTTAAACTAATAATATGAACAGCGCCTTATTCTCTCAATTGAAGAGAGTGAATATCTTAGTCTTAAATTTTTCTTTGCCAGTATTAAGGTACGCTTTCAGATTAGGTTTGCGATACCTATGACATTTGCGCACAGCTGTCTACACAGAATTTGAGTCATCTGTTTGTTCATCTTTGACCATCGACGGGATTCCTTCAGGTGTTACAGATATCCATTCTATTATCTTAAATTATCTAAAAACAAATAATACAGAAGATAAGATCTATCAAAAAATTATAAAACCTATACCCAACGACGTTTAACTCCTACTGAAGAAAAGATAGTTAGCTAGCCGGTCCGGTATCGCATGACAAACCACTTTATATGAATTTGCATTGCTGAGACATTACAAATTAGTCACACAAGTTTTGCCAAAGTTTTCATTGACAATATGTCCTACGATGCCTTGAATATTGAAGGTCCTGCCATAGATGTTGCTCCGGTGCTACTTTCCAAACATGCCAAATATTTTGTTCGATTCCTGCATATACTTCCCGCTCGTTTGGCCTCACATGATTCCACAAGGTAAATATGAGTAGATGCTAGTGACTGATTCCATTTTTCCAAATTTTTGGTTTTCATTATATAGAGGAACTATATCATTTTTTGCCGTATGTGGATTGGACGTATTGAACTCCCTCCACCTTTTAACAAAGGAAATGCGACAGAATATCATTGATTGGACTTATGGTAGTTTGGTGGTACCAAAGCCTGGAGAACGAAATTGTTCAGGGTTTCAGGTAAGTTCATTGTTGATATTACGCTTGTGTCGCATTGTTTATTAAATTTCGTAGAGGCACATTATTATTATTGTATGCCGAATATATTTGTTTGCTTACCTTGTTTTTATTTATCGGAGTCACACAACATTCGCAGTTGTTTGTTTACTCTCGGAGTCCGTTTGCCTATCAAGCTGTCATGTCGTTGCCTTATCATAGTTACGTGCCTTAGGCCAATAGGTGTTGAATTTTAACATTTTTTTGTTTTTCTGCAGAATTTTAGTAACTAGCTATATGTGTTGACAAAAGATTTGAACGATTTATGCGTACAGCATACATTTCATAAATTTAAGGTATTATAAAAAGTTTGGGGACAAACACACATTCTGCTACAGTAAATATGCAAATTCTTTTTTATCAGTAATCGTAAACAGTAGCTGCATAATAATTATATAATAGTATCACAAATACTACTTAATCTCCATATATATATTGCATACAAGCAGATAGCAGGCGTCTAATAGATTTGTAGAAATACATAAAAAATTTGCATAAAGATTAAATTCATTAGTATTTCAATATTTTCGAAAATATTTGAATATTATTATTGTAATGCTCTTGCTCCGATATTTCTCTTTCTATTGCACACCGAAACTTTATTTACCATATGTGTTATTAAACCCACTCGGCCATACAAAGTTTATAATAATCAAAACTGTTGAACAAGCGGAGTTAGTCCTCTTCTCCACTTTTCGGTTTCGGAATGTAGAGAGATTCTCAGAAAGAGAAAGTGTTGTCGTAGTTGGTTCCGTGGAATCGTTTGTATAATTATGAAAATCTTAAAGAGAATTGATATTTAAATTTAAGGATATTTTAAATGTTAACATCCAGTGACCAGCCAACATTGTCGGACCAGTATAAAGTGGGCTGTATTTTGTCCACATTATTTGAATCATAACATCAGCTGCAATGTTAACTTTCAATTTAGATTTTAATTGTTAAAGACTATAGGAAAGTTTTACTAATGATTATTTTTTCTAAAACAAATGTTGTCGTTCGAGGTGGTACTTAGCCTCACCGCCTAATGCAAGAGTATCGCAATAAATGTAATACTCCCTCGTATATAAATGGTGTCGAAATGGCAGCCTAATCGTACTTTCGTTTTTCTACCTTGTGGATGCCTATTTTTAGAGGTTAGGAGACATTATATATTGGAAAACGCTTCCCATAATCCTGCTTATATCATACAAGTACTCATTAATGCTAGATACATTTTTGAAGGATTGACTGCTTGTCCAACTGATTTCACTCAAAGTGCGACATTCTGTTTTACTCACAGATCTCTTTTTTGATCACTAATATATGTTTTATCTCTCACATCTATTTCGTAGGGCTCCCGTTCAGTCACGATTAAAACGGACGATGAAGAACTTTTAAATAATGCAAGATGCTATCAATGGGGCCATTTGGCAATGACTTATACTAGCTTAGGGGTTTTGGTAACCTTGGGTGATGATCTATCACGTCTAGATCGCAAATCAATAGTCGATGGTAAATATATTCTCTGAAGAAAAGTAACCTCGTATATAATGAAATTGTATGGAATTTATTTTGTTACTTATAGGAGTGGCTGCTGTACAAAAGCCAGATGGAAGTTTTAGTGCCTGTTACGATGGAAGTGAAAATGATATGCGTTTTGTATTTTGTGCTGCAGCTATATGCCACATGCTGGACTATTGGGGTGATGTCAATAAAGATAAAATGTTTGATTTTATAATGAAAAGTATTGTAAGTAGGCAATTAATTGCACTATCGTGCATTTAATTTCAATTCCAATTTTGTTTCAGCGCTATGACTATGGCTTCAGTCAACATATGGAAGCTGAAGGACATGGTGGTACCACATATTGTGCATTAGCTGCCCTTCAATTGAGTGGCCAACTGCATAGGGTAGATCAACAAACACTGGAAAACATAAAACGTTGGTGTATATTCCGCCAGGTTGATGGCTTTCAAGGTCGCCCCAATAAACCAGTCGATACTTGTTATTCATTCTGGATTGGAGCCGCACTTAAAATACTGAATGCATTCGAATTAACAGACTACCCTGCAAATCGTTCCTATATTTTAGAGACCCAAGATAATATAGTTGGAGGTTTTGCAAAGTGGCCCCATTCCACAACTGATCCCTTTCACACATACTTAGGTCTTTGTGGCCTTTCGTTTACCGGTGAGCCTGGTTTAATGGAAGTAATGCCTAGTCTAAATATGTCCATGATGGCCTATGACAAACTCAAGAAACTACATGAAAAATGGCAAACAACAAACATTGAAGAGGATCACAAAAACTACATGGAACACCTCAATCAGCGGATGTACGAGACAAAAATTGCAGTAGATGAAGAGACAACAACCACGATTACCTCTCCTCTAATTACGGCGCAGTGATATTTATCCTAAATTGAGGATATTTAGATTATTTTCATTTTTTTACATTCTAAGTTGTATTATCAAATCTAAGTGTAGATATTAATTTTCGTGAAACTACTTTATGTATTTTTAAACAAAATGCCCATATGTACTTTAATAGTTTGAGAAAATTTAAAGGCACAAATATACATAACATTTTTTGATTTTCCATATTAAATGTCATTTATTAATAGTTAGGAAGTTACAGAGTACAAAACTATTTCGATTGTTATCTTTCTCTCTCTCTCTCTCTCTCTCTCTCAATTTTCGTAAAATCGACAGTAAACTTTTCAAAAGTCCAGTAAATTTTTTTGTAGTTTTGCAAAATATAATTTTCTAATTTTGTAAAGTCAAGATTTCGAATTTTGCGATCATTAAAAAGTATTTTTTTTTTTTGGTACGTAGTAGCTGAAATTTCAATACTTTTTATAATTTTTTCTTAGTGATAACATAATCATTGAAATATTTCCTATAATTACCTTGCCTTGGAATTACTGATCATCCGTTCATTCTTTCTTTTGTGTTTCCAATCTATTTTATGAGTTTCCGTATTAAAGCCAGTATGCATCTCACCAGCACCAGTATGCATCCTTTTTTATGGGAGAAAATCTAAACAGCTGAAACATTTTTTATGTTTACTTTAATTATAACTTTATTTCATTAAATAAGACAATAATTTTATAACTTAGAGCAAGCGTTTTTTTAAGAATCTGACAAAACAATCATGTACATAATATTTACAATGCCATCATAGCCTTATTTTACCAATAGCACCATCTCCATAGTATTCTTAACGCCTAATTTAAACTTGTAGGAAAATTTGATTAATATGTTGCCTTATATCGTAGAGTTGTAATTGCATTTCTGCTGCTGGCGGTCGATCTATATGAAGTTTACCCCTCAGTGGAAATAGAGATCTCTCCGTTACCAAATCACATCTTTGTACCATTAAAGATTTCAGTTGTGTACAATTTTTGGTTAGGGTTCTGTAAAGTAAATGTGTTAAAACTTAACCAAAGGCAGAAACGGTAGAGTTTCGATGATTTTAATAATGTCTTGGCTAGTAAATTAGAAAATCGGTGGGATAAAAATCGTTTTGATTGAAATCTAAATTAAATTGTTTATCTATAAAAATTCGTTTACGCAAAGGGCCTAAAGAGCGTTCGCTAACTCGTGGACAATGTCGAACAAAAAGTGATTGCAGTTGCTGACAATAGCTACCCAAAGCTCTATGATAAGAAAAAGAAAGTAAAATACGAAAATGAGTTGTATAGGATATTCAAAAATAAAAAGGAAATATCAAGGACCAACAATATACCATGCATAGACGAAATAGGTTTGAAACACTTTTGCAAAAGAAAAGTTTCGAAGAAATTAAAACAAAATTGTATATATGAAGATGCTAATGTGAACAAGGTTAGATCTTTAACAATTAGTCCAACAAGGCCCTCAATTTTTTTGACGGAATTTTAAATGGAAATTTTGAAAATTACATATAATTAGCGTTGGCGTATTAGTAGATCAAATAAATCTACTGGCTAACGAAAAATATTGCATGTTATATTGACAACTAGGGTTTAATTTCAGGTGTAGCAATCAGGAAATAGGCATTTATATTCAATATCAAATCACTTCAACGTGTTGGTATATAGGACTAAACGAAGCAGGGATGTAAAAGTTGGTACAATTGTACTAAATTTGCTAAATTCCTCTTTCCAAAAGTACACTGGTACTACAATGATATATTTGGTAAATTTGAAAATTTTGGTTTGTCTTCAAATTTGCTCTAGAAGCCCCAGCGTCGATTTATATTAATAATAATTTTGTCCATTATAAATGATCGTGATGACATCTTTTAGGTCTGACTAAATTACAGTCAAATTGGATAAATATTGTCCATTTACGACTTGTTTTTGGTTTCCGCCAGTTTACTTCACAACCATCGTTATTTTACAAGTTGATAAATAGTTTTTATTTTTTGGTTACTAATTCCAATCCATTATTTTTGAAATTTGGTACAAATTAAACCAATTTAAACCAAATATGATTTTTCATCCCTGAAACGAAGACTACCATTACGAAAAGAAAAGCCTAAAAACATGTCGAACAATATAAGAAATAGGGGGATTTGGTGTCTTTATCATGTTATGGACCTATTAGGGTTTGTTTTATATTTTTTCTAGTGGAATACTATATTTTTATAACCACCACCATACAGTGGTGATGGGGTATGTTAGGTTAGGTTAGGTTATGTGGCAGCCCGATGTATCAGGCTCACTTAGACTATTCAGTCCATTGTGATATCACTGAGAGCTGCCCGATTCCATGTTAAGCTCAATGACAAGGGACCTCCTTTTTATAGCCGAGTCCGAACGGCGTTCCACATTGCAGTGAAACTACTTAGAGAAGCTTTGAAACCCTCAGAAATGTCACCAGCATTACTGAGGTGGGATAATCCACCGCTGAAAAACTTTTTGGTGTTCGGTCGTAGCAGGAATCGAACCCACGACCTTGTGTATGCAAGGCGGGCATGCTAACCATTGCACCACGGTGGCTCCCCATGGTGATGGGGTATAATAAGTTTGTCATTCCGTTTGTAACACATCGAAATATTGATTTCCGACAATATAAAGTATATATATTCGTGGTCAGGGAGAAATTCTAAGACGATATAAGCATGTCCGTCTGTTGTAATCACGTTACAGCCTTCAATAATGGCGCTATCGTCCTGAAATTTGGCACAGATTCGTTTTTTGTTTGCAGGCAGGTCAAGTTCGAAGTTCGGTCCACGTTTCGATATAGTCCCCATATAAACCGACTTCCCGATTTGGGGTCTTGGGCTTATAAAAACCGTAGTTTTTATCCAATTTGCCTAAAATTGGAAATCTAGAGGTACTTGCGGACCAAAAAAGGTGTGCCGAAAATGGTGCCCATCGATCCATGTTTTAGTATAGCCCCCATATAGACCGATCTCCCGATTGGCGTCTAGAACTGTATGTTTGCCTGAAATTTGAAATCTAGAAGTATTTTATGACCACAAATAGGTGTGCCGAAATTAGGGTGTATCGGTCCATTTTTTGGTATAACCCCCATATAGACTGATCTCCCGATTTAACTTCTTGGGCGTCTAGAGACTATATTTTCTAGCCGATTTGCTTGAAATTGAAAATCTAGAGGTATTTTAAGATCACAAATAGGTGTGTCACAAGTAGGCTATACCATGTTTTGGTATAGCCCCCATATAGACCGATCTCCCGACTTTATTTCTTGGGCTTCTAGAATGATTCATGGTAGTGGGTATTTAAGATTCGGCCCGGCCGAACTTACTGCTGTATATACTTGTTATAATTAATACCATTGCTGAATAGCCGGGGATTGGAAAAAAAGTAAAACGAAAAACGAACTCCTATTTAAATTCTTGATAAATTAAAATCTTAAGCCATATTTTTCATAGTTTCGGTCGAAACTCTTTTAAATTCTCTATTATATATGATATAGATGTGACAAAAAACGATCAATCAATAAAAAAATAAAGAAACAATCCATGCCAACATTGTATTGTATTTTACTCACTGTATTCCATAATCCGTTATAGCTGAGCATCCAACCAAATTAATATGTTCCAAAGCTCGGCAATACTTTCCTATTTGTATCAATACTTGATCCGTAACGCTTAAGGTGTTCGCCAATGACAAAATGGTTAGCTTATTCAGTTTTCTAAAAAATATAATCAAACAGCGCTCGCCAATTGCCGCACAATGTGATATATCGAACTCCTCAAGATTGCTTTGATGCAAGGTGAGAGCATCAACGGCCCCTGTTGTTAACCATTGACATTTCGACAACTTAAGGACACGCAAATCCTTACATTCTATTATGATGGGCTGTAACGCCATTGGTGTTATATTAACGCATTCATTTAAATTGACCACTTTTAAATGTTTATTTTTTGCTAATATAGGTAACAACAATTCATCAGTCATCCAGTGACATCGGGCCAATTGAAGATTCTCCAATTTTTTGCAATTTTCTCCCAGCACTCTAAATGCAAAGTGAATGTTGGGACTGTTGTTGCCTGCAAAATTTATTTCCGTTAGCTTTTCAATAGCACCATCAACCAATCGTTTTGCGGCTTGTGAACAACAACGGAGCGTAAAAAGTTCTTTCAGGGTCAAGTTCGATAAAATGTTCGGTATAATAATGTCTTCCCAGCTGAGCACTTCGAAGAATATACCTGAATCCTCATAATGACCAATCGTAGACATTTCCTCCAAATGGCGTTCTTCGTTGGTTAATGTCGTCATCGTAGCCCACAAGATAATAGTTTTTACAAGATAACTTTTAATGGTGCTAAATAAATAATCGTAAATCCAATTGTTTACTACTACAGGTAATAAACATTGAACCAGGGTTGCCATCCCTCAAAAAAAGTTGTATGCGCATATGCTTCAATTTTCATTTGCAGCATTTTTCTCTATGTACTTACAGCCAATTTCTCATATCCGAAACGAACGCTTTCGTTCGACTGAAATGCTGATTTTCCTTTATGAATTCAGCTGTTTTGGGCATTCTAGTCGAACGAAAGCATTCGTTTCGGATATGAGAAATTGGCTGTTAAAATTTAGTTGTGACGTTGAATTTCTGTCGATCAATAGAGGTGGCTGTTAAAGGCCAGAAATAGCGGAAAAAATTGTATTCAATAGTTGATTTGTAATTTGTAATTTTTGTAATTTTATTTAATAATAATCAATCAATGCCCTCAAGGACTACAAATTGATAGACAAATCGATAGAAAAAAAGTACAAACTTTTTGAAAACTTGCTTTGGGCTATTCCCCATCAAGTTATAACAAAATCTGCAACAAATATGTATAATTTTATGCCTTTTTTACTGTTTTAAGGTGGGTACTATGTTCGGTTTTCGAGTTGAAAACCACTTTATTTTCGCGATTACTTTTCCTCAAATAATCAAAATTATAAATGAAAACAAACTTATTCCTGTGAAGTCTTTTCGAAATCTAGAGAAACAAGAAACAGCGCATCAATTGAGTTAATTTATCTGTTTTATATTGAACTGTTTTAATAAAGTAACCACGAAAATTTCAACGCGAAAAGCGGACATAGTACTTACCTTTAGTTTTCATTTTAAGGTGAGTACTATGTTCGGTTTTTCCACCAAAACACTAAATTAAAAGTACAAATATATTTATGAAGACGATTATATTTTGATCAAGTATTGTCAAATAATGGATTGAAAAAGTCCAAGGAATTGATTGCAAATAATTTTATATTTCTAAATTAATTAATTAAAAAAAGTAACCGTGAAAACAAGCTGGTTTTCAGCTTGAAAACAGAACATAGTACTCAGCTTTAAGGTAAGTACTATGTTCGCTTTTCGAGTTGAAATTTTCGCGGTTACTTTACTAAAACAATGCAATATAAAGCAGATAAATTAACTCAATTGATGCGCAATTTCTTGTTCCTATAGATTTCGGCATGACTTTACGGGAATATGTTTGTTTTCATTTATAATTTTGATTATTTCAGGAAAAGTAATCGCGAAAATATAGTGATTTTCAACTCGAAAAACGAACATAGTACACACCTTTAGTGAAAAAAGTCGAACTTAATACCCACCTTAAGGCCGGTACTCTGTTCGGTTTTCGCGTTGAAACTCCATACAAAACCAAAAAATGCGAAAAATTTGCGAAATTTTTTCCATTTGTGATACTTTGTTTTTTCGTGTTGAAAAACTGACGTTTATAGCACGGCGCCATTTGCAATGTGAATTAAGAAATAATTTATTTATTAAAAACTATTTGTGCGGGTTTATAAATCAAACACGGACCATATTTTTGTTCCGAAACTATACAAAGGATCAAAGGAATAGCAGATCAATTGCCCAAGGAAAAATAAAATGTTATTTTGTAAAAACTAGCAACAACCACCAACTTAATCCAATATCGCTCCCTATAAATAGCGCTCCAAGCTACCTAAAAAAACGCCGCTTTCTCTGTGCGAAATAATGGTTTCCATAAAAAATTTTCGCAAGAATGAACATAGTACCGGCCTTTAAGGCCGGTACTATGTTGGGCAGATCAATTGCCCAAGGAAAAATAAAATTTTATTTTGTAAAAACAAGCAACAACCACCAACTTAATCCAATATCGCTCCCTGTAAAATAGCGCTCCAAGCTACCTAAAAAAAATGAACATAGTACCGGCCTTTAAGGCCGGTACTATGTTCATTCTTGCGAAAATTTTTTATGGAAACCATTATTTCGCACATAGAAAGCGGCGTTTTTTTAGGTAGCTTGGAGCGCTATTTATAGGGAGCGATATTGGATTAAGTTGGTGGTTGTTGCTTGTTTTTACAAAATAACATTTTATTTTTCCTTGGGCAATTGATCTGCTATTCCTTTGATCCTTTGTATAGTTTCGGAACAAAAATATTTCTTAATTCACATTGCAAATGGCGCCGTGCTATAAACGTCAGTTTTTCAACACGAAAAAACAAAGTATCACAAATGGAAAATATTTCGCAAATTTCAACGCGAAAACCGAACAGAGTACCGGCTTTTAAAACAAAAATTTATATAAATCTAATGAAATTAATAGATTTTGAAATTAAAAGCCCCTTCTTGTAAAATATTTTAATTTTTTGGCATTTTGACAAATTGACAATGTCGATAAAAGGGAGTGCTGCAATTGCCCTAACATGCAGACTGATGGATACTTTAATTAATGAAAATGGGGTAATTTCAAGTTTTCGTTAATATTTTATAACAAAGAAATATATGGCACCGGAAAAAAGTAGAATACGTGAATGTTGCTTTTATTTTATATTAATTTTGTTGTAGTTCATTTTACGTTCACCTTGTTTACTTCTTTAAATTCTTTTCTGTTCCTTAAAATTATAGACTCTGTATAGGCGAAATGAAGTTAAAAACCTTTTTTTCAGAAAAACAGAAATTGATTTAGCACTTATTATTTTATCGTTGTTATGGTAACCCTAAACGTTAACTACAGCTGATTCTACCGCGATTAGTGGAAGATTTAATACAACGCAGGTTGGATGTTTTAAAAGCTAGTAAAATAAAATAAAAATGTCCTCATGTTCCGCTGCTGAGATAGCTGAGAAAAGGCGAATTGCCTTGGAGAAATTGAAGGCGAAAAAAGCAAACCTGGCTAAAACACCTCCGCAAACAAAAGCTCCACCAAATACCACAATTGCTTCATCTACCAATGCACCTATTACAACAGAAAATAAGGCATCGTCATTTTTGAATGCCCTAAAGGGAAGTAATATATTCAAACAACGCCAAGAACCTCAGCATTCTGCACGGGATGCTGCGCATCCTTACAAAAGGCCATCGCTTGAAGAGTCTAAGAATTTCTACAAAAAATCGTCTAATGGAGACAATAATGAGAAACGAAACGGCCCTATTCTAGGTTTATGTCCTGCTCAAAAGAGCATTATAGGACCTGTTGGTGTCAATTCAGTTAGCTGTAAAGTTGCAATGATAAGTGTTACACGATTCGAAATTCAACCCTCTGGTTACCACAGTAAGCTCATTGAGGTTTTTAAAACTATACCCTCCAAATCATATGGTGAGTTTAAAGCTTTGTCATATGATACACTTTTTTTTAAATTTATATTTTCAAAAATTATCTAGATCCATCTACACGTTTTTGGAATTTTGCTTTGTCTGATTATGACACTCTTCAGGAACGCGTAAATAATTTGAAGCCTGATGTTGTAATGGGAATTATACCTAAAACCGTGATGAAATTGTGTCTATCACCTCCCAAAGACCTTGATAAGTCTTGCTTGGAGTCATTGGAACCTACCATTGGGACGAAATTGATGCCATTTCAGAGAGAAGGAGTGTGGTAAGTAATTTAAATCGATCTAAGTTTAAAAGAATTAAAATGGTTCATGCGTCATTTTGCATATTAAAAAACCTTTCTTTATTTTTAAACTAAGTTTTGCAATATCTCTAAATGGTCGTTGTATGATCTGTGATGAAATGGGTTTGGGTAAAACCTATCAAGCGATAGCAGTTGCTGATTTTTATAAAGAAGATTGGCCTCTCTTTATATGTACAACTGCATCCACACGGGATTCTTGGGCTAACCACGTACGTGAGTTGCTACCATATCTTCCGTTGCATTATGTCCAAGTACTAAACTCGAATCAGCAATATATTGGAGATTGCAAAGTGCTCATCACAAGTTACAGCATTATGGAACGTAATATTCAACAAATAATGGATCGTAAATTTGGATTTTTGATATTCGATGAGTCGCATAGTTTGAAAAATCCTAAAGCCAAATGTACAATGGTGGCCGATCGGCTGTCTCAACAAGCCAAACGTATAATTTTACTATCTGGAACACCTGCCTTGTCAAAACCAGTAGAATTGTTCAGCCAATTGCAAATGGTAGATAGAAAATTCATGGGTTTTATCGATTTTAGTAAGTATACGAATGAGTGATTTTTCATTGAAATTAAAATATATGTAATGAACCTCTTATAGCAACACGGTATTGTGATGGAAAACAAACTAATTTTGGTTGGGATGCAAATGGTCAATCCAATCTTAAAGAGTTGAATGTTGTGTTAAAACTTAAATTTATGATAAGGAGAACCAAGGCTGAAGTGTTGAGTGATTTATCGGAAAAATATAGGTATATAATAAATAAACTCTTCTAGGGGACGTAATAAGCATGGGTGTTTTTTTTTCTCTTCAGAGAAACAGTTGTTCTAGATCCTGCTCTCGTGTGGCCAAGTGATGAAATTAAGGAATCTTTAAATACTGTGGCCAAAACATTGCAATTCTCTAAAGGGACTGAAAGAGAACAAATTCTCTTACGCTTTTATGCTCAAACAGCAGAAGTTAAAGCAAAAGCAGTATGGTAAGTATACACAGGTTATAAGTGATTTTGCATGCCCACACGGCAGTCACTCCGTGGTTATGCTATTACCAATCTTGGTGAAGTTTGGTGTTTTGAGTTTCCTATAGAAATTAGAATATCAAATAAAGAAAATAAATTGTCATCCCATTATACATGTTATCATATTCATTTACGTTGAACATATAAAATTATGTTATGTTTTTCTACAATGTAAAAGTTATTTTTTTTCGTTTTAGCGCTTATTTAAAAAAACAAGTAAAGGAACCAAAGAAATTTATTGTATTTGCCCACCACCGTGTAATGTTGGACGCTATTTCAGAATGTCTTGACAAACTGAAAGTGAAATACATTCGAATAGACGGAAGCACTAGAAAAAATGATCGTGGTGAATTCATTGAGACATTCCAAAAGAAACCATCTTGTAAAGTTGCTGTCTTATCATTGGGAGCCTGCAATTCTGGCATAACACTGACAGCGGCAGAATTGATAATTTTTGCTGAACTAACATGGAATCCAAGTGTAAGTCACAGAAAGGAGATTGCAATACACTGTATGTCACTGTGGATCAAAATGAGTATTATTGCGTTAACTAGCTACACATATGTAAAATTTGTTTATATTGATTTAAAAAGTCCGTAAAAATGTTGCTAAATCTTCGAGTATGAAAAGGCACATTCAACTAAATCTTACTTAACTTCTCAAGTAGTAAAAAATCGCACCAAGGATATTGACTTCTATGAAAAAAAAAGAAAGCAATGATATTCAGCATATGTCTTAATTGGTCTAAAGGATTAGAGCTTTATCTAAACAGGTGTACTCAAGAACTAAAAGTCCACCTATAAGGGTGGATTCAAGCTGTAATGAAGCTTGGATCGGTACTGTACCATATTTCATATTTCGGTCATGTCAGATAAAGCGTGTGGTGTAATAACACCCGAGAAATCAAATGAGGACATCGTATAGTACGAGTGATGTATCAAAATATGGAACGATATAGCATGTTTGCACGTTTCACAACATTTACTATACTTTATATAACCTAACGACAGAAAATGGCATAATGTCGTTTCGTATAGTTACGAAAGTATTTTTTTGTGTTCGTAAACTCATGTTTAAAATTCTTCATTACAGACACTAGCTCAGGCTGAAAGCAGAGCACATCGTATTGGTCAACAAAATCCTGTAATATGCCGCTATTTAATGGCTGCTAAAACTGCTGATGATCATATCTGGAATATGCTTAAAGCCAAACAGGATGTACTCAATAAAGCAGGCATTTTTTGTGAAGACCTACAAGATGCCACACATACAGCCGCTCCAACATCTGTAAGTTTCAACTTGATAAACGTTTTAGTATCTATCTTAATATATTCCTTTATTTTTCAGTCAAATACTTTAGACAAATATTGTACACCTATAAAGTCCGCAAACACCTCCGTCAAAAGTGATACTACTTCGCCCATTTCTACATCGAATATAGATATTAATAAGGAAATTGAAAGTATTGAGGATTTTTTTCAAGATGATGACGATGAAGCATTTAAGGATATTCTCTCTTAAATATTAATTGTTTTATACTATGCCTTATAATTTGTAATAAAGGTTTCAAAATCAAAAGTATCGTCAATTTCAGTATAAGGTTTGCTCAAAAATAAATAAATTGTTTGTCAAAATTTTTATTAAATTTTTTTCCTACTTATCGGTAGTAAATTCATAAATGAGTTATAATTTATTAACTATTTGCTTATCCCATTTGCTATTTAACATAACATTACTTGCATAGTATTGCCTATAATTTTAATTATAAAAATTCTGATGAGTTTAAGGTATTTTTCAGACGCGTATGAGTATGAAAAGAACAGTAACAACTCAACTTTTGCTTATATTAGACTAATTTAAAAATGTGTTATTTTCTTATATATGTTATCTACTGTATTTTAACGTTAAATGTCTTTGGCATAACTGGGTACTATTTAGTTTTCCAAATTAATTGATTCAAAAAAATAACGGTTAATTTCCACCCACCTTTATTGGACGAATTAATCCCAATAAATAACTATTGTGAATCAAACAACGTCACTTTACGTACATTCAACCTGGCAACACTGGCGATATATGCACTGATTTTCCATGTTTCTGATTTTGGAATATATTTGGTATATTTAAAGTGCAAACTCCTTCGATTCGATCATAACCCTGTCGTACAGTTACTCAGGGAAGGGATAGATATTCATTTTATGCGCATTAGTCACAATAAAGATGTGACAAAAACCAATTCCTACGTCCAAGTTTAGATACTACGTTAACTTACTAATCGATTACAAAATATCGATTACTTTGTGCAATCGAAGTTGATAGCCATCCCTATTTTATAAGCTATTTACCAAAAACAATTGTAAACAAACTATTCCACCAAAATCATTATCATTGAATCCCTTATTAAGTTCGTTTTGCAGCAAAACAACTTCAACTTCCATATAAAAAATACAACAGTTTTTGTAGCAAAAACATTGGTAAGTAAAAAAGTGGCACAAATTTATTTGTATGAAAAAAGTTTAGTTGACACAAAAAGGAATCATCAGCCAAAAATCAAGTAAAGCTGTAAAATAATTTCAGTTTATTTAATTCTTTAATTCTTTTTAATAATAATTTATCTTAGTAAGATTGGTAAGGAGGCGATGCTGTACGTTTTCCGGAAATTTTACTAGTACATTTGCAAATGGCTAGGGTTTGGTTTGGAATAGTTGCAACCCGATATGTCAGACTATTCAGTCCATTGTGATACCACAGGTGGTGAACTTCTCTCTTATCAATGAGTGCTGCCCGATTCTATGTTGAGCTCATTGACAAGGGTCCTCCTTCTTATAGCCAAGTCCGAACAGCGTTTCTTATTACGGTGAACCCACTTAGGGAAGCCTTGAAACACTCAGAAATGTCACCAGCATTACTGAGAGCGGATAATCCACATTTTGGTTTCGGTCGAAACTGGGGTTAAACCCACGACCCCGTATATATACAATGCGGGCATGTTACTCATTGCACCACCGTGACTCCCTCTTGGTTTAAATATATCAGCCTCTTGTCCATCTCAAGAATACTGGACGTGAGGACAAGGTCCGAACAAAATGATGACAGGAGGCCACTTTTGTGATAGTTGTTGGGCCCTACGCAAAAAAATAAATGTCGAATACATCCCAAAAGGCTATAGAATTTATTTAAAATTATAGGAGAAACTTAACAAATTAAAGAACATTCCAGTTCGGACTCGTATTAAGTAAATGTAGTTGATTTTTGGAATAAATGTAGAATTTAGTTTAGTCAAATTGAAAAGTTGATGGAAACGGCTGGTATAACGTTTTCACCGGTGAATAGAAATTATCGTAGTATACTTCTACATAATATTACTGTATAGGTGCTTTCTCGATTAAAGAAAAAAGTAACCTGAAAAAGTTGAACTTACTAGAAGAAAACAAACTTGTTGAATTTGCATCATTTCTGAAACTGCTTTGAAATGTTTTCATTGGTTATCCGGGTGATCTCTTAAAGCTTCTTTATGCCTAAACCTAACGACCACGAGATGTTTGGATAGGTATCCAAACCTCAACTATTTCGTTTAGTTCAATCGGTCGTCTGTCACACCACTGCGGTAGCAGTTTTTAGGATAACAGAATTTGCGTCCTCAAAAACCATCGTAGAACCACGTTGATATTTATCAAACTATTTCACTTCTAAAAATTGGAGTAGAACTTTTATTGTTCTATTTCCACTTTTCTAGAATACAGGCATTTAATTTTCCACAGACACTAAAAACAAAATACCTATCCGATCTGGCTTAAATTTATACAGTAGCCGTTTGCGGTACGGTTGCATCAGGCGGTGAATTCAGGAGATATATACGACATTATGATTTCTTACAATAGAAATATATGTATATTTACTTTTTCAGCAAAATATCTTAGTGCCGGTCTTTAGAGGAAATCGGAACACAAAAATGAATTTTAACAATGACACTGCCAAACAAATCCTCATTGATATCATACGTACCGTCAATCAACCGGAAAATTCCAAAAAGCTCTCAGAGGCCAAGGCAAATGCTGGAAAGGAAATGCTTCTTATGATGCAGTACGTTTTTCCTTTGGTTATGCAGCTACAAACGGAGGTAATCAAATCATATGGTTTTCCTGGAAACAGAGAGGGACTTGTACAATTCTCCCAACTAGTGCGTGAGCTTGAAATTCAGGATGTGGAAATTGCTAGACTTCGTAGTCAAATAAGAGCAATATACCTGCCACCAATTGCAATTAATCACACGAACGATATTCTAATCTAAGTACATCTCCATTGACCAATAAAATATTTAAAACTGCCAATATTGCCAATTTTTCAAAAAAAAAATCTCTTTGGTATCTATATTATGCCAATATTCGTTTGTAATGGCATACATACATATATGTTAATTTTTTACTCCAAATACTAGCCATAAGCGACCTTGCAATAAATCTTAAAATTGTAACATTCAATAAAGTTTAGCTCAAAAAATTGTTTTTTATTTTAAAATTGTTCCATTAGTGCAACGTTAGCTAAGAAACTTTTGAAAAGAACGATGGAAATATCTGCTATCTTGTCTATGAATTCCTTATGCCAGTTAGGAACTTAACTACGGAAAATTTTTCAGTTAAAGTTAAACAGAGAAAAGTTATCTGCAAATTGTGATTCCTCGTATCTCTTGTTCTTTATATGAAAAGTCGTTTCATGTACGAGTCGCTCGTATCTGGAATATGTTGCCTCTTGATTTGAGAATTTTCTCCCATTCGAATAATGCTTTTCGTTTGAAAATGTATCGATTTTTTCGGGAGCATCAATTTGAAGTTGATATTGATATTCTATAATGCTCTATATTTTTGGTGCTAATTGCTGGACCCAGACTGTTAGTTTGTCTTTTGAATTCGTATTCCCTTACATTATACTTACTTGGCGGGGGAGCCCTTTATGAGTTACTCATGTAAAAAATTGTTATACTATTTTAAATGTTCACACATGTTATTTTATGTATCTTTACTTAGGCTTTAGTCATGTAATACGTTGATTATTAGGCCTCATTGGCTTTGTATTACGAAATAATTGGAAATTGAAAATTTCATTCTGTTAACTGGCAGTTAAAGCCTAACGGATCTGTATGAAAATGGCCGTAAATAAAATAGGTCTACAAATAAAGTGTTGAAACGATCAATAATACAATAACTCAATGTTATTAAAAGGTATTTTCCAAAAATTGTGTATGTTTCGGTCATGGCCATTATTCTTTTTGATAAAATAAGTTAGGCCTCTGAATTCAATAAAAGTAGAATATAATTATATATTTTGGCACATTTTATTATGGCTTGAAAGGCAATGATCCGCAGCACCAATTCAAAAAGATTATTTTCTTTAATATTATTTATTAAGGAATTATTGTTTGTCGACTTTATAGTATTAAAAAATATTGTTTTCCAAAATTTTTGGAATTCTTCGTAAGTTCACACAAACTTGTTGCAGTAATAAATTTCGCTTTTTATACTTCAGAAGTCTTTTTTCTGTAAATAACATAGCTTTGACTCATTTGAAGAATAATCTCAATCACAAAATAAAATTATTATATATTTTTGTGTTTGTGTTCTTACTTTCTTGCAAACAAAAATGTGAAAGAAAGAAGCATCAGTAACATTTTCGCAACAAAAACAATGTTGCACAACAAAACCAATGTTGCGCAGCAACATTGCGTTTCCGAAAAGGTTCCTAATATTAATCCCTGCACAGTACACTGAAAAAATATCACCAAAATATTTGCAATTAAAAAGTTGATAGACTTTAATCAAGATATAAACATTAAGTTTATTAAGTCAATGATTGAAAATTTTTAATTAACAAATTGACACAATTAACTTTTAATCACTTCTTCCAAAGCAGCAATTTGGGTTTAGGAAGGAGCACAACACTTGCCACCCTCTCATGAAGATAAAAAGGATTGTCCACCAAAATTTCAATAACTCTCTATCCACCGGTATGGTACTTCTTGACATTAAAGCGGCCTTCGACAGCGTCTGGCACAACGGCCTAATCTTTAAAATGATGAAATTTGGGTTTCCTACTTATATTGTCAAACTAACTCAAAGTTTTTTAAACGGCAGATCTTTTAGGGTTTGCCTTGGCGAAACAAAATCTGAGGAATATAATATCCCAAGTGGTTGCCCGCAAGGCTCCTGCTTATCACCATTGCTTTACAATATATTTACTGCCGATATACCTATCATAAAAAATTGTATGATATCTGTGTTTGCAGATGACACAGCCATTTTAAGCTCTAATTTGTACTCCTCTATTATTACCAAAAACCTGGAAGATGGTCTGAATAAATTATACCAGTACTTTAACAAATGGAACATCTCTGTAAATCCTGACAAAACGCAAGCAATATACTTCTCGCGAAAACGGAAATCATGTTTTCTGCCACAAGCCCCATTAAGGTTTTTAAACCACAATATAGCATGGGAAGTAAACGTTAAATATCTAGGAGTCGTTCTAGATAAAAAACTTAATTTTTGTGACCACATCCCTGCTGTAGTTCATAAAATAAACAAGACTATAAGGACAATGTATCCATTTATTGCCAGAAACTCGGAATTAAATAGAGAAAATAAGAAACTGTTAATTAAATCAATATTCTTGCCGATAATTTACTATTGTGCTCCTCTCTGGGCATCTTCGGCCAGATGCCACATCCATAAACTTCAAGTAGTCCAGAACAAACTGCTAAAAATGATTTTTAACCTATCATGGCATTTCTCTACACAAAGATTACATTCCCTTTCAGGGTTTCCACTTGTATCAGATAAACTTGAAGAAATCTACTCAAATTTTAATGTAAGATGTAAAGCATCTATATATAAACATATTAATGAAATTGCCTCAACTTAAATTAGCCCTAAGCCTCCTAATCTAGTCAAACATTTATAAAGGTTTTGTTATACTTTTTCCTTTAACTATTTATTAATGTGATTAAACACACGTCGTAAATGTTGAAATACTACATAGCATAATTAAGAAGAAAAGGAAATTATTTTTCTTAAACTCTTTAGAAATAAGTATAAATGTAAAGAAAAAGCAGAAACGGAATGTTATGAAATAAATGAAATGAAATGAAATGAAAAAACTTTTAATCACTTAAAAAAAAATAGATGGAATTTTTTTTAATTTTTAAATAAAAATTTATTTCAAACCATCAATTTTTTAATCAAACTAAAAACACTAACGGTCATTTTCATGTAGCTCCGTTAGGCTTTAACTGCCAGTTAACAGAAAGAAAAATGGAAATATCTTTTCTGCGGTTAACTGAAAAATTTTCAGCAGTTAAGTTTCTAACTGACATATGGAATATATACGCAATATGACAGATATGTAGATATCACGGTTTAAAAGTTCGTTAGCTAACGGAGCTGAAACAATTAAAAAATTAATTGAAATTTGCTTATGAAATCAATTAATTTTTTAATCAAGTATTTTTTATGTCCAATTAAACCTTTGATTGATACTATCATTTTCGTGATTGAAGAAATTTCAATTTAAAAATTAATTGGCCCAATTTATTTCGTGATTGAATCAGAAAAAAATGTTTGTCTGTAGATGGAGTTAGAATCTTGGCATAGCACCTCTGTAAAGAATAAACCAACTGGACGTATTTTAAAATATTCTTTTATTTTTGAAAGCATTTTTTAATTACCTTTCATATGTTAAGGATTTTCATTAAGTTTTATATCTTTTATTTTCAAACCGATATGCCACAGAAATCGATCATAGATATAGTACAACAATGGTGTACGTGTTACTTAATCATATTAAGTAATTGTTTAAATAAATCATGGAACATAATTTCAATCGTATAATGACAATAAAGTACGACTTACTACACAAAAAAAAATCAAATATGTACATTACATAAATTTAAATAAAAGTCTTTAAAATGTGGACATATTCAAATAAAAAAGACTTAAGTTATAAGTTTATGTCAAACTTATGTTCCCAATTAACGAAAAAGTAATAAAAAATACATAATAACTAAGTATATGGCATAAACACAATTCTAGAATTAAAGTCCTCACAGAAACATAAATATAAAATTAAAAAAGAAATATAATTACATATAAACTATGTACAGGAGAATTAAGTTTAGAACACTAAAGCTAGTTAAAACCATACAAATAACAACAACAGTAATATTTCTTATCGTTGCGGATTGCCATTAAATGTTGTTGGTTGCTCTAAGGGCGTAATGTGATGTCCATTTGTCTCTGGTAAATTATTGCCATTTATAAACTCTGCCGGTGACATTTTTGACAATTCAGGATTGCCATTAAAGTACTTTTGATATGGTGTGATTGTTTTCAGGTGTTTAAGTTGTTCCTCAATAAGGGCATCTTCAGCCGAATCAATTCCACCATTTGAGTATGTTGGCGATAATGGTGGAGGTGATTGTGATTTTAAATTGTGTTGTATGGAGGACGTTGTGGATGAGGTCAATGCATCATTAGAATTGCTGCGGCTTGTATTATAAGGTGATCTGGCGCGAGGATAATCGTCAGAGGAGGGCAAAGCATAACCTTGAGATATCATCATATAGCCCAAATTAACTTCAACACCTGAAACATAAAAAATAAAATAAAAAGTTTATGTTAGCAATTCGTATGAAAAAATATATCTTTCCGTTTTTTTTTTGCATCCAACTTTAACATGTTGGATTGTAAAATTTTGAGTTTTTTGTCTCTTTTTTTAATGGCAATTTGAATTACTCCAATCCCAAAATCAACGCAAAATTTCACTGGGATACAAAAAACAAGCTTCGAATTCTTTTAGTACATTTTTGAAAACGTCGAACTTTTCTATGTAAAAATATGGAATTTTCGATTTATTGCAATGACTTTCCGATTAATGAAAACTACAGATATTTGGTTATTCATATATAAAATCGACTAAAAGTTGAAATGAATAAAAGTAAAATTTTGAAATTCGTAATGTCCACTCGTATGATTGTATTCATAGTGATTATTTTAGACGTTTGTGCTACCTATTAATATAGGTAATTAAGGAATCTGCTAATATGTATCTACCTACAAGGCTTGGGAGAGTCCCCCAACATTAGAAACTCATACTAAAAAACGTGGATGTGATTAAATAAAAACTGACCTTCTTGTATGTCGTATATTTCAACTCCAGGAATAGGCGAACCTTCTCGAGCTGCCGCGTTTCCAGTAAGAGATTTAACACGATCCTTATATGTGACAACTCTCGATATGAGTTTCTTCCAGCGAGCAACTAATTGAACCAAATAATAAATAGGATACATTTTTTTATTTTCTAATGAATGTTGCAATTATTATATATATATTTGCTATACAAACCCTGGGTAAACTCTTCAAAGAATTCTATGGACTGTGATTCCCAAGTATCAGGGTCAGTAGGTCGCGTCGATTTAACATTAGCTAAGAAACATTCAACTGCTTGGAATCTGAAAAAAGGGATACAATTAAATAAATCATATATACATTGGGAAACATATCTTAATTACAAGTGAAATAAATTAATCCTATAATGCTCATTTGAGTTGTGAGAAATTTCATCTAGCCGATGGCGTAACTAAATTAAATTATGACCTTGGCAAAATATATTGATGGTTTCAGACTAATTGTCTTCAAATAAATTTAAATTTCTCCTGATAAAGGATCGTATACAAAACATTTCTTGTGAGTATCCTGTACAATTTGGAAGTGAACAAATCGAGCAGATACACAAAACAAAATTGTAAATAATTGTTGGCATGGGACGATCAAATAAATAATTTCTCCCACCGGAAAAATGTTTTGTATGTTACAAACTTTATATTAAACGGAACATCTTAGCCCCCTTAAAATTCGTATCTTATTGGTCAAGTAGTACCTAGTTCCAGTGTTGTTGTACGGCAGTGAACTTTTTACTAAATGTTAACAGTAAAAATCATCTCGCCATATTAAGATATATTTACGCTCTTAAACGTTCGAACGTTGCTTTTTTTTATTTTATTTGGCTGATAAGTCCCCGGTCTGACACATAGATGGCGTCGCTAGTATTAAATGCATATTATTTTTATATAGTACCAACCTTCAAATGATTCGTGTCAAAATTTGACGTCTGCAAGTCAAGTAGTTTGTGTGATAGAGCATCTTTTGTGAAGCAACTTTTGTTATTGTGAAAAAAAAAATGGAAAAAAAAAGAATTGATGAGTTTCCGGACTCTGCCCCATGGAAATCAACAATAATTGATTGGTATGCAAAATTCAAGCGTGGTGAAATGAGCACGGACGGTGAACGCAGTGGACGCCCGAAGAGGTGGTTACCGACGAAAACATCAAAAAAATCCACAAAATGATTTTGAATGAAGTTGATCGAGATAGCAGAGGCCTTAAAGATATCAAAGGAACGTGTTGGCCATATCATTCATCAATATTTGGATATGCGGAAGCTCTGTGCCGCGCCAGCTCACATTTGACCAAAAACAACAACGTATTGATGATTCTGAGCGGTGTTTGCAGCTGTTAACTCGTAATACACCCGAGTTTTTCCGTCGATATGTGGAATGGATGAAACATGGCTCCATCACTATACTCCTGAGTCCAATCGACAGTCGGCTGAGTGGACAGCGACCGGTGAATCGTCTCCGAAGCGTGGAAAGACTCAAAAGTCCGCTGGCAAAGTAATGGACTCTGTTTTTTGGGATGCGCATGGAATAATTTTTATCGATTATCTTGAGAAGGGAAAAACCATCAACAGTGACTATTATATGGCGTTATTGGAGCGTTTGAAGGTCGAAATCGCGGCAAAACGGCCCCATATGAAGAAGAAAAAAGTGTTGTTCCACCAAGACAACGTACCGTGCCACATTGAGAACGATGGCAAAAATTCATGAATTGGGCTTCAAATTCTTCAAATCTGGCCCCAGTGACTTTTTCTTGTTCTCAGACCTCAAAAGGATGTTCGCAGGGAAAAAATTTGGCTGCAATGAAGAGGTGATCGCCGAAACTGAGGCCTATTTTGAGGCAAAACCGAAGGAGTACTACCAAAACGGTATCAAAAAATTGGAAGGTCGTTATGATCGTTGTATCGCTCTTGAAGGGAACTATGTTGAATAATAAAAACGAATTTTGACAAAAAATGTGTTTTTCTTTGTTAGACCGGGGACTTATCAGCCAATCTGTTACGACCATAAGTTCGGCCAGGCCGAATCTTAAATACCTACCACCATGAATCAAATATTAGGGTTTCCTTTGAAATTTCAGGGGGGGGGGGGGGGGTTTGAGGACAAATCAAGCAGAGCAGTTCAACCAATACACTTCCCGGAGATAAATTTAAAGATTTTACCTATGAAGACTATATCAGATTCTGGATTTGTAAGAACCATTTTTGTTTTAGAGGAATCATTAACATCTCTTGTAAGTGTGCAAGAAAATTATAAAATAACGTCTTGATTTGAAATCTTAAATCTGTAGATTTTCACCCGAGAAGAAAAATCTGGAAATTTTACATTGAGTTTCAAGCAATTTTCATGATCGGTGCGCCTTCTATACCCTCAAGAAGTGAAATTTCAGACAAATCGGATAAAAACTACGGTTTCTAGAAACCCAAGGAGTTAAATGGGGAAATCGTTCTTATGGGGGCTATACTAAAACACTGACCGATACTCACCATTTTCGGCGTATCTCTTTATGATCCAAAAATAATTCTAGATTTCGAATTTCATACAAATTGGATAAAAACTACGGTTTTTATAATCCCAAGAAATAAAATCCGGAGATCGGTCATTATTGGGGATATACCAAAACATGAACCAATACACGCCCTTTTCGGCACACCTCTTTATTGTCATAAAATACTTCTAGATTTCCAATTTCAGGCAAATTGGATAAAAACTACGATTTCTATAAGCCCAAGACCCGAAATCGAGAGCTTGGTTTATATGGGGACTATATCAAAACCTGGACCGATATAGCCCATCTTCGAACTTGACCTGCCTGCAGACAAAAGACGAGCTTGTGCAAAATTTCAGCATGATTGCTTCATTATTGAAGACTGTAGCGTGATTACAACAGACAGCCAGACAAACGGACATCGTTATATCGTCTTAGAATTTCTCCCTGATCAAGAATATATATACTTTATATAATCGGAAATCGATATTTCGATGTGTTACAAACGGAATGACAAACTTATTATACCCCCGTCACCATGGTGGTGTGTATAAAAATAGTTAGTAAGCGAGGCTGCTTCTCCTTTTTTGACCTATAGTTTTTTGTAGTTTTAGTTTACTTTACTAACTTGATCTTTTCAGTGTATAATGCTCATAACAAAAGAAACTTTAGTGCTGTGACTCATTTTGCTTGAGATTTTCGAATTTATTTTTATATTCATTCAATCCTTGACCCAATTTGCATAAATGTGACAGCTTTCGTAACAAAAGCTTTTGCGAAAGAAAATGTCGGTAAATATTTTGTATTAACATTTGTTATCCTTAAAAAATGTACGGCAATAAAACCCTTCGTTCAGCACCTCATATATCGTTTTCAAGATTAATGCTACACACAAAATAGAATGACAAAGAGTTAGGACCTAAGAGTTAGAATCTAAAAGGAATAAAAGATCTTTTCCCTTAGTTGTCAAGGAAAACCATGTGTAGGCTTTTGATAGAAAAGGAGCAGTGGACAACATGGTGTGCGCGTGAAATTTTACTCACGCACATTCACGGAAACATTATTTACTCACGTACGATATGAGTGGTAGAAACTCACACTTACTTACGCATATTTACAAAACAATAACCGTACCCACGCCAGCTCACAACAAATTTTAAAGACTCATGCACGATTCACGTTACTTACGAAAAACTCACTAGATTCACGAGACTAACATCATTTTCCAATGATCTAAAACAATAAAATAACAAAAATAGATTATGGTTCGCCAGCCATATTAATGTTAATTATCCAAATAAAGGACTTGATTTGCGTACGAGACTTAATTTTCATGAGATTGAGTTTGACGTGAACATTACCTTAAAAATATATTCACGAACATTTACGAACCGATTTTATTTTTCACTCAGATAAGTCTTTATATTTCCAATTTAAGTATCTCGTCCATGTCATGCGCACACCAAAGCACAAATGGAACTTCAAATGCTTCTGGAGTCAAATCTCAGAGGTAATTTGAGTTTTTATAGCTGCTTTTATTCGGAAGGAGCTGTTTTGTAGTTAGTCGAGAAGAAGGACATACTTTTGACCAAGAGCATACCTACAAACCTTCTAGACTAAGAACCCTAAAGGTAGTTCCTAGTCTTTGCTAACTCACTCGCTTTGCAGTTTCCTAGTATGTCCCCGTGGACATGCACCTACATTAGGTAAATATTGAATTGTTCAGCCATCTTATTGAGATATCTGCGACAGACAATGATAGTTTTGGAGTTGAGAGACATAGAGTCCAAGAATTTGTTGCTATCTCTCTTATTATATATTTATGCCGGCATAATTTCAGCCTGTAAGTGATCAAGTTATCTTTGTACCATATTTAGGTGCAGATCTTAGTTACCAATCTGGTATTATTTTGAAAGTTGCGCTATTCCCGGACTTTCTTCTAACCACAACAATAGCATTTTATCCTCACCATTATGAATTTATTTATATCACTCTCATAATTCATAGTTCATGATACCAATTCGAATTGTACTATATCATTGGAAATGTAAATCGCAATAGACATCTGAAGTAAACATAAACATCATTTCATGATATCAATTTCCGATTGTATTGAGGTTGTACTGATAACTTACCTTAAGGTTAGAAAATCCGTGCGTAGTTCAAAAATTTCATGAGGTAGTACATATTCACTATCACCGTAGTCCACAAAATATAAATCCAATACTATTTCATTGGGGTTGTATTGATTGGGCAGGATACCAACAACTTCAGCTCTATACCATTTGCTGTCATGTTTAAAGATGGTTGCTACAATTTGCCCCAGATATGGTTCATGGATTTGATGCATTGCACGATTTTCGGCAGAATTATAATAGGCAGTCATGTTTGCCACCAAATCATCCAATTTTTTTGTTTGAGGTCCTATAAGTTGTACCCAGAATTTAGCTGGCGATGCTATAGCGGAGACATACACTTCCATGGGTTTATCGTCATTGCGGGAGGCCATTAGTTTTTCACGTGGAGGCAAATGTGAACTTAATGATGTTTGCGATGAATACATACTCGAATTGAGACTATTCGCTGGCGATCTTCGGGGTTCGCGTTTTTGTTCTGCTTCTTCGACAGCCTTGCGGAGATTTTCATCTTCTTCGATTTTATCCTCAATCATTTTGCGGGCAATATTGACTTGTTGACGATTACCTGTAATAGTTATGCGTCTTGTGTTGGCACTTCGTACTCCTGAGTCCACGGACACTTTGGCCAGTGAAATACGGCATATTTCTTGCATTGCTTCTCCGCAGCGACCCATTATTTTACCACAAACACTTTGGGGTACATAGATTTCTTCCTTTACAATGGGCGAACGTTCGATTTCCTTTAAAATAATTGAACGTGCCTCCTTTACGTTATCTGGCAAGCCCACAATTTCACACACTTTATGAGAGTCATTTTTGTCTCTAGAGAAAAATCAGAAAAAATAATAAAATATAACGAACGATTCTAGAGCTAAGCCAACTTACCGAAAATGTATGTTAGTTTGCGTTCGATCTTCTATAGATTTAAGATTTGCTCCTTGCCTGCCTGCCACAAGAGAAACATGTTCATTGGCTATTTTCAATTCTATCTTAATTTCTTTTTGTGCATGTTGGGGTGAATTTTGTGATTTTATTTTTGAGGAAGTCGTTGTTGGATTTCTTTGTGATTTATCCTGATTTTGATTTTCATCATCTTCATCACGTTGCTTAAAATATGCATATAACATGGCACCGCCCAATGTGCAAAGGCCAAAGCCCAGGACGAGCTTATATGTCGGTGTATTAGCTAAAGCTGTGTTGCGGAACATTTTGTGTAGATAGAGTTAGTATGGGGAGAATCACACAAGCTTAAAGTAAAAGTAGCCTAAAAATAAATGAAGAAAATTAGAAAAATTAATTCAGCGGTCAAAAACAGTAAGTGGAAAATGAAAATTGTTTGACTTTATTCCTATTTTGGACATGTTCGGTTTGTGAAATTTAATCATAATAACAGGTTGGCTGATAAGTCCCCGGTCTGACACATAGATGGCGTCGCTAGTATTAAATGCATATTATTTTTATATAGTACCAACCTTCCGATGCCTTTCACTGTGTTTGTATTTTATCCATGGCATTATCACATTATCCTATTCATTACATCTATAAAGGGTATTAAGGTTGTACAGCGCCTAGTCCTCAGAACATCATAAATAATGGAATCTATGAAGAAGTTGTCATTTCTCTCCAAAAAGAAGAGCTTACGAAGCTCATTTCTTTAATATAACCCCAATTGGGCATACAAAAGAGTAATATCACAAAAAAAATCTGAAGTTATTATGCGCCTTTTGTCCAAACAGCAAAATTTTTTTTCAGAGTGGGTTTGCACCTCTCAGTAATGCTAGTGATATTTCTGCATAGTGTAACACGCCTTTAGAACTCGGCTATAAAAAGGAGGATATTTTCTTATTATTTAGCTGCATATAGAAAGGGAACACTAACGGCATACGCTGACGTTAGTACGTTATTCCTTAAAATAAGCATACGAAACACTTAAGAAGTAATATCTGGTAGCGGGTTATATATTCAATTATGAATTGATGTAAACAAATTGCTGCATGATTATTAAATGCACTGACGTCATATACAACATTTCAACGCTGAAAAATAATGGGTGCACTCTTGTTTAAGTCAGTTCCCTTTAATGGACAAACTACTCTTTCCTATTATTTGACTGTATTGGCTAAGTTGATCATCAATTATAACCCTTAAAAAATCCCAACATGTTCGACTCATAAGTGGATCGGATTAAAAGTTAATATCTGCAGTCAAATCTAAGAAAAAAAAAACGTTTCCTTGAATTCAAATATTTTGACATTGGTTTAAGAATGTTGGTATTGATTCCGAGCCAAAGGTTCTGCTTCCTTAAAATAAAGAAAATTTTTAGAGAGCTATCTAGCTTTAGATCTCGTCTCTATAAATTTAAAGTTGGGATACACATCTCATTTACCGATGCTTCGTTTTCTTTTTGGGATATATCAGTAAAGGTATTCACGTAAAAATAAATACTAATTGAAAAATTCAAATTATAACAGATACTTCAAAGCAAGCAATGGTTTCATAATGATGTCGTAAAATATGTAAAATCCTCAAAATAAGTAATAGCCTTTTTGAATTAACTAATTTAATTAATTTAAAGATTTATTTAAAGATTATTTATTTAAATAAAAAATGTTGTTCTTTACTTCAAAATTTTAAATAATTTAATAGAATACCCCGACTTTTGTTAGGCAAATTTATTTTTATTTTTATTTTTTTCTTACACAATGGGATGACTCAATGTAGCTTTAAACGCATCGTTAAACAAATGGTAATGGTTAATAATAAATATAAATTGTGTATATACATAAATATATATGTTTGTAATAGAAAATATCTATACCTAATACTGGTGGATATTATTAAGATTGAACTAATGCAAGTGAAACAACTTGTGAAAAAATGAAATAAGAACACGTGACTATAATTGAACATATTCAATGGCATCATTTTTCTTTATAGGCTCATTTGTGTTATATTTAAATACGTTTATTACATTTTTACAATCATACACAGAAAAATGTTTGACTAAATTCGTTCATATATTGACTAAACTACAAGAGTAACTTAACCAACAAAGAAAAGGTATTTTTATTTTATTTTTGCCAAATTGATTAGAGCAAAACCTTTTACAATGCAGGCATTGTAACTTTAATTTTTGGCTATAAAATGTATACCCCTGAGAAGAAATATCTCTGATATTAAAATATTCAATTACAATAAATTATAAAATGTTGTTTGAAAGTTTTGTCATTATACTTAGAATGTCCTCAATGTTAAGACACACAGATTTTTATTTGAAAATTTTGCATTCAAATAAAAATAAAATCTAAACTAGATTAAGGTTTATTTGAAATTTTTATGAATTCATCTTATGTTTTATGTTTTTGGTTTTGCTTACACAAAAAAGTCAGTATTTAAACTAATGCTAAATGTAACTTATTTTTATTGTAAGAAAATTATTTGTTTGCAGTTAAATTTTATTATTTTTTCGAAATTTTCCATGGCGTAATGAAATTTATCCCAAGTATTTCCCACAAATTGTATGAACTAAGCATTGACGTACACAAAAGTTCAATGTGAACTAAAGCAGAAGAAAAATTTTGTAAAATACCCAAATATAATAAGAATGAACTACACTCAAAAAAAAGTTTACTTGGATCCAAAGATTTTGACCTTCTCTTAAGTATTTTGGTATTTATTCCGAGCCAAAGATGCGGCTACTTTAATATAAAGACATTTGTTAGCGACCTATTTAAATCTAGGATCAATAAAATTAAAATTAAGATACATATTTCATTTATCGAATTTTCATTCTTTTTTCGCGGTTGTATTAATAAAGCTATTCACGAACAAAAGCCAGTTTAAAAATCCAAATTATAACGGCTACTTCAAAGTAAAAATGTTTTCTTAATTCCAAAAACAAGTTTAAACCAAGGATTCTAAATCCTCAAAATAAGTTTTAGCTTATATTTGAAGCGTTTTTATCTTAACCCTTTCACTACCGAAATAAACCTAATATTAAAAACTTTAATTTTTGTTCTGTTTTTACTTGTACTAACAGCATGTAGAACAAACATTTTCATTTTGAGAACCTACCTCAATTACTTCAAGAGCTATATGAACTTGTTCTGAAAACTTGATTCTTGAATTATGACCAAATGGCCTTACGAAAATAAGCGCTACTTGGTCTATAATATCTTTCACAGTGTGAGAAAAAATACAAAAAATAACCGTAAAAGTATAAGCTATAGTTTTTGTACAACATAAATGTCCATTTACTAGAAAGTAGAAAAATTGTCTCAAATTTTCGTATTTTCTTTTATTGTTAAAGAAGATAATAAAAATGTATTTTAGTACTCACCAATATGGAAAATATTTATAGATTATTTAGATTAAAGCCTATACTTTAAAGTAACATTGAGAAATAAATCGAAACTACATGGGAGAATAGAATTTGGTGTCTTTTTAGAATGTCCTTCTAGGTGGACATCGGTAGTGAAAGGGTTAAAGATTCAATATTTCAGTTAATTTAAGGTTTAGTTCAAAGACACGCGACTTTGACGAAGGTATGCAAATTTCCAAAACTTTAATAACAAAAATTTTTGAAGCAAAGATAATAAACATAATTTTAATTAAAATTTCATTATTGTAAAGAAATTTGTCCCTAATATTCTGGAAGTTGCGCATCCTAAAATTTAGGCTGCGTAATCTTTAATATCACGTAAATATTTTTTTCATTATACTGTAGGGTTAAAATGGTCATGATTTGGCGTCAATAATTTTTTCTTTGATTTTCTTGAATTTATCGAGAAATAACAAGAGAAAAAAGTCAAAAAGTCTATAAAATTTTTGAACAAATAAAGTTTGTCGAACCAGCAAAATTGTTCGCCACGGTCTGGAGCAGATGATAACCACCCATTCCCACCCAGCAAAAAAATTTGGAAGTTATTCCAAAGGCACAACTTTAAAAGCACTTCCACAAGATGCACTCCCAATGATGTTCTTTATTTTAACTACCCAGGAAGTTCTTTTAATTCAATTTTTTATAACTTGGTTTTTTCATACTTTTAATGGGTAATTTTAACTTTTTTTGTTTCAAATAGGTTAAAAACAGAGTAAGAATTAATAATATGGTACAAATCATTTAAATTTTGTCGAAAAAAATGCTAAATCCAATCTGAAAAAATTGTGAATTTTTGAAAATATTTGAGGTCAAACGTTTCCGACAAGCGTTAGATATCTATTAAAAATTATAAAAAGAATTATAATAATTATTTATTTGACAAAATGTCACAGAATTTTTTAATTTACATCCAAAACATTGAATTCGGATCACACCTAAAGAAGTGATGCAAATTCAGTGCAACGGCTGTTGAATTGGAGGACTTCCGTCCTATGACAAGCCCATGTTAAATTCATCGCTTCTGCGTCAATTTTGCACAACTTCCGGATCCAAAAAGAACATTTTCATTACTTTTTTGGCGACGCTTTTTTTTGCTGGGCAGATTCGCACTATAAGGTGGATACCTGAGACCATCTTATCCAAGCTACCGAACCTTCTGGCTAGTCGATATGTGTTGTCTGGTATTGTCCTGATGGAACACAATTTCATTTCATTTGCTCACTTCAGACGATCCAATTCCAATCAGTTACTGTAGGTTAGGTTAGATAAGGTTAGGTGACAGCCCGATGTATCAGGCTCACTTAGACTATTCAGTCCATTGTGATACCACATTGCTCAGTTACTGTAACGACATTGAAACCAAAATTGCGTGTGATTGGTTATTAAAGTGTCCGCCTGCCTGAACAAAACTGAATCAAACAATCATAAAACTGCTTTTTAGTTCGAGATGTCGCCTTTGTAACGCTATCTTGCCGAATTCGATCAAATTTATACTTTGGAATCAGACCATTTTAGATTATGATGACTATAATACCGCAAGATTCACTATTGGTTTCAAATTGTATCCTGTGAATTCTGTATGCTATCAATTGTAAACAATTTTTGTCTACAATACAAAATGACCTTTCTTAATGCATATTATCAGTTATGTGTGAAAATTATAAAAAATTTACGGAGAAGATAAATTAATATTTGTATATTTGGCAATGATGCAATTATTTACTGTCACGTTATCGGCAATAATGGTAATGACGGATTATGGCATTTTAATGTTTTCAAAATGATCCATTTTATTATATTCAAAAAAATCTTATCTCACATTTTCTATTGATAAGTTACTTACTAATCAATACTAATTAGTTTTTGAGCTTAATTAATGGAAGCCGATAGAGATAAACTATTTAGTTTTTCCAAATCACAAACCATGTGCCAAAAAAGCTTAAGCAAAGGTAGCCAATTTGTTAACATGTCCGTCTTGCGTAAAAAGGGTCGTAGGTTCAATCCTTTAAAAAGAATTATGTGATTTTTGTGCAGCAAGCGTAAGAATGAGTCGTAAATGAAACTCAAATTAAACAAAAATGTGTCGAGCGTGAATGAAAATCAAATATTGTTCGTGAACGTGCGTGAGTTAAATTCGTACAAAATAACGCTCATGAAAAAATCACGTTCACTATAAAATTCACGCTCACGATAATATTCACGTTAATGAAAATATTCAAACTCAAGGTAAAATATGGACTCTATGTGTGTCCATATTTTAAACACTCCAGAATAAATTTACGTTCAGGATTGAATTCATTATAACCAATATCAATCATTCTCACGATTTCAATTAGCTTCACGGTTTTTAATACGCCGGTTCGCTTAGTTCGCTGGAGTGTGTTGTAACTTTTTGGGTGTTTACATGTAAAAATTGTAAAAAGTTTGATGTAATATAAAACATATAATTTAAAAAAAAAAATCTTTTGAAAATGTCGATATACATCGACGAAACGTCGGGAAACATGTAACTAAAAATTGTTTTTATTTACATCAATACGATAAGCGGAATTAGCTAAAGAAAGAATATAAAAAAAAAACATAAACTCATATTTTAGTTTTGCTAATGGTTCCGTCGTAAGATACGAAAATGGTCCTTACTCATGGGTAATTGTAGCGAGTCATGACATATTTGCACGTGTACATAAAAATGTACATAAAAATTCTGATTCAATCACGAAATTAATTGATCCAGTAAATTTTTTAATTGAAATGTCTTCAATCACAGAAATTATAGTATCAATTAAAAAATTAATTGAAAGTCAATTAAAAATTAATTGATCCAATCAAAAAATGAATTAATATTATTAATTTTGTGTTTGATTTTTGTTTCATTTAAAAAATGTATTGAATCAATTAAATTTTTTAATTGATTCAATATAAGGCTTTAAACGTTGTACGTGCGTGTCTTTTCATTTTGTCAATGTGCGTGAGTGTGAATTCTACTCACATCCCAGCAAAAAAATTTGGAAGTTCTTCCAAAGGCACAACTTTAAAAGCAAATTGATTGATCCAATCAAAAAATTAATTAATATTATTAATCTTGTGTTTGATTTTTGTTTCATTTAAAAAATGTATTGAATCAATTAAATTTTTTAAACGTTGTACGTGCGTGTCTTTTCATTTTGTCAATGTGCGTGAGTGTGAATTCTACTCACATCCCAGCAAAAAAATTTGGAAGTTCTTCCAAAGGCACAACTTTAAAAGCACTTCCAGAAGATGCACTCCCAATGATGTTCTTTATTTTAACTACCCAGAAAGTTCTTTTTTTATAACTTGGTTTTTTCACACTTTTAATGGATAATTTTAACTTTTTTTGTTTCAAATAGGTTAAAAACAGAGTAAGAATTCATAAAATGGTACAAATCATTTAAATTTTGTCGACAAAAATGCTAAATCCAATCTGAAAAAATTGTGAATTTTTAAAAATATTTGAGGTCAAACGTTTCCGACAAGCGTTAGAATCCATTAAAAATTATAAAAATTATTAATTTGACAAAATATCACAGAATTTTTTAATTTACATCCAAAACATTGAATTCGGATCACATTTAAAGAAGTGATGCAAATTCAGTGCAAGTGCTGTTGAAATGGAGGACTTCCGTCCTATGACAAGTCCATGTTAAATTCATCGCTTCTGCTTCAATTTTGCACCACTTCCGAATCCAAAAAGAACTTTTTTGGCGACGCTTTTTTTGCAGGGATATCATGCGCGAGTAAAAATATTTCTTCGTGAGTGAAATTTTACTCATGCACACACCTTGTTTGTAATCCATAAAAGAAAGTCGTGATGGAAGGGTGCCTATCGTAAAAAAAATACACTGAAAACAAGAATGCCCGGTCCCAAAGATCTAACTAAACATTTTGGTATTGCTTCCGAGCCAAAGAAGCGGAGAAATTAATTAAGGATACATTTAAGACACAAATCTCTTTTAAATTAAAATTTTGCGTAATTTATTCTAGGAAACAAATTTTAATCGAATCGTTTTTTCATCGTTTTTCTTAAAAAGTGTTTACGACAACATAAATTTCCAAATTCAGGATCGACTTCAAAAAAAGTCTTTAAAATAAAGTGTGGAAAAACAACTCCTATTTTTGAAAGCCTTTTTGTTTTGTAGTCAAGATACAACGTCAACAAATTTAAAGATGATTTCATTATTTTTGAATATTTTTCAGAATTATTAAACCAAGTTGACCTTAGTTCAATAAAAATCCTTTCATGTAAAGATACCCGTTGTGAAGTCTAATCACTTACCTATAAGGACAAATCAACTTTATTGAAAAGTTTTTCGATTTTTGGACAAAGAAAAAACTTTACATCAGAAAAATGCGTCTTCTACGCTAAGCAAAATTCGCAATCTCACAATAATATTTTTTTTTTCAGTGTATATAGTTGGTCTCCAATGAATTGCTTTCACATCCTGGAAAAGACGTCAATAAATTCTATTTTTTTCTCCAAACGGATTTTTAAACAGTCAAAAGAAAATTACAAGCAACGTTTGTATACCCAACTTAAACCCATTTACTATTTTTACTATGAACAATTTGTGGAGTTAAATCTTGTAAACAAAATTGTAAGAGTGAGCGTCACGTTGGCATTGCTTTCTTAAAATGTTCTACTATATGTGCTAGTTTGTGGGTATCAGCGTTGCCAATTTTAGCGATTTTTATTTTCGGCATGTTTCCATTGAAATATGGACAAAACGGCGTTTTTATCTAGCCTTTGCTGCCAGAATAAGAGTTTCCACATATTTCAAAGCTCAATATGGGGCATTTTTGCAGCAAATGCAACTTGTTGTAAAGTTTTTGACTTGTTTATGGTGTCTTCATTATGTTATTATAATATGCTAGGGAGCCACCGTGGTGCAATGGTTAGCAAGCCCGCCTTGCATACACAAGGTGTGGGTTCGATTCCTGCTACGACCGAACACCAAAAAGTTTTTCAGCGGTGGATTATCCCACCTCAGTAATGCTGGTGACATTTCTGAGGGTTTCAAAGCTTCTCTAAGTGGTTTCACTGCAATGTGGAATGCCGTTCGGACTCGGCTATAAAAAGGAGGTCCCTTGTCATTGAGCTTAACATGGAATCGGGCAGCACTCAGTGATAAGAGAGAAGTTCACCACTGTGGTATCACAATGGACTGAATAGTCTAAGTGAGCCTGATACATCGGGCTGCCACATAACCTAACCTAACCTATTATAATATGCTCAAGTTATTATATTATTACAATGTTAAAAAATTAGATGTGAATTGTTTTGTACACTGAAAAAATATTGTCGTGAGGCCAACGATTTCAGGTACTTAAACTACGAACGCGAATTTTGTTTAGCACAGTATTTGTGAATTTATCTCATATATTTTTTTTTCCTTGACCAAAAGACGACAAACTTGTCAGTGAAGTCGTTTTGTCCTTATAGTTAAGTGATGAGTATTTTCAAATTCTTGGTCTGAGAATTTATTCAAATGTTAACAATATACAAATACATATTGTATTTGTTCGTTTATTACTCGACAACAAAATATGAAGTGAGTTGCCTTTTGAAACATAGTTAACCAAAATAAATTTTCTTTCGTTAGGAATACGAAAGAAAGGTTTTTGGTGAAACAATTCTGACAACGCTGGTAGGTATTAAGGAAGTAAAAGAACACAACCAATATGATATTTGTTTTGGTCACATAATATTTTCTAAAAGTAAATATTTTTTTATTGTGTAGCCACAATTGTCATAGCCAACACCAAAACAAAATTGAACTTGAAAAAAGAAAATTATTCATTTTCAAAACATAATAAATAAATTCTATTCAATAAATTCTTTGAAGATTTTAGATTCAGATTCCACTTGATGAAGGTCATACGCATTTGCAAAATAATAATAAAATAATAATTTTAAAATAAACACAACATATGTATAAATAATCATAGATTATATACCTATAAGTATATGTTGCAATAAATCTATTTATGTCAAGAAATGTATTTGTACCCGTAGTATAAACAAAATTCATTCATACAAGTGTCTGTTGTCATATACTACATTCATGTGTCAACTATAGATAAAATTTATTATAAGAAAATAATGCGTTAAGTATGAGTAATGAATAAATCCCACACAGTCTAAATAGTATGTACAAATTAATGAGTACACACTATTACAGTAATTTTTAATGTTTTATTTTTTTTTTTTTTTGGTTTTTACTATCAAGTTTCTGAGATATTCATTTGTTAGGGTTGTAACATTTCTCCACCCAGAAAAAAGTGCCTTCGAAACTAAAGGAAAATATTTTCATCAATATAGTTTATCCATTTTATTTCCATTAAGGTAAATTTTTGTGAAAAATAATAAAATTTACTCGTTTCAGTAAAAAAAATCCTAAACTGTAAGCAGTTAGGAATAGTTCATTAACTAGAATAAGGCATGGAATTTTACTCATACTATTTTCTTCGTTGGGTATAAGAATTTACTACTGAAAAAGAAAATTTTATTCACCGATAACAAAGCATTCGTAAAAATAAACAAAAACCGAACTAAAACCAAGTTTCTTCAAAATTAGTAAAATTTCTTATAAAATGATAATTGCGACTTCCTTTATAATAGAAAGTTTTTCATACATACGAACAACACTTGGCGTAGAAAAATATTTTAGTTCATTCGTACTAAGAAGTATGCAATCCTTTCAAAACTTAAGGAAACACACTTGTTAGAATATAGGAAATTTTCCTAAATTTCTATTGTCTACCTGTAATCGATACCTGTCATCGTAATCGATGTGTTTGCGCGTGGGTGTAATCGATATATTTGCGCGTCGGTTGTTTTTTTAGTTGGAATCGCGTAATATGGTAAAATAATATAATAAATAACAAATAAAATATATAAAATATTTGTTATTTTAAATTAGTGAGAAAAATTTTCGTTTTTTTAAATAAATCTATCAATGTTCGTGATAGTGTATAAAGAAAGAAAACACCAGCAGAATAACAACCCTTTCATTTGTCTTCATTTTGGAATCTTCAATTATCAGGTAATATTCAGTGACGCTAACCTTTTGCAACAAAAATGTTTTATGATTTTTTATATTTGTAGGTATTGAAATTGTAAAAGGAGGACAAAATCATTAGGCAGCAACTTATTAAAAGTGAAAAGTACAAGAAGAAGAAAAAGTGCGTTTTACAGTTGATAATATCACAGGGAAATTGGAAATAGTGGAATAATAAACTAATATTTCAAAGAGATTCGATGCTGTTGATTCTTAATAAATATATTCAATATATTAATAAAACATGTCTTTTATTGAAGATAAAATTGCTTATAGAAATAAATAAAATTGTATTTAAAAACGAAGGTAAGCAGTTCTAATTATGAAGTAAAAGTTTTACCACAAATGTGTAAGATTTGTCGAAATGAATGAAAAAATTTCAATAAAATCATTCCATATATGAATTCAAATTAGTTAAATTTTTTCATTCTGTAGTATAGTGGTATATAAATATAGGAAAATGTTAACTAATATATGGAATGCATTATTCCTAATTTCTACGAAAATCACATCGTTCAAACAAATAAAAATGTCTTTGGCGCTATACGAAGTTCAACTTTCTTCACAATGAGTTCATTTTAACTTAAAGAAGGGGTCACTTTTTTCTGGGTGTCCTTATTCTTTATATTGAATAAAATTTCACCAAGGTTTTCACATTTTGATATCATGTAGAAATTGGCTTACTGTGTATTGAAGGGATCCAAATAAATTTCCACCGTAAGTGTCTCGCATCATAAGTCATTATAATTATACTGGTACCTGGCCATGGCCAAGGTAAAAATGCAACAACTGAAACAAGTTCCAAAGGACATAAAATCGTACCCAAAGCGTACTTGATTCTTTAAGTGCTATCAAATGTTTTAACGACAACTTAAACTTCCAAATTCAGGCTCGACTTCAAGTAGAAATTATGCACCGAAAAAAATCGTTAGGCCAAAAATTTCATGTCCTTAAAGTACGAATGCGAATTTTCCTTACTATAGGAAACTAATTTTTCGATAAATTTATAGTTAAGTGATTCGACATAAATCTGAAGGAAATCACATGAAAGAAAATTTTGTTTGACTTAAATAATTTCAACAAAAAATCTACAAAATTAATAAAATAGTCTTCAATTTTGTTGAATTTTGCAACTTAACTATAACGCAAAAATTCGTTCAAAATTAGGACGTGTTTTTTCAATACTTTATTTTAAAGACGTTGTTTACTTGAAACATCGCATAATTTCTACCTGAATTCGAGTCTGAATTTGAAAATTTAAATTGTTGTTAACATGTTTTTAAAGGACTTCGATAGCACATGAAGAAACAAAACCAAAAGAAACGAATTAATTATAATTTGTTTCCTAAAAACTAAAGCCAATTTAACATTATTTTAGTTCTTGGAATTACTATGTTTGGATAAAGTTTTCTTTGTTTTAATAATTTTTTTGCGTTCATTATTTAAAAGAACTAAAAAATGGGAAAATTTATACACAAATAAAGCATAAAGATTAACTAACTACGTACATCTCACAAAATAGTTAATTATTTCTTGAAATTTGTAAATTTTACAACAAATGCGCCCATCTTGAACTCATAAGCGTAGGAAGGCCTCTGCGGAGGGGGCTTAGAACCCCCCAGAAAAATGTTAGTGGTAGCAGTTGCCGATAGCAATATATAACTTTGTTTCTTAACATTGTCTTCTAAATTGTAAGTTAACGGTTGGCTGATAAGTCCCCGGTCTGACACAAATTAAATTGTAAGGGCCGATGATTTTGAATGACCGTAAAATGAAGTTGATCGAGATAGCAGAGGCCTTAAAGATATCAAAGGAACGTGTTGGTCATATCATTCATCAATATTTGGATATGCGGAAGCTCTTTGCAAAATGGGTGCCGCGCGAGCTCACATTTGACCAAAAACAACAACATGTTGATGATTCTGAGCGGTGTTTGCAGCTGTTAACTCGTAATACAGCCGAGTTTTTCCGTCGATATGTGACAATGGATGAAACATGGCTCCATCACTACACTCCTGGGTAAAATTTCTTGTTCTCAGACCGCAAAAGGATGCTAGCAGAGAAAAAATTTGGCTGCAATGAAGAGGTGATCGCCGAAACTGAGGCAAAACCGAAGGAGTACTACCAAAATGGTATCAAAAAATTGGAAGGTCGTTATAATCGTTAAATCGCTCTTGAAGGGAACTATGTTGAATAATAAAAATTTTGACAAAAAATGTGTTTTTCTTTGTTAGACCGGGGACTTATCAGCCAACCTGTTAGTTTCTTTATTACACCCAGAAAAAAGTGGCTTCGAAACTAAAGGAAAAAATTTTCATCAATATAGTTTATCCATTTTATTTCCATTAAGGTAAATTTTTGTGAAAAATAATAAAATTTACTCGTTTCAGTAAAAAAATCCTAAACTGTAAGCAGTTAGGATTAGTTCATTAACTAGAATAAGGCATGGAATTTTACTCATACTATTTTCTTCGCTGGGTATAAGAATTTACTACTGAAAAAGAAAATTTTATTCACCGATAACAAAGCATTCGTAAAAATAAACAAAAACCGAACTAAAACCAAGTTTCCTCAAAATTAGTAAAATTTCTTATAAAATGATAATTGCGACTTCCTTTATAATAGAAAGTTTTTCATACATACGAACAACACTTGGCATAGAAAAATATTTTAGTTCATTCGTACTAAGAAGTATGCAATCCTTTCAAAACTTAAGGAAACACACTTGTTAGAATATAGGAAATTTTCCTAAATTTCTATTGTCTACCTGTAATCGAGACCTGTCATCGTAATCGATGTGTTTGCGCGTGGGTGTAATCGATATATTTGCGCGTCGGTTGTTTTTTTAGTTGGAATCGCGTTGTTTTGGTATACGGAGAGATTGTTAAAAAATAATATGGTAAAATAATATAATAAATAACAAATAAAATATATAAAATATTTGTTATTTTAAATTAGTGAGAAAAATTTTCGTTTTTTTAAATAAATCTATCAATGTTCGTGATAGTGTATAAAGAAAGAAAACACCAGCAGAATAACAACCCTTTCATTTGTCTTCATTTTGGAATCTTCAATTATCAGGTAATATTCAGTGACGCTAACCTTTTGCAACAAAAATGTTTTATGTTTTTTTATATTTGTAGGCATTGAAATTGTAAAAGGAGGACAAAATCATTAGGCAGCAACTTATTAAAAGTGAAAAGTACAAGAAGAAGAAAAAGTGCGTTTTACAGTTGATAATATCACACGGAAATTGGAAATAGTGGAATAATAAACTAATATTTCCAAGAGATTCGATGCTGTTGATTCTTAATAAATATATTCAATATATTAATAAAACATGTCTTTTATTGAAGATAAAATTGCTTATAGAAATAAATAAAATTGTATTTAAAAACGAAGGTAAGCAGTTCTAATTATGAAGTAAAAGTTTTACCACAAATGTGTAAGATTTGTCGAAATGAATGAAAAAATGTCAATAAAATCATTCCATATATGAATTCAAATTAGTTAAATTTTTTCATTCTGTAGTATAGTGGTATATAAATATAGGAAAATGTTAACTAATATATGGAATGCATTATTCCTAATTTCTACGAAAATCACATCGTTCAAACAAATAAAAATGTCTTTGGCGCTATACGAAGTTCAACTTTCTTCACAATGAGTTCATTTTAACTTAAAGAAGGGGTCACTTTTTTCTGGGTGTATAAGGTGAATTAAAAATTTTTGTGATATATTCCCAAACAAAAATTTTTATGATTTTTAATGCATTATAACGCTTGTCTGAAACATTTGTCCTCGAATATTTTCAAAAATTATTAAAATATTAAAATTTTTTAGAATGGATTTAGAATTTTTGCGGTAAAATTTTAAAAATTTGTACCAGTTTATAAACTCGTACTCTTTTTTAACCTATCAAAACAAAAACAAAAAAACAAGTAAGTAAAGTCTAAAGTCGGGCGGGGCCGACTATATTATACCCTTCACCACTATGTAGGCCAAAATTTGTGTTACCATCTCAACTACTTCACATTTGCTGGAAGCTATATAAAGGAGACAATTTTTTTACTTCTACAAAATCTCTAGAATTAAAATTTAAATCGGCTAACGCTATCCAGTTAATTGGAGGAAACTTCCATTGAAAATGGGTCTAAAATGTGTAACAGTCTACCATACTTCCCCAACTCTGGTGTACGTATATATGGGAGCTATAGACAATCTGAACCTGATTTTGACTAAATTTGACATGTACCACTGTGGTATCACAATGGACTGAATAGTCTAAGTGAGCCTGATACACCGGGCTGCCGCATAACCTAACCTAACCATAGTTAGAATAATAATTCTGCAATCTATGCGAAATTTCAAGTAAATGGAGTATAACTTTGACCCCCCTGATCATATGAGAGCAAATCGGATGGAAGATATATATGGGAGCCATATCTAAATCTGAACCTATTTCAACCAAATTTGGCACAATTATCGATACTACTAAATGTACTCCTTGTGCGAAATTTGAAGCAAATCACGGCAAAACCCTGGATTTTGAGGCCATATAAGTTCAAATCGGACGAAAGATATATATGGGAGCTATATCTAAATCTGAATCGATTTTGACCATATTTGGTACATACAATAGTATCGTTAAAAGTACCGCTTATGCAAAATTTGAAGTAAGTCAGGGCAAAACTCCGGCTTTTGAGACCATATACGTCCAAATCGGGCGAAAGATATATATGTCAGCTATATCTAAATCTGAACCGATTTTAACAAAATTTGACACACTTAACGATACTATTAAACGTACCTCTTGTGCAAAATTTGAAGCAAATCACGTCAAAACTCTGGCTTTTGTGGCCATATAAGTTCAAATCGGACGAAAGATATATATGGGAGCTATATCTAAATTTGAACCGATTTCAATCAAATTTACCAAGCATTGGTAGAATGTCAATTCTACCCTCTGTGCAAGATTTCACGAAGATCGGTAGTAAACTTTGACCTCTGTGGTCATATGAGTCTAAATCGGACGAAAGATATATATGGGAGCTATATCTAAATCTGAACCGATTTGCTTGATATTTTGCTAGATTTTCGAGATTCATAAAATATTTGGATGTACGGTATTTCAAGAAAATCGGTTGATAAACACGCTAACTATGACCAAATTGGGGATAAATATATATGGCAGCTATATCTAAATCTGAACCGATTTTTTCCAAAACCAATAGCGATTGTCTCTGTCCCAAGAAAAGGCCCTATGCCAAATTTGAGGACGATCGGACTTAAATTGCGAGCTGTACTTTGTGCACAAAATTACATATACAGACAGACGGACGGACAGACAGACAGACGGACATCGCTAAATCGACTCAGAATTTAATTCTAAGCCGATCGGTATACTAAAAGATGGGTCTATGACCACTATTTCTTGGCGTTACATACAAATTCACAAACTTATTATACCATGTACCACAGTAGTGGTGAAGGGTATAATTACCCATTAAAAGTACGAAAAAGCGAGTTATAAAAAATTGAATTAAAACAATTTCCTGCGTAGTTCAAATAATTAACAACTTTGTGAGGACATTTTTGGAAGTGCTGTTAAAGTTGTGCCTTTATAGCAACACCCAATATTTTTGGAACAACTTTTAATCACTTTTTTATAAATTAATTGTCTAGTTAGTTTCTATAAAATGAAACATTAATTGAATCTATAACTTCACTCGATAGCATAGACCAAAGAAGGTATAGACATCTCAAGTGAATTCACAGCGCTGTAGTTTGTCTGCACACCGTAGAGGGCTCTTTTAGTCTGCAATTGGCTTTAATTTGTTTTCTTTCCTTTGTTTTCTTGATGAAACACCAAATATTGTAAAAGCATATAAAATTCTATACATCTACACATTTTTGGTAATGCAAATTGACTGATTTGTACGGTAATTCTCGTTTTCCAAAAACAAATTGAGTCACTTGACTGCGCAATTGAGTGGAATGACTGCGCACTGCAAATAAACAAAACCATGGTGAATTATCAAAGTATGTCTCTATATTTTCTTGGTCTATGATATTAGTTGTCATCAAATGTAAAACGCATTTTTTCTTCTTCTTGTACCTTTCACTTTTAATAAGTTGCTGTCTAACGATTTTGTCCTCCTTTTACAATTTCAATACCTACAATTATAAAAAATCATAAACCAATTTTTTCCCAAAAGGTTAGCGTCACTGAATGTTACCTGCTAATTGAAGATTCCAAAATGAAGACGAATGAAGGGGTTGTTATTCGGTTTTCTTTCTTTATACACCATCACGAACATAATTTTTTTCTCACTAATTTAATCCTTAGTTTGTTTGTTAATTTTATTACAATGAATTGTTAATTCTGTTTTTAGAATAAAAAAATGAATGTTTAAAATTCATTTTAACTAATTTTTATTTTTTCGGTTTTAACCGATTAGCCGGCTTTGTACAAAATAAAAAACCGAAAAGCGGTTTTTAAAAATTAGGATTTTTGGATAAATCGAAAACCGACTTTTCGAAAAAAGCTGTTATTTGGACACCCTAAACGCAATTCACTTTTAAATTGAGTATAAATTATTTTATTTTTTAAGCGCAACGAGTCTTTAAAATAAAGTTTTAAAACCCGTTTCCTATTTTTGAAAGCTTTTAAGCTTTATAGTAAAGATACAAAAACTCAACGAGAATAAAGACTAATTTTGTAGAATTATTAAAGCCAAGTTGACCTTAGTCCAACAAACATTTCTTTCGTGTAAAGATACCTATTATAAAGTTGAATCACCTAACTCTAAGGATAAAATGCCTTCAATGAAAAGTTTTTTTCAATTTTTGGTCAAGTAAATAATGTTTGTGTCAGACTAACTTGATTTCGTAGAAAGCGTGCAAAATATTTCCAATGTATTCCATCATAATGTTTAACCTAGTTGTCATGGGAAATCGAATAGTTTTTTTTTTTTTTGTTTTTTTGCAATAAAATCTCTCATCGTGTTATACTGATAACGGGGTAATTTAAAAGAAATCATTGATTTCAATAGAGATAATTATTCGAACTTCAATGCCAAATAACTGATGATTTCTCTCTCCATCAAATCATTAAACACAATAACAGAGAAACCTCAAGAATAGTTTCGATTCGAATGTATATTTATCTCAAACACACATTTTCAGATGAATGAAATTAATTTTATTTACCGAGTAAACATTGAACTTGGTACATATATACTTTAAGGCTATAAAATTCAAATGCAAATAAACAATTGGAAATAAAAACAACAAATAAACCGGTTGATTTATAAATCAACCAAAAAACTCTTCTAGCATGACGCGGAACACAACAATAATGAGCTAACCTAGCCAATCGACCGTAAACAAATGAGTGAGATCAACAGAACAAATTATCTATTTAAGAATGCCGACTTCGAAGTTTGTCAAAAATACTTTAATTTTAGTTATGATGTAATAAGAACAGTTATTTCATTCATTACAAAGACGATTTATTTATCTCAGATTCCTAAAATATAAATGTTCTCGAACACGAGAACTTACAATTAAAAATATTGTGCTTGGATTAAAAAAAAAACATTGACCTTCTGTTAAGGAGTTTGGTATTGATTCCGAGCCAAAGATGCTGCTTCTTAAAAAAAAAAATATTCAATTAAAAATCTAATTAATTCAACAAATTTTTTATTTGAAACAAAAATTAATAGTATCAATTAATTTTTTAATTGAAAAATTAATTTCAATTAAAAAATTAATTTCGCGATTGAATCAGAAAAAAATTTTGTATGTACAGATTTCATTTATCAAATCATCGTTCTCTTTATCAATACATCAACAAAGGTATTCATGTAGAAATAAATGTCAGTTTAATTCAAATTACAACAAATACTTCAAAGCAAAAAATGTTTTCTTAATTTCAATAAAACTTTAAAACAAACGGAGGAATACAAATGTTAAAGCAATGATTATGAACTTTATTTTAATTATTTTTTATACCCTTCACCACTACTGTGGTACAGGGTATAATAAGTTTGTGCATTTGTATGTAACGCCAAGAAGGAAAAGTCTGAGACCCATCGTTTAGTATACCGATCGTCTTAGAATTAAATTCTGAGTCGATTTAGCGATGTCCGTCTGTCTGTCTATCTGTCTGTCCGTCTGTCTGTTGATGTATTTTTGTGTGCAAAGTACAGCTCGCAGTTTTAGTCCGATTGTCCTAAAATTTGGTATAGGGTCCTGTTTCGGCTCAGAGACGATCCCTATTAATTTTGGAAAAAAATCGGTTCAGATTTAGATATAGCTGCCATATATATTTTTCACCGATCTGGTCATAATTGGCGTGTATATGAACCGATCTTCCTCAAATTCCGTACATTCGAATATTTTAAGAGTCTCGAAAAACTTGCAAAATATCAGCCAAATCGGTTCAGATTTAGATATAGCTCCCATATATAGCTTTCGCCCGATTTGCACTCATTTGCCCACAGAGGCCAATTTTTTGCTCCGATTTAGTTGAAATTTTGCACAGGGAGTAGAATTAGCATTATAGCTACGCGTGTCAAATTTGGTTGAAATCAGTTCAGATTTAGATAAAGCTCCCATATATAGTTTTCGCCCGATTTACACTCAAATGACCACAGAGGCCAACTTTTTGCTCCGAATTCGTTGAAATTTTGCACAAGAAGTAGAATTAGTATTGTAGCTATGTGTGCCAAATTTGTTTGAAATCGGTTCAGATTTAGATATAGCTCCCATATATAGCTTTCGCCCGATTTACACTCATATGACCACAGAGGCCAATTTTTTGCTACGATTTAATTGAAATTTTGCACAGGGAGTAGAATTAGCATTGTAGCTATGTGTGCTAAATTTGGTTGAAATCGGTTCAGATTTAGATATATCTCCCATATATAGCTTTCGCCCGATTTACACTCATATGACCACAGAGGCCAATTTTTAAATCCGATTTAGTTGAAATTTTGCACAGGGAGTAGAATTAGCATTGTAGCTATGCGTGCCAAATTTGGTTAAAATCGGTTCACATTTAGATATAGCTTCCATATATATGTTTTTCTGATTGCGACAAAAATGGTCAAAATACCAACATCTTCCTTGTAAAATCGCCACTGCTTAGTCGAAAAGTTGTAAAAATTACTCTAATGAATTAATTAAACTTCTAATACATTTATATCGAGGGATAAATCATAAATAAACTTTTGCGAAGTTTCCTTAAAATTGCTTCAGATTTAATTGTTTCCCATATTTTTGTACTAAAATTGTGTTCAACCCTAGTGCATTAGCCGACTTAAATTTTGAGTCTATAGATTTTGTAAAAGTCTATCAAATTCTGTCCAGATCGAGTGATATTTAAATGTATGTATTTGGGACAAACCTTTATATATAGCCCCCAACACATTTGACGGATGTGATGGTATCGAAAATTTAGATCTACAAAGTGGTGCAGGGTATAATATAGTCGGCCCCGCCCGACTTTAGACTTTCCTTACTTGTTTTTTAATTTAAAGAAATTTGTCCTTAATATTGTGTGAATTTCGTATCCTAAAATTTAGGTTGCATAATCTTTCCCGTTAGATCAACATGTTTCAGTGTATATTCTATTAGTTAAATGTTGTTTCCGTGATCATTCAATTATTTTAACTAGTTTTATTGACACAAACCTCAATTTACGTTCAGTAAGATTGGTGTAGGGTGTCATATACAATAGTGGGATTCACCCGACTTGAGCATTGTCTCTTTAAGTTTTTGTTTTTATAAAATTCGTAATTGTTTGCATTTGTATCCCTATTTCTTTATCCAAGCAAGACTCATTATTTAATGACATTGCATGATTTATTTCTATTTGAATCGCACGTCGTCCATCACATAAAGTACCGGCTGTGTTGTATGTTCGTTTCGAATTCTCTCCATAATGAAATCCAAATAATGAACAAAACGACCTTGATAATGAAAATACAAAATAACATACCGCTTGTATGGCAAATATTTAACTTAATGGTAGAAAAGAACATAGGATATCGAAGAAAATTGCGTACATTTGAAATTTATTTTGTACACCGAAAAAAACGCCATAAATTAACATATTTTTATTAAAAAGTTTCGACCTTCTATTTTATAATTCTTTATAATGTATGATTATATCCCATGTGCAAATTTTTGTGAACGAAATAAACGTGAGAAAATGTAGGTTATTTTAGAAATTTTTACTAATCAGTATTACAAACATTGATATGACAAAATTAGGTAAATATTTTTAGACAAATTAATGACATTTTTTTTTTTGACATAATTAACTTTTTTCGTTTAAGAATATTTCGTATTTTGATGAGAAAAGTTTAGAGTTAAAATTTGTAAAAATGTCTTTGACGCAGCGTTTCCAGTTTATATTTTTTTCCGCTACACTGAAAAAAATATTGTCGTGAGGTCAAAGATGTCATGTCTTTAAAATACGAATACAAATTTTGCTTAGCACAGAAGACGCATTTCTCTAATATAAAGTTTTTTTCCTTGTCCAAAAGTCGATAAACTTTTCAATGAAGTCGTATTGTCCTTATAATTAAGTGATTTCAATTAAAAATGGGTATCATAACATGAAAGAAAATATGTTTGGGCTAAGGTCAACTTGGCTTTAATAATTCAGAAAAATTTTTTAAATGTAATGAAAATTTGTCTTTAAATTTGTTGTCTTTTTACATCTTGACTACAAAGCAAAAAATCGTTCAAATATAGGACATGTTTTTCAACACTTCATTTTAAAGGCGTTTTTTTTTACTTGAAACATAGCATAATTTCTACTGGAAGTCGAGTCTTAATTTGGAAAATAAAGTTGTCGTTAACTCGTTTTTAAAGGACTTTAATAGCATATGAAGAAACAAGTATATACAGCACTAAGTTCGGCCGGGCCGAATCTTAAATACCCACCACCATGAACCAAATATTAGGGTTTCCTTTGAAATTTCAGGAGGGCTTGAGGACTTGAGGACACTTCCCGAAGATAAATTTAAAGATTTCACCTATGAGGACTATATCAGATTCTGGATTTATAAGAACCATTTTTGTTTGAGTTTTAGAGGAATCATTAACATCTCTTGTAAGTGTGCAAGAAAATTATAAAATAACGTCTTGATTTGAAATCTTAAATCTGTAGAAGTAAAATCTGGAAATTTTACATTGAGTTTCAAGCAATTTTCATGATCAGTGCGCCTTCTACACCCTCAAGAAGTGAAGTCGGTCTATATGGAGGCATTACCAAATGGACCGATAAAAACATAATCCGATACACGTTTTTGTGAGCCTAAAATACCAGAATACTTACAATTTCAGGCAAATCAGATAAAAACTACGGTTTCCAGAAACCCAAGGGGTTAAATCGGGAGATCGTTCTTATGGGGGCTATACTAAAATATGGACCGATACTCACCGTTTTCGACACACCTCTTTATGACCCGAAAATACCTCTACATTTCCAATTTCAGGCAAATAGGATAAAAACTTCGGATTCTAGAAGCCCAAGAAGTAAAATGGGGAAATCGGTCTATATGGGGGCTATCCCAAAATATGGACCGATACTCACCATTTTCGGCACACCTCTTTATGGTCCTAAAATACCTCTAGATTTCCAATTTCAGACAAATTGAATAAAAACTACGGTTTCTATAAGCCCAAGACCCCAAATCGGGAGGTCATTTTATATGGGGACCATATCAAAACATGGACCGATACTCACAATTTTTGGCACACGTATTTGTGGTCCTACAATACCACTAGATTTCCAATTTCAGGTAAATTGAATAAAAACTGCGGTTTCTATAAGCCCAAGAAGTAAAATCGGGAGATCGGTCTATATGGGGGCTATACCAAAATATGGACCGATACTCACAATTTTTGGCACACGTATTTGTGGTCCTACAATACCTCTAGATTTCCAATTTCAGGTAAATTGAATAAAAACTGCGGTTTCTATAAGCCCAAGAATTCAAATCGGGAGATCGGTCTATATGGGGGCTATACCAAAACATGGACCGATACTCACCTTTTTTGGCACACCTCTTTATGGTCATAAAATACCTCTAGATTTCAAATTTCAGGCAAATTGGATAAAAAATACGATTTCTATAAGCCCAAGACCCAAAATCGGGAGGTCGGTTTATATGGGGACTATATAAAAACCTGGACCGATATAGCCCATCTTCGAACTTGACCGATATAGCCCACCTTCGAACTTGACCTGCCTGCAGACAAAAGACGAGTTTGTGCAAAATTTCAGTACGATTGCTTCATTATTGAAGACTGTAGCGTGATTACAAAAGACAGACAGACGGACATCGTTATATCGTCTTAGAATTTCTCCCTGATCAAGAATATATATACTTTATATAGTCGGAAATCGATATTTCGATGTGTTACAAACGGAATGACAAACTTATTATACCCCCGTCACCATTCTATGGTGGTGGGTATAAAAAGGCTGAAAAGGCGAAAAATTAAAATTTGCTTCCTGGAAGCAAGTACACCAAACCCAAATTTAAAAGAGAATTGTGTCTTAAAAGTATCCTTACTTGTATTTTACGCTTCTTTGGCTCGGAATCAATACCAAAATTTTTAATGTAAAAACAAAATCTTTGGAACCGGACATGCTTTTTTTCGGTGTAGATTTTGCTTTTTTTGAAGTCTTTTAGACGGTAAAAATACATTTAGCTTTTAGCTTTTTTCTGTTTTTTCATGAGACTTTTAGCAATTTTAGCTTTATTTATTTTCGACACGTTTCTAGTGAAATATGGACAAAACGGCGTTTTTATCTAACCCTTGCTGCCAGAATAAGGTTTTCCACATATTTCAAGCTCAATTCAAACATTAACAATAATTTACGCTATTAATTGCCGCATTTTTACAACAAATACACCTTGTTGTACAGTTTTTCACTCCTTTATGGTGTCCTTATTATGCTATTATATTATTCTCAAGTTATTATGTTATTACTAAGTTAAAAATTATATGTGAATTGTTTTGTACACTGAATAAATATTGTCGTGAGACCAAAGATTTCATGTCCTTAAAATGCAAACGCGAATTTTCCTTAGCAATGCATTTGTGCATTTTTCTTATTTAAAGTTTTTTCCTTGTCCAAAAGTCGACAAACTCGTCAGTGAAATCGTTTTGTCCTTATAGTTAAGTGATTCAACTTAAAAATGGGTTTGTTTACATGAAAGAAAATGTTGTTGATCTAAGGTCAATTCTGAAAAATTATTCAAAATTAAGTGAAATCGTCTTTAAATTTGTGAACTTTTTGTATTTGACCACAAAGAAAAATAAACGTTCAAAAATAGAAGATGTTTTCCAATACTTTATTTTAAAGACGTTTTTTTACTTGATAAATAGAATAATTTCTGCTTGAAGTTGAGTCTGAATTTGGAAATTTAAGTTGCCGTTAGGACGTTTTTAAAGGACTTTGAATCTTTGGAACCGGGCATGTTTTTTTTTCAGTGTATGCAAGAAAAAATGAAAGAAATAAAGTTTTGAATATCGTACTATTTTTTTTTAACAGCAAAAAAATACAATAAAAATATCGTATTGATAGGATCAAAACATTAGTATAAGCGCGATAAAAAGAAATCTGCAGATTGTGAATGGAATGGAATTACATTTTCGAAAATAAAACAACAACAGGATTGTTTGCGTAATTTTCCAATAAAAGTTATTCAGTATAAACTTGCAAGACAGTAAGAATGGGTTTTACTCTCTTGCGTGAAATTATCAAAAAGTACACGTTCACGAATTTATCATTAATTCACCGGCTTTAAACCAATTAAAACGACACATATTGATATTTATGTTCTAATACACTTCTACACGGATGAAAAAGACTGTTTTTCATATGTTTGGCTATAAACATTATATGTTTGGAAAACAAATTTTTAAACACAATATTTTTGAGTGCAAGCATATAATGTTCATAAACTAGCATAACATGTTTGGGACATATATGTTAATATGTTAGAACATATTATGTTTGGGACATAAAATGTTTTTAAATATAATATGCTTGGATGCAAACATATATTAATTTAGAAATAGCCTATAAACATATATGTGTTTAGTAGCTTGGAGCGCTATTTAACAGGGAGCGATATTGAATTAAGTTGGTGGTTGTTGCTTGTTATTACAAAATTAACATTTTATTTTTCCTTGGGCAATTGATCAGCTACTTCTTTGATCCTTACAAACTGTGTGGTCCGCTGTTCGAATCCCCGTCCGGCAAAAGGTAAAATTAAAATAAAAAAAATCATACAATTGAATAATTTCTTCTACAATGTTTGTATTACAGAAAAAGATGCTAAGAACTAAAAAATCTCGTGGAAGTGAGAAAGATGTGGGGTAATATACAATTGGGCAGAAACAAAATTTTGAGCATTCAGGTCGAAAACCTATGTTGTTAGCACCTATATTACCTGTTTATTTTCATAATTCATTATGATTGTAAATATATAAATAAATAAATAAAATTTTGAGCACAATATTGTTTGGGAGAATTTTTTTAAGCATATAATATTTTTGGGTGCAAAATGCTTCCAAACATATTATATGTTCACATAATAACATATTGTTTTTTGGAAGACAACATTATTGAATTTGGATGCAAAAATACAAAATGTTTGGAAATTGACTACCCAAACATATATTTTTTAGACCAATATGCTTTCAAACATATTATATATTGGAAGAGATCAAACATATAAATGTTTGGGCAATACCCAAAAATGTATATGCTTGAAGCAAAATATGTTTGGGAGTATATGTTACAGAAGCGATTTTTTGTGAGCGTGATTGTGAGATGTGCAATATATCGCACATTCGATTTGTTGATGATTAAAACCAGTTGATAATTGTGTGTTACCTTCTGCAAGTTTTTACTGCGAACAAATGTTCTTTTTGGTATAAACGAGGGACTTCCAGTAAAAATTTATTGTACACACAAAAAAATTTCACGAAAATTTTTCCAATTAAAATTTTAATTGAGTTTTAAAAAATATTCAATTAAAAATTTAATTGATTCAACAAATTTTTTATTTGAAACAAAAATCAATCACAAAAATAATAGTATCAATTAATTTTTTAATTGGATCAATTAACTTTTTAATTGACCTACAATTAATTTTTTAATTGATACTATCATTTCTGTGATTGAAGGCATTTCAATTAAAAATTAATTGGATCAATTAATTTCGTGATTGAATCAGAAAAAAAAAATTTTGTGTGTAGTAATCAAAATTTATCGAGTATGCAAACGGAGCTAATATGACTTAAATATTGTTGCAGTATCACAAAAGTCCAATTAAAAAATTAATACAATTAAATTAATATGAATTTTAAGTGAAATAAAGTATTTAAGTTTCTTAAATTTCTATGAAAAGCGTGACTTTTGATACAAAAAAATTTTTTGCTTTTTTTCTAGCTATTTTGTAGCTTTTTAGCTATTTTTTGGGTAAATCTAGCGGCTTTTGATGAAACAATTATTTCTGGCAACGCTGCTTTAGCGTCACACGAAGTTCAGAAAGTATACATTTTTGCACTGAAAAAACAGTGAACCCACCAGGAAGAAAACTTTCCGTTAATTTTAGAAAATGTTGAATATTTGTAGAAAATTTTAACTAAACAGTATTACAAACGTTGGCATCACGCCAATGTCATAAAAATAAGTAAATATTTTTCCACAAATTCAAATAAAATTATTAGACATAACTAAGTTTTTTCACTTGTTAAAGAAAATTTTGTAGTTTGAAGGAAACACTTTGAGTTCAAAATTGCAAGAATGTCTTTAGTGACATACGAAGTTCATGATGGACGCATTTTTGGTAAAATTTACAAATTTAAAGAAATTCTGAACTATTTTGTGGAAGACACGAATTTTGTTTATCTTTGTGCTTCATTTGAGTATATTTTTTTCCTCGAATATAGTTAATTTAACTAACGTACACAAAAAACTAATAGAGTAAAGGAAACTTTCTCCAAACATAATAATTCCATAAACTAAAATAAAGTTAAATTGGCTTTAGTGAAATAGAGAGTTCACTTTTTTTTGAGTGTGGTAACATTATAGGAAATTCTGAACTACTTTATGCTAAATTCGAATTTAGTAAAATTGAATTCTTCTTGAGGAAAACTTCATAAAATTGTCGTAGCAATAAAGATATATTAAGCTTGGTGCGTATGGTCGAAGAAAAGAAAAAGTTGACCCTACTTTAATGATGATTTCTATTCGAAAAAGACGTGCAACTTTCTCGAGATTCATGTCGAAATATGAGGAACTGTCAAAGCTTTTGGATACAGGGCCTCACAATACATTTTAGTTCAATGTTCGCACGAAGTCGTTAGTTTTTTTTTTTTTTTTTTTGATAAATAGCTATAATTTTTTTCAGTGTATTTGTAGTTTATAAATATTATACTAACAAACCTTTGGCCTATTTGCAAGGAATAAGTCTTTTATTTCTTGTGAAACGTGTATTGCTGTGGTTATCGATGTGAGCGGCGTTGGTGATGTCGTCGATAATATTGATGTGTTTGAATTGAAGAAAGCAAAGCAAAGAAACGTTGCGTTTTGTTTAAAGCACAAATATTACATAAATACCAAAAATGTTCTGTCACATGAACATTGGGATTACGCATTTATGGATTCTCTACATATAAATGTCTAAATTTTATTATATTTTACAACCACAAGCATTTTTTTGCACGCACATAAACACACACACACTTTCATAATCATCAAAGAAACGTTCTTCTCTTATTTATTTATTCATTCATTTTTTAATAAATTTAAATTCAACACAAATTTCTTTTGCGATTTTTTTCTAAATGATTTCATTTCATTTAATTTTTTGCTTTTGGATTTGTTTTTATCTTCGCAGAGATCGCTTATTAAGAACACAGCATTTTTGTTGCTGTGGTTTTTAGCCTTAGTTTTTTTCTTCGTTGTTTCTGTTTTATTTCGCTTGAGTGATTTTGTTTCTTTCGTGTATCGCTTTTAAATTAAATAATACTATGCTAACTTAATGTGTATTCACTTCTTGACATATTTTTCGTTTGTGTAATAAGGCATTTTGCAATGTTTTCGGGTCCGCAATTAATTGTCAACTAAAAGCCTTATACGACAAATTCATGCCATTCTCTCAAATTTAAAGCAAACAAGTGTTTTGTGTTTTTATTTCGTATTGTAATCTCTCTGGTCCCTGACTGTTGTTTAGTGTTCTCAGAGAACTAGAATTCATACAGAAACAAGTTAGTACGTATGTCCGTCCGTAATCAACGTTGACTAGTATACATATGTGAAAACAATTTCTCAAGGTAGATCTTTAGAGTTGTGAAGGTATTGTTGTCAAATCAAGAAACCGGCTACAATCAGGTCTCTTCCCAACTCTCTTGACTTTTGTTCTGAGTGAAGAGGAGGTATTAATATTTTTTATAGTACAGTGCCTAAAGCTTTCGATATGGGCCAAGTGACCCAAACCGCTACCTTACAAATCATAGAATTCTAATTGTAAATAACAATTTTTAGGATGAGCTAATTCAAATTGGCTCATGGCCATTTATGGTCATAATAAAAATATACTTTGTTGTTTAAAAAGAAAACATTATTTAAAGGATTTGCACCGTGGCACAATTCCTCCATCCTATTTGTAACGCATCGAAATATTACTGTGAGATCCCACAAAGTACGCCCAATAATGCATTTCAAAAGATCGTACGGTCCATATCCCACATGAAATTTTGGGGGATGGGGAAAGCGCACAGAAAAATTGTTTTGTTTGGAAGATAGGTATCGCATTCGTCGATTTTTACTATATTTTTCGTGCTTTTTCGTTCAAACTTCATTACATCAGCCTGATCGGATCGTATTTTTGTTAGTACTGCGTATGGAGGAGGGAGTGTTTGCGGTTTCAAGAACAGTGGAAAAAGGCGATATTTCACCTTATTTACTAACCAGCTCACACCTCCCGCCTAGTGAGGAAATTGGCTTTTGATTTCGTCCCTTTGGACTTATTTTTGTTTCCAAACATAATAATAGTTGGAGCATAACTAGACCAAAGTAAAGAGTTAATAGAGACTTCATGAAAATCAATCACCACTAACGTAAATTATAACAAGTAAATGTTATATTTGTCGATGTTACACCCAAAGAGATTTGTTAGTAGGGACAGCAGAAAAGTCTGCTGAAACAGCAAAAAGTCTGCTGAAAAAGGGACAGCAGTCACTGTTTGCTGAAATAGCAAACATTTCCTGCTTTTTTTAAGCTCGATTACACTAAAACATGTTTTATTTTGGCTAAAACAAATAAAAATGTCAACTTAGGAGCTATCCTAACATAATTAAAACAATATTTTATGAATATCTATAGTATTTGACCAAAAATCTGAATATTTATCGAATTGAGGCATAACAGCAAACAAAATGTTTGCTGATCGTATTTAGGAGCTTGTAAATATATTACAGGGCAAAAATATACCAAAAGCTACTTTTGGTTCTTAAATATGCTTTGGGGAAAATGTATAACCTAAATATTTTATAAATTGTTGTTCGTTAGGTCCTGAAGTACAAAAATATAACAGCAGACATCGACTGCTGTTTTTAGCAGACTTTTTTCTATGAGTGTATATAATAGCGTGTCCAAATAACTGTTTTTTTTGAAAAGTCGGTTTTCGGTTTATCAAAAAATACCATTGTTTTTAAAAACCGGTTCTCGGTTTTTTATTTTGCTTAAAACCGTTAAAAAAAAAAACAAAAAAATTAAAATTGGTGAAAATGAGTTTTAAACACTCGTTTTGTTTAAAAAAAATTATAATTAATAATTCATTGTAATAAAATGAACATTTTAAAACAAACTAAGGATTAATCTATTAATCCAATATTTGCAATTAAAAAATTGATTGAAATTGAAAATGCTTTCAATTAAAAAATTGGTACAATTATATTTTTAATCAAACTCGGAAGACTAAAAAAATTGATGGAAATTTTAATTTTTAATTAAAAATACATTTCAAACATTAAATTTTTTAATCAAACTTATTGAAGCTCCGTTAGGCTTTAACTCCTCGTTAGGTTAGGTTAGGTTAACGGAGCACTAACGGAGCTTCATGAAAATGGGGGTAAGTCAGTTAAGAAAGTAATTGAAAATAGTTACGTTTTTATTTAAAAAATTAATTGAGTTTTGCAATCAACATCAATAAAATTTTGAATCCAATCAATTAAAAATTAATTGAAATTTGCAAATGAAATGAATTAATTTTTAAATCTAGTATTTTTTTATGCACAATTAAAATTGTGATTGATACTATCATTTTCGCTTTTGAAGACATTTAAATTAAAAAACTAATTGGATCAATTAATTTCGTGATTGAACAAGAAAAAATAATTTTTGTGTGAGTGTTATAGAAAAATTGAAGGTAGTTAAAATGTTCCCTTTGCAAACGATATTTTGTTTATTTTCTGAAACTTGATCATTTACTGATGGAAGATGTCGGACTATGAAATCGGACAAATGAAATTTTCTCTCGATTCTAAAAAAAATTGTTGAAAGCAAATAATAAAGAGTTCATATAATCTACCTCTCTACAATAAGTTCCACTTTCGGAAGAAACATATGACAAAGTAGATCGACATTTCATTGAAATATAGAAAACCGGTTAACGGATGGTCAAAACCGTTACGCGCCATTTTTCACTATCCGGTTTCGGGTTATGTACCGGTGTCGGTTTTGGACACCCTACAAAATAAGCTTCTTCAGTTCTTCATCGTTTTATATACATCCTCAAAAGAATCGCCTCTGTAACATATACTTCCAAACGTATTTTGCTTTAAACACATATATTTTCGGAATGTGTTCAAACAAAAAAAAAGTTTCTTTGTGCAAACATATTATATTTCATCCCAAGCATATCTATTTTAAAGTCCCAAATAGTTAATTCCAGTTTCTAATTCCAAATTTCAAATCTGGGGATCGGTTTATATGAAGGCTATCTTGCAATTCTTGAGGGTATATACTAACATTGCACCATTGTGCAATGGTTAGCATGCCCGCCTTGCATACACAAGGTCGTAGGTTTGATTCCTGCTTCGACCGAACACCAAAAAGTTTTTCAGCGGTGGATTATCCTACGTCAGTAATGCTGGTGACATTTCTGAGGCTTTCAAAGCTTCTCTAAGTGATTTCACTGCAATCTGGAACGTCGGCTATAAAAAGAGCCACCTAGGCTAGCCTAGCCTAACATCACGTACCAAATGTCAACAGGGTCGGATGATGTTTTAGTGCTTTGGTCGAGAGCGGACGTGTTTTGTAGAAGCTTCTTTAAGTTTAAAAAAATTGTTGTTATAAACTACAGCTGTGATTTATATACACAGTCTCACACAAGTTTACATACGATTAAAGAATTTGTATTTTATTGAAATAATAAAATATTATAAACTATGCATATAGATGCTTTAATTTTTGTAAAATAATTTGAAAACATAGTATTTGTTAATTTTTAACAATATTTTTTTAGTGTGGTTTATAAAAAACAACAAGAAAGATGTTTGGTTAGTAAGTTAAAAACTCAGGGGTATGTAAACTTGTGTAAGACTGTGTATATATTTTTTTAATATCTTTCAATATTTGTTTCTTTTTGTTTGTTATTTATATTTATTCATATATAATTTTTAAACTAGTTAAATGTTAATAATAATATTTGTATGATTTTTCATTCCTACTTTAGTTATTTATAACAATGTAAATGGAGTACTAAATTTATAAGATTTGTATCTTGTTGTACTGAAAATTCAGATGAAATAAATGGAATGAAAAAATGTTTGCTCTTCCAAGAGGCTTCGTAAGGCAAATCTGGGGTCTGTTTATATGGGACTATACCTAACAGTGGTCCGACTGGGTCCATTTGCAATACATGCATCAATAATAAATACTTATACCAAGTTTCAAGGCGATAGCTTGTTTCTTTCGGAAGTTAGCGTGATACGCTTTGTATCGAATTTTTGAAAGATAAATTAATTATAAAACAAGTACGGAAATAAAAATCCTAATATTATCTGGAACTGACATTTGTATTTTCATGATTTCTTTCTTTCTGAATTTCTTCTAAAATGTTACCCGTCTCTTGACATTGGTAACACACATTACATTGCTTGGGTAATGGACAACAATAATCCATTGATACAATTTTGAATAGCACTATACTGTTTGGGAAACATTATAGTCATTTAGATTGTATTTCTCCGCACATAAACGAATGTGGAGGTGCTGAGAATGGCAAATTCAAGCTGTTGTTTGGGTAAGACATCAAACACGAGTAAATAAATAAAACATTTTGTTTTATTATGTCACTAAGCTATATTTAGCAATGTGTTGAGACAGTGTCTCTTTCCATGTACGATTGTGTTCTCGTTTACGTTTCCCCCTAGTTTTATTTCATGCTTTTATTTTATACCCAAACTATTGGATTGATTATTGTTATAAACAATTAGCGGAGATATGTGGAAGCCGTTACTTTTTTTTGATTTCTCAAATCATAATATTGAATGTATCTCGTGTAGTATTGCCAGGTTGAGGGTTTCCCTCCCCAAATTTAGTGTTTTTTTCACGTTTAGGTAGACTTTTGGGAGGGACATTTATTTGGGGGGATTTTTGGGGGTAAAAAAGTATCTTAGACCTTATATAGTGGAGCAATTCTCAACCAAATTCGGAACAATTGTGGTATGAATTATGAGAAAAAAATGCGGGAAGTCAACCAAAATTCCTAAATATAAGCAAGTATGCACCCTGCCAACATTTTTTGAATTTGGGGGCGCTTCTGAGAATCCCCACTACGTCGAAAACAATCATATACGACATCAAAAACTCGTCGGAAAAGCGCCGTCACTATTGAGAAGTTGTACCACGCCAAGTTACTACGAAAAAGTTTCTCATCAGTGCAATTATTAGGTGCCTATTTATATCAATTTCGAAGGACGCCAATAAGAACCCCTGCAAACTATCAGAAAAAGTGCATTTTAAGGTAATTGTAGAACAATCATTGTGGTCAAGTAAAACACGATTGTGTAGATGTTTATTGATTTGATTAAACATTTATAATTTCTTATAAATATAATATTTTTCGGTTTATCTCATCACATTTAACATAATTTTTTGCATTAATAAATGAATGATGTTGAGTTTTAATTAGCAAATTACATATTGCAGCGTCTATCAGCCACTTTGTTTATTTTCGATGGAGACAGCGTGCCTGGAAAATATTTGAAAAAAGATCACTTTATTCTATTTGGAAAGTCGAAAATTGTTCACCATATACCTTTCACAATTTTAATGTTTTCAGAACTTTATTTTCGTTTTTATTTAAATAAAATATAACAAGCTGGTTGCGCTTGGCGTTTCACAAAAAAAAATGGCTCTTCTAACAGTAGTGATGGCAAAATACTTTCATGTACATTTTGTAATTTTTGATATGCTTCCCCCATCACAGTTCGCGATGGTTGTGGTGACATTTACGAGTCTGTGGTAGCGATGAGGATGAAATGGAACTTTGAAATGCTGGCAGGGCAATAGCATTTTTTTCGTTATCTTTTTCAAACGCTTCTGTTGAAAGGACATTTTTAATATTTGACAAATTAAAAAATCGTATTTTAACTTAGCAGCTGAAAGCATTTTAAGAGTTAAATTTTCATTAAATTATTGGTCTTACAATTTCTCGCCTACAATTTTAGCGAATAACTAATAATTTTTGTTTATTTTTTTATTTCTATAAACCATTTTTTAAATTAATTTGGTTTAAAAGATTTATACATTGAATCGTTTTGTTTTGCCTGCTTTCCTCAGAGACTTAATTTTAGAAAAACGAAATTCCCTTTTGTTATAAAGTATTTTCTTAAAGAGTTAATAAACCCGAATTTGTGACAACTGTTGTAATGATTTCATCTAACTTCAAAAGAAAATTGTTTAGCATCAAAAGAAAATGTAATTTCTCTAAAATTTCATTCCTCAGAAAAGAAACCTCTTCTTTCAGTATATATTTGTGTTAAATTTAATTTTTAAAGTGTATCACTACAAGATTTTTTTCACAAAATTTGGGACCACTTTTTGTACTATATAAATTCTTAAAATTTCTGGGGGTTTTGAAAAAAATCTAGACCAATTTAGGGGGTTTTCCTAAGATTTGGGGGGAAGAATCAAAAATCACATGGCAACACTAATCTCGTGTTTCAATTGCCTAGCGATCTACATATTTATGGAAGAGATTCTGATTACTTCCACTCAGTGTGTAATTTATTTCGTTCCTTTTTTATTTTCAAAAAGGTAAAAAAAATATCTAATATTCGTTAATCTTTTCTTCAGAACAAAAACACTTATAATAATTGGTTATTCAAACTCAAACATAAAGTTTGGAATAAGTTTAGCCTTTGTCTGATGGAATAAGTTAGGTTAGGTGGTTAACTGAGATATTGAATCTTAAGGTGGGTATTAAGTTCGAGTTTAGCCGCTAAAATCGCCATTTTTTCACGATTACTTTTCTTAATTGATCCACCTTAAGGTATACAAACTTTGTGAAAATATGCTTTGGGGTATTGCCCATCAAGTTATAATAAAATTTGCAACAAATATGTATAATTTTATTCCTTTTTTTACTGATTTAGTTTTCACTTTAGCGATTTTAGCGGCTAAACTCGAACTTAATACCCACCTTTAGATAAAAGATTTATTTTCAGAATGTTGTTTCATTGATTTCAAAATTGTTTATTAAACATTGGTTACTTTAAAATGTCTATTATAATTTGGATTTATATGCTGACATTTATCTGCTTCTGAAGCTTTCTTATTATTTAAAAAAAATGGAAATTTTGATAAATCATATTTCATATTTCCTAATTTCAGTTTTATAAAACCTACACACAAAAAAATGTAAACCTTTTTATGGAAAAATGAACAATGCGGACATTGAACTAAATTGTATTTAATTTTTTTTTTGAGATTTTCATAATGCGTTGTTAACATCACAAACATTTACTGATATTTTATAATTTTTAACTATCATTTACGAAATTCTTCCTTCTCGTAAAAGTAAAGACAAAAATCATTGGCACCAAATCATTATCATAAACCCCTCTGTAGTTCATTTTTACTAGTTTTGGGAGATGTACGAAATTTTGCTTCTGCTTTACTTAGTATTGAACTTATTTTTACGATCAGTGAAATATATACCCACGTTTAGTTCATAAAATCATTGAGACCTACTTGGAATAAAGAAACTTCCATGCGGCTGGGGAAAATTTTCTTAAAAAATTATAAATTATAATTTTTTTTTCCAATAAACATACGTTAATTTAGCATTAATTTAACAAGGGACAGTTTTTCTGGTTAGATTTAAAGTGCAACAAATATGTATAATTTTATGCCTTTTTTTACTGATTTAGTTTTCACTTTAGCGATTTTAGCGGCTAAACTCGAACTTAATACCCACTTTTAGATAAAAGATTTATTTTCAGAATGTTGTTTCATTGATTTAAAAATTGTTTATTAAACATTGGTTACTTTAAAATGTCTATTATAATTTGGATTTATATGCTGACATTTAGCTGCTTCTGAAGCTTTCTTATTATTAAAAAAAAAATGGAAATTTTGATAAATCATATTTCATATTTCCTAATTTCAGTTTTATAAAACCTACACACAAAAAAATTTAAACCTCTTTATGGAAAAATGAACAATGCGGACATTGAACTAAATTGTATTTAATTTTTTTTGAGATTTTCATAATCATTGAGACCTACTTGGAATAAAGAAACTTCCATGCGGCTGGGGAAAATTTTCTTTAAAAATTATAAATTATAATTTTTTTGCAATAAACATACGTTAATTTAGCATTAATTTAACAAGGGACAGTTTTTCTGGTTAGATTTAAAGTGCGCCTGTCTCCTTTGTTTTTGGTTCAAAATCTTTCGATTCAATTAAACTTTTGAGTGTACGTGCCAAATTTTGTACTTATAGAAATCGAATTAAAGTCCAGTTTCTAGGATGCTATGGGGAAGTCAAACATAATTTTATATTTTAATTTCAATATAATAAGCCAAATAAGGCCAATAATAAAGTGTGCTGCCACTAACAAATCTTAAATCTATACAGATTCAGATCACATCAACAGAAAAAAGCTTGCTAAATGCTAACATTAATTCCATTAATATTAATATGTGTATATATTTATTGCACTTTATTTATTGAAACTTTTTATATAAGCTAAAATATCAAAATTTATCCAAATCAAGACGATATATTTATATATACATAAACATGAGATCTCCCATTTTTGTACCCTAAAAATATTGTCCTGAAACGTATTTCGGTTATACGCTCGTAAAACGGATTCATATATATATTTTTTTTAAATTGAAAATTGGTCATCTCAAACAAAAATTGGTCATAAGCAACAAAGGAGAGTGCTAGAATTTGCTTCAAAAAGCCAAGTTACTTATGATATTGACAATGAACACAAAAAATACGCTTTTTTAGATACCATATTAAATTCGCCTTTTTTGCATTTTTGAATTTTTTCTGTCCCTTAAAAGACAGCACTTTTTGCGGTTCTATATGTATAACATTTAAAAAACAAGCTTGATGGGCTCCAAAGATTCTGTCTTGAATTTAGTATTGATTCCAAGTCAAAGAAGCGGAGGAATTCACTATGGATTTATTAAAGATGCAATTCACTTTTAAACTCCAGTTTTGTGAACTTGATACTATGAAACTAATTTGAATTTTTCAATGTATTTTTTTATCATAGTGCCTAAATCTTCTTTTTCAGGGTAAAATAGATATTTGTTTCTTTTTATCTAAAAAAAATATTGTTGTAGTTAAAATCAACTTCTACTTTATTTACTCATCCGTCATTCGAATATTACTAATTGTACAATAGTATTTCAATACATACAGTTGTGCTCAAAATAATAGTAGTGCTGTGCTGAATTTTTTTTTCTGCTTCTTCTATTCCTTCCACTAAAGGTTTATTTTATCTTTGTTTTTTACTATATCATTGTTTGGAATGTGCATAATAAAAAAATACCGTTGGTTTAACTTCTGATGCTATTGTTGTTGTAAAAAAAATCGACATAAGAAAAATCCCTTTGCAAGCTCCAAAACAAATAAAAGGGTTATAAGCTAGGTTACAAACAATTAAAAGACGAAAATAATTTAGCTGTCCATAGTCCAAGAAAAGTCACTCTCCTTTCAAAAAAAAACATGTATCGAAAAGAATAAACTATGCCCAAGAGGATTTCCATTGGTCAGTACAGAAATGGAGGAACATTCCCCAGTACAGAAATGGAGGAACATTGGATGGATGAGTCAAAAATGGTGCTTTATGATTGAAGAGGATCCCGTCTATATGCTCGGCAACCTAAAAACACTGAGTACAGTACCAATTTTACGACAAAAACTGTAAATCACGATGGTGCTTTAATTTATTTGCTACTACTATTATTTTGAGCGCAGCTGTACATATGATCTTAAAATAAATATAATTGGTTATATATTGATGTTTAAATCCCTATTCTTGACAGAATTTAAGATAGTATATTTTTCTTTATAACCGGCCCATGTCTGGATATTTTTGAGTCACAACGTTTCTTTTCTTTACTTTTCTTAAATGTTTTCCTCCAGGACTTTTTGTAGAATTTTGCATATGTTATTTCATTGTATGTATCCAAAGTAAGAGATTTTACACTATTAGTTGGCGATTCGCTTTCATTCTTTTAAGTAATTTGTCATTTGATATCTTTGGAGTTCAACTCCGAAGCCTATTTACTTGCCCAAGAAGATTGAGTCATTGATTCACAATTGAATTTTGGTCAACCAAGTTATTGTTAAAAAGTGCGACCTTTGTCCAATAGAATAAAATTCGCAATTCGTAACTATCCCAATTATATATGTTACAATAATTAGCAAAAGTTCATGGTAACTGATTTTAATTTTAGAAAAAATCAGAAGCTACTGATGTTCAACAAGTTCCAATCGGTAGATTGAGTTAAATGTTATATCTATGGATTGATTGGAAACAGTGTTCGTATTTCATAAAATATGAGAGAATAATACTCATGATGACGTCATTTGACTATTATACATTTTAATTTTGGAAGACTGTGTACAACATTTCATTTTTTCTTTTGGCAAAAAGTCAACAATGACTACAGATCCAAATTAACAATTTCTCGATTTTATTCTAAAACACAAAGGTATATAAATATCACAAAAAATAGCCAAGCAACTATATATTAGTGATTTCATAAAAACAAAATACAAATTATTTAACATCAATTTGACGCAGTCACAAACAATTTCCACGCTAACCTGACCAAAATTTTATAAAATAAAATGAATTTCGTTAATTTTGAGAAAAATGTAGGAAACGCGGAAATCAGTTTTTTTATCAACTATATGTATTTTGTTAATAATTTAGTACTCAAAGATTTGAAATTTTAAAATAAAGGATTTTCAAGAAAGTTAAAATCTGAATTACGAAATTTCATTTTCGATAATTTCGACCTATCCCATTCACTTTAATCCTTCAAACTATATAATATTTGTTTTGGCAATTCTATTTAGTTGTACACTTCTTTATCTCAGCTTATGTTATTCGGATTTAATTCCTGATCGTGGAGTTTCGTTTGATATGAGACGAACTTTGCTTTGTTAATTATTTAGATCTGGAGCTAGAAAAAATGCTCGTCTTTTTATAAAATTGGTGTGGGATCGTAAATGCTGCCACAGATATACGAACAAGATATGAACAATAACTCAAGCGATGAACTTAATAATGCAAATGCGACTGTGGTGCCTGATAAATCAAACTCATGCTTGTAAAGTTCCTTAAGACCAAATGTAATTCTATGAGACATAAGGTCAATATGTTCGGCGGAGACATTTAAGACTCTTACATATTGTGATGGAGAATAAATCTATATTGGAATGTTTGTTCTAGCGCTAATTATGTACAGTGCCCTCTCGGTAACGTGAACTAATTAAAACAAAGAGAGTTCACGTTAGCGAACTTCACCGAATTTCAGAACAAAACGTAACAATAATAGGAAGTTATACACGTTCTAGCGTGATAGTGTTTTAGTTTTGTTATTAGTCATATTAAAAACTTAATTTAATAACATGAAAAAATAAAAAAAAATATCGGAAAAATATTAGTGGGTATGGAATTATAAAGCAATTTAAAATAATAATTAATTTCATGTTTTTCAGCTTTACGGAGTAGTTAGTGTAAGAAAACGCGTGTTCGCGTTACCGCGAGTGCACTGTGAAAAACGTGTTATATTACGAAGACAAACATTTTTCTAAATAATCCTCTATTAAAATTGACATAATTTTGCCAAACGGGAAGAGACAGAAAATGGAAATTTAAACAAATAACAGTTTGCCAAAAATCTCCTTGATAGCAGTAATACACATTATCCTTAACAGATTTCATATGAATCTGGATGCCTATCTTTGTACATTTGGCACATTTCAATTCAATTCAAACATTTATTTAATCAATTAAGCCCTCTTGGACCATACATTGATAGATTTGAAAAAAAAGTACAACAAGCCAAAGAAATTACAAATGCAAAGGAAAAAAATCATAATAATACTTAAAACTAATGTGAATACAATATTCTCAATAGCTGAAAAACTACACGCACATTTCTTTACCTAAACACCAAAAAAACGCAACACCGCATATGGAGGTAATTATCAGTGATGATACAAAAACAAAGTTAATTTCTCTCCAGGAGCACCCCACATTCTTGGAAGGCATATATTAAGTATCCCAAACACATTATGCAATATCCTTTTGGACATCTTATAGAGGACCAAAAGATCTATAGATCAGAATCCCAATACCCAAATGAAAAACGCCATTTCAGTGTATCTTTGATTAAGATACAATGAAAGTATTAATAATATTAATAATATTACAATAATAATATTATTAATAATATTACATAAATAAATAAATAAATAAGCAAATTAAGTAATCTAAAATTAAAATATTTATAATAAGAATTGGCTTTTCCGTCTATTACCGTTTGGCAAAAGTATGCCAGGAGGCTTTTTGTTTTCACATATAGGTGGCGATCAAACGAATATTCACTGATATATTTTCTCTCTCATTCAGCGTTGCCAAAACGAAAATTTATTTTGGACCAATTTTTTTCCAAAATCGGACCAAAATTCCCTCCAGCGGACCAAATTTCCATTTTCGAAGAAAATGCCTCAAGATGTATTATATTATTGTACATAGTGCTTTTATTAAAAAAGTTAAGTAAACCAGAAAGGAATGTTGTTATTTAGCGGTTGTCATAGGAATCAAAACGTCGACTTTTCAACTTTTTTAAAATTTTAAAAAATAGACTATTTGAAAAGGTCGACAATTTTAGTTGACATCAAAAGTCGAAATTCAATATTACAAAAAGTTTAAACTTTCATCTTAGAGGTAGGTAAAAACAACTGTCACACATTTAGTTTATATTGGCATTGCCCCATGAAGAATAATCTCCCGATTTTACTTCTTGAGAGAATACAATAGAAATCTTTTGGACAAATTTTGGTCCGATCGGACCAAAATGGCAATGCTGCTCTCATTGTTCCATAAGTCCCAAATTGCTAATAAACAAATGACGGCATGAACCTTAATAGTCTTGAACATTACTTACCTAAGATATCCTCTGGGAGACGGGTTCAATGTATAAAAAACTAACACAAACTTGTTTATTTCCTTTCTAAAGTAGGTTATTTGTCTTTTTTCCAATTTACTTAAGACCAACGAGAAATTTATTTGTCTATTTTTCCAATTTACAACGCGAAATTTGCAACAACACACACATTGAATTGGCGAGGAAACCGTGCGGTTTGGCAATGTCAATAAACATATGACAAACAGAGTTGCCTGTATCATTTGAGAAAAAGTTTAAACAATAACCCAATAAGCACTATTAGGAGCTTTTTCATAATACAGCATGAAATGTACCAAAATTTTTTGAATTTGACGGCACTTGTGAGAATCCCCACCACGTCGGAAGCAGTTGTACGTCGTAAAACGGCGTCACTACACACAAAGAAAATTTCATTAAAAGTCAGCCAACGAAAAATTTTCATTGATATAACGAAATATTTTCATTAATACAATGAAAATAATCGTTAATAGTACGAAACATTAGGTTGATTAACACAAAATTCGTTATACTAACGAAAAATTTCGTTGTATTAACGAATTTGTTTCAATTGCTGACTTTTAATGACACATTTCGTTAATATAACGAAACTTTTTCTATTAGTGTATTGAGACGTTGTACCGCGCCAGCCTGCCAGCATTTCAAAGTTCCATTTCTTCCTCATCGCTACCATATACTCGTAAGTGACACTACAACAATCGCCAACTGTGATGGGGCAAGCGTATCAAAAAGTACAAAATGTACAAAATGTACATGAAAAGGCATTTTATATTTTGTGAAACGCCAAGCTCAACTATCTTATTATAATTTATTTAAATAAAAACGAAAATGAAGGGCTGAAAACATATTTATTACGTTTAAAATTGTGAAAGGTATATTCCCTGCCAACATTTTTTGAATTTGACGGCGCTTCTGAGAATCCCCACCACGTCGAAAACAATCGTATACGACATCCAAAACTCGTCGGAAAAGCGCCGTCACTATTGAGAAGTTGTACCACGTTACTAAAAAAAAGTACCGCATGAATGTTTTGATTAAACATTTATAAATTCTTATATATATAACATTTATACGACTATCACTTCACATTTAACATAATTTTTTGCATTAATAAAAGAATGCACTTGTGGGTGGCGTTTTAAATTTATCTAATAGGGCACCTAATAATTGCACTCATGCGATGCTTTTTTGTGGTAACTTGGCGTGGTACAACTTCTCAATAGTGACGTCGCTTTTATTAATTTTATTGTTACAATTTGAGATTATAATTAACGGAAACTAATTTAAATAAACTTAAATCTAGAAATATCAAAAACAATATAAAATGGCTCTTGTAACAATAGTGATGACAAAATAGTTTCATGTACATTTTGTTGTTTTTGATACGCTTCTCCAATCACAGTTTGCGATTGTTGTAGTGTCATTTACGAGTCTGTGGTAGCGATGAGGATGAAATGGATCTTTGAAATGCTGGCAGGGGTCACTGATAGCATTTCAAAGTTGGATTTCATTCCCATCGCTATCACAGACTCGTAAGTGGCACAACAACAAACGCAAGGCACCAAAAAGTACGAAATGTACATGAAAGTATTTTGCCGTCACTATTCTTGCAAGAATCATTTTGGTATTTTGTGAAACAGCAATCGAAGATAACTTCTTAAAAATTAATTGAATAAAAGCAAAAATTAAATATAACTTTATCCATTATGCATTTGACTAGTTTACCACTACATACATTTCGTAATCCTCAATCAACATCCCAGCTCTGACATGCGCGAAAATTCATCTGCGCTCTCAATTAGTAAAGTCTAAAGCTTTTAGCATTAAAAAAACAGCATTAAAAGCAGTGATGCCATGCGTAGGGAAAAGTCCTTTTTTGTAGGGATTTTTTCCTAAAATTACATCTGTAGGGGAAAAAGGACAGATTTTTAATTTTTTCTACAAATGTAGGGAATTTTTCCAATTTAAAGAGTTTACTACATTTTGCAACAAGAAGAGTACTTTTCCTTAATATTCCAAATAGAAAAGTTCAGCGGTAACGTTAAAAGATGTTTTGCATTGGTATTTAATTACAAATGCGTAAATAGATTTCATTTGCAGGAATGAACGCTTCCATTAAGGTTCATAAACTGGTGATGGCTTCCTCAACTTGGTGCCTCTCAATATTTTCTAATACAAAGATCACTTGCAGTGCATACGCGGATTCGTGTACATAAATGTAGGATTAAGTATTATTACAATACTTATTCGAGCCTATTGAACAAGAAGATTAAGGGAATTAGTACTATTACTGAAAAGAACTTGTCCAATAAGCTCGAATAAGTATTGTAATAATATATAGTTTAAATGACTTCGACATTAAGCCGGCCTGCATTGGTGTCAGGCTAACATAAAAATAGTAAATGTAGGATTTTTATTCCGAAATATCTTCAAAAACTGTTACATTCACAAAAGTTTTTAATGTTTTAGAAAAATGTTGTCTAGTGAAGAAAATAAAACCATTCCAACAAAATTTATAATTTTGATCAAATTGGCTCATTGTTGAATTAAAGCGTTGGCTAGAGGCGGTCGAAAAAGACGATTTTAAATACCAATGCATTGCTTGTGGAAGAAACAGACCTGAAGAAACACGCGGCCATTAAAGTCCACAAGAAAAATGTTGCTAGTGTTAAAAATGAGCAATGATGTTGCAATGTTCGAAATCCGAATAAAAATTTCAATTATTGAACATTTGGTCCCTTTATTGAAGGATATAATCCCTAATATTAAAGAAATTGAATTTAATATAAAATATTTGTCATTTTCTTGCCAAATTTGTTTGAATTTAGTACCGTAGGGAAAATGTAGTGAAAAAAATTGTGGGCGTAGGGAAAAAAGGGAATTTTTAGGAGCCGCGTAGGGAATTTTCAAAAAACTTCCTGGCATCACTGATTAAAAGAGAACTTGCATTTCATCTATCGAAAAAGGAAAATTAAAACAAAGAGTCACCTCCCACCGACAAGCCGGCATTTTCTTACTGCTTAGGAAAGAAAATAATTTTTTTCTGAAAAATTTATTTGCTACTGTTTGTATCACAAGAATTTAATAAATATGTCGGTCTGGACACCATTAGAATCTAACCCTGATGTAAGTTAACCTAGAAAATTAATTCAAAGTCCTTATTCGTCCGTCGCCTGTTTGTGGAAGCTGGCGCCATTGATGACTCATGTAAATTTTGTAAAATCATATTTTAGGTATTGACCAAATACATTCACACACTGGGTGTATCCAAAGAATGGTCACTAACCGACGTAATGGGCCTGGAGCCAGAGATGTTGGAATGGATACCCAAACCCGCAAAATCTATAATATTGCTATTTCCTTGCTCGGAAAAAGTAAGTAAAACATGTTAATTTATGTATATAAATTTATTGGATGGAAATGGGACTTCCAATGCATCAATTCGCCATTACAATTCTTTTTTCATCTTTTCTTCATTTGCAAACAATTTTATTAAACAAGTTTTTAAATAGAAAATCCCCCTTATACTACAGCTGAATTGATAAATGATTCAATGATTGACGTATCATCTCTTAGTTACTCCATCATGATTGTCTACATGATGGACATATTGAAAGTATTTTTCCATATGCTTGTTTATATTGAACTTTTGGAATACATGCTTTAATTCCTACATTGATTGAAGAGTATATTCTTCTTTTGGCCCTTCCATCCACGCATCGAATGTAATACCTTCTCATTCGTGTGTAGTAAGATCCGAAATGATCCTTTGGATGTAGTTACGCCTTTCGGGTTTGAGCTTTATATGCTAACATTCACATACCCCGACGACAGCAGTGCAATTCCGGTGGATGAGAGATAATCTCCACGAAATACATATAAATTCGACGATAAGGGAACACAAACTCTTATAAGATTATCGTGCCTTTGTTTAGACGAGCTTATTTCTAAGGCTGTTCTAAACTATGTATAGCACTTAATTGGTTTGAACAAAGCAAGTCAACGAGAGAAATAGGTCTCGAAATGATTAATCAAAATAAAAAAACTTGATGCTTTGTATAGCTTGGATGGTAAATATGCAAACAAGTGGTCAAAGGATTTGGTTGCAGTTTTATGTGGACTAGAGCTCGAAGCTGTTATTTATTTTTGGCCGAATCCGATGTTCGGCAAAAACAAGCAATAATCGGCCGATTGCTAAAATTTGTAATTATATAAGTTTGGTGTACTTTACTTCAATATTAGCATATTTAATTGTCTTTTTTTTTTGAATTTTTTAAAATTCAGTAATATTATAATGGCAAAAAAGGATTTTTGTACATTTTCACCATTCAAACTTGTTCTTCGTTCGGAAAAAGTCGTCCCGCTGCACCGAGCAATTGTTCGCTGACAACGCTGCTCTTAAATGTTGAAAAGGTCAACTCTTCCAATATTCAAATATGTTACCGTTTCGTAGCACCTAATCTCCTTAATGTACAATTTAATTTTGGTCGAGTTCTAATGTGGACATCTATTTTTTAGCTTTTGGAAATCTTAGTTTAGGGTCCTTAGACTCCAATGTTAAATATAGGCGACAATAACAGTTTTTATTTTTCTGTCTCGGTAGTATGAAAAGCATCGTGCCGAAGAGAATGAGCGTTTGGCTGGTGAGGCTCAAAATCATCCAAAGTCTTTATTTTATATGCGGCAATTTACATCGAATGCCTGTGGCACTGTGGCTCTTATTCACAGTGTTGCTAACAATGCAGAGTAAGTTTTTAATTGCTTGAGGTACTCATTAAAATAAACAAATAATTTCAATTGTAGCATTGTCTTGGAGGATGGCCCACTAAAGAAGTTTTTGGATACTGCCAAAGATCTTACACCAGAAGAAAGAGGAAAAGCATTAGAGAGCGACAAAGGTGTGACAGATAGTCATCAAACATTAGCTCAGGTATATGAAAAACAATGCATCATATAAGTACATTGAAGAACCTTAAAGTTTTCCGAATATGTAGGAAGGACAGACTGCTGCTAATCCTGAGGAAAAAGTTAATCATCATTTTATTGCATTGGTCAATGTCGAAGGTACTTTGTACGAACTAGACGGACGTAAATCATTCCCGGTTAAGCATGGCGCCACCACCGATGAAAACTTTGTCCAAGATGCTGCTCGTGTTTGCAAGGAATTTATGGCACGCGATCCAGAAGAATTACGCTTTACTGTAATGGCTTTGGCTGCATCACAAAATTAAGGAATTTATATACTTTTTTATACTATCAAAAATTACATTCGCCTAATCTGTATTACAGCTACCTCGCTGAATTGAATTTTGTTGCAGATTTTGTTGTTGTTTTGGTTTGTTTGTTTATTTTTTTTAATTTTTATGCTAAGTAGCTTATACGCTTTTTTTCTCTTAAAACATGAATTTTCATCTATGTATTAAAAAATAAATAAACGCAAAATTATAATAGCATATCCGTTAGCTGACGTTTTTATTTTCAATTTCTTCCTTAAAACACGTGAACAATGCAAATACATATGAATCAACATATTGTGGGTACTCCCAGAGGGATGTCCATCTAATAAGTTCAGATTTAGAAGTACAATGTGGTATGTTTTCTGCAAAGAGAATTTTTTTTATTTATTACACAAGTTTATAGCCGAAAATATATGAATTATATTAATAATGGAAATCATTTACTACTTTATGATAACACCGCGTAATTGGTAAGTTCGGAACTAATGTGAAAGATCTCTAGAAATGTGGGAAGACAGAATTTTAGTCCAATTGCCCTACGCGACTGTAACCGATTCATTTTTCTTGATATCTGCAAAAGGGGTAAGATGATTTCGCAAACGAAGTAAGACAAAGATTCGAGTAAGGGAATCTTATTTTGATAAGGTATAAAATGCAAATATTTAAACAAGTTATAAAATATCTTAAGGCTTAGGTTATTTTTGTTTGACCATTTTTTCTTCGGCTAAAAAGCAAACCAAAAGAGCCTACAGGAAAATAAATTATATAATTTCTTTATATATTCTTACTACTAACAATAAACCAATCCAAAGTTCATGTATAGTGTAATACTTTTTCCCCAATGTTCCGATATACGGAATCGCAATTTGCACACAATTTATTATTCTTCCAACGAAAATATCGTGATACTCTGGGACATAAGTCTAATTTCAATTGGAAGTTTTGAGTTTACATGTTTAAGGATTGATGAAGTATTTCCAAACTAAAAATTTGAGATTTGAGAGATCTTTTGAAGTGAGAGTTGCTCGGGCTTTTAATGCCCTTAGGTTAGGTGGCAGCCCGATGTTTTAGGCTCACTCAGACTATTCAGTTCATTGTGATACCACATTGGTGAACTTTTCTCTTATCACTGAATGCTGCCCGATTCCATTTTAAGCTTAATGCCCTTCCTGACGCCTTGAGGATGTTTGGTGTGTCTGATTGGTTCTGAGAGCTTTTGATGCGTGGGTATTTTTATAAATATTATTTGTTAGTTTTATGGATATTGTTTGCTGTTAGCTGGGACTCTGATAGCCACTATTATAAGTCTTGTAATTACTATATGAACTATTGTCAATTTGCCAGAGGGTTGTTTTGTATATTGAAATTTGTTATATATTATTATTTTTATTTATTTATTTTTATTTTATTTATTTCAAAATTTTTCGTAATACAAAGCCTATAAGGCCAATTAATTTATATTACTTATGACAAATCCTGAGTAATTATTATTATATTTATAAGTCAAGTACTCTAATTATTCTATATACATTTATAATATTATTCCTGCAATATTAAAGTGGCTCCCCAGCCATAAACAAAAATAGGAAAAATATATATAATCATCAAAATAAGCCCATAACATGATAAAAAAAATTTGAAATACAAGTACTGAATTAGAGAATAATAAAATGAAATGAAATGTAAGTAAGTATAAGTATAAAACCATAAATGACTGAAACTTTACAAAGATTGGGTTGTAGAGGCAAAAAATTCCATTAGCTTCAATCGGAACACATTGTTACATTGAGAAAAAATCCTCAACTCAAGTGGTAGTCCGTTCCACGTACGTGCAATTCTAACCAGAAACGATCTAGAAAATATAGTTCTTCTGATCCGAGGTATAAATATCTGTATGTTCCGTGTCGATCGTGAGAACGTAAATTTAAGACGTAGAGGTAAAGGTCTGGATTCCCTAATCACCTTGTAGAATAGGCAGATGCTCCGATACTCAGATGCTCCGATACTCAACAATTATGCTCCGATACTCAACAATTATTGTTACGAGTTTAGGGTAAAAATAAGTAGATATTTGCTATTTTTACGTCGGATTATCAATTTTTTAGTAGTACAGCGAACTGTTTTGAAATTCTTACTTTCAAGAGTTTAGGGTAAACATTAAGAATTCTTCAATTCTGCTTTGAATTTATGTATTTTTTAGTAGACTGAATTGTATTCGTTGTAATTTTGTTATAATTTGCCATGGGGCTTTAAAATTACAAATAAAATATGAATAGAATAAGAGAGAAGTCCATCTCCAACGGTGCGAATTGTCTCAGAAAGCCTAATGTAGTAGCCTAACCTATCGTTAACCAAAATGTTAGTAACCGCAAAAAATATTATATTGTGCAATATACTACATTAAAATCTGATGTCATCCAACTATAAGTATTTTACCTGCTACAGCTTTTTTTATATTGGCCTCATTTTCATATCGGGTAGCCAAATCCTCCATAAATGTTACAAAATTTGGCAACTGCCACGACCGGTAGAATATTTCGTTACAGCTTCCTGGTAATTTACTTAATGCCCGCAGTTGTCTGAGTGAGTCTTTTGTTTTTACAGAAATATCATTGCAAATTGAAGCTATAATGGCTAGATTAGCACAATGTGGCTTCAATGTACTGGGATACAGCGTGAAATCTTCGTTTTTCTCAGAAGAATTTATTTGTTCCAACAACTTGCCCTTTGTCGCTTCTATATGAGAGCATAATTGTAGTCCTCGTTTGTCTGCCATATTCCATTTTTTAAAATGTTCCAATGTTGTGTTTATAATTACTTCTAATCGTGCTCGGCACGCCAAAACATTTGAATCTGCATTAGCTTTTGTTTTCGAACTGGGCGAATCTATAAATGTTTGGGAACGTGTTTAGAAATGTTACGCACTCATTATAAAGATAACCTACACCAAACAGCCGTAAGACTATCATGTTTTGATTCTTCCAGATATTCACTTGCGTCCATTCTCTCGAAGAAATTGTTTACAATGATTGACAAGTGGAATCGCCCCCCGCATACGTCTGACAATTTAGGGTCATATATATAGGCGCCGTTAAGCAAAATGTTCTGAAACAGCTGTTGACCCAGATACATTAGCGTGGGTCGGTTCATGTGAACACTATAAGCAAGTATGGTATCACAATTACGCCTATTTTCATAAAGCTCTGTTAAGGTGAGTACTAATTTCGAGTTTAGCGGCTAAAATGAAAACTAAATCAGTAAAGAAAGGCATCAAATTATACATCTTTGTTGCAAATTTTATTATAACTTAATGTGGAATAACACAAAGCAACTTTTCACAAAATTTCTATTCCATAAAAAAGTTTGTATTTCACAAAGTTTGTATTCCATAAAATTCATTTACATGATAGCCGGCTAATCGGTAATTCCGAAACGTGCGTCCATCCAACCATCTTGCAGTTTATAGGGCTTTGCCCAAATAAATTTGACAAACATTCTTTTCCTTTGTTGGTTAAGCTACACTTGTAGTTTAGTCAATGCGTGGTTTTAAGCTGAAATCAAAAAAACTACAACAATATTTATTTATTGCATATTGCTGGTGGTAACCCTTAAAGACTGGCAATATGTTCCGGTTTCGAATTGAAAATCACTTTATTTTCGCGATCACATTTTCTAAAACAAAACAAAAACAACCAAAATAATAAATGAAAACAAATATATCCCTGTTAAATCCTGACCAAATCTAAATGAAAAAGACAATGCGTATTTATTGCAGGTCATACCGGTAGTACCGCTCTTTAAGGGCGGATCTATTTTTGCTTTTCACGTTAAAATTTCTGCGGTAACTTTATTCAAATAGTGCGATTAAAAGCAGATAATTGAACTCTAATTGAGTTCGCATTATCTTTTTCGTCGTGATTTAACAGGAATATATTTATTTTCATTTATAATATCGATCGTTTTAGAAAAAGTATTCGCGAAAACAAAGTGATTTTCAACTCGAAAACCGAACATAGTACCGACTTTAACTTGAAATTTTGTAATATATATGATCACAAAAAACATTTTCATTTGATATGAAATGGAATTGGTTGGTTGAAAAATCATTCATTTGCCTTGAAAAAGATTTAATTTGAAATGAAAATGCTGTATAAGTTATACTTAATTATTTTATTTTAAGTTATACTTAATTATTTTATTTTACCTATAACTACATTCATAGAAAAAAGTCTGCTAAAAACAGCAGTCGATGTCTGCTATTATATTTTTGTACTTCAGGGCCACAATTTATAAAATTTTTAGGTTATAAATTTTTACCCAAAGCCTATTTAAGAACCAAAAGTAGTTTTTGCTATATTTTTGCACTGCAATATATATACAAGCTCCTAAATACGACCAGCAAACATTTTGTTTGCTGTTATGCCCCACTTCGATAAATATTCAGATTTTTGGTCAAATACTATAGATATTCATAAAATATTGTTTTAATTATGTTAGGATAGCTCCTAAGTTGACATTTTTATTTGTTTTAGCCAAAACAAAAAATGTTTTAGTGTAATCGAGCTTCAAAAATAGCAGGAAATGTTTGCTATTTCAGCAAACACCGACTGCTGTCCGTTTTTCAGCAGACTTTCTGCCGTTTTAGCAGACTTTTCTGCTGTCCCTACTAACAAATTTTTTTGGGTGTAGAACGATCTTTCGTTTTCAATTCGTGGGAGCACGAGTACACGCTACAATTATGAAGCTTATAATAGGCCCAATATAAACCATAGTTAGGTTTATATTGGTTATATTTTTTATATTTATATTGGTTATATCGTTAATATTTTTTATTAAATGTTCTTGTTTGTGAAAATGTTCAAGACAATTCATTATTTTAATCAGTAATGGATTAGCAGAAACAGTACCTTTGAATACTTAAAAAATAAGTACCTTTTTAATATATTCGACATTGGTAGAAATATGTCGACATCACGGCGTTTACAATCGATTTTTGATCCTGTCCCGAAAGCGTCTTCGATAGTAGCTAGCAATAATACCTTTTGCCTGTTTTTGCGAAATTATAAATCGTAAAATTTGTATTTTCACTTCTGTTTTCCTCAGCATTTGCTAGTATTCTGACACTCACAGATTTGACCGACATTCGTTGTTGCGACTAGTACACTAAAAGTTGAAGCGACCATATATTTTCCTATCCATTCGGCCGAGTGAACTGCTTTGTCCTCCCAAGTATATATTGGTTTTGTGGCTATGTTTTAGAAATAGAAATAATTTGGCATATCAAAGTTTAATAGTTGAACGAACTGTATCGCAACTGGTACAAGCAACATACATTGTGGTGCAACCTCTATATTGATATTGTAATGATCGAATTGTAACTAATTTCTTCAATGGGTATACCAGTTGTGTTTTTTAAATGTGGTCATAATGTGTGAGAGGCTGAAATAAAACGTTTACATAAAACTATATGATGATATTCTTATGCATTCGTGGAGCAATAGTTATCATTCCCGACATGTGTACTAAGTGTCAATTCTAATTTCGGTCGAATAACACAACATATTCCAGAATTCTTTTGTATAAAAAATAAATTAATCGCCGAACTTGGTTTAATTATAATGCTTAGTACTAAGTTCGTTTCTGCGAAAAACGAATATCTTCATCTATATCTGTGAATAGGGTCTCAAACTCAAGGGTGTTAACTTGTTCATGCGAAATAATATGCCTGCCTATTTTTTCGTGCGAAAAATCCAGGGTTATATATATTAGCGTAGCTAGACAATATTCCTAGGGGGGGGCTATAGCCCCCTAGCTAAAACTTTATAGACTGAACTTATAGGTTCAACTAATGTTTTATTTCATAAAATTGAATAAAGAAATAGTCATCAAAATAACTCGACAATCAATTTATAATAAAGCAACTAAAAGTACCCTACGGGAAATTGGTGCAAATTGCCACTGACGGACCTATCACAAAACTGGTACCTGTGCTCCAGTTAGTTGCAATTTTCACATTTAGTGAAATAAAATTGTCAGAATAACCTTTTGTTTTTCTTTTCATTTCGGGTTCGATTAGGAGCCCAAATTGAAAGAGATTTCTAAGAGTTTGTCCGAGACTGGTTCCTGAGGACCTGTTTATGGGTTGCTCCTGCTAAATTGTCCTAGCACGTGACCTTTGGGATGAGTTCAAGACGCGTCCTAAAGTGTAAGTTTACTCCGTCAATGACAAACCCATGTTAAAGCGGACGGTCCCTTCAATACGTTTTGATCAGAATTGGGACTGGTCCACACACACCAGGGACTAGTCCTGTACCAGTTCTGTGGTTGATCCATTTCCCGTAGGGTAGTTCCACACTTTTCCCAGCAAAAAATTGGGAGTTGTTCTAAATGCACAACTTTAAAAGCACTTCCAAAAATGTCGTCACCAAGAAGTTAACTATTTTAACTACACAGGAAGTTTTTTACTTCATTTTGTCATTTTAATGTGTAATTTTTTGTTTCTTTTTTCAAATAGTTTAAAAAAGAGTAAGAATAAATAATATGGTACAAATTATTCAAATTTTGCCACAAAAATGCTAAATCCATCATAGAAAAATCGATAATATTTGAAAAAACGTTTCAAACAAGCGTTAGAATGCATTAAAAATCATAAAAAAGTATAAAAATTATTTATTTGGGAAAATATCACAAAATTTTTAATTCACATTCAAAACACTGAATTCGGATCACACCTTAAGAAGTGATGCAAATTCATGGAACGGTTGTTGAAACGGTGGACATTCGTTCTATGACAAGTTCATATTACATTTATCGCGTCTCCGCCAATTTTGTACCACTTCCAGACCCAAAAAGAACATTTTCACTTCTTTTTTGGCGACGCTTTTTTGCAGCATTATTAAGATATTAATTTATGAAAGAATAGTTTTAATATCAATTACGATTTTTTATTCAACTAAATCATAAATTCAACCACAGTTTTTTCATAAATATCAGCCTTCTACCACAACCCAAGTAATTCGATTGTGCATGAAAGTCTTTAGTGGAACTTTGTGCGTTGTACGAGTATATACTTGTTTAATTTTTATAAAAATCGTAAATAGGTTTTCAAATTCTGGGGGGGGCTAAAATTTTGCTGGGGGGGTCTAAGCCCCCTCCCCAGAGGCCTTCCTACGCTTATGGTTGTATAAATATGTGTCTGAATATACTCAAAACAAAGATTTCGCATTTATTCCGCGCTAACGTTTTTTATATGGAGTATAACAGGTTTGTGCGAAAACGTGATCTTAGTACTAGGCTTAAACGTGAAATTAATGTAAATAAAACACATGTCTAATTTATTACAGTCAATTCAACACTTTATTGTTCAAAACTTATACACTATAACAATAGACGCTGTTGCGACGCTATTTGTACTTCGAATGAGATAGGCTTTGCATCTTCGCATCCAAATCTAATACACTACATGTGAATAATAGCAATTTACAAAAATAAAATAAAATATTCTAACCTCTTCTTGAGAATCATTGTAAATCTTTTTATCGGTAAAAGGTAACGGTCAATAGGTATCGGAATGTGAAATTATTTTTTGATTTTCCAGTAGCATAATGCTATGAGTGCTCCCAATGATGTTATAGGAACCAGTAAATACGATGCGTTAAAAAATTTTCTTTTCAGCATTTTCTCAGATTTTGACGTGGCGGAATTTTGTTTGTTCTTACTCGAGATAACCTGAAATAAATAAAACACTCTTTTAAAATTGGAACAATTTACACTTGTAAACTTGGCAACCCTATTTTATTGTGACAGTAGTCACCTACTATTTCTTGTGTTTTTGTACGAATAATGTTGTTTTGCGGAAGAAGGGCTATATATCCTTTGGTCCGGGCAACAGCTTATGTCCGTGGTTACAGCGATGTTCGACCCGTTAAAATGGCTTACAATGTTTTTGAAGGTCCCAGTACCGACATTTCACGACCACCGCTGATAATCATGCATGGCCTTTTTGGATTAAAACAAAATTGGAGGGCCGTTGGTAAAGCTTTGCAGGCAAAAACGAGTCGTAGAATAATAACAGTGGATGCCCGAAATCATGGAGATTCTCCACACACGGACGAACATAGTTACATTGATATGGCAGCAGATGTGGTGCATCTTATGCAACAAATGAACATTGGCAAAGCATCTGTCATGGGCCACAGTATGGGTGGCAGAACCATGATGTACATGGCCCTTAAATATCCCGAGTTAGTTGAGAGTGGTGTAATTGTCGACATATCTCCACTGACATTACCAAGAGACTTTCAAGCTATGGAAGATATATTTGTTGCAATGAAAACCTTACGAGTACCACCGGAACTTTCAATGGCCGAAGGCCGTAAATATGCTGAAGTAGAAATGAAAAAGGCCATACCATCAAACGAAACCGTCGACTTTATTCTTTTGAACCTAAGGAAAAATCCAGATGGAACATTTAAATGGGCAGCAAATGTCCAGTCACTGTATACGAATTTAAGATTGTTTTCTGAATTCACGAATTACATTGGCGGCCTACCACCCTATAAGGGCCCTATGATGTTTATCTGCGGTAATAAATCGAATTTTGTTGATCCAGATAGTTGGCCACAGATACAAGAAATATTTCCGAATTCTAATATACATTGGTTGGATGCTGGTCATTTGGTACATTTTGAACAACCAGCCAAATTTATAGATTTGCTTGTTAATTTCTTAAAGCAATAGTACATATTTTCGTTTAGATAATTTTTAGTTATGGTTAAATGTATGAAATATTTTTGTTAATTCATCATATACGATAAAAATGTGAGCGCATAACTACGCCAAAAATAAAGATCTAGTTTTAGAATATGTTAACCAAAGTATTCTCAAGAACCAAAAAGAGAGTTTCGTGTATAGGTGGATACTCTTCTGTTTTTAATCCGATCAATAAGGAAAAATTTTGCGTTTTGCGAATTCATAAACCACAACAGAGGGGATAGTTTCGAAACTAAAACATGTTGTAGTGTAATTGCGTTTAAAAAATTAGTAGTGTCTACTAATAAATTACTTTGGTTGTGTTGATAAATTACCATTGCTAACATGACTTGCTGCTCGCTGTACATAGGTAATGCCGAATTTATCACCAAAAGTTGATCAGTCAATTTAAAAATTCATGAGAAAGGGGGGTTCCGAAAGAAGAGTGTATACAATAAATAATTGGTTAAGAAGCATAGCATGATTTACATACAAACCTCTTCTATTTCTTGCATCTCCTTCTCAATATCATCAGTGACTCCATAGAGTTCATCCAATGCTTCCAAAACAAAGCGGCTTGCAAAAGACTTTTCTCCAACTATAACATCATCAGGCGGCATAATTTGCAGTTTATAATTAGAGGCAGCCAGAGCAGATCGCATTGTCTCCAAATGTTGACTAGCATTGTTCACTATTTTGCGATTATAACTATATGCCTCATTTAAGTGGCAAATCCTTTGATAAATACGAAATGAAAAATTAACATTGCAAAATAGTTAGTTTTTGCTATACTTACTGGTCGTACGAAGGATCTTGATTGGGTAATTGTTCAAAGAAAGACAAGAGTTCTCGTTGTGTACGTTTGTTGAAGCCCATAAGGTCCAGATCTTCCTGTGTTAATGATGCCAAATCTCTGTAGGATATATCTTCGGCAATTAGCTTCTCCACATAGTCACTACTATTGTCACCCTGAGTTGATAGTAATGTTGTTAATATTTCTCGATTTGCCTGTGAATCGCCCTTGGGTTGAATAAATTTGTGACGATAACGAAGGAAACCACTGTCGCCATCATATAGTAAGCCTTTAGTTTGAAACTCTTTATTCGACTCAAACTGCACTGATGGAACGTTAACTGATACAAATGGATTCTTATGTTCCTCCATGTCAGGAGTCTATTATTTATTACAAAAAATCCTTCACCAAACAGAAAGAACAGAAATTTAAAAAAATCAATGTACCATAAACAATAAACAATGGACGATGAGTTGCCAAGTTTTCTACTTATGATTTGTTCGTTCGGACCTTTTAGAACTCTTGGTAACCTTATTTTAAGGTAGTGGCATGAAGTAAGCTAATTTCAACATTAGATTTTTATACAATAATAGGGCTGTTTTCTTTTTGCACTGGAAACAACATTTGTGATGCCAGGAAGTTTTTTGAAAATTCCCTACGCGGCTCCTAAAAATTCCCTTTTTTCCCTACGCCCAAAATTTGTTTCCCTACATTTTTCCCTACGGTACTAAATTCAAACTAATTTGGCAAGAAAACTTTGAAAACCATTACCAACACTACCAACATTTGTGGACTTGTGGACTTTAATGGCCGCGTGTTTCTTCAGGTCTGATTTCTACAATTTACGAACTTTCCACAAGCAATGCATTGGTATTTAAAATCGTCTTTTTCGACCGCCTCTAGCCAACGCTTTAATTCAACAATGAGCCAATTTGGTCAAAAGGCTATTTTCTAAATTTTGTTGGAATGCCTTTAATTTTCTTCACTGTACGACATTTTTCTAAAACATTAAAAACTGTTGTGAATGTAACAGTTTTAAAACAGTTTTTGAAGATATTCCGGAATAAAAATCCTACATTTACTATTTTTATGTTAGCCTGACACCAATGCAGGCCGGCTTAATGTCGAAGTCATTTAAACTAAATATTATTACAATACTTATTCGAGCTTATTGGACAAGTTCTTTTCAGTAATAGTACTAATTCCCTTAATCTTCTTGTCCAATAGACTCGAATAAGTATTGTAATAATATTTAATACTACATTTATGCACACGAATCCGCGTATGCACTGCAAGTGATATTTGTATTAGAAAATATTGAGAGGCACTAAGTTGAGGAAGCCATCACCTGTTTATGAACTTTAATGGAAGCGTTCATTCCTGCAAATGGAATCTATTTACGCATTTGTAATTAAATACAAAGCAAAACATCTTTTAACGTTACCGCTGTACTTTTCTAAATAAAATCATTACAATAACATCGTTAACAGTGAATTGCGTATTCCATTCGTTGAAGCTTTGACTACCATATATTTTGGATCTTCAAATATTTAGAATATTAAGGAAAGGTACTATTCTTGTTGCAAAATGTAGTAAACTCTGGAAATTGGAAAATTTCCCTGCATTTGTAGAAAAAATGAAAAATCTGTCCTTTTTTCCCTACAGATGTAATTTAGGAAAAAATCCATACAAAAAAGGATTTTTCCCTACGCATGGCATCACTGATCCAGAACATCGTTGCACTGGTGTTCTATCCAGAACATCTCATCAGTGCAAGTCGCGCCGATCTTGCCAGATTGTGTTTTGATAAATTGACGCTTCATTGATTCACAATAGCACTTTATTGTGACTAATTTATCGAAAAACATGTAATTCAAAGTGGTATAGTGTCATAAATAATCGCAGCAGTAAATATTTATTACTAATTGGAGCATTTCATACATTAAAAATGCAAGATTTCACTTCTTTTCTGTAAAGTACATAATGCGTTTTACAGATTATCAGTTATTCCGGACGACAGTGCTCGTGTCGAACATATCCCATATATTGTGCACATTATAAGTTAAGCCCGAAGGCATAATCGATACTGCTGCATGTTTATGGGATCGATAACACCTTTACCGATTATTTAGTCATCGCCGACAAGTCGTATCGATCCGACACACTGTAATATTCTTTACAAGCACCGACATTCCGTCCGGAATAACTGATAATCTGTAAAGCGCATAATGCGCTTTACAGATTATCAGTTATTCCGGACGACAGTGCTCGCGTCGAACATATCCCATATATTGTGCATATTATAAGTTAAGTCCGAAGGCATAATCGATACTGCTGCATGTTTATGGGATCGATAACACATTTACCGATTATTTAGTCATCGCCGACAAGTCGTATCGATCCGACACACTATAAGATTCTTTACAAACACCGACATTCCGTCCGGAATAACTGATAGTCTGTAAAGTGCATAAAGCGCATTACAAACACCGACATTCCGTCCGGAATAACTGATAGTGTGTAAAGCGCATAAAACGCAGCTACCACAGATATTTAGTGACGATTATAGACACTAGCATCGGCGGCCCAGCAACAGTTTCGCCGAAGAGACTCCGTTCTCTATATTACCGGCTCGAACCAGCTGATTATGGCATTAGTTATCAGTATTCTCCGATTTGCTCTGTTGTTTTATTCTAATTGGCGGAAGAGGTTTCGTAGTGTTTCTCCCGATGTTGTTTCATTAATTCAATTAGCCATAGAAATTGGAAGTTAGAAATTTTGGAGCTATGGCACATTTAACAATTATTTTGAATGGTTTAATATCATTGGGAGCGTATGGAATGGCCGTACGAATAATACCACGGTTCCGAGAAATGTTCATAAAGGCAAATTTGTTTGGGAAAGATTTGTGCAAACGGGATCAAAAGGAAATGTAAGCATACGTAAGCGGTCATGGATATAGGCAATGAGTTAATGCATATATTGTTTCCAGACCAGAGTCTATGGGAGTTTTAGTAGGATGTGTGTTTTTGGTGGCCATGTTCCTGTTTATACCAGTCCCCTTTACTTTGGAAGAATCAGCTGCCATGGACTCAGAAACCAGAAGTAAGCCATCAACATTTCCCCACGAAGAGTTTGTGGAATTGATAGTTGCACTTCTATCAATTTGTTGCATGATTCTCTTGGGATTTGCTGATGATGTGCTGGATCTGAGATGGCGCCACAAACTGTTACTACCTACAATAGCCACGTTGCCTTTACTAATGGTTTATTATGTGAATTTTAACTCCACCACCATTATTATGCCTAAATTTGTAAGAGGTCTAGTGGGATATTCTCTGGATATTGGTAAGAAACCAATTCAACAGCATTTGTAAAAATTGTAATTCATATTTTTCATAAAGGTATTCTTTACTACATTTACATGGGAATGTTGGCTGTTTTCTGTACGAATGCCATTAACATTTTGGCTGGCATCAACGGATTGGAAGTGGGCCAATCTTTAGTGGTTGCAGCCTCTATATTGGTTTTCAATTCAATTGAATTATGTTTGGGCCATCAAGTTGCCGGTCATAAATTTAGTATATATCTGATGTTGCCTTTCTTAGCTGTGTCATTGGCTCTGTGGAAGTATAACAAGTAAGTAGGTGCACATTAATTTTAGATAACGTATTCTTATCAGTTATTGATGAATTGTATGTATGCTGGTGGTAGATCCCATTGTTCTAATTATACTTTGAGAGCATATCAAATGTAGCACATTGCCTACCTATTATGTAGAACATGCAACATTCTGCAACATATTCAGTAATGGTTTATTCGCTTTACGGTAGACTAAGATAAGAACTAAAATCATGTAATGGATTGTTTTAATTTATTAATGGGATTAAAAATCCATTAAAAATTTCAGCCTATTTGATACAATTATTAACATGACACTATTGTGGTAATTCAGTTAGTTGCCCTTGCGATCGGTAGTGAAAAAAGTTGGCTCCTTTCAATGAAGAAAAATATGATTAATTTGATATTTATAGAAAATTTATCGTCATATCTAATTTTTACGTATAAGAGACTGAAACGTTTGAGAATATTAAGAAGTGAAATGAAATTTTCTGTCCGTATCTAAAAAATTAGATTGCATTTATCATATAACTACAATCAAAGACTTGTTTTCAATAGAAATGTAGTTTATATTTGTTTAGTTATGCTCGAGATTATTAGCAAAAAACCCATTTTATTGTTTTTTGTGGGTTGACGTTTATCCAATATTTCGAGACATCTTCGATGTTCGTCTTAAGAGAAATTTATTTTATTTTATTTATTTATTTTATTTATTCATTCAATATAATACAAAGGCCTAGTGGCCCAAATGGTGTATTACACAGTAATAAATCATAACCATAGGCTTCAGAATAAAAAAATTAATATTAAAATCCTTAAAAATATTTAAATACACATAGAATACATTTATCTTATTAACTAAAAGTATTGTAAGGCGTAGAAAAATAAATAATGACACCGCCATTTCCATGAAGCTCCGTTAGGTCTTCGTTAGCTAACGAACTTTTAAACCGTACTATGGACATATCTGCCATCTGCTATATATTCCATATATCAGTTAGGAACTTAACTGCTGAAAATTTTTCTGTCAAAGTTAACCGGAAAGAAGATATTTGCAAATTACTTTCTGTTAACTGGTTAAAGCCTAACGGAGCTACTATATAAAATGGCCGTAATAAGTGAAAACCCAAATAACTTTCTTACCACTGAGTACAATTACAACTGAAAAATATCAATTTCTAATAATCCTATTGATATTTTAAAGTTTTTTTGTTTTTTCACAATATTATTTCGCATATCCTCAATCTCCATGTAGCATGCAAAGGCTGGTAATATCTTTTAGGGATACATTCTGTTAATAGGACCACTCGATTAATCTATAATTTAATGAACTCTAGAATGCATCTCCAAGATCCTACACTATACTTGCTGCCATCCATTTTACTCCTTTTTATAAAGAATTTTAATTAAATATTAATACCCAGTGTACTGGAATGTTTTTTATTACATATTTTAAACAAAAATAATAAAATATATTTAAAAAAAATGAATGCTCAATTTAGATTTGGAACTAAAAATATGAAAGATAGTATCATTAGCGTAGCTAGACAATTTTTCTAAGGAGGGCTATATCCCCCTAGCTAAAATTTAATAGACTGAACTTACAGGTTCAATTAATGTTTTATTTTATAAAAATGAATAAAAATTCAGACATCAAGATAACTAGACAATTAATATTTAATAAAGCAACTAAAAGTAGTTCCACACTTTTTCCCAGCAAAAAAAGGGGAGTTGTTCTAAAGGCATAACTTTACAAGTACTTCCAAAAATTTCCCCACAAAGAAGTTAATTATTTTTAACTATACAGGAAGTTTTTTAATTCAGTATTTTATAGCTCGTTTTTTTTTATATTTTAATGGGAAATTATTGTTTTTTTTTTCAAATAGGTTAATAAGAATTAATAAAATGGTACAAATTATTCATATTAGAATGCCAAATCCATTCTAGAAAAATTGATCATTTTTGAAAATATTCCAGGGCAAACGTTTCAGACAAGCATTAAAATACATTAAAAATTATATAAATTTTCTATTTGGGAAAATATCACAAAATTTTTTAATTCACATTCAAAACACTATATTCGAATGACACCTTAAGAAGTGATGCAAATTCAGTGCAACGGCTGTTGAAACGGTGGACATTTGTCCTATGACAGATTCATATTACAGTTATCGCTTCTCCGCCAATTTTTCAACTAATTTTTTAGCGACGCTTTATTTTATTATGCATTATTAATATACATTTATGAAAGAATGGTTTTAACATCAATAACTATTTTTTAATTAAATTGACTAAAAACCAGACTAAACAAAATAATAAAGGAGCTTTAGATTTTAAACTAAACATAAATTTATGAACTTAAATCATAAGCCCCCTCCCCAGAGGCCTTCGCTGCGCTTATGGATAGTATACTATAAAATCTTAAAAAATGGTCTTTTTCAAATTTTTGAATAATCGATTTTTCCACTACGGCAACAACGGTTGACTTATCGTACTTTCGGATTTTTCAAATTTTTATCGTCTCTTCGCTTTCTGTGACTATTAAATACTTGATTTTTGAGGATATGATTGGTTATATGAAAATGTGAAAAAATAGGAACAAAAAAGTATATGTGTAAGTATCGTATCCATTAGTTGGATAATTCTCGTAGTTTAAATATGAAATGAAGATATCAAATCTCGTTGCTTACATTAGTTAATGTTTAAGTGCAAATCCCCTTAATTTTAAGCTCACTTAGGCTATTCAGTCTATAGTGATAGCACATTAACTAAAAGAATAACTATTATATATATCCACTTTTAGTGTTTTTATCTTTGAATCCGCCAATTATTTTATACTGTTGAACACTCTTGGTTGTTCCAAAACATTAGCAGATAGTTTAAGTTAATATTTCCAGGTTCGTCAGTAATCTGAAGCTTAAGGCCCCAAAATTCACTTACGCCTCACGCAAAATGCATTACACTCACACAACACACAACAAATTTTTTTCTGATTCAATCACCAAATTAATTGATCCAATTAATTTTTTAATTGAAATGCCTTCAATTACGAAAATGATAGTATCAATCACAGTTTTAATTGGGCATCATTGACTTAATTAACTTAATGTTTCTATCGTGATTAAAAAGTTAATTGTATCAATTAATTTATTAATTGAAAAAATTTTCAACTTCAATCAATTGGTAATAATAATAACCTGTGTACCAAACAGGCCTAGCAGGTAGCGACCCGTTAATGCAGATATCAGGATATCCGATGTCTTTGAAGCACTAGTAAATCTGTGCCGTTTAAGTTAATATTGGACCATATTTGCTTGCTGTCTTTGCAGCCCTTGCAATTTTCGCATCGGACATTCGTCATTTTATTTTTGTATTTATTTTATCTATCTATCCACTGGAATATGTAGATCTTGGCATTGCTAGCTCATTTTCTATTGATGTTTTTTATTTATTTTCATATTGCTCATAATTAATGTGGAAAATAGTACTGTGATTAGGTAATTTTTCCGTGATTTTAAGTACCACTTCTTTTGATTATACGCCAAAACCGATTTCTCCTGTCCATCTTATTTGAAGATATCGGTATAAAAATCTATATAAATTTTCTGTTTGCATCATGCTTTACTGATCTGATCTAACACCTTGTCCATGTTTTTCCCGATCATAGCGAAAATAGTCGTGCTGCCGTTGTTGCAGCTACCTGTTTGGCCAATATGTCTAAAGGCAATATAACCAATATACAAATACAAAATACATTAAGGGAATTTTTCCATTCTTATTGAGTGTGCTTAACCTAATGTCTAACCACTAATGTATAATATTCGATTTTTGATCCCACATTGTCTTTATTGCCTTTTTGCACAAGTACAAGGCTACCGGGCCTTTTTCCACCTTTATTCAGTATTGAAAGATTGAAAGTAAACTTTTGTAAAAATTTAAATGTCAAAAAGTAGGCTATTCTAAATATATTTAAGTTAAAAGATTATTTTTGCAAAATTGGAGTAAGTTTAAAAGCTGATCTGATTACTCCTTTTCCAATTTTAATTTCGTGGCCAATTTCTAATTTCACACAAAAAATTATTTACTCCTAGAAAACAAAGTAAAAAATAGCGCATGTAATTATTAAATTACATATGTATTAATTAAATAAAATTATAACATGTATGTTGTTGAAAGTGTTTTTTCTATTTTTCTCTAAGTGTAATAATACACTCATCATAATATCAAATCCTCATTTTGTATATTTTGCAACCCTGAGCGCTCAGTTACTTCAGGTGTTTCTATTTTAAATCAAAAATATCTATCGAAATTGTGCTAATTTGTATCACTGTGTTGGTGGGTGTATGCATATACTTCTATTGCAGTTAAGATATGGAGTATTTGTTACGAATAGACTGACAAAGTGTAATAAGTAAAAACAACATAAACATTACAAATCAGCTGGACTACCAGCTGTTGATGACAGACTCCCACCCACAAAATATAGTTACCATGCTGTATTGAAACGACCCCCAAGTGCTGACGACAGACACTGCCACCACCACCACCGTTTCGTTCACACCAATCCTCACCCCAATAAATATCATATGATACTCAGACGAAGAATGTAAAACGAAAACCAACCGAAAGAAAATTTGATACAACAACTGATTCGCATATAGAATGTAGAGCTCTTCGTAAAAGGAAAATCGTAGTCTAAAGGAAGATATAAGCGAAATGTAAAAAGTGTGTTCTTTTCTTCTTTATGACTGCACACACCCATGTAGTGTGCTGGAAAATTTAAAAAATTGTTCAACAAAATCTTAATTGGAAATGAAATTTCAATAAAAAAAAAAAAGTTGATAACATTCACTCTAAATGCATCTTCGTTTGAGTAACGCTCCGTATCAAAATGGGTGTGATATGGAGGGACAACATTCGTCATCCAAAGATACAATGCAGTTAATTAGACAGCCTGTGTCTGGAGGATGTCTTCATCAGAACCAGGCATTCGTAACGAAAAGAATAAAACGACTATTCCTATGGTCAATATTGCTTATACAATTTGGATTTATATTGTGTTTTTGGCTGCTACAATTTGGTCTAAGTGGTGGTAATCTCAAAGATGTTTCCGGACAAACGCCAGTCAAAGCTGCAGAAACTAATCGAATACATTTTATAAAGTCTTCACAAGCTTCTAAAGAGACTAGTAAGGAGAATTATGATGATTCGGCTAAAAAAGTACAAGGAGTTAGAAATTTTCAGTGGCCTTCCAGAGATTTTAAATTTCAACAGGATTTCGAATTACAACAGATTACATATAATTACAGCGATGCCGAAAAAGTTATGTTTGGTGAGCCATCAATATGGTGTTTTAAAGAAGGCACAGTCAAAGAAACCCGATCATCGAGGGACTATGACTCTGGCATTTGGCCAGACATTTGCCAATGTCTACCAGAGTGGCATGGTCAGGATTGTGGCCAACCGGAAATAATATGGCGTGCTTTAATGACAGCCAAAATGCCTTTCAAATTACAAAATCCAACGCAGGATGAAGCCCACCGTTTGGTCTATATGATCGAAGGCAATTTCTTTAGCATGGACTTGATGGAATTACAAATACAAGCCGTCACAAAGGTTGTGGACTACTTCATAATTTACTATAAACGTAGTGTTGTAAATATTAAGGAACTCAAAACTCTTAAATATAGACTTAGGCAAAATTTGCCCAATCATAATTTTATGATATACCATTGTAAACTAGCATCACTAACAAATTGTTCCTCGGCGGAAGTTTATCGTTTATTTCGCCACCAACAACTTTTGAGCAATGCCATAAAACCCACAGACCTCTTCATTTACACCGATGATAGAACCATATTGGGTCATAGAGCTTTGAATTTCCTCAAATACTATAGTTCCAATATACCTTTGATAGAATTTCGTGTAAAATTCATAGTATACGGTTTTTATTGGCAACATCCTGATTTAACTAAGCTCCATGGATCGATAAGCTCCTTCCAGCATATAGATAATTTCAACTCAGATCCTTCACAATTGAGCTTCATACATCTTTCCAGTACGTCAATGGCAAATCGTCAGACAATCGTAATGGGAGATCTGAATCACTTTGGTGGTTGGTTTTGTAAATATTGTCAACAACCAGATGAAATTATCAGTGAATTGCAAGCACTTCAAAATCCCTCAAATATAACGGCAAGCAAGTCAATTGAAAAAAATGCTATAGCATTCCCGACTGATAAGAAACATTCGTTACACATCGATGTTAATTATATACAAAAATTAATATCCACCGGTGTCTACTTGAACGATGGTAAAACTCAGTTACTAAAAGTTCGCCGTTTTACGGAAAAATATTTTGCACCAATTTATGCCTCACAACAAAGTTGGAAATATGGTCATTTATTGGTAAATATTTATGAATCCCTAGAAGATTTGTTGGCTGATGATAATGAAGATGAAATGTTTTAGTTAAGATATTTTAGTAAAAATTAAATATAAGACAAATATTTTATTTGTTATGTAAATATTTAAGAGAAAAAAATATCACCAAAATATTTCCAATTAAAAAGTTAATTGAAGTTGAAAATTTTTTCAATTAATAAATTAATTGATACAATTAACTTTTTAATCATGATAGAAACATTAAGTTAATTAAGTCAATGATTGAAAATTTTAAAATTTTTAATTAAAAAATTAATTGATACAATTAACTTTTTAATCAAATTCGGAAGACTAATTCAGTCAAAAAAGTGCTGATTTTTTTTTTAATTTTTAATTAAAAATGTATTTCAAACAATCATTTGTTAATCCAAATAAAAACTCTAAGCCAATTCAGAAAGTAATTAAAAATAGTTACCTTTTTTAATTAATAAATTAATTGAGTTTTGCAATCAACATCAATTAAATTTTTAATTGAATCAATTAAAAAATTAATTGAAATTTGCTGAAAAAAATCAATTAATTTTTGAATCAAGATTTTTTTCTATGCCTAATTAAAACTGTGATTGCTACTATCATTTTCGTGATTGAAGGCAGAGAGTGAGTGTGTGGCTGATAACTGTGGATAATGTTTTTGATGGTAATTGCCAGTTTTTCAAATGTTTTAAATTAATTAACTACAAATTGTATTGAAATTGAAAAGTTAACAGATACAATTATCGGATAAAACAATTAATTGATTTTTGAATCTAATTCAGTTTTGCAAATAAATTTTAAACATTTTCGAATTGAATCAATCAACCAATTAATTAAAAATCGATCTAATTGCATCAATAACAAATGTAATATGGGTTTGCGACCTAATCAACAGAATTATTAATTGGACAACAATTTAAACTATGTTAATTCTTTTAGTTTTGTACGAGGTCTAAAAGAATTAAGAATTTGAGCAACAGGTCGATTGCCAAACAAAATAAGAAATGAATTTCAAAAAAAAAAAACTGTCATTGATACAACCACAAAGATTGATCGTTAAAGTCGATTTTTGCCACAACCGTTTTCGATTTTGATGTTTTCAAAAAAATCAATCAAATATTAAGAAATTTCAGGGATTCAATTCACGGATTAATTGAACCGAAAAATGTTTTAATTGAAATAAGAAATAATTGATCCAATTTAAAAATTATAGACAAAATTCAATTAATAATTTAAAATTTTATTTGTTTTTCCAATAAAAATCAATTAATTAAATATTTAAATTAATTGATTTTTTATTTTTACGTAAATAAATTTCAGTAATAATTAAATTTTAAAAAGTCAACCTTTTGATTCTGATTAAAATCACTGATTCACATAAAAATATTAACAATATGTTTTCAATTAAAAAATTTATTGAATTGGAAAAAATCTCAATCAAAAGATTTATTGATTCAGTTAATTTTTTAATCAAAACAAAATTTAGTCACAAAAATCACTTATATTAAATATTTAATTTGTTAAATTTAATTGGCATCAATTCAGTGATTGAAACAATTTCAATTAAAAATTGAATTAGATCAATTAATTTCGTAATTGAAATCAAAAAATATTTTTTCTCATTCTCTTTTCTTAGCGCCGAAATGTGCAAGTTTTTCTAAATATTTTAATTTTTGAACATGTATATTATTGAATTATTTATCACCACTCAACAAAAAAAGTAAAAATAACGAATAGAGATTTATATATATAACATAAACATAAGAAGTTCCTTAAATAAATTTGCAATTGTATATATAATAGATAAATGTTTATAATTCTTAATTATCACTCATGTCATCATTATGTAATTTATTCATTGTGCCTGCTAATTAACAAATTCATTATTACCTTATTAAAATTACTTAACACTATAACAAACTATTTGGAAAGTTAAAAATATCAGAATAACTGCCAAGTTAGTATAATTGTGGAATAACTCCACTTAAAAATTGGCTACATATTTTTATTTAATAATAATTGAGGATATAAGCATTCAAATGTTGTAATCATAATAATTAACATAAGTATCTTTCACTGCGACTAATGTGGAGTAGAAAATTAAGGCTGAAGAAAATATCACAATGCCAAACAAAGCATTGAGTTATTTAACAATCATACTAACCTATGCATATACGAAATTAGATATGTGATTATCGTATGTTGGAGACAATAGGAGGATATATTTGATATTATGTAATCGAATTCCTGAATTTCATATAAGTTTGCATAATATTTTCAATAAATTATGCATATGATAAAAATATGTGAATGTTATCAAGATTTCTGAATCCATTCATATTTGCGCAAAATTACCACCTTTTACATTGAATCGGTAAAACCAGAACCAGCTGTAAGATGTAAGATATTTTGGTTATATCCCCATATAACCACACTAAATAAAAGGGAACCCACCATGGTACAATTGTATATAAGGTGGCCTCACTAGCCCAAAAGTAACAACAAAAATATAACAGCACCTCAGCACAATGTCATTAAAAAGTAAATAAACAAATACAAAAATATTTGTTTGAATTCTGTGTCAACCATGAGAAATGTTTATTAATCGCGAGGAAATACATTTTGAGTGAAAAACATTGAAATGTGTGTAAGATTTTTGGAAATTTTCACCATTTTCCCGTTTGTAACACAGACAACATTTGGGCATTTCTCTTTGTATTTAAGTGATTTCCGAATTTCAATTTAAATTTGTAATAACAACGAAATGTACACAAAAGTCAAAATGTCAACAATATGTTTTGACATTTTGATGAGCCGTTGAAAGTCGCCTATAAATAATTGTACCATGGAACCCACCAGGAAAGAAAATTTAGATAAATTTTAGAAATTTTCTTCTATTTCAAAAGGCAAGTAACTTCATATTTTACTTTCGAGTAGGAATCGCACGTATAAAATATGTTTCACGAAAAAAGTAAAAACATTTTTAAAATTTGCAATTTGAATATATTTTCAGGCCAAAAAATTGAAAATACTCATGTTTGGTACCCAATATATTCCCATACACTCAAAAAAAAGAAAATAAAATTCTTGGATCCGAATAATAATAAAATTCTTGACCTTCCCTTTAAGATTTTTTGTATTTGTGTTTTTTATTATTATTAAATCTCGCACAACAAGAATATAGAATTCTTATAATTACAGTACGAGGATAAATTAATGGGAAATTAAAAATTTTTGTAATTCAAATAGGTTAAGAGCAGACTAAGAATTAATAAAATGGTGCAAATTATTCAATTTTGCCAATTCATTAACTGCATTAAAATTCATAACAAAAAAATTAAAAATTATTTATTTGTAAAAATATTACAATATTTCTTAATTTACAACCAAAAAACTGAATTCGCTTCACACTTTAAGAAGTAATGCGAATTCAGTACACCGTCTGTTGAAATAGTGTACATCCGTTCTATGAAAAGCGCACGTTAAATTCATCACTTCTGCGCCAATTTTGCACCACTTCCGGGTCCAAAAAGAACATTTTCACTACACACAAAAAAATTTTTTTCTGATTCAATCACGAAATTAATTGATCCAATTAATTTTTTAATTGAAATGTCTTCAATCATAGAAATGATAGTATCAATTAAAAAATTAATTGAAGGTCAATTAAAAAATTAATTGATCCAATTAAAAAAATAATTGATACTATTAATTTTTGTGATTGATTTTTGTTTCAATTAAAAACTTTGTTGATTCAATTAAATATTTAATTGAATATTTTTTAAAACTCAACTAAAATTTTAATTGGAAAATTTTTCGTGAAATTTTTTTCTGTGTACTTTTTTGGCGACACTTTTTCACGTAAAAAATTTTTCCTTAATTCCAAAAAAAAGAACATTAAACCAAAGATGCAAAATACTTAAAATAACTTTGCCTATATTTGAAACGTCTATCAGTTAATTTAAAAACGACTTCTTTCTTTTAATTAAAATATCATCTTTTTAAAGTAATTTGTCCTTTGCGTGTCCTAAAATTTAGGTAGCTTAATCTTTCATATGAAGTCAATATTCTTTTCAGTGTAAAAACGAAACGAACTTTCAATCTCCTATTTCTGTATGTCGAACGAAAACCCAGGTGAAAGGAAAACTTTCACTCGAATTCGAATCAATTTGCGTTTTTCTGTTTTTGAAATTTGGCTTCGTTCATATGAGAATGCATTGATTGCACTAGTTTACAAAATATTTTTTTTTTCATGTACATTTGATAAGAGGTGACTTTTCTTAAGTATTTTCATCTGCTGAAGGTTAACATTTTTATGGAACAGTTTTTGAGATATCCCGTTAATATTTTTCGTCCTTTTTCCACTAGACAAATCATATCTCGAGCTAGAAATGTCTGAGTATATTGTTGTTGGTACTTGAATGTAAGGTATTGAGGTGACGAACAAACGTATTGGAATAATTGGATCTGTGATAAGTTAAGTGGTTCAAAATATATCTAAAAAACCGTATTTTACAGTGACCTTCATTTTCGAATTCAGCAGGTGAAAATACATAAAAAAATCACCTCAATCACATTAAATTTACATTTTCAGTGTAAAAATGAATATTTTCAATTTCTTTTGCCTGAGAATTGATTTAAATTTTAACAATGTTTTTAACATTTTTCTTGGCACATACTCTATACGTTCGTTTTTTACTCGACAAGAAAATAGGAAGTGATAGTCAAAACAGAGGAAACAAAATCCATTTTCTTTCATACGAAAGAAAGCTTTCGTTCGATATACATCACAAGTGACTGGTTGGATTGGATTTTCGTGCGATTTAATTTAAATTAATTTGACTATTTTGTAATTTCGTAATAATTGACATATTTTTCGACAAATTCAAGAAAATTTATTAGCACTATTTAATTTTTTCAGTAGTTATTTCATATTTTGAAGAAAAAAATTGGAGTTCGAAAATGCAAAATTGTCTTTAGCGCCATATCAAGTTCAAGATGAACGCATTTTAGGTAAAATGTAAAAGTTTTAGGAAGTTCTGAACTATTTTATGGGAGATACGAATTTAGTAAAACTTTATGCTTCATTTATAATTTTTTCTCATTTTTAGTCCATTTAACTAACGTACAGAAAAATTATTAAAGTAAAGGAAATTTTCTTATGTTGGGAAAATTTTAACTACAACGTTTCAATTTCCATGAACTAAAATAAAGTTAAATTTTCTTTAGTGTCCCTTTTTTGAGTACATGTAGTCAAAAAATACGTTTTTCTGTGTATTACAAACAAAAGAAATAATGTATTGTACAGTGCTGAAGCGCACAATTAACATATATTCAATATTTTTGAATCTTACAACTTCATTTTGAACATTTCACGTACTTAAAATTTTGAATATTCCGAAAGACTCATTAACGTGGACATTTAATCTGCATTGGACTGCTTTATGTTGTTAGTAAGCCAAACCACTTGTTGTTTTTTCTGTATACAATTAAAAAAAAACTATACTGATTTCGCATTTAGACCAGAGTTTTTGTTTTAGCAAAATTCCTGTGAAGTTAGTTTAGTTTATTGTCCAATTATTGAATTAATATCATCTAATAATTGGAATAAGTAATTTGTCAAAAAAAAATATTTGCTTAAAATTACGGAAAACGTTCAAAAAAAAAACTTCTTAACGTCCGGCAAATAAGGACCATTTATTAAAATTCCATTGCCTATTGTCTCTATTACATATCTGTAACCGAATTTGTTTCCATTGACTATAGCTTAAACCGCTTTTATAACAATTTATCACACATATCATCATAATAGTAATGCACAGAAAAAAGATTTAATATGAACGAATGGAGTATAATACAAAAAGACTAATATATCCCTAATTATATATAAGAGAAAATAGTAAAAAATTTATATATTATTATATATTTTTCAAATGTTACATTACTCTTGTCCCTCAAATGTTTATCATCTAAAAATTATTTATTATCAAATATGAATTTCTACTTATATTACTCAATTTTTTTATGCATTCATGAAAGTAAAAAAGAAAATTGACGGAATTAGAATTTCTACAAACAAATCCAAAATTATCTAAAATAATTTAAATATACATTATACATCGTTACGCTCAAGCGAAAAAATGTAGTGGTTTCCACAGTTTATTTTTGCTTAAAAAGGAGAAAGTGGTCTCATATTCTTCAATTGTTTTGCCTAAAAAAAGTTTGCTTTTATAGCAACGAAAAATGTTTGATTGAACCCATCTGACATCTTAAATGATTATACCTGAATAATACAAAAACATCGATTTTTTTTAGAAAGAGAATGGCTCCTAACAAATTTCTTTAGTTATTTTTAAGTGCAAAATTGATTGATGCAACTTGAATCTTCACGAAATAATATATAAAAACATGAAATAAAACATTTTATTTTGCTATCAAAGATTGCCAAAATTTATATGAAGTAATCAGGCGCATTAAGTTGGTATTTTGCCATGCCTTTAAATAATTTGGTGAAAATCAATTTTTTTTGCTATTATTAGAATAATTTCTTAGAGTGTAGATTTACATATGTACTCACTCAATCAACCATGTTTACATATTGTTAGGTTAGGTTACAGAGGATGACACCAATTCTTGAAATTGGTTTTCACATAGACCATATTGATCCATAGTGATTTCCCATAGTTGTTTCTTTCTTCTTCATTCTCTATTTTCCTCTGCCAGGATTAATCATATTTGCGTTTTTAATTAAATTTTGTAGGTCTTCCATCCCGAAGCCTTGATGAAAATTCTCTTGTCGTCCCATACCAATTTGTTTTGCTCGCTCACAGAGGAATATACATGTTTTCCAATGCATATATGCATTGGAAAACACGTCCGCCTGTAAAATACTGCTTTATATAACTCTATGATTTCCAACTCTTCACAGTAAATACCACTGCTAGGGCATTCAGCTATTTTTGGTCCATCCGTATAAATGTTCAGATCTCTAACATGAATGCGCCTTTTATTCCAATCCTTTATACTTGGAATAATTGATTTTATCTAGCCCTTATATACATGCCGAGTCGCCATATAGTCTGTCCTTGTATGTTGCCCAATTGAAGCAACGAGTTCTGAACCTCTTCAGTCTCATGAGTATCACCTTTTTCTTATAAGCAGATCAATTGGGCAAATTCCCATCAATATTTCCAGAGCTGCGGTGGCCGTTGTTGCACTAGTTTTAAGGGCCGTCCTGTTTATTCTGTTGAATTTCTGTATATGATTCCGATCGTAATGGCCCACCAGACGTGGCATCTGTAGCTACTGATCTTATAACTGCTGTAAAAAGCCAGGGAAAGAGGGATGGTCTCATTCTAGCTTTTGGCATATATACAATGGGAGACTGGAGTCTAAGAGTCTCCCAAGTATCTGTCCAATTTTGAGAAACTCGATCTTGTTCTTTATATCCTGTGATTTTTCTTCTTCTAATGAAGATGTTGAAAACCACATTATTTTCGCGATTACTTTTCCTTAAATAATCAAAATTATAAATGAAAACAAACATATTCCTGTAAAGTTAATTTATCTGCTTTAAATTGAACTGTTTTAATAAAGTAACCGCGAAATTTTCAACGCGAAAAGCGAACATAGTACTGAAATTAAACCACAGTTCCTTGTCTAGTTTGATAGAATTTGCAAAGCCTTGCTCATTATATCATAGATCGTGTCCAGAGTTGCCATGTTTCCGTCAACTTGGCCCCAAATTGGACGCTTTCATCCCCAAAAACTCCCAATTTAAATTAAAATACTTGATAAAAATTCCGAATAAATTATTGACAAGTTTTTAAGAAGAAAAAAAAATACAGAAATATACTCTTCAGTATAAATTTAAATATTAAAAAATAAAAGGTTTGGTCGATCACAATGTATTTATAAACGAAAATTTACTTCTAAATACTCAAGTAATGAAATTGGGTTATAGATGAACATGAAGGAGAACCAACGACAACATTTAGTCTCGAGTCCTCACAAAATGATTTAATAACTATAGAAAAATGTCGAGCTTAGTAAAATTGTAAATTAGCGCTTGGGCCCTCAAAACAAAAAAATGGGAGCAAAGGGTTCTTTTTTAAATTTTGACTATTCTCAGTTCTTCTTTTTTTAATAATAATGTATAAAATTTATTGAAATTCCCCACCAAACCCTCCAGGCCCCATTAACGAAAAAACATTTCCAATTTTGGGAAAATCCCCAATACTGGCAACACTGATCGTGTCCAGAAATTTGCCTGACACCATTATAACAATATCATCCGCATATGCCAATATTTTTATTCCCTTATTATGCAGAAAAGTGAGGATTTCATCTACACACAAAAAAAAATATTTTTAGCCTTCAATGACGAAATTAATTGATCCAATTAATTTTTAATTGGCATTTCAACCAGAAATGATAGTATCAATTAAAAATTAATTGAAAGTCAATTAAAAGATTAATTGATACTAATATTTTTGTCATTGATTTTTGTTTCAATTAAAAAATTTGCTGAATCAATTAAATTTTTAATTGAATATTTTTTAAAACTCAAGACTTTAATTGGAAACATTTTCGTGAAATTTTTTTCTGTGTACCATGAGTAACCAAAGTAAAGGCGACAGCACACCTCCACATGATCCATTTAATATTTATTTGGAGCTTTTAATGGCCAAATAACACATAGTTTATTTAGTGAAAAAGTGTTTATTACGCGAGTTCAAATCATGATCCTGAAATCAGAAAAACATGTTCTATTATTTAATAGATTGAACTCGAAGCGGCGACAAAAATATGAATAGCACGAATTAAACCCACAAAAATAGTATTGGACCCGTTAAATCGATTATTTGTTAGGGAATCGATCCCATAATTCATCATAAGGGGAATGGAGAATAAAATTTACAAAACTCATATTATGTTAGCCATTTCGTTTGTAACACATCGAAATATGCATTTCCCACCCTATAACGATTATATAAGAGACAGTGAAAGAACCAACATTTAAAATATAAATAGCCAAAATTGTAGAAATATACACTGAGCAAATACTACATTATATTACAGCAAAAGAATTGTGGAGATAGGGTAGAAATGATGATAATTTGCACTTAAGAATTACCTAATTGCTAATGATATTTTTAAGAGGATGTTTTTACCCTCCATGAAATGGACTATTTTACTTTTAATGGAAACATTGTGATTTGTATTTAATTGTTTTCTAGTTTTTTCCCATAGCATTTGTTAATTTCCACACCAAACCAAATCATTATAACGACTTAGTAATTTATTTAGCAAATTATAACAATTATTATGTATGTATATCCTACCGAATTAAAGAAAATAAAAGTCTGTATCGTTTAATCTATAGTAAATGATTACTGTACCATTTGTGTTGGTCAAATAAATTTTGTGTAATAAAATACAAAGCAATATTTTTTATTTAATATATTTTAATATTGAATATGGTATATTGGGTAATCAAGAAAATATTTTCCTATTTTGTCCATAGATGTCTGTGAAGTCGTCTATCTCCAGTGCTATCAGTCACATTGTATCGTAAAATAGGTCTGTTTACTTATTTTTCCAGTAAAAATTTGCAAGAGAGTAGAATTGAATTTTATTCTCTTTTTACTAAAATTATAGATATGTACGCGAACGCCATCAAGTACCAATTTACATCTTTTCACCCAAAGAAGGAATATGATTACCTCAAACCTGTTTCAAGATCAAAAAAATTTTACCATTTAACATGTTCGCCAAACGAAATTTTAGATAAATAAATATCGTTTCCCATTTGCTTTTCGCTGTAATGAAGTTTGTTTGGAAGAAGAGTATATACTTCTTGTGATAATCGTTGATTCTTTTACAGAATGTAAAAATAATTTCACAAAGATAAGTCAAAGAAATTGTTTTTAATTTCCTGGCTAATTGTATCTTTCCTCACATATTTCCCACTTCCACGAGATTTATTTAGTTCTTAGAACCTTTTTCTGTAATACAATGTAGAAGAATTTTTTTGATTTTATAGTTTTTTTATCTTTCGCCTGGGTCGAACCGTGGACCATACAGTTTGTAACCCACACTATCAACTGGGCTACGTACATGCAAAAAAATAATTCTTTCCTCCCAAACGAAATTTTAGACAAACAAATACAGTTTCTCATTTGCTTTTCGCTGTAGGGACGTTTGTTTGGAAGAAAAGTATATACTTTTTGTGATAATCGTTGATTCTTTTACAGAATGTAAAAATAATTTCATAATGAATAACTCAAAATCTTTTCTGGTTAATTGCATCTTCCCTCACATCATTCTGACTTCCACGGTTGTTTGTTTTAGTTTTTATTTACCATCTTTGTCTGTAATACAAACGATATAGAAGAAATTAATCGATTTTATTTTTAAATTTTACCTTTTGCCTGGACGGAGAATCGAAACGTGGACCACACAATTTGTAAGCCAACACACTATTCACTGGGTTATGTAGCTGTTTTGTGATCAACAGACAATTATCGCTATAGCCATCAACGCACAAGCAATGCAAACAGTCAAACAGTTTATGGCGCCTACGAGCCGATGCAAAGAAACTTTATTTAACAAAAATATACCTGTTGACCGCTTTCTTAAAAATACAACTTTATATAATATAATCCAAAAATGTTCACAAGATTTCGAAAAGATGTTCGGGATTATATACTGCAATATTAAATTTGTATTCTTATTAAAGTCTTAAAGTCAGAAACGGACAGTGCCTGCTATAAACGAAATGGACTGTGATTTTGGAATAACAATTAATTTTTTTATTGAAAAAATAATTTTGTAACATAACAAATTTTTTGGTGAAAACAAGTAAGGAAAGTCTAAAGTCGGGCGGGGCCGACTATATTATACCCTGCACCACTTTGTAGATCTAAATTTTCGATACCATATCACATCCGTCAAATGTGTTGGGTGCTATATATAAAGGTTTGTCCCAAATACATACATTTAAATATCACTCTATTTGGATAGAATTTGATAGACTTTTACAAAATCTATAGACTCAAAATTTAAGTTGGCACAATTGGTGGAACACAATTTTAGTAAAAACATATGGGAAACATTTAAATCTGAAGCAATTTTAAGGAAACTTCGCAAAAGTTTATTTATGATTTATCGCTCGATATATATGTATTAGAAGTTTAGGAAAATTACAGTCCTTTTTACAAGTTTTCGACTAAGCAGAGGCGATTTTATAAGGGAAAATGTTGGTATTTTGACCATTTTTGTCGAAATCAGAAAAACATATATATGGGAGCTATATCTAAATCTGAACCGATTTCAACCAAATTGGGCACGCATGGCTACAATGCTAATTCTACTCCCTGTGCAAAATTTCAACTAAATCGGAGTAAAAAATTGGCCTCTGTGGTCATATGAGTGTAAATCGGGTGAAAGCTATATATGGGAGCTATATATAAATCTGAACCGATTTCAATCAAATTTGGCACGCATAGCTACAATGCTAAATCTACTCCCTGTGCAAAATTTCAACCAAATTGGGGTAAAACTCTGGCTTCTGGGACCGTATTAGTCCATATCGGGCGAAAGATATATATGGGAGCTATATCTAAATCTGAACCGATTTCAATAAAATTTGGCACACTTGACTATAGTACTAATTGTTCTTCTTGTGCAAAATTTTAAGTAAATTAGAGTAAAACTCTGGCTTCTGGGGCCATATAAGTCCATATCGGGCGAAATATATATATATGGAAGCTATATCTAAATCTGAACCGATTTCTTCCAAAATCAATAGGGATCTATTCTGAGCCAAAACACATACTTGTGCCAAATTTGAAGACGATTGGACTAAAACTGCGACCTAGACTTTGATTACAAAAATGTGTTCACGGACAGATGGACAGACGGACATCGCTATATCGACTCAGGAGCCCACCCTTAGCATTTTTGCCAAAGACACCATGTGTATATCTCGTCTCCTTCTGGGTGTTGCAAACATATGCACTAACTTATAATACCCTGTTCCACAGTGTGGAGCAGAGTATAAAAAGTTTGAAATTTTCTAAGAATTTCAAAATACTCTTAACAAAAGAACAACGTTTTCGATACACGTTTTTTCTTTGCGTGTACTTACCTAGCTTTTTTCTAAGAAGTGTTATTTTGATATTCAAAGAAAAATATTTTTTTACATAAACGATGAAATAAACGAGATGTTTATTTCATAACTAAAAGGAAAATTTGCATAGCCAAATCCAATGTTATAGCCACCCATACGAATTCTATTTTTGTGATCTTGAATCGACGTTTGTCTGTGGGCGTAGACCTTATATTTCATGTGGGTCCAATGGAAAAATAAGGATCGCATCGTGGAGACATAACACGGTTCGGAAACTTTCCAGTTAAGGTTTCGTTGAGCGGCACGTAGCGCCAATTCTTTAAACGAAGTTTCTTTAAAATCGTCTTGTGTATGCATTACACACTCGTCTACACACAGTGCTGTTCAAAATATTTGCAACTAGCCCTACACTCAGAAAATTGAACGTCGTAACTACAAGTAAATTCCATAATATTGAGTAATTCAAAATTTTACTCACAGTTAGTTAAATTTTACTATTGATGAACAAAATTAACTCAGTGGAAGTAAATTAAACTTATGACCATTACCAGCAAAATGGTTAAAAACTCCCAATGAGTTCGTAAATGGACTGAAGCAAATATAATAATAGGGAATACATATTTTCTCGATCGTACGAAGAAGTTTCTCATCGTTACTGAACTTTTACTGTGCAATATTACGAAGTCTAGTTGGACACGAAATTTCCATTTTTTGTATAAATAAACTAACAATTCTAACTACCGTTAAGTGAATCTATTTGTAGACAATAGTTCGTCTCCGAAACATGTGCTCGTGTGGTGTTTCTAAAAATAGACACCCTTGACTATATGTGTTAATGAATACATGCAGCCAAGCAAGAAAAGAATAAACAAAGTCAAATTTGGTTTTTGATGAGTATAAGAGCTAAGTGGCACAGTGGATAGTGTGTTTAGTTAGAAAACTGATGGTACGCGGTTCGATCCTCCGTCCGGACAAAAGGTAAAATTTTATAAAAATGATAAAAATAAAATCTAATAAATGATTCTAAAGGATTTGTACCACAGAGTAGTAAGTGGTTTGTACTAAGTATAATACGACATGTAGAAATGGGGATCCTCCCCCTTGAGGTCTCCTTGCTCCAAGTCACCAGGTGGTCTAGGAAATCCAGAACGTTAATTTCTTTCGTTTTTTTTTAATTTTTTACTTCTGAACAGTTAAATTTGAACTTGACAAAAGTTAAAACAAATTACCAACCTATAGGAAAATGTTGCACTTAACATATTATGGGTACATGCTTCTTTAGCGACATACGTAGTTCAATATTAACACTGGTTAGTTACAAATAACTCGCTAATGGCTTCACTCTTTTCTGAGTGTACCATGAACTTGATATAGGTATATCTCCCATAATAATTATTTTATTGTTTAGCTTCCACTTAAAAAATAATCTTTGTGGAGTGGTATTTCCAAATTCTTAATGGGCAAATGAATTGGTTGTTATAAAATATTGAAATTCCCTGAAGGTAAGGAATCGTATGATTCGACCTGTTCAAAACATTTGCAACTAACAGGTTGGCTGATAAGTCCCCGGTCTGACACATAGATAGTCGCTAGTTTAAATGCATATTATTTTTATATAGTACCAACCTTCAAATGATTCGTGTCAAAATTTGACGTCTGTAAGTCAATTAGTTGGTGAGATAGAGCGTCTTTTGTGAAGCAACTTTTGTTATTGTGAAAAAAAAAAATGGAAAAAAGGAATTTCGTGCTTTGATAAAATACTGTTTTCTGAAGGGAAAAAATACTGTGGAAGCAAAAACTTGGCTTGATAATGAGTTTCCGGACTCTGTCCCAGGAAAATCAACAATAATTGATTGGTATGCAAAATTCAAGCGTGGTGAAATGAGCACGTAGGACGGTGAACGCAGTGGACGCCCGAAAGAGGTGGTTACCGACGAAAACAGCAAAAAAATCCACAAAATGATTTTGAATGACCGTAAAATGAAGTTGATGGAGATAGCAGAGGCCTTAAAGATATCAAAGGAACGTGTTGGTCATATCATTCATCAATATTTGGATATGCGGAAGCTCTGTGCAATATGAGTGCCGCGCGAGCTCACATTTGACCAAAAACAACAACGTGTTGATGATTCTGAGCGATGTTTGCAGCTGTTAACTCGTAATACACCCGAGTTTTTCCGTCGATATGTGACAATGGATGAAACATGGTTCCATCACTACACTCCTGAGTCCAATCGACAGTCGGCTGAGTGGACAGCAACCGGTGAACCGTCTCCGAAGCGTGGAAAGACTCAAAAGTCCGCTGGCAAAGTAATGGCCTCTGTTTTTTGGGATGCGCATGGAATAATTTTTATCGATTATCTTGAGAAGGGAAAAACCATTAACAGTGACTATTATATGGCGTTATTGGAGCGTTTGAAGGTCGAAATCGCGGCAAAACGGCCCCATATGAAGAAGAAAAAAGTGTTGTTCCACCAAGACAATGCACCGTGCCACAAGTCATTGAGAACGATGGCAAAAATTCATGAATTGGGCTTCGAATTGCTTCCCAACAAGAAAAAGTCGCCCCAGCGACTTTTTCTTGTTCTCAGACCTCAAAAGGATGCTCGCAGGGAAAAAAAATTGGCTGCAATGAAGAGGTGATCCCCGAAATTGAGGCCTATTTTGGAGAAAAACCGAAGGAGTACTACCAAAATGGTATCAAAAAATTGGAAGGTCGTTATAATCGTTGTATCGCTCTTGAAGGGAACTATGTTGAATAATAAAAACGAATTTTGACAAAAAAAAATGTGTTTTTCTTTGTTAGACCGGGGATTTATCAGCCAACCTGTTTTCTTCATAAAGGGCATTATGTTTTGTATTTTTTACCTGAAATAGTTATAAGGATCTATAAGAGAATAGATAAAACGTACAAAAAGGCACTGTAAGAATATCGTTAAGTTCATTGCCTAATTTGTTAATAAACTGATCGCAATAGGGCTTTATGCCACCAAAAATAATAAACTTTCTTCCAAACAAACTCTGTACCGCGGCAAGAAGTTTCCAAAAGAAGTTCTTTGCATTAAAATTTCGTTTGGGAAAAAAGTATTTTTTTTTTTTTGCGTGTACGAATTCTATCTTTGAGGTCTTGAATGGAGGCGTGGGCCTTAACTTTCACGTGGGTCCAGTGGAAGAATTTACAAGATATTAAAGCACAATATCTCCTTGGTCAATTAAGGTCACCTCCTCGAGTAAAATGCCATTTGATTCGTTCGGCGGCACGTAGTGCCCTCTTGTTTACAATGCACGTTTTTCTGATCAATACCATCCCACTCAGGGGCCAAATCACCGCAGTCGAAATCGAGTACTTCGTCATCGTAGTGTAGTTTACGCGGATCACCGCAGTCGTTATCGAATTGTTTCTACTCGAAGTTGAACACGATAGGTAGCATGCTATCGAAAACGAAGTATGTAGTGATTTTTGAGTAGAAAAAAGGTAAACAAAAAGAAAAAGGTTGGTGAAAATGTAATTATTATTCTATTTTGGCAAAATACATTTAAGAAAATATAATATTACTTGCATTTAGGGAAACGGATCAAAGAAAGGAATGCTCAGTAGCCGCTTCAAAAAACTTATTTTTTCAAGAACATATTTAAAAGTTTCTTTTGACAGATGAAAACGTCTTTTAAAGGGTGGTTAAATTGTAAGGGCCGATGTTGAATGTGAACCACACCATGGAGAGATACACAATCCAACAACGTGTTAAATGGTTCCAAGAAATGGCAACAATGGATGATCAATTTTCGAAGAAAATCATCTTCAGTGATGAGGCACATTTTCACCTCAGTGGATTCGTCAATAAACAGAATTGCCGCATTTGGCCGAATGAGAATCCAAGTGTGATTGTCGAAAAACCAATGCACCCACAAAGAGTGACTGTTTGGTGCGGTTTATGGGCTGGCGGCATCATCGGGCCGTATTTGTTCCAAAATGAGGCCGGTCAGGCAGTTACTGTGAATGGTGTTCGCTATCGTGAGATGTGTTTTATTCAAAATCAACATCGGCCCTTGAAATGTTAACCACCCTTTAAATCTATGGTTGTTAAAAACACAATTAGTTAAAAGCACTCACTTCAAAATAGAATCACTCTACTTCAGGCAATGCTAAAGGACTGCTTTTGTCACGAATATTTTTCCTTATTAATGCCACTTTGTACTCATCCTCTGAATCCGAAGACGAGGAAAACAAAAAAAAAAAAAAACAATATATATACACATATATTTTAACACACAAAAACAATATAAATATCTCAGAAATAACATAATTTGATAACAAAAAATTATTTTGAAATTCTTCTATCTTCCAATTTCTTATTACCATATGTTTACAGCAATGTAAAAAAAGTAGTAGACAAAATAAATTACGATCGAATGCGGTGATCCAAAAATTTAATGCGATCGAAATGTTTCTCTATACGAAACAGAACTCGATGACGAATGCGGTGATTTGGCCCCAGACCATAAAGAATCTGTTGATCCAAGCTCAGTATGATCAAACGACCCCGCCTGACCATGCCGTTGGGACTTGTCCGACAAGATGATTTTGTGACTGCAAGATGTTCACCATTTTTAATGAATTTTAATAATTTCAATGCGAAATACCGAGTGATTCAAAAAACATATGTATCTTTTTTAAAAACTTTTGTATCCCAGTAAAAACTTGGAAAAGTTTTTAAGCACTCTCAGTCCATTTTTTTCCAAATCCTACGAGTTTTAGAGTTTACATATTTTGGCAGTTTTCAGCTTTAAGTAGATTAACTAGACAGATTTGTTCCTTCGTTCCTCATTTTTTATTCATAAAAAAAATAATATATCAAGAAATAGTGAGAATGTTATGCCTTGGTCTGATTAAATTTGAATTAATGTTTGGACGCAACACGTTCAACAGCGTTTGTGGTTGGATGCGCTAAGGTGTCCTCTTATGGTGCCAACATACCCAGGTTCAAGTCACGGTCGGAGCGAAAAAGTTTTTCAAATTCTAGAAATTAGATAGTGTGTATAAACAAAGGAACAATATAATTTCTTCATTCGAGTGAATTTCTAAAGCAATGCTAACGATCCGAAACGGTTGCCACTCGAGCCAAAACTAATCTACCTATATTTAAAGAAAATTTTACCAAACAAAAAACCTTATTTTGCAAAATATTATTTCTATCGATAATTTGGTAACATTTTATTTCTATAGAAAATTTTTAAAAATTTTATTTCCCCAGAAAATTTTGTCAACATTTTGTTTCTAGAAACTTTTGTCAAAATTTTATTTCTATAGACAATTTTGTCAACATTTTGTTTCTAGAAACTTTTGTCAAAATTTTATTTCTATAGGTAATTTTGTCAAAATTTGATTTCTATAGACAATTTTGTCAAAATATTATTTCTATAGAAAATTTTGTCAAAATTGTATTTCTATATAAAATTTATTTTATTTCTATATAGAAAATTTTGTCAAAATTTTATTTTTATAGAAAATTTGTGAAGTACCTCCTATTCCTGTAAAAAATGTTGTCAAAATTTTATTTCCATAGAAAATTTTGTCAAATTTTTATTTCTATAGACAACTTTGTCAAAATATTATTTCTATAGAAAATTTTGTCAAAATTTTATTTCTATATATAAAATTTATTTTATTTCTTTAGAAAATTTTGTTAAAATTTTATTTTTATAGAAAATTTGTGAAGTACCTCTTATTCCTGTAGAAAATGTTGTCAAAATTTTATTCCTATAGAACATTTTGTCAACATTTTATTTCTATAGAAAATTTTTAAAATTTTTATTTCCATAGAAAATTTTGTCAAAATTTTATTTCTATAAACAATTTTGACAAATTTTTATTTCTATAGACAATTTTGTCAAAATATTATTTCTATAGAAAATTTTGGCAAAATGTTATTTCTATATATAAAACTTATTTTATTTCTATATAGAAAATTTATGAAGTACCTCTTACTCCTGTAGAAAATTTTGTCAAAATTTTATTCCTATAGAAAATTTTGTCAACATTTTATTTCTATAGAAAATTTTTAAAAATTTTATTTCCATAGAAAGTTTTGTCAACATTTTGTTTCTAGAAACTTTTGTCATCATTTTATTTCTATACCAAATTTTGTCAAAATTTTATTTCTATAGAAAGTCAAAGTTTTACTTCTATAGAAAATTTTGTCAAAATTTTATTTCTATATAGAAAATTTTTATTTTTTTATTGAATTCACTATGTACAAAAATAAATGTGCCTCAGCGCCCTTAAAATTTTATTTTTATAGAAAATTTGTGAAGTATCTCTTAAATAAATAAATACTTGACGATAAATAAATAAATAAATATTTAGGGAACATTCCTGTACGATTTTCTTTATTTTTAATAGACTTTGTACATAATTTTGTAATTATCCTTTTTTGTTCCTTTTCAGATATCCTTCACAGGTATTTGTGGGCGACACCTTTTGTTATTTTGCCGGTATGACATTTGCAGTCGTCGGCATATTGGGCCATTTCAGTAAAACACTTCTACTCTTTTTCCTGCCACAAATCATAAATTTTCTCTACTCAATACCACAACTCTTTAAATTTGTGCCTTGTCCAAGGCATCGCCTACCTAAATACGATCCACAAACGGATCTTTTGCATATTAGTACAACGGAATTTCATAAAAACGAACTCAATATTTTGGGTAAAATTATGGTCACTATATTTAAAACTTTCCGATTGATAACATGGCAAGAACTTCCAGACGGAAGGGTTATTACGAACAATTTCACTCTAATCAATTTTGTGTTGGTCGTTTTTGGACCAGTACATGAAAAAGTTGTAACACAAATGCTTATAGCCATTCAGGTGTTGTGTTCGATTGTTGCATTTGTTATCCGTTATCCTTTGGCAAGTTATGCCTATGACACGTAGTTGGAAATGGAGTAAAATGGCTTTATTGATAAAATCGACAGCTCCATGTTGATGTATTTGACTAAACCAAAACTGTGTTTACTTTTAGAGAATAATGTACTGAAATAAGTTCAATAAATTTCAAGAGACTTTCATAAAATGATGTTCGTTTACTAGATATGCAACATTTTATACCTATCCAGGAAACACTTGGTAAGTACTTGTACAGAAAAAACTTGGCACATTGGCCCCAGCTGCACCGTAACACAGGCTCTCGGCAACTACAAAACAATCACCCTAATTCCTGAAGTCGCCCTCGCCGTCGCTTTTCGTCCGTCGCCACTAAATGGTATTCCGTTCGTCAGAATACCATAATCATCCTAAAAGTAATATATTTAGAATAACATGGACCCGGGGAGGTCCTGGGTTCGCGTTAGCCCACTTTGGACTCTGTCCATAGGAGAAAGTCTCAAACCCCGGCCGAATGCCGGCCACCTATTCCCGTTAGCCTACTGTAGACCCTGTCCATAGGAGAAAGTCTCAAACCCCCGTCGAAGACCTGGCACCTATACTCCAATTTTCAAGGGTCGGTATCTCGAAAACTACGCTCTTCCGACAAAATTTTTACTTAACATTTTCTCTTTAAAATGTACTATTTTTACCAAAAAACGCAATTTCATTCTTTCATGAAAAATTGCTGTCAGAATTAACAAAAATATAAAGGAAAATACCGATTGTCAGATGTCGATATCTCGAAAACTAGGCTTTTCCGATAAATTTTTTACTTAACAATTTTGTTTTAAAATCCCTTCTCCTACACTCAAAAAAAGGTTTGTTTTTAACCACTTTTGCTAAAGTATATTTGTTCCATCTATTGATATAAAAATGCGCTATTTATACTAAATTGACAAAGATCTGTATATAAAGTACACACATCATAAGGCGAGTACTAAGTTAGAGTTTAGCCGCTAAAGTGAAAACTAAATCAGTAAAAAAGGCATACAATTATACATATTTGTAGCAATTATTTTAACTTTATGGGGAATCGTCCAAAACAAATTTTCACAAAGTTTGTATTCCTTAAAATGGACTATTGAAGAAAAGTAATTGTGAAAAAAATTACTATTTTAAGGTGGGTATTAAGTTCGAGTTTAGCCGCTAAAAACGTCATTTTTTCACGATTGCTTTTCTTTAATAATCCATTTTAAGGAACACAAACTTTGTGATAATCATTAGCGTAGCTAGACAATTTTCCTAGGGGGGGCTATAGCCCCCCTAGCTAAAACTTTATAGACTGAACTTATAGGTTCAACTAATGTTTTATTTCATAAAATTGAATAAAAAATAGACATCAAAATAACTCGACAATCAATTTATAATAAAGCAACTAAAAGTACCCTACGGGAAATTGGTGCAAATTACCACTGACGGACCTATCACAGAACTGGTACCTGTGCTCCAGTAAGCTGCAATCTTCACATTTAGTGAAATAAAATGATCAGAATAACCTTTTGTTCGACATATTTCAAAAGTTTTTTTTTTCATTTCGGGTTCGATTAGGAACCCAAATTGAAAGAGATTTCTAAGAGTTTGTCCGAGACTGGTTCCTGAGGACTTGTTTATGGGTTGCTCCTGCTAAATTGTCCCAGGACGTGTCCTTTGGGATGAGTCCAAGACGCGTCCTAAAATGTAAGTTTACTCCGTCAATGACAAACCCATGTTAAAGTGGACGGTCCCTTCCATACGTTTTGATCAGAACTGGGACTGGTCCATACACATCAGGGACTAGTCCTGTACCAGTTCTGTGGTTGATCCATTTCCCGTAGGGTAGTTCCACACTTTTCCCAGCAAAAAAATGGGAGTTGTTCTAAAGGCACAACTTTAAAAGCACTTCCAAAAATGTCTTCACAAAGAAGTTAACTATTTTAACTACACAGGAAGTTTTTTACTTAATTTTTTTTTATATTTTAATGCGTAATTTTTTGTTTTCTTTTTTCAAATAGTTTAAAAAAAGAGTAAGATGGTACAAATTATTCAAATTTTGCCACAAAAATGTTAAATCCATTATAGAAAAATCGATAATATTTGAAAAAACGTTTCAAGCAAGCGTTAGAATGCATTAAAAATCATCAAAAAGAATAAAAATTATTTATTTGGGAAAATATCACAAAATTTTTAATTCACATTCAAAACACTGAATTCGGGTCACACCTTAAGGAGTGGTGCAAATTCATTGCAACGGTTGTTGAAACGGTGGACATTCGTTCTATGACAAGTTCTTATTACATTTATCGCTTCTCCGCCAATTTTGTACCACTTCCAGACCCAAAAAGAACATTTTCACTTCTTTTTTGGCGACCCTTTTTTGCAGCATTATTAAGATATTAATTTATGAAAGAATAGTTTTAATATCAATTACTATTTTTTATTCAACTAAATCATAAGTTCAATCACAGCTTTATTTCATAAATGTCAGACTTCTACCACAACCCAAGTAATTCGATTGTGCATGAAAGTCTTTAGTGGAACTTTGTGCGTTGTAATTTTTATAAAAATGTAAAATCGTAAATAGGTTTTCAAATTCTGGGGGGAGCTAAAATTTTTCTGGGGGGTCTAAGCCCCCTCCCCAGAGGCCTTCCTACGCTTATGGTGATAATTTGCTTTGGGCTTTTCCCCATCAAGTTATAATAAAATTTGCAACAAATATGCATAACTTCATGCATTTTTCTTACTGATTTAATTTTCACTTTAGCGATTTTAGCGGCTAAACTCGAACTTAATACTCACCTTTAGCGGCTAAACTCGAACTTAATACCCACCTATAGAAAAGAAAAACTGCACAATTAAAGTAAACGTTTATTTTTAATAGAAAACCTTTAAGGCCAATGTATTTTATTTAGCAACAAACTTAGATAATGTAAATCATTTTCCGAGTCAAAATTATTATTTATTATTATTAAACGCAATTAATTAAAATTCACATCATCACATCAGCTGATTGTTTTCTTTGACGATGATCCTTGTGCCATTGATCTCAGCGTCGTCGCTATTTTTTAAGTTTTGGAAGCTTTTACTGCCCCTAATATATATCCACATTTTTTCCCGCGTCAAATTAAATATTTTTTCTTGATTACCCGACATAGAATTGCGTCAGAAATAAAAATATTTTAAACTGAAAAAAATTAACCCAATAAACACAAACGTTTGAAAAATGCTAAATTTCAACAATTTTTCATACATTTTTTCAAAGGATTAAGGTAATATTCAAGTTGAGAAATTGTTGAGAAAATCGCGTTCTCAACAAAAAACAGACATTACCCTCAACAGTGAAATTCAACACATTAGGAATAATATCTCAAGTGTTCTCCTCAAATTGAAATACATCGCTACTCAATACTTTGTCAAACAATTTTCGATGCGAGTCAAATTCAAAATTAACATCGTTGCAAATACTTTTCAACCTAAATTTGTATGAATGATATCCCCACTTCAAATTGAAAGTCAAAGCCAAAATTCTATGAATTTTGTATAATTTATTCATTTTCATCAAAATAAAATATATAATAATACACTACACTGCATAATACACTACAATACCAATTGATAAATAATAATCTTATTAAACATATCAACAAATAAGAACAAAAAAAAAAAAAACAAACAACAAAAAAAATATCTTCAACATTATTAGTAAACACTTTTGCATTGATAATTCGATTTCCTTCCTTTTGGTGTCATAAAACAGCATTAAAATTTATTAACATGCGGGCAATTTGAAATTAGGAACGTCCATTTTAAACTGTTAATAGCATATGAATTAAACTGACGATGTGATGCACATTTTCGTCCAGAAGTTGTTGATTTCAACAATTTGTTGTTTTTAACAATTTTAATTGGTTGCACTTGTAATGTTTCTGGAAACTTTTTCTTGTCGATAAGCCACTCATTTTTCATTGGTCAGCTTCTTAATGTTTGCAAGAATGTAGCATCCAAAGATCTTAGTTTTCTGCAAAGAAATTTAAATTTAGTGACTTCTCAAAAGTGTTGATTTAATTTTTCATATTGACGTACCAATTATTATAAACTATTTGAAGCAGTTCCAGTTAATTGTCCACCATTTTCTCTTGGGTCAGCTTTTTAATGTTTTCAAGAACGTAGAATCCATAATTTTAGTTTTCTGCAAAGAGATATACATTTAGTGATTTCCTTAAAGTTTTATTTCATTTTTTATTTTCACTTACCTACTTTTATAAACTATTTGGTTATTTGTCTAAAATTTTCCATTTTTTTAATTTCTTGCAATTGACCACGAACTTCGTTGCACAAATAAGTATTGAAAACCACATGGTTTTTTCGTTGCATTTTAGGGTAGTGTTTTGTCAAAGTTTTCTCACATTATCTTCAACACCTTTTCAAAGATTTCGTCAACAGTTTGGCAAATTGGAAGTAATTCGCAAACAATTTGAAGATGTATTGAAGATGAGCTATTTCAAGTCAAGTTGAATTTATGTTGAAAATTATATTTACACTCAAACTGAAAAGTTGTTGCATTTGAAAAACGCTCATCCTGTGTTTATTGGGAAATTACACATTAGCTGATTGTTTTCTGGTTATATCGGCCTTTTATTACCGAGTATTGTAATTGGTACAAAAAGTAATCGTCGTCGTCGCCGTCGCCACTTCACAGGAATACCAAATGGATGACGAGACGACTTGAAAGCGACAGACGACAAAAAGCGACGGCGAGAGCGATTTCAGGAATAAGGGTGAATATATTCTTTTCTACATTTAAAAGTAGCGGCCAGCAATTGTTCAGTGCAGCGAGACGTCTGTTTTCCGAATGTAGATCGAGTTTGCATGTAGAAAATGTCTTGGCTGAATACTTTTTATTGTTGTTTTTTATCCTTTTGGTAAAAAATATGTCAATATTGAAGTAAAACACTAAACATCTTTAATTACAAATTTTGGACAAATAATCGGTTTCGATCGACCTCTAAGAGATACTGATGGGAGAAGCCTTCCCACTCGATTTACACATAAAGAAAACAGCAAACTAACTCTGTGCTGGGTACTTGGCACTATGGAATAATGGGAAATGAAGAAGCACATGTGCTGTTTAAGAAGGACACTCGTGGAACGACAGGAATTGAGCCCTATAATTGGCATTATATCTAACATACTTGGGAAACATATGGTAAGAATAGGCCCTAAGGATGATGACATTTGCAGATGGTGTCTGAATCCGGAAGTTACGGAAGACTTGTGACACTTCCTGTACCAGTGTCCTGCATTATCCTAGAAAAAACAAGATGCTGGGGTCAGTTTTCTTTCGGGCTCCCTCGTATCGGTGGGATTTAAGCTTAAATAACATACTAGCCTTCATCGGGGCCTCTAGTGGGATGTTTTAAGCAACATTAAAGAAAACAGATAAATGGAAGCTCTTGAGCAACTTTAAAGAAGATCACGAAGAAGAATATGAGAAAATTTTCTCGAGGATTCCCAATGGAGCTATAGTGGTATATGTGGACATCAATTCATTAAAGTCGATTTCAACATAACCTAACATATTGTTACTCACGATATCGATGATACAACTATATAGATTTTTTTGCTATAATAAAATAAATAAAACACAAACAAATTAATTTATTTGATGGTAAGTAGTGTGTAATAATCATTCCATTTTATTGTTTAAATTTCATTTATCAGACACAGTTTTCTTTTTGTTGTATGCATTTATGCTGTATATCATGTTTTCACGTTTTTGTAGTTTTTGTTTTATTCATTAATATATGATTTGTTTAGTTTTCCATTTGATAGAGTAATTTTTGTCTATATAAACTCACAGAATGCGCTACTGACTCTTCTGTATGTTAAAACAGAAATGGATAAGAAGAGTATAAATGATGAGGTTTTGTTTTATATGAATATCTCTTTGTTATTAATTTTACTTTTTTTTTGTTAAAAACTGTTTTCTTTTTATTTTGCTCTACATAAATAATCCAAAATGATATACATATATACTATATATAATTTTCAGAATATATTTATATACTGTGTATTAGAGCATTGTTTTCGAAAGGGCGTTTTAAAATTGTATGTTGTAGTTATTTAAACATTGTCTCTTTCTTTTTTTTTTTGTAAAATTTAAATGTTTATTAAAAATCTACTATAACAAGCATTTTTCATGGTGTATTAATGTTGTTTTGCGGGTGGGGATATTGAGGATATGGATATGAGAGGATATATGTTAGGATTTTGAATGAAGGTTGAAATCTGTGATTTTCAAAATAAATAACCCGTTCACATTTGGCGTCATAAAATTTTTCTGCAATAGTAAAAATTTTCATATACAAAAGAAAATTACGACGATTACGGTAATTCATATGGAAGGAAAACCATAGATAGTTTTTCATAATTTCTTCTTCTTCTTCTGTTTTCAAAAACAACTTACTCTGCTCGTTAAATGAGTTTTTAATAAGTGATGATTAACTTTTATGGAATATCTGGGTCATCATATACAAATTTTGAAATAATGTAGAATTATATGTAAGTGTATGCACTACACAATAAATATATGTTTGTTTTAATAATTTTACTTTATTTTTCAATGATTTTAAAAATTCTACAATTTCTGGTTGTTTTGCTTATATTACTACTACATGAAAAATCGAACAAAACAAAACAGAGAATTTTTCTTCTTAACTTTTGAACGGATAGTTTTTTTATGTAAAAGTTTAAATGAGAAAAAAGCCAGATGGCAGGACAGGGGAGGGGAAAAATAGAATTTTACTAAAACAGAAATTCTAAATTAAAAAAAAATATATATATAGCTACACTAATCTTTAACAAGGCGAGGAAGGGGCATTTGTGGGACACGAAGAGTTGCCGGATGATGACGATGAGGATGGTAAAAATGAAGAGGAACAAGAGGAAGATGTTGTTTGGGATTCAGAGTTGTCATCTGCATTATTGGAACTGGCAAAGCCTGAACTGAGTGAATCATAGGCTAAGTTTGGTGCAGCAGTCAGCTTCGTGGCTTCTAAAATGTTTGTGGAGCTATTTAGAAATCTATTGGCGACCGCTGTTGCTGAGTCGGGACTCTCTGCTAATCTAGTGTTGTCTTTTGTTATAGCATTAAAAATTGTGGATTTACCATTTTCATCTAAAATAATATTAATCTTATCTTCAATAATTGGTTTATGGTGCAGCGGTGTTTCGCTCTCCTGTTCTTCTACATTTGTGGGAGCGTTTAGACGCAATCCCTTTTTGAGGTCTTCGGTAAGCAGCTCGTGTAGTGTGGTACCATCGCGCTGTTTCGAGATTTTGTAAATAGCTGGGCAGGATTTGGAATTTTTCACATCGTTGGTATCCTTGAAATCGCCAATTTCATTTAGTTCCATATTACTATCGGCAGGTACATTATCTGAAAAACAATTGGTAAAGGTCTAAACATTTTAAGCATTTATTTATAGTTATGCTGTTGAACGTGCCGAAAATATCAATCACCTTAGGTTGAATCACCTTCGGTAATTGGGAATAGTTGGTTTCTAAAATCAATATTAAAGGGCATAGTTAGTTGCCTGTACTCACACAAAAAGAGAATATCGAGAAAATTGGAAAATGCCTTATGTCATTGACGCAAATGCGGAAAAGCTAAGCAGCCATACTTCAGAATTGTAGAATATATGAATTTCTAAATACAAGGAACTAAAGGATGATTTTTTAGCTATTACCTTTTTGGCAATACTGATGTTATCAGCTGACGAACGTTTTGTTTCACTGTCAAACATCTTCAGTTCGGTCGATAATTTAAATTGCGGGCTTTAACATAAATCGTTTTACAAACGAATAACGCTTGCAATTGATTGAATTTGGTTATAAAAATTCGTCTTTTGCGCTTCTTCGTTTTTAAGCTTTGAGTTCATTTTTTACTCAATATCTCAGCAAAAAAAATGGAAGTGCTTTTACAAACGAATAACGCTTGCAATTGATTGAATTTGGTTATAAAAATTCGTCTTTTGCGCTTCTTCGTTTTTAAGCTTTGAGTTCATTTTTTACTCAATATCTCAGCAAAAAAAATGGAAGTGCACAAGTTTAAAAGCACTTTCAAAAATGTTCTCCTAAAGATGTTCTTTATTTTAACTACTCAGGAAGCTCTTTTAATTGAATTTTTTGTAACTCGCTTTTATCATATTTTTGAAAGGAAATTTTAACTTTTTCTGTTTCAAATAGGTCAAAAACAGAGTGAGGATTAATAAAATGCCAATTTTTGAAAATATTTGATGTCAAACTTTTCAGAAAAGCGATACAATGCTTTAAAAATCATAAAAATTTATAAAAATTATTTATTTGGCAAATTATTGCAAAATTTTTTAATTTACATCCAAATTCGGATCACACCTTAGGAAGTGCTGCAAATTCAGTGCAACGGCATTTGAAATGCTGGACATCCGTCATATGACAAGCCCGTGTTAAATTCGTCCCTTCTGCGCCACTTTCGTACCACTTCCAGATCCAAAAGGAACATCTTCACTACTTTTTGGCGACGCTTTTTTTGCTGGGATGTAGGTAAACAAGCAAAATTGTCGATTTTGGAGTGAAGATCAGCCAGAAGCATTGAAAAGGCTAACAATGCATCCAGAAAAATCACAGCTTGGTACGGCTGATAGACTGATAGAACCATTGGACCGTACTTCGTCAAACTGTGAATGGTGAGTGGTTAAAATGCAAGATATGATATGTAGTTTCAAGACGGAGTCAAACGCCACACAGTACGCGTAACAAAGGAGTTATTGAGAGACGAGTTCGGTGAATATTTTATTTCACGTTCGGGAGCAGTCAATTGGCACTTGCCTAGCTATTTTTTGTGGAGCTATGTTAAAGCTCATGTCCATACATACAGACAATCTCGCTTCAATGGAAGCATAGGAAAACAACATTTAAGCATTTAAACGTGAAATAGCGGCCGAAATGTGTTTGCAAAAAGTTGACCAAGCGGATGGACTTTTTGAGGCGCAGTCGCGGTCAACATTTGCAAGAAAATATCTTCAAACATTAAACTATGTGGACCGTACTATCGATTAAAAAACAAACTTAATTTTTTGAATTTAATGTGTTTTTCTTTTGAAAAATGTTTCTATAGCACTTAAAATGCATCTTTTACTCTATCTATTTCAGGGGAACTTTTAGTATGTCTCCTGAAAACGCCAACATTATAGCATTCAATGTATGAAGGGGCAGAAAATAACCCATGTACTCTACCTCCTTACTCGATCGCTATGGTAGATGACCTTCGATTATCTAGGATACGTCCGTTTTGTTCTTCAATATGTGCTTAAACTTATTATGACCTTGCTAGCACCAATCATGAACTACACACACTGTTGCCCTACTGTCCATCTACACGAGTAATAAATTATTAAGATCTTCTTGTTTCTTTTCTGCTTCTAACTCCACAGATTTCGACCAACGATGTTCATTTACATGGATTGCTTACCTTCATAATAAGCCGAGTGTCTTTGAAGTTTTCCATCTGGCAAGAACTTATCCACCAATGTAGTTACATAATGATTATCTTCGATGCTGCCAGCACCGGCTGGATGATCTGCTGTTATTTTCAAATGACACAATGCCAATGCTGTCTCATCGGTTAAATCATTCAAATTGCTGGCTAAATTATTGTAGGTAGTTGGACTCTCTTCTTTGAATTGTGATGGGGAATTGATCAAAAATGGTTGTGGTTTGAATTTGAAATTTTCCAATTCGTATTTGCCATGATCGAGATTCTCGTTTATGTAGTTTATATGTATTGGAGATGTTTGTAAATTCAATTGCGAACGTCTGTGTTCTTCTTCCGGTGGTGTATAATATATGGAAGCTTTACTTGTGGAACTATTGGCCATCAATCGCGATTTGAGTTTTTGTAGATCTTTGACATCCTTGGCATTGAATGCAGAGTATAGACAGGGAACATGATGATGGCTAAGTTGATTTGGATCATTTACAGCCATTTTCGATTTAAAATAAATGTCAATATCTGCAAAAGTAATAACACACACAGATTAGAAGGCGAATTGGTCATTTATTGGCCCACTCATTTGTATATGGAGGGGAGTATACTTAGGTTCATGAAACATTACCTCCTTCAGCATAGTCTTCTTCGCCACGCCCACGACAATTTTCAAAATAGAAACTGGGTAAATTCTCAAGAACTTTATTCAATGTCTGCTGTTGATATTTGTAACCTTCGCGTAGACGCAAAACCTGATGAGCGCTGAATTTGCGTATTTTATTGCGTTGGAAGACATAATTTTCGCGTACCCAATTCAATTGACCGGTGGAATATTCACGAACCTTTTTCACCTAGATCACATAAGAAAATTCACAAATAATTCTCAAAATATTCATCATAGCTGCAAAATCATCAATTACGTTAGACAGAATACATGACAGTGGCGAGAGCGACATGGATTATTTAAAATCATCGTTGAATTAATACTGATCACCATTCGAATATAAATTTTACAAAAAAAAAAAAAAAAATAAATCGTAACAAATTGTTCATATTGATGAAATTAGTTATGTTTCATTCCATTTTGGACGCAGAAAGAATTTCACGCTGCATTTTACTTATTTGCAAATTTTCTTTCATCCTTTGCCATTGAAGCCATCACCAAACAAAGGAGGACTGATGATATGAACTGCGACATTCAGTTAGAAAATGTTCCATTTGTCAATAACTTGGGCACACGAGAGCTACGGCAATGTGATATTTACGAAGAATTCAACAAGAAATCCTTCCAAGGTCCTGCATTCAACAATTGAAATAGCTAACACACAAATACAGCAACGTTTTCCAACATTACTCAAAAACCCACACACAGTTTCTTCTATGGATCACGTTATAAGCATGAGCTATGGAATATTTATGTACTTACACGTCGACGCTATGAAATCAACAATGCAACAACTATAAGAACAAACGATTAAATCATTTAGTTATTAGCGGTGAAATTGAACAGTTTCTCAAAAATTCTCCCATCGTTTTGTTTTTTGTTTTTTTATTTTGGTGAGAATCGGAGTACTATATTTGTAAGTAGAATATTTGTAAAAGTTTCTTACATTCGACATTCGGTTTAACATGACATCATGGAGCTATAGAAATGATATTAAAATGATGTAGTATTTATCGAATAAATTAAATAGTGAATACACCTTGGCAACTTTTTAGTTCTTTATGATTTTTTTGTGTGTTTTGCATCACTTTGTATAAGGATAGTATGTACAAACAAATGTAATAAATTAATTGTCCTGTTTCTGTATATTGAACGAGAGCCATCTTTCAAAGGAAAGAATATTGATTTGGTTCCTATATTTTGTAAAGCAAGTCACTTATTTTCTTGTCGAGTAGGAAACGAACGGATACGATATGAGTCAGGAAAAAAAGTAAAAAAAAATTGTAAAAATTTGATGAATACTCAGGCCACAGTCACATTTATTTTCGATAGTCAATGTATTCTCATACAACGAACTTTCAAAAATAGATAAACCTAAATTGATTCGAATTCGGGTGACTGCTTTTCTTTCGACTGGGATTTCGTTTGATATACAAAAACAGAACAAATATAAAAATCGGAATTGTAAAGGGTTTCTCACTAGTATGTTTGGTGACAATCGATAAAAATGAAAAAGAGGAAAAAATCAGTATTTAAATACAATTGAGTGAAGAAAAACCTCTAAGACACAACATGTTCAAACTAACAAGAATTTGAGTTAAAACTTAAATAGTTTATATGTAAACAAAAAGTATCAAAAGTATCGATGTTGACTTCCTAGATTTGAAAAATTTAGATTTCCATTAAGAAACTCTATTATGTTTTCACAAGGTATTTAAAAATCAATCGTCCGTTTTCTCTTCGAAATTTACTATATAATTTGATTTGATTTGTAAATCTGTTATTTTTTTCTTCAAAACAGATTTCGAAACCTTTTCTTGCCATTTTTTTTACAAAAGAACCTAAAAGGGTCAAATTAAGGGAAAATGGGGAAAAAGTGCACACATTTTACTTCACCCAGCAAAAACTCTCATTACCCGGTAATCTTGTATTTAAGCCTATTTAAAAATTAATAACCACTTATTAATTGGCATCGCTTCGGATTACATTTACATACGTACATATGTCCTAGAAGGAAAGTACTTCTCCCCAGGCATACTTTCGGTCATAAAATAAGTAGTGCATTTAAAGCATATAATCACCTAATATGTAATGACTTAATCGTAGATACGCCAAAGCTTGCAAAATAGCCACTTATTGTCTCAGACATCCAAATCTCGAAAATATTGATTTATATCGCCGATTACAATGGATCAAAATATGGCGAGTGATGCTGTAATAGGAGAACTACTTGAATAGACACGAATATTGTATAAATAAACAAAAAATCTAATAAATAATCTCAATAAGATTACACGCAATTTAATTTCACACTTAAAATAGAAATAAATGTAGGTTGTTTAAGTGAGTTGGATTCGTGAATTACGTTATAATATATCCAATAGCCAATTCACATAAGGTTCGAAATCTACTAAAAGTGGATTTTAAGTCTCTTTTTTTATAAGGCTAATGGCATTTGAAATTTAGTTTAAGCGCATTTTGGAAGTGTAATGTGAATGACGTATAAGAAAGCATTTATTTAAAACATAATATGATAATGTCACTAAACACAATTATAATGAAATATTTGTGATAAAAATTTCTTAACGGAAAAATATAAGTGCTCGATTATGTGAATAATTATACCTAATGGTACCATCATTTATTCTATTTTATTAATTCGTTAACTACAACTGCCTAAAAATTTGAGAATAACAATTCGAAAATTACCGAGAAGTATTTATTTTTGTCATTACAAGTTAGTCATTATAACTCGCCGCAATGTAATGCAACGTGTAATGACAGCTTTAATGTAATGTAATTGTAATGAGATGTGGTTACCTAGGTTTTGCTGGGCATTAATGCTTCTGGATTACCATATACATACACTAGTATAGCTGCAAGCCAAAGTGTGTGTCATCGACACATCGGTTTACTAATAATAGATTAATACACTAGAATAAGTTTTTATTTGTATCCAAAAAGTTGGTTGCTAGAGTTTAAAGTATGCTAAATAAAAAAGGCAGCACTAGACAAATATTATTAAAGATTCGCTTTACCTTTCAATAAAGTGTAATCAAGTAAAACTTTTTCAAGACTAAACAAAAATAAAGCTAATGTACTTTTTTACCTTTTAGGTGGGTATTAAGTTCGAGTTTAGCCGCTAAAATCGTCGTTTTTTCACTAAAGTGAAAACTAAATCAGCTAAAAAAGGCATAAAATTATACATATTTGTTGCAGATTTTATTATAACTTGATGGGAAATAGCCCAAAGCAAATTTTCACAAAGTTTGTATTCCTAAAAATGGATTATTAAAGAAAAGTAATCGTGAAAAAATTACGATTTTAGCGCCTAAATTCGAACTTAATACCCACCTTTTGAGTGGAACATGGACAACGATGTACAAATGTTGTTACAAATGTTGAATCATTCCAAATAATGAATAATTAGGAATTTTTAAATAATTTGGAGAGTTTTGAATAAATATGTTTGGGATCGCGGTTGATTTATTTTAGACTGCGGTTGCAACACACAATACAACAAAGGAAGAGGATTACTAAATGAAAACATAACAATGGTGGTGAAAAGGGATGCATATCCAAGAAAATATTACATTTGCTGGCATAGTTACTCCCAAATTTGCAATTGTGGTGTACAGTTATATGAACGAATTGATTAAAAAACAAAAGAAATAAGAGAATGGGGTTTAAACGTATTCAGTGATTGAAATCGACGATATTTGGACTGTGGATGGTTGTTGTTATAGCAGCTTGAAGAAGTTGATAATCCTTAAGTTCATGTTGACTTCGCTCCGGCTTCATCGTAGCCGATTATCGTGGGTGTCTGTTTTTACATCACTATTTATATTATCCAGATTTTTTTTTATTAGCAGCTATTTTGTGAGAGGGAATGGGTGTTAATTGCGTTTTCGACACTAATCTCCACTAGTGGCACTGCTGGTTAGTGATGGCGGATGGTGTACCAGCTTGGTGAAAATAGGATAGCAACAGTTAATTCCAGATGATTTAGCTCCTGTTTCAATGCAGCTGACCTGTTAATTAACAGGTTGTTGTTGTTGTAGCTTTGGGAAGCTGATGTGATAAACCTTAAGTTTATGGTGATTTTGCTCCGATTTCATTGCAACCGATTATCATGGGAGCCTGTTTTAATATCGCTATTTATATTATCCGGTTTTAGATTAGTAACTGTTTTGTTGATGGATTAAAGTATATAGGTATTAGTTGAGTTTCGCCTCTATTCGCCACTAGTGGCTGTTCTCCACTTGTTGGTGGTAGTGAAGCATTATATCTCCCCTCTTTTGGGTTTGTTTTCCCACCCCGCCACCATCGTCATGCAAGACTAACGCACTTCCACTGTGCTACCGATGGTCCCGTTAACAGATACTTTTAGTTGATGAAAGAGTTTGATGTTGGTTGTATGTCACTACAATCATCCACTAGAGACGCTGCTGTATATTTTAAGGCTTCATTTTTTTGGACTTGATTTTTAGTCTGTTGTATAACAATGGATAAAGCTAAGTTACCCGGATTGCGATTCGGTACCTTCGTGATGCAAAAATAAAGCTCTTCCAGTATGATATCCAACGTCATTTTCTTGAATATTGTAAAATACATCTAAATTTTTCATTGAGTTTGTTTAGTTACATTCGTACCATAAGAAAGAAATTAGTTTAAAACAATGAAGAAAATCTTAATCTGACGCATGGCGTTATTAGAATTAAACCCATATGACATTCCATTTTCAACAATAAAAAAGTAGCTAAAAACAATTCATATGGATTTAATTCTAATTTAAATTTACACGCCCGTTACCACATGATTATTTGTTTTGTCACTTGTAATTCATTTCATTTTCAATATATATACTTTAGGTAAATATAATAATATTCTTGTCCTGGAAAATATGTTGAAGAAACGTAACACAAATGTAATTAAATTGTTTGTATAACAAAAAACTATTTTGTATATAATTGGTTAAGGTAAACAATTCAATACTTTTGGTATTTTCCATTTTTCGCTTGTTCATTTTTTTAAATTTCTTTTAAATAAAAATATCTCGTTTCAAAAATAGTCAAAATCAACGGAGATTTGAGCTCAAAAATCGTCATGATATAATTTCGATATATTGCATTTAAGCAAAATCCATCAAAATTACATAAAATCGCCACATCTGGCAGCACTGATCTAGACTGTTGTATTAATGACGCTCCACCACTTGTACACATACATATATACATATCTTCATTGAAACAATTGTCTATATACCTGATCATAATACTGATCCTTAAGCGCTGTCAAATGATTTGAGCCCATATCACGGAATTCTTTCAAATGTTTTGCCTGAGACGAGTAACTACTTTGAATCCATTCCACTTGCTGAGTACAATTTTCACGTATACGATGAACCTACATAATAAGAATTATCCAATCAATATTTTTTTAATAATTAGTATGAGACTTTTATGTGAAGGTATGCAAATTAGTATTAGTTTCGTTGTATTTACTTGCTGTGCATAGTTTTCTCTTAAACGCTCCAATTGTTGACTCTTATAACTTTCAATACTATCCAACATGGCGTAGATTTGGCGAGCCCTTGGCGATTTCTTATTACGACTGGCGCAGCAATAAAATTTATCAAAAATGCCATATCTAGAAAATTAAAAGTCGCAAAACCGAAAATTAACTAAAAATAAATGCTGCTGAACTGTTGCCCCATCGTCATAATACTCACTTGTTGAGTAATGCCCTTATACCTTGCACGATTAAGGTCAAAAGCAGAAAGGCGGTAGCTGCTGCTGTACCAGAAAGCAAACTTCCTATCTTAACACGATAGAAAATGATGGGATCTATTTGTAGTCTAAATTGGAGAAATAAAGATGTGGTAAAAAATTATTTGCCATAACACTATGCAATAAATTAGGAAAAAAGAAGATTACCACACAGAGCCACAAACAATCCTAGGCACAAAAATGGCGACAAGATTTGTAAGTATGACATGTTTACCTTTATTTTTTCTTTAGGATAGAGTAAGCATGATCGGCTAGTAAGGATGTTAGAGTAATTTAACTTGTTTCATTTTGAATCATATAAGGCCCATTAACATTTGCAATGAGTAAAGTATTTCTATTAAAAGTATTTCTATTCTATTATAGTATTGTTATTAAAAAATATAAAGGAATTTTGGTTTTTAAAAAGTCAACTATGTAATATTTAAAAGTTTTATGTAATAATGTCCCAAAATTTGAGAAACATTATTGCTGTGAAATTGAACTGGTAGGAAATAAAAAAAGTAGTTTAATCTTAAGAGCTGACGGGTGAAGTTGGGCTTAATGATAGGTTTAGGTTTAGGTTAGGTGGCAGCCCGATATATCAGGCTCACTTAGACTATTCAGTCCACTGTGATACCACATTGGTGAACTTCTCTCTTATCACTGAGTGCTGCCCGATTCCATGTTAAGCTCAATGACAATAGCCGATTCCGAACGGCGTTCCACATTGCAGTGAAACCACTTAGAGAAGCTTTGAAACCCTCAGAAATGTCAACAGCATTACTGAGGTGGGATAATCCACCGCTGAAAAACTATTTGGTGTTCGGTCGAAGCAGGAATCGATTGCACCACGGTGGGCTTAATGATGATTTGTAAGATTATAAATTCGCTGTTCAGATCTGGAATCAAGGATAGTGAAAAATGTCCCTTTTAGGCCCCATTGAAATTATTTTTTGTTGTTATAATTGGCCGATGAGTTGGTTTCTATCTGGCTCAACCCTTACCATGGTCCAAACTATGTTAGGTTTTTCAAAGAAAATCCGTATCGATTGTTTTTGTTGTTTTCGTTCAGTCGTTTTGTTTTTAAATGCATATATCATCTGTGATGCGCATTTAGACTGATTGTCTGTACGAAGTACACATAGTGTACCGTAGTACATGTAATGATATAATGGCATTATTTATTAGCCTATCATTACCAGTTATTTTTATGGTGTATGGAAACGTGAAAATGTTGTCCAAAATGGTTGGGAAGACAGCTGTTTCGGATTTCCACATCCTCATCAGTTCCCTTTATTGGACGATCTACTGATCTCAATTATTAGACTATGTTGGTAAGTCATTCTTATATTGCAAAGAACGAGCTTAAGCCAATCCAACATGTCCAAAAAAAGAAATGCAGTAGAAAAACAATGGAAACAGGCAGCATACGGCCATCGAATGTCATTGTATGGCATTCAATCTCCAGTAAATCAGTTGCCGACGGCAACATACTGGAGTGGTGTAATTGGAAGGTGAAAATGTTTTCTACTGCATTTCTTTTTTTGGACATGTTGGATTGGCTTAAGCTCGTTCTTTGCAATATAAGAATGACTTACCAACATAGTCTAATAATTGAGATCAGTAGATCGTCCAATAAAGGGAACTGATGAGGATGTGGAAATCCGAAACAGCTGTCTTCCCAACCATTTTGGACAACATTTTCACGTTTCCATACACCATAAAAATAACTGGTAATGATAGGCTAATAAATAATGCCATTATATCATTACATGTACTACGGTACACTATGTGTACTTCGTACAGACAATCAGTCTAAATGCGCATCACAGATGATATATGCATTTAAAAACAAAACGACTGAACGAAAACAACAAAAACAATGGAAACAGGCAGCATACGGCCATCGAATGTCATTGTATGGCATTCAATCTCCAGTAAATCAGTTGCCGACGGCAACATACTGGAGTGGTGTAATTGGAAGGTGAAAATGTTTTCTACTGCATTTCTTTTTTTTGGACATGTTGGATTGGCTTAAGCTCGTTCTTTGCAATATAAGAATGACTTACCAACATAGTCTAATAATTGAGATCAGTAGATCGTCCAATAAAGGGAACTGATGAGGATGTGGAAATCCGAAACAGCTGTCTTCCCAACCATTTTGGACAACATTTTCACGTTTCCATACACCATAAAAATAACTGGTAATGATAGGCTAATAAATAATGCCATTATATCATTACATGTACTACGGTACACTATGTGTACTTCGTACAGACAATCAGTCTAAATGCGCATCACAGATGATATATGCATTTAAAAACAAAACGACTGAACGAAAACAACAAAAACAATGGAAACAGGCAGCATACGGCCATCGAATGTCATTGTATGGCATTCAATCTCCAGTAAATCAGTTGCCGACGGCAACATACTGGAGTGGTGTAATTGGAAGGTGAAAATGTTTTCTACTGCATTTCTTTTTTTGGACATGTTGGATTGGCTTAAGCTCGTTCTTTGCAATATAAGAATGACTTACCAACATAGTCTAATAATTGAGATCAGTAGATCGTCCAATAAAGGGAACTGATGAGGATGTGGAAATCCGAAACAGCTGTCTTCCCAACCATTTTGGACAACATTTTCACGTTTCCATACACCATAAAAATAACTGGTAATGATAGGCTAATAAATAATGCCATTATATCATTACATGTACTACGGTACACTATGTGTACTTCGTACAGACAATCAGTCTAAATGCGCATCACAGATGATATATGCATTTAAAAACAAAACGACTGAACGAAAACAACAAAAACAATGGAAACAGGCAGCATACGGCCATCGAATGTCATTGTATGGCATTCAATCTCCAGTAAATCAGTTGCCGACGGCAACATACTGGAGTGGTGTAATTGGAAGGTGAAAATGTTTTCTACTGCATTTCTTTTTTTGGACATGTTGGATTGGCTTAAGCTCGTTCTTTGCAATATAAGAATGACTTACCAACATAGTCTAATAATTGAGATCAGTAGATCGTCCAATAAAGGGAACTGATGAGGATGTGGAAATCCGAAACAGCTGTCTTCCCAACCATTTTGGACAACATTTTCACGTTTCCATACACCATAAAAATAACTGGTAATGATAGGCTAATAAATAATGCCATTATATCATTACATGTACTACGGTACACTATGTGTACTTCGTACAGACAATCAGTCTAAATGCGCATCACAGATGATATATGCATTTAAAAACAAAACGACTGAACGAAAACAACAAAAACAATGGAAACAGGCAGCATACGGCCATCGAATGTCATTGTATGGCATTCAATCTCCAGTAAATCAGTTGCCGACGGCAACATACTGGAGTGGTGTAATTGGAAGGTGAAAATGTTTTCTACTGCATTTCTTTTTTTGGACATGTTGGATTGGCTTAAGCTCGTTCTTTGCAATATAAGAATGACTTACCAACATAGTCTAATAATTGAGATCAGTAGATCGTCCAATAAAGGGAACTGATGAGGATGTGGAAATCCGAAACAGCTGTCTTCCCAACCATTTTGGACAACATTTTCACGTTTCCATACACCATAAAAATAACTGGTAATGATAGGCTAATAAATAATGCCATTATATCATTACATGTACTACGGTACACTATGTGTACTTCGTACAGACAATCAGTCTAAATGCGCATCACAGATGATATATGCATTTAAAAACAAAACGACTGAACGAAAACAACAAAAACAATGGAAACAGGCAGCATACGGCCATCGAATGTAGAGGTGTGCACGTGAGTAATATTTTACTCACGCTCACGCACACTCACGACTGAAAAATCATACTCACGCACACTCACGCACGAACTTTTTTGGTAGGACTCACGCTCACGCACACTCACGAAAAGAAAATTTGTACTCACGCACACTCACGCACGAAAACGTCGAAAAATACCGTGACTCACGAAAAATATCGTGACTCACGAAAAATATCGTGATTCACGAAAAATATCGTGACTCACGAATAATTTTATGATTAATTTACCTTCCCGAAGTGTCTGAAAACATGAGCATTATTAAAATCGAGAGTGTTATTAAACTCTTAACATCCCAGGTGTCACTAAAATTGTTATTGAATTTAACTCTTAAGCGTTTTATGTTGTTGAGCAGAAATATTTTCGTGAGTGTAATTCGTTACTCACGCACACTCACGAAGATATTATTTTCGTGACTCACGCTCACGCACGACATGTTGGTTTGTTAATCACGCTCACGCACACTCACGCTGTTGTCATGAGCGTGACTCACGACTCACGCACGAATCACGAAAATTTTCGTGAGTCACGACAATTTCGTGTCACGTGCACATCTCTAATCGAATGTCATTGTATGGCATTCAATCTCCAGTAAATCAGTTGCCGACGGCAACATACTGGAGTGGTGTAATTGGAAGGTGAAAATGTTTTCTACTGCATTTCTTTTTTTGGACATGTTGGATTGGCTTAAGCTCGTTCTTTGCAATATAAGAATGACTTACCAACATAGTCTAATAATTGAGATCAGTAGATCGTCCAATAAAGGGAACTGATGAGGATGTGGAAATCCGAAACAGCTGTCTTCCCAACCATTTTGGACAACATTTTCACGTTTCCATACACCATAAAAATAACTGGTAATGATAGGCTAATAAATAATGCCATTATATCATTACATGTACTACGGTACACTATGTGTACTTCGTACAGACAATCAGTCTAAATGCGCATCACAGATGATATATGCATTTAAAAACAAAACGACTGAACGAAAACAACAAAAACAATGGAAACAGGCAGCATACGGCCATCGAATGTCATTGTATGGCATTCAATCTCCAGTAAATCAGTTGCCGACGGCAACATACTGGAGTGGTGTAATTGGAAGGTGAAAATGTTTTCTACTGCATTTCTTTTTTTGGACATGTTGGATTGGCTTAAGCTCGTTCTTTGCAATATAAGAATGACTTACCAACATAGTCTAATAATTGAGATAAGTAGATCGTCCAATAAAGGGAACTGATGAGGATGTGGAAATCCGAAACAGCTGTCTTCCCAACCATTTTGGACAACATTTTCACGTTTCCATACACCATAAAAATAACTGGTAATGATAGGCTAATAAATAATGCCATTATATCATTACATGTACTACGGTACACTATGTGTACTTCGTACAGACAATCAGTCTAAATGCGCATCACAGATGATATATGCATTTAAAAACAAAACGACTGAACGAAAACAACAAAAATAATGGAAACAGGCAGCATACGGCCATCGAATGTCATTGTATGGCATTCAATCTCCAGTAAATCAGTTGCCGACGGCAACATACTGGAGTGGTGTAATTGGAAGGTGAAAATGTTTTCTACTGCATTTCTTTTTTTGGACATGTTGGATTGGCTTAAGCTCGTTCTTTGCAATATAAGAATGACTTACCAACATAGTCTAATAATTGAGATCAGTAGATCGTCCAATAAAGGGAACTGATGAGGATGTGGAAATCCGAAACAGCTGTCTTCCCAACCATTTTGGACAACATTTTCACGTTTCCATACACCATAAAAATAACTGGTAATGATAGGCTAATAAATAATGCCATTATATCATTACATGTACTACGGTACACTATGTGTACTTCGTACAGACAATCAGTCTAAATGCGCATCACAGATGATATATGCATTTGAAAATCCGTATCTTTATTCTTATCTCGCACTTCAAAAAGAAATGTTCACACCTTGGGACAGTAGCTTTGGAAGTGGAAACAATAGTGTATTGAGCAGACATTTCGCATATACTAAGTGGTATGGAAAAATGCCCTCTCCAAAAATGTATAGAATCTATCGACCGCCAATCAACCACCGGTGTATATATGTGGAATTTTGGAATATAAGTGATCAGATGGTAACTTTTACAACTGTAACATGGACTGATGCCTGTTCGAAACCATGATGGGCTCATAAATTAAAAAAAAAAACATGCCACAAGGCAAATCATTTATTAATATCGGCTTAGATTCGCCTTTTTTTAAATACTAAAATACGGAAAAGTATAGAAATTTTAGGAAATCTAGGAATCATATTCTACAGAACTATGTTGCTGCCATTTTTGCCATCAAACAGATGGAAGATGTCCTTGGAACAAAAAATCACATTACATCTGAATGAAATTGTATGTTGCATAGTGTTATTTACATTGTAGTCGGATATACTTACCTAATGAAGGCTGATGCATTACCCATAACATTATAAGCATAGCATGTGTAAAGGCCACTATCGCGTCGTGTGATATTATTTATCATTAACGAACCATTCTCTACGAGAGCAACACGTTCCCTTACATCTTGTCGTAGTAGGCTAACGTTTAACGTTGTCTCTTCATTCGTTAAAGAGTTAAATTCAAATTTACCCAATTCTTTATCGTTGTGATTGATAATAATGGGCCGTTTATCTGGATCAGCATGATAGCGTAGTATTTTATTCGTTGGCGTAACCTGGAATGCGGAAAAAGTAAATTAGTATTCCGCTTTCACTTTAATGGAAATATGTGTTTTCTTGTGAATTCGTTTAATTTAGCAAGACTGATATAAAGATATGATATGTATGAAATACAGCGGATGTGAACGAAAATACATATTAAGCGTTCTATTTAAAAAATAAAATACTATGTGGTATATGCCTTCAAACGAATTTCCTGAGCATTCACAATTTATTGTTTTTTTTTAGTGGGCTATGTCAATTCAGTGTAAATGCACACAAAATAAGTTTATTTAATATTTTTCTCGACGTTTCACCATTCAATAAAGTTATCCTTCCTCCTAAATACACAGACAAATTTTGTTCTGATTCAATCACGAAATCAACTGATCAAATATGATAGTATCAACTATATAATTAAAAAGGAATAAAAAAGTTCCTAAATGGCGTGTTCTTTTCTGGTAAAAATATGTGCACTTTTTCGTATTTTGCCTGGAATATGACCTTTTTCGGTTCTTTCGTAAAAGACAGCAGTTTGAAAAGGATTCGAATTTTTTGTGAAAATTACGCCATGCATAGAGGCAAATTGAGGGCATTTTCAGCATTGCCGACAAAGGAGAGTGCTGCTATTGCCCTAAAAAGCAGAGTTGCATATGCCTATGATGGTAACTTGAATAAATGAATGTGGGCTAATTTCAAGTTTTTCATCCGAATTTTATACCAAGAAAATATATTGCACAAAAGTAAGGAACACTCTGTACACATAAAGCATTTTTTTTTTGGAAAGAAAACACATAATTTTTCAACTTCAATAAAATGTTTTTGATAATTTTTCTGTGCACTTAAGACTCTAGATTTGTTGTAGTGGTCCACCGTACACTTCGATGGAACGACTGCCGAGACTCTGTCGCGTAAACTTGTTGGCTTCATTGATAGCCTATTGATTCTACAAAAAGTTCCCTGAATATTTTATTCCAGGAGTATAATGTCTCAACGAATGATTCCATAAATGTATTCTTAGGCCGTCAAGCCTCAATCAAAATCGAAAACGATATGGTGAAGACAGCTGATGAGAGGGTTTAATCAAAGAGATGGTTTCAACAGAAGATAAATGGTCGCCACGGCGGGAAAGTGGAAAACAATTCTTGTTAATTTTTGTTTGCTAAATTTAACATTTTTTTATTTTAAAATTGTCCATTACTTAGGCGATATTTCTAATTCTAAGCCGGTATAGTTAATAGTTTTATTTGATCTTTTTTATGTTTCAAGTTATGGACTAGATATTGATTACAAAGACAAACTTACCCATATTACATCAGGTGCCGGGCTTCCCGAAAATGTACAATCCAACTTCGCTGTCGAGTGTAGCTCATGCATTTTCAAATCCGTGGAATTCAACAGAGTAGGTTTGGTACAGTGCAAACCCTTCAATATAGCAATCATATCACCAGGATATCCATGCAGACATTTCAATGATGAAATCAATAAATCTAAATCTTCAGCCTTTTCCGAAGAGGTGAATTCTTCGCTCTCAGCATGACTATCGAGAAGGAACCTCGATGCGTATAGGGAATGTCGATGTAAACGCAGTGTGTTATTGGCTGCCGTCAACCATGAGGCTAACCAATATAGCTTACAATTGCAAATGTAAGCATTGTTCAAAATATTTATGTATCGCAAATTTGGCAAGTATCTCAGTGATTCCGGTAAATATGATAACTTATTGTGGCCCACATTTAAACGTTCCAGTTGCTGCAATGATGAAATTTCCGCAGGCAATTGCTCCAACGAATTGTGAGCCAATAGTAAAACTTTGATATTTGGGGCATTTAGGAATAAAGTCTTTGATAGTTTCTTCAGATTAACATTGTATTGTAGAGATAGATAGGTCAGGTGTTTAAGTATCGACGGATCAACATGTGAAGCATCTGTGCGCGACAACAAATTGTTAAGCTTTTCCAGTGGGGTATTCTCCAAACGCAGTGTTATCAAATTTCGTTGATGCATCAGTATACCACTGGGCAATTGAGTAAAGCGATTGTTACTCAAATCCAAGTGTTGCAGTCGTTGCAAGGGATGGAATAGAATGGAGGAAACTGTCGTTATATTGTTCGAAGATATGTTGAGCGTTACTAAATTGCTCAATGATTCGAAGGCTTTTCGATCAATGCTTGCTATATGATTGACCGAAAGATCCAGAAGAAGGAGTTTTTGTAAATTGTAAAATGAATTCTTATTGATATTTTGCAAGTTGTTCCTTTGCAAAAGTAGCAGTCTCAGCTCAGTGTTGGGAGCAAAGAAATTATCCGGAAAGGACAATAATTTATTGTCGGCCAAGTTGAGAATTTGCAAGTCTCTCATTGAATGGAACAGTTGAAAAGGCAACACTTGCAAGTCATTGTGAGCCAAATGAAGACGTTGCAGCTTGAAGACACCATCGAATGTATTACGTGGCAAATCGGATATGAAATTTTTGGTTAAGTTTAAAACTTTCAATTCGCTTAGATTATTCAGAAAGACTCCATTCAAAGCATACATCTGATTGTTGTCTAGGCGTAATTCTCTCAAGAAGTTTGCATGATGCAATGGAGAGAAATTACATTGATTCGAATTGATTTGATTGCTTGACAGCTTAAGTACTTTTAAACGTCTCACCACTTGAGGTCGTATCCATGACAGACACTCAATCTGGTTGCCATTTAGATCAAGATATTCTAAGTTCTCAAAATTTGGTTCATAGCTCTGAAAAAGATCTACCAATTGTTTATCTTCAACGCCACTAGCTATCCACTGAAAGTTATGGACACTTTCCAAATGTTGTAATTTGAGGTTATTGGTAGATTTACCATCACCTCCTCCAGGTCCTCCATAACAATGTTGCAGAGCAATATGTGTATATTTGATATACTTCTTCACCCGTAATTCTTCGTTTATATTTGATATTGAAGTGTTCTCACAGAACAATTTAAAAATATTTAAATCACCACCATTCGTCGATCCAACAAACAGTGGACTAATGAATTCCACATTATCATCCTGGTAATCAGCCAATACGTCTCGTTCCTGTAGTTCGTCGTTGTTGACATCTTTGGACGATGAATAGCCCGATGTAAAAGCCTCAAATGGATTAAAGATATGTGAAAGGAAACGATTTGATTCCTTGATCGGTTTTTGATTATGTGGATGTTGTATAAACGATGCACTTGGCTCATGGGCTAAGGTCGACGAGACGCATGATGTAGTTTGAGAGTCATGATTGTTGCCAACATGTTGCTGTTGCTTCAACTTGGTAATGGTTTCCTGTGATGCTTCTACAACAAACGATCGTCTGTGTCTAATCTGCTTATATTCTTCTTGCTGTTGTGATTCATATGGTTGCTGTGATTGTTGTACATTGTTTATTTGTATGTGATTAAAGTCAACAGTAAGGAATAGAACCAATATCAGGGAGATCTGGGATATTGCTTCCATTTTTCTGTTTGCAGCTTCAAAAATGTATGTGGCATTCTTTTATCATTCCCACAAGGCATATTATACCTAAAAGAAGACGGTGAGGACAGAAAAAAACATATATTTAGTTAGGAAGTTAATTGAAAATTATTATGGCAATAAATACGAAATTACAACAACATTGCAATAAATAAAAACCAATGCTATTTAGCCTTATTTCTATTGTATGCCAGAATTCGTATTTTTTCGTTTCAAAAGAAGTTCTCTTGAAAACAAAAAAGTTTTTTTTATAGTTGTTCCAAAAATATTGCTTTTTTAGTACTTCCAAGTTCTGAGTTTGGTTCACTAAGAAGTTTCTTTAGGACAAGTATTCGAAATCCCACTATTTCAGAATGTTGAAGAAAAATCACCGCCGATGGGAAAGAAACATGCGTTCTTATGTTTTCATTAGAAACAAAACGCCCTTTCGAAAAATAGTGGGAATATTTTAACTTGGGTTTCCATATATGAGCCACGCTTCAAGTCAATTGGGTGAGTAGGCCTGAATCATGAAAATAATCTCGCTCATGAAAATAATATCACAAATATTCCAGCAAAAACTGAGTAAGTAGTAGAAAAGTCATGTCATGACATTATCTTAAGCCTTTGACTACCGATGTCCACTTAGGACATTCGAAAACGACACCAAAATCTATTTCCCAAGTTAGTTTCGATTTATTTCTCGATGTTTTTTGGGGTTCATTTTTGTATTTTTTCTCATTTTGAATGATATTATAGGTCAAATAGTGTTTATTTTCGTAGCGCCATTTGGTCACAATTGAAGTAATTGAGGCTGGTCCTCAAAATTACAATTTTTGTTCTACATGATGTTAGTAGAAGTCAAAACAGAATAAAAATTAAAGTTCTTGACTTTAGGTTTATTTCGGTTGTGAAAGGGTTAATAAAGTACATAATAAAGGATAATAATAAAATTGCTCCTCAATTTTGAACTAAGCAACTTCCAAGAATATTTGGTAGTAATTAGTTGTACTGATTAATCGTACTAGTTAAAGGTACCCCCAGCAAAAAAATTTTAAGTACTTTAATCGAAAAAATTCTTACCAATAGCATTTGTGCCATACCCCCAGAAATACCGCAAACGTGGAAATAATGACTTGCGTGTAATTTAGCTCTCCGTAATGCTGAAGATCAAGATGTTAACTACACTAATTTTTCAATCAGCCATGCGGATAAATTACTCTTAAGAAGAGCATAGGTCTTAGCTGTGTGTACGTGAGTAAAATTTTTGGGGAGTTTCACTTCGTGACAAGCCCACGTGAAATTATCGAAATTTGCAATACTACTGAAGGTTCAACCACAATAATGTTCTTTAAAATCAACTTTATCTTAGCGAAGACACAAACGTACTATGTTCAGTTGGTAAAACAACTCGGCTAAATAACGAACATAGCTCAGTTACATACGTAGGAAAATACAATTATGATTTCCTAATGCAAAACCTCTTGTCAGCAGAATAAGGTAAAACAATTCAATAGCGATATATAAAGTGCTAAAAATATAAAGAATTACGAGAATCACACAAATTAGATAAAAATTACGTGACAACTGTAAAATATTTTAATCAGGTTTATTCAATTTGGAGGATTCAACGGTAAAAAATAATATGTCTATAGAAATTTGTAATTAATGTGGTATCAGAATGGAAGTAACAAACGAACCTAACCTAAGATATAAGCCAAAATATACATACATATGTGTTATATATAAATTTGATCCAGACTTTCCCCGAATTCAATAGTTTTCGTTCTGCGATCTGCAAACAACAAATAGATGAAGAGATATGTAGCCGAGGCTATAGACTTAGAAAGTGGATCTTCCAAAGGCACAACTTTAAATGCACTTCCAGAAGATGCACTCCCAATGATGTTATTTATTTTAACTACCCAGGAAGTTCTTTTAATTCAATTTTTATAGCTTGGTTTTTTTTCATTCTTTTAATGGGTAATTTTAACTTTTTTTGTTTCAAATAGGTTAAAAATAGAGTAAGAATTCATAAGATGATACAAATCATTTAAATTTTGTCGAAAAAAATGCTATATCCAATCTGAAAAAATTGGACATTTTTGAAAATATTTTAAGTCAAACGTTTCCGACAAGCGTTAGAATCCATTAAAAATTATAAAAATTATTTATTTGACAAAATATCACAGAATTTTTTTAATTTACATCCAAAACATTGATTTCGTATCACACCTAAAGAAGTGATGCAAATTCAGTGTAACGGCTGTTGAAATGGAGGACTTCCGTCCTATGACAAGCCCATGTTAAATTCATTGCTTCTGCGTCAATTTTGCACCACTTCCGGATCCAAAAAGAACATTTTCATTACTTTTTGGGCGACGCTTTTTTTGCTGGGATGTTATAGCAATATCCTAGATAATTTCCCTGCAAATATAGATCTTGCTTACCTCAAATTGAACAATAACTTACATTTAATTCAATTTTTTATGGAAGAAGAAAATGTTCATTTTGTTAAAAGTCAACTTACAAATCGTAACATTGCAACAAATTAATATCGTGATATGTGTAATATATGGAAAAATATTTGAACTGATAAACACAACAACTATTTGACTAAATGAACATTGTCAAGCTCCAATTTTAATTTTAATCAATTTTGTTCGATAAGGACTAGCTTCTATTCTCTTAAATATGTATAACTGTGAGAATATTTAATGCACCAATTTTAAATTTAGCTTTATTTCACTCCAAGTTGAATATAATTGGTGGTTTGAGAAGGAGTTATTGCATGTAAACTTTTTATAATAATGACTACCTTAAACAAAAATATTCAAATATACTTCTTGTACTGAATTTCGTCACACCTGCGATATTTGGTTTGAGTTTAGAGTAATTTCATTATGAAAAGGTGTTCTTAGTATGTTTGGGTGCAAAAAAAATTGAAGTTTGGGATTAAATTTTTTACATTATTTTTTATTGCAAACATATAATGTTCACAAAGTAGTATAAAATGTATGGGACTTATATGTTAATATGTTGGGACCTGGCATTAATTTAGAAATAAACATATATATGTTCAGAGATGTCAGAGATGAAAGACATTAACATAACGCAATGGTTGCTGTTGTTAAACTACTTGAGAGACGTGTGTTGTTGCGCATAACTGTATTTGTACACGGTCGAAAAATAATGTTCTTCATATGTTTCGGTGTAAAAATTATATGCTTGGAGCTGAAATGTTTAGCACATTATTTCTGAGTGCAAGCCTATAATGCCTCTAAATAAGTATAACATGTTTGGGACACATTAGTTAGAACATAATATGTTTGGGACATTGCATTTTCTTAAATATATCTGGTTGCAAACATATATTATTTTAGAAATTTCGTATAAACATATATATGTTTAGAAACGTCAGAGAGAAAGAGAGAGAGAGAGAGAGAAAATAGAGTATAGATCACGAAAGAATACAAGGATATGTAAAACTAGCCTTAAATCTAGGATAAATAAAATTAAAATTACGATACAGATCTCATTTATCGAATTTTCAATCTCTTTTTGTGTTATATTAATACAGATATTTAATTACAAGCAAATGTCAGTTAAAAAATGCAAATTATAACAGATACTTCTACGTAAAAATAGTTTCCTTAAATCCAAAAAAAAAACTTTAAACCAAAGTGGAAATTAAAATAAATCTTAGCCTATATTTGAAGCTTTTTTATCCTGACTCTAAACATTCAGTAATCAGTTTAATTGAAGACGAGTTCTTTAAATCAAAAACGCTTTTCTTTACTTTAAGAAAAGTTTTCCTTAGTTCAAAGACATACGACTTTAACGAGGGACGAAAATTTCCAAGATTTGTGTTCTAAATTTAATGAAAAGAATTAATTAAAATTTATTATTTTAATTAAAATATTATTTTAAAGAAATTTGCAACAAATTAATATCGTGATATGTGTAATATATGGAAAAATATTTGAACTGATAAACACAAAAACTATTTGACTAAATGAACATTGTCAAGCTCCAATTTTAATTTTAATCAATTTTGTTCGAAAAGGACTAGCTTCTATTCTCTTAAATATTTATAACTGTGAGAATATTTAATGCACCAATTTTAAATTTAGCTTTATTTCACTCCAAGTTGAATATAATTGGTGGTTTGAGGAGTTATTGCATGTAAACTTTTTATAATAATGGCTACCTTAAACAAAAATATTCAAATATACTTCTTGTACTCAATTTCGTCACACCTGCGATATTTGGTTTGAGTTTAGAGTAATTTCATTATGAAAAGGTGTTCTTAATATGGGTGCAAAAAAATTGAAGTTTGGGATTAAATTTTTTTACATTATTTTTTATTGCAAACATATAATGTTCACAAAGTAGTATAAAATGTATGGGACTTATATGTTAATATGTTGGGACCTGGCATTAATTTAGAAATAAACATATATATGTTCAGAGATGTCAGAGATGAAAGACATTAACATAACGCAATGGTTGCTGTTGTTAAACTACTTGAGAGACGTGTGTTGTTGCGCATAACTGTATTTGTACACGGTCGAAAAATAATGTTCTTCATATGTTTCGGTGTAAAAATTATATGCTTGGAGCTGAAATGTTTAGCACATTATTTCTGAGTGCAAGCCTATAATGCCTTTAGACACATTAGTTAGAACATAATATGTTTGGGACATTGCATTTTCTTAAATATATCTGGTTGCAAATATATTTTATTTTAGAAATTTCGTATAAACATATATATATATATGTTTAGAAACGTCAGAGAGAGAGAGAGAGAGAGAAAATAGAGCATAATCGCGAAAGAATACAAAGATATGTAAAACTGCAAGTCTAAACTCAAAAAAAAAAAACAAGTTTACTTGAATCCCAAGATTTTGACCTTCCCGTAAGAATTTTGGTATTGATTCCGAGCCAAATATGCGGCTTGTTTAAAATAAAGACATTTGTAAGGGACCTATCTAGCCTTAAATCTAGGATAAATAAAATTAAAATTACGATACAGATCTCATTTATCGAATTTTCAATCTCTTTTTGTGTTATATTAATACAGATATTTAATTACAAGCAAATGTCAGTTAAAAAATGCAAATTATAACAGATACTTCTAAGTAAAAACAGTTTCCTTAAATCCAAAAAAGAAACTTTAAACCAAAGTGGAAATTAAAATAAATATTAGCCTATATTTGAAGCTTTTTTATCCTGACTCTAAACATTCAGTAATCAGTTAAATTGAAGACGATTTCTTTAAATAAAAAACGCTTTTCTTTACTTTAAGAAAATTTTTCCTTAGTTCAAAGACATACGACTTTAACGAGGGACGAGCATTTCCAAGATTTGTGTTCTAAATTTAATGAAAAGAATTAATTAAAAAAAAACGCTTTTCTTTACTTTAAGAAAATTTTTCCTTAGTTCAAAGACATACGACTTTAACGAGGGACGAGCATTTCCAAGATTTGTGTTCTAAATTTAATGAAAAGAATTAATTAAAATGTATTATTTTAATTAAAATATTATTTTAACGAAATTTGTCCTTAATATTGTGTAAATTATGTAACCTAAAATTTAGGTTACATAATCTTTCAAATTAAATCAATATTGTGGTTTTCTGTGTAATTACAACAAATAAAAGTGTAGGTTGCTGATTATAAACGTTCATGATTGCTTATCAACTTACATATTTTGTACATAAATAAACATTTGGGGTGTAATATTCAAATACATAACAAATATTTGTTTATTTGTATTCCAACACATTTTGCTACAAGCAAACAAATGTTTATAACTGGAATTAACTATTTGGCGCCTTAAACAAAGATATGCTTAGGATGTTTGCAGAGAACAAACAATATTTTGTTTGAACAAATACTGAAAACGTATATGCAGAATATGTTTGGGAGTATATGTTGGAGAGGCGATTTTTTAGGGTGTACTTAGAATAAGTAGAAGTCTTTTTTTATTGTGCATAATAAAAAATATTGTATTCCTGTCATGTCCTTCACATGTGCAAATGTGCAAAATGTGCTTTCTATTTTGAAGAATATCAATCACTGAATAAAATTCTGAAATGTATCGTCACAGTAAAATTATATTATTCAATAGTAACATATTTTGTGCCGAAAATAAGAAAAAAAAATCCAAGTATCTATTACTTTCGATATTTTGTTTATGCAACAAGACTTGACATCAATTAACTGTCCAGATATATCTCATTCCGTGTTTATTATATAAAACAAAATTAAGTCTATAATCGCAATACTCATAAATCACACAGTAACAAGAATAATGATGGTCATGGATATTTGTACATCAATGACTATTCCCATTGGGTCATAGCTTTGTCTTTATATAATTTAAATTTGCCGCACAAATTTTTTGCAAGTTTGGATAAAAAAAATTATTAATGTTTTGTTTATTATTACTCATTTTAATTATGACAACTTTTGAAATGTGGCGGCACGCACCTCCGGCACTTTCGACCATACCACCACTGCCATACTCCGGCACTTTCACACTCCGCGATTTCGATTTGATTATGCGACGTTAATACAATGTCTAGTTTCACTTTCGAATTCTAACGTGTCACGCACTATAACATAAATAAAAATGTTGTTAATGACCAAAACGTTCAGTGGCCTTCTTTTAAATATAGATTAGTTTGAGAGGGTGTATGGATAAATTATATTGAGCTGCTCTGGTACTCCGTTCATCTTTATCCATTCGAAAAGTCAACCGTGAGCTAAAAATTCTTATTGCTACTGAATGACGACTATCCCACAACCTTTGTACATGGCAACCAAAGAAAAGAAAGTGAAAATTTAGCTTCCTTTGCCCAAAGGTTTAGAGCAACGAATCGGCCTTGAACTTTTATGAAGAGACACATAACAAAGCAATAACATTGTGTAGAGATACCCTGCCGATGTCCTCTCCTTCCCCAAATCTCTGGTATACACAAACTAACTCCAGCTATTGACTGCAGGATAGTGCATCGCAGTAATGCGATGCCACTACTCGAATGCTTTCGAAACTTTTGTCGTTGTTGGTGGTGGTTGAAGGACAAATCTATAAGCTTAATTCTGGAACTGGGAAAATCAATGTCATACACTGAAAAAAAAAAATATTCGCCTAATGTGACAGATTATGCAACATAAATTATAGGAAACCCAATTTACAAAATATTAAGGACAAACTGTTTTAAAATAAAGAAATTTTAGTTTTTCATTAAATGAACAATAATCGATACATCAATCTTTGAAATTTATGTCTCCCCTAATGGAGTCGTAGCTAGAGGTGTGCACGTGAGTAATATTTTACTAACGACGGGGAAATCTTATTCACGCACACTCACGCACGATATTTTTTGGTAGGAACACGCTCACGCACGCTCACAAAAAGAACATTTGTACTCACGCACGAAAATCTTTTAAATGTCGTGACTCATGAAAAATATAGTGACTCACGGAAAATGTCGTGAATCACGAATAATTTTATGAGTAATTTACCTATAGAACCTGACTGAAAATATGAGTATAATTAAAATCGAGAGCGTTATAAAACTTTTAACACTTAGGATGTCACTAAAATTATATATACGACTCACGCGTGAGTCACGACAATTTCGTGTTACGTGCACAACTCTAGTCGTAGCATGTCTCTATAGTTTTTTGTTTTTATTAAAGAAAATAAAATCATTTCCGATTTGAAGAAATTAAAGAATTAATCTTTAAAATAGCTAAAATATTGAGTCTTTTGGATTAAAGATAAAATATGAGGCTAAGACCTTTTTTGAGAATTTTTTTTTGTATTGGGAAAACAATTTTGTTCTTTGAAATATGTTATAAATTTCATTTTGTTAGACATTTCTTTGTACGTGAATAGTTTTATTACTATATCGCAAAAATATAATGAAAATTCGATAAATGAGACCTATATCCAATTTTATTTTTATGGAGCCTAGGTTTAAAGCTAGAGAGTAATTTATTTTTTTTAAGAAGCCACATCATAAATTGGAATCAATACCAAAATCTTTAGAGGAAGGTCAAAATTTACAAGTACATGTTTGTTTAGTGTCGAGTTAGTTTGCATTTTTGCCCTTCGTTTTTTACGTGTGGGGCGTTAGCCATTTACTTTGTTGGGAAATTTGTATCTACCAACCACATACGACTTGTGCGAGTATTTTTCGTATATAAACATTGAAAAAATAGTTGTATAACAACATATATTAGGTTAAGGTGGATGCAACTTATTTTCACGGTGACTTTTTAAAATCTATTGTTTAAAAATTAATTAAGCTGACCCATATATAATTTTTTTTACGTATATTTTTCCATTTTTTATTTAAAGTTTTGATGGAAAAAATTAACATAGCAACCACCTTTATACGAGAAAAGTATTGAATAAAGATTATCTTACATTTTAGGATACAAAAAGAGTGCCGATATCTACTGCCTATTGAACGTTTTTCACAAATCAACGACAGCCATGCCGACAAGCTACGTAAAGTAGAAAATGACATATAACCCTGAGGCAGGATTTTCCTCAGTTTTGTTCAGTTGCTAGTTAATTAGTCAATTAGCCATCTTACAACTCGGCCATCCTGTACTATCACGGTCCTCAGTGATCCTGGCTCAATCTTCATTTACAGAAAACTTCACTGCCACAGAATCAACAAACCGCTCAACCTGAAATACGTTCAGGGAACACTAAATTAATCAACGCTCAGTGTGAATCAACATGACAGAACCGCTCAACTTGGAAACAACCAGGGAACAAAATTACGCAAACCATCGCTCAATGTGGAATACCTCCACAGAGCCGCTCAACCTATTAATGACCTGGGAACAAAATCCAAACTCCATCAATCTGGAATACAGCCAGGAAGCAAACTTTCGCTCAACCTGTCCAATTCCAATTTAACAACCAATGTTATACTTACGACCTTACCATAAGTGTATGAAACCAAAACAATCCATTCCAATTCGGGTATGAGACCTCACGGTTTTTTTGTTGTTCCATAACAGACAAATGCGATTCGGTATAACCAATAGCTCTAATGGCGCCTTAACTTCAGCAATATACCCACTAACGTCATTAATTTGTGGATCCTTTACGCGGAACATTAACCTGAGCTTCAGCCTCGTTAAATACGGTGTCTTGTCGTCCCAATTAAATAAATTCTTAACACGCTCCACACTTATACTCGTAATCCATTCACGAGGCGAAACTGAATCCGGACGTGATGGACCAAATACAGGAACTAGTCTTTCGCATTCCTCAATGCCACACCACATAACCAGCGATGGAACCGCAACGACTGCCGACCCTTCATCGGAGATAACACTACTGATTCTGGATTTCGTTATATTTTCCAATTCCAATTCGTTGTTAGCCCTGTTGTAGGCAAATATATCTCTTTTTGAATTGTTCCTTTTGTGAAAAATGTCTATATCAATTTTCTTTTTTTTTTTTTACAGCTAAGATTTTTTTGATATCCCAATTCTGATAAAAAAACCTAACTTATCGACACGCATGCTACTACTGCTATTGAACGTTTTTCACAAATCAACGACAGCCATGCCGACAAGCTACGTAAATAGAAAATGACATATAACTCTGAGGCAGGATTTTCATCAGTTTTGTTCAGTTGCAAGTTAATTAGCCATCTTACACTTGGATCCAAAAATTTTGACCTACCCTGAAGCATTGTGGTATTGGTTCCGAGCCAAAGATACGGCTTCTTTAAAACTAAGACATTGTTTAGCGACCTATGTGGATTTGAATATAGGATCAATAAACTTGAAATTGGGACTGATCCAAATTATAACGGATACTTCAAAGTAAAAACTGTTAATTCCTTGAATCTCAAATTCATGTCCTCTCAGGTGGACATCGGTAATGAAAGGGTTAATCAAGTTTTTTGTATGCCCCAAATATATTCAAATATATTTTGTATGCCCCAAATATATTCAATATATTCAATTAAAAAATAATTGTATCAATTAAATTCATGATTGAATCAGAAAAAAATGTTGTGAGTATTTCAAAAAAAAACTCTATCTAATTTGCCATATGTTCCCTCCTACACGCACAGAAAAAACATGTTTGGACATGGTTGCCGCATCCATTTAATGCTTATTTAGAGTATGTAATGGTCGCGAAAACGATGTATTTTGTCTTTGTAAAAATAATTTTCGAGAGGAGAAAAATATATGTTGGCAATAAGCATTTAAATGGTTCTCAAATGCCGCAAACATGTTCTATTATTTAAATGATAGAATTTGAGACCATTATATGGTCAGGAAAATCATGTACCTGACCATTCAATTTTTTTTACTTTTTTGCAGAGAAAAAAGTATTTTTATAGTTTACGTATAGACATGTCTACAACCATTACATGGCCATAAAGACCATGTACATTGTTTTCGTAACCATTTAATTTTTTAATTTTTTTGCAGCGACAAGAATTTTATAAAAACATTGAGCAGGTACACACGATTTTCATTTTGCGCGTCAGTCGTGTGTTGATTGTTTCTTGGAATGGACGGAGAATACCGATTTACTGTGTTTTGTGTTAATTTATTTATTCAGAAGTGGCACGTGGTTTTATGTGAACACAAAAAAGGAAAGTGTAATTGAAAAATGTACCTGTTTTTTGTTCTACATTTTGCTATATGGATCATTTATTTTTATTTGCAGTTACATGATGCCTGCGTTTGTACATTTGATGGGCACGATGTAAATATGGAATAATTACTTATTGTTGAAATTGAAATAAAATAGAGTGTGTAAAAATATATGATGTTTGCTTGAACGGCATTATAAATACAAATAAACAATGAATTAGTTTATAAATAAATAAAAACAAATAAATAAAGTTAATTTTGTGTTTTCTTTTCTCAAGTGGCGTCCTTTTTTCGACGACGAAAAAAGTTTTTTCATAAAGATCAAAACATTTTAGGTTGTGACCATGTTCTTTTAACTGGAAGAAAAACATTTTGAATGAATACCAAAACATTTTAAATCGTGACCATTGTCTTTTAATGGAAACAAAATTCTTTTTATCAATATAATAACATTTTAGATGAAGACAATTGTATTTTTCTTAGAACCATGTTCACTGAGCCAACATGGTTGCAGGTTAAAATGTTACATGGTCGCCGCAAAAATAGCTGCTATCATATTATTTTGCTCTTCGAATATGATTGTGACAATCATGTTTCTTCTCTGCGTGTGGAGAGTACTATAATGTTATTTATTGTACATGGACATTAAGTGTATTCATTCGTCTTTTAGCTTTTTTATGATTCAAATTGGATTGATAAATGTTAAACGGTAAGAGGCTATCACACTAACAATGAAAGGAGAGGAAGCTAATATTGACATATACAAAAAAATATTTTTATCAATAATGAATGGTAATAAAAATCAATGCTATATACTTCAAATACAATATAACAATACAACTGAGAGGGAAATGTTAACTGGGGGAAAAAAGAGGAATTCTAAACACTTACACATACACATATGGTCAAAATAATAAGTACACGTTGGCATTTTTTCTTCTTTGTCCTAACTCTAACATATTTTTTAATTTGGTGTTGTAACTACGTCATGTAACTAAAGTTCAATATTGGCAGCACTGATTCAATAAGAAAAAAACCGCAAAAATGTCATTATTTTTGTTTCCTGTGTTCTCTTTGTGATGAAGCGCTTTATTTTGTTGGTCAAAAAAATAAGTACATTGTGCGTTTTTATATGAAAAATAAATTTAAATTTTGCAAAAAGTTTTTATTGTGTTTTTAGTGGCGATGAATTGAATGCAAATAATAAAAAATTAATAAAAATTAGTTACTAGATGAACCGAAAAATTCATTTTAATAGACAAGAAAGGACTGGTTTTAGCTGTAAGAACTGAGGGAAAATCTCTTTGAACGACAGTCAAATCTTTTAAGAGATCGTTATTTTGTGTCCAAAAAGCCCTAAAGAAAAGAAGTTCTGCGAAAACACGTGGAAACCAAGCAAGACACTTCGAAAAACAGATAATCTTTTTGTTACTCTCCCAAAAAGACCCTTTCAAATCATCCAGACAAATTTCTGCTAAAATAGGCGATGTGATATCTGCACGATCTATTTGGCGGCAATTAGTGCATGCCGGCCGAACAGTCAGAAAAGTTCCTATGCTACGAAAAAAAATTGTAAGATGCGACTATGCTTCGCCAGAAAACATTATAAAGGGTGATTCTTTTGAGGTTAGGATTTTCATGCATTAGTATTTGACAGATCACGTGGGATTTCAGACATGGTGTCAAAGAGAAAGATGCTCAGTATGCTTTGACATTTCATCATGAATAGACTTACTAACGAGCCACAACGTCGAATTTTCAGTGAATGGGCCCTAGAAAAGTTGGCAGAAAATCCGCTTTTTTATCGACAAATTTTGTTCAGCGATGAGGCTCATTTCTGGTTGAATGGCTACGTAAATAAGCAAAATTGCCGCATTTGGAGTGAAGAGCAACCAGAAGCCGTTCAAGAACTGCCCATGCATCCCGAAAAATGCACTGTTTGGTGTGGTTTGTACGCTGGTGGAATCATTGGACCGTATTTTTTCAAAGATGCTGTTGGACGCAACGTTACGGTGAATGGCGATCGCTATCGTTCGATGCTAACAAACTTTTTGTTGCCAAAAATGGAAGAACTGAACTTGGTTGACATGTGGTTTCAACAAGATGGCGCTACATGCCACACAGCTCGCGATTCTATGGCCATTTTGAGGGAAAACTTCGGAGAACAATTCATCTCAAGAAATGGACCGGTAAGTTGGCCACCAAGATCATGCGATTTGACGCCTTTAGACTATTTTTTGTGGGGCTACGTCAAGTCTAAAGTCTACAGAAATAAGCCAGCAACTATTCCAGCTTTGGAAGACAACATTTCCGAAGAAATTCGGGCTATTCCGGCCGAAATGCTCGAAAAAGTTGCCCAAAATTGGACTTTCCGAATGAAATTTAAATGAAATTATCTTCAAAAAGTAAATGTCATGGACCAATCTAACGTTTCAAATAAAGAACCGATGAGATTTTATGCAAATTTTATGCGTTTTTTTTTTTTTTAAAGTTATCAAGCTCTTAACAAATCACCCTTTAGGTGGTCAAGAACGGTAGGTGGGAGAAAATGCCGCAGTATCATGTGAAGAGATGAAACTAAAAAATATTCCGAAATGGTAGTAGTCGAAATGTTCGTCGACCCCAAGGAAAAGAATTTCATATGCGCTTCACAAAAATGACGGTCCAGCATGGGAGCGGGAACATAGTGGTATGGGGCTGTTTTTTCTGGTATGGCCTAGGTCGAATTTATCGCATTACCTATAAAATGACCCTGTTCGAATATAGAAATGTATTGGAGAACACAATGCTGCCGTATGCAGAAGAAAACATGCCTCTAAGGTGGGTGTTTCAACAGGACAACGATCCTAAACACACTTCTCGCTTTATTAAAAATTGGTTCCAAAACAATGACATAACCCATTGAAAACCCTTGGAGAGAGTTAGAACACAGAATTGGGAATGAAACATTTAAAAATAAACAACTTTGGAATTTTGTGCAGATTACATGGTATGAAAACTCTGATGAAACCAGTCGGAAGCTTGTCAGCAGTATGTCAAAGCGAGTATAAAATGTTATCAAAATAAAATTGGATACAATGGTTATTGATAATGTAACAAAATTATGTTCAATTTAAACCAAAGACATTTAAGTAGACCTGCATATTTCACGATTTAGAAACTGTACTTATTATTTTGTTCATTCATTTTTGAATATTACTTTGCCTTATTTGGATTAGCATTTCATTTCATTTGTCTTTTCCAGAAAATTATTTACTTTTAAGTTATATGCATGTCATTAATATGAATTTTAGACTTTATTTTGCTCTTCAATAAATATATTTCTTAAATTTACCATGGAACATAAAAAACTCTACTGTACTTATTAATTTGACGACATGTGTATGTCTTTATAAATATATTATAAATTTGTAAATGTGTGTGGAAAATACACCCAAAAAAAAGTGCCTTCGAAACTAAAGGAAAAAATTTTCATCAATATAGTTTATCCATTTTATTTCCATTAAGGTAAATTTTTGTGAAAAATAATAAAATTTACTCGTTTCAGTAAAAAAATCCTAAACTGTAAGCAGTTAGGAATAGTTCATTAACTAGAATAAGGCATGGAATTTTACTCATACTATTTTCTTCGCTGGGTATAAGAATTTACTACTGAAAAAGAAAATTTTATTCACCGATAACAAAGCATGCGTAAAAATAAACAAAAACCGAACTAACACCAAGTTTCCTCAAAATTAGTAAAATTTCTTATAAAATGATAATTGCGACTTCCTTTATAATAGAAAGTTTTTCATACATACGAACAACACTTGGCATAGAAAAATATTTTAGTTCATTCGTACTAAGAAGTATTCAATCCTTACAAAACTTAAGGAAACACACTTGTTAGAATATAGGAAATTTTCCTATATTTCTTTTATCTACCTGTAATCGATAACTGCAATCGATGTATGTATGTTTGCGCGTGGGTCGTTTTTTAGTTGGAATCGCGTTGTTACGGTATACGGAGGGATTGTTAAAAAATAATATAGTAAAATAATATAATAAATAACAAATAAAATATATAAAATATTTGTTATTTTAAATTAGTGAGAAAAAAAGAATGAAAACAGAATGTCACGTATCATACGATACGTCTCTTTTAACTGCATCATATTTGATATTAATTTTTGTATTGATATGGTAACTCTGATATATATTTTGAAATAAGTCTTATTTTAACCGCTGACGAGAAGAGACGAATAAAGTGAATTATTAAACTTAACGGGTTGAGCGTTTATTTTCACACTTGGATATCCTGACAAATATTCAGAAGTGGGATAGCCCAACTAGCAGTGGAGTATATCAAGCGTTTACAGAACGAAATAAGTGGTTAAAAATCGACGAGGAGTTTGTTTCAAGAATAGCTGTGGAATTAATTGAAAGCTGGGGTAGTTCTATCTTTGAGTGCAGCGTTTGCCGAAGAATTTGGAGTGTGTGTCACTAAAATTCTTGAGGGTAGAATGGATTACAGCCGGTGCACAATTGTGGAGCTGAAAACAAAACTCAAAATTCGTAATTTGAGGACTTCGGGCAATAAAGCAGAATTGGTGGCAAGACTGCAAGAGTTTGATGTGAAAAATCCCGATTATATTGAGTCTGTGGAGTCAGAAGATTTGTTGTTAGGATTCGAAGAATTGGAAGAAGCGTCACCAAATCTACAAATGGAAGAAATGCAAAGAAAAATGAATTGCCTGATGGAGGCAGTTGGCGCATTGACAAAGAAAATAGAATCCATTGAAAAATCTAATCAAAATTGTGAAATAGTTGAACAAGCAGGATCATGCTCGCACGAATTGTTGGTTGATATACCTGTGACAGTATGTGTGAATACCCAAACAACGTGCACAACTACTACAACAACGAGCATGTCTGTAACAACATTGGCTGATGCAATACATGGGCAAAATCAAATAAGAATGACGCCACGCGAAGTTGAGACATTGTCGCGCAGCCATGCACAAAGTTCGTTAGATTCAAATGCTGCGTCGATGTACACGAACACAGTCGCATATGCGAGGCCGACAGCTCAACAGAATGCAAACCAATACCAATTGACTGGCAGTGCACCAGAATTTGTGCCACAGGAAAATATTCAAAGTCATTCTATAAGTGAGATTATGCGAATGTTGCCGGAATTTGATCCGTGTAAATCGGACATTTCCTCAGTGAAATTTGTGGAGCGGATTGAGCAACTGAAAAGGGCATATGGATGGAATGATTCGATAATTCTTTTTGCGGTACAGGGCAATTTGCGAGGAGCTGCGAAATTGTGGATTGATGGCCAAAATGTATTTTGTCGTTGGACAGAGTTTGTGAGTGCGTTTTTAGGAGATTTTCCTGGTGTTAGTAATTCAGCTGATGCTCACATAGAGATGATGAATTCGCGAATGAACAAAAATGAATCAATAACCGAATATTATTATCGAATGTTATCGATTGGTCGTCGGGGAAACATTAATGATGATGGTATAATAAAATATATTGTGAATGGTCTCAATGATGGACAATTACGGAAAACATTAAGTGCTATGAATTTTGTGTCGGTTTCCGAATTATTTAAAACATTAAATAAAGTGGAAGAAGAGAATAGACTGATGAATTTCTCTAGTGGTGGATCGAGAAAAATATATCATAAAACTGTGAAAGACGATGATGCGAGTGTTCGCACAAATATTAACAATAAGGAAAATGATCAACAAAGATCGGGTCCGATTTGTTTTAATTGCCGTGAAAGAGGGCATATAGCCAAAAATTGTAGTCTCAGGGCAAAGAAAAATAAATGTACAAGATGTAACGCGAGTGGTCATAATTCAGACAGTTGCCCGTTATCATCGGTGAATTTGATTGAGGAAAGAAACGAATCTGTGAACCATGAGGAAATTTTTAAGGAAGTGAACATTGAAAATATGAAATTTCGTGCATTGATAGATTCGGGTAGTGGTAAGTCATTAATGGCAGAAAAAGTTTCTCGAATGATAAATAGGCCGATAATAATGTGTGAAGAGAAACTATGTGGTTTCGGTGGTGGTGAATATATATGTCGCAGAAAAGTGCAAACGAACATAAAGATTGATAGTGTTCATATCGATTCCGAATTTTTAGTTGTCGAGGATAGAATTATGAACTATGAAATTATAATCGGAAGAGACATTCTATCGAAAAATCGAGTGGTAATGGAAAATGGATCATGTAGTGTTGTGGCAATAAACGGTCAAGAATTGGATGTGGATGATACACTTTGTAATAGTGAAAAATATGAACTGCAAAAACTTTTGAACAAACATACCAAATGTTTCGCGGAAAATTTGAAAGACATTGGCAAGTGTAATGTGGTGGAAATGGAAATTAAAGTGAATTCACAAAGACCTGTATCTAGAAATCCGTATAACATCCCAATTCCAAAACAGAAGGTTGTGGAAAGTATAATTAGTGAATTACTGGAAACGGACATAATTCGTCCATCACAATCGGTATATGCATCGCCAATAGTGCTCGTGGCAAAACAGAATGGTGAAAATAGGCTATGTGTAGACTATCGTGAATTGAATTCATTGACGGAGAAACAACCATGGCCGATGCCAACAGTCGAAGGCGTGTTGCAGAAAATGTCTGGTAAGAAATATTTTACTATTTTGGATATGATGTCTGGGTATTATCAGATCCCGATAAAGGACGACTCGAAATGTTACACAGCTTTTGTGACTCATAGTGGGCATTATGAGTTTAATAGAATGCCGTTCGGATTGAAAAATGCTCCGTGTTATTTCCAACGGATGATGTCGATAGTTTTGGAGCCAATTAAAGAGCATGTTGTGAGTTATGTGGATGAAATTATCATAGCTTCAGATACAATAGCAGATAATCTTGAGAGGCTCGAGATATTTTTGAGAGTTTGCCAGAATAATGGATTAACTCTTCGCTTGTCCAAATGTTCGTTTTTGAGAAATTCTGTTACATTTTTGGGTCATGAACTTAATAAGGATGGATTGATGCCGGGAAAAATAAAAACGCTTGCGGTTAAGAATTTTCCAGTTCCGAGAAACGTGGCAGATGTGAGACGTTTTATGGGCTTAACCGGATTCTTTAGAAAGTTCATAGAAAATTATTCATTGATTGCCGCACCATTGAATAGATTAACAAGAAAAGATGTAGAATTTGTCTGGACAGATGAGTGTGAGAAGTCGTATCGGATGTTGATCCATTTATTAACGAGCAAACCAGTACTTGATATTTACGATGTTACGAAACAGCATGAGCTACATACGGATGCGTGTGCTCAGGGGATAGCAGGTATATTGATGCAAAGGGGTGATAGTGGCGATTTGAGGCCAATAGCTTATTTCAGCAGATTATGTTCGGAGGCTGAACGGAAATATCATTCATATGAACTAGAAGTGCTAGCTGTTGTAGAGTCATGTCAACGTTTCCGCATCTATCTACTTGGAAAACCATTTACTATCGTAACGGATTGCTCCGCAATATCAAGTCTCAAAGTTTCGAAACCAATTATACCAAGAGTGGCAAGATGGTATTTAAAATTGATGGAGTATGATTATCAACTGGTACACCGTGAAGGGGGCAAAATGCGTCACGTCGATGCACTGAGTCGTGCGCCTGTGGAAAAAATAGTTGATAATATTCAAGATATAAGTGACAAAATCATGCTCATAAAGCCAGAAACAAATGATTGGGTGTATATGATGCAGAGGGAAGATGATAATCTGAAAGAAATAATTGATGTTATGCAAGGACGAAAGCAATCAGATCAAATAAAGGCGTATAGAAACGAATATACTTTGGCAAATAACAGATTAATGAGAAAAGGTGAAGGAGGATGTCTTCAGCTAGTAGTCCCTAAGGGTTTGCGATGGCGTATTGTGAAATTGTGTCATGATGACGCAGGACATCCTGCACTCGAGAATACGTTGAAACGAATCGCGAAAACTTTTTGGTTCCCTCGAGCGAGAAATTTTGTCAAAAATTATTTGAAAACATGTGTTGAATGTTGCTACTCTAAAGATACAAGTCCGAAGGAGTGTGAACTATATGGTATGGATATACCAAAGTTTCCGTTTGAGACTTTGCATTTAGACCATCTGGGTCCATTTATTAAGAGCCGCAAAGGATTTGAATATCTTTTAGTCATTGTTGATGCATTAACAAGATATACTATTCTATGCCCAGTGAGATCAACGAAGACAAAACCAGTTTTGGATGCTTTGGATCAGTTGTCCCTGAGTTTTGGATTGCCGGCGATACTCGTCACAGATCGAGGTACTGCGTTTACTTCGCAAAGTTTCGAGAAGTATTGCTTGGAGAATAATATGAGACATATAAAAGTTGCTGTTCGAACACCAAGGGCTAATGGATTAGCCGAAAGAGTCAACAAATCGATTTTGTCATATTTGAAATCGTCTGTGACCGATGCAAAAGATTGGGATACCCTAGTCAGAAGTCTCCAGTGGAATCTGAACACTCATATTAACAGCACAACGAAGTATGCACCAATTGATTTAGTATTGGATTTTCCTGTTCGTGATATTTCTGGCAATAAATTGTTAGTGGCAGCACAAGAAGCAAAATGTGATGCCGAATCAACTATGAATCAAAAACGGGAAGATGCTATCAAGAACATAGAACAAGCAAGGAAGACATGGAAAGCAAGGTTTGATTCCAAACACAAGAGGCCGCATAAATATGAAGAAGGTGATTTAGTTTTGATCAGAGGTGCTATTCCAAGTACCGGTGAGTCCAGAAAACTCGAAGTACGATATAAGGGGCCATATATGATTAAGAGGGTTCTTCGTTTTGACCGATATGTTGTGGAAGACATTGATGATGCTCACAGAAATCAGCGTAAATTCTCGACAATTGCAAGTAGGGATGGAATGAAGCCATGGTGTTCCTTGTACCCAGATGTAGATGATGATTTTGATCCTGGGGTCGAGTCAACCGAGGACTGACTCGAGGGCGAGTCCATCAGGAAGGGCCGAGTTGTCACGTATCATACGATACGTCTCTTTTAACTGCATCATATTTGATATTAATTTTTGTATTGATATGGTAACTCTGATATATATTTTGAAATAAGTCTTATTTTAACCGCTGACGAGAAGAGACGAATAAAGTGAATTATTAAACTTAACGGGTTGAGCGTTTATTTTCACACTTGGATATCCTGACAAGAATGAAAGAAAGAAAACAGAATAACAACCCCTTCATTCGTCTTCATTTTGGAATCTTCAATTAACAGGTAACATTCAGTGACGCTAACCATTTGTGAAAAAATTGGTTTAACATATGATTTTTTATATTTGTAGGTATTGAAATTGTAAAAGGAGGACAAAATCGTTAGGCAGCAACTTATTAAAAGTGAAAGGTACAAGAAGAAGGAAAAATTCGTTTTATAGTTGATGACATTACATGGAAATTGGAAATAGTGGAATAATAAACTAATATTTCAAGGCCAGTCGATGCTGTTGATTCTTAATAAATATATTTAATATATTAATAAAACGTGTATTTTATTGAAGAAAAAATTTCTTATAGAAATAAATAAAATTGTATTTAAAAACGAAGGTAAGCAGTTCTAATTATGAAGTAAAAGTTTTACCACAAATGTGTAAGATTTGTCGAAATTTATAATTAAGTGACTATAATTAAGTGACTTAAAATGGGTATCATTTGGGCTAAGGTCAACTTGACTTTAATAATTCAGAAAAATTGTTTAAATTTAATGAAATTGTCTTTAAAGTTGTTGTCTTTTTGCATCTTGACTACAAAGCAAAAAATCGTTCAAATATAGGACATGTTTTTCAAAACTTTATTTTAAAGAAGTTTTTTACTTGAAACATAGCATATTTCTACTGGAAGTGGAGATACAGTTGTCGTTAACTCGTTTTTAAAGGACTTTGATAGCATATGAAGAAAAAAATCTGAGAAAGCGAAAAATTAAAATTTGTTTCCTAGAAGCAAGTACACAAAACCCAAATTTGAAAGAGAATTGTGTCTTAAAAGTATCCTTACTTGTATTCTCCGCTTGTTTGGCTCGGAATCAATACCACAGTTTTAAAAGTAAAGACAAAATCTTTAGCACAAAATATTTCATTTTACTAAAATCAGTATATATTTTTTTTAATCTTTTTTTCAAAGTATAATATTTTTATAAACTACGAAACAAAACTTATTATTTTTAATACATTCTCTTGCAATAGCCAAGACTTATTTCTGTCATGTTGCACTCAAAAAACGGCGAACACATCAGAAAGGAAATTTTTGGTTAATATTAGAAAAATTAGGTTAATTTTAGAAAAAAAAGATGCGATTCTTAATATTGACTTAAAGTCTGATTGTTTCTTTATTCACGCGTGAGTCACGCTGATGGCAACGGCGTGAGTGTGCGTGAGCGTGATTAACAGACGAAATGAGCGTGTCACGAAAATAATTTCTTTGTGAGTAGGCGTGAGTAACGAATTTCGGAAAAATACGTTCACGAAAATAATCCCTCCCACGGACATAAAACGCTTACGAATTGAATTCATTTACTACTTTAGTGGCACCTGGGATGTTAAGAGTTTAATATTGCTCTCGATTTTAATCATGCTCATGTTTTCAGACACGTCTCTAAGGTAAATTACTCATAAAATTATTCGTGAGTCACGGTATTTTTGTGCGTGAGTACAAATTTTCTTTTCGTGAGTAGTGCGTGAGTAAGATTTTTCCGTCGTGGGTGTGCGTGAGCGTGAGTAAAACATTACTCACGTGCACAACTGTAATTCCTATATTTCGATAACACTATCTAAGCTTTTACAATTAAGGACATTCTAACAACGTAATTTAAAATTTTCTACGTAAAAGAACATTTGATAAATGACTTAAAAATATGTGAGAAATAATCACTAGCCCTTCTAGGATGTTGATGGGAAATACATGTGTATCAGAGAGCAGCAACAAGTGTGATCAAGCCTACTCAATCATCTCTTAAAAAACAAACACAATCACTCATGTGGAAAAGAAAAACGAGTTCGTTCGACCCGCTCAAACTACAACAAAAATGTTGTGATTTCAAAATTTATTGATTGAAGAACTTTGTTACAATCGAACAAATCATAGGAAGTTGTGAATGATTATATCGAAAGGGACGCTCAATTTCAGTGAACATGATTGGTATGATTTTTCTGTTTGTTGTGTTTGATTTGATTTGATCAACATAGAAATGAACAAGACTGAATGAAATAAAGCAACATAAATTTCAATAAATTAGCACCGATTTAGAAAACAAAAAAGTTTTTATTTCAATTGGTTTTATGACTAGATTCTATGATAAGGAACTTCGTGAAATTAACTAGGTGCAAGTGTAAAAAATATGGGTTTTGCGATTTTTTAGGTATTAAAATTTTTATATAAAGAATTAAAAAACACTATGCTTTCACAATTCTCGACCATTTTAAGCAAAACTAGAAAAACTAACAGGGGCTAATCACGGCATTCGATATCGAGAACTTTTGATCGAAATTTTTCGGATCACGGGAGTCGATATCGAGTTTTTTGGATCGACAATTTTTTCGATTGGTAAATTGCAATCGTAAAACATTTTCACTTGTTTTTTACATTGTTTTCGCCATATAGGAATAGTAAATATATTAGTTTTAGTTCGAATTGTTGCTAATTTGTAGTAAATTTACATATAATGAACATATTTTGAATATTTAGGACTAATGCAACTCCAATAAAAGTTAAAACAAAAATTGGTCCCAGTCGAGTTCGGGAGCGAGCATCCTAGCTTGGCAAAGAACTATATATAAAGGTCACATGCTAGATCGATATCCAAGAGATTGTGATCAACTAATTGCCGTACCATTCCGTAACAACATAACGCTTCTGGACCACCTTGTAAGAATAGTGAATGATGAAGGCAAAAAGTTTTAAGACGGCAGACAATTGTAAAGCGATAGAATTGACGTTGACATGCCACCAAAAATTATTTTCCATTTGAACGCCTCCATACCATTTCAAACCCATGTATTCACGCCAATAACAATGTGCACTTTTATTCCTTATTTGTCGCCGAATTATTTTATATTCATCTCATCCTCCAATTAGGAAGGAATTCGGAGCAATGTAAAAAGAAATATGGGTCCATAAGATATAATGCAATACAATTTACTTTTTTTTTTGGATTTTGTCCGTGTCAGTTGGTTAAATATGTAATACTCATATACCATACAATTTACTTTTTACTTTGAAATCTTCAAAAACACGTGTTTTTCTACATTCTATTTTGTGCCGCTAACTTAATTTTGTCATTTGTTCTGTTTCGTTTTTTTGCTGTTGGCAATGCTAGAGAAATTGCATCAAATTCGATATCGAATGCCGTGATTAGCCCCCAGTAATTAATATCATATCTTGAGTTCCGACTTGGAATCCTGCTGATACTCTATTTTCAAATGTATTTTTTTGTTTTTTATTCGTATTAAATATTAATTAATTACATTTTTGTTGAAAATTTGCTTTTTTCATCACATTTTTTTAAATATAATAACCTCTACAGTGATTGTGGGCTCCGTTAATAGTAGCGAAAAATACATTTCAGAAAAAATTGCAACATATTAATATATAATTCCAAATATTCCCTTGTTTTCTTAAGTTGTATAGTACATCATTTTTCATTTCATTTTTCATTTACCATGTTAGTTCCGAAAAAATTGTCGATACGATTAAAAGTTTGGATCACAGCATTCGATCGAAATTTGATGCAATTTCTCAAGCGTTGCCAACAGCAAAAAACGAAGCAGAGCAAAATGAAATGACAAAACTAAGTTAGTGTCACAAAATAGAATGTAGAAAAAAAACATGTTTTTGGAGGTTTCAAAGTAAAAAGTAAATTGTATTGCATTATATCTTATGGACCCATATCTCTTTTTAAATTCCTCCGAATTCCTTCCTAATTGGAGGATGAGATGAATATAAAATAATTCGGCGACAAATAAGGAATAAAAGTGCACATTGTTAGTGGTGTAAGTACATGGGTTTGAAATGGTGTGCACTGTTAGAAAGTCACCTTTTGTAGGCTCAATGGACGATTTCGGCTGACGAAGGAGGCGTTCAAATGGAAAATAATTTTTGGTGGCATGTCAACGTCAATTTTATCACTTTACAATTGTCTGCCGTCTTAAAAATTTATGCGAGTGGGAGCCTTCATAATGCACTATTCTTACAATGTGGTCCAGAAGCGTTATGTTGTCACGGAATGGTACGGTATTTGGTCGATCACAATCTCTTGGATATCGATCTAGCATGTGCGCTTTATATATGGTTCTTTGCCAAGCTAGAATGCTCGCTGCGAACTCGACTATGACCAATTTTTGTTTAACTTTTATTGGAGTTGCATTGGTCCTACATATTAAAAATATGTTCATTATATGTAAATTTACTACAAACTAGCAACAATTCGAACTAAAACTAATATATTTACTATTCCTATATGGCGAAAACAATGTAAAAAACAAGTGAAAAATGTTTTACGATTGCAATTTACCAATCGAAAAAATTGTCGATCAAAAAAACTCGATATCGACTCCCGTGATCCGAAAAATTTAGATTTCGATCAAAAGTTATCGATATCGAATGCCGTGATTAGCCCCCAGTTCTCTCATGTGTATACCGATTCTCTTTTGAATGTTCTAAAATACCATTGAATAAGTTCGTATCTACTGTCTTTATCCCTGCAGTTATATAAAAATGACAATATTATTTTACTTTGTTATTTATGCTAATAATGATTGTACATTTTTCCAATTTAATCCAAAAGAAGAACAAAGAATTGCCATTTGTAATATGCAACAATGTCCAAGTTCAAGAGCACCAATCACGGAATATGGATTAGCTAATAGCCAGTGCTAAATTAGCATGTTTATCAACACTTGTCACCAATACAATCCATAAGCAAATGCAAATATACATTTGCATTAAGGAGGTTCGAAAAATGAGGCGCTGATATCTATTGCTGAAAATGCCTTCCGCTATCACTTATGATTATAATAATTGTGGCACGCTATACTTATGGTATAATAGTTAAAAACTTGATATATGCCTATAAAAGGAATTTAAGCACTCCAAGTGGTGTTTAGTTTACAGAAAATTAAAAGTTCTTAAATGTAGTTTATCAGTATTAAGAATATTGCATTCATATTAGTTTTAAGTATTATTATTATCTTTTTGCATATTTGTTAATACTTTAGTTTTGCTGTAGTTTATCTCAAAGCTATCAATGTATGGACCAAGATGGCTTAATTCATTAAAATAAATGTTTGAATTGAATTGAAATTTTGAGCTACTTTTAACACAAATTTCTCATGATTAATACTTTTGCTATTATTTCTGATTTTTTATCCCCTCAGTGAAGCTGGTGATATTTCTGAGAGTTATCAATTTTCTTTAAGGGTGGTCACACGTTTATACTTATGGAGAAATGAGATATCATTTTCTAAAATATATATCCCGCCATTTTGAGCACCGTAATTCGCAAAATTTGGCCGAATTGAAATCGCTTGTACTTGAGCCCGTGAATTTAATATGGTGTGTCTTATTTTTATGTCTCTACGACAAAATATGTCAAAAAATGCAGACTATACACTAAAGAGTTGATTTGTACCAAACAAGCTTAAATTCGAAATTTATTTTCAGTAAAACTAATCTTTTTTAAACTCTTTGACTATTGATACTACCATCGAATGGAAAATCCCGAAAAAAGGAAAGACACCTCATCATCTGCCACAAACAATTTTGAGTTGTTATATTGAGAACATTAATTGTATTGGGAATCTCGACCTTTCCTAATACACACTGCAATCAACCAAATAAAGAAAGTAAACAAATAATATAAGACAGAAAAACAAATGCACAAGAACTTAATTAAATTAGTTGGATAGCTTTAAACAAATAACTCATGACAAATTTATTATCAAATGATAGACCCAAAGAAGGAGCAAATTGGTGTATTCGCCCTTACTCCGTTAGTCATCTTTGCATGTTCTTCGTGGAAATTGTGTGTTGTGGTTATTGTCATTTTAGTAAGTGCGCCCAGAGGTAGCGAGTTCTAAGAACAGAATTCACCCGATAAACCCCACCCCAGCCAGCTTTCACCTCAAAAAAAGTAGAAATTTTAGTAATACATTTTGACAAATCTTAAACATCCTTCATTATTATTCAAATTATTATAACTGAAGTTAAGTGTAATTACAAATATAAATGAATATAAATTTTATTTAAATTCAAATTTATTTAAATGGTCTTGGCGTTTAATGGGTTAACATATCCCAAAACGAGATAAAAAATTTTGATAAATGAGATCTGTATCCCAGTCTTAATTTTAAAGCCTAGATTTAAACAGCTAGAGAGCTCCCTTAAATATATTCTTTATTTTAAAGATGCTTCATTTTAACAATACCAAAATCCTTAAAAATAAAAACCTTTGGATTCATGTACATTTTTTTGTGTGTAAAATATGTATAAAAATGTTGAATAATAATTAGCGATTATAGAGGCTCATTATATAATTTTTTCTGATTTATTCACAATTTTGATTAAATCAGAAAATATTTATGCTAGATAAATAAGAAATAAAATCGAAAATATATATGATGCCTATATCGAAATATCAGTAGATATAAACATTTTTTTCGAGATGTTTTCGAGAGGCATAAACTAAAATTATATCTTGAAGCCCACATTGAAGTCAAATGGTGAGTTTAGTTTATGCGGAGGCTATATCAACAAACAATTCTGTTCCAAATTTCAACACGATAGCACAATTATTGGGGACCTTGCCGAGAATACAAAAATCACATGGAAATCGGACTTATACCACTAACTTGTTTATTGTGCTAGATTATAATGGGTTATGTATTACGTTAAACTGTTCCCAGGCAAATATGGCTTCTAGCTATAATTCATCTTGAGAGAAATTTTGCAGAGAATTATTTTAAAATTAAACCAAGTAATTTGGACTTGACTTTCAACAGATATTATACGTAACATTAATATACATAGTCATGAATGTGTCGCAAGTGGAAAAACGAACATACATATGTATAGGCACTGGCATTTTAAATTATTACAATTGAAATTCATGAATATGAACCACCAAACCCCATCTAACCACCCAAGCAGTAAACAATGCATAGTATTTTAGAATGTGTTTGATAATGTCAATATTTGATGAAATATTAGTACGTTTATTTGGTATATACATATATACGCATGGAAGTGAATTTGGAAATGCTATATTTTTTCACAGCAGACAAAGAATGAAAAAACATACAGTTTGAAATTGTTTACATTCTGCGTTAGTAATAATAAGATATGAAATTTTTTTATTAATTATTTAGAGTGTTTGTATTTTATATACTCGACAAATGGTCAGATAAAAAATATGTCATGTAATATCAGTTCTTATCAAACCATCGGATATTTAATTGAAGCCGCAGATTAGTACCGCGAAATTTAAATATCAATATTAAATATAGCCGCATCGACCATTACATACCAAAATTATTTCTTGATCTGGAATTTTTAATTCACGCTCATCTAAAAATTAAGCTTACGCAAATGTGTTATGATAATTTCATTGGTGAATGTTGTTCACAGTTGGGTGTAATTTTGGATAATAGAGATTTTCTAAAGCTATAAGAAAATTAACAAAAAAACACATGAAATTCAGAAAAATGTACGAAATATTTATTTGAATTGATAGTACGTAACCCATAATTTAACGTTTGAAAATCACTTCATTCAAATGTTGGCCGCGACTGCTCCTCAAATAGTCCCTCCGCTTAGTCCAATTTTGGTATACTCTTTCAAACATTTTGACCGGTTACGAATAAATGCTTCAATGTTGTCTTCCAATGCGTCAATTGAAGCGGGCTTGTCTGTATAGACAAATGCCTATATTCATACTTATTTACTGACAGTTTATCGAAGGAATTTGTATGATATTAGGTTAAGTTGGTTATGTTAGGTGACAGCCCGATGTATCAGGCTCACTTGGACTATTCAGTCCATTGTGATACCACAGTGGTGACTTCTCTCTTATCACTGAATGCTGCCCGATCACAAGTTAAGCTCAATGACAATGGACCTCCTTTTTATAGCCGAGTCCACATTGCAGTGAAACCACTTACTTGCCTCTTAGTAAATACATTGTTATGCAATGCTTCTGGTCTCCACTCCAAAATCGACAATTCTGCTTATTTACGTACTCATTGAGCCAAAAATGAGCTCTAACCATAAAATGGAAGAAGAGCGCGATAAACTTTCTAAACAGAGCCACACACTTTGATAACAAGAGACCAAACTGAAGGCGCTTCACAGTGAAAAAAAAATAAAAAATAGTCCTTCAATTTCTTGAAAATTTGTTTTAAATCAGAACTTTTGGAGTCCGCCAATGATGATAACATTTAAAATTTCTGTATTTAAATCTGAACTAGGGCTGTCATCCGGTATAAATTCCGGGATTTCTCGAATCCCGGGAAATAATAATTGTTTATTAATAAATTGGAGTCTTCATTCAATGTAAACGGCCCTTAGATATCATATCCGTCGAAAATATGACAAGATCGTGTTTATCTGATAAAACTTTGGATGCCTTGATATTTTTACTAAAATCGATGAAGTACAAAAGGATTATCACAAGTATACGAAAATACGGCTAATCTAACCTAATCCTGAAAATGTTTTGCTGAGCAAGATAGCTAAAGAAAGCTTTTATATTTATTTTTGTTTTTCTTTTCTTCACAATGTTGAGTTGGACTAAGTGTTCGTTAAGTATGATAACAATTTAAAAGTGCTTTTTAATTTACTCTTATGTTATTTTGTTGCTTTTTTTGTTAATAAAATTGAATTAAACTAAATTGGTTTAATGTACAACAATTTTTTGGCACTGTAGATTGTTATTACTTAAATTATTTGAAGTATCCCGAAAATTTTGGGATCCCGAAAAAATCCTGGAAAATCCCGGTATCCCGGGATTCTATATTTAGAAATCCCATTTATAATCTCTTATTATTAGAATATATAAATGTATTCATATTAGTAAACTATGGCAACACTGAATAAAAATGTCACTTTTGTATTGATCTCGATTTATCCCTTTATTGTTATCGTAGTTTGGTAACTGATTAATAAATTAAAAGTAAGCGTGCACGAGTTCAATTATTTCGAAACGCACACGTTGCTAAAATTTAACTTTCCACTCTGTACAAAATTTCAGAGTTTTCGGAGTAAAACTATTGTCACATGAATCTAAATTCTGAACTGATTTTGGCCAAAGTGCTAAAATATTAATTTCAGAGTTTTAAAACTTTAACCTCGGTCGAGAGATATGTATATATGTAAGCTATATCTAAATCGCAACTAGTTTCAATCAACTTTAACACACTTCATCGCTTCAAAAAATCATTATCATTTATATTGGATTTAGTACCCAACGCATATAATCTTCCTAAAAGTAATATACATATATGGTATCCCTGAGAGATCCCGGGTCCTTCAAAATTTTGACCCTTTCTCATATAAGCAATAGGGTACTCATATAAAAGCTAATTTCGAGTACTTTAAAAATTCGATGAAGAGTTTTATATAAAAACCCATTAAACACAAAAAATATGAAATAAAATTTAAAAAAAATTAAAAAAAAATCGCGTTTTTCTTTTAAATTTCGCCAACGACTCTTTTCGTTATAGAACGCTAGTATACTCTCATTCATTTCGAAAGACAAATCGCTCTTTCATTTTCCTTCTTTTCAATAGAAAAATTTTAAAAAATTAGAGCAACTTTTTTGAAAAAAAATTATACCCTGTACCACAGTAGTGGTGAAGGGTATAATCACATGCGGTGTCATCTCAAAATCGAGGGATTCAAAAAATGGCTTTCGATACTTAATTTCAAAAGAAAAATTAAGATGTTTTGTTAAAAAATAAAATCATAATTTATATCAAAATAAAAAAAAAAAAAAACAAAAAAAAAATTCAAGGGCCGATTTCTCGATATTACGTTTTCAGCAAAATTTTTACTTAACATTTTCTCTTCGAAATACACCATTTATACTAAATGGTGTATACATTTTTTTAATTTAGTAAAAAATACAGCCGTACTTACAAATTTTTTTAGATTCCTCTTTAAAATTTTCCATTTCATACAATATTTTGGAAAAAAGTACAAAGCTCCAAGTATCGTTTATGAGATTTCTTTCGTGAACGTTAGTAAGATTTTTCTCACCTACTCATCTCTAATTGTGATAGACGAGTCCAATGTATTACGTTTATCGAAAGAATTATATCTTAAAAATCACTGTTTTTGCGTTTGTGTCAACATTGTCGAATTGACGTAGCTATTTTTTAACAAACACAAACATAGGGACATTGTGCAATATCACAATACTAACACGTACATACATATTTTTATTTTCCATTCCACATTAAAAATATGCCGTTTCTAAAAGATTTTGGGCAAAAAGGGTTCGTTCCATCCTCCGTAAAAACGACGAGGAGGTGTTTTTCAACCATTTAGCCATGCTGTAAAAAATCTTGGCAAATTTTTTGCAATACCATCGCAATACGGTGGTGGCAGTAAATATGTGTATACACGTTTGCAGCAGGGCTGCCATTTTTGCCGATTTTTTACTCGAAAATGACTATATTAACAATGTTAGCGTATCCAATATTATTTGATCTGCATCATACAATGTTTACTGGAAGTTATTCGTTTACAACAGGAATGGACCGAAATTCATTTACATAATCAAATGGAGTCACGTTTTAGAACCGTTGTAAGTAATTTCATAAACCAAGATACTATAAAAGATAATATTCATTTAACTAATTTTATGAACCACGTTTTTTTAAAATATGATGAATTATATTTAGGACCGGAGCCACCGTGGTGCAATGGTTAGCATGCCCGCCTTGCATACACAAGGTCGTGGGTTCGATTCCTGCTTCGACCGAACACCAAAAAGTTTTTCAGCGGTGGATTATCCCACCTCAGTAATGCTTGTGACATTTCTGAGGGTTTCAAAGCTTCTCTAAGTGGTTTCACTGCAATGTGGAACGCCGTTCGGACTCGGCTATAAAAAGGAGGTCCCTTGTCATTGAGCTTAACATAGAATCGGGCAGCACTCAGTGATAAGAGAGAAGTTCACCAATGTGGTATCACAATGGACTGAATAGTCTAAGTGAGCCTGATACATCGGGCTGCCACCTAACCTAACCTAACCTAGGACCGGTTTCTCAATATATTGTTACTGTTTATCGTGTCGATAAAACATCTGATCCCTTACAATCATTTTACTAACCGGTGGTCTATCCTCCTGTTAAGTATTAATCGGAGGATGTTCTCATTGGGCATTAGGTTGATAAGCTAAATAAAACGCTTTGATTTTTTATTTAATTTCACTTAAATTCTAAGACCGATTGATCCTGTTATGACCACTAATCATCGTGTACCCACTTCTTAGTACAGTACTAAGTTCGAGTTTATCCGCTAAAGTGAAAACTAAATCAGTAAAAAAAAGGCATAAAATTATACATATTTGTTGCAAATTTTATTAACTTGATGGGGGATTAGCCCAAAGCAAATTTTCACAAAGTTTGTATTCCATAAAATGAATTATTAAAGAAAAGTAATCGTGAAAAATGACAATTTTAGCGGCTAAACTCGAACTTTATAATAATATAATAATGTTTAAAACCTATTGATTCTGTTATGATAACTAATCATCGTGCAGCCACTTCTTATTACAACCAAAGACAATAAACTTTAGGAAGATAGGAAATTGGCTTGCGACATACCAAATGTTGCATTTAACATGTTAGTTCAATACATGTTTGTAATTTTTTTATTTGTTTTTTTTTCGGGAACAAATCTACTTTAGCACAAGTTGTTAAAAATAAACATTTTTTTTTTAGTGTAGGAGAAGGGATTTTAAGTCGAAAATATTAAAAAATTTGGAGGAAAAGCCTAGTTTTCGAGATATCGACGTCTGAAAATCAGTATTTTCCTTTATATTTTTGTTAATTCTGACAGCAATTTTTCATGAAATGAATAAAAATTCCGTTTTTCACGTATCTGGTAAAACTAGTACATTTTAAGCAGAAAATATTAACTAAAAATTTTGTCAGAAGAGCGTAGTTTTCGAGATACCGACCCTAAAAAATTGGGAATATATGGACGGCCTTCGGCCGGGGTTTGAGACTTTCTCCTATGGTCAGGGTCCAAAGTGCGCTAACGCGAACCCAAAGATGATAGGTTGAGACTTTCTCCTATGTACAGAGTCCAAAGTGGGCTAACGCGAACCTCTCCGGGTCCATGTTATTCTAAATATATTACTTTTAGGATGATTACGTGCGATGGATACTAAATCCAATATACGTGATAATGAAAATTTTAGGGGCCCGTAACTCCGAAAATAGGTCTTTCCGACAAAAAGTGGTATATTACATTTTGTGTTTAGAATCGAAAAGTCTACATGCTGACCAATCGGACTACTTGTACTAAAGTAGATTTAAGCCAGCCAATTTCCTTTCTTCCTAAAGTTTATTGTCTTCTTGCAAATTTTATTGTAACTTGCAATGCAAAAATTGAAAATGTGTTTTTTTCGGTGTAATGAATTATTAAAGAAAACTAAACGTTAAAAATGGTAATTTTACCGCGATAATGTCAATATTGGCCTTTTTTAAGCAGAATGTATATGGTATATACATTGGTCTTTTTAAGTGAAGATTTTTCTTCAATTTTTTTTGGCAACCCTGGTTTGTCATAGAGTCATACAAACAGCATTGGTATTAACTACGGCAAAAAGTGTAATAATAATAATAATAATGGGCAAGTGACAAACGGAAGAACTGGGATAAAAACATGATGAAAAAATAAAATAAAACGCAAACCACAAAACGCTTTTTCGTTGCTATTGTTTTCTTTTTTTATTTTTTCCAATCGGAAAATGCAATGCATCCTTCCTCCATCGTAAATTTCTACGTGACCACTGCCACATATTAGTTCTCCCATGTCTCTACACGAAGGGAAGATGAAAAATATTGCAAGTAACTACTACAAAATTATTGATCGATTCAGTAATATTAGATTTGGAAAATATATAGTATCTGTCTCCTTCTATAAGGCTAAATCTTGTTTTTTTACCAACGATGCATATATGTAATAATTAAATCAATTAACTCCTCTTTAACTCACCAATGCTCTCGCCATAACGAAAAAGTTTTGCTTAGAGTTTATTTACTTAGATTACAATAATTCCATTAAATTTTTTCCTTTGGCTATATCTGTATGTGATAACTCTTTTTTTCTTCTTTTTTTCTATACCCGTGAGAAGTGAGTAGAGACAGTATTTCTTGTTGATAGCACACGTTTTCTATTTCATTGTGTAGTTTTACCGGATGATATTTTATGTTGCGTTATAGCCCGATTTATCATTTAATTCAATTATGTTGCACACACTCGTTATAGCTAACATATACGATTTTAAATTTTGCACAAAGGCAAATTTTTCCTACTGCAATCTAAATGTGAAAACTGAAGAGCAATTTCAGAGTCGACTTGTATATTGAACGCCGTGAGCGATAACAATATCAAGGAAGCCAACGTTGCATTAAAATAACAACGCCGTCACATTTTACAATACCCAATAAACACGAATTCCAGGGTACACTTAATGCACTTTACAGAATATAGGCCGGTATGCACCTCTAGCGAAAAATTTCATTCCCATAAGAAATGCATTGCTATTTATGCTAACGAAATTTTCGGTAGCGTTCACCTCTAATGAAAATAACAGGGTTGTCAAAAGCATATTTTGGCAGCAAACATTTTATTTATTACAATCATTGTGTGCGTAAAAGTTTTAAAAGGTCTGCAAATAATAAACAATTTATTTGCGGAATATTTGGAACATATATTAACAATTTCTAAAAGCGATTAGCTGGTTTAAAATTTGTGTACACAGCCCTGTTTTTTTGTTGTAGACTTAATTAAATTTTTGCCACCGAAAATTTCGCTAGAGGTGCATACCGGCCTTATAGGTGGAATTACATACCATGCGGTCATGCGTGCGGACGTTATATGCTTTTGTCAAAAAAAGTTAAAATGTTATAACTACAATTGTTTGAGTTACACGACAAAAGTAACGTATGCATATGACGCATAAAGTTGACGAACTTTTAACTTTTCAATGCGTCGGGTGCGTTGACAACATTAAACAACATGTAAACAAATCAAGAAACGAAAAGCAATTTAAAATATTGACGAGATATTATTGATTGAATTTAAAATACATAAAGTTCTATACTTTAAAAAGTGTGTGGAATACAAAAACATAACAAAAAGCGTAGAGGCAAGGAATGTAATCAGCAAATTCATTGGTATTCCGACGCATACTGTGTAACTCAATTGAAGAATCGTATTCGTCAACGCATTCGAATACAACGTACGCACGCATGATCGCATGTTCATAATACGGTTAAAAAGTTCGTTAGTTAACGGAGCTTCATGAAAATGGGCGTAAATAGTATACATAATAGAATAATAAAAAGAATTACAGGCTATCCATCCTATAGTCTTGATTAATTGATAATACAAAAATATTACCAAAATAATAGAAATAAATAGAAAGACAATGATATAAAAAAAGAGTAAAATAATCACTATATTAGCTATTCAACATTGCCTCCTATCATATAGTCTAGAAATGAGAATGTAGGATTAAATGACTATTCGAGTAGTTTTGTTACTGTTGTTTGTATGGTATGATATGATTGTTGTATACTTTTGTTATTTAATTTTAAATATTTTCTCGGTGTTATATCCATTAAGTGCGAATTAGATAAATTAATCATGGATCTCGATAACATAGGCACTATTGTGCATAATAATCAATATTTAAGTTCCCAGCTAGCAAACTCTAGTAACACTTTGAACATTTGTCATTTCAATGCACAAAGTTTTAATATTAATCCTAGTTCTTCCAAAATGGCGGAAATAAGAAATATTATCGAAAACAGCTGTTTGGATGTTGTGGAAGTTAGTGAAACCTGGCTTAAACCCGGTTTAAATGCAGCTAACATAACCGGTTATTCGCTTTTTCGAAATGATCGACCGAATCAAAGAGGTGGGGGTGTGGCCCTATATTTGTCTAACGATTTTTTTGGCAAAGTAGTTCGTAGAGGCCAGAACTATGGCATAGTTGAGTATTTATTTGTGGAAGTTAGAATTGGGAGTGCGAGGTTTTTGGTTGGCGTGGTTTATCTTCCTCATGGAGATTTCCAATCATTTGAAGAGGACATTTCTGATTTATTGGTTGAATACTCTGATATTGTTATCATGGGTGACTTTAACAACAATCTGTTTGATGTTGATAGGGCGTATTCAGTTAGGCGATCTTGTGCTAGAATGGGCGTTACGATCGTACATAACTCTAGGCCGACTCATTATGATGCTTATCACCAATCTACATCTCTGATAGACTATTTCTTGTTATCGTCACCTCGGTTAGTTGAGCACCGTGGTCAGTTCATTTGCCCTAATGTATCGAAACATGCATTTATTTTTATTTCGGTTGAAGTTTCGACTCGGCGAAATCCGCAATTATTCGAGTATGTCGATTATGAGCGTTTTGATTCCAACGAGTTAGATTCGCTCATGCAATTGGCGGGCTTTGCGGGCATATATGAATCTTCAGATGTGAATTTCCAGCTTGATGTATTGATGAATGGTATTAATGTCATCCACTCAGCCTTTCCCAGAAGGGTTGCTAGGCCCTCTTCACGCGGGACACATGATTGGATTAACTCCCCTGAAGTTCGGTATCACCAGTCATTGGCAGATTCTGCCTATAGGGCATTCCATCGCGAGAGGAATGAAGAGAATTGGCGGGTTTTTTGTAGGGCCCGCAATCGTGCTAAGACTGTCAAGAGAAGGATGAAATGCAAGTCCCATGCTTCTATGTTTCGAGAATGTTTGAGTCCGAAGGCGATGTGGAATGTAATCAGGGGGGATGGACTCATAAGTGATGATGATTTTCGTACTGGTCATGCTTCAGTGAATGATGTTAATGATTTGAATTCGGCTTTTGTGCGTAACCAGTTGGGTCCCACTGTAGAAGGAGAGCGTACGATCAATTTTGATGAAACTGGGTTTTCTTTTAATTGTATCTCATCCGATGATCTTTTTACGGCTTTCGGGCAAATTAAGTCTAATGCACCAGGCTGTGACGGGTATCCTTTGAAATTTTTTAAGATAATTTTTCCTCTCTTGTCGGGATACTTCCTTCATTTGGTAAATACTATTATTATGACCTCCTCCTTTCCTAGCGGCTGGAAAATCGGTAGAGTTGTACCGATCAAGAAAAAGTCTGACCCCACATCTTCGGATATGTATCGTCCAATATCATTGTTGCCTATATTGTGGAAGGTGGTCGAATATGTTTTAAAAAGTCAAATGTCGGATTATTTGGAGCGTAACAACTTGCTCAGCGATGTTCAGTGTGGTTTTAGGAGTCACAGAAGTTCGGCTATGTTGTTGGTAGGTCTGACTGATTCCATCAGATGCAATTATGCAAACCATAAGACTAGTGTTTTACTGTCTCTCGACCTTGTGAAGGCATTTGATCGGATAGACCACATCATTTTGATCCGAAAGCTTCATTCCATCTATAATTTCTCTTCGACTGCATGTAGGCTCATCAATTCATATTTGACGGATAGGCGCCAGTTTGTCCAAGTTAAAGATTTGGCTTCTGATGTCCTCCATGTGCGAAGCGGTGTTCCACAGGGCTCGGTCCTGGGTCCTTTATTATTTATTACATTTATTAATGACTTTTTTGATCATGTTGGAGAATGGTGTATGCCATTTTCCTATGCGGATGATATTCATTTGCTTTTTAGCGGCGAGAGCCACTTTACCGACGTGCTGCAGGCGAAAATTGACCATGTGCTGAACTTGGTATTGTCATGGATGACTTTGAATAGATTATCAGTGAACCCGACAAAGACTAAGGCAATGCTGTTTTCCCCTAATAGTTCTGGGGATATTAATTTGATTTATGACTCCCAGACGATTAACTTTGTTCAGACCACTAAATGCTTAGGTGTCACTATAGATAATAGACTATCATTTGTTACGCATATTGACAACGTGGTTGCTCACACCCACCTTGCCCTTCGTCGTCTATATAACACGGATTTAGTACTACCTTTTCATATTAAGAGAATGTTGGTCCACGCTTTGATCATGCCTCACTTTCTGTACTGCATTGAGGTGTTTTGTGGTACTTCAAAGGAGAATATGAAACCTCTTGTGCTTGCATTTAACCGAGTAGTTCGTTATCTGTATTCTCTTAGACGATTCGATCATGTATCTGCATCTGCTAAGCATTTTCTGGGGTGTTCATTCTGGCGTTATATTGACATCCGTTCGATAATTCTTTTTTATAATGTTTACAAGCAACAATCACCTTCTTTTTTAGTACATTTGTTCCATTTTACCCGTTCTCGCAGAACAAATCAGCTTATAATTTCGAATGCTAGGGGCTACATGAACAAATCATTTCAGACTCGCATAGCCAGACTTTTCAACTGTCTCCCTGATACATTAAAAACATTTTGTTTGAATACGAAAACTTATCGAAACAAATTAATTCAATATTTTCGTGAGATATAATCGAGTAGTTACTCAACTATAAATTCTGGATGTTTGCATTGGGAACTTTCATAAATACTTGTTAGTTTTTTTTTTTCATATATTTTTTTTTTTTTTTAATTCGAAATTAGTGAAACAGATTGTTTCAATACTTTTGTGAGCCATATTTGAGTATTTACTTTAATTACTGATTGTTTACATTGGGAAATATCTCAAATAAATTTTTTTTTTGTTTTGTTTTACATAATTTTTAGCTACGATTAAGAATATTTGTTATATTTTTTTTCTTTTCTTTTTTATTCTTCCTTTTATATAAGCAAGTATTCCTATTAACTTACACATGAGAGTTACTTTTTATGTATCTTATTTATTTATACATTTCTAAGTTTAGTGTAAATGTTTACTTAATCTAATTATTGAACATTTTTTTTTACACCCTTACGTATTATTGTATATGAATATTGTATGAAGACCTAATTGTAATTGTAATTGCTTTGTTTTGGCCAAATAGGCTTAGAATTACATGCTCTGTATGAATAAATAAATAAATAAATAAATAAATTGTTGAAATGAATATAACATTAACAATAAAAAATAAGAAAAAACAATAGTGAGAAATTTCTTATATCCGTATATAATTTAGAAAAGAATTAAAGAATTATATCTACTTAATTTTAGTGTTAATCATTAACTCATTTGTTTTGTTATTGTTGGTTTATTCTTCAATCATTATTGTTGTTTTTGATTTCAGCTTAAAACCATGCATTGACTAAACTACAAGTGTAGCTTAATCTCTGTTAGTTTAGCTACACTTGTAGGTTAGTCAATGCATGGTTTTAAGCTGAAATCAAAAACAACAATAATGTTCATCATTATCTATTAAAAAAAAAACTTAGATATGAGAACCAGTTTATATCTTAAATATTGTTGTTTTTTTAATTGGCCCAGAGGCCAGATTCTTGCCTTTTTATACCCTCCACCATAGAATGGGGGGTATATTAACTTTGTCATTCCGTTTGTAACACATCGAAATATTGCTCTAAAACCCCATATCGGTCTATAGTTATATAGACCCTCAGATAAATCGATCCCATATGAAGCGACCCCCATATTTCAATTCTGACTCTGTAATTACCGCGTAAAAATCCATATCGGTTCGTAATTATTTGTAGTCTTACCTATATATACCTTGACATGGGTAAGTATTACCACAACCCAAGTAATTCGATTGTGGATGGCAGTCTTTCGTAGAAGTTTCTACGCAATCCATGGTGGAGGGTACTTGTTTTTCCTTCAAAAAGTACAATCCTTCCGCAAAGAGTACAATTGATGGTATTGTCAAGGATTCCAAATTTCGTTGAAATCGGTTCAGATTTAGATATAGCTCACATGTATGTATTTTGCCCGATCACTTGACGTCATACCGATTTACTTGTATTTTGAGATTAGAACTAACTTTTAGCAATGTGCCATATTTGGTTCAAATTGGTTAAGAATTGGGTATAGCTCCCATTTATATACGCCAATTGATTTTATTTTACACAGTGAAAAGATCTATCTGTGTCTAATTTCATTTAAATCGGTTCAGAATTATATAGAGATAAAATCAAAAACGATTTAGTAAAAAAGTGTAAAATTATAACTCTTTGATGTAAATTTTAATATAACTTGATGGGAGTAGCACAAAGCAACTTTTTATAAAGTTTATATTCTTTAAATGGATTATTAAAGAAAAGCAATCGTAAAAATTGTTATTTTAGCGGCTAAACCCGAACTTAATACCCACCTTTAGGTAAAATAGCACAACGTCAGCGATGATTTCCCCAGACTAGGTTAAGATTTAGCTAAGCCTCCGACTTGTGTAAATGCCGCTCAATGTGACCAACTATGTGGAATATAAACTTTTATATAACTCCCAACAAACAAATGACATAAAATATACATGATGGTGAAGGGTATAATATAGTCGATGCGCCCAACTTTAGACGTACTTACTTGTTTTTATTATATTATGAAATTTTGAAGAAAATCACAACTTTTAGTTATATATGCCTGCATTTAAAATTTTCCGGAAATTGTTGGGTTTATTATTGAAAATCATCCGTCTTCGTCGAAAGTGCACATTGGCTTTAAATTAGTATTCGAAGTTGGTACACTTGAACAAACTCGTCCATATGACTGAAATATTTTTGTACAAATGCAGAATCTACGAATGGACGCTTCAAGTGATGATGCACAAGTAAAGTTACAATAAATTTTCGAGTTCAGAGAATAAACGATACAAAATTATCTACTGGAACATATTTCAAGATAGTGGTCACTATTGAGTGAAATTATTAATATTAGTGTTACCATAGTTAACGTAAATAATGAGAAATTACAATTCAAGATACAAGATGTGAACAGATTCGTTAAATTCAAATTGTTGTAAAGTTAGATAGTATAAGACATAGGGAAAAAATACAATGATGGTAGGAGAAAGTCGTTCATTTTCGTACTCCATAGTCATACAGAAACAGAGAGTGAGTTACAAACATCGATATTTTTTATGATTTTATTTTATTTAGGTTTTTTAATACATAACAATAAAGTAACATAAACGCCATTTCGTAGCGATAACTTTAAGTGAAGTGAATGAATTTTATATTTGAATTCATTTAAATTATATTTTTGAAAAATAGAATAGTACATACCACACAAATACTTTAATTCAATAGTGTGCTATGTCCAAATATGACTTTTTTAAGGAACTTGAATTGGGTAGCCATTTAAATTCGTTTTACTGGAAAATTGTAATTATCGACACAGGTTTCTTTGGTGAATATCAATATTGTTTGAACAAGTTATGTTATACAAAATAATCTATTTGTATATAGTTTGAGATCTAGGCACTCTGAATGCTATGTTACGTCTGTACGACTTTTGTAAGGCTAAGACAATATTATTCATTTTGGGAATACATTTCTAAAATAATATTTTTTAACGGCCATTTTCATGTAGCTCCGTTAGGCTTTAACTGCCAGTTAACAGAAAATAAATTGCAAATATCTTCTCACCAGTTATCTTTAACTGAAAAATTTTCGTCAGTTAAGTTCCTAACTGGCATATGGAATATATATGCAAGATGACAGCTTCGTCCATAATACGGTTTAAAAGTTGGTTAGTTAACGGAACACTAACGGAGCTTCATGAAAATGGGGGTAAAGGTTATATTGCTTATGGCTGCATATAGCGTCCACGGCCACAACTGCTTGCCCCTATGGTACTAAAGGAAGAATCCAAGAGAGAAATACGTCCTCGCCCATAACTGAGTACTGATCCGAACTCATCAGTATCGGAGTTGCCTTCGCCTTTAGAAAATGCTATGTCGAAGTGAGAGTTTTCTGGTTCTTTAGGAATTTTTTGTGAACGCGACATCCAAGGATTCCAACTGGCACATTCCATCATTTCATCATCATCGACACGTGGCTTATAAGTGTATGTTTCATTATGACGGGGTGGTGTTGAATACGAATCTGCAACTTTTTTCTTGGTAACGCGACTTCTACCCAATATTGGAAAATCAACATTATATGATCTGCTTACATCAGACATGGATTGATCATCGTTAATACCGGCAATGGGCTTTGTCAGATAAGTTGCTGTGGTTGCACCCGAAATGAAAGATTCATTATCAGAATATGTTGTAGAAGCTGGACTTACAATGGCATTTATATTAACATTGTAAGGACAGTGGCGACCAGGAATAAGGGCGATAGAAATATCTCCGCACATGTAATCGGCAAACATAAAACCCCATCGAGTTACGTAAGATTGTGTGCAATATTTGCTTTTGTCAATCTCTTCGTGGAACTAATCAAAAACGAAAAAGTAAAACAAATTAATTTTATATGATAACCATAAATTTTGCATAGATCTATCTCTCTGTTTGGAATGAAATCTTTATAAACAAATAAAAATCAACTTATTAATAGTTGGAGTAAGAGTGAACCGTATAAACCATAATCCATTCTCTTACCCAAAGTGAAAATACTTTGAGCACTACAGTTCACGCGGATTATGTGGAATTGTCTATAGATAGAGTTAGAATGAGGATATTTTGTACTAAACAGGCTGTCAGCTTTGTAGTGAGTCGATTCATTTTTGTTTGAGCCTGTTTCATAGGCCAAATAGCGTTAGGTTAGGTTAGGTAAGTAAAAGGCCACTGTGATACCACATTAACTAAAAGTACCTATTACGTATGTCCACTTCTACCTTTAATGCGCTTTACGGACTATCAGTTATTCCGGACGGAATGTCAGTGTTTGTAAAGAATCTTACAGTGTGCCGGATCGATACGACTTGTCGGAGTTGACTAAATAATCGGTAAATGTATTATCGATCCCATAAACATGCAGCAGTATCGATTATGCCTTCGGACTTAACTTATAATGTGCACAATATATGGGATTTGTTCGACACTAGCACTGTCGTCCGGAATAACTGATAGTCTATAAAGCGTATAATAGCGCTTACTTCGATTAGGTTGTTGATTCGCGGTTCAACTATTAAATTTACAGAAGAAACTTAGCTTATTCAATAGACCATCAAAATTTCTTTTTCATATGAATGCTCAGACCAAAATTTTGATAATATGTACTCATTTTTGATAATCAATCTCAAGTGACTGATTTTCTTTTGAATGGGTCCTTGTTCGATATACAGAAACAGGGTATAAAATAAAAAAAAAAACATTTCGTTTTCGCAGACATGTCCCAGCTATAGTTTTTCTTTATTGGAACTGTCAAGAAAAAAATGTTTGCATAAAGAACCCTTAGGCTTGGGAAAATATCATGTACAAAATATATTTTATGGAAGTCAATACAATTATCGTGTTGTCTGATGTTTGTAGTGACTTCCATGTGTATAAATATTTACCTGGCAACCAATACCGGATTGAAATTCAAAAAAATCGCGATCAAAATATGCATCGGTTATATAGAAATTTGTTGGCTTTTCCAATTGTCCCGCTTCACATGTTGCCATTTTCAGTGTAAAAAACAAATTTTGAATAGAGTAGACATTTAGGTTGATATTATTTGCAGTATTATCATCTTTTAAAAAGCTCAAAACAGATTCGACGACATGGACGCTATCTCTGTGAGTATAGACAGGTGGATAATCACCACTATCGGGATGACGTATAAAATTCAATATATCGTTGTATATTCTTCCCAATCCTGGATCACCTAAGGCATTTGGTGGTAAAGGAAGATTGTGTGTTGTATCAGAATGATGCTGGGCTTCATACTGATGACCATAAATGTTAAAGCCGGGATTAATAAGGGTTTGATAAATTGGGTGTACACCGCCTTTCAAAGAGAATTTGCATACCGCGATCTCAGCGGGAACATATAGGCCTTCTTTCATCGTTTTTGTAAAGTAATTGACCATTATAAAGAAGTGGGGAGTGTCCTCCAGTTGGTGCTTCAATACACTATTACGAACAATTGCATCTATATTCTGTTTTGCACGCACTTCCTTATTTTCTTGGTCTAATCGTTCCTTCTCCACCAGGGACAGTGGTGCACCGGTACATGCTAACTTTTCTGGAGCATTGCGCCCAACAATTTTATTTTCTTCTTTTGCTTTGTCATTATAGGGAGCACGTTGTTGAGCATCCATTTCCTTCCATGCTTTGCCCGCCTCAGTGGTAGCTTCGGATATACTCATTCCCCTTCCATACTTATTTTTCCATTCGAGAGTGAAGATCATAAATCCATTACTTTTCTGTTGTTTAGGCGGCATTGAGTTCAAGGATATGATCGCACGGAATTTCCTAAATTAATTTTATAGTTGTAGGCAGATACTCCCTAATTCTAATATTCTCGCTAATTCTAAGTAACGGGATTTTGTCAAATAGAAAGTTGCCAGATTTACAATTGGTCAGCTATGGTGAAATAATTGCAGGTCGTGTTTTAAGAACAGCTGATGTCAATGAATTGTTGCCAATAAAGGTAAGTACCATGGCTGAACAAGAAGGTTAAATCATAGGCCCATATGATTACAATTTTTTTATTTCGACAAAATTTTAAGATGTCAAAATCATATGTTTATGGTGATTGCAGCTCACCAAATGACACTGCATAGCAGATGCATCTCAAACAAACTCGCGCATTCATAGCTGGAGAATTGTTCAAAGATGACTTGAGTATCTTGATAACATATTCCAGACCCAAAATACCACGCACATCAGTTTTTAAACTGCATCATAAACTGTTGAATAGATGGCGAAGATCCATTTGACTGACTTCCATTCTTAACTTTGGTGGGTATTATAGTCTTATTTGTCTCATATCGGCGTTCCTCGGACGAATTATCCACTTCACAATCACTCGTAGGTGACCGTATAAACCATAATCCATTCTCTTACCCAAAGTGAAAATACTTTGAGCACTACAGTTCACGCGGATTATGTGGAATTGTCTATAGATAGAGTTAGAATGAGGATATTTTGTACTAAACAGGCTGTCAGCTTTGTAGTGAGTCGATTCATTTTTGTTTGAGCCTGTTTCATAGGCCAAATAGCGTTAGGTTAGGTTAGGTAAGTAAAAGGCCACTGTGATACCACATTAACTAAAAGTACCTATTACGTATGTCCACTTCTACCTTTAATGCGCTTTACGGACTATCAGTTATTCCGGACGGAATGTCAGTGTTTGTAAAGAATCTTACAGTGTGCCGGATCGATACGACTTGTCGGAGTTGACTAAATAATCGGTAAATGTATTATCGATCCCATAAACATGCAGCAGTATCGATTATGCCTTCGGACTTAACTTATAATGTGCACAATATATGGGATTTGTTCGACACTAGCACTGTCGTCCGGAATAACTGATAGTCTATAAAGCGTATAATAGCGCTTACTTCGATTAGGTTGTTGATTCGCGGTTCAACTATTAAATTTACAGAAGAAACTTAGCTTATTCAATAGACCATCAAAATTTCTTTTTCATATGAATGCTCAGACCAAAATTTTGATAATATGTACTCATTTTTGATAATCAATCTCAAGTGACTGATTTTCTTTTGAATGGGTCCTTGTTCGATATACAGAAACAGGGTATAAAATAAAAAAAAAAACATTTCGTTTTCGCAGACATGTCCCAGCTATAGTTTTTCTTTATTGGAACTGTCAAGAAAAAAATGTTTGCATAAAGAACCCTTAGGCTTGGGAAAATATCATGTACAAAATATATTTTATGGAAGTCAATACAATTATCGTGTTGTCTGATGTTTGTAGTGACTTCCATGTGTATAAATATTTACCTGGCAACCAATACCGGATTGAAATTCAAAAAAATCGCGATCAAAATATGCATCGGTTATATAGAAATTTGTTGGCTTTTCCAATTGTCCCGCTTCACATGTTGCCATTTTCAGTGTAAAAAACAAATTTTGAATAGAGTAGACATTTAGGTTGATATTATTTGCAGTATTATCATCTTTTAAAAAGCTCAAAACAGATTCGACGACATGGACGCTATCTCTGTGAGTATAGACAGGTGGATAATCACCACTATCGGGATGACGTATAAAATTCAATATATCGTTGTATATTCTTCCCAATCCTGGATCACCTAAGGCATTTGGTGGTAAAGGAAGATTGTGTGTTGTATCAGAATGATGCTGGGCTTCATACTGATGACCATAAATGTTAAAGCCGGGATTAATAAGGGTTTGATAAATTGGGTGTACACCGCCTTTCAAAGAGAATTTGCATACCGCGATCTCAGCGGGAACATATAGGCCTTCTTTCATCGTTTTTGTAAAGTAATTGACCATTATAAAGAAGTGGGGAGTGTCCTCCAGTTGGTGCTTCAATACACTATTACGAACAATTGCATCTATATTCTGTTTTGCACGCACTTCCTTATTTTCTTGGTCTAATCGTTCCTTCTCCACCAGGGACAGTGGTGCACCGGTACATGCTAACTTTTCTGGAGCATTGCGCCCAACAATTTTATTTTCTTCTTTTGCTTTGTCATTATAGGGAGCACGTTGTTGAGCATCCATTTCCTTCCATGCTTTGCCCGCCTCAGTGGTAGCTTCGGATATACTCATTCCCCTTCCATACTTATTTTTCCATTCGAGAGTGAAGATCATAAATCCATTACTTTTCTGTTGTTTAGGCGGCATTGAGTTCAAGGATATGATCGCACGGAATTTCCTAAATTAATTTTATAGTTGTAGGCAGATACTCCCTAATTCTAATATTCTCGCTAATTCTAAGTAACGGGATTTTGTCAAATAGAAAGTTGCCAGATTTACAATTGGTCAGCTATGGTGAAATAATTGCAGGTCGTGTTTTAAGAACAGCTGATGTCAATGAATTGTTGCCAATAAAGGTAAGTACCATGGCTGAACAAGAAGGTTAAATCATAGGCCCATATGATTACAATTTTTTTATTTCGACAAAATTTTAAGATGTCAAAATCATATGTTTATGGTGATTGCAGCTCACCAAATGACACTGCATAGCAGATGCATCTCAAACAAACTCGCGCATTCATAGCTGGAGAATTGTTCAAAGATGACTTGAGTATCTTGATAACATATTCCAGACCCAAAATACCACGCACATCAGTTTTTAAACTGCATCATAAACTGTTGAATAGATGGCGAAGATCCATTTGACTGACTTCCATTCTTAACTTTGGTGGGTATTATAGTCTTATTTGTCTCATATCGGCGTTCCTCGGACGAATTATCCACTTCACAATCACTCGTAGGTGACCGTATAAACCATAATCCATTCTCTTACCCAAAGTGAAAATACTTTGAGCACTACAGTTCACGCGGATTATGTGGAATTGTCTATAGATAGAGTTAGAATGAGGATATTTTGTACTAAACAGGCTGTCAGCTTTGTAGTGAGTCGATTCATTTTTGTTTGAGCCTGTTTCATAGGCCAAATAGCGTTAGGTTAGGTTAGGTAAGTAAAAGGCCACTGTGATACCACATTAACTAAAAGTACCTATTACGTATGTCCACTTCTACCTTTAATGCGCTTTACGGACTATCAGTTATTCCGGACGGAATGTCAGTGTTTGTAAAGAATCTTACAGTGTGCCGGATCGATACGACTTGTCGGAGTTGACTAAATAATCGGTAAATGTATTATCGATCCCATAAACATGCAGCAGTATCGATTATGCCTTCGGACTTAACTTATAATGTGCACAATATATGGGATTTGTTCGACACTAGCACTGTCGTCCGGAATAACTGATAGTCTATAAAGCGTATAATAGCGCTTACTTCGATTAGGTTGTTGATTCGCGGTTCAACTATTAAATTTACAGAAGAAACTTAGCTTATTCAATAGACCATCAAAATTTCTTTTTCATATGAATGCTCAGACCAAAATTTTGATAATATGTACTCATTTTTGATAATCAATCTCAAGTGACTGATTTTCTTTTGAATGGGTCCTTGTTCGATATACAGAAACAGGGTATAAAATAAAAAAAAAAACATTTCGTTTTCGCAGACATGTCCCAGCTATAGTTTTTCTTTATTGGAACTGTCAAGAAAAAAATGTTTGCATAAAGAACCCTTAGGCTTGGGAAAATATCATGTACAAAATATATTTTATGGAAGTCAATACAATTATCGTGTTGTCTGATGTTTGTAGTGACTTCCATGTGTATAAATATTTACCTGGCAACCAATACCGGATTGAAATTCAAAAAAATCGCGATCAAAATATGCATCGGTTATATAGAAATTTGTTGGCTTTTCCAATTGTCCCGCTTCACATGTTGCCATTTTCAGTGTAAAAAACAAATTTTGAATAGAGTAGACATTTAGGTTGATATTATTTGCAGTATTATCATCTTTTAAAAAGCTCAAAACAGATTCGACGACATGGACGCTATCTCTGTGAGTATAGACAGGTGGATAATCACCACTATCGGGATGACGTATAAAATTCAATATATCGTTGTATATTCTTCCCAATCCTGGATCACCTAAGGCATTTGGTGGTAAAGGAAGATTGTGTGTTGTATCAGAATGATGCTGGGCTTCATACTGATGACCATAAATGTTAAAGCCGGGATTAATAAGGGTTTGATAAATTGGGTGTACACCGCCTTTCAAAGAGAATTTGCATACCGCGATCTCAGCGGGAACATATAGGCCTTCTTTCATCGTTTTTGTAAAGTAATTGACCATTATAAAGAAGTGGGGAGTGTCCTCCAGTTGGTGCTTCAATACACTATTACGAACAATTGCATCTATATTCTGTTTTGCACGCACTTCCTTATTTTCTTGGTCTAATCGTTCCTTCTCCACCAGGGACAGTGGTGCACCGGTACATGCTAACTTTTCTGGAGCATTGCGCCCAACAATTTTATTTTCTTCTTTTGCTTTGTCATTATAGGGAGCACGTTGTTGAGCATCCATTTCCTTCCATGCTTTGCCCGCCTCAGTGGTAGCTTCGGATATACTCATTCCCCTTCCATACTTATTTTTCCATTCGAGAGTGAAGATCATAAATCCATTACTTTTCTGTTGTTTAGGCGGCATTGAGTTCAAGGATATGATCGCACGGAATTTCCTAAATTAATTTTATAGTTGTAGGCAGATACTCCCTAATTCTAATATTCTCGCTAATTCTAAGTAACGGGATTTTGTCAAATAGAAAGTTGCCAGATTTACAATTGGTCAGCTATGGTGAAATAATTGCAGGTCGTGTTTTAAGAACAGCTGATGTCAATGAATTGTTGCCAATAAAGGTAACCCAATAAACACAAACGTTTGAAAAATGCTAAATTTCAACAATTTTTCAAACATTTTTTCAAAGGATTAGGGTAATATTCAAGTTGAGAAATTGTTGAGAAAATCGCGTTCTCAACAAAAAACAGACATTACCCTCAACAGTGAAATTCAACACATTAGCAATAATATCTCAAGTGTTATCCTCAAATTGAAATGCATCGCTACTCAATAATTTGTCAAACAATTTTCGATGCGAGTCAAATACTTTTCAACCTAAATTTGTATGAATGATATCCCCACTTCAAATTGAAAGTCAAAGCCAAAATTCTATGAATTTTGTATAATTTATTCATTTTCATCAAAATAAAATATATAATAATACACTACACTACATAATACACTACAATACCAATTGATAAATAATCTTATTAAACATATCAACAAACAAGAACACAAAAAAACATACAACAAAACTTTAAATATCTTAAACATTATTAGTAAACACTTTTGCATTGATAATTCGTTTTCCTTCCTTTTGGTGTCATAAAACAGCATTAAAATTTATTAACATGCGGGCAAATTGAAATTAGGAACGTACTGGACCGCGTGTTAGAATTGATTTCCAGCAGAACGAATTCACAAAATATCCATTTTAAACTGATAATAGCATATGAATTAAACTGACGATTTGATGCACATTTTCATCCAGAAGTTGTTGATTTCAACAATTTGTTGTTTTTAACAATTTTAATTGGTTGCACTTGTAATGCTTCTGGAAACTTTTTCTTGTCTATAAGCAACTCATTTTTCATTGGTCAGCTTCTTAATGTTTACAAGAATGTAGCATCCAAAGGTTTTAATTTTCTGCAAAGAGATTTAAATTTAGTGACTTCTCTAAAGTGTTGATTTAATTTTGCATATTGACTTACCAATTATTTTAAACTATTTGAAGCAGTTCCAGTTAAAGGTGGGTATTAAGTTCGAGTTTTTTCACTAAAGTGAAAACTAAATCAATAAAAAAAGGAATAAAATTATACATATTTGTTGCAGATTTTACTATAACTTGATGGGGAATAGCCCAAAGCAAGTTTTCACAAAGTTTGTATTCCTTAAAAAGTATTGTTAAAGAAAAGTAATCGTGAAAAAATGGCGATTTTAGCGGCTAAACTCGAACTTAATACCCACCTTAATTGTCCACCATTTTTTCATCGGTCAGCTTTTTAATGTTTTCAAGAACGTAGAATCCATAATTTTAGTTTTCTGCAAAGAGATATACATTTAGTGACTTCCTTAAAGTTTTATTTCATTTTTTATTTTCACTTACCTATTTTTATAAACTATTTGGTTATTTGTCTAAAATTTTCCATTTTTTTAATTTCTTGCAATTGACCACGAACTTCGTTGCACAAATAAGTATTGAAAACCACATGGTTTTTTTCGTTGCATTTTAGGGTAGTGTTTTGTCAAAGTTTTCTCATATTATCTTCAACACCTTTTCAAAGATTTCGTCAACATTTTGGCAAAATGGAAGTAATTCGCAAACAATTTGAAGATGTATTGAAGATGAGCTATTTCAAGTCAAGTTGAATTTATGTTGAAAATTATATTTACCCTCAAACTGAAAAGTTGTTGCATTTGAAAAACGCTCATCCTGTGTTTATTGGGAAGTACCATGGCTGAACAAGAAGGTTAAATCATAGGCCCATATGATTACAATTTTTTTATTTCGACAAAATTTTAAGATGTCAAAATCATATGTTTATGGTGATTGCAGCTCACCAAATGACACTGCATAGCAGATGCATCTCAAACAAACTCGCGCATTCATAGCTGGAGAATTGTTCAAAGATGACTTGAGTATCTTGATAACATATTCCAGACCCAAAATACCACGCACATCAGTTTTTAAACTGCATCATAAACTGTTGAATAGATGGCGAAGATCCATTTGACTGACTTCCATTCTTAACTTTGGTGGGTATTATAGTCTTATTTGTCTCATATCGGCGTTCCTCGGACGAATTATCCACTTCACAATCACTCGTAGGTGACGCAATTAAATTTGAACCTTTATTTTTCTCTGATTTGAATTATTTTTTTCAGGACAATTGAAAGAATAAATAATTGCCACTTTTACCAATGCCATACGATTTTGACTTCTTAAAATTGTAAACAATATATTGAAATTTGTTGTTTTTGTTATCGTGATTCAACCTCCTTATTCAGCCATGGTAAGTACTATGTTCGCTTTTCGCGGTAACTTTATTAAACAGTTCAATATAAAAGAGATAAATTAACTAAATTGATGTGCAGTTTCTTGTTCCTCTAGATTTCGGCAACACTTTACAGGAACATGTCTGTTTTCATTTATAATTTTGATTACTTCCGGAAAAGTAATCGCGAAAATAAAGCGATTTTCAAATATATTTATGAAGACGAATATATTTATGAAGACGATTATATTTTGATCGATTCTTGCCAAATAATGGGTGGAAAAGATCCAAGGAATTATTTTATATTTCTAAATTAATTAATTAAAAAAAAGTAACCATGAAAACAAACTGGTTTTCAGCTTGAAAACTGAACATAGTACTCAGCTTTAAGGGTTGTACTGTTTGGTATTCAAGGTCAGTACTATGTTCGGTTTTCGAGTTTAAAATCACTTTATTTCGCTATTACTTTTTCTAAAACAATCAAAATTATAAATAAAAGTAAATATATTCCTGTTAAATCTTAATCTAATCTAGATGAACAATTCATAGCGTTTCAACTGGGTTAAATTATTAGCTTTTATTAATCGCACTAGTTTAATAAAGTAACCGCGAAAATTTCAACGCCAAAAGCTAGCATAGTACCGCCTTTAGGCCGGTATGCACCTCTAGCGAAAAATGTCATTCCCATAAGAAATGCATTGCTATTTTGCTAACGAAATTTTCGATAGCGTTCAATTTCGTAAGCTGGTACGCACCTCTAATGAAAATAACAGGGTTGTCAAAAGCATATTTTGGCAGCAAACATTTAATTTATTACAATCATTGTGTGCGTAAAAGTTTTAAAAGGTCTGTAAATAACCCTGCCAGCATTTCAAAGTTCCATTTCATCTTCATCGCTACCACAGACTCGTAAATGTCACTACAACCATCCTACTGTGATGGGGGGCAGCATATCATAAAGTCCAAAATGTACTTCATACATGTATTTTGCCATCACTACTTTTACAAAAGCCATTTTATTTTTTGTGAAACGCCAAGCGCAACCAGCTTGTTATATTTTATTTAAATAAAACCGAAAATAAAGTTCTGAAAACATAGATTTTACGCTTAAAATTGTGAAAAATATATTGGTGAACAATTTTTGATTTTCCAAATGGAATAAAGTGATTGTTTTTCAAATATTTTACAGACATCGAATAAAAACACTGGCTGATAGACGCTGCAACATGTAACTCGCTACTTGTAACTCTACATCATCATTAATGCAAAAAATTATGTTAAATGTGATGTGATAGTGGTATAAATGTTATATTTTTAAGAATTTGTAAATGATTAATCAAATTAATAAATATCTAAACAAACGTGTTTTATTCGACCACAATGATTCTTTTACCACTATCTTAAAATGTGCTTTTTCTGATTGTTTGGAGGGTCTCTTATTGGCGTCGTTCTAAATTGATCTATAAAGGCACCTAATAATTGCACTCATGCGAAACCTTTTTGTAGTAACTTGGCGTGGTACAACTTCTCAATAGTGGCGGCGCTTTTCCGACGAGTTTTTGATATCGTATATGATTGTTTTCGACGTACTGGGGATTCTCAGAAGCGCCCCCAAATTCAAAAAATGTTGGCAGGGAATAAACAATTTATTTGAGGAATATTTGGAACATATATTAACAATTTTTAAAAGCGATTAGCTGGTTTAAAATTTGTGTACACAGCCCTGTTTTTTTGTTGTAGGCTTAAATAAATTTTTGCTACCGAAAATTTCGCTAGAGGTGCATACCGGCCTTTTCATGTGAAAATATCAAAGCGAAAAATCCAACAATTAAAATACTGCTGAACCAAAGTATTTACTTCATTAAGTTTCATAAAACAATTAAATTAAGAAATGTATTTGTCAAAAATTATGATTAGAATTCGACTTTTGCGTTTAATTTTTTGGTTATTTATCATAATATAACGCACATAAAATGAATGAATTAAGTTCGTTTCTACGAAAAACGAATATCTTCATCTATAGGTGAGTACTATGTTCGATTTTTTCACCAAAACACAAAATTAAAAGTACAAGTATATTTATGATGACGATTATATTTTGATCAAGTCTTGCCAAATAATGGATGGAAAAGATCCAAGGAATTGATTGCAAGTAATTTTATATTTCTAAATTAGTTAATTAAAAAAAGTAACCGTGAAAACAAGCTGGTTTTCAGCTTGAAAACTGAACATAGTACTCAGCTTATCTCTGTAAATAGGGTCTCAAACGCAGGGATGTTAACTTATTTATGCAAAATAATATGCCTGCCTATTTCTTCGTGCGAAAAATCCAAGATTATATAAATATGTGTTAGAAAATTTTCAAACATTTATGCTCAAAACAAAGATTTCGCATTTATTCCGCGCTGTTTTTTATATGGAGTATAATAGATTTTCGTGCGAAAACGTGATCTTAGTACTAGACTTAACGCGGAAACAAAAAAATTATTTTACTCAATTGATGCTCTAATGATCTCTCTTATCGGAATTTTTTCAAGAGTTAAAATCGTTACTTTATTCTGTTTCTTGAAATTTTCGCGGTTATTGTATCAATCAACTACTTTCTTTTTCATCAAGATTTAACTGGAATATGTTTGTTTTCATTTATAATTCTGATTACTTTAGAAAAAGTAACCGAGAAAAACCAAACATAGTACCGACAATTCACGGAAATAATAACCGTAAAGTAATTTTCAACTAGGAGATCGAATATAGTAGTGGTCTTTCGTGCATAAACCCAAAGATAATAAACTTGAGGAAGATAGGAAATTAGCTTGCGTCATACCATGTTAGTTCCATTAATGTTTGTATTTTTTTCTTTGTTTTTGGTTTTTATTTATTTAATGAAAAACTTAATTTTCTTAATGAAACAATGTTAAATTTTAGGCAACAAAAAAATACATTTTCCCGTTTAAGAAAATTTATTTCGTGCACTAATTTCTTTTTATTTGCATTTTAATGCTATGTCAATACATGTCGTATACGCTTTTGGTTCGAGTATGAAACCAACGCGGTAAATGGTTTTATCTCCTCAGTAGCCACTTTCCTATCTTCCTAGAGTTTATTGTCTTTGCATAAATCGAGCTAACACTGTGGTTTTTGCATCGATTCCCAAACGTATATGTCATACATGGTAAACTTTCCGATCTTTACAAGGTCTAACAATCAAACCTATGGAGGCGGATGTAAAGGGTGATTCTTTTGAGGTTAGGATTTTCATGCATTAGTATTTGACAGATCACGTAGGATTTCAGACATGGTGTCAAAGAGAAAGATGCTCAGTATGCTTTGACATTTCATCATGAATAGACTTACTAACGAGCAACGCTTGCAAATCATTGAATTTTATTACCAAAATCAGTGGCAGAAAATCCGCTTTTTTATCGACAAATTTTGTTCAGCGATGAGGCTCATTTCTGGTTGAATGGCTACGTAAATAAGCAAAATTGCCGCATTTGGAGTGAAGAGCAACCAGAAGCCGTTCAAGAACTGCCCATGCATCCCGAAAAATGCACTGTGTGGTGTGGTTTGTACGCTGGTGGAATCATTGGACCGTATTTTTTCAAAGATGCTGTTGGACGCAACGTTACGGTGAATGGCGATCGCTATCGTTCGATGCTAACAAACTTTTTGTTGCCAAAAATGGAAGAACTGAACTTGGTTGACATGTGGTTTCAACAAGATGGCGCTACATGCCACACAGCTCGCGATTCTATGGCCATTTTGAGGGAAAACTTCGGAGAACAATTCATCTCAAGAAATGGACCGGTAAGTTGGCCACCAAGATCATGCGATTTGACGCCTTTAGAAGTCTACAGAAATAAGCCAGCAACTATTCCAGCTTTGGAAGACAACATTTCCGAAGAAATTCGGGCTATTCCGGCCGAAATGCTCGAAAAAGTTGCCCAAAATTGGACTTTCCGAATGGACCACCTAAGACGCAGCCGCGGTCAACATTTAAATGAAATTATCTTCAAAAAGTAAATGTCATGGACCAATCTAACGTTTCAAATAAAGAACCGATGAGATTTTGCAAATTTTATGCGTTTTTTTTTAAAAAAAGTTATCCAGCTCTTAACAAATCACCCTTTATAACCAAACTAAAATAACATGAATTAAGAGGATATTGCGGATGTTAGCATAATTTGAAAGTAGAAAAGTGCTATTTTCCAGGGTCAAACTTCTTTTATACAGTTGTTCCCTTGGACATGTTTCATATATAAATGAAGAATAATTTATAAAATATTTTTAATTTCAAACTTTATTTCACAAATTAATTTTCTAAAAACGAGACAAACCCAGTTAACCGAGATAATTGGTGTTCGGAGCTAACAGCCGCCTTATTTGCATTTTTGCAAGACTGTCCCTGGGAACTACTCATCTGATTATCATCAATGCTGCTGGATGAAGATTCCTTGAGATGGTTTTGATAGACATCGATTGCTTCAATGAGATTTTCTCGCGCGATAGAAGAATATGCATTTTCAACAGTTCTAAGAACATTTCCTTGAGCAGATCTTAGTAAGTCATCCATAATACTTTTTATTTGTTCCGGCCATTCTCTTTTGATGTGCTTCAGAAAGTCTAAAATATTGTTGCTTATAAGTGCCCGTAATAGTTGGTGCATTTCATTGAGGTCCTCATTTTCGGCTTTGAGCTCTTGTGGAATACGTTTCCATAGAAATTTTGCGTCATATAGTTTATTTTGCACTAAATAGCAAGCAAATAACTTTATGTACAAGTTAGTGTCTGGAAATTGTTCTCCCAGTTCCTCCTGCTCCAGCTCCAATACGATATTCTCGTAGTTCACCATATTTTCCATAAACAATTAAGACTTTGCGCAACCCATAGCCAGGGTAACTTTATAACCGGTTAAATGAGCTATTTGACGGCGTCACAAACAGTTCTCAAAAGTGACACCGTAGATGTCAGTGTTTCCACATTGGACCGTTTAGGGCTAGTACTATGTTTGTGTTTCACAGATGAAAATCAAATATTTTTTATGTTAATCTATACCTACAATTTTGTTAATCTAAAGAAAAACGAATTCAAAAATATTTCTAATTTCAAATTTGCATAAAGGAGGGTATTAAGTTCGCGTTAATATAGTTTTTCAATTGTTGCTTTGGATCATTCCTCATGAAGTTATAATCATATATCTATGAAATCACTTTATACATTTTAAATAATGAAATGAAGGTATGTTCGATTTTCGCAACGGAAAGCTGTTACATTTCCAGTTAACAAAAATAATGATAACATGTGAGAACTATGTTCGGATTCCGCGTCGAAACCCATCTTGTTTTCGCGGTTACTTTTTTTGAATGAACGAATTTAGAAGTGTTGCAATTAATGAACTGGATCTTTTCAAACCATGGTCGTCGTCATATATAAAGGGTGATTTGTTAAGAGCTTGATAACTTTTTTTTAAAAAAAAACGCATAAAATTTGCAAAATCTCATCGGTTCTTTATTTGAAACGTTAGATTGGTCCATGACATTTACTTTTTGAAGATAATTTCATTTAAATGTTGACCGCGGCTGCGTCTTAGGTGGTCCATTCGGAAAGTCCAATTTTGGGCAACTTTTTCGAGCATTTCGGCCGGAATAGCCCGAATTTCTTCGGAAATGTTGTCTTCCAAAGCTGGAATATTTGCTGGCTTATTTCTGTAGACTTTAGACTTGACGTAGCCCCACAAAAAATAGTCTAAAGGCGTCAAATCGCATGATCTTGGTGGCCAACTTACCGGTCCATTTCTTGAGATGATTTGTTCTCCGAAGTTTTCCCTCAAAATGGCCATAGAATCGCGAGCTGTGTGGCATGTAGCGCCATCTTGTTGAAACCACATGTCAACCAAGTTCAGTTCTTCCATTTTTGGCAACAAAAAGTTTGTTAGCATCGAACGATAGCGATCGCCATTCACCGTAACGTTGCGTCCAACAGCATCTTTGAAAAAATACGGTCCAATGATTCCACAAGCGTACAAACCACACCAAACAGTGCATTTTTCGGGATGCATGGGCAGTTCTTGAACGGCTTCTGGTTGCTCTTCACTCCAAATGCGGCAATTATGCTTATTTACGTAGCCATTCAACCAGAAATGAGCCTCATCGCTGAACAAAATTTGTCGATAAAAAAGCGGATTTTCTGCCAACTTTTCTAGGGCCCATTCACTGAAAATTCGACGTTGTGGCAGATCGTTCGTCTATTCATGATGAAATGTCAAAGCATACTGAGCATCTTTCTCTTTGACACCATGTCTGAAATCCCACGTGATCTGTCAAATACTAATGCATGAAAATCCTAACCTCAAAAGAATCACCCTTTATATATTTCCACTTCTAGTATCGTTTCGAAAAAAAAAAATGAATATAGTACCCACCTTAATGCTTCTTAAGGTGGGTACTATGTTCGGTTTTCGAGTTGAAAACCACTTTATTTTCGCGATTACTTTTCTTTAAATAATCAAAATTATAATTGATAACAAACTTATTCCTGTAACGTCTTGTCGAAATCTAGAGGAACAAGAAACTGCGCATCAATTGAGTCAACTTATCTGCTTTGTATTGAGCTGTTCTAATAAAGTAACCGCGAAAATTTCAACGCGAAAAGCTTACATAGTACTTACCTCTACAGACTATAAGTTTTTCCGGACGGAATGTCTGCGTTTGTAAAGAATCTTACAGTGTGTCCAATCGATACAATTCGTTGATGACTAAAAAACGGTAAATGTGTTATCGATCCCATAAACATGCAGCGGTATCGATTATGCCATCGGACTTAACTTACAATGTGACCAATATATGGGATATGTTCAACACCACCACTATCGTCCAGATAAACTTATACGTCTGCAAGGCGCATAAAGGTAAGTACTATGTTCGCTTTTCGCGTTGAAATTTTTGCGGTTACTTTATTAAAATAGTTCAATCTACCTTCTGTTTTCTTTTTGTGAATTGAAGCTCGAGGTCAGAGTTTTATTTTCTGTTGCTGTGTGGTAACAGCAACAGAAATGAGAGGACAACACCAGTGACACAGGTTTTAATTTTATGTATTTAATTTATTCCCGTCGATGATTTCCGAAGGAGATCGAAATATCGAAGTATAAAAATGAAACAGAAAATAAAACTCTGACCTCGAGCTTGAATTTACAAAAAGAAAACAGAAGGTAATAAACAAAAAGGTAAAAAAAACAAAAACAACAAACGTACATAGTTCAATATAAAGCAGATAGATTAACTCAATTGATGTGCAGTTTCTTGTTCCTCTAGATTTCGGCAAGGCTTTACAGGAATATGTCTGTTTTCATTTATAATTTTGATTATTTCAGGAAAAGTAATTGCGAAAATAAAGTGATTTTCAACTCGAAAACCGAACATAGTACCCACCTTAAGGTACTAATGTGTTGTTAAATTATGTCGTGATCAACTGATTAAAATCGCCTGTATTTAAATAAATTAAAAGATTTTTGGTGTAATTTTTTCGAGTACTTTTTCTGAACAGGCTTTGGCAATACTGTATCGTCGAAGAGTCGTATTTAGAGCAAGAACGGCGAACATGATTTTCCACGTCCTCTGTAGTTTCAATTCACACGCGTTTTTCATAGCCGCATATTGTTATTTTTGATAGGCCAACAAGAAAAATAAATACGATACGTACAGCACGTTTAAATCTAGGATTTATTACAGTTTTTCATAAACTGTACTGTCTGTATTTTCATTTTGTTGTATACAAATATCTCCCTCCACTATGGGAGTACCAGCATTCTTCAGATGGCTTAGCCGAAAGTATCCCAGTGTAATCATTGAGTGCGTTGAGAATAAAGAAGTCGACACAGAAACAGGAAAAAATATCTACCCTGACTGTACACTGCCAAATCCAAATGGAATTGAATTTGATAACTTATATTTGGATATGAATGGTATCATCCATCCCTGCACACATCCTGAAGATAAACCTGCTCCTAAAAATGAAGATGAAATGATGGTGGCCATTTTTGATTGCATTGATAGACTCATGAACATTGTAAGGCCTAGGAAGATTCTTTACATGGCTATTGATGGTGTGGCACCGAGAGCTAAAATGAATCAACAACGATCCCGGCGTTTCCGGGCAGCAAAGGAGTCGGTAGAAAAGCGCCTTGAAATGGAAAGAATTCGAAGTGAGCTATTGGCAAAGGGCTGCGTTTTACCACCGGAGAAGGAGAAGGGAGAACATTTCGATTCAAATTGCATTACTCCTGGCACGCCATTCATGGAACGTTTATCTCAATGTTTGCACTATTATGTGCATGATCGTTTGAACAACAACCCGGCATGGAGGGACATCAAAGTTATTTTATCGGATGCCAACGTACCTGGAGAGGGTGAACATAAAATTATGGACTATATAAGAAAACAAAGATCCCAACCCGATCACGATCCTAACACTCAACATGTTTTATGTGGTGCCGATGCCGATTTAATTATGTTGGGACTGGCAACTCATGAGCCTAATTTTACCATTATTCGAGAAGAATTCTTACCTAATAAGCCGAAACCTTGTGACATTTGCAGCCAATTTGGACATGAGATGGACAAATGCACAGGTCTTACTCCGGAGGGTATGCAGGATGTCTCCAGTTTTAAACCCGACGTACCGATTGGAGCAGAAGTACGATTTATATTTGTACGTCTCAGTGTTCTGAGGGAATATTTGAAGAAGTGTTTGGAAATGCCCAATTTGCCCTTCAAATATGAATTTGAAAGAGTCTTAGATGACTGGGTTTTCATGTGCTTCTTCGTGGGTAATGATTTCTTGCCTCATCTTCCTTCTTTGGAGATTAGAGAGGGTGCTGTTGATCGTTTGGTAGAGCTATACAAGAAATGCGTTTATCGCACCGGCGGTTATCTCACGAATTCTGGTGAAGTAAACTTGGATAGGGTGCAATTGATTCTAACCGATTTGGGTAATGTAGAGGATCACATATTCAAGGATCGCCAACGCCGCGAAGTTCAGTTTAGACAACGTGAGAAAGCCAAACGCCGTCGGGAGGCAAATGCATATAATGCAAATGTTATGGAGCAATCTGGTTCATTTAAGTTGACGCCTTTGGGCAGAGGAAACGCCAATCCCTTGCCCATAATAGATAACTATAAACAAAATGCTGCCAACTTACGAAACACACAAGCGTCTCAGTCTGGTTCGGACCAAAGAAACCAACATCCGGTGCAAAAGAGAACTGCAGCCCAGGCAGGTTTAGATGAGGACGACGATGAAGAGGAACATGCTAATGATGAAGTCCGTTTGTGGGAAGATGGATTCAAGGATCGTTATTACGAATCAAAGTTTGATGTTGGACAGGAAAATCTCGACTTTCGTTATTCTGTGGCACTACAGTATGTCCGTGGCCTATGCTGGGTCCTCAAATACTACTATCAGGGTTGTGCCTCGTGGGACTGGTATTTTCCATACCACTATGCTCCGTTTGCTTCAGATTTTGTAAACATATCTGGTTTGTCTACCAGTTTTCCCAAAGGTTCCAAGCCATTCAATCCCTTGGAACAACTTATGGGTGTATTCCCAGCGGCTAGTAGTAGTCATGTGCCGAAACCTTGGGCCACCCTTATGCACGATCCCCACTCGGACATAATTGATTTTTATCCAGAAGATTTTAAAATCGATTTAAATGGTAAAAAATACGCGTGGCAAGGTGTTGCCCTCCTTCCCTTTGTAGACGAAAATCGATTATTCAAGGCACTTAAACCTTATTATGGGATGTTAACCGAGCAGGAAATTAAACGCAACCAACGGGGAGATTGTAAGCTGTACATAAGCCGAGGCAATGAGTTCTTCAAAGCTTTCAATCAATACTATACAACAAATGCTTTTGAAAAAACACCTGAAATTAAGGTACTAATGGATGGAATGCTCGGAACCATTTTGTTTGCCGATGAAAATATACCTGTAAATGGAACTCTTCACTCCCCCATCATGGGCTTGTACGATATTACAGATAATGAGGTCGTAACTGTGCGCTTCAGAGATCCTGAATACGACGATGATTTCATATTCCCTGCTGTAAGGTTGAATAATGCAATTGATCCTCCTGTTGTGTTAGCTCCCGAAAAACGTGACTCGAACTATAAACCACGAATTGGTTTTAACAACAATTTACCACAAGCCTATGTTACACAGGGTGGCCATCGTATGTTGAATAACTCAATGGGACAGCAAGGTGGCTATAATAACCAATACAATGCCCAAGGCTTTAACTATGGCAATAATAATAATAACTACAATAATCGTGGTGGCAACGGTGGTGGAGGCAGCTACGGTGGTCGAGGAGGTAGAGGAGGTATGTATGCTAGTATATATTGCTTAAAAAAAAACTTTGAAAAGTACAATTTAAATATTCACCCAAGAAACAATCACGCGAAAGTTTCAATATCGAAACTAGAAGTTAAGACCAGGTGCTACCTTACATATTCCAAGAGAAATAGAAACTGTTGGAATAGAAACTGCCCGATGGGGGAATTAGAGGGATTGCAACGAAACCAAGCCATTATAATTCCTAATATCTATAATAACAGTTCATTACCTGAAATAAGAGTTTGCTTGTGAACACAACAATTGCGACTGTCGATGGACTTAGAAGTATTTCTTATGAGAAATGAAATAAATTATTTATGCCCGTGAATTTATCCTTATCTTAGCGGAGATACAAACTGATCTATTCTAAACCTAAATTACAAACATAGCTAATGTTATCTGAAGCCTTGTTATTAAAAGAGCAGATCGGCCTCTCTTTGACAAGAAATTGAAACCACTGCTTTGTAGTTGTTGTTTTAACCCATAGTTACAACAACAGACAATTCCATAGAGATTTAAGTGTCAGGGATGAGATACTTAAATCGTAAAATTCCAAAGATCAACTAAGAAAAATAAACATTTTTAATAACTTTATGATCATATTTGCATAATGCTTAGACGCCCTTATTATTGAATTGTTTATTATTTCACGCGACTTTGTCCGTATATTAAAAATTTTCATTAATTTGTCAATATTCTCTTTTTTCACAAAAGGTGGCGGCTTTGGTGGTGGCGGCAGAGGAGCAGGAACCAATAGCGGAGCACAGCGATTCCATCCATACAATCAACCTGGAGGAGGGGGTGGACGCTATGGCTCTACAAATCAGAGTCAACAGCAATCCCAAGGACGTTTCTCACAAAATCAACAAGGTGGTTACGCTTCATCATCTTACCAAAACCGTAACTATCAACAACAACCCAATCGTAGACCGAACAACTCCAGTTTTCCACAAAATAATCAATACAAAAACAATGGCGGTAATTGGTCTAGAGGAGGTGGTGGTGGTGGTGGTAATAACAACCATCGAAGATATTGAAAAGATAATTCAATAATGATACATCCATCTCTTATACTTCACAATTGTCTAATTTTCATACAAAACAAAATGATACGTGCAATTTGTTGGTAGATGAAATTTCTATAGATTTTATATTGGGCATATATATATTTATTGAATTGCGATTAATTTCTTATGACCCTAGTACAATAGAATACTAAGTGGAGTTGTAGTCCAAATTTTCCATTTGAGTTACATAAGAATTTCACAAATATGTCAAATGAAATAGACAAGCAATATCTCTTATCGAGTTAGAGAATTATATCTGTTTCGTTGGTATGGAGTGATCTTTTTTGAATTTTATAATTTTCTTAATGATAATGTGAAAGTTGTGATACTTTTATACCCATATTCATAACAATTTATTAAGCATTTATGGGACGCAAACTAACATAGATATTTTATTCTATAAAAATATAGAATATTAGTCTAATTATAAACATTTGAAAAATACCTATATTTCCAATTGTGTTGACATCATTGTATTGGTAATTATCATCTGCATTAGAAATCAAATCCTTACTATATTCAGATAGTTTTAGAAGTATTAAGAATGGATAATAATTCTAAGTGTAAGTCCTGAAACTGCACTTATTATCAATATAGAAAAAAAGGTTACGATATTAATCGTATGAAATGTATGTATGTAGAATGACACACCCTATGATGGCATACTTTTTTAATTTAAGATTAGATTAAGCTCTAGTTTATAAACCAATAAATAAAATTTACAAATGTATTGGACAAAACGAAACTAAAAAAAAACTACAATTAAAGGCTCGATTTACATTCTTGTTAGTCAGAGCCTAGTTTACATCCATCTTTATGAAGCTGTGTTTTTGTAATCTAAACATCAATCGTTTTTAATAAAGAGAACAAGAGAAAAGCAAATTGAATTCCTTATTGTTTTTATGTTCGTAATCCAGGCAAATATATTGTTAGGAAAATATATATTCGTAACTCGCATAGCCCTTTTTTTTAAAGAAACGTAGACTTTATAAAGAATAAGCTTATAAATAAAGAAGAAAAAAACGAACGTTCAAAGTCGACCTTATATGCCCAAAAATACTGTCCACACCAGAGAGGAGGAAATACAAGAGGACGAAAAAGTCTCTTTTGCAAAGAAAACGTATGTCAACCGTATAGATGTCGCACAATCCCTGGAGCGTTTGGTATTAACGTCGTTGCGGTCGAAGCGCTGTTTTGATAATTTGGTTATAAAGGCATAGTATTTAGTATAAATTCAAATTGTCTGCCAAAAAATATAATAGAATACAAAATTTATAAAAAAGAATATTTGTTATTACAAAGTAGTTTCTAAATCATATTTTCCTTAAGTTTCGTAAAGCCGACAGAGAACTTTCGCTTCATAATTTCGTTCTCTTGTATTTGTTTAAACAACTTGTTTACTTTCTTGTATGATATTTCAGATAAACGTCGACAAAAACTGCTTGATATTGGAGAATCTTTCCTTATGTCTGCCACCTACTGACGCAGTTTTACATCACAGTTTCGTTCCCTTGTATTTCATCCCCTTGAGTTCTATCAAGCAAATTTAGGCATATAAAACAAAATTTCATAGGCAAGTCTGTGGACCCACTAGCGACGCATAATCTTAGAGGAAACACTTCAACTTTCACACAAAATTATGTTAATATCTTTACCCATTCAAAAGTTGCAGAATTATTTCCAAAAAAAAAAAAGGATTTGGAACCACTGTGAGTTGTAAAATTTATAAATTCAACAATTATTTTTGTCATGTCGAGTAACTTTTATAAACATATATTAAAAGAGAGGAGTATTTTGACCTTGTTTACTACTTTTGCTTTTTTTTTGGGTTGAGGAACGGTTTCTAGTAAAAACTAGAAAAAGTAGCAACTAGTAGTAGGTAAAGGAACACAACTAACATAATGAAACCTTTAACCTAACCTAACCTTATCACAATGGACTGAATAGTCTGAGTTTGAAACTTAATCGGGCTGCCACTTTAACCTAACTTTATAATGAGAACAATTAGCTGTCTTGGTTTTTAGTTTGGCAGATCGAACAGTGTTAAGTTGATAACACCTCGTGTCAGCAACACTGCATGTTTTGAGCAAAAAACCGATAACGTTTGATGCACAACGTTATTTAAATTGTGTCCATGACTGCAACATCTGTTTTGCATGAACTACTCACGTGTGAAATATATTTCATTTCATTTATTTAACAATACAGTAAGCCTTCCTGGCCAATAAATCGTATTGTTCTTAAAAATAGTAATACATTAATAGTAATTGTAAAGTTATCAATGCCTACCACTCCACTCCTCACTTTGGCCAAAGTCACATAGAAAACTTATATAAATAAAAGTAAACTAACACCTAGCATTGGTAAATAACAGCCAACATTAAATATATTCATTCAAACTAGTCAGTAGCAAGTTCGTAAATTGATTCTCAGGAAACCCAAAATCCCTTACTGCTACAGGAAGATTGTTCCAAACCCTAGCAGTAGTAACAATAAATCCCCTCTCAAAAAGGGAACAATTTATTCGTGGTATAATTATCTGCGGATTTCTCACCGATCTGAAAAAAACAAATCCCTGAAGAAGTTCATGTAACAACCCATTTCTTTTCATATATCTGGTCACGTAATTAACTTCTGACACGAATTACATTTCACGTAAGTTTTTAATGAGTCATGAATTTTTTATGTCGAATTGACAACTCTTACCCATATACCAAAATAAAAAACGTGTTGAACTGATTGATATTTCACATCACAAATATATTTTGTTAAATTACAAAAAACAAAACTCATTAGAATGCATATTTGGGAGATTTCTGTATTTCGGCTACATCTTACAATAAAGAGAAAATATTATAGATCCTTTCCACATAATAAATAATTCAAATTTCATAAATAATTCAAATTAGTACAAGGGTTTTAGAAGATATACATAAATTAAGAAAAAAACAAAAGTTTTTAATTTCAAATCTCATTATCTCTAATCTCAGCTTTTTTATATCAGATTCGTTGTAGCTTTAAATAAAAAAAAAATTGTTTTTTTTTTTAATGCTAAGACCTAATGTCTAGCATTGTCATAAAATTAAAAATAAAGTATTAAGAAAATTGACAACTAAAATTTTGTTTGTATTCCTGGGATAGTTTTCTATAGATGTACATACATTTTTTTTATAATTATTATAGGTATATGTTTTGTGTTTTTATTTTAATATTTATATATAAGTCTACCAATATTACATTAAATGGCTTAAAAAATATACACATTTATGAGTAATTTAGAAAAAAATTAACTAAGTTAAAGTAAGCGATCATTATTGGACTTTATGTCCCTTCATTCGTCCGTGTGTCCATCCGTCCGTTTGTCTTTATATCTCTATGTGTTTGTGTTTTCATAAAACTTAAAATTATTTATAATGAGTTATGTATTGTATTTAGTTAGTTAACTATTTTATTTATTGATTGGATGTAAAGGAAATAGGGGCGAGGAGTTGTTTTGTTATTTGTCTGTGGCTCTCTTAAAAGAGCCTAACAGTAAAATACTATTTACATTTTGTGGTCTGATCCAGCAGTTTCTTCCACAAATCAAATTGTTCGTTTGCTTTTATCATATGCACTGATATTGATTTTCTTATATTGCAGGGATTGAAGGCAATGCGACGATTTAGGAATTCATTCACATGTACCCTCTTAATACCCAATAGCTGGGCCACAATACCGGTGGTAAAGACATCTTCCAATTTTAGATAGACCTGTTCCAAAGATTTCTGATACAGTTCATGTACAATGTCACTGGTCAAGACATAGGCTGGACCCGTTGTGAATGGCGGAAAGACGGCTGCATTGAATTGTCCCGTCGATATATAGTATTTGGATTTCTTATTTCGTATGGGCTTCCATTTTTTAGCCAAACGTCCATAGATTACCCGTTTGTCCTTTGAATGGGCATCGAGAAACTGTAATAGCTTGGGTACATTGATGAACATATCGTCGTCAGTTTTTAGGATATATTTCGTTTTGGGACAATGTTGGTCCACCCATTCCAATGATGAGAGTGTCTTTAGTGTTAGATTATTATATGAATCAATAAAATGGCCTCTTATCAAATCACCATAGATCATATTCTCTTGGGTTAAGGCCTCGCTGATGGTGGCATTTGTGGTTCGACCTAATACAAAAGCGGTGGAAACGTCTCGGCGTGTACCAAAATGACCCCAGGTTTGTCGTATGGCCAATCTAGCCTCGGTATGCGTTTGTGCTGAAGTTATGAGAATTAAGAGTTTCAGTTTATTACCCTTGTTGGGGCATATTTGCTCAATATCGATTTCTTCATTCATATGTCCGGGTTCGTATATTTGCTGCGTGGGTATGCCTTGTGTAGGATCGGTTTGTACTTTTGGCACTTTTTTTGTTGTCGGTGTACTTTTAGCTATATTAGCTGGTGCGGGGGCGACAGCCTTTGCTGCTGTCAATGCTTGTTGCTGTTGTTGTTGTTGTTGTGGTGGCGATTGTTGTTGTTTATCTTCATTATTTTTAATATTTAAAATTCCAGAAGAGCCAGCTCCTCCTTTAATAGTCATTATCACCGAGGGTGGTAGGGCTTCGTCATTATCATCGAGTATATCATTATCATCATTGGATGGATCCAAGGGAAGGTAAAATTTTTCAGGAGCTGTGAAAAACAAAAGCATATGATTTCGATAAATGAAGTATACACTTTAGAAAATTGTGCAACACTTGAAAAGTGATGTTTTTTTGAAGACATTAAAGGAGAAATCAGTTCAATAATTAAGACACTGTCAAAACTAAATATAAATCATCGGATATAGAGTCCAATATATGATATATGGAAGTTACACCAGGTAGGCAATGAGTTTATCACCGACACTGTGGCCAGATTCAAATTTGAGATAACATAACAAGTATGTAGTGCCATCCACATGAACGGGCATATGAACTAAGAAAATTCATCATACAAAGAACTACCCAGCAAAATAGGATCCGGAAGTGGTGCTAAACTGGCCCAGAAGCAATGAATTTTACGTGGGTTGCTTATAAGGCGGAAATTATCGTTTTAAGTATCACCTGAATTGATTTCGGTTTTTATTTAAAAAAATGAAGAAAAACTTGGACTATGCAGTCCATTGTGACACTACAGGTGCACACATTTCTTTTATTGTGTAATTGGTGTGAGAACAATTTTCACCAAAACCCAATATTCCTGATATTTTCTTCATTTCATGGAAACTTTTATTTTTTAAGAAAATATTGTTTAAATTTTGGCAAATTAAGCCTTTTACATCATTTATTTTCTTAAAGAAAGAATTTCGTCCTTCTAATTTTTTTATTACTTCGCATAAAAACCCATAATTGTTCTGCACAAAAATCAATCAGCAAATTCCACGATTCGCAAAGATAACTTAACCGTGTCTGTTTTAGGATCACCGGTAAAAACATGCATTTGCATGAGATTCCTTGGTCTAGTGATAACTATTAGAATCGATACGCGATTCCAGGTTTGTTCAGCAGAAGGTTATAATTTGGCAAGTTCAATCATAAAACATTGTAACAAGCGCACTGAAAAACCAATATGATTTTCAGATCTTGAAATCTTATTTGAATTCGAAAAAATATCCAATAAAAACTTTAATGGCCTTAAATAAAAGAAAGATTAATTAAATTTTGGGTCAAATAATTTCATGGCCAAGCCTTTATTGAAAAAATGCCGTCTTTAGACTCTCTTTATTTTTGTTTATATATATATTACGTGTAGTATAAAAATCTATTATTTTTTGAACCGATCGGTTTCCGCTGGATGGCGTTAGAAATATGATATTTCGTGAAATATAGCCTCACCAGAGAGGCTACAATTTTGGCCAGTCGGCGTTGCCGCCGATTAAGCATTAGCGTAGCTAGACAATTTCCCTAGGGGGGCTATAGCCCCCCCTAGCTAAAAATTTATAGACTGAACTTATAGGTTCAATTATTGTTTTATTTCATAAAAAAGAATACAAAAATAGACATCAAAATAATATATAATAAAGCAACTAAAAGTAGTTCCACACTTTTCTCAGCAAAAAAAATTGGGATTTGTTTTAAAGGTACAACTTTAAAAGCACTTCCACACTGAAAAAAAGCATACCCGGTTCCAAAGATTTTGCCTTTACTTTAAAAAATTTGGTATTGATTCCGAGCCAAAGAAGCGGAGAATACAAGTAAGGATACTTTTAAGACACAATTCTCTTTTAAAATCCGGTTTTGTGTACTTGCTTCTAGGAAGAAAATTTTAATTTTTCGCTTTTTCAGCTTTTTTTTCTTCATATGCTATCAAAGTCCTTTAAAAACAAGTTAACGACGACTTTTTTTTCCAAATTAAGACTCGACTTCTAGTAAAAATTATGCTGTGTTTCAAGTAATAAACGTCTTTAAAATAAAGTGTTGAAAAACATGTCCTATATTTGAACGATTTTTTGCTTTGTAGTCAAGATGCAAAAATACAACAAATTTAAAGACAATTTCATTAAATTTAAAGATTTTTTCTAAATTATTAAAGTCAAGTTGACCTTAACATTTTTTCTTTCATGTTATGATAAAGGGTGATACGGTCAAAATTTGGTCAAGGGAAAACGCGTGTAAATCGGTGAAATCGTTTATTTAAAAAATCAAATTAAATTTCTTTTTCAAGTTCAATTAGTATAAAATTCAGGAAAAATATTCAGTTAGGCTTTCGCTTTTCCAAATCCGAATTGCCGGGCCTCACGCCTGACACCTGCCATTAGATTTTGTACAGCCACCTTGTCCACCTTTTTCGCCGCAGAAAGCCAGTTTGCCTTGAACTGCTGCTCGTCCTTAGCAGTTTTTTTGGTCTTCTTTAGGTTCCGCTTGACAATAGCCCAGTATTTCTCAATTGGGCGGAGCTCTGGCGTGTTGGGAGGGTTCTTGTCCTTGGGAACCACCTGCACGTTGTTGGCGGCGTACCACTCCATGGCCTTTTTACCGTAATGGCCAGATGCCAAATCCGGCCAAAACAGTACGGAACAACCGTGTTTCTTTAGGAAAGGCAGCAGACGTTTTTTGAAACACTCTTTCACGTAAATTTCTTGGTTGACAGTCCCGGAAGCTATGAAAATGCTGCTTTTCAAGCCACAGGTACAGATGGCTTGCCAAACTAGATATTTCTTTGCGAACCTTGACAGTTTTTGTGCTTGAAAATATCTGCTACCTTTCCCCTTCCTTTTGCCGTATAAAACTCCTGTGCCGGAAGCTGCTTGTAGTCGGCTTTGACGTAGGTTTCGTCGTCCATTACCACGCAGTCAAACTTCGTCAGCATCGTCGTGTACAGCCTCCGGGATCGCGCTTTGGCCGTCGTATTTTATCATCGCGATTTGGAGTCACTACCTTCTTGTAAGTCGATAGTCCGGCTCGTTTTTTGGCTCGATGCACGGTTGTAGACGATACACCCAGCTTATTTGCGGCATCTCGGAGAGAGAGGTTAGGGTTTCGCTTGAAACTACCGGCAACTTTCTTTGTTGTCTCAGCGGCTTCCGGTTTTCGATTTCCCCCCGATCCAGACTTCCTGGCTGTCGACAAACGTTCCCCAAACACTTTAATTACATTTGTAACGGTTGATTTGGCAACTTTAGCGATTTTGCCAGCTTTGCGTGCGAATAGCTCGGATTTTCGCGATGCGCGAGCAAAATTTTGATACGCTGCTCTTCTTGCTTGGACGGCATTTTGACAACTGAAGAGTGAATTCCAAAATCAAAATAGGAGCAACATTCTACACACACACCTTCAAAATGAGGGGTGTTCAGGTTTTTTAAATGCAAAATTGAAAGAAATACGTCAAGTTTATATTGACCAAATTTTGACCGTATCACCCTTTAGTTGGACACTTCATACATTAAAAACAGCAGCTGATGGCAGAGCAGGACATTTTTGGACATGTCCTGGATAAACGAGTCCGTCATCCAGTAATAAAGGAAAGTTGAGTATCAGCCGACAAAATGAGTCGGCTTCCATATGAAGGGGGGTATACTAACTTGCCATTCCGTTTGTAACACATCTAAATATTGTTCTCAGACCCCATAAAATATATATCTATTCTGAGTTGATCAAGCGATGTCCTCCGTCCGTATGTATAAATTACGCTAACTTCTAGCTATGGAATTGAATCTTGGTATAAATATTTGTTGTTATTGATGTAGGTCCGATACTGGTGACATTTCTGAGTGTTTCAAAGCTTCTCTAAGTGGTTTCACTGCAATGTGGAACGCCGTTCGGACTCGCTATAAAAAGGAGGTCCCTTGTCATCGGGCAGCACCCAGTGATAAGGGAGAAGTTCACCACTGTGGTATCCCAATGAACTGAATAGTCTAAGTGAGCCTGATATATCGGACTGCCACTATACCTAACCTAGGTCCGATGATATTGGCAATGTGTCCCCGTATAAACCGATGCCAAAATTTGACTTACGGAGCCTCATGGAATAGCAAATTACATCCGATCCGTGATATGAATATATGCCCTCTAACAACAGTGCAAACATTTTTCCATATCGGTCCATAATTATATATAGCTCCAATATAAACCGACCCCAGGATTTACTTTCGGAAGACTCATGAAGGAACAAATTTCATCTGACCCGCTTGAAATTTAGCCTTCTAATTACCATGCGGAAATTGGATCATATCGGTTCATAATTATTTATAGACTGCTTAAGAACTAAAGACGCTTATATAGGTCAGAGAATGAAGCCGGCCCATTTTTATCGGCGGCGGTTGACACTAAATTTTTGTCTCCGGCGGCGGCGGCTTGACAACTAAGCCATTATAAATATGTCTATTCGGCGGCGGACAATTATCCATTATAAAATCAATTTGAAGTTATTCGAATGGTAATTAGATTATTTGTACAACTTACAATAAAATTTACATTTCATTCAAATTTTCTGAGCTAAATTTGTGCAAAATTATTGTAGCATCTTGAAATCTTGATTGCTTGTGGAGCAAAGCAAAAAATACGACAATTAATAATACATTTTTCTGATTTAAACCGATATTTTTGATTAATTGACGGCAAAATTGTAATCGAGATGAGTCGACTTATTCGGCGGCGGCGTCGACTGCCAGAAAATGGTCGGCGGCGACTAAAATTGGTGGCGCGACTCGGCGGCTACATTCTCTGATATAGGTATTTATTTTGCCTTTTTTATTTAACATATACTTCATATCAGAGAATAAAGCCGCAGAGTCGCGACGTCGAATATGTGGACTCCTTCTGCCGACTAGGCGCCAATTAATCAAATATATTGATTTAAATCAGAAAAATGGATTAATAATACGGCAATCTACCATAATTTCTCATTACAGTACCCACACCCTCAAAAAAAATCGCTTCTTTAACATATGTTCCAAACATAGTTTGCAGGAAGCACATATATTATTGGATACTGCCGAAACATTAATATGTTTGTTTTATGTGAACATATTATATGTTTGGAAGCATTTTGAGCCCAAAAATATTATATGCTTGGAAGAATTTTTCCCAAAGACGATTGTGCTCATTGCCTAACATACTTGTAATTTTCGCTTCCACGAAATATTTTAGTTCTTGGCACCTTTTTCTGTAATACAAATAATGTTGAAGAAATTATTCACTTTTATATATTTTTTAAATTTTACCTTTCGCCTGCACGGAGAATCGAACCGAGGACCATACAGTTTGTAAGCCAACACACTATCCACGGGGCTACGTAGCTGTTATGGTCACCAGCAGATAATTATCGTTATAAGTTACATTTATATAGCATAGTTTGCAGCGCCCACGAGCCCATGCAAACATAACATTGTTTAACAGAAACATACATTTGTTTGCCACGTGGAGCAGTGGTTAGCATGTCTGCCTTGCATGCAAAGGGTCGTGGGTTCAATCCCTGCTCCGACCGAACACTTTTCTTTTTTTTTTTTTAATTTACACATTTATATTTATACTATATTAAATTTTTATAATGAAACTTCGAAATGTGGGTTATTAAAGATTTATAGTCAGTAACAGTGCTTGATATAAACGAAATTGATAAAATATTATGTTTTTATTGCAAAAATAACAATTTTGTAACAAAAAACTGTTTTTGGTACAAAACTTTAATATTTGTAAGGAATTCAAAGAAGAACGTGGAGTCGAGTATAAACATATATATATATATAATTTTATAATATAAACATAAATTTATTTAGGCGTGAACAATTTTTTAATAGCATTTAACACCATCGCTTTAAACTTTTTAAATTGTTTTAGCTGCAAAACTGGAACTTAATGCCCGCTTTTATATTTGAAGGTGTCCGTCAACTCCTCGTGGACTACTTATTAATAAAGAGGAACTAAACTTTGTTTTTATACATTTTACTGTGTAATTTTTCACTTTTTCCTCCTTATTTCATTTTACTGTCCCAACTCTAAAAAGAGTATAGCGCCCTTTCGTTATTTTTATGAAGACCTCTGATTTCTTTTACCGAACCAAGAAAAAATTGTGCCCATAATGCCAAAATGATAAACAAAACACATGTCCACACATACATAAAATGCTGCTCTCAAGGTGAAAACATATGCTTTTTGTTTTTCAAATGTCTATTCTCTTGGTTCCGAATGTCTATTCTTTTTATTCAAATTAAATAATATTTAGACTTAAGCATATCAAATTTTTGGCCTTATCATAAAACAGTTTTCCGAAACAACATACAAGCGGTTTCAAAGAAATTGTTCTCTTTTGATTCTTTCACAGTGTTATGTTGATATCTTTCGCCAACTCTCCCGGTTTCCATCTCTATTTCTTTCTCTATTCTCGCTTTGAATAAAATATCAAAACATATGTATGTTTAGTCGAAATTTGTAAATTTATATATGTTTGCATTCACACATATGATTTTTATGAAACATTCATGTCCCAAACATAATATATTGTAACATATTAACATAGATGTCCCAAACATTTAGTGTTAGTTTAGGAACATTACATGTTTGCACTTAAATATATTGTGTTTTAAAATTGTGCCCGAAACACATTTTGTTTATATCGGAACATATGAAAAACATATTTTTCTAAGAGTGCAACTTTACTATTTTTATTGTACTAATAAATTGGAACTTTTTGCAATTTTTCTGGTATTTTAACATAAACAAACTGTTTCTTTCATATTTAATGTTTCATTTAGAAAGTAAAACCCATCATGAAATTAGATACCACTAAAATGGCACCCTAATGCCTAATCTCCCAAGACATTCATTATGTCTATACACACCTACTTAGTACTTAGTACTCACTGTTTTATCTTTTTCTCTGTCAAATGGAGAATGGAGAGGGGGAATACACAACATTGGGCAAATGTTGTGCGGTTTAGGATTTAATTAGATGATTCGTTCCCAAGTTGTCTCATGTCGCCGTCATAGTCTAGTGCATATTCATAGCCGCCATCGTATCGTAGATATCACACTTCCGTTTTTCTCCTGATATAACGTACAAACGAGCAACGCTTACATATCTAATTGTGTCTAATCAGCAGCCAACTACAACGAGATACTAATTTTTTGTTTGTTTTTACGTAAACCCGACCAATACGTTCTGGTTTTTGTTTAAAAAAAATAATAATAATGCGAAATTTTGTATAGATATAAGATAAAATATCTTGAAATAGCAAAATAAATACAGATTTTCAATGCAAAAGGGACATTTTATCACTGTGTATTTTGTTTAATAGACAAATATGTATTTTATTTACTTTTTCGCTTAATTAAAATGCAATAGGATGCTTAAGGCAATGTGTACAACCAGTTACAACTGTCCAGTAGCCCATATATTACAATTGGAGATATGAAATATGTATAGGGTAGCTGACATTAAGTGTTACCAATACTAACGAGACCATAATATTTTGTGTGATTCCATCACTTTTTGCAAGCTCCAATGTAATCTGACGGTATTTGACCCATTCCCGCGTACACTGAAAAACATATTGTCGTGAAGCCGAATATTACATGTCCTTAAAATACGAGTGAGAATTTTGCTTAGCATAAAAATGCATTTCTCTGATATAAATTTTTTTCCTTGTCCAAAAGTCGATAAACTTTTCAATGAAGTCGTTTTGTCGTTATAGTTAAATGAATTGACGCAAAACTAGGTATCTTTACATGAAAGAAAATTTTGTTTGACTAAGGTCAATTTGACTTTAATAATTCTGAAAAATTCTTCAAATATAATGAAATCATCCCTGAATTTGTTGATTTTTGTATCTTGACTATATAGAAAAGAAGGGCGTTCAAAAATAGGATATGTTTTTCAATACTTTATTTTAAAAACATTTTTACATGAAACATTTGAAACATTTCTATTTGCAGTCAAGTCTGAATTTGGAAATTTAAGATTTCGTTACACGTTTTTAAAGGATTTTGATAGTACATGAAGAAAAAAACTGTAAAATGAGTAAATTAAAAGTTGCTTCTTAAAATCAAGTACGCAAAAATCAACTAAAAGAGAATTGTGTCTCGAAAAAAGTATGAAATATCCAAATTTTTGAAAAAGTATAAAAGGTACTATTTTGATTGAGAATGTACACTGAAAAAAATATTGTCGTGAGGTCAAAGATTTCATGTCTTTAAAATACGAATGCAAATTTTGCTTAGCGTAGAAGACGCATTTCTCTAATATAAAGTTTTTTCCTTGTCCAAAAGTCGATAAACTTTTTAATGAAGTCGTATTGCCCTTAAAATTAAGTGATTTGACTTAAAAATGGGTATCATAACATGAAAGAAAAAATGTTTGGGCTAAGTAGAGTCTAAATTTGGAAAATAAAGTTGTCGTTAACTCGTTTTTAAAGGACTTTGATAGCATATGAAGAAAAAAAGCTGAGAAAGCGAAAACTTAAAATTTGCTTCCTAGAAGCGAGAACACAAAATCCAAATTTAAAAGAAAAATGTGTCTTAAAAGTATCCTTACTTGTATTCTCCGCATCTTTGGCTCGGAATCAATACCAAATTTTTTAAAGTAAAGACAAAATCTTTGGAACCGGGTATGCTTTTTTTCAGTGTAGTTTTCATTGTTTTTGTTTTCAATACAGACGTCCGATTTTGAACTCAAAAAAAAAGTACAGTTTTATTCTTAAATTGTTCGTTTACAAAACAAAACAACTGTTGGGATTTCTACACACAAAAAAAATTTTCATCAAAATATTTCCAATTAAAATATTTATTTATTTATAAAAATATTCAATTAAAAATTTAATTGATTCAACAAATTTTGTAACTAAAAAAATCAATCGCGAAAATTACTAGTACCAAAAAATTTTTTAATTAGATCTTTTATTTTTTTAATTGAATTTGGCGATTGATACTATCATTTCTGCGATTGAAGACATTTAAAATTAATTGGATCAAAAGTTGTGTATAACAAATTTTGAATAAGCAGGGGTAGTAAAATGATGGGAGGTCAACTTTTGATTAAGCAGGAGTAGTGAAATTGTAATTTCCTTACCCACACTAAAAAAAGTTTACTTGGATCCAAAGATTTTGACCTTCTTTTAAGGATTTTTGTATTGATTCCGAGCCAAAGATGCGGCTTCTTTAAAATGAAGACATTTTTTAGGGGCCTCCCTGGCTTTAAATCTAGGATCGATAAAATTAAAATTGGATAAAATTTGGCATTTATCGAATTTTTATTCTCTGTTTGCGATATATTAATAAAGGTATTCATGTACAAACAAATTCCAGTTCCAAAATCCAAATTATGCCAAGTACTTCAAAGTAAAAACTGTTTTATTAATGCTAAAAAAAAACTTTAAACCAAAGATGCAAATCCTTAAAATAAGTCTTAGCCTATATTTGAAATATTTTTATCTTGAATTTAAAAATTCAATATGTCAGTTGAGTTAAAGACGATTTCTTTAAATTGAAAATGATTTTCTTTATTTTAAGGAACATTTGTCTTACTTCAAAGATCTACAACTACAACAGAGGGACGAAAAATTTCAAGATTTGTGTCCTAAATTTAATGAAAAAAATTTTTGAAGCAAGAATTATAAAATTTCTTTTAATTAAAATGTCATTATTTTAAAGAATTTTGTAAGTTGCATTATCTTCCATATTAGGTCAATATTTTTTTCAGTGCAATAAACACAGGATGAGCGTTTTTCAAATGCAACAACTTTTCAGTTTGAGGGTAAATATAATTTTCAATATAAATTCAACTTGACTTGAAAAAGCTCATCTTCAATATCTCTTCAAATTGTATATGAATTGCTTCCAATTTGCCAAAATGTTGACGAAATCTTTAAAAAGGTGTTGAAGATAATAAGAGAATACTTTGACAAAACACTAACCCAAAATTCAACGAAAAAACCATGCGGTTTTCAATACTTGTTTGTGCAACGAAGTTCGTGGTCAATTGGAAGAAATAGAAACATTGGAAAAGTTTAGACAAATAACTAAATTTACTCCCAATAATACTTTATAATAATAGGTAAGTGAAAATAAAAAATGAAATAAAACTTTAACCCTTTCGACCCTAAAGTTGCCTGTGGGCAACTTTTTGTGTTTTGAGACTCACTGTCAGCGTTGTTTTTGTTCATAACACTGTAGCGGTATCGAAAGCTACAAGTGTTTTCTTCAAGATTAACGAAAAATCAGTTAATTTGGTTGTCAATTAGCAAACATTTTTTCATTAATATGTACGTGCCTCAAGAAAAAAATATTTGCGAATTTGGAAAACGATTTTTATAAATGACATTTTTTTCAAAAATTATAACAAAAGTATTGAAAGTTTTTATTAAATCTGTTGTAGTACATATCAAATAAAATATTTGTGGAAGTCAAATCTTAGAATTGCAAAAAAACAACAAGTGAGAAATTTTTAAAATTGAAAAGTTGCCCACAGGCAACTTTGGGCAATTGTGGTAGTAAAATTACATATTTTTGGACATGGGACCTAGAGAAAAAAGGTTTGAAAAACAATGATATTAAACAAATTTTGAGATTCGATTTGGATGTCCCAGTGACGAGGAATATGGCAAAGATGTGGAAGACATATCTGCAGTGCTGAGGAGGAATTTGAAAGGAATCGTAAAAAGGGAAGAAGCCAAAGATATCTGCCTTCTTGGAAACATACTGGTGGATTAGCACGAATATTGTCGCTTTACTATACTTTGGTTTTTTAGACCGCCAGTTAAACTGGCATGGGGTCAGAACAAAAAGAAAACAAAACATTTTCGTAAATCTCGCATGATTCACGCCAAGCCGTGAATGAAATTTAAACTAAATCTAGTGAATGTGCGTGAACGGGACTAAACAAAAATGTGTCGTGCATGGGCAAAAATCAAATTGTGTTTGTGATTTACGTGAGTAAAATTTCTCCGAAATCACGCTCACGATTAAAATTCACGTTCACGATCCAATTCACCCTCACGATAAAATTGGCGTTCACGATAAAATTCACATCCACGTTAAGACAGAGACAGAAAAAAAATCGTCCGTCCGTTTGATTGTGAATCATATTTGAATTTTGCTAATGATTCCGTCGTGAGTTATGAATATAACTTACTGATCAGTAACTGCAGCGAGTCATGAGGTTTGTCGTGAATCACGCAAATTCTCGTGTTCTGAAAACTAAACTAAACTAAAAGTATGGATTCTACGTTCTTGAAAACTGGAATTGCTTCAAATAGTTTATAATAATTGGTAAATCAATATGAAAAATTAAATCAACACCTTAGAGAAGTCACTAAACTTAAATCTCTTTGCAGAAAATTAAAATCTTTGGATGCTACATTCTTGGAGACATTAAGAAGCTGACCGATGAAAAATGAGTGGCTTATCGACAAGAAAAAGTTTCCAGAAACATTTCAAACCAATTAAAATTGTTAAAAACTTCATATTTTTCCATATCAAAAACTTTTGGATAAATATGAGCATCAAATCGTCTGTTTAGTTTACATCCTATTATCAGTTTAAAATTGATACTTTGGGATTCCTTCTGCTGGAAATCTATTCTAACACGCGGTCCAGCACGTTCCTAATTTCAAATTGACCGTATATTAATTAATTTTAATGCAGTTTTATGACAAAAAACTACTTTGTAATAACAAACGTTCTTTTTTATAAATGTTTTCATTCTGTTAATTTTTTTGGCACACAATTTGAAATTGTTTGACATCTATACAGCTGACATTTTTTTTCTTTTCAGAAGAGACCTATTCGTCCTCTTGTATTTCCTACTCTGTGTAAAACATTTCACCGTTCACACCGAATTGAGATGTTTTAGTTTGACAGTTGCCATGGAAACTCGAAATTCGAATTTACTCAACATTCAAATATATTCAATCTTTGTTCAAAGGTAAAGGGAAAATATTTTTTAAGCTATTTTCACATCCCTATATTCTTCAAAGCCTTTGTTTATTCGTTTTTTATGAAATTTATTTCAATAAATTGATATTTTGAATAGAGTGTGTTTAGTCAGAGCATATTCAAAATTAAGGGGGTTCACATTCTAAATTTGACGTGTTTTTGAAGAAAACTTGAGTTTTGAACATGCTCGTTCTAAGTAATTAGAAGAACGCTTTAGCAATATAGTCCAATAATTGAAATGTGTAGATTGTCCAATAACTGATGACGATGTGTGAATCCGAAGCAGCTGTCTTCCTCCTCATTTCGGACAACATTTTCTATAACACCATAAAACAATTTTCCATAAAAAAAATGAGTAATGTTAGATTAATAAATAAGCCATTATATCTTTACATGTTTAAGGGTATGCTATATGTACTTCGTACAGCACAGTACTGGAAAATGCTTGCCCGATTCTAAAGATTTTGTTTTCCCACTAATGATTTTGTATTGATTCCGATCCAAAGAAGCAAATAATTGCACTAGGGATGTATTTAAGAAGCAATTCCCTTTAAAATTTGCGTTCTTTATATTAGGACACAAATCTTGATTTATAAGTTTTTCTGTCTTTTTTCTTTATGTCATATCGAAGTCCTCCCTAGACATATTAAGCCCACATTGAAATTCAAATTCGATTTCACGTACAAATTATGCATTTGTTAAGGCCAAAAGCGTCTTTAAATAAAGCCTTTAAAAATTTCCTATTTCTGAATACGTTTTAGCTTTATAGTGAAGTTACAAAGAATCATCGACTATAAAGGCGACTTCAATAATACGAGGGCAGTTCGGAAACTTCTTAGCACAAAAAGCGCGGTATAAACAGAAAAAAGTTAAGTGTTTTGGAAACTTCCATCTCTGTTATGAACACATGTTAAATTTTGTTTCGATCTGGCAACTCCTTCATATAGAGACACATAGACAAATTAGAAGAAGACGCATTCTTGTCATTGCAAAACTGAAGCACCAGAGGACTCTGCCAACAAATTATCATGAAGTTTGCGTCGACGTGTCTCTCAAATGTAATGCCGTTTGCGTCTGAAAATATCATAACATTTGTGTTTTTCATAAATTTTTGAATTAAAACCCATAAAAGCAATACCAAAACGATTATAGAAAATTAAAATAAAACGTATGTGTGTTAAAGCGAATATTTATTATGGTTTTAAGTGAATATTGCTGTTTTAATTTATTCCTGGGCAGAGCTGCCTTTGAAAAAATTGACAAATAAAACAATTTTTTTCTCATAGCCCTCTACACCTTGACATTTGTTTTCTCTTTATAAGAGCACAAGGCTTAATCTTGTTATTATCAATTATCGTTGGAAACAGGTGTTAAAAAAAGACGCATCCGCAATTTTTTTTCAATGGACGCATAAGAATGAGCATTTTTCAAGCTTGTTTGGATCATTTTAAGCGAACTAAAATGGATTTTAAGCGTCGTTTCATAACTGTTGATGAGGCATGGATCCACCACTATACTCCAGAGACAAAAGAACAATCCAAACAATGGACTGAAGCTGGAGGAAGTGCCCTAAAGAAGGCAAAAACAATTCAATCGGCTGGTAAGGTTATGGCAACGGTTTTTTGGGACTTCAAAGGTATTTTATTGATTATGCAAAAGGGTAAAACAATAAATTCAGAGTACTATTGCAAACTTTTGGTTGCAATAGCATTTCAATCTGCCTACAAGAGCATTTCAATCTGGTCTATAAATAGATATGCTTGACGTATGCATTACTTGTGTGCACACGAAAACATATTTTTTGTGTTCAATCACGAAATTAATTGATCCAATTAACTTTTAATTGAAATGTCTTCAATCACAGAAATGATAGTATCAATTAAATAATTAATTGAGAGTCAAACAAAAAATTAATTGATTCAATTAAAAAAGTAATTGATACTATTAATTTTTCTGATTGATTTTTGTTTCAATTAATTGAATCGATTAAATTTTTAATTCAACAAACTCAATTAAGTCTTTAATTGGAAAAATTTTCGTATTTTTTTTGTGTGTGTGTGTAGGAAGTAGGGTTTTAAAGCTCAAAAATGTCTACAAAAAAATGCAAATAGTGTTCTGAAGATCAGAAATCCAAAAACGAAAGATATACTCACTTTTAGTATCACTAGTTACCGCTAGTTGTTGCTGATTTGTGATATTTTTCAATATTTTGTCAGCGCTCTCGATAAACTTTTGTAAATTGGATGTTGGTATCAGGACGTCTGAGTCAGGGATTTTATTGAGATTGTTGTTATTACTCTGAGACGGTTGTTGTTGGTTTTGTTGTTGATGTGGATTATTTGAGTGGGATTGTTGTTTGAGGTCTTCAGATGATTTTTGTTGTTTAACTTCGCCGGTACCGGATGCTACACCGGTACCGACAGATGAAACAGAATTATTTATATTCACTGAAAATAGAAAAGAACAAAATTGTTACAAAAGAAAATTCATATACAATATAAAATAACTTTAATTTTAAAAGAAAAACGACCTATACATCTGTACCTCTTCCTGTGGCTTATCCAATACCCAAAAAAGTGAACCCACCATGAAAGAAAATGTAACTTTATTTTAGAAATTTTTAATAAATTTTTAACAGCATGTTGCAAATAAGTAAATACGTTTTTTTCAAAACTGAAGAAAATTCATTAAAAATAATAAACTTTTTTCTGTTGTTTAATAAAATGTCATATGTTGAAGGAAAACAATTGGATTTAAAAATTGTTAAAAAGTCTTTAGCGTTGTACGATGTTCAAGTAAAATTTACTCATTTGAGAGACTTATGAACTAAATTTAAGCAAACTTTTTCAATTTTAGGAAAATATGAAGTATTTTATTTTTTAGTAAAATTGTACACTATATTTATATACAACTTTATTTTTTTATTTTTAGTTCTTGTCATTAAAGTTAGCAAAAATTATTCAAATAAGGAACATTTGCTCACATTGGGCAAAATTTAACAAAAATCAACTAATCTTCATGAACTAAAATAAAGTTCAGTTGCCATTAACGCTCGCTTTTTGAGTGTAAGGTAATGATTTCAAAACCGTTATTTAGCATCAGTCGACGGGTTCCGCTCGGTTTTTATTTTTTTTTTCGATTTATTTTATTCGTTTGAAGTTTTACACACAATGAGGTATTCTATTTTTTTATTGCAATATGCGATTTGATAAAGTCACAAATGTAACACTAACTAGACAAAATACGCCATAAACATTTTTTCTACGCTCGCCGCTCACATTTCGACCATGACAGTTTTCTTGCCATTCGCAGATGGAAAATCGGTTCGGTACTGAAAAAAAATTCCCCTGCTCCATAGATTTTGACTTCTCACAAATGCGTTTCCTAGCGTAAGAAGTGAAGAATTATACGAAGAATATATTTAAAACCCAATTCACATTCAAATTTAATTTTAGTGGACATTATACTAGGACACAAATCTTAGTTAATACGTTTTTCCCTTTGATTTCATCATGTAATATCAAAGTTCTTCATAAATATGTTAACCATAAATTAAAATCAAATTAATCTACTAACTCACCGCCGCACAGTGCTTCGAAAACGACAAAAAAATGATGTGCTGATGATGTCATAAAACCCTTCCGGGCCCAAAGTTGCCTATAGGCAACTTCAAATGTTTAAGAACTGACGATCAGTGTTGTTTTTGGTTTTGTTCGTGTAACAGTGTCGATATCGAAAGCTACAAGTGTTATTTTTAAGTAGAATAAAAAACATCTCATTTGGTTGTCAATTAACTAACTTTTTTCATTAGTACTCGCGTGTCTCAGGACAAATATATTAGCCAATTTGCAAAGATGTTTCTACAATAACAAAAAGGGTTTACTTTGATCCAAAGATTTGGATCCTTCCCTTAAGGATTTTGGTATTGATTCCGAGCCAAAGATGTGACTTCTTTAAAATAAAGACGTTTTTAGCGATCTATCTGGCTTTAATTCTAGGATCAATAAAATTGAAATAAGAATACAGATCTCATTTATAGAATTTTCATTCTCTGTTTGCGATATATTCATGTATTGTGTATGCATAAGTAACCATTAGAGCGAAAAAATCAAAAAGAACAAGGAAAGTCTAAAGTCGGGCGAGGTCGACAATTTCTTTCCTCTCAAACGAAATTTTAGACAAACAAAGTTCGTTTCTCATTTGCTTTTCGCTGTAAGGAAGTGTATTTGGAAAAAAAGAATATACTTTTTGTGATAAACGTTTATTCTTTTCCAGGATGTAAAAACAATTTCATAAAGACAAACTAAAAAAAAAAACATTGTTTTCTTGCTAATTGCATTTTCCCTCACATCTTTCTCACATCCACGAGGTTTTTTAGTTCTTAACACCTTTTCCTGTAATACCAACAATGTAGAAGAAATTATACGATTTTATAAATTTTAAACATTTTTTACCTTTCGCTTGGACGGAGAATCGAACCGCGGACCATGCACTTTGTCAGCCAACATACTAACCACTGAGCTATGTACCTGTTATGGTCATCAATAGATAAATATCCATATAAGTTATATTTATATAGCATAGCTTGCGGCGCCCACGAACCGAATAAACAAAGTTTATTTAACAGAAACAAACATTTAGTTTGGCACCGTGGAGCAGTGGTTGCTACGTCCGACTTGCATGCCAAGGGTCGTGGGTTCGATCCCTGCTTCGACCAAAGTTTTTTTTGTTTTTTATTCCAGATATGTTCGGAAGATTCCGAAAAAAATGTTCAACATTACATTGTAGTATATTAAATTTTGAACTGTAAAATGTGTCTTATTAAAGACCTAAAACCAGAAAAGAACAGTGTTTGATATAAACGAAATGGACTATGTTGTTGTTTCAAAAATAACTTTTTTTATTGAAAAAATAAAAATTTTGTAACAAACGATTTTGTTTTGGTGATAAAAGTTTAAAATTTTCGAAGCAATTCAAAAAATTCGTAACAAAAGAAAAACGTTTTCGGTACACGTTTTCCAAACGTTTTTTTTTCTTTGCGTGTACCCTGCACCACTTTGTAGATCCACATTTTCGATACCATATCAAATCCGTCAAAAGTGTTGGGTGCTATATATTGTTCTCATATACATACATTTAAATCTGACTCGATATGGACAAAATTTGTTAGACTTCTACCAAATCTATAGACTTAAAATTTAACGGCTAATGGCAAACATTTAAATCTGAAGCAATCTTTTGGCAACTTCGAAAACGTGTACTTATGATTTATCGGTCGATAGATATGTATTACGAGGGCGGTTCGGAAACTTCTTAGCCTATCAATGAACGAGAATAGTTAGTTTTTCAAAAATATTTTTATTTTTCAATATAATCTCCTGAAACTTCAATACACTTAGTCCAACGCTTTTCTAGCAGTTCTATCCTTTGATCCCTGCTTCGACCAAAGTTTTTTTTGTTTTTTATTCCAGATATGTTCGGAAGATTCCGAAAAAATGTTCAACATTACATTGTAGTATATTAAATTTTGAACTGTAAAATGTGTCTTATTAAAGACCTAAAACCAGAAAAGAACAGTGTTTGATATAAACGAAATGGACTATGTTGTTGTTTCAAAAATAACTTTTTTTATTGAAAAAATAAAAATTTTGTAACAAACGATTTTGTTTTGGTGATAAAAGTTTAAAATTTTCGAAGCAATTCAAAAAATTCGTAACAAAAGAAAAACGTTTTCGGTACACGTTTTCCAAACGTTTTTTTTCTTTGCGTGTACCCTGCACCACTTTGTAGATCCACATTTTCGATACCATATCAAATCCGTCAAAAGTGTTGGGTGCTATATATTGTTCTCATATACATACATTTAAATCTGACTCGATATGGACAAAATTTGTTAGACTTCTACCAAATCTATAGACTTAAAATTTAACGGCTAATGGCAAACATTTAAATCTGAAGCAATCTTTTGGCAACTTCGAAAACGTGTACTTATGATTTATCGGTCGATAGATATGTATTACGAGGGCGGTTCGGAAACTTCTTAGCCTATCAATGAACGAGAATAGTAAGTTTTTCAAAAATATTTTTATTTTTCAATATAATCTCCTGAAACTTCAATACACTTAGTCCAACGCTTTTCTAGCAGTTCTATCCTTTGATTAAAATAGTTTTCCTCAAGGTCTTCAAAATAGTGGTTTACAACTGTAATTGCATCTTCATTTGAGGTAAAACGTTTGCCAGCAAGGAATTTTTTAGATTTGGGAACAAGTAAAAGTCACTGAGTGCTAAATCAGGAGAATAAGGTGGGTGGTCAAGCAACTCGAACTTTAATTCGTTGATTTTAGCCATTGTTAAAACACTCTTGTGCGCTGGTGCGTTGTCTTGATGAAAAATTATTTTTTTGTGTTGTAAGCCAGGACGTTTTTCTCGAATTTGTACATTAATTGATCCAAAAGGTTGCAATAGTACTCTGGAATTTATTGTTTTACCCTTTTGCAGATAGTCAATCAATAAAATACCTTTGAAGTCCCAAACACCGTTGCCATAACCTTACCAGCCGATTGAATTGTTTTTGCCTTCTTTGGGGCACTTCCTCCAGCTTCAGTGTGTTCATAACAGAGATGGAAGTTTCCAAAACACTTAACTTTTTTCTGTTTATACCGAGCTTTTTGTGCTAGGCTAAGAAGTTTCCGAACTGCCCTCGTAGAAGTATAGGAAAATTTAATTTAAAAGTCATTTTTACAAGTTTTCGAGTTTACAAAGAAAATGTTGGTATTTTGGCAATTTCTGCCGAAATCAGAAAACATATATATGGGAGCTATATGTAAATCTGAACCGATTTTAACGAAATTTGGCATGCATAGTTACAATGTTAATTCTACTACACCCTCAAAAAAAAATCGCTTCTGCAACATATACCCCAAACACATTTTGCTTCAAGCATATATATTTTCAGGATTGGTTCAAACAAAATATTGTTTGTATTGTTCAAACATATTATGTTTCGACTTAGCATACACTGGTAGAAAAAATTTTAATGAAATTTTCTATGGTGTATATATATTTATAATGCGCCATTTGGTTACTTCCATTATTTTACTTGCAGCATACTCTGTAGGTCTCTCTTGCTAAACATATATATGTTTATAGGCTATTTCTAAATTAATATATGTTTGCATCCAAGCATTTTATATTTACAAGCATTTTATGTCTTAAACATAATATATTGTAACATATTAACATATTTGTGAACACTATTCATAATATAAATGAATTATTTGTTTGTGTGTATAAATTTTGCCACTGTCAAAAAAAATCCAAAAAGTCCACACTTAATCGATACCCGATTTTAATATCTCCATCACGTATAATACAAATATAGTGGGGTAACAAATTGTTATGGTTCAAGTCCACCTATTTTAAATCCAAAGATTTATAATAAAAATTTAGACTTACCCAAATTGTTGTCAACAGATTGCACATACTGTTCCTCTTGCAAAAGATCATTGTTATTATTGTTAAAATGCTCCAAAGCTGTATCATCACCGACAAGGTCATCGGTCATGGCACCACCTCCAACTGCTGTCTCATCACCACCACCGTCTATTGCATTCTCATCAATGGTAGGCTCACGGTGATGTGATAACTTCTTAATTAAAATCGCATCACTGCCATGGCTAATACCACCTCCGCCACCCGGTGGTAAATTCGAGTAATGCGTTAGCATTACCGCCCGGCTATTCTTCACATTCGATGATGCTTTATTATGCAAAACATCCGATGATGACAAAGAATTTAAGGCACTCGGCTCCATTGCACCTTCAATGTTGCTATTGCCGCTGCGATTATTTGTCATTGAGAAGGCCACCAGTGAGGCAACCGCTGGATTGCGCATGGGTGGCGGCGATAAGGTTTGTGTGGATGAATATGATGCATAGATGAATATGGTTAGAACAACGATGGTCACCACTATTAAAAATCTCAACAAACGTGTATTGTGCATACTGCTGGCCATGGCAAGAGTATCGGCGTTACTAACTGCTGATGCTGCTGCGGCTAATGTGCTTTAGCTGTAGTTAGTTCGGAAGATGATGCTGATGACGACAACAATGATGATGTTGATGGGCTATGATGGACGACGCGACAACAAAAGAGATTTGTTTGTTTAATAAGATGATGCGAAAAAGGAGATGATAACGCCAAAACAACTGCCAAGCCACCACCATCGATTCTGCATGAGGACGGAGGCAAGTGGAGGGTAAGAATGATAGCGTTAACGTTTCCGTTGTTTTCGAGTATATGCCTCTATGGTTTTGGAATATTATATCGTTTCTTTTGCGGTAGTGATTCTGTGGGACACTGGCAAAATATGGGCTGCTTAAGTTTTTTGCAATTTTTGTTTTCTTCAATTGTTCGTTACATCTCACAGACACACTCGCACACTGGGGTAAGGTGATTATTTCTTTTCTGTTTTTGTGAGATAACCAGATGTTCGATAAAAAGAGCCAGTAGGTGAGAAGAGAGGCCACAAAGGAGGAAAGCTTCACTTAAATTTAAATTCTCTATAGCAATTCAATGACTAGTTATTCTGGCTCTTCTTCAAAGTTTTCTCGTTTATCTTTTCAGATGTCGAAGTGGCAAAGACTATGGACTCGGTTGAAAGTCTTTCAGAGGAATGAATTGGTCTTCGAGATGAGTGTTATCGTTGGCGTTTGGTTGATTGTTAATAAACTTTGTACATTATTTGCTTTTGGAGTGGTCAATTGTTTTTTTGTTTCTTATTTATCTTCTACTCTTTACTCTCATTAATATCCAAGCGTTATTACTGCTGTATGCGGCCTTTGGTTGGATGGCTGGTTCGTAATTATTATTGCTGTGGTGGATCTAGTTGATTAAGCTGCGCATGCTCAGTCTCATAGGTTTTAAGTTTGATTTTTTTGTTTCTTTTCAAAGATTGTAGTCGTTTGACTCGCTGTCTATAGCTTCCTTAGCTCTCAGCAAAATCTTTTTTTTTTTCGATACTTCTGGATGGATCGAGCTGACCGGTTTCATTTACATATTTGTTGGGAATCTAAAAGAAATGATGAATACGTATTTACAGAAAAAGTTTAATAAGTGACGTTATTTTTTAATTTTCTAAATAAAAAAATGATTCACACTAATCAAGGCATTTTCAAGGTATCAGCTGATTACAAATTTTTCATTGCCGGTTGCTAGTTCCATTGTCAGTTTTTGTTTATATGAAGAATAGGTGTCATTAATGACACTGGCGTAGTAGCTAGGGGTTTTTTGGGATTGTCATCTAACCCAACCAAACACAATGCGTTCTATTTCTTGAAACTACGATTTAAGAATTATGTGTTCTTTTCATCTACTCCAGTTTGTTTTTTTTGAGGCATATTAATAAAGCGCAAACATCGTAGTTCTTAACTCCTATGAGGAAGTAGCTAGCTACGCCAATGGGAACTCACACAAATAAAGATTAGAAAATAAAATTATTTTATGCCAAACATTTTGAAATATTGAATTTAATGATGACAGAAAAGTGTCGAAAAAATTGTGGTCCTGATTGATGATAATAATTAGTTCAATTATTCATGTGAATCGTAACTAGGGTGCCAAAACCCGACACCGGTTAATCGGATCCAATTACACAAACCCAAACCGGATAGTAAATAATTGAGATTTTCGGTTAATCGGTTTTCTGTATTTCAATGAACATTCTATATACTTTGTCATATGTTTCTTCCAAAGTCTAACTTTTTATACCCTCCACCATAGGATGGGGGTATATTAACTTTGTCATTCCGTTTGTAACACATCGAAATATTGCTCTAAGACCCCATAAAGTACATATATTCTGGGTCGTGGTGAAATTCTGAGTTAGATTGGGCTTGCGGAGCCTCTAAGGGAAGCAAATTTCATCCGATCCGGCTGACATTTGGTACATGGTGTTAGTATATGGTCTCTAATAACCATGCAAAAATTGGTCCACATCGGTCCATAATTATATATAGCACCCATATAAACTGATCCCCCGATTTGGCTTGTGGAGCCTCTAAGAGAAGTAAATTTCATCCGATCCGGCTGAAATTTGGTACATGGTGTTAGTATATGGTCTCTAATAACCATGCAAAAATTGGTCCACATCGGTCCATAATTATATATAGCCCCCATATAAACCGATCTATCTATTTGGCTTGCGGAGCCTCTAAGAGAAGCAAATTTCATCCGATCCGGCTGAAATTTGGTACATGGTGTATGTATATAGTCTCTAACAACTATGTAAAAATTGGTCCACATCGGTCCATAATTATATATAACCAGTTGAAATTTGGTACGTGGTGTTAATATGTGGCCGCAAACACCCATACAAAAATTGGTCGAAATCGGTCCATAATTATATACAGCCCCCATATAAACCGATCACCAGATTTGACCTCCGGAGCCCCTTGGAAGAGCATTCATCCGATTCGGTTGAAATTTGGTACGTGATGTTAGTATATGCTATCCAACAACCATGCAGGAATTGGTTCATATCAGTCCCTATATAAACCGATCCCGAGATTTGGTTTTGGAGCCTCTTGGAGAAGCAAAATTCATCCGAACTGGTTGAAATTTGGTACGTGGTGTTAGTATATGATATTTAACATCCATGTCAAAAGTGGTCCATATCTGTCCATAATCATATATTGCCCCCATATAAACCGATCCCGAGATTTGGTTTTGGAGCCTCTTGGAGGAGCAAATTTCATCCGAGTCAGTTGAAATTTGGTACATTGTGCAAGTATATGGCTGTTAACAACCATGCCTAACTAGGTCCATATCGCTCTATAGTTATATATAGCCCTCAGATAAATCGATCCCCAATCACACACAAAAAGGTCCATATCAAGTTCATAATTGTATATAGTCCCCATATAAGCGACCCCCATATTTCAATTCTGGCTCTCTACGTACCGTGCAAAAGTCCATATCGATTCGTAATTATTTGTAGACTTACCTATATATACATATTTTGTCTAATATATACCTACCACGTATGGACTAACTCAAAATTTAGAAAACGATGTTAACAAGTTTTAAGATACCTTGCCATCGGTAAGTATTACCACAACGCAAGTAATTCGATTGTAGATGACAGTCTTTCGTAGAAGTTTCTTCGTCATCCATGGTGGAGGATATATAAGATTCGGCCTGGCCGAACTTACGGCCGTATATACTTGTTGATCTTTAACAAACTTTTTAATTTTTTACTATACCACTCTCTAACTATGATTTCGCATTCTTCGACAAAACTGAGATAAGTAATTTTCTTCGAAACAAAATTTTCCTCAAAAGAAATTCCGCTTTGTTGTAAAGTTCTTTCTTTAAGAGCAAATAACCCCGAATTTGTTAAAAGCGTTGTGACGACTGGCACAAATCTTTTTTATTAGCTTCTAATTAAAATTTTTGTTTTCAAAAGTTTCTTTAAAATTTCGCTCCTCAGATAAGAAAAATTTTCTTTGAGTATATATAATGCACTGGAGACGTATAGTCCGACATCTACCATCAGTAAATTAGTATTTTCAGCGTCACGCTTCATAGAAATTAAATAAAACTATTCAATTTGTATACCACGTTGTCTTAGTCTGTTTTAAAATGTTCATTTTATGACAATTCGGCAAAAACATTGGAAGTACATACTTCTAAAGGCATAACCAAGGCTGATTGAATAATGTAGTTTCAGTTTTACAAAAACAAAAATGTCAGTCGCACTTGTTGAACAATTTGCTCAACAAGTGAGAAATTTAAAATAGAGAAAATCTGGAAATGTATCGATGTATGCTTCGAAATATGAGGAAATGTGTTACGGTTCGTAGTAATTCGGAACCATCAATTATCAGGATAATTTATTTCGATACTTTTCTGTCACAAATTTAAAGCAAATTGAAAATTTCAAAATTTTAGTATAAAATAATTTTATTTTGAATTTTTATTTTTATTTGTCACAATTGCCAATTAAACATTGGCGTAGCTAGCAACAACATCGTACTGGGTAAAAGTTACAATGTGTGCTCATTGTGAAGATACCTCAAAAAGAGAAAAAAATAAATTCTTCAACCAGAATATTTAATTCAATGGTATATAATCATAGTTTGAAGAAATACTGCATGGTATTTGGTAGGGGGAGATTACAAACCCATAAAACCCCTTTAGCTACGCCTATGGCATTAAGCCAAAACCGACAATCAAAGTTCTGCTCAAATGAAAAAATTGTAATCACCTGATAGCTTGAAACTACCTTCCTAAATATATCTTGGGCATAACTTTAAAAGCACCTCCAAAAATATCCTCCCAGAGATGTTCTTTATTTTAACTACTGAGGAAATTCTTTTAATTTAATCTATTATTATTCGCTTTTTTCCTATTTTTCAAGGGTAATTTTAACTTTTTTTTTCAAATATGTTAAATACAGAGTAAGGGTTAATAAAATGGTACAGATTATTTAAATTTTATTGAAAAAAATGCTAAATCAATTCTAGAAAAATTGCGAATTTTTGAAATTTTGAGGTCAAATTGGAATTTTCGGATAAACCGATTATTTGGACACCCATATTTCTTCATATTTGGAAGTAACAATTGTTTCCCAGTTTACGTCGTACCCGCACAATTAACATTATTTTAAATTCCTAAAATGAAGTCGATAAAAATTAATGGTTATCGAGGATTTGAAATAACGAATGCTTCTGCCTTATCGCGGAATTTATCTTAATATCCGCTAGCATATTGCTTCTCTGAGTTTCCGCTCCTTGATAAAAATATGCCTTCCTTCTAATTCCGAACACCACACTGATACGCCTTCGTGGATTTCTTCCAAATCCTAATTCATATTTTTTCCATTGTTTTCATTTTCTGCTATATTGGTTTTTATTGAGTTTATTGTTTTGACGAGCTATTGCCATTCTACTCTCAAGGGAATACCAAAAGGTGGCTTGTCGTCTCCCCGTTGAGGTGCTTACTATCTATACATTGGTCCTTCGAACCAGATTCCAGCGCACTGTCTGATAGCCTTACTTTCCCGGCAGAGCAATTTAGAGGTGCGTTTTGTATTTTCTTTCATTATTGCATTCAATAATAAAATTTATCAGCAGTGATTATAATCAAGACTAGAGTGTTTTATTTTGTCGAAGAAGCACTGATATTTTTCTTCGATATGTATTCCGAATTAGTGAAATTTTTAGGTAAGAGGAAAAGATTTTGGTCAAAGTGAATACTTTCAGAGGTCATAAGAAATTTTCGAAGAGAAACGGAACGGAATTTTATACCGTCGGTAATAATTTAGAAACGTGAGAATCGTGTTGTTGCTGATATAATCTAGGTTTCATTCTTTGATTAGTGAATGGAGACGGATTATTTGACAACAAGTTTTGATTACACAAAAAATTCAGAATAATTGGACTACACGTCATACTTGGATTACGAATTGCATCAGAAACCATATTTGTATAGAAGCTGACATTGTTGTTTTTGTAATACTGAAAATATACAATAATATGCCTTTATATCAATGTATTTGCCACTCAATGTTAATGGAATTTAATTCCAAGGAATATTAAATAAAGGTAGTTTATTTTAACAAAATCAAGTGGAAAATTTAAATAAACGGTGTTTGGGTGAAACAGGTTACAGATGGAGTCAGCGGGGATAAGCTGGAATCACTGATACCTGCACAAAATGGACAGAGAAGACATGGATCTCTCATGAGTCGAAAACAAACCACCATATGGTTTTTATATAAATTCGGTGGAGTTGTCGCTCACAGAATAGTCGGTCGAAGACGGAGTTAGAAGAAGACACAGATAAATAACACACAGGAATTAAATAGTGGACTGTATTGATGGATTTTATTTCTGTGAAATAATTCTTACCAATAGGTATAGACGCTTGCAGTAAAGACTACGTAAGAAACAAATGTGAAGGAAGTAATGTTCTTCAAAATGACCTAGTGCTCATGTGGATAAAAATTTGTTTTATTAAGTATCTGATTACTTATTTATCGATATTACACCGTAGGCAGAATGAAAGTTGGAGATTTATTTACTACGCTGGGAATTCATAAAATAAGGTTTTCGTTTTAACGTAAACAAACGGAAACCTAATCAATTGATAAATGTTTATTATATAATAGCAAGAGAATAAATTTATACATATAACAAGTAAGGAAAGTCTAAAGTCGGGCGGGGCCGACTATATTATACCCTGCACCACATTGTAGATCTAAATTTTCGATACCATATCACATCCGTCAAATGTGTTGGGGGCTATATATAAAGGTTTGTCCCAAATACATACATTTAAATATCACTTGATAGACTTCTACAAAATCTATAGACTCAAAATTTAAGTCGGCTAATGCATTAGGGTGGAACACAATGTTAGTAAAAAAATATGGGAAACATTTAAATCTGAAGCAATTTTAAGGAAACTTAGCAAAAGTTTATTTATGGTTTATCGCTCGATATATATGTATTAGAAGTTTAGGAAAATTAGAGTCATTTTTACAACTTTTCGACTAAGCAGTGGCGATTTTACAAGGAAAATGTTGGTATTTTGACCATTTTTGTCGAAATCAGAAAAACATATATATGGGAGCTATATCTAAATCTGAGCCGATTTCAACCAAATTTGGCACGCATAGCTACAATGCCAATTCTACTCCCTCTGCAAAATTTCAACTAAATCGTAGTTAAAAATTGGCCTCTGTGGTCATATGAGTGTTAATCGGGCGAAAGCTATATATGGGAGATATATCTAAATCTGAACCAATTTCAACCAAATTTGGCACGCATAGCTACAATGCTAATTCTACTCCCTGTGCAAAATTTCAAATAAATCGGAGCAAAAATGTGGCCTCTGTGGTCATATGAGTGTAAATCGGGCGAAAGCTATATATTGGAGCTATATCTAAATCTGAACCGATTTCAACCAAATTTGGCACGCATAGCTACAATGCTAATTCTACTCCCTGTGCAAAAGTTCAATTAAATCGGAGTAAAAGATTGGCCACTGTGGTCATATGAGTGTTAATCGGGCGAACGATATATATGGGAGCTATATCTAAATCTGAACCGATTTCAATAAAATTTGGCACACTTGACTACACTACTAATTGTACTCCTAGTGCAAAATTTCAACCAGATTGGGGTAAAACTCTGGCTTCTGGAACCGTATTAGTCCATATCGGGCGAATGATATATATGGGAGCTATATCTAAATCTGAACCGATTTCAATAAAATTTGGCACACTTGACTATAGTACTAATTGTTCTTCTTGTTCAAAATTTTAAGCAAATTAGTGTAAAACTCTGGCTTCTGGGATCATATAAGTCCATATCGGGCGAAATATATATGGGAGTTATATCTAAATCTGAACCGATTTCTTCCAAAATCAATAGGGTTCTATTCTCAGCCAAAACACATACTTCTGCCAAATTTGAAGTCAATTGGACTAGGACTGCGACTTTGATTACAAAAATGTGTTCATGGACAGACGGACGTGGCTATATCGACTCAGGAGCCCACCCTGACCATTTTTGCCAAAGACACCATGTGTCTATCTCATCTCCTTCTGGGTGTTGCAAACATATGCACTAACTTATAATACCCTGTTCTACAGTGTGGCGCAGGGTATAATAATTATACTAATTTATTTATATTTAACATAATAAAGGATGATACGGTCAAAATTTGGTCAATATAAACTTGACGTATTTCTTTCAATTTTGCATTTAAAAAACCTGAACACCCCTCATGTTGAAGGTGTGTGTGTGTAGAATGTTGCTCCTACTATTTTGATTTTGGAATTCACTCTTTAGTTGTCAAAATGTCGTCCAAGCAAGAAGAGCAGCGTATCAAAATTTTGCTCGCGCATCGCGAAAATCCGAGCTACTCGCACGCAAAGCTGGCAAAATCGCTAAAAGTTTCCAAATCAACCGTTACAAATGTAATTAAAGTGTTTGGGGAACGTTTGTCGACAGCCAGGAAGTCTGGATCGGGGGGAAAACCGGAAGCCGCTGAGACGACAAAGAGAGTTGCATCTTGCCATTACGGTAAAAAGGCCATGGAGTGGTACGCCGCCAACAACGTGCAGGTGGTTCCCAAGGACAAGAACCCTCCCAACACGCCAGAGCTCCGCCCAATTGAGAAATACTGGGCTATTGTCAAGCGGAACCTAAAGAAGACAAAAAAAAGTGCTAAGGACGAGCAGCAGTTCAAGGCAAACTGGCTTTCTGCGGCGAAGAAGGTGGACAAGGTGGCTGTACAAAATCTGATGGCAGGTGTCAAGCGTGAGGCCAGGCAATTCGGATTTGGAAAAGCGAAAGCCTAACAGAATATTTTTCCTGAATTTTATACTAATTGAACTTGAAAAAGAAATTTAATTTGATTTTTTAAATAAACGATTTCACCGATTTACACGCGTTTTCCCTTGACCAAATTTTGACCGTATCACCCTTTATGAAACTTCAAAATGTGTCTTATTGAACACAGAAAAGAACAGTGCTTGATATAAACGAAACGAACTGTGATATTTGAACAAAAATTACTTTTTATTCCAAAAATAAAAATTGTGTAAATTTAGTGATAAAAGTTTGAAACTTTCGAAGAAATTAAAAAAAACCCTAACAGAATAAAGACGTTTTCCATATACGTTTTTTGTCCTGATTGTTCAATACACAAACGTTTTATTCAAATTACTTTGGATTGGATTGTCCAATTAAGGAGACTGAAGAGGGTGTAGTAACCCCTCACAATTTTTTTCATTTTCTATAACTCTACAAAACTAAAACAATAATGATTGGCTATTAAATAAAAAATAATTCATTACATGTACTAATGTACGTTTTTGTATTCTTTCGTACAACACTCAGACATAAAAGTCAAACAAAAACACTAAAAAAAACCCCAAAACATAACATATTATTTCTTAAAATCCAAAATGCGCGTCTTTACATTATAGAAAGTTTGTCTTGCATCAAAGCATCGACCATTAACATTTAGTATCATAGGTGAGTTTACTAAAATTTAAACAAACAAAAATTAAAACGATTAGATCAACACTTTTAAGTGTAACAAGTATATACGGCCGTAAGTTCGGCCAGGCCGAAGCTTATGTACCCTCCATCATGGATTGCGTAGAAACTTCTTCTAAACACTGCCATCCACAATCGAATTACTTAAGTTGCGGTAACGCTTGCCGATGGCAAGGCATCTTAAAACCTCCTAACACCATCTTCTAAATTGTATAACAAAATTTTCTATAGAAAGAAAATTTTGACAAAAATTTCTACAGAAATAAAATTTTAACAAAATTTTCTATAGAAATAAACTTTTGACAAAATTTTCTATAGAAATAAAATCTTGGTAGATTATTTTTGGCTCGAGTGGCAACCATGATTATGAACCGAATAAAATTTGAACAAAATTTTCTATAGAAATAAAATTTTGACATAATTTTCTATAGAAATAAAATTTTGACAATGATGAAAATTTTATTATGAACCGAATAATATTTTAACAAAATTTTCTCTAGAAATAAAATTTTGAAAAAATTTTCTATAGAAAAAAATTTTGGTAGATTATTTTTGGCTCTAGTGGCAACCATGATTATGGACCGATATGGACCAATTTTTGTGTGATTGGACCAATTTTGGTATGGTTGTTAGCGACCATATACTAACACCACGTTCCTAATTTGAACCGGATCGGATGAATTTTGCTCCTTTAAGAGGCTCCGGAGGTCAAATCTGGAGAACGCTTTATATGGGGGCTATATATAATTATGGACCGATATGGACCAATTCTGGCACGGTTGTTAAAGATCATATACTAACACCATGTTCCAAATTACAACCGGATTGGATGAAATTTGCTTCTCTTGGAGACTTCGCAAGCCAAATCTGGGGATCGTTTTATATGGGGGCTATATATAATTATGAACCGATGTGGACCAATTTTTGCATGGTTGTTAGAGACCATGAAATTTGCTTCTCTTTGAGGCTCCGCAACCCAAATCTGGAGATCGGTTTATATGGGGGCTATATATAATTATGGACCGATGTGGACCAATTTTTGCATGGTTGGTAGAGACCATATACTAACAGCATGTACCAAATTTAAGCCGGATCGGATGAAATTTGCTTCTCTTTTAGGCTCCACAAGACAAATCTGGGGATCGGTTTATATGGGGGCTATATATAATTATGGACCGATGGGAACCAATTTTTGCATGGGTGTTAGAGATCATATACCAACATCATGTACCAAATTTCAGCCGGATCGGATGAAATTTGCTTCTCTTTTAGGCTCCGCAAGCCAAATCTGGGGATCGGTTTATATGGGGGCTATATATAATTATGGACCGATGTGGACCAATTTTTGCATGGTTGGTAGAGACCATATACTAACAGCATGACCCAAATTCCAGCCGGATCGGATGAAATTTGCTTCTCTTAGAGCAATCGCAAGCCAGATTTGGGGGTCCGTTTATATGGGGGCTATACGTAAAAGTGGACCGATATGGACCAATTTTCGCATGGTTGTTAGAGACCATATACCAACACCATGTACCAAATTTCAGCCTGATCGGATGAAATTTGCTTCTTTTAGAGCAATCGCAAGCCAAATTTGGGGGTCCGTTAATATGGGGGCTATACGTAAAAGTGGACCGATATGGACCAATTTTTGCATGGTTGTTAGAGACCATATACCAACACCATATACCAAATTTCAGCCGGATCGGATGAAATATGCTTCTGTTAGAGGCTCTACAAGCCAAATCTGAGGGTCCCTTTATATGGGGGCTATACGTAAAAGTGGACCGATATGGCCCATTTTCAATACCATCCGACCTACATCGATAACAACTACTTGTGCCAAGTTTCAAGTCGATAGCTTGTTTCGTTCGGAAGTTAGCGTGATTTCAACAGACGGACGGACGGACGGACATGCTTAGATCGACTCAGAATTTCACCACGACCCAGAATATATATACTTTATGGGGTCTTAGAGCAATATTTCGATGTGTTACAAACGGAATGACAAAGTTAATATACCCCCATCCTATGATGGAGGGTATAAAAAGTAACTAGATATATTTACTAAAATATAGTACATACAACTTTTAACAATGCCAAAATCTTCATATGTAGGACAAAATCTATTCAATTAAAAATACAATTTCTTTTTTTTTTGTGAGGAATTCGTAGAATTAATTGATTTTGCTTGGTAACTCTCGAATTTATAATCTATTCTCATATTCACAAATGCATATTCATATTCACAAATTCATATATCAAAAATTCTCTGGAATTTTGAAACTGAATCAAAAAATTTAACTTCATTTTGTTATCTCAATGTTGACGAAACATGAAAATATTTTATTATCTTAATGGGTACAAATAAAAATGCGGTAATTAAATTTCCAGGAGATATGTATTCGTTGGAATTAAATTCTTGGGAATCGGTAAAGGGTAAATATACTATTAAACATTGTTTGTCTTTTTTGTTGTTACAATCACCATTAATCATGAAAAAATTCTTGAAAGTCAATTATTTTATTAATACATAATTTTACCAAGTGCCTTAATGCACAAAGTGTCACAAGATCGTAGACCACTACCATGAAATTAGTTTGATAGCTACCTGCACTTGATTTCTATTTGTCAATGCACTTGAGTACGATAAAAAGGATCGATTCCTGTGATTTATATTGCATTTGGTGTAATAATGTTATAACTTCAAGAGTTTTGTAATCCCCACTTAAGAGGGTATATTTGAGTCTATAAACAGCTATTCACAGAAAATTTCAATTTCAACTGATGGTATGTGCAGCAGCAACTACACGATGCCTCTTTTATAAAGAAATAATTTTGGAAGCTGCTTTGGAGTCTAGACACGCAAACATTCCGGTCGACGACCCCGGGCGTACCAACAATTAATAATAACAGAAAGCTCGTCAACACATTGGATGTCCATTTCTCCAAATCTAATCTGATGGACAAAAATTATGCGCGAAATGCACGGAAATGAGGCAAAATATCAGATGATTTTATTTATGTAATTCGCAACTCGTTTTTTTTAACTACACAGACCAATAGTCACTTTAGTGAATGTACGGACGAAAAAAAGTGTTTTCATATGTTTCCGCCTAAAATATATCCCCCATGTTGCGATCATCGAAATCCCAAATCGCAAGATTTTTATTTGTTTAAAATTTCGAACTCTTGCACAGGACGTTTCAACACATTTTACTTATTTTTATTGAAAAAAAAAATACCTGTAATTAAACTTTATTAATATTTTCGGAATTTTCCACAGTCCAATGAAATTTGCCTTTTTTAAGTATGTCTCAAACATTTTATGAACTAAACGTGGTTGGTATAAAGTTCAATGACCGCATACATAAGTTCAATATTAACTAAAGCAAAATATAATTTTCGTACGATTCCCAAATATATTAAGAATGAACTATACACCCTCAAAAAAAAAAAATCGCTTCTGTAACATATACTCCCAAACATATTTTGCTTCAAGCATATACATTTTTGGGTATTGCCCAAACATTTATATGTTTGATTTCTTCCAATATATAATATGTTTGAAAGCATATTGGTCTAAACAATATAATATGTTTGGGTAGTTTAAGTTCCAAACATTTTGTATTTTTCCATCCAAATTCAATAATGTTGTCTTCCAAAAAACTATATGTTATTATGTGAACATACAATATGTTTGGAGGCATTTTGGACCCAAAAATATTATATGCTGAGAAGAATTTTCTCCCAAAGAATATTGTGCTTAACATTTTTTTTTCTGCCTAATTGTATATTGCCTCACATTTTTTTCACTTCCATGAGTTTTTTTAGTTCTTAGCACATTTTTCTGTAATACAAAGAAATTATTAAATTTTATAATTTTTTTCAATTTTACCTTTTGCCGGACGGGGATTCGAACAGCGGGCCACACAGTTTGTAAGCCAGCACAGTAACCACTGGGCTACGTGGCTGTTATGGTCATCAAGAGATAATTATCGTTATAAGTTATATTTATTAGCATAGCTTACGGCGCCCACGAGCCGATGCAAACATAACATTGTTTAACAACATAACATTGTTAAACATACATTTGTTGGCAGCGTGGAGAAGTGGTTGGTCGTCCGCCTTGCGTGACAAGGGTCCTGGGTTCGATCCCTGTTTCGACCAACACCATTTTTTTAAATATATTTGTTAACATATATTCCAGATTCGTTCGGAAGTTCCCGAAAAGGTGTTCAGCATTACATACTATTATATTAAATTTTTACTACGAAATTGTAAAGTGTGTTTTATAAAAGACTTAAAGTCAGAAAAGAAAAATGCTTGATATAAACGAAATGGACTGAGTTCAAATCAAATATTATTTTTTTATTGCAAAAATAAAAATTGTGTAACAAATAAAGGTTTTTGTATACAAGTTTAAAATTTTCGAAGAAATTCAAAAACTCTTACAAAAGAAGAACGTGAATTCGAGTATATAAAAATATTTTTCCATCGAATCCTAAGGTTAACGATAACCATTCAAAAGCACATTATATTTAAATTCTAAACAGTAATTTTACAACAGCACATAAATTTATTTTGGTGTGAACAATTGTTTTCTAGCATGTAACACCATTAATTTAGAAATACAAATAAATATGAATTTTTATTAACGAATAATTTTGTACTTAATTTAATTCTTAAGGCCGGTATAAATTGGAATTATCGCGTTAAAATGGTCATGTTTACCTTTTTACTTTTCTTTAATAATTTATTTTAAAGAAAATAACTTATTCAATTGTTGCTTTTAATTGCAATTTACCGGAAAAAGTTGTAATGTTATTCTAGTTTTGCCGCTAAAATGAAAAATAATTTTAGCGGCAAAACTCGAACTCAATGCCCGCTTGTATTTTCGAAAAAATCCGTCAACTCCTCTTGGACTACTCATTAATAAAGAGGAACTAATCTTTGTTTTTATAGATCTTACTGTTTAATTTTTGACTGTTTCGCCCTGTTTTCATTTTACTTTCACAACTCTAAAAAGAGTGCACTGAAAAAATATTGTCGTGAGGCCAAAGAGTTCATGTCCTTAAAATAAGAATACAACTTTTGCTTAGCTTAGAAGACGCATTTCTCTAATATAAAGTTTTTTCCATGTTCAAAGGTCGATACTTTCAATGAAGTCGTGTTGTCGTTATAATTAAGTGATTTGACTTAAAAATGGGTATCATAACATGAAAGAACAAATTTTTGGACTAAGGTCAACTTGACTTTAATAATTCAGAAAAATTCTTTAAAATTAATGAAACTGTCTTTCAATTTTTTGCATTTTTGCATCTTGACTAAAGTATTATTTTTCAATACTTTATTTTAAAGACATTTTTTACTTGAAACATAGCATAATTTCTACTGGAAGTCTTGTTTTTAACGGACATTTTATAGCATATGAAAAAAAGCTGAAAAAGCGAAAAATTGAAATGTGCTTCGTAGAGTCAAGTACACAAAACCCCATTTAAAAGAGAATTGTGTCTTAAAAGCATCCTTACTTGTATTCTCCGCTTCTTTGGTTCGGAATCAATACCAAAATTGTTAAAGTGGAGACACAATCTTTGGAACCGGACATGCTTTTTGTTCAGTGTATAGTGCCCTTTCGTTAGTTTTTATGAATATCCCTTTAATTACCTTTGTTTGAATATTTTGGACTAAGGTCAACTTGACTTTAATAATTCAGAAAAATTCTTTAAAATTAATGAAACTGTCTTTCAATTTTTTGCATTTTTGCATCTTGACTAAAGTATTGTTTTTCAATACTTTATTTTAAAGACATTTTTTACTTGAAACATAGCATAATTTCTACTGGAAGTCTTGTTTTTAACGGACATTTTATAGCATATGAAAAAAAGCTGAAAAAGCGAAAAATTGAAATGTGCTTCGTAGAGTCAAGTACACAAAACCCCATTTAAAAGAGAATTGTGTCTTAAAAGCATCCTTACTTGTATTCTCCGCTTCTTTGGTTCGGAATCAATACCAAAATTGTTAAAGTGGAGACACAATCTTTGGAACCGGACATGCTTTTTGTTCAGTGTATAGTGCCCTTTCGTTAGTTTTTATGAATATCCCTTTAATTACCTTTGTTTGAATATTTTGACTTACTCGTCCTACGTTCCAATTTGTTTTGGCGAAACAAAAAAATTGTGCTCGTAATGCGAAAATGATAAACAAAACTCATGCTCTTTTTTTCAAATATATTTTATCTTGGTTCCGAATGAATTTTCTCTCCGAATACTCATTTTACTTAAGCATATACAATTTTTGGCGAAGTCTTATGTCACAACATATATATGTTTACTCATAATATATAAATTTATACTTGTTTATATTCACACGTAGTATTTTTCCTATATTTAATGAAATTTTCTTTGTGTATATATATTTGTAATGCGCCAATTGGTTACTTTCATTATTTTACTTCCAGCATACACTTTGTCTCTCTTTGTAAACACATATATGTTTATGGGCTATTTCTAAATTAATATATGTTTGAATCCAAGCATATTATATTTACAAATATTTTATATCCCAAACATAATATGTTCTAACATATTAACATATATGTCCCAAACATATTATGCTAGTTTATGAACATTATATGTTTGCACTCAAAAATATTGAGTTTAAAAATTTGAGTTCCAAACATATAATGTTTATACCCAAACATATGAAAAACAGTCTTTTTTGTCCGTGTAGTATGGTTAAAATGACCATGATTTGGCGCCAATGATTTCTTTCTTTACATTTAGTTAATTTTTTCTTCTATGAGAGGGTGTAATTTCGTGAGTTGTAGTTGAAAAGTACACCAGGGCATTACATTTTCCTGGATTTAACAACTGCTTTGTTGAAATCTCAAAATGTGGAGTATAATTTAGTTTATGCGACGTAGTTCATTCTTGCTCTAAAACAGTTTACTGTTTTTTCTGTGTATAAGTGAGAATTTTGATACGCGTAGCTTTTGTGGTTTGGATAAAACAACCCAAACAAAGCAATTTGCGAACGCGATTATTGGAACTTGAGGTACTCAATATCTTAATATATTATTTTCAAGTGCAATCACACTCAAAAAACAAATTTTATTTGGATCTAAAAATTTTGACCTTGCCTTAAGGATTTTGCTACTGATTCCGAGAGAAAGACGCGATTTCCTTAAAATAAGGATATCTTTTAGGGGCTTTAAATCTACGCTCTATAAAATTAATATTAGCATTTTTCGAATTTTTATTTACGAGTGGCTCATATTTGTATGATTTGGTATCGGATTTATTCACTCAAGTTCTTATAACTTTGTCTTTTTTCCATCGATTTTCTTCTAAAGGGTGATTCTTTTGAGGTTAGGATTTTCATGCATTAGTATTTGACAGATCACGTGGGATTTCAGACATGGTGTCAAAGAGAAAGATGCTCAGTATGCTTTGACATTTCATCATGAATAGACTTACGATCTGCCACAACGTCGAATTTTCAGTGAATGGGCCCTAGAAAAGTTGGCAGAAAATCCGCTTTTTTATCGACAAATTTTGTTCAGCGATGAGGCTCATTTCTGGTTGAATGGCTACGTAAATAAGCAAAATTGCCGCATTTGGAGTGAAGAGCAACCAGAAGCCGTTCAAGAACTGCCCATGCATCCCGAAAAATGCACTGTTTGGTGTGGTTTGTACGCTGGTGGAATCGTTGGACCGTATTTTTTCAAAGATGCTGTTGGACGCAACGTTACGGTGAATGGCGATCGCTATCGTTCGATGCTAACAAACTTTTTGTTGCCAAAAATGGAAGAACTGAACTTGGTTGACATGTGGTTTCAACAAGATGGCGCTACATGCCACACAGCTCGCGATTCTATGGCCATTTTGAGGGAAAACTTCGGAGAACAATTCATCTCAAGAAATGGACCGGTAAGTTGGCCACCAAGATCATGCGATTTGACGCCTTTAGACTATTTTTTGTGGGGCTACGTCAAGTCTAAAGTCTACAGAAATAAGCCAGCAACTATTCCAGCTTTGGAAGACAACATTTCCGAAGAAATTCGGGCTATTCCGGCCGAAATGCTCGAAAAAGTTGCCCAAAATTGGACTTTCCGAATGGACCACCTAAGACGCAGCCGCGGTCAACATTTAAATGAAATTATCTTCAAAAAGTAAATGTCATGGACCAATCTAACGTTTCAAATAAAGAACCGATGAGATTTTGCAAATTTTATGCGTTTTAAAAAAAAAAAAAAGTTATCAAGCTCTTAACAAATCACCCTTTAGTTGGTCTTATTTCTGACTTTAAAGTATCATCATTATGAACATGATGAGAAACCAGACGTTTTTTCTTTGGTTTATACTTTTCTGGCGGCAAAGAGTCATTGTAAAACATTATTTTTTTTTGAAAATTCGCCCTTTTCTTCATCGATGTATTTTGAACCTCTTAACTTATCACATATCCTAGATTTGAATACACGCTTTGATGCATCGTGTTCAAAATAAAAAGTAAAATTGAAGAAAATAAAATTTGTTTTTTAGTTTTTGATATGAGCTTTGCAAGGAGAAAGTCCATTACTTTGTGAAATATAATATTTCGCCGAAGATAATCACCGAAGGTGTATCGAAATATCCGAAATAGCAATATTTCAATAATAAAGCAATGAAAAACAATTACACCAGATTTAAACTACTTTTTTTAAAGCTCTTTTTTGCTGGGTATTCATCAGTTAAAAAATTCACATTACAAAAGATATTTCAAAGTAAACAATATTTTTTGGAAGTTGTTCTAAAGGCTCAACTTAAAGGCTCTTCTAAAAATGTCCCCAAAAGAAGTTTTTTATTTTACCATCCCAGGAGTTTCTTTTGATTAAATTTTTTTAAAACTAACTTTTTTCATATTTTTAAAAAATAATAATTTTTACTATTTTATTTCAAATACATTAATAGCATAAAGAGTAAGAATTAATAATAGTATAAAGAGTAAGAATTAATAATAGTATATAATTTGTACCATAATTATTAAAATTTTGTTCAAGAAAATGCTAAATCCCTTGTAGAAAAATTGCGAACTTTTGAAAGTAATTGAGGTCAAAGTTCCACCCAGAGAAGGAATATGATCCCCTCAAACATGTTTCAAGAGCAAAATATTATTTTTGGAAGGGGAACATGTAACAAGTTTGTCGCAAACATGTTATTTTCTCGGAAATTATGTATCTGATTTTGAATTTGACGAGAAAAACAACATTTTTGCGACAAAAATATTCCATGTTCTCCGTCTAAAAATAACATTTTGCTATTGAAATATTTTTGAGGTGATCATGTACCTTCTCTGTATGTCCATACAAGCGTTAGAATGTATTAAAACTCACAAAAAATTATAAAATTATTTGCTAAAATATCACATAATTTTATAATACACATTCAAAACAATCTATTCGGATCACACCTTAATTGCAAATTGCAATTAAGGTGTAACGGCTGTTGAAATGGTGGACATACGACCCATGTTAAATTCATCGCTTCTTTTGCTGGGATTACTTTATCTTCGGCCCTAAATCAATACCAAAATCCTTAAATACAAATAATTTTATTGGGAATAACGCGCCTTTGTTTCCATATCAATATAAAAACTTTAAACGAAAATTAAAATTTTTATTTCCAAGTAAAATTCTGTATGAAGTTTATCTTCATCATAGTAATGGTATTTATTTAATATTATTTTTATTGTTTTTTGCTGTTCTTTTTTATATATCCTACGTGTTTGTGACTTTGTGTTATCTTGGTTGTTCGATCATTTTGGGTATTTCGTAATTAGTAGGTCTTAAAAACATCATTTTTGAAATTTATTACAATTTATTATAGCTTCCACGTTTGCCATATCATTGTAATAAAAAAGTATCATAAATTAATCTGTTTAATATCCATTTATGAAATATGTTATTAATTTTTTTTATATCTTTCTTGATTGCAGGTAATTATTGGAATTTTAATCTCGACTGGCTACTTTCTAAGGTACTTATACATTCATATAAAAATAAGAAATTATAGAGTAACTGACACGAACTACACCGGAAAAATATTACCAAAAATGTCCAATTAAAAATTTGATTGAAACATAATCAATTAAAAAATTATCTGATACAATTAACTTTTTAATCAAAAATAAAGTCAATTAAAAAATAATTGAACATTTTTAATTAAAATAGTATCCCAAAAAAAATCAATTAAATTAAAAAATAGTGTTTAATATAAATACATACTACACTCAAAAAACATTGAACCCACCAGGAGGGAAAGTTTGGTTAATTTTAGAAAATGTAATTTTAACTAAACAAACGCAGATTTCACGCGCATTTCACAAAAATAGGTAAATATTTTTTGACAAATTCAAGAAAATTTATTTTGTTTTTTTCACTCGATAATAAAAATTTCGAAGTTTGAAGGAAAAAATGGGGAAGTTACTAATGGGCGCATTATTGGGAGCCACCGTGGTGCTAACCATTGCATGCCCGCCTTGCATACACAAGGTCGTTGGTTCGATTCCTGCTTCAACCGAACACCAACAAGTTTTTCAGCGGTGGATTATTCCACCTCAGTAATGCTGGTGACATTTCTGAGGGTTTCAAAGCTTCTGTAAGTGGTTTCACTGGAGTTCCCTTGTCATTGAGCTTAACATGGAATCGGGCAGCACTTAGTGATAAGAGAGAAGGTCACCAATGTGGTATCACAATGGACTGAATAGTCTAAGTGAGCCTGATACATCGGGCTGCCACCTAACCTAACCTTGGCAAAATTTACAAATTTTAAGAAATTCTTACCTATTTTGTGGGGAACACAAATTTAGTAAATCTTTATGCTTCATTTGTGTATAATTGTTCACACTTTTTTAGTTCATTTAACTAACGTACACAAAAAATTATGAAACAGCGCTAAATGATCTATGTTTCATATATAAATCTGGAACCCCATCTTTGCATTTGGTCACAGTGTTCACATTTCTCTCGAGATACGGTGCCTCTACTTTTTTCCGAGACTCCCAAACACATTTAGCTGTATCCGTTTTTACAATCGGATAGAGTACTAAAAGATCTATCTTTCACATATAAATCTGGAACCCCATCTTTTTCCAGTGGTTACGTTTCTCTCTAGGATCAGTGCCTACACTTTTTTCCAGGCCATATATTGAGACTCTCAAACACATTTAGCTATATCCGGATAGATCACTAACAGATCTATTTTTCAAATATAAATCTGGAACCCCATATTTTTCCATTTGACCGCAGTGGACACATTTCTCTCTGTTTCGTATATACACGGTTGAAAAAGACTGTTTTTCATATGTTTGGCTATAAACATTATATGTTTGGAACACAAATTTTTAAACACAATATTTTTGAGTGCAAGCATATAATGTTCATAAACTAGCATAACATGTTTGGGACATATATGTTAATATGTTAGAACATATTATGTTTGGGACATAAAATGTTTGTAAATATAATATGCTTGGATGCAAACATATATTAATTTTGAAATAGCCTATAAACATATATGTGTTTAGTAGCTTGGAGCGCTATTTAACAGGGAGCGATATTGAATTAAGTTGGTGGTTGTTGCTTGTTATTACAAAATTAACATTTTATTTTTCCTTGGGCAATTGATCAGCTACTTCTTTGATTCTTACAAACTGTGTGGTCCGCTGTTCGAATCCCCGTCCGGCAAAAGGTAAAATTAAAATAAAAAAAAAATCATAAAATTGAATAATTTCTTCTACAATGTTTGTATTACAGAAAAAGGTGCTAAGAACTAAAACATCTCGTGGAAGTGAGAAAGATGTCGGGGAATATACAATTTTGAGCATTCAGGTCGAAAACCTATGTTGTTAGCACCTATATTACCTGTTTATTTTCATAATTCATTATGATTGTAAATATATAAATAAATAAATAAAATTTTGAGCACAATATTGTTTGGGAGAATTTTTTTAAGCATATAATATTTTTGGATGCAAAATGCTTCCAAACATATTATATGGTCACATAATAACATATTGTTGTTTGGAAGACAACATTATTGAATTTGGATGCAAAAATACAAAATGTTTGGAACTTAGACTACCCAAACATATATTGTTTAGACCAATATGCTTTCAAACATATTATATATTGGAAGAGATCAAACATATAAATGTTTGGGCAATACCCAAAAATGTATATGCTTGAAGCAAAATATGTTTGGGAGTATATGTTACAGAAGCGATTTTTTGTGAGCGTGTAGAAAATTTAGTCAAAATTGTATTTCTATGAAAATTTTATCAAAATTCATTCATTTTATTTCAATATAGAAAATGTTGTCAAAATTTTATTTGTATGTAGAAAATTTTGTCAAAATTTTATTTCTATAGACAATTTTCTCAGAAGTTTATTTCTAAAGAAAATTTATGAAGTACATCTTTGTAAAATCTACCAAAGCATCAAAAATTCTACCAATCAATAAGACATCTACCATTTCTTGTAGAATTTTACCAACGTGTCTACCAACCAATTTTTTTACTTGAATATATAGAAGTAAATTTTCGTTCATAAATACAAGATGACCGAAAATGGGAGATTTTCATATCTCCAGCATTTGGAGGACGATCACCAGTCTCTTGGTGTTGTGGTTCGAAATCGTGATGTTATTGCAGCTTTTAGGATTTGACAAAATTTTAATTTTTAAATTATTACTGATTTTCTACAGTAGAGCCTTTTTCTTTGTTTTTTTTTTTTTTCAATAAAAAACTTGTATTGGGGATTTTTGTGAGGAATTTAAATTTAAGTTGGGGATTTTTGGGGACGAACACATCATAATTTTGGGACAAGAGCCACAAAAATACTGGCAAGACTGCCCTAGCCATTATGTAGTCTTCATTGTCAGCACAAGTCATAGCGCCATAATGCCACGCGTATAATATTAATTGCTGTAGTAGCCAAATATAAATAAGACAATATCTGTTTCTATTTTTTACATTTGGATTTTAACACCCTACATTATAAAATAACAACATATATTGATTGAAAGTTTTTGCTTATACTTTAGTAATCCTAAACATTAATAATCATAAACTAAACACCGCGACCGTTGAGATCTAGTGGCCAATCAAAGGTGTACATTTTCAGCTGATCTCTTTGACAAGTAAACCCGATCATTTTGTTTGTTCACAAACTGCTCAATTGGCTTCTCATCGGAGGAAACCAAATTCGGTAACTGACCACTATCGTGCGAGCGAAGCAACTCCTTGGCTCTATCCATCTTTTTTATTGTGCATCGGTGAGCTCTTACACTTTTTGGAATTTCAATGTCTTTAATCCAATCTAATTCTTCAATATGTATTGCATCCGTTGTCAGCTTGCGAGCAAGTTTCCTACTACTGTGGTGATAACATCTGGTCTTCATTTTTCGGATCATTTCTTGTGTTGTTACAGTTTTTTCGTCCACATGTGGCTTTCCAACCAAATATGAAGCAATCTCTCCTGAATTCCACCACGAAGGACTTTATTATTGACTCCAAGCTCTTGATAGCCCCCTGAAGTTAGTTACAATACATATCAGCCACCCTGTAGATAATCGTGTAAGAATAACATATGTTATGCCCCCTAGAGTATTCGCGAAGGCTGGCGGTGAAAATGACATGCAAGTTTCCCAATCATTCTCAAGTAAATTTTATCACGGAAGACCGTTACGGGGCTATATTATGGATGTTGGTGCTCTGATGGTACTAGGTATTGTTCGAGCAGTGAGAATATCAATTTTGGAAAGTACGAGGGTTGCCTTTTATATTTCGGGAATGGAGAACAAACACAAATATTAATCAGCGAAAATCGAATGAAGATCTATACACTTTTGCTTGCGTTTGAACCAATTGTTGAAGCACTTTTACCACTCTGATTTAGGTATCTCCAAAACATGCCTTCTCAACGCATTGGCCGCTTCTTCAGGTGTCGAAAAACGTTGACCTTTCATTTTATTTTTTACGTACGATGCCAGGACTATACGGCGGATGATCCATATTTAGAGTGCTCAAAAATTTAGTTATTTGAGCCGATGTGAGAGAGCTTGCTTTGTCATGGTGAAGAGTGATCCGTCTTCGGCAGTTGGGTTGCCTGATTTCTTGAAAATACAAATAGCAAACAAATGGTTGTGTACCACTCACAATTGACTGTTCTGTGTTGCTCTAGTGGTACGATTGCGACATGTCCAGTTTTTCCGAAAAAAACAGGCGATCATTTGCTTGGAAGTGTTTCATGCGAGAGTAACTTCTGTTGGATTTGGCATATCTTGAAACACCCATACAAGTCGACAGCTGTTTACTTTCGGATTCATACGCGTAAATCAACGATTCATGTTTCGAAGCACTACGATCGTATTTTTGGAGCATTCCTGTCGACCATTCGATACGAGCCTTTATTTGAACGATTGTCAAATTGTGTGGGATCCATCGCGAACAAATTTTTTGACGGTCAAATGTTCATGCAATATTTGTCCCACAAATACCTAAGATTGTCTCAATCTTACGAAAGGTCACAGGACGATCTTGCAATATTAGTTGGCGTACAGCCATAAGCATAGGAAAGCCTCTGGGGAGGGGGCTTAGACCCCCCAGAAAAAATGTAGCCCCCCAGAATTTGAAAACCTATTTACGATTTTACATTTTTATAAAAATTAAACAAGTATATACAACCGCACAAAGTTCCGCTAAAGACTTTCATGCACAATCGAATTACTTGGGTTGTGGTAGCAGTTGCCGATGGCAATATTTGAAGTCTGATATTTATGAAATAGAGCTGTGATTGAACTTATGGTTTAGTTGAATAACTAACAGCCTGTTTCTGTATGTCGAACGAGTTCAATAGATCGACTGAAATGCATAGAAACAGCTGGTTTTTGGTTATAAATTCTGCTGTTTGTTTCCATTTTAGTCGATCCACAGAGCTCATTCGACATACATAAACAGGCTGTAAAGCTCCTTTATTATATTGTTTAGTCTGGTTTAGTCATCTTAATTAAAAAATAGTAATTGGTATTAAAACTATTCTTTCATAAATTAATATCTTAATAATGCTGCAAAAAAGCGTCGCCAAAAAAGAAGTGAAAATGTTCTTTTTGGGTCCGGAAGTGGTGCAAAATTGGCGGAGAAGCGATGAATGTAATAGGAACTCGTCATAGAACGAATGCCCACCGTTCAACAGCCGTTGCAATAAATTTGCATCACTTCTTACGGTGTGATCCGAATTCAGAGTTTTGAATGTGAATTAAAAAATTGTGTGATATTTTCCCAAATAAATAATTTTTATTTATTCGTTTTTTATTTGATTTTTGGTCGACCTTTTGTTAGAATTATATAAATATTTATAAAGACCTCGAGCTTCAAGAAACATTAATTTATAATAATTTTTATATTTTTTATGATTTTTAATGCATTCTAACGCTTGTTTGAATATTTTCAAAAATGATCGATTTATCTATAATGGATTTAGCATTTTTGTGGCAAAATTTGAATAATTTTTACCATTTTATTTATTCTTACTCTTTTTTTTAAACTATTTGAAAAAAGAAAACAAAAATTACGCATTAAAATATGAAAAAACTGAAGTAAAAAACTTCCTGTGTAGTTAATATAATTAACTTCTTTGTGAGGACATTTTTGAAAGTGCTTTTAAAGTTGTGCCTTTAAAACAAATCCCAATTTTTTTTTTTGCTGGAAAAAGTGTGGAACTACTTTTAGTTGCTTTATTATATATTATTTTGATGTCTATTTTTTTTTTGTGAAATAAAACAATAATTGAACCTATAAGTTCAGTCTATAAATTTTTAGCTAGGGGGCTATAGCCCCCCCCTAGGAAAATTGTCTAGCTACGCTAATGCGTACAGCATCAATGGATTCCGGAACAACAACTGACGACCTTCGCAAAATTCGTCCCGAAATATAAAAGGTAACCCTTGTAATGTGAAAGAACTGAAAAGTGGAGTAATGTTACAAAGACGGTCGCTTAATCTAATAATAACATATTATGTTGGGATCTGAGAGCACGCTTCCTTTTCCACGGATATTTTGTTACGGTTGATAATTTGGAAGAAGGTCTAGAAAATTCTAAACGAGAAATGAAAATATTTGAATTGCGCGTTAGAGGCTCCTGATTATTTAAAACCAATTAGAAAATTTCTGCTCACATACTGCTCGCTGAGCACACTAAAGCATGTTAAAAAGCTAATTCTCTTGGATCATAAGAAGGAAAACCGCGGAGAGAGATCTCCGAATTTTCGATAGTATATCCCCAAAAAATCCCCAACTGAAATACCGGATAGATATATAACCCCATGTAATAATGGAATTTGGGCCTTCTTCAAATTTGTTACATAAATATGAAGCTGCAATGGTAAACAAGAATGCGATTTATCTCAACCTAAATGAACTCGTAAAGATTGACACATAGGCCTTATTGTACTTCGCTTTTACACTTTAACAAATCTAACACTATTTGATTGAAGGTTGAAACATCCTCAAATCACGACGTTATCCTCAGCCAAATCTCCAGATCTCCAAAGTAAAAAATACCCCCAACCACTAGAAAAGATTGGGGAAAATCCAAACACTGAGGAAAACTAAAGTTAAAATGAAAATATTTTCAAAGAGATCAGTGAAGCTGCGACACTGGAGTAACTAGACTACTAACTTATTAGGCTGTGATCGAACCCTTATACGCAGAACAGAAACATTTTTAGATTAAAAAAATAATAAATGCTTTAACGTACTTACGAAACAGTGTCCTATCTTATACATGTGTTCTTTTTAGCAGATAAGCATTCGTAGGTAGGGTGAAACGTAAAACTTATATTTGCCTATCTCTTCATTATCATGTTCATACGTCAGTTTTTAACATAACAATTTTTTATTTTCTTTTTTTTTTGGGTTTGTTTTTCTTTTGCTTGAATGCTTAATTAGCGTAAAAAGAGACCAAATTATGAACTTCCTATGTCTGGCGTCGGATCCAATTTCTTTCCAAGTATTTATGTTTTTGGTGAGTTTATTTGTTTTTCTCTTGCGGTAACCTTGGGCATGCTATTGAATCCGCTTGTGTTTGTCCTGTCCTGTTGTCGTTGAAATCATTGGTGCAGCCCATTTTTTTTTAAACAATTAACAGTCTTTTACATACATAATTGTAAAGTTTAATTTTTTAATGGAAAAATATTCGTTACACATGAGATCAATATTCGGTCATAAAGGGTGATTCTTTTGAGGTTAGGATTTTCATGCATTAGTATTTGACAGATCACGTGGGATTTCAGACATGGTGTCAAAGAGAAAGATGCTCAGTATGCTTTGACATTTCATCATGAATAGACTTACTAACGAGCAACGCTTGCAAATCATTGAATTTTATTACCAAAATCAGTGGCAGAAAATCCGCTTTTTTATCGACAAATTTTGTTCAGCGATGAGGCTCATTTCTGGTTGAATGGCTACGTAAATAAGCAAAATTGCCGCATTTGGAGTGAAGAGCAACCAGAAGCCGTTCAAGAACTGCCCATGCATCCCGAAAAATGCACTGTTTGGTGTGGTTTGTACGCTGGTGGAATCATTGGACCGTATTTTTTCAAAGATGCTGTTGGACGCAACGTTACGGTGAATGGCGATCGCTATCGTTCGATGCTAACAAACTTTTTGTTGCCAAAAATGGAAGAACTGAACTTGGTTGACATGTGGTTTCAACAAGATGGCGCTACATGCCACACAGCTCGCGATTCTATGGCCATTTTGAGGGAAAACTTCGGAGAACAATTCATCTCAAGAAATGGACCGGTAAGTTGGCCACCAAGATCATGCGATTTGACGCCTTTAGACTATTTTTTGTGGGGCTACGTCAAGTCTAAAGTCTACAGAAATAAGCCAGCAACTATTCCAGCTTTGGAAGACAACATTTCCGAAGAAATTCGGGCTATTCCGGCCGAAATGCTCGAAAAAGTTGCCCAAAATTGGACTTTCCGAATGGACCACCTAAGACGCAGCCGCGGTCAACATTTAAATGAAATTATCTTCAAAAAGTAAATGTCATGGACCAATCTAACGTTTCAAATAAAGAACCGATGAGATTTTGCAAATTTTATGCGTTTTAAAAAAAAAAAAAAGTTATCAAGCTCTTAACAAATCACCCTTTAGTTGGTCTTATTTCTGACTTTAAAGTATCATCATTATGAACATGATGAGAAACCAGACGTTTTTTCTTTGGTTTATACTTTTCTGGCGGCAAAGAGTCATTGTAAAACATTATTTTTTTTTGAAAATTCGCCCTTTTCTTCATCGATGTATTTTGAACCTCTTAACTTATCACATATCCTAGATTTGAATACACGCTTTGATGCATCGTGTTCAAAATAAAAAGTAAAATTGAAGAAAATAAAATTTGTTTTTTAGTTTTTGATATGAGCTTTGCAAGGAGAAAGTCCATTACTTTGTGAAATATAATATTTCGCCGAAGATAATCACCGAAGGTGTATCGAAATATCCGAAATAGCAATATTTCAATAATAAAGCAATGAAAAACAATTACACCAGATTTAAACTACTTTTTTTAAAGCTCTTTTTTGCTGGGTATTCATCAGTTAAAAAATTCACATTACAAAAGATATTTCAAAGTAAACAATATTTTTTTTAATTTCGAAAAAAAACTTTAAACTAAGTATCAAAATCCTCAAAATAAATATTAGTCTATATTTGAAGCTTCTTTATCTTTAATCCTAAGATTCAATGTCTCAGTGAAGTTGAAGATTATTTCTGCAAATCAAAAATGTTTTTCTTTACCTTTAAAATTTACCTATGACTTTAACTAAGGGACACAAATTTCAATGATTCGTATCGTAAAATTGTTAAATTAAAGATTGTGCACTTTCTTTTAATTACAAATTCTTTATTTTAAAGAAATTGTGTAAATTACGTGTCCTAAAATTTTATCTTATATTTATTTTTTTCAGTGCACTCAAAAAACAGTTTACTTGAATCCAAAGATTTGAACCTTCCTTTAAATTTTTTTGTTATTGATTCCGAGCCAAATATGCGGCTTCTTTTAAAAAAAAAAAACTTTTTAGCGACCACCTACCTTTAAAACTAGGACCAATAAAATTAAAATTAGAAGACAGATCGCAGTAAACGAATTTTCATTCTGTTTGCTATATATTAATAAAGCTATTCACTTACAAACAAAATTTAAGGAAAATTGGCCTTAGTTCAAAGACATGCGACTTTAACGGAGGGACGAAAATTTCCAAAATTTGTGTTCTAAATTTAATAACAAAAATTTGAAACAATGATTATAAACTTTCTTTTAATTAAAATTTCACTATTTTAAATAAATTTGTCCTTAGGTTGTAAACGACAAGATCGGATTCTGATTATTTCAATAGATGGATATAATTGAGTGGGCTTAATGCCAACAAATCGCAATGCTTTACTAGAGACGCACAATTGTTTTGATTTAATTTTTTAACGTCGAAAGCTCACAAATATTGTACAATTTAAATAGAAATTGTTTCTAAGGGTAACTGATTTTTTATTTGAAGTAATTTCAAAAACAGCAAATAGAAATTTGTTATCTAAAAAAACAAATTTCTATTAGCTTTTATCTACAATAAAATAAAACGTGTTTCACTATGTTAAACTTTACATTAAAATTACATGATCTCACTACTAGATTGACTACCGTAGTAGGCAGTACAATTCAAAAAAATCGCTATTAGTAACATCATGCAACAAATTAAAATAAATTGGCGGCAATTTAACGGCATACATATATAGATATAATAAGATATGGTTTTCTGAACAATTATAAGATTTTTTTTACAACTTCTTCAATACGTTGCACAACATCTAAGTTGGTCTTAGGGATACAAAAATCGAAAAGTTGACGTCCTTGAAAAAAAGCGGAGCAAATCGACTAATTGGCTCTTGATGTCGGTCAAAGTCAAATTTTTATAGTGACAAAAATCGATTAATCAAAAAGTCGAAAATCCACTTTTTCAGAAATTGAATAGTCAAAAGTCATTTTATTGTGAAAATTTTGAAAAAATCTAAAAGTTTATTTTACCAAATTCAATCGAAGTCGTGGGGTGAGGGGCTCATGCGTCACATCAACCCTCTGCATACATTCACATTGGTTTACTTGTCAAAACATTCTAGAAAAATTGCGAATTTTGGAAATTAAACGTTTTAGAATGGAGTTAGAATGCATAACAAATTATAATTATTTATTTAGAAAAATATCACAAATTTTTTTAATTCGCATCCAAAACACTGAATTCGTATCATCATCACTTAAGAAGTGATGCAAATTCAGTGCAACGGTTGTTAAAATGGTGGACATCTGTTCTATGACAAGCCCATCTTAAATTCATCGCTTCTGTGCAATTTTGCATCAATTCCGGATCCAAAAAGAACATTTTCACTGTATTTTTTTTTCTTTTTTGTTTGACGACGCTTTTTTGCTGGGATGTTAAGCTCAATGACAAGGGACCTCTTTTTATAGTCGAGTCCGAACGACGTTCCACGTTGCAGTGAAACCACTTAGAGAAGCTTTATCACAATGGACTGAATAGTCTAATCGGGCTGCCACTTTAACCTAGAGAAGCTTTGAAACACTCAGAAATGTCAGCAGGATTACTGAGAGGGGATAATCCACCGCTGAAAAACTAACCATTTTGTTCGAAATTTAAATCAGCTATTGTTCGCTGATTGTAATAAATCGATGTATAAATCGTTATAATGATACTGGCAAGTTTAGCAAAAGGCATTGTGGTGGCTGAAACAGCACCTGAAATGGTTTCTCGAGCGAAAACTCGAATTCAACGAAATTCAAGCCATAGTGGCAAAGGAGCACATACAAATATCGCTAAAATATATCCAATTAATAAGTTGAAAACGTATTCAATAAAAAATTAACTGATACAATACATAATATTAATTAAATTTTTGACTCAAATCCAAAGGCGAACTTATAAGAATGTACAAGTTTTTATAAAATTATAAGCAAATCATTTGATCTAAACACAGAAAAAAATATCACCAAAATATTTCCAATTAAAAAGTTTAATGAAGTTGGAAATTTTTCAATTAATAAACTAATTGATAAAATTAACTTTTTAATGAAGATAGAAACATTAGGTTAATTAAGTCAGTGATTGAAAAATTAAAATTTCTAATTAAACAATTAATTGATACAATCAACTTTTTAATCAAACTCGGAAGACTAAGGCAGTTAGAAATTTGCTAATGAAATCAATAAATTTATTAATCAAGTTTTTTATGCCCAATTAAAACTGTGATTGATACTATCATTTTCGTAATCGTGTATCAATTAATTGCGCGATTGAATCAGAAAAAATTTTGTGTGTGAATATAAAATAATTATAAATAAATCGAAATTCAATCAATAATTGATTGTCTCAAAAAAAAATTGAGGTTTGCGGTCAAAATTAATCAAATTATTAATTGAACCAATTAAAAAATTAATTGAAAATTACAAGGAAATCAATTAATCAATTAATTTCGTGAATGGATCTGAAAAGGAATTATTTCTGTGAGATATTAGAACACGAACTCAAGGTACAGCATTACAAGTTCCAAACTAATACGGTTTCACATAAAATTTTAGTCTTGAAGAAGCAAAGGAGTTCCTGTGCTTGCACGAGCGTAGTGAATTTGTAAACATCGCGTTCTTTGACGAGCGAAACAATTCCCTAGCGAGAAATTCATAAACTTCTAAGGAATAGTGAAGATTTTTTTCTCATTTAAATCGATGAATAGTTTTCATTTCATTTTGATCTTCGCATTTTTTTTATAAAATAAAATAATTTTTTTGGTACGTGTATCTATGGTGTTGATATACCAATGAGAGTAACAGTTGCGTAGACTTCCATGTTGCATAGTGTAACGGCAGACAACATGGAAATGCACATTTACGAAGATCAATGTCCGCTTAAATACATTCATGTGTAATATTTATTTAACACGATATTTACCTTTGGACTCTGGTCTGCTTCAACAACAATCACGATATTGCCAATGATGGATTGGGATGAATTGTAGTGTTGACAAACTTACATTAAAATTCCAAGCAAATAACGAAAAACCTCAAAAACCCAAAATGGTACTCCAAACTCTTAATGATTCGAGCATACATATGTACATATATTCAAATAACATTCACAAATATTTGAAAAGAAACAAAACGAAATAGCGAAATCCGCAAAGTAGGTCACAGTCAGCACAGATTTATAGGAGAAAAATTCGAAATTTCAATTCAATACTGATGATTAATCAGTCTTTAGGGAGTTGAGGGTTTTTGTTTTTATTTCTAGCACAACGCGCAATATTGTCTGCTATTCAATCGCCGAATACTCAGATACCATCGAATTTATGTAGATCACTGAAGTTTAGAATGATTTTACATTAGAAATTTATATACAAAACCATGAGTATTCATTAGATAGTGAGTCGTAGCTGTCACCGCCGTTGGCGTATCAGGAGTTGAGCGTGATCATCACTAAAAGAGACATTCTTGTACCAGTGTAGTAAATTGTTTTCTTGGTTTATTAGTTCCTGTAAACTACACAAGTTAAGTACACAATAATGGTGGGGTTTTAGTATCAATAAAAAATGTGGAGTTTGCAAATTTAAAACTTTTGAATTTTCAATTTTCTTAGAAATTCAATGGGGTACGTGAAGTAATTTCAATTGAAGCGATCATATTTTTCTTGGTATCATAATATTTTTTTTATTGAATTAAATGATATTTTTCAAAAGTAATCTAAATTTCAGAATCCATTTACTGTTTGCTCGATATGGTCCCCTTTATCATAGAATATTGATCTGAGTCTGCCAAAAAATCAGTTGCAAGTAGCTGAGTATTTATAAAAAGTTGCATCAAAAGACTCATTCGCAAAATCCAGTTTTTAGTTATTATCACAGTCATTTCAGGGGTTCAACGCTCATGTTTAGCAACTCTAACATATTTGCATACATTTAGGCGACACATGTGTTCTATAAGTGTGTAATGCGCTTTACAAACTATCAGTTATTCCGGACGGAATGTCGGTGTTTGTAAAGATTCGTACAATGTGTCGGATCGATACGACTTGTCGGCGATGACTAAATAATCGGTAAATGTGTTATCGATGCCATAAACATGTAGCAGTATCGATTATGCCTTCGGACTTAACTTATAATGTGCCCAATATATGGGATATGTTCGACACAAGCACTGTCGTCCGGAATAACTGATAGTCTATAAAGCGCATAAAACTAACCATAGCGATAGGTGAAAAAATTTCCCGCGACGAAAAAATACAATAATTCGCTGTAAGAAAGTCTGTTTGGAAGAAAACTATATACTTTTTGTAATAAAAATTGATTCTTGTACAGGATGAAAAAAATCTTTTCTGCCTAATTGCATCTTCCCTCACATTTTTTAGTTCTTAGTACTTATTTCTGTAATACAAACAATGTGGAATAATTTATTTGATTGTATATATTTGAAATTTTACCTTTAGTCTGGACGGAAATCGAACCACACAGTTTGTAAGCCAACACACTATCCACTAGGTTGTGTAGGTTTTATTGTCATCAACAGGCAATTAGCGCTATAGCCATCAACGCGTATGCGTTGCTTGTGCGTTAAGCAGTTATATTTATAGAGCATAGTTTTGGGCGCCCATGCGCCGATGTAAACAAACTTTATTTAACAAAAACATACCTTTAGTTAGTCACCGCGAAAAATTCGACTTCCGAATGACAAAGTATATAAAAATTTCATTGAAATAAAAAAACCCAGCTAACCCAGTTAACCTAAAATTCCAATTTTTTCAATATCCGGTTTGTTTAATTAATCCGGTTAACCGGTGTTGGTTTTGTACACCTTAGTTAAAAAGTTTTCGCCTTTCGCTGGTTATATTTAAACACTAAAAGCTATTATGTGAAGGAGAAGTGTTTACACCAGTAATGGATTTGAACCCAAAATTTTACAAAAATATTACTACACGTTGTACTACTTTTTTGCAATTCTCATTGCTAAAAAGTAGTACAACTTGGCAAAAATGCAAACATTACAGCATTTAATGGCACAATGAAAGTTCAACGTATTAAAATACATACAGTTTAATACGTTTTTGCATTTTTCCGAAATGTTCTAATCCTTATCACTAAATGAATTGTTCAATACAAAATTTTTATTTTTGACGTAAATAAACATATTTTTATTATAAAATTGATAGTCTATTTCGTTTATATCACGGGAGGTTCTTTTCGCAAAAACGAAGACCGACAAGCCAGACAATTTTTTTTTTCTCATCTAGTATCAGCGGTGGATCATCCCCTGAAATTTCTGAGTGTTTCAAAGCTTCTGTAAGTGGTTTCACCGCAATGGGAAAAATCGTGCGGACTCAGTTATAAAGAGGAGGTCCCCTGTCATTAAATTCATCACTTGTGGTATCACAACGGGCTAAATTGTCTAAGTGAGTCTGAAATAACGGGCTGCCACTATATCTAACCTAACAAAAATGATAAAATATTCTTTCAAACAAACTTTTTACCGCGAAAAGAAATTTACAACTGAGAGGAAATTGTTTTTTGGTCTTCGATCAAAAACTGGGACAGAATCTATAACGCCTGCACCGCGCCGGTGTATTTTCCCACTTTTACTTCCATTTTTTGGTCTAGCTTCTACAAAAACTCATCTATTATAAAAGATAAAATTAATTTTTCTTTACACTTTGCTGTTTATATTAGTTTTGTAAACAATTAACACCTCACCAGAAATGGTTGAATGGCAGCGCAAAAAATGAAGAAAACTGATTGACAGGTGGTTACGACATTATTATTTTTTTTTTTGTTTTGCAAATGCAAATTGGCAAATATTAATTAAACAAATGGATAATGGAAGAACACTCAGTTTATGCATCTATTCAATCGGGGCAATATGCATAGCTTCTTGATGGCCGAGAGCAGTGAGGCATCTACTAATTAATACATCTGTTTATTTCCAAACAAATGTCAATAAATAATTTTGAACTTTATGAGTAAAATGCATGAAATAAGACTCCGACAATATGGACATAAGATTAGGGTCCATCGAACCGAACAGAAGTGTGTTTATTAGTCAAAGTAGTTTCATCCTTTTACGAATTTTGGTACAACAAACCTTTTGCAAAGATATATGGGTTGTTAAGTTCACGGCCCAATATGGATGGATTTCTATTGAATTGTCATCGTATGGTCAAGAACTAGAGAATATGTGGACAGATCGACTGGGAGTGATATTTGTTTTGGTAAGACGGGGCTTTCTTCGCCGAAATTCTCAAAGATGTTGAATATCACTAAAATGGCCAGGATAAATTGTTTAATCAAACGGGAGGGATTGTCAGCGGTATATGTAGTGTTACAGAGTGGTTTTATTGCTAATCGAAGAAATTTTGGAATATCTGCTTTAGAGTCCGTCGAGTAGGACATACCAAGAGCTATGCACGCATAAATCTGGACTTTAAGCTTAAGAACAAAGCTGTGAATCATTAGAGAGATATTGAATAGTTGAAAAACTCTTTTTCTATTCCTAATCAAATCAACGCAAATGGTAGTCCAATGATACAAAGTCAGGCTTTATAGTGGATTCGTCGAAGCTTTCCAGTTGACCTCCTTTAGTTATTACAGAGTCGTCAACCATTTATGGGATTTCTTTTCTATTGATCAGGTTTGGTAGTTTTTGTCGATTGCTTGCTCGTACGATGATGATTTCCTTACAATCTCTTAAACACTCAGTATAATCTTTTTAGGAGTCCATCATGGTAGTATGGCTGAACGAGCTATGGTTGTGACCGAAAATGGAGCATAGGATTTGTAACCAATTTAAATCTTCAAATCGCGTGAACACTACCTGATCGCTTCAGCCTTTTTCAGGATCAGGTATTAGAAATAAGGAAGTTGTAGATTGGCTGAGATATAATATTCAAACAACTGCTCGATATACGCTCAGTAGTTTCACATTTACCAAATATGGATGCCTATTTACGGAAGACTACAAATTAAATGCGTTATCTGGACTAGAAACTACCATCAATACTTTGGGGGTAACCAGAAGTCCTGTAAATAATCATTAGGCATGATATATCTCAAATACAAACATCTCAACAAGATGCAACCTAAATTTTAAAGCAGACAATTTACACAATATCAAATAACACAATATGTTATTGTAATCTTTAAAATTAAGACATTTTAAATATATTTTTCCTTAAATTCAGGACACGAATATCTGAATCTCTCCCACTGTTAAAGTAGTATGCCTTTGAAGTAAGGCAGATATTTCTTAAAAGCTTAGGTTTAAAGCTAGATAGATCCCTGAAAAATATCTTTATTTTAAAGAAGTAGCATCTTTTGCTCAAAATCAATAGCGGAATCCTTCCAATATCTTTGGAAACCAGTACATTTTTTGTAAGTAAATATCAGGAAACTCTTCATATTTTCTGGTTTATGTTTCTTTCAACTTCTTCTTTGGGTTATTATGGCTATTACACATAGCCTGTCTGGCAATAGCGGAACTAAAAATCTTTGGATTCAATTGGTAGATTAATTTTTCTATATTTAACATATTTTGTACACGTAAAGCAACCCGTTAAGATCAATATATCATTGTGATGAAAATTTAAAATAATATTATGCTAAAGGGTGATTTGTTAAGAGCTTGATAACTTTTTTTTTAAAAAAAAACGCATAAAATTTGCAAAATCTCATCGGTTCTTTATTTGAAACGTTAGATTGGTCTATGACATTTACTTTTTGAAGATAATTTCATTTAAATGTTGACCGCGGCTGCGTCTTAGGTGGTCCATTCGGAAAGTCCAATTTTGGGCAACTTTTTCGAGCATTTCGGCCGGAATAGCCCGAATTTCTTCGGAAATGTTGTTTTCCAAAGCTGGAATAGTTGCTGGCTTATTTCTGTAGACTTTAGACTTGACGTAGCCCCACAAAAAATAGTCTAAAGGCGTCAAATCGCATGATCTTGGTGGCCAACTTACCGGTCCATTTCTTGAGATGAATTGTTCTCCGAAGTTTTCCCTCAAAATGGCCATAGAATCGCGAGCTGTGTGGCATGTAGCGCCATCTTGTTGAAACCACATGTCAACCAAGTTCAGTTCTTCCATTTTTGGCAACAAAAAGTTTGTTAGCATCGAACGATAGCGATCGCCATTCACCGTAACGTTGCGTCCAACAGCATCTTTGAAAAAATACGGTCCAATGATTCCACCAGCGTACAAACCACACCAAACAGTGCATTTTTCGGGATGCATGGGCAGTTCTTGAACGGCTTCTGGTTGCTCTTCACTCCAAATGCGGCAATTTTGCTTATTTACGTAGCCATTCAACCAGAAATGAGCCTCATCGCTGAACAAAATTTGTCGATAAAAAAGCGGATTTTCTGCCACTGATTTTGGTAATAAAATTCAATGATTTGCAAGCGTTGCTCGTTAGTAAGTCTATTCATGATGAAATGTCAAAGCATACTGAGCATCTTTCTCTTTGACACCATGTCTGAAATCCCACGTGATCTGTCAAATACTAATGCATGAAAATCCTAACCTCAAAAGAATCACCCTTTATGACCGAATATTGATCTCATGTGTAACGAATATTTTTCCATTAAAAAATTAAACTTTACAATTATGTATGTAAAAGACTGTTAATTGTTTAAAAAAAAATGGGCTGCACCAATGATTTCAACGACAACAGGACAGGACAAACACAAGCGGATTCAATAGCATGCCCAAGGTTACCGCAAGAGAAAAACAAATAAACTCACCAAAAACATAAATACTTGGAAAGAAATTGGATCCGACGCCAGACATAGGAAGTTCATAATTTGGTCTCTTTTTACGCTAATTAAGCATTCAAGCAAAAGAAAAACAAACCCAAAAAAAAAAGAAAATAAAAAATTGTTATGTTAAAAACTGACGTATGAACATGATAATGAAGAGATAGGCAAATATAAGTTTTACGTTTCACCCTACCTACGAATGCTTATCTGCTAAAAAGAACACATGTATAAGATAGGACACTGTTTCGTAAGTACGTTAAAGCATTTATTATTTTTTTAATCTAAAAATGTTTCTGTTCTGCGTATAAGGGTTCGATCACAGCCTAATAAGTTAGTAGTCTAGTTACTCCAGTGTCGCAGCTTCACTGATCTCTTTGAAAATATTTTCATTTTAACTTTAGTTTTCCTCAGTGTTTGGATTTTCCCCAATCTTTTCTAGTGGTTGGGGGTATTTTTTACTTTGGAGATCTGGAGATTTGGCTGAGGATAACGTCGTGATTTGAGGATGTTTCAACCTTCAATCAAATAGTGTTAGATTTGTTAAAGTGTAAAAGCGAAGTACAATAAGGCCTATGTGTCAATCTTTACGAGTTCATTTAGGTTGAGATAAATCGCATTCTTGTTTACCATTGCAGCTTCATATTTATGTAACAAATTTGAAGAAGGCCCAAATTCCATTATTACATGGGGTTATATATCTATCCGGTATTTCAGTTGGGGATTTTTTGGGGATATACTATCGAAAATTCGGAGATCTCTCTCCGCGGTTTTCCTTCTTATGATCCAAGAGAATTAGCTTTTTAACATGCTTTAGTGTGCTCAGCGAGCAGTATGTGAGCAGAAATTTTCTAATTGGTTTTAAATAATCAGGAGCCTCTAACGCGCAATTCAAATATTTTCATTTCTCGTTTAGAATTTTCTAGACCTTCTTCCAAATTATCAACCGTAACAAAATATCCGTGGAAAAGGAAGCGTGCTCTCAGATCCCAACATAATATGTTATTATTAGATTAAGCGACCGTCTTTGTAACATTACTCCACTTTTCAGTTCTTTCACATTACAAGGGTTACCTTTTATATTTCGGGACGAATTTTGCGAAGGTCGTCAGTTGTTGTTCCGGAATCCATTGATGCTGTACGCATTAGCGTAGCTAGACAATTTTCCTAGGGGGGGGCTATAGCCCCCTAGCTAAAAATTTATAGACTGAACTTATAGGTTCAATTATTGTTTTATTTCACAAAAAAAAAATAGACATCAAAATAATATATAATAAAGCAACTAAAAGTAGTTCCACACTTTTTCCAGCAAAAAAAAAAATTGGGATTTGTTTTAAAGGCACAACTTTAAAAGCACTTTCAAAAATGTCCTCACAAAGAAGTTAATTATATTAACTACACAGGAAGTTTTTTACTTCAGTTTTTTCATATTTTAATGCGTAATTTTTGTTTTCTTTTTTCAAATAGTTTAAAAAAAAGAGTAAGAATAAATAAAATGGTAAAAATTATTCAAATTTTGCCACAAAAATGCTAAATCCATTATAGATAAATCGATCATTTTTGAAAATATTCAAACAAGCGTTAGAATGCATTAAAAATCATAAAAAATATAAAAATTATTATAAATTAATGTTTCTTGAAGCTCGAGGTCTTTATAAATATTTATATAATTCTAACAAAAGGTCGACCAAAAATCAAATAAAAAACGAATAAATAAAAATTATTTATTTGGGAAAATATCACACAATTTTTTAATTCACATTCAAAACTCTGAATTCGGATCACACCGTAAGAAGTGATGCAAATTTATTGCAACGGCTGTTGAACGGTGGGCATTCGTTCTATGACGAGTTCCTATTACATTCATCGCTTCTCCGCCAATTTTGCACCACTTCCGGACCCAAAAAGAACATTTTCACTTCTTTTTTGGCGACGCTTTTTTGCAGCATTATTAAGATATTAATTTATGAAAGAATAGTTTTAATACCAATTACTATTTTTTAATTAAGATGACTAAACCAGACTAAACAATATAATAAAGGAGCTTTACAGCCTGTTTATGTATGTCGAATGAGCTCTGTGGATCGACTAAAATGGAAACAAACAGCAGAATTTATAACCAAAAACCAGCTGTTTCTATGCATTTCAGTCGATCTATTGAACTCGTTCGACATACAGAAACAGGCTGTTAGTTATTCAACTAAACCATAAGTTCAATCACAGCTCTATTTCATAAATATCAGACTTCAAATATTGCCATCGGCAACTGCTACCACAACCCAAGTAATTCGATTGTGCATGAAAGTCTTTAGCGGAACTTTGTGCGGTTGTATATACTTGTTTAATTTTTATAAAAATGTAAAATCGTAAATAGGTTTTCAAATTCTGGGGGGGGGGGCTAAATTTTTTCTGGGGGGTCTAAGCCCCCTCCCCAGAGGCTTTCCTATGCTTATGGCTGTACGCCAACTAATATTGCAAGATCGTCCTGTGACCTTTCGTAAGATTGAGACAATCTTAGGTATTTGTGGGACAAATATTGCATGAACATTTGACCGTCAAAAAATTTGTTCGCGATGGATCCCACACAATTTGACAATCGTTCAAATAAAGGCTCGTATCGAATGGTCGACAGGAATGCTCCAAAAATACGATCGTAGTGCTTCGAAACATGAATCGTTGATTTACGCGTATGAATCCGAAAGTAAACAGCTGTCGACTTGTATGGGTGTTTCAAGATATGCCAAATCCAACAGAAGTTACTCTCGCATGAAACACTTCCAAGCAAATGATCGCCTGTTTTTTTCGGAAAAACTGGACATGTCGCAATCGTACCACTAGAGCAACACAGAACAGTCAATTGTGAGTGGTACACGGCCATTTGTTTGCTATTTGTATTTTCAAGAAATCAGGCAACCCAACTGCCGAAGACGGATCACTCTTCACCATGACAAAGCAAGCTCTCTCACATCGGCTCAAATAACTAAATTTTTGAGCACTCTAAATATGGATCATCCGCCGTATAGTCCTGGCTTGGCATCGTACGTAAAAAATAAAATGAAAGGTCAACGTTTTTCGACACCTGAAGAAGCGGCCAATGCGTTGAGAAGGCATGTTTTGGAGATACCTAAATCAGAGTGGTAAAAGTGCTTCAACAATTGGTTCAAACGCATGCAAAAGTGTATAGATCTTCATTCGATTTTCGCTGATTAATATTTGTGTTTGTTCTCCATTCCCGAAATATAAAAGGCAACCCTCGTACTTTCCAAAATTGATATTCTCACTGCTCGAACAATACCTAGCACCATCAGAGCACCAACATCCATAATATAGCCCCGTAACGGTCTTCCGTGATAAAATTTACTTGAGAATGATTGGGAAACTTGCATGTCATTTTCACCGCCAGCCTTCGCGAACACTCTAGGGGGCATAACATATGTTATTCTTACACGATTATCTACAGGGTGGCTGGTATGTATTGTAACTAACTTCAGGGGGCTATCAAGAGCTTGGAGTCAATAATAAAGTCCTTCGTGATGGAATTCAGGAGAGATTGCTTCATATTTGGTTGGAAAGCCACATGTGGACGAAAAAACTGTAACAACACAAGAAATGATCCGAAAAATGAAGACCAGATGTTATCACCACAGTAGTAGGAAACTTGCTCGCAAGCTGACAACGGATGGAATACATATTGAAGAATTAGATTGGATTAAAGACATTGAAATTCCAAAAAGTGTAAGAGCTCACCGATGCACAATAAAAAAGATGGATAGAGCCAAGGAGTTGCTTTGCTCGCACGATAGTGGTCAGTTACCGAATTTGGTTTCCTCCGATGAGAAGCCAATTGAGCAGTTTGTGAACAAACAAAATGATCGGGTTTACTTGTCAAAGAGATCAGCTGAAAATGTACACCTTTGATTGGCCACTAGATCTCAACGGTCGCGGTGTTTAGTTTATGATTATTAATGTTTAGGATTACTAAAGTATAAGCAAAAACTTTCAATCAATATATGTTGTTATTTTATAATGTAGGGTGTTAAAATCCAAATGTAAAAAATAGAAACAGATATTCTTATTTATATTTGGCTACTACAGCAATTAATATTATACGCGTGGCATTATGGCGCTATGACTTGTGCTGACAATGAAGACTACATAATGGCTAGGGCAGTCTTGCCAGTATTTTTGTGGCTCTTGTGCCAAAATTATGATGTGTTCGTCCCCAAAAATCCCCAATTTAAATTTAAATTCCTCACAAAAATCCCCAATACAAGTTTTTTATTGAAAAAAAAAAACAAAGAAAAAGGCTCTACTGTAGAAAATCAGTAATAATTTAAAAATTAAAATTTTTAAATTATTACTGCAATAACATCAAGATTTCGAACCACAACACCAAGAGACTGGTGATCGTCCTCCAAATGCTGGAGATATGAAAATCTCCCATTTTCGGTCATCTTGTATTTATGAACGAAAATTTACTTCTATATATTCAAGTAAAAAAATTGGTTGGTAGACACGTTGGTAGAATTCTACCAGAAATGGTAGATGTTTTATTGATTGGTAGAATTTTTGATGCTTTGGTAGATTTTACAAAGATGTACTTCATAAATTTTCTTTAGAAATAAACTTCTGAGAAAATTGTCTATAGAAATAAAATTTTGACAAAATTTTCTACATACAAATAAAATTTTGACAACATTTTCTATATTGAAATAAAATGAATGAATTTTGATAAAATTTTCATAGAAATACAATTTTGACTAAATTTTCTACAGATAAAAGTTTTGACAAAATTTTCTATAGAAATAACGGGAAGAGATAGAAATTTGAACAAAAGATAAACCGAAACAATAGCTTTCTTTTGAAAGTAAAACCTTTACATAATGTTGCATAACCGAATTGCAGTAATGTTGTATATACGAAACAGAGAGAAATGTGTCCACTGCGGTCAAATGGAAAAATATGGGGTTCCAGATTTATATTTGAAAAATAGATCTGTTAGTGATCTATCCGGATATAGCTAAATGTGTTTGAGAGTCTCAATATATGGCCTGGAAAAAAGTGTAGGCACTGCTCCTAGAGAGAAACGTAACCACTGGAAAAAGATGGGGTTCCAGATTTATATGTGAAAGATAGATCTTTTAGTACTCTATCCGATTGTAAAAACGGATACAGCTAAATGTGTTTGGGAGTCTCAATATATGCCTCGGAAAAAAGTAGAGGCACCGTATCTCGAGAGAAATGTGAACACTGTGACCAAATGCAAAGATGGGGTTCCAGATTTATATATGAAACATAGATCATTTAGCGCTCTTTCATAATTTTTTGTGTACGTTAGTTAAATGAACTAAAAAAGTGTGAACAATTATACACAAATGAAGCATAAAGATTTACTAAATTTGTGTTCCCCACAAAATAGGTAAGAATTTCTTAAAATTTGTAAATTTTGCCAAGGTTAGGTTAGGTGGCAGCCCGATGTATCAGGCTCACTTAGACTATTCAGTCCATTGTGATACCACATTGGTGGCCTTCTCTCTTATGACTAAGTGCTGCCCGATTCCATGTTAAGCTCAATGACAAGGGAACTCCAGTGAAACCACTTACAGAAGCTTTGAAACCCTCAGAAATGTCACCAGCATTACTGAGGTGGAATAATCCACCGCTGAAAAACTTGTTGGTGTTCGGTTGAAGCAGGAATCGAACCAACGACCTTGTGTATGCAAGGCGGGCATGCAATGGTTAGCACCACGGTGGCTCCCAATAATGCGCCCATTAGTAACTTCCCCATTTTTTCCTTCAAACTTCGAAATTTTTATTATCGAGTGAAAAAATCTGCGTTTGTTTAGTTAAAATTACATTTTCTAAAATTAACCAAACTTTCCCTCCTGGTGGGTTCAATGTTTTTTGAGTGTAGTATGTATTTAAATTAAACACTATTTTTTAATTTAATTGATTTTTTTTGGGATACTATTTTAATTAAAAATGTTCAATTATTTTTTAATTGACTTTATTTTTGATTAACAAGTTAATTGTATCAGATAATTTTGTAATTGATTATGTTTCAATCAAAATTTTAATTGGACATTTTTGGTAATATTTTTTTTTGTGTAGTTCGTGTCAGTTACTCTATAATTTCTTATTTTTATATGAATGTATAAGTACCTTAGAAAGTAGTCAGTCGAGATTAAAATTCCAATAATTACCTGCAATCAAGAAAGATATAAAAAAAAATTAATAACATATTTCATAAATGGATATTAAACAGATTAATTTATGATACTTTTTTATTACAATGATATGGCAAACGTGGAAGCTATAATAAATTGTAATAAATTTCAAAAATGATGTTTTTAAGACCTACTAATTACGAAATACCTAAAATGATCGAATAACCAAGATAACACAAAGTCACAAACACGAAGAAAATATAAAAAAGAACAGCAAAAAACAAGAAAAATAATATTAAATAAATACCATTACTATGATGAAGATAAACTTCATACAGAATTTTACTTGGAAACAAAAATTTTAATTTTCGTTTAAAGTTATTTATTAAAAAAATAACATTAACTTTACTTATTTGTATTTAAGGATTTTGGTAATGATTTAGGGCCGAAGATATAGTAATCCCAGCAAAAGAAGCGATGAATTTAACATGGGACGTATGTAGACCAATTTTTGCATGGTTGTTAGATACCATATACTAACACCATGTACAAAATTTCAACCGGATAGGATTAAATTTGCTTCTCTTAGAGGCTCCCCATGCCAAATCGGGGGATCGGTTTATATGGGGGCTATATGTGTTTATGGACCGATGTGGACCAATTTTTGCATGGTTGCTAGAGGCCATATACTACCACCATGTACCAAATTTCAGCCAGATGGGATGAAATTTGCTTCTGTTAGAGCAATCGCAAGCCAAATTTGGGGGTCCGTTTATATGGGGGCTATACGTAATAGTGGACCGATATGGCCCATTTGCAATACCATCCGAGCAACATCAATAACAACTACTTGTGCCAAGTTTGAAGTCGATAGCTTGTTTCGTTCGGAAGTTAGCGTGATTTCAATAGACGGACATGCTCAGATCGAATCAGAATATATATAATTTATGGGGTCTTAGAGCAATATTTCGATGTGTTACAAACGGAATGACAAAGTTAATATACCCCCATCCTATTGTGGAGGGCATAAAAAAAAATTATCAAAAGAAACTCCTGGGAAGGTAAAATAAAAAACTTCTTTTGGGGAGACATTTTTAGAAGAGCTTTTAAGTTGAGCCTTTAGAATAACTTCCAAATTTTTGCTGGGATGTTAATAAATCAACTTGACTTAATTATATAATTTATAAAATTTGGTTACACCATTCCTTTACCAACATCTCATTCTTTTTACAACCAAGTCCGAACACCTAGAAATGTCACCAGCATTACTGAGAGTTGATAATTAGATAAATTTTTAAAAACTTATAAATACCGCAAGCCTCTCTGTAATGGGAGGTGATAATCCACCGCTGAAAAAGTTGTTGGTGTTTGGTCGAAACTAGGGTTGCTAGTTGGACTGGAATGGGCTGGATTTCCAGATGTCCTATGTCATGTCCAGTTACAAGCTATTCAATAATATTTCCAGCTAAATATACTTTTGAAATAATATTTCAATAGAAAAGTCTATACGTTTAGTTATTTATCTTTTTCATTCTCAATAAGGTGATTTTTGAGTGTTAATTACTTTTAACCAGCACTCAATTACACCCAAATTTTCACGATTCTCACTGTAAAATTCTCCCATTCTTTCACTAAAAAATGCCGTTATGCCTCTTTTCTTGTCTTCAGAGTTAATACTTTTTTACTAGTTTTTTGTCTCTACTGAAAAATAAAAAAATTGAGTTTAATAGGTGCGATATTTATTATCTATAAGAACTGCATTAAGCCTATTTTGCCTTTTTCTGTATATTTAGTTTGTAAGAAAAGATTGAATGAAAAATAGGTTTTCATTTTTTTTATTTTACAAACAAAAAAATTCTTCTTCGTAATTTCAACGAAAATGTTTCGTATTTTTTATGAAGAAATTTTAACGCAGAATGTTTCGTACAATATTCATAAATTCGCAAAAACTACTCAAAAAATCGTGGGATGAAAAGAAAGTTTCATTAAAGGTACGAACTTTTTACGAAGTAAATTTAATGTAGAATATTTCGCAGACATTTCGTATATTCGTAAAAATTTCATAAAATCCCAGAAAAGATACACCCAGAGAAGGAATATGATCACCTCAAACATGTTTTAAGAGCAAAATGTTATTTTTGGGTGGTGACCATGTAACATGGTTGTCGTAACCATGTTATTTCCTCGGATATCATGTATCTGATTTCGGCAAGCAGGTTATATTTGACGAGAAAATAACATTTTAGTGACAAACATGTTACATGGTCACCATACAAAAATAACATTTTGCTCTTGAAACATGTTTGAGGTGATCATATTCCTTCTCTGCGTGTATATACAAAAAAGTTAAGTTCTTCCTAAAATGTACGAAAATCAATGAATATTTTGTTGTTTTAATGAAGATTTTACGAAGAATAGTTAACGGTGTACTGAGTAGTCTCATATAACGTGATTGAGAGCCACTACTACTGTACTTCGTCTTCATTTCCTTATTAAATCCTGAGATTCTATGAGATGATGTTTTGAATTGAAAATTAAATGAATGAACAATTGGTTTTCTGAATGCTATTTAACATTGACCTTGATACGATTTATTTGAACAACGATTAATTAAATCGTATACAAAAATGTTTATAACACATATAACATTTACCCACTAATATAACGGAAAGCAAACATTTCTTCTTGGTTGAAATTATACTGGCAATATGGTTAATGTTGGGCAAGTACGATATTTAAACAAGTGAAATATGATACAAATTTACACATCGTTTCCATGGTATCTGTTTCAATTTTTTGTATGTTTTTGATAAATGTATCCATGTCATTGTACTATCGTAAACATTTTTTGCTGGCTTTTTTAATATAAATATATATATATATATATATATATATATTTTAGATTTGTTTTTATTTTGTTGACAGGGTGATTCTTTCGATAATGGGCAGACATTAACAGTTGATGTATTTCAATATGGTTTATAATTAAAACAAAACAAAAAAAAAACAGATAAACGACTAGACGTGAGTAATAGGCATATTCATTAATGACACTGTGTTTGCTTTTTATTAAAGTGCTTTATACCCAGATTTGATATGGGGAATGACTGTCACAATTGTGAAGTTTGAAGTTGTTTCAATATAAAAAAAATATGTCACTCTGGAAATTATTTAAGAGTTCTTGACAATGTTGCGGTTAGGGGTAACAATTCGAAAATTGACTTTTCAAAAACTTTCCGTAAAAAAAGCTGTTCTATTGATTGATTATTAATTTTTTGGTCGACTCTAATTGAAACTTAATGTTGATCAAAATGTCATATCGCATTTTATTTGAAGAGGTGTGTGTGTGTGTGTGTGTGACAACAACACCTGAAATGGTTCCGCGAAAGCAGCGGAATCCACTTTAAAGGATGCAATTTTAAAATTTTACGAGTTCCAAAAGGTAGCACTAATGCGATGAATTTCCGAACGTTATATTTCAAATATATATTTATTATTATGTATAAATCTCAATATAAGAACAATAAGAATTATATTCTTTTGTAGTTCAACATAGTAATGCAGAAACACATAGCCATAAATATAAAAAAGTAAAAATAAATGAAACAAATTTAAATGACTAAAAAAACAACGAAAAATATAAGTAATACAACATCAATGAAACTATGATATAATATTACAATAAATATAATTACCATCATATATTTAATTCTATATGAAATATTTTGGGAACACAAATTACCAGAGATTGTCTGTATCAAACTATTTTAGATTTGCGACTGTCGCAAAATTGTAAACGTCACATACGCGTCGTAAATGTAGAAAAAGTAACAAAAGTCGCAAACTCAAAATACTTTAGACGCGTCAGCTTAGGCAGCTGATGATATCCAAGACGATGGTATGTGCGAAGAACTTTCAATTCTTAGGAATGTTCACAATTTTCGGTTTTAGTCCCCACATTTTCCCTATTGCCTTTTACACGAGTACAAGGTAACCGTGGCTTTTCTCGCCCTTTCTTAGCTTTAAGTTCAGTCTCTTGTCCAAAGTATTTTGCACACTCACCAACGGGAATTTCGATACCACCTAAGAAAAAGAGGGAGCCACCGTGGTGCCTGCCTTGCATACACAAGCTCGTGGGTTCGATTCCTGCTTCGACCGAACACCAAAAAAAGTTTTTCAGCGGTGGATTATCCCACCTCAGTAATGCTGGTGAAATTTCTGAGGATTTCAATGCTTCTCTAAGTGGTTTCACTGCAATGTGGAACGCCGTTCGGACTCGGCTATAAAAAGGAGGTCCCTTGTCATTGAGCTTAACATGGAATCGGGCGGCACTCAGTGATAAGAGAGAAGTTCACCAATGTGGTATCACAATGGACTGAATAGTCTAAGTGAGCCTGATACATCGGGCTGCCGCCTAACCTAACCTAACCATGCTGATATATTGATTATTGACAATTAGAGCGATAAAAAGATTTTTGTCATCAATGTTGTTGACGTCGACACCATTCAGTCTTACACACAGAAAACAAATTGTTTGGAAATCAGTTGTACTAACGAAAATTGTACACTCAGAATTAAATATCAGTTGTGCTGATCTATTTCCTTCAATCACAAGCGTTTGTGTGTCTTTAATATCATTTGATTATAATTTCAATAGATTTTCGTTTGTAATTGCAAACAAATGGTTGTAGCAACTAATTGCCTCTCCATTGAAAAAAATTTTTTGAATTCGATAGATATGACCTACCTTAAATAAATTTCGTAACTGTCATTTAGTAGTTCTAACTGATATTTGGTATTCTCAACCGAATGCCGGTTGATGAATTCTCAAATGTCATTTTTATTTTAACAAATTATTTACTATGAAAAATGTAGGCTTCAATATGTAGGATAGGATCTGGTAATAGCTGTGGACCATTTTTGATGTGATATGATATTGTGGGTAAGTTTTGGAATTAGTTTTATAAACTCTAGCAGTGATACCTATACCCCGTAACTTTCTAATTTTATTTCTTAATTTCCCTACGATAGTGAGCCATTTTTAAGCTATGCAGCACTAGGTACTCTGGACGCCACCTTGGGCAGAAAAATCAACTCTGGTTAACCAGCGATATAGTCCTGGATTTTTAGAAGCTACATTTCAGGTACGAAAGCAGGTTGAATGTGCACGCACAGAAAAAACATGTTTGGACATGGTTGCCGCATCCATTTATTGCTTATCTAGAGTATGCAATTGTCGCGAAAACCATGTATTTTGTCTTTGTAAAAATAATTTTCGAGCGGAGAAAAATGTATGGTGGCAATAAGCATTTGAATGGTTCTCAAATACCGCAAACATGTTCTATCATTTAAATGATAGAATTTGAGACCATTAAATGGTTGGGAAAATCATGTACCTGACCATTCACTTTTTTTTTTTACTTTTTTACAGGGAAAAAAGTATTTTTAAAGGTTAAGTATAGACATGTCTAGAACCATTACATGGCCATAAAGACCATTTACATTTTTTCGTAACGATTTAATTTTTTAACTTGTTTGCAGCGAAAAGAATTTTATAAAAACATTGATCAGGTACACATGATTTTCATTTTGCGCGTCAGTCGTGTGTTGATTGTTTCTTGGAATGGACGGAGAATACGGATTTACTGTGTTTTGTGTTAATTTATTTATTCAGAAGTGGCACGTGGTTTTACGTGAACACAAAAAAGGAAAGTGTAATTGAAAAAATGTACCTGTTTTTTGTTCTGCATTTTGCTATATGGTATCATTTATTTTTATTTGCAGTTACATGATGTCTGCGTTTGTACATTTGATGGGCACGATGTAAATATGGAATAATTACTTATTGTTGAAATTTAAATAGAATAGAGTGTGTAAAAATATATGATGTTTGCTTGAACGGCATTATAAATACAAATAAACAATGAATTAGTTTATAAATAAATAAAAACAAACAAATAAAGTTAATTTTGTGTTTTCTTTTCTCAAGTGGCGTCCTTTTTTCGACGATGAAAAAAGTTTTTTCATAAAGATCAAAACATTTTAGGTTTGGTATTTTTAATGAATACCATAACATTTTAGATCGTGACCATTGTCTTTTCATTCAAACAAAATTCTTTTTATCAATATAATAACATTTTAGATGAGGACAATTACATTTTTCTTAGAACCATGTTCAATGAGCCAACATGTTTGCAGGTTAAAATGTTACATGGTCGCCGCAAAAATAGATCCTATCATATTATTTTGCTCTTCGAATATGATTGTGACAATCATGTTTCTTCTCTGCGTGTGGAAAATCTTACTAAATCTGCACGATTTTATCAATTTGTTCATACCACGAATATTCAATTATTGATATCCATAAAAAAGGACAATATATTTTTGATGCTGTCGAAGTCAGGTACATAATATCCCAGAAAATAAGAGGGTTGCGGCAACCATGCTACATGTTCACCGTCAAGAATTTTTGCTCTAAGAATCTGGGTGTGGATACATTTTGATGCAATAAGAAGAGATTTTAAACAAAAAATTGTGTTTACTAATTACATACATTTAGAGTATTTAGATTTATTTGTACCACTATACCTATATGTAAATAAAATATAATATTTCACTGTTAAGTAATTGATTTTAAATATATTTTTAATTCGGTCATGAGTATTATTTAGGTTGGGCAACACAACCGAATGATGAAGGTAGTCACAACCAATATCGTCGGCAGACCCAACCAACACCATATGTGGTATTAGTTGCGTCGACCGAATCAGTCGGGTGACACAACTGCCAACTGGTATTTGCTACAACTGCCAAAACGAGGTTGGCAATAAATTCGATTGTCACAACCAATCTGTATTCTCTGTGTACATAGAAAAAAAAGTAAACTGTTTTATGGAAGAATGAACTACCTCGTGTGAAAATTGAACTAAATTATACTCCACATTTTGAAATTTCCACAATGCATTGTTAAAACCAGGAAAATGTAATGCCCTGTTATAATTTTTAACTGCAATTCACGAAATTACACCTTCTCATAGAAGAAAAAATTAACCTAAAGTAAAGAAACTAATCATTGATGCCAAATCATGACAATTTTAACCATACAGCAGTTCATTCTTACTATTTTTGGGAATCGTACGAACATTTTCTTCTGCATTATTTCATATTGATCTTAAGTGTACAATCATTGAACTTTATACCCACGTTTAGGCGTTTAAAATTTCAGGGAAATTTCATTTCATCATTTTTTTGCAATGAAAATAAGTTGAAATTTGCATTAGTTTAACTACGGACTTTTGTCAAAAGCATAATAGAAAGTGTCAAACAGATTCTCTTTCATTGACGATGATAAGAAAATTTAATTGGCACTCATTAAATAATTATAAGTTCGGGTAATCTCAGTTATAACAAGCAATCGAACACAATTGATTTTGTGTTGAGCGCCACCAATTGAATTATACAAAAAATATCAATAAAAGTATATAATTACAAACAGAACTTTCATTTTTTTATTGTAGTGCGATAAAAAGTTCGTCTAGGATTCGATGGTGATGACGAAGACGGCAATGGCAACCCCCATATGTATAGCTGGGATCGTTGAATATTTCATTTATTATATCCATTGAATTTTATAACTACATAATTAACATAATCGATTAGGTTAATGCACTTAGCCCATGCAATGCCATTCATAGCATGTTTATTTTGAAATCCCTTTTCGAGACGCATGGACATATACCACAATCCATAGAAGATTAAACTCATGTTCGATTAAGTGTCTGGCATAACAATGACATTTTGTTATGGTGCCAATAAAATTATTTTAATATTTTAAGCCAGTAGAGATAACACGGAATCTAATGGGCCTTATTTAGAGTAGGTTGACGTACCAAAGCTTCTTATTGCTTGTAAATGGTATACCCAGAGAAGGAATATGATCACCTCAAACATGTTTCAAGAGCAAAATGTTATTTTTGGATGGTGACCATGTAACATGTTTGTGGCAAAAATGTTGTTTTCTCGGCACACATAACATGCTTTCGGAAAACAGATACACAATTTCGGAGAAAATAACATGGTTGCAGCGAACATGTTACATGGTCACCATCCAAAAATAACATTTTGCTCTTGAAACATGTTTGAGGTGATCATATTCCTTCTCTAGGTGTATTCTTTTCAACGATTTAGGGGCTCTTGAATATGAGTCAACCAAGAACCAACAACGAAAATATATACAGAATACACATTGCGGATTTATCGAGATTGGATTAAAAACTTATACACCCTCAAAAAAAATCGCTTCTGTAACATATACCCCAAACTCATTCTGCTTCAGGATTGGTCCAAACAAAATATTGTTTGTATTGTTCAAACATATTATGTTTCGCCTTAAACATACACTGGTAGAACAAAATTTCAATGAAATTTTCTTTGTGTATACATATTTTTAGGGCGCCAATTAGAAAAGTTTATTAAAATGCCTTTTCTTTAGAAAATTTTGTCAAAATTTCATTCATATAGAAAATTTTGTCACAATTTTATACATATAGAATATTTTGTCAAATTTTTATTTCTAAAAAAATTGTCAAAATTTTATTCCTATAGAAAATTCGGTCGAAATTTTATTCATATAGGATATTTTGTCAAAATTTTATTTCTAAAAAAAATTTTGTCAAATTTTTATTCCTATAGAAAATTTGGTCGAAATTTTATTTCTATACTGAAAAAACAGTGAACCCACCAGGAAGAAAACTTTCGGTTAATTTTAGAAAATTTTTAATATTTTTAGAAAATTTTTAACTAAATAGTATTTCAAACGCTGGCATCACGCCGACAAAAAGAAGTAAATATTTTTTGACAAATTCAAGAAAAATTATTAGACATAAATAATTTTTTCACTTGTTGAAGAAAATTTTGAAGTTTGAAGGAAAAAATTGGAGTTAAAAATTGCAAGAATGTCTTTAGTGACATACGAAGTTCATGATGGACGCATTTTTAGTAAAACAAATTTAATGAACTATTTTGTGAGAAATACAAATTTAGTAAACCTTTATGCTTAATTTGTGTATATTTTTTACCGTTTTTTAGTTCATTTAACTATATCTATATCAATATCTGTTCAGATATAATTAGATCTGCACAGATATTTATTTTTTAGCGACCTATCTGGATCTATAAACTTAAAATTAGGATACAGGATAAATTTATAGAATTCTCGTTTTATTTTCTCGGTATATTAATAAAGCTACTTACATACAAACAATTTCCAGTTTCCATCCAAATTATAATGGATATTTCAAAGTAAAAAATATTTTCTTAGTTCAAAAAAAAAAAAAAAACTTTCAACCAAAGATTCTAAATCATCAAAAAGAGTCTTAGCATAACAGGTTGGCTGATAAGTCCCCGGTCTGACACATAGATGGCGTCGCTAACATTAAATGCATATTATTTTTATATAGTACAAAAACTTGGCTTGATAATGAGTTTCCGGACTCTGCCCCAGGGAAATCAACAATAATTGATTGGTATGCAAAATTCAAGCGTGGTGAAATGAGCACGGAGGACGGTGAACGCAGTGGACGCCCGAAAGAAAAATCCACAAAATGATTTTGAATAACCGTAAAATGAAGTTGATCGAGATAGCAGAGGCCTTAAAGATATCAAAGGAACGTGTCATTCATCAATATTTGGATATGCGGAAGCTCTGTTCAAAATGGGTGCCGCGCGAGCTCACATTTGACCAAAAACAACAACGTGTTGATGATTCTGAGCGGTGTTTGCAGCTGTTAACTCTTAATACACCCGAGTTTTTCCGTGGATATGTGACAATGGATGAAACATGGCTCCATCACTACACTCCTGAGTCCAATCGACAGTCGGCTGAGTGGACAGCGACCGGTGAACCGTCTCCGAAGCGTGGAAAGACTCAAACGTCCGCTGGCAAAGTAATGGCCTCTGTGACTATTATATGGCATTATTGGAACGTTTGAAGGTCGAAATCGCGGCAAAACGGCCCCATATGAAGAAGAAAAAAGTGTTGTTCCACCAAGACAACGCACCGTGCCACAAGTCATTGAGAACGATGGCAAAAATTCATGAATTGGGCTTCGAATTGCTTCCCCACCCACCATATTCTCCAGATCTGGTCCCCAGCGACTTTTTCTTGTTCTCAGACCTCAAAAGGATGCTCGCAGGGAAAAAATTTGGCTGCAATCAAGAGGTGATCGCCGAAACTGAGACCTATTTTGAGGCAAAACCGAAGGAGTACTACCAAAATGGTATCAAAAAATTGGAAGGTCGTTATAATCGTTGTATTGCTCTAGAAGGGAACTATGTTGAATAATAAAAACGAATTTTGACAAAAAAAATGTGTTTTTCTTTGTTAGACCGGGGACTTATCAGCCAACCTGTTATATTTGAAGAATATTTATTTTAAATCCAAAGATTCAATATTTCAGTTACTTGAAGGACGATTTATTTAAATATTTAAATCAAAAATGTGTTTCTTTACTTTAAGGAAATTTTGTCTTAGTTCAAAAGCATACGACGCAAATTTACAAAATTTGTGTCCTACATTTAACGAAAAAAATTTTTGAAGCAAAGATTATAAACTTTCATTTAATTAAAATGTCATTATTAAGATATTTGTCCTTAATAGTGTGTAAATTGCGCATCCTAAAATTGAGGGTGCGTAGTCTTTAATACCACGTAAATATTTTTTCAGTGTATTTGGCTAGATCTGGTTAGATATAGTCTCAGATCTCATCAAAATATAATAAAAAAATCGTGAACATGTTAAAAAGACCATTGAAATCCAACTCTATATATAAAAAAAAAACTATTCGTAAGATATATACACAAAGTTACAGATGGAAAAATAGTCAGTTTTATCAATCTAAAGCAGGCAGTTTTGGAAATGGATATAATATTATCAACGACAGCGCCAGTTTTTAAATGTTTTACCGCATATTGCTAGTTGACCTCAAAAAGATTAATAAAAAAATACAATTGTTTTCTTATTAATTGTACTGTCCCGTGTAAAAATTTAAGGATCTAATTAGATCTCAAAATTGGCCTCTTTAGTTCTAAGCAGATTTACCGTAATATAATGAGACAAAATTAGATATAATTATATATAATTGAATATAATTTAGATCTGATCTAATTCCATAGTAATTCGATATGATTACATCTTACCATTTTTCGGATCTGCTCATATCTAATTGTATCAAATTTTTTACTCGGGGTATAGTAATTAGTCTTGGTGTTTTTTATATAAAAGGCATGTGTAGATATTTTTATCTATTTGACACTTCGAATAGTAAGAAAAAATGTGAGTTTCTTCAGAACACTCATTTAGTTTTTGCCGTTCCCATGTGTTTGGAGTATAATAACCCTTTCGTTCAAAGAGATGATACGTACACGCATTGGTCATTGACTGTTGATCAAACTTATGTCGTAAATAAACTAATAAACTAATCATTATTTAGTACATTTGTAATTTGTTTTTTTTTAATATTTATTGCATATTGTTTATTTAGTAAAACAGGTATGCTGTTCAAAGATCTCGAAAGATACAAAAATATCAAATAATATACCATTATATCAAATTAGATCTGATTAGATGTGTCTCATTTTTGAGGTTTGATCAGATCCAATTCCGTAGTATTTAGATCTGACCTGACATAACCATTTTCGGATCTTCTGATATGATCTGATCATATCTTGGCTCAGATCTAACCATATCAAATCAGGTCCCCCAATTTTTACACGGGAATTTGTCGAAATTTTATTTCTAAAGAATTGTATTCTTTTAGATTTTTTTCTATGGAAATGAAATTTTGTCAAAATAGTATTCTTATATAAAATTTTGTCGGAATTTTATTTATATAGAAAATTTGCTCAAAATTTTTATTCCTAAAGAAAATATGTGTAGTACCTCTTAGTTGTAGAGGAATATTTTGCAAAATCTACCAAAACATCAAGAATTCTACCAATCCAAACCAAACAGTAGAAAATCTACCATTTTTTATTGAATTTTACCAACTGCAATTACCAACCACATATGGCAATTGTGTTTACAATGCTTTGGAGATAAAAACAACAACAATGCTATTTAAAGCAAAATAAAAAATTAGACCAGAAATGACATAGAGAGCAACGAACAAGTGACAAAACCACCAAGACTAATGCCAAGTTAAAAAAATCAATGAATTTATCAATGAATGACGAATCGAAAGTGAAAAAGTTAACCAAACCAAACCAAACAAACAAATACAAGACGATTATGAAAGAAAAAGACAAAAATTTTAAATGTAAAATGTGCGTTTAAACGTGTCCACATACATGCTCACATTTTTGACACGCTCGTGAAATTATTAAGGTCAGTTAATGCGATCAAATGGAAACATTGTATGTGCAAATAGAGAAATTTGTCTCATCCAAGTAGCGGAGGAGGTATGATAAGGAGCTAACATAAATTAAACAGCTTTAACAGAATCTCCAACATTTAGTTCGCTCTGTGTTTTAAAAATAAGTGCGACAAAAACTATGAAAAACTTTACTGGTACATATTTCTTTAACAACTGAGATATGTATGTAGCGTATATAGGTATTCTTGGAGAACGATATTAATCCGCATTGTTCAATGTAAGATTATTCAATTGAAGCACACACTCAAAAAAAAGTTTACTTGGATCCAAAGATTTTTACCTTCCTTTAAGGATTTTGGTATTGATTCCGAGCCAAAGATGCGGCTTCTTTAAAATAAAGACATTGTTTAGAGGCCTCCCTGGCTTTAAATCTAGGATCGATAAAATTAAAATTGGATACAGATCTCATTCATCGAATTTTTATTCTCTGTTTGCGATATATTAATAAAGGTATTCATGTACAAACAAATTCCAGTTTCAAAATCCAAATTATACCAAGTACTTCAAAGTAAAAACTGTTTTCTTAATGCTAAAAAAAAACTTTAAACCAAAGATGCAAATCCTTAAAATAAGTCTTAGCCTATATTTGAAGCTTTTTATCTTAAATTTAAAAATTCAATATGTCAGTTGAGATAAAGACGACTTCTTTAAATTAAAAATGTTTTTCATTATTTTAAGGAAAATTTGCCTTACTTCAAAGATCTACAACAGAGGGACACAAAATTTCAAGATTTGTGTCCTAAATTAAATGAAAAAAATTTTTGAAGCAACGATTATAAACTGTCTTTTAATTAAAATGTCATTATTTTAAAGAATTTTGTCCTTAGCATTGCGTAAATTTCGAGTCCTAAAATTTAAGTTGCATAATCTTCCACATTAGGTCAATATTTTTTTCAGTGCACGTATATTTATTATTGCTATTAAGAGGATGGCCATATTTTGCACGTGACTATTATACATCTTTAATTTTTTAATGTGAGGAATGGGTACCTGTGACCTAAAGTCGATACAATTCTATATGCCTTTGGTTGCGGTTAAGCTAAACTACGACTTTAATTGACTCTGTTCCTAGTAAACAAATTCAATTTTTTTTTTCTGATGGCAGCCAATGCTATCAAGCAAACCTTAGAGTCGCGATTAAAGTTTGAGAGCGTAACAAAACTTGAGGGCATGAGCGTGACGTATTAATTTGTATAAATAATCACTCTCACGAAGAATGTAAATGAATTGTTGCGTAGACACAAACTATTTGATATCAAAAAAGGTCGAATAAAATCAAATTATCTAGTTTCTGAGAAATATAGTTTCAACAGTTTGCGGTACGGACAATTGTTTGAAATAGTGTATACGATAAATTAGTATTGTAATAAACTACAATTTGGTTTTTTCTTATGCTTAATTATAAATGATTCCCTACCATAAAACACTTTTATTTATTCCATGTCACATAACGATAACTTGAGTTCACTGAGAATATCAACTTCGTCCAAAAAAAGTGAACACTCTATTTCACTATTTAGCTTTATTTTAGTTACACTGAAAAAAATATTTACGTGATATTAAAGATTACGCAAACTCAATTTTAGGCTGCGCAATTTACACACTATTAAGGACAAATTTCTTTAAAATAATGAAATTTTAATTAAAATAAAGTTTATAATATTTGCTTCAAAAATTTTTTTCATCAAATTTAGGACACACATTTTGAAAATTTGCGTCCCTTCGTTAAAGTTGCATGTCCTTAAACTAAGGCAAAATTTCCTTAAAGTAAGGAAACACATTTTTGACTTAAAGAAATCGTCCTTAAATTAACTGAAATATTGAATCTTTAGGTTTAAGATAAAAACGCTTCAAATGTAGGCTAAGACTTATTTTGAGGATTTAGCATCTTTGGTTTAAAGTTTTTTTTTGGAATTAAGAAAATATTTTTTACTTCGAAGTATCCGTCATAATTCGGATTTTAAAACTGGCATTTGTTTGTACGTGAATAACTTTATTAATATACCGGAAAAATAGAATGAAGATTCGATAAATGAGATCTGTATCCTGATTTTAATTTTATAAATCCTAGATTTAAAGCCAGATATGTCGCAAAAAAAGAGACCGCGTCTTTGGCTTGGAATCAATACCAAAATCCTTAAAGGAAAGTCAAAATCTTTGGATACAAGTAAACTTTTTTTTGAGTGTAGAATTATTATGTTTGGAGAAAGTTTCTTTTAATTTTTTACATACGTTAGTCAAATGAACTAAAAAAACTGTGAAAAATTATACAAAATGATATTTAACGAGTGAGTGGATCTTGGCTTTTTAAAGACTAATTCTTTCCATCGAAATTGATTTTTAGACCAACGAAGTTTCTTTTATTGATAAAAAAAAGAAAGACTAGCGAAATCGACTAAAAAATAATTATTATTAACAACCATTTGGTAACATACACAGAAAAAAATTTCCGTAGTTAAACTAACGCTAAATTAAACTTATTTTTATTGCAAAAAAATTACTTGTTTGGAGTTAAATTTTATTATTTTTTGCGAAATTTTCCACAGCCCAATAAAAATTTCGTTTTTTTAAGTACGTCTCAAACATTTTAAGAACTAAACGTGAGTATAAAGTTCAATGACCGTACACATAAGTTCAATATGAACTAAAGCAAATGAAAATTTTCGTTCCCAAAAATAGTAAGAATGAACTACTATATGGTTAAAATGGTCATGATTTGGCGCCAATGATTTTCTTCTTTAATTTTATTTAATTTCTTCTTCTATGAGAGGGGGTAATTTCGAAAACTGCAGGTAAAAAGTACAACGGGGCATTAAATTTTCCTGGTTTTAACAACGCTTTGTGGAAATCTCAAAATGTGGAGTAAAATTTAGTTCAATTTTCGTACGAGTTAGTTTATTCTTCCTATAAAACAGTTTACTTTTTTCGGTGTAGAGATGCTAAGACACCTTCGCCCAATGCCTAGTGAGTTCTACGATCCCAGATACCTTCTTCATTATTGAACTAATACGGTCACTAAAACTAAGCCTACCCTAATCGCCAAAGCTATCCAAACAATCTTGCAATAAATGAATTTGACCCGAAATATTGAACCACAATATTTTTTTATTTTATTTAATCAAACTGAGCCTCCATGGACCATATGTTGATAGATATATAATGTAGAACAATAACTTGATGTAAAATATAAATTACATACATCAAAAATTGCTAAGGCACTAACACGAAAAATTCTAAAACTATGTATAAAAAAAATTAAATCTAAAAAGCAATATCCCTCAATGCACATTTCTAAAAAAAATAATAAATAATTGTGAGACAGAAATTGCCAATGACTTAACTGTTAAGCTTCCTGAGCTTAACATGGGATCGGGCAGCACTCAGTGACAAGAGAGAAGTTCACCAATGTGGTATCACAATGGACTGAACAGTCTAAGTGAGCCTGATATATCGGGCTGCCACTTAACCTAACCTAACCTAAGCTTCCTGAGAAATTAAAACTCTTTGGTGACGGTGATTGTTTGGAGTGAGAACGATTTCACATCAAATTCAAAATTTCAAATGTTAATAAAACAGGGTAATGATAAATAAAATAATGGAAATTTCTCAAAACATATTTCAAAAGTGCACCAATCCATTTCCCGACAGACATGAAATTTGCGATAAAATATTTGCTACACCTAAAAAAATATAACCAACATATTTCCAATTAAAAAGTTGATTCAAGCTGAAAAAAAGTAAAAAATTAATTGATAGAATTAACCCTCTAATGCCCCAATTTTTTTTTTTTTTTGCAGCTGATTAAATTTTCAATGTTAACGACACAAAAGCAAGAGAACTAAGCAAGAAAAATTTATTAGGTAAAATTCAGCATATGCTGCAAAGCCTCTTGAATAGTTTCAAATAAGTCTTCTTTTTATTTTATCCATTTTTGTTGTCTTAAGGTGTGTTTTACTAAAAGCTTCCTTACTAAATGAAGACCACCTAAAGGCGGGCTTGGGCATTAGAGGGTTAACATTTTAATCAAACTCGGAAGACTAACGGAGATTCATGAAAATGGGGACAAGTCAGTTAAAGAAGTGATTGAAAACAGTAAAATTTTTAATTAAAAAATCAATTAAGTTTTGCAATCAATCATATTTATTTTTTCTTAAGTCTTTCTTAATTTTTTTTTTTATGAAATCTATGAGAAAAACTAAATTAGCATCACATCGGAAGAGCTAATGCGAAATCAATGAAGCAGAAAAAATATGAATTCGGACCTATAACTAGTCCATGTAAAATTCATTGCTTCTGAGTCAATTTAGCACCACCGGGAGCCACCGTGGTGCAATGTTTAGCATGCCCGCCTTGCATACACAAGGTCGTGGGTTCGATTCCTGCTTCGACCGAACACCAAAAAGTTTTTTAGCGGTGGATTATCCCACTTCAGTAATGCTGGTGACATTTCTGAGAGTTTCAAAGCTTCTCTAAGTGGTTTTACTGCAATGTGGAACGCCGTTCGGACTCGGCTATAAAAATGAGGTCCCTTGTCATTTAAGCTTAACATGGAATCGGGCAGCACTCAGTGATAACCTAACCTAGCACCACTTCCGGATTCAAACAGAACTTTTTCCATAGCTTTAATGGCTACGGTTTTTGGCTGGGCTTCAAAGTAAATTCCACTATGTTCGTAGTAGTTTGTAAGCCCCTAAGAAAACTGGCAGGGATCTAAAGTTAAAGAGCTGATATGTGACAAAATATCTGTCATCTTCTTCAATTTATAATAAAATATTTGTCAATTTTATTCAAAACCTTCTTGCTCCTGAGCGAATTTTGAACCACTTCCGAAAAAGAAAATTTGTTTAGCTTTTTGGCTACGATGGAAAGTAATTTCTACTAAGTTCGTAGTAGTTGAGAAGCTCCTACGAGAGCCATGCTGGCGGGGTTCTAAAGTTATAGAAATACTATGTGACAAAACATTCTTCCCAAAAACCTCAGACTATTGTCCGAACATTTTTGGAGGGATATTTTCATCCAGTTCTAAGTTTTGTGCTCTTACTAATGTAGAGTATAAAACTCGGCTGTTTCTGTTGTTGTTGTATTATGGACTGGTTTTTGTTTAACTTCGGTGGTTCTGATGGATTGAGGAGAGTGGCGTTGTCGTCATAGCTGGATCAATCACGGTCAAACCATATTCACTGATAATAGGTTTTGTTGTTGGTTTTTCCTTTGCTTCTTCTGTTTATTATTGTTGTTGGTATGGCAAAGAAACCAAAACATAGGAAATTGATGGCAAGAAACAATTACATATGAATGATAAAATTTTAAACTACTTAAGGGAAGTAGAAAAGTAGAAATAAAATAATTAACCAAAAGATATATTTCTTCATATAATCGTATATTGGACTAGAGACCGCCACCATACTTATACATGGCTGGGGCTAAGAAATTGTTGAAGAAGTTATTGGTGGAATTTCATTCCACCTTTTCTGCCATAAGTGGGTGTAAAATACCATATATTTCCTATGGAACTATGTGTATGTATGAATGTGGAGCGTTTTACAATTTATTGCTGTTGTTTTTTGTGTTTCTTTGCTATATCTGAACTAACACTGTAATGATCATCCCAAAGATTGCATGAAGAAAATACTAGAGATTTATTTACACAAAATGGACTGATCCTAGTCTCAGTAATACAATTTTATTTGCATTTATTTATAACATCGCACAATCCATTTTCCACTTTGTGTTGTTTTTTATCCATCTCTCGACAATCCAAAAAATGACTTGGGATGAATGAGTTGGGGATAAACAACAAAACAACTTAGTGACACTAACAACGACCATGTTTATGAGGGAGGCAATTAAAATGAAATATCTTACGCCCGTAAAAAATTTGTTCTTTTTATATTTTTTTGCAAAAGTCAAAATGCCCCGGTTGCCACTCGACCAAAAATATCTATTAAAATTTGGAGACAATTTAACCTAAAAACTACCAAAGTTAGTTTGCCAAAATTGTCTGTTTATAAAGAATTTTGTCAAAATTTTATTTCTATAGAAAATTTTGTCTAAATTTTATTTCTTTAGAAAATTTTGTCAAAATTTTCTTTCATAAATTCATGTTTTTTCAAGCTCGAGGTCTTTTTAAATATTTTATTTATTTTTCCCAATATTTCGCAATTACGATATTAAGTCGCTTCCAACACAAAAAATAAATAAAATATTTAAAAAAGATCTCGAGCTTGAAAAAACATGAATTTATTATTCTAACAAAAGGTCGACCAAAAATCAAATAAAAAACTAATAAAATTTTATTTCTATAGAAAATTTTGTCCGAATTTTATTTCTATAGAAAATTTTGTCCAAATTTTATTTCTATAAAAAAAATTGTTAAAATTTTATTTCTATAGAAAATTTTGTCAACATTTTATTTCTATAGAAAATTTTGTCAGGATTTTATTTCTACAGAAAATTTTGTCAGAATTTTCTTTCTATAAAAAAAACTTTGTCCAGAAAATTTTGTCAAAATAATCAAAAAAAAAAAATAATGACTTCACTTGCTGTAAGATGAACAGTAGGAAGGAATATTGTAGAAATAGAAAATTAAAACAAGTATATACGGCCGTAAGTTCGGCCAGGCCGAAGCTTATGTACCCTCTACCATGGATTGCGTAGAAACTTCTACTGAAGACTGTCATCCACAATCGAATTACTTGGGTTGCGGTAACAATGGCCGATCGCCAGGTATCTTAAAACTTCCTAACACCGTAATATATACCACATAGTCCATACGTTGTATATATTAAACTAAAAAAGGCAGATTAAATACGTATATAAAATAAAATTTTGACAACATTTTCTATAGAAGTAAAATTTGGAAATAATTTTCTATAGAAATAAAATTTGGATGAAATTTTCTATAGAAATAAAATTCTGACAAAATTTTCTATAGAAATAAAATTTTGACAAAATTTTCTATAGAAATAAAATTTTGACAAAATGTTCTAAAGAAATAAAATTTTGACAAAATTTTCTATAGAAATAACATTTTGAAAATGTTTTCTATAAAACTAAAATTTTTGTAGATTATTTTTGGCTCGAGCGGCAACCATGATTATGAACCGATAAGGACCAATTTTTGTGTGATTGGGGATCGCCTATATATAACTATAGACCGATATGGACCAAATTTGGCATGGTTATTAGCGGCCTTATACTAACACCACGTTGCAAATTTAAACCGGATCGGATGAATTTTGCCCTTCTTAGAGGCTCCGGAGATCAAATCTGGGGAACGGTTTATATGGGGGCTATATATAATTATGGACCGATATGGACCAATTCTTGCGTGTTTGTTGGAGACCACATTCTAACACCACGTTCCAAATTTCAACCGGATCGGATGACTTTTGCTCCTCTAAGAGGCTCCGGAGGTCAAATCTGGGCATCGGTTTATATGGGGGCTATATATAATTATGGGCCGATGTGGACCAATTTTTGCATGGTCATTAGAGAACATATACCAACACCATGTACCAAATTTCAGCCGGATCGGATGAAATTTGCTTCTCTTAGAGGCTCCGCAAGCCAAATCTGGGGATCAGTTTATATGGGGGCTATATATAATTATGGACCGATGTGGACCAATTTTTGCATGGTTGTTAGAGACCATATACTAACACCATGTACCAAATTTCAGCCGGATCGGATGAAATTTGGTTCTCTTAGAGATTCCGCAAGCCAAATCGGGGGATCGGTTTATATGGGGCTATATGTAATTATGGACCGATATGAACCAATTTCTGCATGGTTGTTAGAGACCATATACTAACACCATGTACCAGCCGGATCGGATGAAATTTGCTTCTCTTAGAGAAATCGGCTTCATTTGTATTGATGTTTAATAAAAAATGAAAAAATGAAATGAAATCGCAAGCCAAATTTGGGGGTCCTTTTATGTGGGGGCTATACGTAAAAGTGGACCTATATGGAACAATTTGTGCATGGTTGTTAGAGACCATATACTAACACCATGTACCAAATTTCAGCCGGATCGGATGAAATTTGCTTCTCTTAGAGCAATCGCAAGCCAAATTTGGGGGTCCGTTTATATGGGGGCTATACGTAAAAGTGGACCGATATGGCCCATTTGCAATACCATCCGACCTACATCAATAACAACTACTTGTGCCAAGTTTCAAGTCGATACGTTGTTTCGTTTGGAAGTTAGCGTGATTTCAACAGACGGACGGACGGACATGCTCAGATCGACTCAGAATTTCACCACGACCCAGAGTATATATACTTTATGGGGTCTTAGAGCAATATTTCGATGTGTTACAAACGGAATGACAAAGTTAATATACCCCCATCCAATGGTGGAGGGTATAAAAATTATATAGTTGTCTTTTATTATTATTATATTATATAGGTATCTTTTATTATTATTTTCTTTTAAGAAAAGTAATTTCTTTCGACTTGCGATTCCGAATATCAGAGCATGGTAATAAGTAAAATTAAACGCGAACTTAATTCACGCTTAAAATGGAAATACAAATTGGTTGTTTAAGGAAGTTGAATTCGTGATCCTTTTTCGTATATTTTTTATATTTTATTAAGTTATTAACAGCCAACTGCATTACATTTTGAGAATTATCAAATATTACCTGGATATATTTATTATTGTCATTATAACTCACCGCAATGTAATGAAACGTGTAATGACACTTTTACTACTGCTAATGCAAATTGTAATTGTGGCTACCTAGTTTTTGCTGGGTATCTTATAATGTTGTCCATTGGAATAGAACATATTTGTTCTTCAAATCCAAGGCTAGGAATATCATCACTTGGGTCAGGTTTAGATTTCTTGCGGACCTGGAAAATGTTAACTTAAGTAGTCTGCTAATGTTTTTGGAACAATCTGGTTGATTCAACAAAAGAAAAAATTCGAGAAGGTTCAGCGTTTACAATTAGAAGTATATACATATAATAGGTACTTTTAGTTAATGTGGTATCACAATGGACTGAATAGTTTAAGCGAGCCTGAAAATAAATTGGGCTGCCACTTTTACCTAAACTAACCTAACACAAGGTCCACATTGGTTCATATATTATATGTAGACTTATCCCCCGATTTTTTTTAATATATCCACCGATTTTATTTATTGAATAATGTGGTTCTATTTAGACACATTAATCGGTATATTGTTTCCGTATTTTGAGTTTTTATTAAGAATCTGATGCTATAACCATAAATATATATGAGAAAATTCAATTTGGCCTCTAGAAGACATACTCCTAATTTAATTTTTAGAAACATCGACATTGTCCCAGTGATCTCTCAGATTTACATATTTCGTTTTCATTCAGAAGCTTACGTATGTTAAATTTTAATTTTTTTCGTCTGTTCTACTGAAAGAAGTACCATGTTAAACTGATTTGAATTTTGCTTAGCCGAGACACAAACCAAGAATTTAACTCTCTGATTTATCTTCACACCCTTTTGGTCAGGTTAGGTGTTAGAGGTTGGATATGGGAACTATAAAAGATATGTTACGGATTTTGGTCCTTGATTTATTCCCATCGTATGTGATTAATCAATAAATTTATTCTGTTTAATCTCTTAATGGTAGCAAATATGATTATTGCCAATTAGAGCGATAAAAAGATTATTTGCCATCAACGTTGTTGGCGTCGACACCATTCAATCTTATCGGACACAAATTCATTGTGGAAATTGTCAAACAGATTCATTTTCAATGAAGATGATAAGAAATTTTATTCGGCAATCATAAATTAATCATAAATTCGGGTAATCTCGTTCATAACAAGTAATCGACCACAATTGGTTTTGTATTAAGCACCACCCACTGAATTATAAAAAAATCAATACACGTCTATAATTACGAATGGCACTTTCATTTTTATTTATTGTAGTACAATAATAAGCTCGGATGTGATTCGTAGCAGCAAAAAAAATCGAAAAACATAAGCGAGAACGTCGATGATGATGATGATGATGACGACGGCCTCCACATGAAGAGCTAACTAAGCAGGAATCGTTGATTTGATTTATTATATCCATCGAATATTATAACTAAATAACATAATCGATTACGTTACCGCACTTCAACCATGCAATGTCATTCAGTGCAGGTTTATTTTGAAAACCCTTTTCGAGACGCATGTGCATATGTCACTATCGGTAGATGATTAAACTCATGGTTGGTTAAGTGCCTGGCATAATAATGACATTTTGTTATGGTACCAATAAAATTATTTTAATATTTCAAGCCAGTAGAGATAACAGCGAATCTAATGGGCCTTATTTAGAATACTACGACGTTCCGAAGTATTCTCATCAACAATTTAGGGGTACTTGATTTTACGTGAACCAAGAACACAACAACTAAAACATCATCCAACGCCACCGATTTGCGATCTGTGCGCATTGTGGATTTACCAAGGCTGATTATACCAAATTACAGGTAAAGGGTGATTTGTTAAGAGCTTGATAACTTTTTTTTAAAAAAAAACGCATAAAATTTGCAAAATCTCATCGGTTCTTTATTTGAAACGTTAGATTGGTCCATGACATTTACTTTTTGAAGATAATTTCATTTAAATGTTGACCGCGGCTGCGTCTTAGGTGGTCCATTCGGAAAGTCCAATTTTGGGCAACTTTTTCGAGCATTTCGGCCGGAATAGCCCGAATTTCTTCGGAAATGTTGTCTTCCAAAGCTGGAATAGTTGCTGGCTTATTTCTGTAGACTTTAGACTTGACGTAGCCCCACAAAAAATAGTCTAAAGGCGTCAAATCGCATGATCTTGGTGGCCAACTTACCGGTCCATTTCTTGAGATGAATTGTTCTCCGAAGTTTTCCCTCAAAATGGCCATAGAATCGCGAGCTGTGTGGCATGTAGCGCCATCTTGTTGAAACCACATGTCAACCAAGTTCAGTTCTTCCATTTTTGGCAACAAAAAGTTTGTTAGCATCGAACGATAGCGATCGCCATTCACCGTAACGTTGCGTCCAACAGCATCTTTGAAAAAATACGGTCCAATGATTCCACCAGCGTACAAACCACACCAAACAGTGCATTTTTCGGGATGCATGGGCAGTTCTTGAACGGCTTCTGGTTGCTCTTCACTCCAAATGCGGCAATTTTGCTTATTTACGTAGCCATTCAACCAGAAATGAGCCTCATCGCTGAACAAAATTTGTCGATAAAAAAGCGGATTTTCTGCCAACTTTTCTAGGGCCCATTCACTGAAAATTCGACGTTGTGGCAGATCGTAAGTCTATTCATGATGAAATGTCAAAGCATACTGAGCATCTTTCTCTTTGACACCATGTCTGAAATCCCACGTGATCTGTCAAATACTAATGCATGAAAATCCTAACCTCAAAAGAATCACCCTTTACTTCAAAGAAACGACAATTACTTTGGAGATTTGGATTGAGGATTTGTCGCGAAATAACTGAAGATATGTGCATATGCGCATAACTAAATACATGTTTTGAGCCAACACAGAAAAAAGTCCATCGTTAAACTGATGCTAAATATAATTTTTATTGCAATCGTTTATTTTGGTTGGTTCAGTTAAATTTGATCATTTTTATTAATTAAACTTGGTTATAAAAGTCAATGACCGTACAAATAAATTCAATGTAAACGAATGCTGAATGAGAATGAAGTAAGGCATGGTAAATATGATCGTTGTTTGGCGCCAATGATTTTTCCTTACTTTTGGTTTGTTTTCTTTTTTTATGGAAGGTGTATTTTCGTAAATGGTAATTAAATAGGATTGGAGTTCATTACAATGGAAAATGTAATGAACTCCTATACTATTTAATACGTTTTGGGGAAATCTAAAAAAAAAATGGAATTGCATTTAGTTTATTTTTTGCCATTATATAATGTTCTTGGGTATATAATTTCATTTTATGTGTGTGAAGTTATGCCAGCTGCAGTTGTACTAGATTTTCCTCTTTAACTCATTTTTTCAACATCTTCACAAATTGGGTGTCATATAAAATGGCAATGTCGTTCCATCGATTGTGGACATCTCAGTGAATTTAAATATTTTCTTTATATTAAGGAAAATTTACTAAACTTCAAAGACACACGTCTTTAATAGAAGAACGCAAATTCCATTTTATATATTAACGTACTAAGTCATAAAAAGTCAATAAATAGTCCTAGAAAACTTCATCACAAAAAAAAAACTATACAATGTGAGTAAATGTAATTTAAACTATATATATTTTAATTAAAATTTCTTATTTTTCGTTGACTGTCGTTAATAATTTTTATATTTACGGCCGTTTCATATAGCACAAACGGAGCTTCATGAAAATGGCATAATTTTCCATAATATGCCTTTTTCACTGTAGAGGCTATAGATATTAACCCTAGACAGTCATCATTCGTCAAAATGACGACACGTAATTTCATTTTCGATTTAAAATGCATTTTAGTCTATTGGGAAATGGTAAATTTAAGTTATACTAATTAGACTGTTTTATGAATTTTTGTTTTATACTAATTAAAACCAAATTGAATAAGAAAATGAATTCAAGTTTGGTTCACTTTTTCGCTCACGATGAAAATTATAGCGTGACGTTAATGTACAAAAAATAAGGATGACTGTCCAGGGTTAATGCTAAAAATGAGAAGAGAAAAAAATTTTTGGTCAACATTCGAAAAATATAGGCCTGATGCAAACACTTCGATAAAGAAAAAGCAATGTGGATCTAGTTTGCTTTTTCTTGACAAGGTGTTCTTCTCCAGATCGACTCGCAATCCACAGATTATGTTGCCTCGTATCTTGCATTCTATATGTGAACGTTTCTTCATTGTCCGCGTTGCTCGTATATGGAATAGACTACCTTTAAACCTTGGCAGTTTCATCTTTACTATTAATGTTTTTAGAACTAGGTTCTTGGAGTTTTCTTTAACACGAATATAATCATTGTTATCAGCATTATCGACGGATGTTCCATAACTCTAAGTTCACATTTACAAGTCCTTTGGCTGGGGAGCCATTTTTCAACGCTTATATATCTCCTACCATATCTTAATATGTATTTAACATTTAGTATACTTACTATTTATAAATATATTTTATTGTTAATTATTACTGTTTATTACACCATTGTCTTTAAGATTTGCATCTAGTTTTTTATATACCATTTTTGAAGTTTATATTTTATTACAATTTTGTGTGATGCAGGATTTAGGTCTATTTATTGACTTTTGTATCAATTTGGACGATAATAAATGAAATGAAATAAATGACTCACGTGAATAGACCTTGCTGTCGCAAGTAATGTTTCATCTACTAATGCCAGATATCGACATCTCGAATTATCCCGATGTTACAATTAGAAAAACAATTAGATAAAACTATTAGTACCAATCCCTAAGGAATACGTCTTCTTATTTGCAGAATGTTACAATTGTTGTCATGTGAGGAGAAGGTCATGGTTTAATCCCAGTCTTTAATAAAAACTAAACCATCGTCAGATAGGCTGAACGAGTTGTATGTTAGTTCCTGGTCCTGGTAACGCATTCCCATTAGCATTTCTCTGCAATATTCTTCTGGCTAGGCACACATAACGTATTCTATTCTATTTCAGCCTTAAAACCAAAATTGGAAAAAGATAGGGCGATTTTAACTTATTTGTACGCTTTTCTTATTCGCAGGAGTCTGTGTACACGACGTTACGTTTTAAATGATTTCATGATTTCTATTGTAATACGGAGAATATAGAAATAATCAGCAAAAACGGCCCAAGCATTAAATGGGGATACATCGAAGTTGTATTTGGGGCTCTAACTATTAAACTATTAACGAGTAATCAATCCCCAAAAAAGATTGATACTTGATTATGAAGAGTTCCAGAAATCTGTATTGGACCATAAAATTAATTTTTACATACGTAGTCAAGCGTTAAACACTGAGACCAAGTACTTAATTATCGATTGAAGACTATATAAATCAAATACATAGATATATCTCGTAGTCTTTTAAACTAATCTATCTATAGTCAGTCTATAAAAATAATAGGGAAACAATGACCCAATTTGGATTAAAATTATCGTTTAGGTTGCCACTACCGATGTGAGCCGTACCGGTCGATGGTTTTGCTTTTGTAGTTTACGTTGCTTTGGCGACCAAAACAACAAAAAACAAAAGCAGACAAAAATTAGACCGGACATTACATAGAGAGCAACGAACAAATGACAAAACCACCAAGTGGCAAGTTAAAAAATCAATGAATTAATCAATGAATGTCAAACTGAAAGTGAAAAGTCAACCAAACCAATTCAAAACGATTATGAAAGAAAAAGACAAAAATTTAAAAAAGTATGTACTCACATCCATACTTACAATTTTGACATGCTCGTGCAATTATTAAGGTCAGTTAATGCGATCAAACGGAAAAATGGCATATACAAATAGAGAAATTTGTACGGTGTAACGAAGGCATGTATGGTGAGGAGCCGACAAATCATATAATCACCACTTTTAACAGAATCTCCAACGTTTTTAGTTCGCACTGCGTTTTAAGAATTATGAACTTTACTATAACAATGAAAAATTACTAATACGTATTTCTTAAACAAGTGGGATTTGCATCAGCGGTAATAGGTATTAGAACGATTTTAGTCCGCATTATACAATGGAAGCACACGTACTTTTTTATGGTTATGTTAAGTGAATGACCATATTCTGCACGTGACTATTAGACATTTTTAATTTGAGCATGGGTGTCTGTGAACTAAAGTTGATCAAATTCTAAATGGTTGCGGTTAAGCTTCGACTTTTATTGACTATATTCTTATTAAACAAAATCAAATTTTTTCTAGTCGTTTTTACAACCAAACTTTGGAGTCGATATTTAAGGTTTAAGCGTGACAAAATTTTTCATAACTCATACGTGAGAATGAGTGTGACGGACTAAATTTTTTAAATAATAACTCTCACTTAAAGTACATATGAATTGTTGCATTGACTTACATTTTCTTATATAATATCTTAGTTATTAATACTTGTGATGCCCTACTAAAAAATACATGTATTTACTCCATGCCAACTAACGATAACTTGGGTTCACTTATTAGTGGTTATATCAACTTAATCATTTTAAAAGTTAATGTCAGATGGATGATAGGAAATTTTGAAAATATTGATAATAGTGTGAATGAAATTGCAAACTTAATAGGTTCTTCATTCCCTACTGATTTAAGATTTATTTTGGTGGCACTACACTATTATTGTCCTCATTTGGCTTATTGTATTGTCTTCATAAATAGAAATTGAAAATGAATTGAAGTTGGGCAATTATTGGGTGAGTGGATTTTTTCAAGACATTATTTATTTATTTATTGACTTTTAGAGTTTCACATACAACAAGATTCTAATAATCTTATTATTACAGTATGTGAGTTCTGTTGATTGCTAGGTAACAATATGATGGTAAACAATGATACCTTTGTAGTTGATACCCTACCTTCTGTCATTATTTATATTCATATTTTATTATGGGTATAAATATTATAAATAAAAAAATAAAAATAATAAAATAATAAAGACAATAATATTTAACTAATTAAAACAAAATTTAATTTTATATAATAAAAATTATAAATAAAATTAATAATAAAAATAAAAAATTAATGGCAAAATCAAATGTTATAAAAGTTAAATTTAAGAAATCCATGAAGATAATTGACTTTTTAAAAAGTAATTCTTTCGATCGAAATGGAATTTTAGACCAACGTAGCTTCTTTATTGATGGAGTTGTCTTTTTAGCCATACATATTACAATACAAAAAGAAAGACTAGCGAAATCGACTAAAAAATGAATTGTTATTAACAGCCTATTGGTAGCATATGGGTCCGAACACTCCCTCCTCCAAGGTCTTGTGAGTTTAGTTTAGTTTTAATATGATCACTAAAACTAATATCATCAGAATACAATAAATTCTAGCAATAAATATCGATTAATCATTATAAATAAACAAAAAAGAATTGCTGCTCTGGGACTCGCCTGATGGAACATTAAAACTCCTCGAATAAGAATCCCTGAATGTCAGAGTCTGAGTACGTCTACCTAGATATGATAAAATTCAATAGCTGGTTAAATCTCTCTGCCTCCACCCCGTCATGGTCCGGATCATGTTGTGTACGCTGTCCCTACGTTATGGGGACGAGCCCCTCACGGTCGGAAGGGGCGGGAAAGTGGCCGATGGGACCGTCAATCCCATCCATCTTATATTATACCAGTTTATGATACACCGGATTTATCCAATCCAAATCAGTATAAATAAAATAGGTCCCAAACCCAAGGACAATTTGATAAAATATACCAGCAACCAAATTTGGAAGGTCTTCCTAAGTCATAATTTTTTTGTACATTCTAAAATGAAATTCTAGACATGAACCTAATATCGATGTCTTCATTTCATAGTACGCTAAGTCTAAAAAGTGAATTTTAGAGCCGATTGTCCTAAAATTTGGTATAGAGTCCTGTTTCGGCTCAAAGACGATCCCTATTGATTTTTGAAAAAATCGGTTCAGATTTAGATATAGCTGCCATATATATTTTTCACCGATCTGGTCATAATTGGCGTGTATATCAACCGATCTTCCTCAAATTCCGTACATCCGAATATTTTATGAGTCTCGAAAAACTTGCAAAATATCAGCCAAATCGGTTCAGCTTTAGATATAGCTCCCATATATATCTTTCGCCAGATTTACACTCATATGACCACAGAGGCCAATTTTTTGCTCCGATTTAGTTGACATTTTGCACAGGGAGTAGAATTAGCATTGTAGTTATGCGTGCCAAATTTGGGTGAAATCGGTTCAGATTTAGATATAACTCCCATATATAGCTTTCGCCCGATTTGCACTCATATGACCACAGAGGCCAATTTTTAACTCCGATTTAGTTGAAATTTTGCATAGGGAGTAGATTTAACATAGTAGCTATGCGTGCCAAATTTAGTTGAAATCGGTTCAGATTTAGATATAGCTCCCATATATAGCTTTCGTCCGATTTACACTCATATGACCTCAGAGGCCAATTTTTTACTCCGATTTAGTTGAAATTTTGCACAGGGAGTAGAATTAGCATTGTAGCTATGCGTGCCAAATTTGGTTGAAATCGGTTCAGATTTAGATATAGCTCCCATATATATGTTTTTCCGATTTCGACAAGAATGGTCAAAATACCAACATTTTCCTTGTAAAATCGCCACTGCTTAGTCCAAAAGTTGTAAAAATGACTCTAATTTTCCTAAACTTCTAATACATATATATTGAGCGATAAATCATAAATAAACTTTTGCGAAGTTTCCTTAAAATTGCTTCAGATTTAAATGTTTCCCATATTATTTTACTAATATTGTGTTCCACCCTAGTGCATTAGCCGACTTAAATTTGGAGTCTATACATTTTGTAGAATTCTATCAAATTCTGTCCAGATCGAGTGATATTTAAATGTATGTATTTGGGACAAACCTTTATATATATAGCCCCCAATACATTTGACGGATGTGATATGGTATCGAAAATTTAGATTTACAAAGTGGTGCAGGGTATAATATAGTCGGCCCCGCCCGACTTTAGACTTTCCTTACTTGTTTTTTTTTTTTGAATTTCTCAAAAACCGTATAAGATATACATTCACTTTTTCGGTTTTAAAATCATGTTTGAGGATTTTTTTAGTATGCACGAATTCAAAATAGTGATAATAGAACAAAAATAGAATAGAACATAAAAATGACTTAGACCACTTTAGAACGAACAAAGCTTTTTGGATTGGAAATTTTTAAAACTTTAATCACAGGCTACGTACAATATTAACCATAACTTTTGATAGAAGTGTTCAATAAACTCGAACTTTTGACAGGATGCAATTCACATCAATCAGAATAAAAACCAATGAACTCCACCAAAAAACGTCCACATAGCGTACTCTGGAATGAGGGCATCGATATGTAGTTTTCATAATAAATTTAAAATTTCAGATTTTTGCTGTGTAAAATCAAAAATATTGTTGTGAGGCAAAAGATTTCATGTCCTTATAATACGAATGTTAATGTTGCTTAGCATAGAAGAAGCATTTATTTATTTATCAAACTGAACCCCCATGGGTCATATGTTGATAGATATGTTCAGCTTCTCTAAGTGGTTTCACCTTAATGTGGAACGCCGTTCAGACTCGGCTATAAAGGACTCTTATCATTGAATCGGGCAGCACTCAGCGATAAGAGAGAAGTTCACTGAACAGACAATATTTTTTTCAGTGCATTTTACCTTATAAAAAGTAACAATCAAGTAGACATGCTAAAATCAATGTAAACTGAAAAGCCAACAAAAATTGATCGGTAGTAGTATGTGATGCGTTATGGGTGCATTTTGTTAAACACAAAAAATAACTTGAAACTAAAAAAATCACCTGTTGTATTAGATAAGGAGAGTGCGAGGCTGGTAAATGTTGTTGCTGCTGTTGTTGTTGTATTATGGACTTGTTTTTGTTTAACTTCGGTAGTTCTATTGGATTGAGGACAGTGACGCGTCATAGCTGGACCACGGTCAAACCATATTCACTGATAATAGGTTTTGTTGTTGGTTTTTCTTTTGCTTCTTCTGTTTATTGCTGTTGTTGGTATGGCAAAGAAACCAAAACTCTATACACACATAGGAAATCGATGGCAAGAAATACAAAAAAAAAAGCAAAACAATTACATATGAACGATAAAATTAAAAACCACTTAAGGGAAGTAGAAAAGTAGGAATAAAATAATTAACCAAAAGAAATATTTGGTTTTTTCATATAGTGTAGTGGGCTAGAGACCGCCACTCGCCACCATTCATACACATGTCTGGGACTAAGAAATATTTTGAGAAGTTTTTGGTAGAATTTCATTCCACCTTTTCTGCCATAAGTGGGTGTAAAATTCCATATCTTGCCTACGGAACTACATATGTTGATGTATGGATGTGGATATTTTTTATGTTATATTTATTTTGTTTCTCGGGCGGCAATGGACCCCCAGTATTTTCTAAGATTACGATTTTATGCCGATGTATGGATATTTTAATTCACACACAGACCACAACTCGACAACAATGTAGGCAAAAGATATGATTTTTTTTTTGTAAAATTTAAACTATGACGAATGACGGAGCAGTTTAATATTTATTGTTGTTGTTTTTTTTCTCGTTTCTTTGCTATATCTGAACTAACACTGTAATGATCATCCCAAAGATTGCATGAAGAAAATACTAGAGATTTATTTACACCAAATGGACTGCTCTTATTCTCTGTAATATACTTTTATTTGCATTTACTTATAACATCGCACAATCCATTTTCCACTTTGTTTTTTTTATCCATCACTCGACAATCCAAAAAATGACATTCCACCTCCTTGGCCCCTTGGGGATAAACAACGAATTAACGTAGTGACACTAACAACGACCACGGTTTTATGAGGGAGACAATTAAAATGAAATATCTTACGCCCGTCCCAATTTTTTTGTTTTTATATTTTTTCGACAAACTCAAATGGACTTTTGTTGTTAATTTTTTGAATTCAACATCAATTAACTCGATTCGAATTTTAACTATGAATTTTGCAACCGATTCGATTCCATTGACTACTACTGCTTGATTTTTATGGTCGCTTATGTCGCCTACATATATATGTGGTTGGCAACGTTCGGTGTCATACTTTACACATGGCAACATGTACCAATAAACACAAACGCTTGAAAAATGCTGAAATTCAAAAATTTTTCAAACATTTTTGTAAAGGACTCAAGTTGAGATAATCGCGTTCTCAATTAGAAACAGACATTACCATCAACAGTGGAATTCAAACTATTAGAAAAAGTGCATTTTAAGATAATTGTAAAATAATCATTGCGGTCAAGTAAAATACGATTGTTTAGATGTTTATTAATTTGAATAAAAACATATAAATTATTCCAAATAAAAACACATTATACAAATAAAAACACATTGAACATAATGCCTTAAAAAGGAATTATTTTGATATATAAGTTGCAATTCTGCTATATTCTTATAATTTTTATTTATTACTGTGTTCTAGAAATTATTTTACATTAATATTGTGAAATCAGTGTTTATTCCTGATGGTGGCATTCTACCTTTAAGGTGGGTATTAAGTTCGAGTTAAAGGTGAGTATTAAGTTCGAGTTTAGCCGCTAAATTTCACTAAAGTGAAAACTAAATCAGTAAAAAAAGCCATACAATTATACATATTTGTTGCAGATTTCATAACAACTTGATGTGGAATATCCCAAAGCAAATTTTCACAAAGTTTGTATTCCTTAAAATGGATTATTAAAGAAAAGTAATCGTGAAAAAATGACGATTTTAGCGGCTAAACTCGAACTTAATACCCACCTTTAGCCGCTAAAAACGTCATTTTTTCACGATTACTTTTCTTTAATAATCCATTTTAAGGAATACAAACTTTCCCTGCCAACATTTTTTGAATTTGAGGGCGCTTTTGAGAATCCCCACTACGTCGAAAACAGTCGTATACGATATCCAAAACTCCTCGGAAAAGCGCCGTCACTATTGAGAAGTTGTACCACGCCAAGTTACTACAAAAAAGTATCGCATGAGTGCAATTATTAGGAGCCCTTCTGGATACATTTAGAAGGACGCCAATAAGAGCCCCTTCAAACAATCAGACAAAGTGCATTTTAAGATAGTCGTAAAAGAATCATTGTGGTCAAGTAAAACACGATTGTTTAGATGATTATTAATTTTATTAAACTTTTATAAATTCTCATAAATATAACATTTATACGACTATCACATCACATTTAACATATTTTTATGCACTAATAAAGGATTGAAGTTGAGTTTCAAGTTGCAAGTTACATCCCTGCCAACATTTTTTGAATTTGGGGACTCTTTTGAGAATCCCCACTACGTCGAAAACAATCATATACGACATCAAAAACTCGTCGGAAAAGCGCCGTCACTATTGAGAAGTTGTACCACGCCAAGTTACTACAAAAATGTTTCGCATGAGTGCAATTATTAGGTGCCTTTATAGATCAATTTAGAACGACGCCAATAAGGGACCCTCCAAACAATCAGAAAAAGTGCATTTTAAGATAGTTGTAAAAGAATCATTGTGGTCGAGTAAAACACGTTTGTTTAGATATTTATTAATTTGATTAAACATTTACAAATTCTTCAAAATATAACATTTATACCACTATCACATTACATTTAACATAATTTTTTGGCATTAATGATGATGTTGAGTTACAAGTAGCGAGTTACCTGTTGCTGCGTCTATCAACAAGTGTTTTTATTCCATGGAGGCAGCGTGTCTGTAAAATATCTGAAAAACAATCACTTTATTCCATTTGGAAAATCACCAAATTGTTCACCAATATACCTTTCACAATTTTAAGCGTATAATCTATGTTTTCAGAACTTTATTTTCGTTTTTATTTAATTAAAATATAACAAGCTGGTTGCGCTTGGCGTTTCACAAAAAAAATGGCTTTTTTAACAGTAGGGATGGCAAATTACTTGCATGTACTTTTTGATGTACCTTTTCATGATGGTTGAAGTGACATTTACGAGTCTGTGGTAACGATGAGGTTGAAATGGAACTTTGAAATGCTGGCAGGGATGTTGTAGCGTCTATCAGCCAGTGCTTTTATTCCCAATGGAGGCAGCCTGTCTGGAAAAATATTTGAAAAACTATCACTTTATTCCATTTGGAAAGTCAAAAATTGTTCACCAATATACCTTTCACAATTTTAAGCGAAATAACTATGTTTTCGGCACTTCATTATCGTTTTTATTTAAATAAATTATAAGAAGCTAGTTGTGCTTGGCGTTTCACAAAATATAAAATGGCTCTTGTAACAATAGTGATGGCAAAATACTTTCATGCGAATAGTGATGGCAAAATACTATAACAGTTGGCGATTGTCGCAGTGTCACATACGAGTCTGTGGTAGCGATGAGGATGAAATGGAACTTTGAAATGCTGGCAGGGTTGTGAAAATTTGCTTTGGGCTTTTCCCCATCAAGTTATAATAAAATTTGCAACAAATTTGTATAATTTCATGGATTTTTCTTACTGATTTAGTTTTCACTTTAGCGATTTTAGCGGCTAAACACGAACTTAATACTCACCTTTAAAGGTGTGTACTATGTTCCTTTTTCGAGTTGAAAACCACTTTATTTTCGCGATTACTTTTTCTTAAATGATCAATATTATAAATTAAAACAAACTTATTCCTGTAAAGGCTTGCCGAAATCTAGAGGAACAAGAAACTGTGCATAAATTGAGTTAATTTATCTGATTTATATTGAACTGTTTTAATAAAGTAACCGCGAAAATTTCAACGCGAAAAGCGAACATAGTACTTACCTGCGCTTTACAGATTATCAGTTATTCCGGACGGAATGTCGGTGTTTGTAAAGAATCTTACAGTGTGTCGCATCGATACGACTTGTCGGCGATGACTCAATAATCGGTTAATGTGTTATCAATCCCATAAGCATGCAGCAGTATCGATTATTCCTTCGGACTTAACTTATAATGCGCACAATATATGGGATATGTTCGACACGAGCACTGTCGTCGGGAATAACTGATAGTCTGTAAAGCGCATCGGTAAGATTTGTTTTTTTATGTGTGTGCGATAAATCTTCAAGTGAGATTAGTCCATAAAACCAACAAGGTTGCAAAAAATAGGCATAAGAAAATCGTAGTAGTGTTTATTAGGTAGTAGATGAATTGGATCCACTATTTATATTTTTTTGTGCAGACGGGAGCAATTTTGTGGACGAGAAAAATTAAATAGAATAGTTAAAAGTTATTAATACAACAATTAGAACTGCAAAACAAATGCAATGTCGTGGGCTTAAAGTGCTTCTGTAAAGGAAAATAAAATAAGAGACTCAGAGAAGGGCAAAAGACACAAGTAGAAGTAGTGATTCAATTCTTTGGGGAACAGAAAAAAAACGAGACAGCAAAAGAAAAAAATAGAAAATAATGTCTTTTGTACGTGGTGCAACGGGCTCGGGAACTGCCTCCTCTGGCAATGCGGAATCGGTTCAAAAATTCGTTGAAGCTTTGCGAGCAGACTTCAAAACTTTGTCATTGGAAACTAAAAAGAAATATCCACAAATTAAAGAGGTAATAGAGTACCCCCTTTTGGCTAAATCTCCATTATATTTATGTATGTTGTGTGGGGTGTGGGGGAAACAATAAGACATCCCATAGATGTTGTTGGTGTGTGTTCTGTTCAGTTTTATTTGTTTTTATATGAGACAAGCTGACAGTCAAGTCTTTTTGTGATTGATCAAATAATGAAGAGGTTATCCTCTGGAGTCATAAGTGATTCTTCCATATATATTTACTCCACATACTTGATAAAAATGATAAGCTGAATTAGCGACCGGAGACGTAGATAAGTAACCAATTTTGTAGTTAAGTACAATTGGAAGACTTCTATTGAGAAAACAATTTGAGTGTGTATATTAAGAATTCATGTCCAAACATTCCAATAGAGATAAATGAATTATCAAAAATCAGCTGTTAATAGCATATTATTTTTCTACAAAGATAAACCATACACAGTATTCTCGTTGATAAGAAACAGAAAACGAATCACCACCTCTAAAAGTGTACAGTGTCAAAAATTCAAATTTGGAGAACTGTAGGTGTAGTTCTTCCTCCACGAAAAATTACCAATTTTAAAATATCATCTTATGTTGATATAGTCTTAGAATTCATATGAAATATCGGTTAACACGCTATGACTACGAATTGCTCCATGTTTTTTTTTTAATTAGTACGGCATCTGATGTTATTGTTGTAGCAACTTGGAGAAGTGAGATCATAATCCTCGAGTTTATACCACTATCATCACTTATGTTATCCGAATTTACATTAACAGCTACAATTGGATAGAAATGGAGGTTTTCTAAGTTTCGCTAATATTCTGAGGCAGCCCTGTATATTTAAATGATTTATTAACATTGATAAAGCTTTGTATCTCCCCTCTTTTCGTTTATGTCGCTTTATAGAAAAGAAGTTCCACAGGATGAAGCATTCAGGAGACATGAGAACACACAAATATTACTCTGAAATGATCTAATCGTTGTGTCCCACTGAGAAAAACTTTAGGCACCAGTCACACTGAGAATTTTCTCATGAGGGGATAGGGTCAACCTAATTGAAATACGGGGTCTTGGATTTTATTGCCCGTCGTAGTTGTTTTCGGGGCATCCGAACAAGCCTGATTAAAAACGTTCGTGGGAAACCCGTTAAATCACTGCTCTCCAATTTCCGATATTACTTTTATTGGCGGGAGGCACAGTAAAGCAGTGGTTAATGTACCCCACATGCGTGCAAAAAATTCTGGGTTTTGTATTGGACCCCAATAGTTTTTCCATGCTGATTACACGTCCCCTCTCACTGACGATTACATGTCGTATGGACTTGGTGGGAATTCCTGTATCGTTGTGAAGTTCAGATTTTTTACTGTGTGGTAGATTGGTAGAATTCTTGAAGTTTTGGTAGATTTTGCAAAATATTCCTTTCCAACCAATTTTCTATAGAAATAAAATGTTGACAAAATTTGCTTTAGAAATAAAATTTTGACAACATTTTCCATAGAAACAAAATTTTGACAAAATCTTCTATGGAAATAAAATTTTGACAAAATTTTCTATAGAAATAAAAATTTGACGAAATTTTCTATTAAAATAAAATTTTGACAAATTTTCCTATAGAATAAAAATTGGATACAATTTTCTATGGAAATAAAATTTGCACAAAATTTGCTATAGAAATAAAATTTTAACAAAATTTTCTATAGAAATAAAATTTTAACAAAATTTTCTATAGAAATAAAATTTTAACAAAATTCATATTTTATTCATATTTTAATTTTCGTGTTAGATCATACTATCAAAATCCTTTGTAAGTTCTCCTCTTTGTAGAAATAGTAACTTTCCCTTGATGGTGTAAGCCAAAATCCTTATAACATTTGAAATTCGACATATTTACAATTCAAGGGATATTTATGCACCCAAAATTGTCCCTAGTAGGAGAGATCCAAATATATAATAAATATTTGTTAGTTTTTTTACATAATTTTTGAATACGAAAATATCGAAACAGATTGATTCAATACTTTTGTGAGTCATAATTGAGTAGTTACTCGAGTATAAAGACTGATTGTTGACATTGGGAACTGTCATAAATATATTTACTTTTACATAGTTTTTAGCTACTATTCAGAATATTTGTTATATTTTTCTTTTATTTTTATTCTTAATTTTATTAAAAGAAGTATTCCTTTAGTATTCTTAACTTAGAAATGAGGGTTAGGTTAGGTTAGGTGGCTATCTTATTAAATCATACATTTCTAAGTTTTGTGTAAATGATTGTTTAATATAATTATTCAACATCTTTTTTTACACAACTTATGTATTATTGTATATGAAAATATAGAGAGTAGTCCATTGTAATTACTTTATTTTGGCCAAATAGGCTTAGAATTACATGCTTTGAATGAATAAATAAACTTCTAAAATAAAGTAATAAAACATTTCTTCCGAAGGAAACCCTCAAAATTAACCACTAAAATTTGATCAAAAATTATTATTATTGTATTACTATTTTTAAGAACAATACGATTTATTGGCCACGAAGGCTTACTGTATTGTTAAATAAAATGAAATGAAAAATTAAATGAAAAAAAAAACTTAAAAAAAAAGATTTTTTAAAAGGTTGAAAAAATCGAAATACGAATTTTAATATTATTGTTACTTACTTTAGCCTTTTATTCGTCTCCTCCGAATTTAGCAAAAGAAAATAGGATGAAATATTTTTTAGAGCCTTTATTAAATTATAGAAATTGTTTTCATTACATTTGTTAACATCCATTATGTTTATTTCAAATCGACTTGTTTATGGCCTTGATTGTTCGTATAAAGCCCGCAGATCATTTTTGGCTTTTATATTTTTTTATATCAGATCAAATTATGCACCTAAATTAAGTTGATCCAAATTCATTTTCTTAGCTACATTTAGAGTTGGTGCGGCTATATTTAAGACCCGTCAAGCTAGGAAGTGCAATTTTTTCTTACTAAAAACATAAATAAAAATACCTCATACTCATACACCAATTTGTGGTATCCTATTTTTGTATCGATTGCTGCTAATCGATGTACCTTCATACATAATTTTTATACATACATTATTCTTCTTTTATGTCTTTGTAGTCATGTGAAGAGGCCATTTCTAAGCTCTCAACCGCCGGCAGCAATCAACAACAGTCAGTCTACTATACAGTCAATCAAATTTTATATCCATTAGTACAAGGATGCGAAACGAAGGACTTGAAAATCATCAAAGTGAGTCATAATAGCAAATTATTTATGATGATGATACTGGTTTTTGATATTTATGTAATACCAAAAACAATCCAAATTCGTGCTTATCTAATCAACTAATATTTTTTGCTTGTATTTTCGTTTGCCCCAGTTTTGTTTGGGTATGATGCAGCGGCTTATCACCCAGCAAGTGGTCGATCAAAAAGGGGCTCGCTACATTACTGACGCTCTGTGGATGTTAATGGAACATAATATTGAGGAAGTCAAAGTTCTACAAACCATCACATTGTTATTGACTACAAACACAGTGGTGCATGGCGATACGCTGGCCAAATCATTGGTATTATGTTTTCGACTGCACTATACGAAGAATTCAACGATTGTAAACACAGCCGGTGCTACCATACGCCAATTGGTATCCTTGGTATTTGAGCGTGTTTATTTGGAAAAGGATTCCCTCACAAATTTGCAACAGAAAGATTCATCAGGAAATGTTGTAGAGATCGATGCCACCGATACAAGCATTGCCAGTGGCGGTGGTAGTAGCGGAGCCCCAAGCTTATCAAGTGGCCCCAGTGAAATGTCAACATTTGCTTCGGATGCATTCTTTTTGTTTCAGGTAAGTTTTTCGTTTAGCGCTTCTTATCTGCATTTTGCTCGAAAAAAAAATAGCTTATGATAAGACATTTGTGCTGTGGAAAGAACTATGTAAAGATGATTAAGTTTTTTTTATTCTTGGAAACGATAGAGGCCACATTTAGTTATTAGTGCCGGTGAAAATATCAACAAATGATACAATGTTGAAGTCGATATCGATCGTATACTTAACTCATTGTCTACAATGAGAGAAATACATAAGTGGAACATGTCTTTGAATTGAATTAATTTACGTCATATACCCCTTTATATATTGGAAATCTTGCCTGCATACCTACCCTCAAAAAAAGGTGAAATCATATGAAGAAAAATGTGGGTTTATTTTAGAATTTTTTTTATTAAATTATTACCAATATGAAATAGACACTTTTTTTGCCAAATTGAAGAAAAACTAATAAAAAATAATATATATTTTATTTTGTTTAACAAAACTTTATATTTTTAAGAAACAAATTTTTTATTTATTTATTTTTTTTTTTTATAAAAAATTCTTGTTTTTTCAAGCTCGAGGTCTTGCCAAAACATTTATTTATTATTCTAACAAAAAGATCAACCAAATAAAAAAACTAATAATTTGTACACACGTGTTGTCTCGTCCGTTTTTTCGTGTTGGAGAAGGTGCATCCCGGGGAGCCTTCTCCGCCTGCTTTTGGTCCGAGCCGGGATAGAGGAAAACCCCGGACCATGGTACTGTGCCGTCTGCCGAAATCGAATTCACCATCGCTCGGTTTCGGTGAGGTGTAACCGGTGCATGGAATGGGTGCACTTCCGGAACTGCTCCGGCCTAACATCGCTGCGGGAGTATAGTCAAACTGACTTCGTGGCAGGATGCTGTGCCAATGACAGCAGCAGTGGGTCATCTGATTATGTGACCCCACCGACTTCTCCCGCACAACAATATTCTCCGCCGCAGCATCTTACACCGAATATTGTTGTACCAGTTCCGGAGAGTGCATCATTTTTGCAATTTAATTGCAACGGGCTCCGTGGTAAGATTAGTGAGATCGTAGACTTTATGAATCGGAAAAGGATAAGGGTCGCGGCGATCCAGGAAACAAAGCTGAATCCCACCTGCAGCCTACGACATTGTGATGGGTACAATGTCCTACGGAAGGATCGCACAAGAAATGGAGGTGGTGGCCTGGCTTTCATATTACACCGTTCCGTGCAGTATAGACCTATCACGCTTGTGCTAGACACTAATGACCCGTACATGGAATGTATGGGGGTAGCAGTTAAGTGTGGGGCTGCCGAGATAGAGCTATACAATGTGTACATACCGCCGGTTGGTAGCTGTGCTCCTGGTTATAGCCCAAACATTGAGTGGTTGTTGAGCGGGCATAACCGATTGGTTCTAGGAGATTTTAATGCCCACCATGAACTTTGGCATTCTCTCCTGGGTAATGACCAGAGGGGCATAGCTTTGGCAGAGCAGATAGACGACTCCACATTTTGCACGGTGAACGAAGAGGCCCCCACGAGAATTATGGGTGACTGCAGCAGTTCGCCAGATTTATCGTTAGCATCGCCTGGTCTGATAAATGACGTCTCCTGGCAACCCGTCATTTCATTGGGTTCGGACCACCTCCCCATAATTCTCACCATCAACCGACCCTCCGATTTCATAACCTCTGAACGCCGGACGTTTATTAATCAAAAGAAAGCCAACTGGGAAGGCTTCAGAGAATACACCGATCGCCGCTTCAGTGAGCTCCCGTCCCCCTCACATGTTCATGTTGCCCAGAGGGAGTTCCGGGACATCATCAACGCAGCAGCCGCTCGCTTCATACCCGCTGGTCGAATTGCCCAGGTGAGGCCCAACTTCCCAGCCGAAGCGGCGGGACTCGCAGACGAGCGTGATGAACGCCGTCGTGCTAACCCTGCTGATCCTAGAATCAGAGAACTAAATCTAGAGATTAGTAAGATAGTCGACGAGCACAAGCGGAACACTTGGTTAGAGCACCTGAAGCAATGTAACTTAGGAACAGGAACTGGTAAATTGTGGTCAACAGTTAGAGCCCTCTCGAACCCCTCCACAAGGGATGATGGGATTTCAGTCACATTTGGCGACGTGACTGTGACTGATCCGAAGAGGTGCGCCAAATACTTCAACCGACAGTTTGTCGAGCATCCCGAGAGTGATAGAGCGAAAAGGAGAGCCACCCGTCGTGTACGTGGTCTCCGAGCCGATGACACACCACAATTTACTGCAGCCGAAGTTACCAATGTCATCAACAGCGCGAAACCATCTAAGGCGCTGGGCCCTGACGGAATTTCAATGCTAATGCTGAAGCATCTGGGAATACTGGGAGTTGAGTACCTGACCAGACTCCTCAATTTGTCTTTGGAATCACACATTATACCCGATGTCTGGAAAATGGGAAGGGTGATTCCACTACTGAAACCGGGCAAAGATTCGAGCAAAGGTGAATCGTACAGACCGATATCCCTTCTCTCGCCAGTAGCCAAGACACTTGAGGCATTACTCCTCCCCAGCCTTGTGGAGAATTTTCCAGCTGCCCACCATCAACATGGATTCCGTAAGGTACATAGTACGACAACAGCCTTACATGCCATTTCGACACATATTAATAAGGGACTTAACCAGCCCAGGCCGTGTCACAGGACGGTCCTCGTGGCGCTTGACCTATCGAAAGCATTCGATACGGTCAACCATGCCACATTATTTGAGGACATCGAGAATACGTCCCTACCGGCAGGAGCGAAGCGTTGGGTGCTGAATTATATGTGTGGACGCCAGTCGTACGTGGAATTCAGGGACAGAAAGTCAAGACCGCGTAGAGTTAAACAGGGAGTTCCCCAAGGTGGGGTGATATCTCCGGCACTGTTTAACCTCTACATGTCCTCGATTCCACCCCCTCCTGACGGCGTCGAGATTGTATCATATGCGGATGACTGTACAATCTTGGCATCTGGGCCCAATGTTGATGACATTTGCGATCGGTTGAACGTCTACATAGCTAATCTTACCAGTTATTTCACTGCGAGAAACTTGAGGATATCCCCCACCAAATCCTCAGCCACACTATTTACTACATGGACGGCAGAAGTGCGCAGGCAGTTGAATATCAGAGTCGATGGAGTAATAATTCCGACCACAAATTACCCCAAGATTCTTGGGGTCACATTCGACAGCCTTTTTAGGTCATCTGCCCATGCCACTGCAATATGTAATAAGCTCCGTGGTAGAAACAAGGTCCTCAAGTCACTAGCCGGCAGTACTTGGGGTGCGGACAAAGAAACCTTGCTAACTACTTATAAGGCAATTGGCCGGTCAGTGGTAAACTATGCAGCGCCAGTGTGGACACCGCAGACCAGTGATACGCAGTGGAATAACATACAAACCTGCCAGAACGCTGCCCTTAGAACTGCGACTGGGTGTCTCCGCAGCACACCCCTGGATCACCTTTATGTGGAGACAAAGATCATCCCTGTGCGAAGACACAACTACATGCTGTCAAAGCAGTATCTCCTGGGTTGTTATCGCAGTAATCATCCAAACCACCATCTTATGGATACACAACCACCACCCAGGAACGTAAGGGTTGATATACATAATCTAGAGCGCGAGATCCAGCGCTATAAAAGAGAGCCTCTAGATCAAGCAGCGTACCAGGCAGGTTTGAACAGGATTCATGAGGATACTGTAGCTGAAGCGGTGAGAAGCTACAAGGTTAATCCTGTTCTTGGAGTCCGACCACCGCCCATAGCATCGGAGGAAAGAGACCTCCCACGGCAGACTAGGGTAATTTTGGCCCAATTAAGATCAGGCAAGTGCAGCCGCCTCAATTCCTACTTATCGGTGATTGATAGCAGCGTAGCTGACGTTTGTCCAATTTGCAACCAAGGGCCACACGACACGCGTCATCTTTTCTCTTGCCCAGCCAAACCAACCCGACTTACCACCAGATCACTCTGGACACACCCCATCTTAGTCGCAGAGTTCCTTGATCTGCCAACAAGCTGATGTACCAAGCGTATAACATGAAATGGATGAGATCACAATAAACTGTTACAACAACAACAACAACAACAACAACAACAACAACTAATAATTTGTTTTTTTATTTGTTTATTCGAGTTAAAAATGGTTCAATACGAAGTTAAAGACAGTAACAATTTGAGTAATATTTACTTGTTTTAGAAACATGAACAAAATTTATGTAAAATTCCCTGATTAAAAATATATACTATTTTTTATAAAACGTTTTTCCATTTTTAGTTCACGTCATTAAAGTAAACAAAAATTATTTACAATAAGGATAATTTTGTTACATTTCGCAAAACTTAACTAAAGTTAATTAATTTGCATGAACTAAAATGAAGTTTATTCCGCTATAGAAAGACTCGTTGGCTTGTCCAAAAACTAAGCCGCGTGCGGTATAGAGACTAGGTTTATTGAAAAAAAAAAAACTTGAGCTCAGCTTTCATAATCACAAAAGTCTTCATTAGAAAAGCAAATTTAAAAATAAAGTTTTCAACAAATAGCTTGCCAAAACTAAGCCGCTTGCGGAAATTTGATAATCAATGTTTTGAAATTCGAGACATCGATCTTTTGATTCTTATTACAATCCCTAGGACAATGCTGCTTTACCGGTTTCAAGAAAACCAAGAAAAAAAAATAATATAAATATTTGATGAATAATAAATTTCTTTTACAGGATCTTGTACACTTAGTCAATGCTGATCCACCATTCTGGCTTGTTGGTATGAATGAAATGACTCGAACATTTGGACTCGAACTCTTGGAAGCAGTCTTGACAAATTTCAGTGCAGTATTCCATGAAAATCGTGATTTTCGTCTACTGCTCAAAGAAAGAGTATGTGCACTGGTCATCAAACTATTCTCTCCGAATGTTAAACATCGAACATTGCCAACACAAAATTCGAATGGAAATACCACAACACCCAGTGATAAACCATATTTCCCCATTAGTATGCGCTTACTGCGTCTAGTGGCAATACTCATACAGAAATACCATACCATCTTGGTTACCGAGTGTGAGATATTCCTTTCGCTAATAATAAAATTCCTTGATCCTGATAAGCCACATTGGCAACGGGCTCTGGCACTGGAAGTCATTCATAAGTTGGCAACAAAACCATCGTTAATTGCATTCTTTTGTAAGTCTTACGATTGTAAAAATCATGCTACAAATATTGTGCAAGATATGATCACGGCTTTGGGTACTTATGTGAGATATTCCTTGATTAATTCAGCAGCTTGTAAGTATATGAAGGTAAACCATATGTATTAAATTCAAAGCTTCTTTTCCCACAATATTTTCCAGTATTGAATGGCCAGCAGAATGGTGCAACACAGCTGAATACATTGAGTGCTCACAATTCGAATAATCAATGTGGCTTTGTATTTCGTGGAGCTTATATGCCATTGGTAGCCACTTTCCCACCAGGAATATCTAAGGCTGTATAGTAAGTGATATGGATAAATTGGCTTCATTTTAAGGAAACGTTATATTTTGATTACAGCTTAGAAATGTTGGATAAATTGGAAGCTCCACATATACCAGATAGTTATGGAATTTCAGTAGCATATGCGGTACTCTTGGACATTACACGCTCTATCGGAGGTGTTATTCAGCGAACACCAGAAATGGTAGGATAATCGAAAAACACACTGAAAAGATCTTTCAATTTTATCAACAATTTCAGCATCCCTCACACAATACCGTTGTCATAACCGAAGAAGAACACAAACCTTTGTGTTTGCAACTGATAAATTCCAGCTGGTCTGGATTGTTATCAGCCTTTGTACCTCTGGTAGATGCATCCATCGACGAGGCTACAACCGACAATATTTTGAAAGCTATGCAAAACTATGCTGCACTCTGTGGTATTATGGATCTATTGAATCCTCGTGATGCTTTCATCATGGCCATTTGCCGTGCTTCTTTCCCGCCCCATTATGCCATGTCAATTTTTGCCAATAATCCTCATATGGATGTAGATCTCAGATGTCACACTCGTTCGAATAGTCAAGATCTCAATAATCAATTTATAAGCTCTTGCAATGACTCGGGAGACTTTCGACAACAGATTGTTGCTGTGGGTACTCCTTTGCCAAGTGCTTCATTGCCACATAGTGTAATGCAAGCTCCAGTCATGTTGACCACCAAGAATTTGCAATGTATGCGAGCCATTCTCTTTTTGGCTCATAGCAATGGTAGTATATTGGGTACATCGTGGCACATCGTGCTGCAAACTCTACAGCATTTGGTGTGGATTTTGGGACTGAAACCTTCTACTGGAGGAAGCTTACAGGCCTTCCCCAAACCAGCCGTAGAGGCTAATGTTGGAATACAGACCGCTGTTATGGCCGACCTGCCGGTATTGTCGCAAATGTTAAGTCAACTCTTTGAGTCCAGCCAGTATTTGGATGATGTTGCTTTACACCATCTCATTGATGCTCTGTGTAAATTGTCTCATGAGGCTATGGAATTGGCCTATGCTAATAGGGTGAGCAGTTTTTAAATGGAAATTGAGAAATATGGCTTATGATGTGGGATTATGTGTTTGTACGTTTTAGGAACCTTCTTTATTTGCGGTGGCAAAATTATTGGAAACAGGTTTGGTAAATATGCCACGCATAGAGGTTTTATGGAGACCTTTAACGAATCATCTATTGGAAGTATGTCAACACCGTCACATACGCATGCGAGAATGGGGTGTAGAAGCCATAACTTATCTGGTGAAATCGGCTTTGCAATATAAACATAGTCAGCCACTCAAGGAAAACATGGTAGGTTTTGATGCCCTCCCCAGTTTTAATTTGCAAACATAATGCCGTCATTTTTTCCATAGAACCTACAAACTATGCTGCTAAATCCCTTGTCGGAGCTTTCCACAGTACCCCATGCTGATGTGCGACAACGGCAACTCGATTGTGTTTTACAAATTTTGAATGGAGCTGGTGAGATTTTATCATTCGGTTGGCCAGCCATTATAGAAATCATAGGGGCTGTGAATGAACATCATGGAGAACCATTGATACGCACCGCCTTTCAATGTTTACAATTGGTTATAACAGATTTTCTAACAGTAATGCCTTGGCGTTGCCTGCCCCTGTGCATTTCTACAGCATCGAAATTTGGATCTCAAACCCAGGAATTAAATATATCACTGACGGCCATAGGATTAATGGTAAGTTGTTGAAGATAACATTTTTGTCGAGGAAAAATTTGTATAAAAATTATTTCGAAATTCTTTCAGTGGAATATTTCGGATTTCTTTAATCAAAACCAAGATAAATTAATGTCAGCCCAAGTGGATGATTCTGCGATCTTACCCGATTTTCCGGGTACGGTAAAAATGCCCCAGTTTGATAAGCTATGGATGTGTTTGTATGCGAAATTAGGTGAGTTTTTATTGCAAATAAAAATAAAGGACAACCTTGAGAATCTGGGGGCTTTCCACATTTAGGTGAATTATGTATTGACTCTCGTCCTGCTGTTCGCAAGTCTGCTGGTCAAACGTTATTCTCCACCATTTCCGCCCATGGAAGCCTATTGAACCCTCCCACCTGGCAAGCTTTAGTATGGCAAGTTTTATTTCCATTGTTGGATAATGTACGCGCCTTGTCCAGTTCGGCAAGTAATGAGAAAGTCGATGCCAGTGGCAATATTTTAATACATCATTCGAGGAATACCGCCCAAAAACAATGGGCTGAGACACAAGTTCTGACACTTTCGGGCGTGTGTAGAGTAAGTTTTGTTTTATTATTTTCTGCGTACACCATCTCACATAAACAAAAACATTTGTTTAGGTATTTAATACAAAACGTGATCTAATACAAATGTTGGGAGATTTCGATCGTGCTTGGTCATTGATATTGGAATTTATACAAAATGCTGCTCTAAGTAAAAACGGTGAAGTATCATTGGCCGCCTTGAAATCGTTGCAAGAGATTATGTATCATAACTCCGAATCAAAGCCAATAATTCCTAAAATGGAATCGAACACAACACCACACAGCAACGACAAGACCAAGCTTAAAGAAGAAGAAATATGGAATGTGAGTATGATGAACAAATGCTGAGCATGATTTTAATCTTATTTATTTTTCAGATTGCCTGGAAAATTTGGTTGAACATTGGTATTGAAAGCACAAAAATAACAACAAAGTCTCAAGAAACAACACAAGATGAATTTTATATACCGAGTCAAGCTTATTTGACAGCTTTAATACAAATCTTTCCTGCAATATTTCAGCATATTCAAATGAGGTATGTTTGCTAATTTTTTTTTAATCTTATTACAGAATAATGTAATCAGAAAAAAAACAGTTTGGAGCCGTTGTAGTGATAGACCAGTTGTTCATATTCATTTTAAAATTATCATTGCGGGAGCCCTTCTTCCTTTCTCTTAAAAAAATGTTTTCAACAAAGCAATCCCTCAAATTCGTCAAGCAAGGCACTTCCACTGTGCTACCGAAGACCTCACCAAAATATTCCCAATTAAAAAGTTGATTGAAGCTGACAACTTTACTAATTAAAAAATTAATTGATACAATTAATTTTTGAATCAAACTACAGGCATTAAATCAATTAAGTCAATGATTGAATATTAAAATTAATTGATACAATTAATGAGGTCACTTAAAAAATGGATTTTGTTGTAATTTTTAATCATCAATCAATTATTTAATCAAACTAAAAACATTAAGGCTATGGTCACACTAGGCAAATATTTGACCAAAATGAGTGTCAAACATTTTTCCAGAACCATTTTCCAAATATCTAGATACGGTTTATTGAAGCTCAAAATGTTTGCTGGTATGGCTGTGGCGACGGATTCTTTTTCGAATTCTGTCAAATATTTGCCCAGTGTGACCAAAGCATAAGTCAGTTATGAAAGATATTGAAAATAGTTACTTTTTAATTTAAAAGAATTGAATTTTGCGATCAACATCAATTAATTTTTTAATTTAATCATATAATAAATTAATTGAAATTTGTTATGTTTGATGCTCAATTAAAACTATGATTGACACTATCATTTTCGTGATTGAAGACATTTCTCATTTTTCTATATATCCCGGTGCTACGTTCGCCTCAATAAAAAGGACTTGGTTCTCATAGCCTAATTGTAGAAACATTTTAATGGTCTAAAATACTCAGAAATTTTCCCAACAATCCGACTTTCGCTTTGCTCAGGATTGAACCTGGGTTTTTTCGGCACCATAACAGAACGCCTTAGCACACTCATCCACATACGCCATTGTGGCTTCGAAACGTTATTTCAAATTTTTGTGATATGATCGTAACAACTAAAACTGGTCCAAAATAACTTCATTGAAAGTGGAAAAACTTGATGGGGTTCCGCGATTCTCTTTAAAAAACTTTTTTTTTGAAATAATTTTCCATTCTTTTTGCTGGGTTATAATAGCTCTTAGATTACATCTTTTGTTTGCTTTAGCCAAACTAAAATGTGATTTAGGGAATTTGAGGTTGAAATCGTGATTGGAGACTTTTTGCCATTTCAGCTGATCTTCTGCTGTGTCTAATGATGAATTTCTTTGAGTGGATTATAGTGCTAGTACACTAATTGTAGATTCAACCCGTCCGATGGCTTTTGGATACAGCAAAGCTTAGCAAATAAGTAAATTGCATTAATGCTCTATTATACATATTTAGCGTGGAATTATTTCAATAGCATAAGCCATGGTGAAAGTTGAATAATCACTTGAAAAACTTGTGAATTTTGAAAAACTGATGAGGAATGTGGAAATTCCGTCCGTCCATACTATCATCTTGTAGTCTAAAGGGCTTGGGCCAAATAAATTTGACAAACATACTCTTCATCTGTTGGTTAAGCTTCTCTTGTATTTAGTCGTCGCGTAGTTTTAAGCTAAAATTGAAACAACAATAAAAAGACGTGGAATTCAGAACACAGGATTTTCACATTCGTCGATTTTCCGTAAATAGTGGAAATGAAATTGTAGTGGATATCCGAACATGGATGATAGTTCAATGTCTTTGAAGGTCATGTGCCACCGTTGAAAACTCTGAAATTTAATTTTTGATCCTCTATGTTGTCTTCTCCGCCTTTAATGTAATCGGATACCATAAGAACCTTTTTTTTGCATTATCGCTTCTGTTGCTACGATTTTAATTAAGTGTTATAGTTAATTAATAGGGATTGGAGCTTTCGTTGGTATGAAGAAAAAATTATATCTCACCTATATTTAGTATTTTCTAAATATAGAATGCAACAGGATTTATGATAAGCTCCATTCCAACCCTGGATTTTCTAGACATTGAAGTGAATAATAATTTGTCGAGAAAAAACATTCGATTTTATCTGTTTGTCCGAAACTCACCTAACTGAGAATATCGAAGATAATGAAGTGGAGTTAAATAATTATTGTATTTTAAGATGCAATAGCATATCGAGACACACTGGTGGTGTTTGCTTCTACGTAAGCAACAAATGGCAATATGAAGTACTGGAGTGTTTAGTAACAGACAGTTGGATATGGTGGTTGAAAATAAAATTGAAATATATGAATGAAGTATATATATTAGTGGGTGTGTACAGATCACCACAGAGGCAAAATTCGCCTGAAGCAGAATTTATTGATTTTTTTGAATCGCAGATGGAAAATTTTGATGCTGGAGAGAAAGTGCTGATTGTAGGCGATTTTAATATTAACTGGCTTGAAGATAATAATATGCACAAAATTAAACTGGAGTCAATTATAAAAGACAATTATTTCAAGCAATCAGTTATTGAACCTACAAGAATAACGAAAACCTCCTCAACATTAATTGATTATGCAGTGTCAAATATTAATGATATATCTGTTAAAAGCAATCATCAAATGAAAATAAGTGATCATGAATCTTTAGAAATTAAGATTCCATTAGATAGTGCAATTGATGAATCAAACTCAAAAATGATAGCATTCTTAAAGTATGATCAACATTTGTTTCGTAATAATCTCTTGTATACAGACATAAATAACATTTCTCCGGATCAAAATTGCCAAGAATTAAGCACCTTACTCCTCGAAAATTTAATAGAGGCTACTAAACCAATGATAAGAAAAAAGATGTTAGGTAGAAGAAAAACAGCTCCATGGTTTAATTGCAATATACAAGCAATGAAAAACACAAAAATAAATTTGTATCAAAGAGCTATATGGTTAAATAACGTCTTACAAGAGTATAGACGATACAGAAATTTATATAAGGCTAATATTCAAAAAGCAAAAAGTGATTATATTAACAATAAAATAGCACATTGTTCTGATCAAAAAAGCATGTGGAGAGCAATAAAAGAACTGATACTTAAAAAAGAGATATCAACAATTAAGGAAATTTACTTCGATGGAAAATATTTCAATCATGAACAAGAAATCGCAGATGTCCTCAATACGTTTTTCATAAATAGTATAAATCAAATAGTATCGAGCGTGCCAGATGTAGCATACCAAAATTTGATTCAGACGATCCCATCTACAAAATTTAAATTTGATATACCTGACATTATGTCATTGAAGAATGTATTGAAAACAATGAATAATAAAAAAGATCATAATTTTCTATCAGTAAAAATTATATTAGATAATTATGATATTATTGGAAATCATTTACATAGAGTAATAGAATCATCATTGCAAGAAGGAATATTTCCAGAATGTTTGAAGGAATCGATCATTGTGCCAATTCAAAAAGTTAAAAATTCCAAAGATCCACAAGAAATTCGACCCGTGAACACACTACCAACAATAAGTAAAATCATTGAGAAAATTGTACATCAGCAATTGAATAAATACTTTGAAAGTAACAATTTGTTAAATGAAACGCAAGCAGGATTTAGAGAAAAACATAGCTGTGAATCCCTATTAAATATGGTGATTGCTCAGTGGAAAACGGAAGTCGGAAAGAAAAGTTGTGTAGTGGCGGTTTTTCTAGATTTGAAACGAGCCTTTGAAACAGTAGACAAGGAAATATTATTAAAAAAGCTTAACAAATACGGCGTAGAAGGAAAGGAGCTTAACTGGTTTCGAAGTTATCTAGAAAATAGAAAACAAAAAACTAAATGTGGCAATTTTACATCAAAGCCATCCATGGTTTCTACGGGTGTGCCGCAAGGGGCTGTATTGGGTACATTGCTTTTTCTAATATATATAAATGATTTGCAAAAAACATTGAATGAGGCAAAGATATGTATGTTTGCGGACGATGCACTGATATATATAACAGGAGAAAATTCAAACATTATAATCACTAAACTAAATGAAGAATTAGCAAATGTGGCGAAATACCTAAAAATGAATAAAATGAAACTGAATACAAATAAGACTAAGGCGATGATTATAAATGGACAAGCAACGGAAGATATTATTATTGAAAATGCTATTATAGAGAAAGTAGATAATATAAAATATCTAGGAATTATCGTCGATAAATATCTGAAATTTGATCAGCATTTCGACTATGTATGTACGAAAATAGCAAAAAAGGTTGCTTTCTTAGGAAGAATAAGAAAAAATATTTCAAAGAAAACTGCAATTCGTATTTACAATACAATAATAAAGCCTCATTTTGAATACTGTTCAACGGTACTATTCTTAGGTAGCAATGCAATGAGAGAGAGACTACAGAAACAACAAAACCGGGCCATGAGATGCATTTTAAGGTGTAGTAGATTGGAACACGTTTCGATCATGCTGGAAAACTTACAGTGGATGTCTGTTAATCAGATGCTGTCAATGAAAGTATTAATTTTCATATTTAAAGCCAAGAATGGAATGTTACCAAAATATGTTCAAAATAATTTGACCTATGTTTCTGATGTACAACCTTACAATTTACGTAATTTACATGATTTTAGACTGCAATTACATAAATCTAACTTTTGTCAAAATGTAGTATTTTATAATGGCCTTAAAATTTTTAATCAATTACCATTACAACTAAAAGTTGAAAGAAATTTTAAAGAATTTAAGCGTAAAGTCATTGAATATGTTAAACAAAACTTTTAATTTATAAAATCCGAACTAAATTATAATTTGGTATTATCTAATAGCTTTAAATGGCTAAATAAATAAATAAATAAAAATAAATAAATAAATAAATAACGTGAAACGAATAATTGAAGTGTTCATTATGGATGGACCAATATATGCATTCATTTTACTCACTCAGTACTGGAAATGTTGCCATAAACTTTTTCTTATTTTGATTAAAGAATGACTTAAATTGGTCCATTTATTTAATGTAAAAGTATAAACAAAAATTTTACTATAGCTTACATTTGTCCCTTTTTAGGTTCAAACCAGCTGACTTTGAAAAATTCTGTACAGTTTTGACCAATGCTGTTTGCATTCCCGTACAAACTGAAGCTGTTCCTTACATAATGTCCTCAGTATCCGATTCCTTACTAACCCCATTACACGATAGTATTCTCGAATGTATGGATTTAATACAAAAGGTAAGCAGATAATTTTTAACACCTTTTATTATTTTTATATTATTGAACTAAAAATGTTTCAATTCCATTAGGAGGCTACCAAAGAAAATTCCACATTAAGTCATATGATTCCTGCTATATTCCGTCAACTGTTAGTGTTTAGCAAATTTGCATGTACTCCACCAGCTCTACAAGTTAGCGAACAACATAACAAGTATTCGAAATCAGCTAATCATTATGGTGGCAATAGCAGTTCGGTGGAAGTTTTAAGTATGAACTATATACCATTTGGGGAAAAATCCATCAGCATATGTGTTAAACTTTACCAATGTACGGCAACTGAAGAATCTGTTATGCAAGAACATATTCTACATGAAATTATTAAGGTGAATTTGAATAGGAATTGCATCGACATGTGAAAATATTTCATTGGTGTTTTTCTAATTGTAGGCTTTACGGACACCTTTGGCTATGAAATATAAATGCTTGGCATCCAGCACTTGGAAATTGGCTATTTCGAGTCTTATTACGGTTTTACATACAGGTCTAAAAGTGGCAAGAGCAAAATCAAATTATTTTACAGGCATGTGGGATGATTTAGCAGACACTTTGGACAAATTTCTATTTCCTCAAAGGTAATTATCTTTATTCAATTGACTCCTGTACAGATATTAGGGCCTCGAATGATTTGCTTGGTTTTTTATCTTGCTTTCCCTACAGTGTCTGTACCATAGAAGATCGCGGCCTTGAAGAAATCGTTTTAGATGAAACCATCGACTGTCAAGTTATTGAATTATTACGTGATGAAGTTTTGCCTTATGCCCATGAAATGCCTCATCAATTTATAATGCAGATTGTTGTTTTACTCAACAAAGGCTCCATACATTCCGCTTCAGATTCAAATATTTGCTATGAATCTGATTGGAAACTGCGTGAAATTTTTGCCAAAACATGTTTTGAAACATTATTGCAATTTTCTTTACTGGATGATAATTGTAATAACAATCGGTCTTCGGTCTCACCCTCGTTGTCAACGAACGCGGCAAGTCCTTCGTCGTCGACTTCATCATCAGCTGCCGCGAATGCTTTAAATGCAAATATAGCAAATGCTGTTGGCTCAGGTAGTGGAGGAAAAGATTTTGCTGGACGATTAGCAGTTACAGCTCTACTACATCGTTTCCAAGAGGTATTGAAGAGGTTTAATGATGATGAACGACAAAGTGGGAAGTGTCCATTACCACGGTAAGTATTTTCTGTAATATCTACATATGTTAATTGATTGTTAAAGCGAATCAATGCGAAATGTCTGAAAGAAACAAAGTGCATCTCTGTTCGTAGAATTTATTTGATTGAATATTGTTATATGGGCGAACACCTCCGAAAGTGTACTAGCTGCGTATAAGTTTTACACGTCTCATTTTATGAGGTTTTCACTATCTCGGCTGGAAATACAAACAAGCATACATAATAATCCCATATGTATTAGAGGTGTGCACGTGACACGAACATTTTCGTGACTCAAGCTAATGGCAACAGCATGGGTGTGCAAGAGCGGTATATAACTAAATAATCACGTTTACGGATTGAATTCGCTTGTCATTTTAGTAACACCTATGTGGTTATAAGTTTAATACCGCTCGCGATTTTAATTATGCTTAAATTTTCAGACAGGTAAATTTCTCAGACAATTCTAGGATTGACCATCGGTGAATGTTGGCAGACCGTGAGGGGATAGGATAATCCACCGCAGAAAAACTTTTTAATATTCGGTCGAAACTGGAATTGAACTAGAGTGATCAAAAACCGGGATTTTGGAAATTCGGTTTCATCGGTTTTAAAAAACCAAGCTTTTTTTTTTGAAAATAATCGGCATAAGCGGTTTTATACTGGTTATTGTAAAAACACGTAATTTTGAAAGGAAAATTTAATTTTATTGTTAGAAAAAATAAACAGAAAAAATAATTGGATAATTTATTAAAAGTTGGTCACAAAACATTCTCCGTTGTGAATGTTCGTAAGCGAGAGTAAAATATTACTCACGTGCAAGTCTCTAATATGTACCTCTTCTAATATTCCAAATGGATGAAAAATAACACTATAACATTGAAATGAAACCCTATGGACTGTTTTCATCCGTTTCACACAATCACCGATTTATGTCTCTTATAAGGCATTCCCATTGTTTTGGATGAGTAGAGAATCGTACAATGCAAAGGCTAGAAAACACGGTTGCCACTCGATCCAAAAATAATATACCAAAATTTGTAGAAAAATTTACCAAAAAACTACCAAACAAAAAATCTTATTTTGCAATATTGTATTTTATATAGAACATTTATTTCTATAGAAAATCTTGTCCAAATGTTATTTCTATAGAAAATTTTGTAAAAATTTTATTTTTATATAAAATTTCGTCCAAATTTTATTTCTATAGAAAATTCTGTCAAAATTTTATTTCTATAACAAATTTTGTCAAAAATTTATTTCTATAGAAGATTTTGTCAAAATTTTATTTCTATAGAAGATTTTGTGAAAATTTTATTTCTATAGAAAATTTTGTCAAAATTTTATTTCTATAGAAAATTTTATGAAAATTTTATTTCTATAGAAAATTTTGTCAAAATTTTATTTCTTAGAGAATTTTGTCTATAGACAATTTTTTCAAAATTATATTTCCGTAGACAATTTTTTCAAAATTATTTCAATAAAAAAAAAAAATTGTGAAGTACCCTTTAGTTGAAGAGAAATATTTTATTAGTTGAAGAGAAATATTTTGGTTTCACTGTAATGTGGAACGCCGTTCGGACTCGACTATAAAAAAAGGTCCCTTGTCATTGAGCTTAACATGGAATCGGGCAGCTCTCAGTGATAAGAGAGAAGTTCACCAATGTGGTATCACAATGGACTGAATAGTCTAAGTGAGCCTGATACATCGGGCTGCCACCTAACCTAACCTAACGTTATTTCTATCTTTTATATCCTCATTATTTGCGATATTTATAAGTCTTATTTTCATTTTTTCAGATTTCGGCTATCGGAAATTTCGTTTGTTCTTAAGGCTATTGCCACATTGGTTATTTCGATGAAGAAGGCACCTGCATCCAAAGGTAATGTATTAAAAAATTAAAAAGAATTAAGTGATATGAAGTGTGTCTGTTACACAATACAATGGGTAACAGACACACTATAATTTAATGTCTATTGAAAAAATTGGCAGCTGTTTTCTTGTTCAGAAACAGTAGATTCCTTAATTTAAAAATTAGAATTCCAAAAGCAGTCTGCAAATTCTGAGCATACTGACGCGGTCATTATGTTAAAATGAAGAAACATTGCAGCAATCGGGCAAAATCTCCTACATTTTGAACTAAACACCGATTTTAAAATTAAGCTTACACAGATCACAAAAATTTTGCTAGTGTAGGAATACTACAGCAATAAAATTAAAGTTTGCATCCTTTATAATAAAATTCCAATTTTAAATATTTTCAGTTAATAAACCAGCATGGGACCAATTGATCGGTCTCTATCCATATTTGGTGGATTGTACGACAACGACTTCGCCAGAAGTTTCACGTTCTTTAAGAGAGGCATTATTACAATACACCGATCTGTTGCATGCGCCAAAATGTTTTAGTGGTAGCCCTTCTGACAATACAACTATCACCATCAATCCGAATACAGTGTCATCTAATCAACAAACAAATGGACAAGATTGAATCTGAATAATTCTAAGAGGCATTATTCATTTGGGATTGGCAATTTCCATTTGGAAATGTGTCAACGATAACAACAACAAATCACGTGCGTACTTGCATGCATACATACTAACATACATAAAATAAATAGAAAGAGACTCGTTATATTTATTCACATAGACAGACATAGAGAAATAATCAAATTTAAGTTTTAAACAATAATTTTTATTCCAAACGAAATACTAACATTATACTAAATAAGTACCATATTATATAAAATATATAACTTATATACATCCACAATAAAAAATACATAATACCATTGAAAATGATAACTACAAATATATTATGTACATTTTAAATTATTTACAAGTATTCCGAAATATTATACACAATCAATATTATAATTGCATTCGATAACCAAGCCCATTTTGTGGGCAATAAACAATTTTGCTAGTTCAGTTCTGCCAATCGAATAAAAATGTAAATGTTTTTCTCATTTATATTACGTCATTCCTTCCGATGGTGGATTACGTTTTGTAACCAGATTGTGGATTTTTTATGCCCTTACATGGCTTAGTAATCTCAATTTAGGATTATAAAGAGAATTTTTGTTTTTAAATTTCAAATGTATATTTGGTATCACTTTATTGTTAAATATTTAATTATCATGGAGATAATAAAATTGTAGAATTCTAATAAAATAACCAAAAATGTATTGTATATTTTGGGAAGAACAATTTGATTTTATTTTGAAAGTGAGTGTTTATAAAGATATAATTGAATGTGTCCTTTGACAGTCGAGTTTGTTTTTTGATCCTGGGCAATGTTGCCTTTTTCAAATAGTCCAGATCCTTGCAAACCCATGCTCTTACAGGAAATCGGACAAAGGAATATAAAAAGACTTTTGGGTCCATACGATATAATATAGAATTCAATATATTCTCCACGACATCTCAATACGTTACACACAAAGAAAAAATACTTTCCTCCGAAATGAATTTTTAGACAGACGAAATTCCTCCTTTCTTTAGACCCGATTTTACGGCACGCCATTCAACGATTATCTCCACTCTTGTTTTATTTGCTTTTAAAGAAGATTTTTTTACTTTAAACGAAGACTTCGAAATTTTGATGTTATTCAATCTTTCTTTCATTCAATAGAAAATAATTATTCAAGCTTGAGATCGTTTTTTGTATGTAAAGGGTGATTCTTTTGAGGTTAGGATTTTCATGCATTAGTATTTGACAGATCACGTGGGATTTCAGACATGGTGTCAAAGAGAAAGATGCTCAGTATGCTTTGACATTTCATCACGAATAGACGAACGATCTGCCACAACGTCGAATTTTCAGTGAATGGGCCCTAGAAAAGTTGGCAGAAAATCCGCTTTTTTATCGACAAATTTTGTTCAGCGATGAGGCTCATTTCTGGTTGAATGGCTACGTAAATAAGCAAAAGTGCCGCATTTGGAGTGAAGAGCAACCAGAAGCCGTTCAAGAACTGCCCATGCATCCCGAAAAATGCACTGTTTGGTGTGGTTTGTACGCTGGTGGAATCATTGGTCCGTATTTTTTCAAAGATGCTGTTGGACGCAACGTTACGGTGAATGGCGATCGCTATCGTTCGATGCTAACAAACTTTTTGTTGCCAAAAATGGAAGAACTGAACTTGGTTGACATGTGGTTTCAACAAGATGGCGCTACATGCCACACAGCTCGCGATTCTATGGCCATTTTGAGGGAAAACTTCGGAGAACAATTCATCTCAAGAAATGGACCGGTAAGTTGGCCACCAAGATCATGCGATTTGACGCCTTTAGACTATTTTTTGTGGGGCTTCGTCAAGTCTAAAGTCTACAGAAATAAGCCTGCAACTATTCCAGCTTTGGAAGACAACATTTCCGAAGAAATTCGGGCTATTCCGGCCGAAATGCTCGAAAAAGTTGCCCAAAATTGGACTTTCCGAATGGACCACCTAAGACGCAGCCGCGGTCAACATTTAAATGAAATTATCTTCAAAAAGTAAATGTCATGGACCAATCTAACGTTTCAAATAAAGAACCGATGAGATTTTGCAAATTTTATGCGTTTTTTAAAAAAAAAAAGTTATCAAGCTCTTAACAAATCACCCTTTATTTGATTCTTTATTCTTCAATATTTCGCAATTACATGGAATTGCTTCATCAGGAGTAGATCTACAATAAAAATGATTTGATAAATCATGACATGTAAATTATTTATCAAAAAATTGTCAAATTACAAGTAATTATAGTGGTTACTTTGATTTTAGTTTACAAAATTTTTTCTTAAATAATTAAAGATTTTAACAAATGTATATCAACAAGTATCAGGAGAACAGGAAATACAAAAAGAATTTCATTATACACTTACGTATACAAACCATTCAAGTGGAAAACAACAACAACACATAAAGCTTAAAACTAGAGTAGTATCACTACCCACCTGACCACAACGTTCGTTATCGTATTCGATATAGAAATATTCTCGGTTTTTTCTCGAAGAAAACTATCGAAAACGATATCGAGAATGGTTCGAAAAAATTTCGAAAAACGTTCATCTGTCGTGCTGTTACTGCCAGCAAACTCTTCGTTTTAGAAGGCTTGCTAGTGATTCGTTAAAGAAGGTTTCGCGATATCTATAATTGATCGTTAACGAATCTATTTCGAATTCGTTTTCGTATTCGATATCATTCCGCTTTCGAAGGTTTTCTATACTGTTTTATTCCCATTATAAGTTGTGTAGTAAAAGAAAATTTTCATGTTTGTTTTTATTTTATTACAACACAATATAATTATAATACAAAATAATATAGATATTAGTGTTGCGAACAAAATACTTAAAATATTTACATTTAGGAATATATATTTGAAATGATTTAAGGCACTGCATTGACTTCTTTGTGCGGAATTTCTTATTAAGCCGGTCGTGGCTATGCCATTGAAAAGGACTATAATCAATGAGTAACATTTTCCTGGATACATCTGCAAATTAAACAAGAAAGAAAATTGGTAGTTTTTTAAAAGATATATGAATAAATTACTTACATCTTTTAGATGCGCTAAGACACTTCACCCGCACTTAACAATTTCTTAAACTGAAATTACTTTTTAATATCTGTCTTTGTCAAAAACAAACATGGCGGAACACCAACAAATAAGCCGAAAAATATTCGTTATTACTTCGAAACAACGAACGTTCGAAATTCTTCTATTATCGAACTTTTCTCGAATAATGTGCGCGTTAATTTATGTCGAAAAATGTTCGCTTTAGCGAACCTTCGCCATTTCTCGGCACTTTGGTCGGGTGGGTTGGTATATTGTTAATGTACAGCAATACATACAAAAAACGATCTCAAGCTTGAATAATTATTTTCTATTGTTTAAACGAAGACTTTATCTAAAAAACTCTTCTTTCAATGAAGCATCAAATTTATACATACATATGGATATAAGAAAATTCTTTCTTATTTGAATATTTTTTTAGCTTCGGTTTTTGAAAATGTCGTTTTGTAGTTTTCAAATATTTTTATTAAAAAACAAAGAAGATTTAATAACTTCATTCTGCCATGGAATAAAAATAAAAAATTTTAAAAAATCAGGTTTCATTTGTTATTCTGTTTTTCATGCAATTAGTTCGGAAATTCATAAATATGTTTATCTTCGACCAAATAAAATTTTCTTATAGGAGTTGTTATTATTATCGATTGTAAAAGAACAAAGAACTCCAAAAAGCAGTGATGTCAACTCCCGAAGGGCAAAAAGCATCAAAAATACCACCACCCTTCAATGCTCTACTAAAAAAATCCAACTTTTGTGTATTAATATCACGCTGTTTTAATTTTTTCTCAACCTGGGGGCTAATCACGGCATTCGATATCGAATTCATAATCGTATCGAAAAAATTGTCGATACGATTAAAAGTTTGGATCACGGCATTCGATCGAAATTTGATGCAATTTCTCTAGCATTGCCAACAGCAAAAAACGAAGCAGAACAAAATGAAATGACAAAATTAAGTTAGTGGCACAAAATAGAATGAAGATTTCAAAGTAAAAAGTAAATTGTATTGCATTATATCTTGTGGACCCATATCTCTTTTTATATTCCTCCGAATTCCTTCCTAATTGGAGGATGAGATAAATATAAAATAATTCGGCGACAAATAAGGAATAAAAGTGCTCATTGTTATTGGTGTAAGTACATGGGTTTGAAATTGTGTGCACTGTTAGAAAGTCACCTTTGGAAGCTCAATGGACGATTTCGGCTGACGAAGGAGGCGTTCAAATGGAAAATAATTTTTGGTGGCACGTCAACGTCAATTTTATCGCTTTACAATTGTCTGCCGCCTTAAAACTTTTTGCCAGTGGAAGCCTTCATCATTCACTATTCTTACAAGGTGGTCCAGAAGCGTTATGTTGTCACTGGTACGGTAATTGGTTGATCACAATCTCTTGGATGTCGATCTAGCATGTGCACTTTATATATGGTTCTTTGCCAAGATAGGATGCTCGCTCCCGAACTCGACTATGATTTTTGTTTAACTTATTGGAGTTGTATTAGTCCTAAATATTCAAAATATGTTCATTATATTTAAATTAACTACAAATTACCAACAATTCGAACTAAAACTAATATATTTTACTATTCCTATATGGCGAAAACAATGTAAAAAACAAGTGAAAAATGTTTTACGATTGCAATTTACCAATCGAAAAAATTGTCGATCAAAAAATCTCGATATCAACTCCCGTGATCCGAAAAATTTAGATTTCGATCAAAAGTTCTCGATATCGAATGGCGTGATTAGCCCCCTGTATTTTCTGAACCATAATGGTACATAATATAATAGTTCTTATTGATAAGAAATTTAATTGGTACAAATTTCATGACTTAACCTGGAATGCGTTTTTCGAATTCGTATGAACCTCTAGCAATGTCTTTCAAATTTCACAATATTTTTTTCAAACGAGAAAACCGTTTTTTCGACATTAAATTTGGAAATATTAATATTTGGAGGAAGTCTATTTCTTATTTCAGTTATGAGTGCTTTGTGAATTTAATACAAACGTTTAAATGACATCTTTATCACGTTCAGAAATTCATCACTCGTCCCTTGACATTTCTGAAGAATACCCTAAAATACCGGCTTTTTTCCGACCTTTTCCAGAGATTTTTTTTATTTGAAATATAATTGTTTTACATTTGTTTCATTTATAAATTATTAAAACTGGATATCACAAACAATAATAATAACTAAATAAATAAATAAAATGTAAATATTGCAGCAAAACTTAAAATCTATATCACAGAACTATGTATGTTTACTTTTTAAACTATTGCAATGGAATTTTATTATGATAGTTACTTTAATTTCAAATATAGATGGTGTATTCCTCCTAGGAATATTGAACGAACATGTGCATATAGTGACTCTGTTTTACGATGGTGCACGCTCACAAAAAATCGCTTCTGTAACATATACTCCCAAACATAATTTGCTTCAAGCATATACATTTTTGGGTATTGCCCAAACATTTATATGTTTGATCTCTTAAAATATATAATATGTTTGAAAGCATATTAGTCTAAACAATATATGTTTGGGTACTCTAAGTTCCAAACATTTTGTATTTTTGCATCCAAATTCAATAATGTTGTCTTCCAAAAAACAATATGTTATTATGTGAACATATAATATGTTTGGAAGCATTTTGCACCCAAAAATATTATATGCTTAAAAAAAATTCTCCCAAACAATATTGTGCTCAAAATTTTATTTATTTATTTATTTATTTACAATCATAACGAATTATGAAAATAAACAGGTAATATAGGTGCTAACAACATAGGTTTTCGACCTGAATGCTCAAAATTTTGTTTCTGCCCAATTGTATATTCCCCCACATCTTTCTCACTTCCACCAAATTTTTTAGTTCTTAGCACCTTTTTCTGTAATACAAACATTGTAGAAGAAATTATTCAATTGTATGATTTTTTTTATTTTAATTTTACCTTTTGCCGGACGGGGATTCGAACAGCGGACCACACAGTTTGTAAGGATCAAAGAAGTAGCTGATCAATTGCCCAAGGAAAAATAAAATGTTAATTTTGTAATAACAAGCAACAACCACCAACTTAATTCAATATCGCTGCCTGTTAAATAGCGCTCCAAGCTACTAAACACATATATGTTTATAGGCTATTTCTAAATTAATATATGTTTGCATCCAAGCATATTATATTTACAAACATTTTATGTCCCAAACATAATATGTTCTAACATATTAACATATATGTCCCAAACATGTTATGCTAGTTTATGAACATTATATGCTTGCACTCAAAAATATTGTGTTTAAAAATTTGTGTTCCAAACATATAATGTTTATAGCCAAACATATGAAAAACAGCCTTTTTCATCCGTGTGACATTGAAATAAGTTTCTTTCATTTCCATACAATTTTTAATGTTACAAAAAAAAATCCCACTATATCGGAAGAGACTGTCCATTGTAACCATTGTAAAAGCATTTTGTATTTTGTTATTACAAAATATTGCTTATTTTAGTATAATATACATAATATATGTACATTGTTAGTTGTCCATACAGCGCCTTATAACCGTAGGCGATTTCTAATTTATTTAAATTCTTTGACCGGGATCCTGGAAAATTCGAAAAAAATCCCGCTTTCCCGGAAATATGAAAAGACAGGGAAAAAATCTAATGAAAATACATTGATTATCAAAAATGAGGATTTTCAAATTTTTGGCCTGAGAATTAATTTAAATGTTAATAATAGGGCTGTTTTCTTTTAGCACTGGATGCAACATTTGTATGGGCTATCCAGAACATCGTTGCACTGGTGTTCTATCAAGAACAACTCATCAGTGCTAGTCGCGCCGATGTTGCCGGATTGTAATTTGATAAAGTGATTTACAATAGCAACTTATTGTGACTAATTTATCAAAAAACATGAAATTCAAAGTGGTACAGTGTCATAAATAATCGCAGCAGTAAATATTTATTACAAATTGGAGCATTTCATATATTAAAAATGCAAGATTTAACTTCTTTTCTGTGATTGTTTTTAAAGAGCTGATGACAGTGTTGCATATTTTTGGAGATGTTCTGGATAAGCGAGTACTCTGTTTTATTTGAAATATAATTGTTTTACATTTGTTTCATTTATAAATTATTAAAACTGGACATCACAAACAATAATAATAACTAAATAAATAAATAAAATGTAAATATTGCAGCAAAACTTAAAATCTATATCACAGAACTATGTATGTTTACTTTTTAAACTATTGCAGTGGAATTTTATTATGATAGTTACTTTAATTTCAAATATAGATGGTGTATTCCTCCTAGGAATATTGACCGAACATGTGCATATAGTGACTGTTTTACGATGGTGACATTGAAATAAGTTTCTTTCATTTCCATACAATTTTTAATGTTAAAAAAAAAATCCCACTATATCGGAAGAGACTGTCCATTGTAACCATTGTAAAAGCATTTTGTATTTTGTTATTACAAAATATTGCTTATTTTAGTATAATATACATAATATATGTACATTGTTAGTTGTCCGTACAGCGCCTTATAACCGTAGGCGATTTCTAATTTATTTAAATTCTTTGACCGGGATCCTGGAAAATTCGAAAAAAAATCCCGCTTTCCCGGAAATATGAAAAGACAGGGAAAAAATCTAATGAAAATACATTGATTATCAAAAATGAGGATTTTCAAATTTTTGGCCTGAGAATTAATTTAAATGTTAATAATAGGGCTGTTTTCTTTTAGCACTGGATGCAACATTTGTATGGGCTATCCAGAACATCGTTGCACTGGTGTTCTATCCAGAACAACTCATCAGTGCTAGTCGCACCGATGTTGCCGGATTGTAATTTGATAAAGTGATTCACAATAGCAACTTATTGTGACTAATTTATCAAAAAACATGAAATTCAAAGTGGTACAGTGTCATAAATAATCGCAGCAGTAAATATTTATTACAAATTGGAGCATTTCATATATTAAAAATGCAAGATTTAACTTCTTTTCTGTGATTGTTTTTAAACAGCTGATGACAGTGTTGCATATTTTTGGAGATGTTCTGGATAAGCGAGTACTCTGTTTTCTTTTAGTCCTTCACGGCTTAGGGTATCCAGTGCTAAAAGAAAACAGCCCTAATGTTTCTACTTTTTTCTTGACACATATTAGGGCTGCTTTCTTTTAGCACTGGGTGCAACATTTGTATGGGCTATCCAGAACATCGTTGCACTGGTGTTCTATCCAGAACATCTCATCAGTGCAAGTCGCGCCGATATTGCCAGATTGTATTTTGATAAAGTGACGCTTCTTCGATTCACAATAGCAATTTATTGTGACTAATTTATCGAAAAACATGAAATTCAAAGTGGTACAGTGTCATAAATAATCCCAGCAGTAAATATTTATTACTATTTGGGCACGTGATACATTAAAAATGCAAAATTTCTCCTCTTTTTTGTGATTGTCATAGACCAAGAAAATATAGAGACATACCTTGATAATTCACCATGGTTTTTTTTATTTGCAGTGCGCAGTCAATCCACTCAATTGCGCAGTCAAGTGACTCAATTTCTTTTTGGAAAACGAGAATAACCGTATACATTAGTAAATTTGCATTACAAAAAAGGTGTAGATGAATAGTATTTTATAAACTTTCACAATATTTGGTGTTTCAACGAGAGAACAAAGGAAAGAAAACAAATTAAAGCCAAATTAAAGAATCACTCAATTGCAGACGAAAAAGAGCCATCTACGGTGTGCAGACAAACTACAGCGCTGTGAATTCACTTGAGATGTCTATACCTTCATTGGTCTATGTGATTGTTTTTAAACAGCTGATGACAGTGTTGCATATTTTTGGAGATGTCCTGGATAAACGAGTACTCTGTTTTCTTTTAGTCCTTCACGGCTTAGAGTATCCAGTGCTAAAAGAAAACAGCCCTATTGTATATGTTCGTTTGTTACTCGACAACAAAATATTGATTTGCCTTTCGAAATAGAGGAACCAAAATTTTCTCTCGTTTGGAATACGAAAGACAGCTATCATTTGATATACAGGTATTGGGCACAATGTTTATTTCATCGTTCATTGCATCAAACTTTTTAATATCTCCAATAGCGAAAGGCAATTGATAAGATAAACTCGATATCTGATGACAGTAGTATCACGGTGCCACTCGTTCCAAAAATAATATACCAAAATTTGAAGAAAATTTAACTAAAAGTTTTTGATAAAATTTTTGTGTTTAGTGTTAACAAAAATTTTCTTCTTCGAAATAAATCTTTTATTATTTTATTTATTGTGGGTGTTATAATAAATAAATTTTGGCAATTTTTTGGGTGTATAAATATCCCTTGAATTGTAAATGTAATAAGGATTTTAGCTTGCTCCATTAAGTGAAAGTTACTACTTCTGCAAGAAAGGATAATTTACAACCGATTTTTATAGTATGATCTAACATGAAATTTGAAATTTTTAAACGTTATATTTTTTTATAGAAAATTTTGACAAAATTTTCTATAGAAATAAAATTTTGAAAACATTTTTTATAGAACTAAAATTTTGAGAAGATTTTCTATAGAAATTAAATTTTGAGAAGATTTTCTATAGAAATAAAATGTTGGGAAAATTTTCTATAGAAATGATTCAAGAATGATTCAATAGCAATATCACGCTATGTTGCTGTATCGCTCAAATCTGCGGATAGTTTTATGGACAATGGTTGTTGGAGGTCATATACTAACGTCACGTACCAAATTTAATGCGGGCCCGCTTTCTAAAGTCAAATCTGGGAGGTTTATAAATTGTCCGATATGGCCCATTTGCAATAAAATCCGACATATATTTATAACAACTACTTGTGTCCAGTTTCAAGTCGATAGCTTGTTTCGTTAGTTAGCGTGATATCAACAGACTGAAGGGCATCGCTAGATCGACTCAGAATTTCACCTCAACCCCGAATATATATACTTTATGTGGCCTGAGATCAATATTTCGATGTGTTACAAACGGTCTGACAAAGTTAGTATACCCCCATCCTATGGAGGTATACTAAAAAACAGTAATTCTAAAAATTGTAGATGACGATTAATTCAGAATTAAACCGAAAAGTCGTCGCCCCTGCCTTTTTGAGAATATTGTTAAATCAGTCCTTCAATGGCTTACTATAGAGGTGAAAAGCATAAAAAAATAATTGACTATATTTAAATTAAACTAAAATAATTAGCAAATCCAGGGCTCATCGTTGAGTCAATAATGTAGTCTAACCGTGCCTACTATTTATGCACGCAAACAAATAATTCTTTCCTCCTTCCATTTCTTTCCTTTTTGTGATAAACGTTTATTCTTTTCCAGGATGTAAAAACAATTTCATAAAGACAAACTCAAAAAAAAAAAAAAAACATTGTTTTCTTGCTAATTGCATTTTCCCTCACATCTTTCTCACATCCATGAGGTTTTTTAGTTCTTAACACCTTTTCCTGTATACCAACAATGTAGAAGAAATTATACGATTTTATAAATTTTTAAATTTTTTTACCTTTCGCCTGCACGGAGAATCGAACCGCGGGCCATGCACTTTGTAAGCCAACACACTAACCACTGAGCTGTGTACCTGTTATGGTCATCAATAGATAAATATCCATATAAGTTATATTTATATAGCATAGCTTGCGGCGCCCACGAACCGAATAAACAAAGTTTATTTAACAGAAACAAATATTTAGTTTGGCACCGTGGAGCAGTGGTTGCTACGTCCGACTTGCATGCCAAGGGTCGTGGGTTCGATCCCTGCTTCGACCAAAGTTTTTTTTTTTTGTTTTACATATATTCCAGATATGTTCGGAAGATTCCGAAAAAAATGTTCAACGTTACATTGTAGTATATAAATTTTGAACTGTAAAATGTGTCTTATTAAAGACCTAAAGTCTGAAAAGAACAGTGTTTGATATAAACGAAATGGACTGTGTTGTTGTTTCAAAAATAACTTTTTTTTTTAAATAAAAATTTTGTAACAAACGAATTTTTTTGGTGATAAAAGTTTAAAATTTTCGAAGCAATTCAAAAAACTCTAACAAAAGAAAAACGTTTTCGGTACACGTTTTCCAAACGTTTTTTTTTTTTCTTTGCGTGTGGTAGTTTTCATTAAGAATTAATGTTTTCCCTATAACCCCGATTAGTGATACCAAAATACTTTTAATAAAATATTCGATACAATGAAATACATACAAGAAATAACTTTGTTAAGCACTTTACTGATGCGTAGATATTTATAATGTAACAAATACGACAACAGCAACAATAACACATATATTTATATTTGGAATATTTTACTATTTAAACGAAGAGAGAAACCAAACACAATAAAACATATGAACTAACAAAACAATTGAATGAAATACAATAACGTAAATTTAAAAACAAAAACCCCTTTTAATAGAAAATATAATTTTCTTTTGTTTTGTTTTCAACTTTTACAGAAAAAATATACAATTAAATATATTGAAACCTAGTAATATGCAAATCCTGAATGTAAATTCAAAAGACAATTTATTATTTATACATTATATGTATCGTAACTATATATACAATATTCTTTAAATTCAATTGTGTATTATTATTATAAAATTTGTTGTTATAAATTAAAAAAGAAAAAAAAAAATATTGTAATTTGTTTATGTATTAAAATATTTCTAAAAATAAAGTCTATCTAAGAATGTTCGACCTTCTATCCGACATGACATTTTTAGAATGCTTGGAGTTTGGTATAATTTTGTAATAAGTATATGAATGTATAGGTTGAATTAAACACCATGCGTCAATCCGTGCGTTGATGGATTGTTTGCGGCAGACTATTCGAACTTTTGATTTCAAAGAGAAATTTCAACTCTTCAATCATCGGACGCATTGTACGCATTGAACGCATGGTATGTAATTCTACCTTATGGGACACAATGGTATATGCGAAAAGACAAATTAGTCCAAAATTGTTGAATATAAAATATTCGAATGGTATTTCAGCATTCATTTGCTTATTACATTATTAAATTGAAAATTCAACATGTTTAAAACAAATCTTAAAGAAAAAGATAATATACGATATGTTTTAAATTCGATGAAAGTATCTGTAAACAAATACAACTTTGTAGTAAACGTTTTTATTGTAATACAAACAAATGTGAATGAAATAAAAATTTTGAATCTAAATTTTACCACCCAAAATAAGGTGTTTTTTTTCAATTTGTTTTTCTTTACCCACTTTTTAAAGATTCCTTATTGTTGGTAATTCATTTTATTTTCCTATTTCACTTCATACGAGGGTTGCCTTTTAGATTTCCGGATTAGAGCACAAAAACAAATATTAATCATCTTAAATCGCTTTATTGTTTTTCGAACTATTCCCCATTAAGATCTATACACTTTTGCATGCGTTTGAACCAATTGTCGAAGCACTTTTGAAACTCTGATTCAAGTATCTCCAAAACATGCATTCTGTACGCATCAACCGCTTCTTCAGGCGTCGAAAAACGTTGACCGCTGATTTTATTTTTTACGGGAACTATACGGCGGGTGGCCCATCAAATCGATGCTACGATTGTGACATGTCGAGTTTTGCCGAAAAAAGTCAATCATTTGCTTGAAAGTGCTGAGTGCGAGAACAACAGTCGATTGCCGTTTCGGGCTCACACGCGTAAATCCACGATTCATCACCTGTTATTATTTCATAGACATGTTTCGAACCACGCCGATCGAATTTTTGGAGCATTACTTTCGATCAATCTACTTTTTTGGGCGAGATGAATCTTTTAAGCGCTCGTATGTCAAAACTTTCTGAGTACGCATAACCCCAAAATGTCTATTGGTATGAAAGAGCAACACTAGGGTTGCCCAATCCCGAAGAGTAAATTTCATCCGATCCGGCTGAAATTTAGTACGTGGTCTTAGTATATCGCCTCTAACAACCATGAAAAAATTGGTCTATATCGGTCCTTAATTATATATGGCCCCCATATCAACCGATCCCCAGATTTGACTTAGGGAGCCTCCACATTTATTCCGGTCCGGTTTAAATTTGGTACGTTATGTTAGTTTATGCCCTCAAACAACCGTGGAAAATATGGTCTATATTAGTCCATAATAATATATATCTCCTATATAAACCGATCACCAGATTTGAACCCTCTTGAAGGAGTAAATCTCATCCGATCCGGTTAAAATTCGGTAAGTGATGTTAGTATATGCCCACTCACAACCATGCAAAAAATGGTCCATATCTCCATATAAACTGATCCCCAGACTCCAGAATCTCTTGTAGAAGTATGAAATTTACTTCTACAATGTATATGACGTGATGTATACAACTCACAACTGTGCACATATTGTTTCATATCGTTCCATAATTATATATAGCTCCCATATAAACCGAACCTCCTAAGATTTAACCTTGCGAGCCTTATGAAGGAACACATTTCATTATTTTAAGAAGTATTAATATGCCTTGTCATCGGTAACTGTTACCACAACCCAAGTAATTCAATTTTGGATGACAGCCTTTAATAGAAATTTTTATGCAATCCACGGTGGAGGATACATAAGATTCGGACTGGCCGAATTTTCGGCTCTATTTACTAAATAGCAGAATGGTCAGTAAGAAAAACTCTCCCATTCTCACATAGGGAAGTGAACGTAGATATCGCCAAGCCAATAGTAGTGGCAATGAGGGCCGAGTTGGATGAATGGTCACGGGAGACGCATAAAGTGATGTGGAGGAAAATACTATGTAATGACCCAGACATGAAAAAGACTGGAGAACTACTCAAGGGAGAGTGGGACGACATCGGATCAATTTTAGATATAGCCCCATATGTAGATCTGCCGCCCGCTTTCAAAAAATGGGGTCATATTACCCTTTTTTCCAATCGATCATTTTTAGATTTACCGCAAGGTAATATATAGTGTATGTACTCGTAACGCCCGATTTTCCCCAATTTGACCATAAAGCCCTTATTTATTTACTCAAAGTTGGCACAATGCAATCTTTTATGATATTTAATAACATAAACTTGCAGAGAATCATCCAAATCGGTTCAGATTTTGATATAGCTCCCATATAGTTAATGTATCGCCCGATTTTCCACAATTTGACCATAAAACCCTTATTTATTAACCGATCTTACTCAATGGTGGTAGAATGTAATCTTCTGTAGCACTATATAACAAGTTGGCTGATAAGTCCCCGGTCTGACACATAGATGGCGTCGCTAGTATTAAATGCATATTATTTTTATATAGTATCAACATTCAAATGATTCGTGTCAAAATTTGACGTCTGTAAGTCAATTGGTTTGTGAGATAGAGCGTCTTTTGTGAAGCAACTTTTGTTATTGTGAAAAAAATGGAAAAAAAGGAATTTCGTGTTTTGATAAAATACTGTTTTCTGAAGGGAAAAATTACGGTGGAAGCAAAAACTTGGCTTGATAATGAGTTTCCGGACTCTACCCCAGGGAAATCAACAATAATTGATTGGTATGCAAAATTCAAGCGTGCTGAAATGAGCACGGGGACGGTGAACGCAGTGGACGCCCGAAAGAGGTGGTTACCGACGAAAACATCAAAAAAATCCACAAAATGATTTTGAATGACCGTAAAATGAAGTTGATCTAGATAGCAGAGGCCTTAAAGATATCAAAAGAACGTGTTGGTCATATCATTCATCAATATTTGGATATGCGGAAGCTCTGTGCTAAATGGGTGCCGCGCGAGCTCACATTTGACCAAAAACAACAACGTGTTGATGATTCTGAGCGGTGTTTGCAGCTGTTAACTCGTAATACACCCGAGTTTTTCCGTCGATATGTGACAATGGATGAAACATGGCTCCATCACTACACTCCTGAGTCCAATCGACTGTCGGCTGAGTGTACAGCGACCGGTTAACCGTCTCCGAAGCGTGGAAAGACTCAAAAGTCCGCTGGCAAAGTAATGGCTGCTCTTTTTTGGAATGCGCATGGAATAATTTTTATCGATTATCTTGAGAAGGGAAAAAACATCAACAGTGATTATGGCGTTATTGGAGCGTTTGAAGGTCGAAATCGTGGCAAAACGGCCCCATATGAAGAAGAAAAAAGTGTTGTTCCACCAAGACAACGCACCGTGCCACAAGTCATTGAGAACGATGGCAAAAATTCATGAATTGGTCTTCGAATTGCTTCCCCACCCATCGTATTCTCCAGATCTGGCCCCCAGCGACTTTTTCTTGTTCTCAGATCTCAAAAGGATGCTCGCAGGGAAAAAATTGGCTGCAATGAAGAGGTGATCGCCGAAACTGAGGCCTATTTTGAGGCAAAACCGAAGGAGTACTACCAAAATGGTATCAATAAATTGGAAGGTCGTTATAATCGTTGTATCGCTCTTGAAGGGAACTATTTGAATAAAAAAAAACGAATTTTGACAAAAAATTTGTTTTTCTTTGTTAGAACGGGGACTTATCATCCATCCTGTTATGCTTGCAAAAAATCTTCGAAATCGGTTCAATTTTAGATATAGCTATTAGGCATTTTTGGCCCTATTGAGATAAAGATTCCATGAGCATTAACAATACATGAACATAGCGATTAAAAATGTTATCCAATTGTTATTCTATAGGAAATTTTGTCAAAATTTTATTTCTATACAAAATATTGTCAATATTGCTGCAAGTAGAGGATGCTGATGAGGAATGTGGTAATTCCGAAACAGCTGTACATCCAACCATCTTGCAGTCTATAGGGCTTTGCCCAAATAAATTTGACAAGTATACTTTTCCTCTGTTGGTTAAGCTACACTTGTAGTTTAGCCAATGCATGGTTTTAAGCTGAGATCAAAAACAACAATAATTTAATTTCTATTGAAATTTTTGTCAAAATTTAATGTCTATAGAAAATTTTGTCAACATTTTATTTCGATTATTAATTTTGTTCGGCTTGAGGTCATAGAAACAATCGATTATTGATTTGTTTTAATATTTATTTCCAATATTTCGGTTAGGGATTTTGTATCTACATAAAATACAAAAATTAAATTACATTTAATGTTCACAAAAATCACAATTGTTTGTGTCGATGCTTGTTTATAATATGTCGATACATTTTGGCGCATTCTTCCGTGTCTTTTTTGAAATTCATTCTTTTGTCAGGAGAGAGATCTATTATATTGAGCATCTCAAGAGTGTATCTTCGTCTATGATTATTCTCTTGAGCAAGTATCTCGACGTCTGTAAAGTTGGGCTTGTGTCCTGTTGTTGTAAAGTGAGCTGCCAGTGCTGTTTTTTGTTCTACCGACTTGTCTGTAGCTTTATGGTCTGATTTATGCGACGAAAGTCTTGTCTTAAGTTTAGTCATTGTAGTGCCAACATATGCCATTGGACATATGTTGGACTTGTCCCCATTACATTTAATTTTGTATACTATATTACTCTTGTCCTCATTCTTTATTTTTGACTTTGTATTGCTGAATAATTCTTTTACTGTTCTTGACGTCCGTGATGCAATTTGAATTTTGTCCTTGTTATATATGTCCGATTTTAAAAAACGTTCTGAGGAACCCTCGATGTAAGTCATGGGCTTATAGGACTTATCCTTTTTATGTTCCAGCTTTTCAGTTGTTTTATTTTTAACGCGATTAATCAGTCTGTATATTATTATATTTGGAAACTCGTTTGCCGTCAATATTTGTTTTATTTTTATTTCATTCTCCTTGTGAAATTCTGCATCGCTTATCCTTAGAACCCGATCTATAAAATTAATTGCTGTCATATGTATTATACGTTTATTGTGTTTTGAATTATAATTTATAAGTCTTCCAGTTGCAGTTGGGTTTTGATACCAATTCAGCCTCAAATCGTTACCATCTCTCAATATGTTGCAGTCCAAATATGACAACTTGTTGTCTTTTTCTAATTCCATTGTAAATTGGATTTGGCTGTGGAATGAGTTTAATGCGTGAAGAGTCCTTTCTACGTCTATTTTCTTTATTATGGCAAATATGTCGTCAACATAGTTTGTAATAATTCGAGGTTTCGGTATATTGCTTAAGGAATTGTCTAATAGTTCTTCCATGATGATGTCAGCAATTATTCGAGATGCTGGAGATCTCATTGGCATTCCTTTTAATTGTTCATAAGGCTTATCTTCATATTTAAAGTACCTACTGTCTTTGATGCAAAATAGTGCTAGTTCCTTAAAAATATCTCGAGGTATTTTGGTATAATTTTTGATTAAGTCCCATTTCTTCTCAATTGTTGCAATGGCTAGGTTTACTGGTATACTGGGAAATAGTGACACAACATCAAACGATATCAGGATTTCGTCGTCCTCTAATTTTACATTCTTAATTTTCGATTTAAAGTCAATCGCGTCTTTTACGTTGTATTTTGAATCTTTGGTGACGTTCTTTAAGATAGTAGTTATGTATCTACACATCTTGTACGATGGTGAATTAATCGACGAACAAATTGGTCTCAGTGGTGTTCCTTCTTTGTGTATCTTCGGAAGTCCATAAATTCTTGGGGCTATAGCAGTTCTACTCGTCAATTTATTCTTTTCCTCTATGCTGATTAGGTTTTCGTTATATAATTTTTCCACTAATTTATTATTCTTTGTTTGAAATTTCGATGTTGGATCTATCTTTAACCGTTTGTAACTACACATGTCATGTATTATCGCACGCATTTTTGAGTTGTATTCATTGCTGCACATTTGTTGGTATGTGTTTGTTCGTTGTATTTACAAACAATTGCTCGTTAAATTTTATGTTGATCTCTTTATTCTGCTGTTGTAGTAGGTTCTCAAATTTCTTTTTGTGTGTGGTTTTGTTTTTGTTGATTTGACTGTTGAAAAGAGAAAACTCGCTGTCGATAAGTAGTTTTAGATCCTCGTTGATCAACAGGTCTCTCAATTGAGTATGTGTTGATGTAATGTTCTCACTATTGAGCTTGATTTGTTTGTGTTTTTCTTGTATTAGAAGTTTCAAAATTTTGAAGTGAAAATTGTAGTTATGTTTTGCTAATGTTTTTTCTACATTTGGCGCTATTTTGTTGTTGCTGTCTGTAAATATATCATATATGTGTTTGGTTGTATTGGCGATGAAGTTAGGGATTATGCCGCTTTCTCTGCATTTTATCAGAAAAGTCACAGACGATTTTAAGTTCGCTTTCTGTTTGTTATGTTTATTTCGATAAAAAATTTTATCCTTTATTCTATAGGAATTTTTATCAAAATTTTATTTCTATACAAAATATTGTCAAAATTTTATTTCTAAAGAGAATGTTGTCAAAATTTTATGTCTACAGAAAATTTTGTCAAATTTTTATTCCTATAGAAATTTTCGCAAAATTTTATTTGTATAGAAAATTTTGACAAAATTTTATTTCTATAGAAAATTTTGACACAAATTTATTTCTATAGAAAATCTTGTCAAAAGTTTATTTCAATAGAAAATTTATGAAGGAGTACCGCTTTGCAAAATCTACCAAAATCCAGAATTCTACCAATCTACAAAACAGTAAAAATTTACCTTTTTTTAATTCTACCAACTGTGACAACCGGCTCAGGGGCAGGCTCTAAGCATTATTGCAAAAGACACCATGTGTATATTTCGTCTCCTTCTTGGCGTTTCAAATATATACACTATCTTATAATACTTTCTTTCCTCAGTGTGGCGTAAAAAAAATCTCATTCCACGTTTCACATTTGCGGACGAATGGTGTATAGACAATATTCCCCTCAAAAATGTTGAGATCCTGTAATTTGGTACATGTCCGCTATTTACAATTTTTAGAGTTGAGTTGATATCTGAGAAACGTTCACATCATGATTTTCATTACAATTACTCTATATGGAATAATTGTGAGGTTAGGTGACAGCCCGATGTGTCAGGCTCACTTAGACTATTCAGTCCATTGTGATACCACATTGGTGAACTTATTAAATAATTGTGATGAAAAAGTACCAAATGGCTCGAGGTCTTGCCACGGTGCTTATGGCAGTCGAAATGTGTCAAAAAAAAGCACAAGAGTGTCAACTTTATCAACCCTGATTTGAGACGAAGCAAGACAAAATGTCAAGGAATCGTTCAAATGTCCGGGGAAGAAGGAAGTTAGAGTCAACACAAGTAATCCAAAATTCTGAACTATTTTGTAGGAAGTCTTTATGCTTATTTGTGTATATGTTTTCCACATTTTTTAGTTAATTTTGCTAACGAACTCCAAAAAATTATTACATTAAAGGAATCTTTCTCATATTGAAGAAGTTTTTACTAAAACATAATAATTGTCATGACCTAAAATAGTAGTAGCTTTCCCTAAAAACAGAAAAATATACGTATACGCTCCCAAAAAAACGCTTCTGTAACATATACTCCCAAACATATTTTGCTTCAAGCATATACATTTTTGGATATTGCCCAAACATTTATATGTTTGATCTCTTCCAATATATAATATGTTTGAAAGCATATTAGTCTAAACAATATATGTTTGGGTACTCTAAGTTCCAAACATTTTGTATTTTTGCATCCAAATTCAATAATGTTGTCTTCCAAAAAACAATATGTTATTATGTGAACATATAATATGTTTGGAATCATTTTGCACCCAAAAATATTATATGCTTAAAAAAATTCTCCCAAACAATATTGTGCTCAAAATTTTATTTATTTATTTATATATTTACAATCATAACGAACTATGAAAATAAACAGGTAATATAGGTGCTAACAACATAGGTTTTCGACCTGAATGCTCAAAATTTTGTTTCTGCCCAATTGTATATTCCCCGACATCTTTCTCACGTCCACGAGATTTTTTAGTTCTTAGCACCTTTTTCTGTAATACAAACATTGTAGAAGAAATTATTCAATTGTATGATTTTTTTTATTTTAATTTTACCTTTTGCCGGACGGGGATTCGAACAGCGGACCACACAGTTTGTAAGGATCAAAGAAGTAGCTGATCAATTGCCCAAGGAAAAATAAAATGTTAATTTTGTAATAACAAGTAACAACCACCAACTTAATTCAATATCGCTCCCTGTTAAATAGCGCTCCAAGCTACTAAACACATATATGTTTATAGGCTATTTCTAAATTAATATATGTTTGCATCCAAGCATATTATATTTACAAACATTTTATGTCCCAAACATAATATGTTCTAACATATTAACATATATGTCCCAAACATGTTATGCTAGTTTATGAACATTATATGCTTGCACTCAAAAATATTGTGTTTAAAAATTTGTGTTCCAAACATATAATGTTTATAGCCAAACATATGAAAAACAGCCTTTTTCATCCGTGTATTTGGCACATTTTATTATAACTTTCAAGGGTATCAAATAAAAAAATTGTTTTCTTGAAATATTAATATTTCTATAAAATATTAAGGAAAAGTAGCCATGAACGAATTACTATTTTCGCCCGATGCAGCTACTCGTAATTCCCGCCTTAAGGCTGAAACATGAAATACTCATATCAATTCCGGCGTTCTTTTTTGCAATTATCATCCGATTTTTCTAAATGTTTTTGTATGGTTCAAATCAAGGCATATTTAGTAAGGTAACATAGTTTTAGTATTACAAAAACAAAAAAGTCAGTCGCCATATTGAAACTTTGATTGTCAGTCAAATTGATTTAAATTTCCCACTTGTTGAACAATGCGATCAACAATGTGATTTAAAATAGAGAAAATCTGGAAATGTATCGATGTATACTTCGAAATATGAGGAGATGTTTGACGGTTCGCAAGAATAATTTAAGTAATTTCTACCATCAATTATGAGGACCATTTATTTCGACACTTTTCTGCCATAAATTTAAAACAATTTTTTTTTGAAATCTCAAAAAGAGAAAAAAATTATTGTAGATGGGAAGAAACCAGAATATTTAGTTCAATGATATATAATCATAGTTTGAAGAAATACTATTTGGTAAGGGGAGATGACATAAAACCCCTTTAGCTACGCCTATACTATTAAGCAAATACCGACAATCAAACTTCTGCTCAAATGAAAAAATTGTAATCACCAGATAGCAAGACACTACCTTCCTAAATGTGCCTTGGGTTCAAATGAAGATATCATATCAATTTGATTCTTTGATCATCTTCGCCTTCCTTCTTCTTCAAGCTACATACTCGTAAATAGAAATGTAGATGGTTTTCCTCGGATAATATTTAATGCATTTACAAATGTGGATCTTATTTCGAATCACAAATGTACGTAGATTTAGATTTTATTTTAAAATTAAAGATTTTATATGGTATAAATAAAGGATTTCACACAGCGCCTTAGAGCATTGTCCTTAGGCTACTTTTAATTTAATTTAAATAGAGAGAATAAAAACACAAGAGAACGAAACTGTGAAGCGAAACTGCGTCAGTAGGTGGCAGTCAGAGGAAAATTTATCTAATACCATACAGTTTTCTCTCAAATATCATATAGTTTGCGTCGGCGTCACCCAGTTCAGTTCTCTGCCGACTTTACGAAACGTAAAGAAAATAGGATTTAAAAACTACTTTGTAACAAGTTGTCTTTTTATACCCTTCACCACTACTGTAGTACAGGGTATAATAAGTTTGTGCATTTGTATGTAACGTCAAGAAGGAGTAATCATAGACCAACCTTTTAGTATACGGATCGGCTTAGAATTAAATTCTGAGTCGATTTAGCGATGTCCGTCCGTCTGTCTGTCTGGTGATGTATTTTTGTGTGCAAAGTACAGCTCGCAGTTTTAGTCCGATTGTCCTAAAATTTGGTATAGGGTCCTGTTTCGGCTCAAAGACGATCCCTATTGATTTTGGAAAAAATCGGTTCAGATTTAGATATAGCTGCCATATATATGTTTCACCGATCTGGTCATAATTGGCGTGTATATCAACCGATCTTCCTCAAATTTCGTACATCCGAATATTTTACGGGTCTCGAAAAACTTGCAAAATATCAGCCAAATCGGTTCAGATTTAGATATAGCTCCCATATATAGCATTCGCCCGATTTACACTCATTTGCCCACAGAGGCCAATTTTTTGCTCCGATTTAGTTGAAATTTTGCATAGGGAGTAGAATTAGCATTGTAACTATGCGTGTTAAATTTGCTTGAAATCGGTTCAGATTTGGATATATCACCCATATATAGCTTTCGCCCGATTTACACTCATATGACCACAGCGGCAATTTTTAACTCCGATTTAGTTGAAATTGTGCACAGGGAATAGAATTAGCATTGTAGCCATGCGTGCCAAATTTGGTTGAAATCGGTTCAGATTTAGATATATCTCCCATATATAGCTTTCGCCCGATTTACACTCATATGACCACAGAGGCCAATTTTTAACTCCGATTTAGTTGAAATTTTGCACAGGGAGTAGAATTAGCATTGTAACTATGCGTGCCAAATTTGGTTGAAATCGGTTCAGATTTAGATATAACTCCCATATATATGTTTTCTGATTTCGACAAAAATGGTCAAAATACGAACATTTTCCTTTTAAAATCGCCTCTGCTTAGTCGAAAAGTTGTAAAAATGACTCTAATTTTCCTAACTTTCTAATACATATATATCGATCGATAAATCATAAATAAACTTTTGCGAAGTTTCCTTAAAATTGCTTCAGATTTAAATGTTTCACATATTTTTTTACTAATTCTGTCCAGATCGAGTGATATTTAAATGTATGTATTTGGGACAAACCTTTATATATAGCCCCCAACACATTTGACGCATGTGATATGGTATCGAAAATTTAGATCTACAAAGTGGTGAAGGGTATAATATAGTCGGCCCCGCCCGACTTTAGACTTTCCTTACTTGTTTATAAATGTTTTCATTCCATTAAATTTTTTGGCAGACAATTTGAAATTATAACTGCCGATGCCTTTATAAACAATTATCAAAACAGCGCTTCGACCGCAATGTCGGTAATACTAAACCTGCAGGCATTGTGCGACATCTATACGGTTGACATTTGTTGTTTTTGTAGAAGAGAAATTTTCGTCCTCTTGTGTTTTTATTCTCTCTGATTTAAATACCTAAATTGATACCATACCAAAGGAAGTTTTTTCTTTAAGTGGGATTCCGAGAAATTTGAAAAATTCCCGCTTCCCCGGGTATGGAAAAAAAGTCCGATAAAGAAACTATAACAACGAATTGCGTTTAGAAAACAAACATTTCGTACTTTCGTAACCATAAGCTTCATTGATTGTAAAACATTGACATATTTTTTTCTTCTAACGAGATACCCATTATTGTTCATTGTGCGAGTGAATCGTATACCAACAAAACTGTGGCCCAATAAAACGACACCAAAAATATTAATCTAAATAAAATTTTTTTATTTAATTTATTTTTATTTTCATTTTTTGTTGTTGTTGTCATTTTTAATAATAAGTATAATAACATTTTCTTTGTTTCATTAAATTAGTTATAATTATAACTTAATTTCATTTGTTTATTTTTTATATTTTGGTTTTTCATTTTGTTTTTATTTGTTCTGTTTTTAGTTAAATTAATACAATTTGTTTTTAAGGGTTTTAGGTTACGTTTTTTTCAAAAAATTCTTTATAATATATTTTTCTTGTTTTAAATTAAATGTATATAATAATTAGAATTAGGCAATCAATTGTTTTTGGTTTTTCTTGTTCGTTTTATGTTCAAATTAAAATTCTATTGTTGCAGTTGGTTTGGGTGCTTGAGGTTTGTTAATAGATGTTTGATTTTGTTCACATGAATTTTTGAGAAAATCATAAATAAATAAATGTACATAAATTTTAAAATCAATGGAAAATTAAAATAATTCTTTTTTTAATCTTCCATAGATTTTATAAAAAAAAGGATATAAAGAAATGATGTTCTGGGGTATTCTACAGTTTGTTTCTATGTATAAAATTTGAAAAATGTTTAGTTTTTTGATAACCAACAATAAGGAAATTTAGGAGTTTTAGGCAGAGTAAATGATAGAGGGATAGATAAGGGGAAGAGAGAGATAGTTATAGTACTGGGATTACGAAAATTTTGGTTTTACTGAATTCGTTCCTCTTTTTTCAAATTTAGGGGATCTTTCAAAAAATTTCAATTTATTTTTAGTTTAAGTGCAACATTGGTTTTATTTTATTTTGTATTTATTTTTTTTTTCTTCTTTTTTGGTTTAAATTAAATTTATGAAATATTCACTGCTTTATGTCATTACGAGCAGTTATTTTTTTATTACTTTTCTTTGACTATTTACTTTGGTTTACTATACAACTTGGTTTAATTTTTATTATTGTTATAGTTTAATAATTTTATTTATTTAATTTCATTTCATTAAATTTAATCTTATACAATACATTGCTATTTCAAAAATGTTTTCATTATATTATTATTTTGTTTTATTCTTTTAATCTTAGGGGGCCTAATTTTAAATCAGGATTCGGTGTTTTTTAGATTTTTTGTTTTTGGAATTTAGGTTTCTTTATTCGTTTATGTTAAAGGGATTTTTTTATGTTTTTTGTTTTTTTTTGGTTTCAAGGTATAATACAAGAGTTGTGTCATACTCCATAGGGTGGTTTCTTTCTCAATCTGGTAGTCGCAATTTAGTTTAGAATTTGTTTAAATTGTTATTTCTATTGCAGATGATTTATGGTTGAAGTTGCGAACTTGTTCGCTTTGTATTGGGTTTATTTTAATAAGTGTAAAAATAATAATAATATTCTTATTATTTTGTTTGTGTTATGTTTTATATATGTATGTACGCTTTGCTATTTATATGTGTAACAATAATTATAACTGTTGTTGTTGTTGTTTTCATTGTTTCTAAACTAGCATGTGAATTGGTTATCAATTTCTTTCATAATCTTTGTTTATAGCTCTCTTCGATTTTAATTTCAGCGTGTGATTTATATATAATACTTAAAGTTTACAATATAAATTATTATATATGTATAAAGCATTTTCATAAAAAAGTACAATTCAAAAATGTTTTCAAATCGAAATCGATTATTAAAATTTTCAAACAAGACAGCTCCTTGGGAAAAGTCTATAAAATATTCTACAAAGTATTTGTTTTTTTTTGTTTGTTTTTAACACGAAAACATAGAACAAGCAAATATATCGCAAAGATATGAAATCAATAAATTTACAAAACGATGTAGAACAGGACCATAAAGAATCTTCAATAAACGAAGGAAGATTTGTTTAAGATCTGAATATGCCAAAATTATACGATAGCCTTTCATTACTTTGTTTATATTTTATGGAAAGAAGTGCAGTACACAATGTCGAAGAAGACAGCTGTTTCAGATTTTCATATCCTCATCAGCTCTCGTTTATGGACAATCTAGGCACATTAGCAAAGCCAATCTTCAATTATTGAGATTAACCAAAGTCATGTCCATAAAAAACTTTTTTATTTTGTAAGTAAACCACACCCGTATATATTAAATCTATTTTTTTAATGGATAACTTAGTAAAAGCCTGATAAACTTTACCCTGCTTTCACAAAGATATATGTCGATATATTTTTCAAATTGTTGAAGCAAACAATTATTCTGATTCAATCACAAAATTAATTGATCCAATTTATTTATTTGAACACAACACACTTTCTTTACATCTCTCAAAAAGGTTTTTTCCGACTTCTGATCGAAAAATGTAAACAGCTCACGTTTTCTACAAGACATTTCATTTGCAGACATTATAAACCTATTTTGGTGTAAAAGGTGTGTACAGAATTTTATATCCCTTTAAAATATTTCGTATTTTAACAAAAGAGTAATTTAAAAATCATTTCTTTGCAGAAGAAAATGTATCATATACTCTGTGTATTGAGACGTCTATACATTTTTTGGTCTATGTCGATACTTGGAATATGCCATATTTTTAATGCAATAATACTTGAAATACCCTCCATTTTCAATAGGAAGGTATTATTTATTTAGAAAAGCAGGCCATATTCACAAAAATCAATGCAGAGAGAATAAAAACACAAGAGGACGAAAAGTTCTCTTCTGCGAAGAAAACAAATGTCAACCGTATAGATGTCGCACAATGCCTGCAGCTTTGGTATTATCGACGTTGCGGTCGAAGCGCTGTTTTGATAAATTCGTTATAAAGGCATCGGCAGTTATAATTTCAAATAGTCTGCCCAAAAATGTCAATGGAATGAAAACAGTTGTTACTACAAAGTAAGTTCTAAATCCTGTTTTCCTTACGTTTCGTAAAGCCGGAAGAGAACTGAACTGGGTGACACCAACGCAAACTGTATGGCATTTGAGAGAAGCGCTGACAAAAACTGCGTGAAATTTTTCTCATGACTGCCACCTACTGACGCAGTTTCGCTTTACAGTTTCGTCCTCTTGTGTTCTTTTTCTCTCTGATCAATGACAATTTTGCGTAAAAATTTCTATATTAGCTTTTAACAATTATGGCAGCATTGTAGTTTCGAATATCTGATTAAAAACAATCTCTAAATATATATTCAGTCAGTCAGAAGATTTTTAAATTTAAATTTGCATACGATAGCTGAACACTTGACCAACACGGAAAAAATATTTGTATACATTTTTCAAGTCTGTGGCGGTGTAAAATGTTGTTCAGAACATTAATGTGAGACACTACACGAAAGCGATTAATGTGTGTACCAGAATAGGCACCATACTTTTAATTAATTCAATTTCAATTAATTTTGTTAATTGGTTCAATTAAAATTTTGTTAGAAATACTCAATTAAAATTTTGTTAGAAATACTCAATTAAATATTTCATTGAGGCAATAAATTATTCCATTATTATTTATTATTTTTTCTTTAGATGAAATATTTTTACAAATTTACTTTCTTAAGAACTTTCACATTGAAATTATGGTTGAAAATTTCTTTAGATTTGCGTCAAAATTTTATGAACAAATGAAACTAATTATTTCCGTACAAAATTTTCAATTATAATTTTAATTGGAAATATTATATTTTATTTAATCAAAATTTTAATTGGGATAATTATTTATTTAATTTTCAATCATTTTCTTTTTCAATTTATTTTATTTTTTATTTATTATTAATTAAAAAGTTAATTGTAACGATTAACGATTTCAACTTCAATCAACTTTTTAAATGGAAAAAAATTATAGGATTATTGGTATGTTTTAGCGATAGAAGTAGTCAAACGCCGAAAATATTTTAGTCTATTTAACGAAAAGTCGATTTTAAAAATTGAAATTCTTATCAAAAATCATTTAGCAGTGGGCTGTGAGTAATTTTGGCTATTTTCTTCAATCAAAAAAAAATCTATTCAAAACTATCGATATACCAGATCAATATATTCATTTTTTATATAAACTATTAACACATTTTGCGATACTTTGCAGCCGACATTTGTATTAAACTCAATGATAGGATATATTAATTATTTATTTCTTAGTGATAAATAATAATATTGAATTTCCTTTTTAATTCCCAATACTTTGTAGAATTTTAATATATGAATATTTTTGTGAAATGGAAAACAAATTTGTCTAAATTATATTGGACTGTTCAATTTTTTTCTATGTGAAATTAATATATTTAACTAATATTATAAAGACAATTGTTGCCTTTAAATTGTTTAATTGGTTTTTGTTTTTATTTAATCATAGTAAGTATTTTTAATGAACACTTTCTGGGTTCAAAAATTTAGAATTACTTTTTTTTTGTTTTAAGTTAATTTTTGTTTGTTTCTTTCGAATATTTTTTTTTGTTTTTAGTATAGAGTTTAGAAATACTTTTGTTGTATTTTATTTGTTTTTTTTTTTTTATTTTCCTTGTTTTAATATTAAAGTAATAATTTTAATCAATAATAATATTTATAATATAAATATGATACAGGAGGATTTTTGTTTTATTTGTTAGTATAATAACAAAACTCAAAATATAAATGATAATAAATAATGAAGCGCTGTGCCCTGTTAGTTTTGTTCATTTTTTTGGGGATTTGTGTTAATTTATGTTCAAATATATAACAATTGTTTTTAAGCATTTTTATTTTTTTATAACTTTTATTATGAGGAATGGGTATGTGGTTTCGTCATAGGAGAATGGTAGGGTCTCAATAATTCCTTGGTTAATAAATTGTCATTGCTTTAATAAACAAAAATATTTTAGAATAGTTTTTTTGTTTTTCTTCAAGAAATCTATTTTAAAATATTTAGTTTTGTTACTTGTTATACATCTTTGTTTGTTTTTGTTTGTTTTTCTTCTTTTTTTTTGATATATTTTCTTTCTTTAGTTTTCTTGTAACGTGAAGACATATGGAATTATATTTTTGTTGTTTTTATTTTCAATGATTAACCTTTGAATTATTATTAATGTTCCTTCAACTAATACTATTACTTTGTTTAATATTTCATTTTTAGCCTGGCAATAGGTGTATTTGTGGTTTTTATTTAGAGTTTTTAATATTATTTCTGTTTTCAATTTACCCGTAGTAACAATTTTTTTTGGTATTTTTCTGATTTTGTAAAATATTTTTCGTTTATTTTTTTTTGTAATTTTAACAGATTTTTCTATTTTTTATCTAATTTTTACAAAAACAACAAATCTTACATTACACAATTTCTAATAAAGTCAAATAATATACACAATTTTATATGCAATGATAATTATTAACAAATAAAATTGAAATGTAGATTAAAAACAGAGAATGCATTAAGTTTAAAGTAAATGAAATATGTTTGGAAGTATTTTAAGTAAGAACTGGATGTGCAGAAAGGTAAAAATTAAATGCAATTTTTGATAGAAGAAAGAGCGATATTAACGGTATTTAGAGAAAAAAAAACAGCAATGGTAAATAACTTGAGAAGTTCATATTGTTTGTTTTATGCCCCGAAAGAATTCTCTTCGTAAAAAGAACGCAAAATTTTCGTTAAATTCATAAAATTTTTCATTGTGTTACAACCAAAGCAACTTTTTATTAAAATGTTACGTTCTTTTAACGATATTTCTTCTTCAAAGTTGTATGAAAAACTTTCTATCACCCAAATGAGAACAAGCATAGACATGCACTACAAAATTGAAAAGCTCACTATTAGAGACAATTTTAAGTCGCAAACCAAAAATTTTACAATTTCAACGAAAATGTTTTGTACATTTTATAAAGAATTTTTAATGCAGAATATTTCGTAAAGTATTCATAACTTCGTAAAAACTTCTTCACAAATATCATGAAATGTTTCGTTTAATGTAAGAACTTTTTACGAAGAAAAGTTAATGTAGAAGATTTCGTAGACATTTCGTATATTCGTAAAAAGTTCTTCAGAAAATTTACGAAAATCAGTGAAAACTGGAAAGTTGAAAAGGTTAACGAAAATGTTTGGTAAAATTAACGAAGAGAATTTGTTCGGTGAGATACTCATATACACTCAAAAAAAAGTGAACCCTCCAGGAAGGAAAATGCAAGTTAATTTTAGATATCGTTATCTAAACCGTATTAAAACGTCGATATCACAAAAGTAACTAAATATTTTTGGACAAATTCAAGAAAATAATTTAGATATAATTATTTTGTTTTTTGGCTTGTTCAAGAAAAATTATTATTTGGAACAAAAAATTTTGGAATTGTAGTAAAATTTACAAACTTCCTAACTATTTTGCGGGAAATGTGAATTTAGTAAATCTTTATGCTTTATTTGTGTACAAGTTTTGTCTTTTTTAGTTCATTTAACTAAGGTATACAAAAAAATAAAAATATTAAAGTGAAGGAAACTTACTGGGGAAATATAATAATTCATGGATATTATTATAAATTATAAATAAAGTTAAATTGGATTTAGAGCCTGGTCTGACGACACTTGGCCACTTTTGAGAGGTTTCACTATTTACAGAAAATATGGCACAAGTACAAGGACACAATTGTCCTATTTACCCAGATGGTTTTGACTTCGGTCGCGAATTTTATCGGCGTAGTATTTTTAGTCCCACTATTTCTTTGTGTGTAAACCATTGTTGCTATCGATAGGCGAACAATTGTTTTTGTGTATTTTTTATGGGAAGCTCAAAATACGCGACGTATAACCGAAACAGCTAGAGGCCCCAGCAAAAAAACTTGGAAGTTCTTCCAAAGGCACAAGTTTAAAAGCACTTCCAGGGGATGCACTCCCAATGATCTTCTTTATTTTAACTACTCAGGAAGTTATTTTCATTAAATTTTTTATAACATGCTTTTTTCATACTTTTACCCCCATTTTCATAAAGCTCCGTTAACTAACCAACTTTTAAACTGTATTATGGACGAAGCTGTCATCTTGCATATATATTCCATATGCTGCCAGTTAGGAACTTAACTGGCAAAAATTTTTCACATAAATTTAATTGGACAGAAGATATTTGCAATTTACTTTCTGTTAACTGGAAGTTAAAGCCTAACGGAGCTACATGAAAATGGCCGTTAATGGGTAGTTTTTCTCTTTTTGTTTCAAATAGGTTAAAAACAGAGTAAGAATTCATAAAATGGTACAAATCATTTAAATTTTGTTGAAAAAAAATCTAAATCCAATCTGAAAAAATTGTGAATTTTTGAAAATATTTGAGGTCAAAAGTTTCAGACAAGCGTTAGAATCCATTAAAAATTATAAAAAAGTATAAAAATTCTTTATTTGACAATGTACCACAGAATTTATTAATTTACCATCAAAACATTGAATTCGGATCACACCTAAAGAAGTGATGCAAATTCAGTGCAACGGATGTTGAAATGGAGGACTTCGGTCCTTTGACAAGCCCATGTTAAATTCATCGCTTTTGCGTCAATTTTGCACCACTTCCGGATCCAAAAAGAAAATTTTCATTACATTTTTGGCGACGCTTTTTTTGCTGGGGCGTATTGCCAAATTAAAATCTATTTTAATGGCAGTTGTTTTTCTTTTTTAAAAATAATGTGAAATATTAACCCTCTAATGCCCAAATTTGTTTGTCAGCTGATTAAATATTCAATGTTAACGACACAAAAGCAAGAAAACTAATCAAGAAAAATGTATACGGTAAAATTCAGTATATGATGTAAAGGCTCTTGAACAGGTTCAACTAAGTTTTCTTTTTTAAATATTTTCTTCATTTTTGTTGTCTTAAGGTGTGTTTTATTAAAAGCTTCCCTATTTAATGAAGCCCGCCTAAAAGGGGGGATTGGGCATTAAAGGGTTAAGAGCAAGCGCAATATTGACGCAACGCGCGTATTAAGGAAAATGTGACATTTGTGATGCCATCCGTCCATCACTGAAGAATGTTTCGCCGACTATCGTTACTCGACGTGGTTGTGTTGCTAAGATCATTGATAACATAAGGTGTTGTAATCAAAGCAGAATATGTCTCAAAAAATTAGTAACATCAAAAAGAGTTCAACATCATTTAAAAATTCTTAATTCTTCACTTGCAAAAATCAAAATATATAAACCGGTAAAAAAACGAATAGGAAAGATTAATCAATGGTCGGTCATTTTATATGATTTCTATAAATTAGGGAAAATTAAATTGCTATAAAGAATATAAAACTGAAAAATGTATTAATGTTGTAACGGCTTGATAATATGAACAAATTGAACAAATCATGTTCAAGTTGTTCACACTATGATACCGAAAAAGATTGCCACTGTTTCTGGTTTGATGACATTTGATTTCGAAAGTAGTGAATATCATTCAGAAACAAGATACTTTAGTATCGATTTGTCTTTAAGGGTTTTGCGTTTTCATAGAAAAAACACAATTTAAGTGCTTTTGGTAGATTTTTTCCATCAATAGAAATAGGATCAAAATGATTAATGAAAATTAAAGTGACAGGATGATATTTGAATATTCAGATATTTATTTAGATCTGAATAGACAGAAATGTCCCATTACAATACGAAGTTCGATCTTGTTTCTGAATGGCCTATGATTTTTATGGAATCCCTGTCAAATAACATTCGTTTGAAAGGCCAATTGATGACTATTAAAAAATACTGATACACATAAAATAAATTAAAATTACTATAGTTTAAAATTAACTTATATTCGTTTTTCATTGTCTATAACTACATTTTACAATTCTAAAAAAGGGCATTATTGTTTAACAAATATAACTCAAATTAGAACTATAATAATGTATTTATAAGTGTATTTATATGTATATATGTATAATTTTTATCTATATGTAATGTTTAATTATTATTACTTACAATTTATACTTACACTTGTCTTCAATACATTCTACATTAGTTTACCTTCTGTTCTCTAAAGAATTTATTTCAACTTAACTTTTTTGCAAAAGAAATAAATATTTAGAGATGTGTAGAAGAAGAAAAACAATTTTTCAAAATTAAAACTTTCAAATGTTTGTGTGTCTGTCGTCTTTGTTTTTGTTCTTTTATTTTTTATTTCTTTTTATTTCTAAATTATGTATTTAATAATAATTTATTGAGAAATCTAGTATATTAATTCATTTTTGTTGTTTTTGTTGCTAAATTAGGAATATAGTTTAGTTTTTTTTTGTTTTTGCTAATATCTTATAGAATTTTTAGAAAAAGTTAACTAAATCATATATTCCATTAAGAGGAGGTGGGTTTTATTGAACGCAGAAGAAAAACAAAAAAATACTAAATTTGTATTGTATCTTGTTTTCATAAATTTGCGGTTATCTATTTGATTTTATAGTCTTCTAGTTATGCAGAGGAATAATGCGTATTGGTATTGTGTTTTTTTTTTACTTCCTCGTAAGGAATTTAGTATTTAATGTTTTTCTCCAGTTTTGTATAAAACCTAAAGCTTTGGTTAGTGATATACAAAATACAAGTTGTTAGTTAGGATACTTTCATATTTTCTAATTAATAAAATAACATTAAAGGAATTCAAGTAAATTCAAGACGTTTTGCAACATATGTCACACAAAATCGATTCTATTAAAAGAAAATTGTGGCAATAAATCATGAGAGACTAAAATTAAATAAAATGTGGTAACACTGAGTTGAGCTGTTTTGAGTGATTGATAATAGCTTTGTTTTCTCTTAGCAGTGATTAATCAATTATTAGGCCTGTTTTTTCTGGTTAGATGCAACATTTATATGAGCTACCCAGAACATCGTTGCACTGATGTTCTATCCAGAACATCTGCGCAAATCACGTCGGTGTTGTCAGATTGAATGTCTTAAATAATCACAGCAGAAAATATTTATTACTATTTGATCACTTCATACATTAAAATTGTAAGATTTCACTTGTTTGCTGCGATTTTTGTAAACAGCCTATGAGAACATTGCAAATATATGGGCATATCTTGGATAAACGAGTACTCAATTTTATTTTAGTACTAAATGAAAACAATCAGGTTCAAACCTTATATCAGCAGTTTTAAACGAAGCTCCAGCGTAGACCAAGAAATGTATAGACATCTCAATTCAATTCACAATGATTTTGTTTATTTGCAGTGCATAGTCATCGACCTCAATTGACGCAATTTTTAGTTTTGAAGAAGGGGACTTGCGTACAAATCAATCAAATTGTATTAAAAAAAGATATGAATGTACCGAATTTTATAACCTGTTACAAAATTTGGTATTTTATCAAACGAAGAATAAAAAAATTTAAGACAATTTACAAATTATTCCTTTGCAGAAGAAAAGTGCTATCCACAATGTGTAGACAAACTACAGCGATGTGAATGGACTTGAGACGTCTATACATTTCTTAGTCTATGGTTGCAGTAAATAAATGAAATCTTCAATTTGCGATGCATAAAAGACTCGCATAGTAATAAATAATTTTAAATATTACTAATATATGAATAAGCATAATGTAAGTCAAATTACTTAATTTTATTTATTTGTTCACAATAAACTACTATAACATAGTGACACAAACCAAAAACCCAATGATTGCGAGTCACCTTGGTGCAATTTTTAGCCCTGCGTACAAAGGGTCATGGGTTCAATCCCAGTTTCGATCGAACACCAAACTGGACTTTCTTGTAATGTATTCGCTTTGAGAAATAAATTTTTGAAATAAAATTTTGACCAAATTTTCTAAACAAATAAAACTTTGACAAAATTTTCGAAAGAAATAAAATTTTGATAAAATTTTCTATAAAAATAAAATTTTGACAAAATTTTCTATACAAATAAAATTGTGACAAAATTTGCTAAAGAAATAAAATTTTGATTGGGAGTCACCTTGGTGCAATTTTTAGCCCTGCATACAAAGGGTCATGGGTTCAATCCCAGTTTCGATCGAACATCAAACTGAACTTTATTGTAATATATTCGCTTTGAGAAATAAATTTTTGAAATAAAATTTTGACCAAATTTTCTAAAGAAATAAAATTTTGACAAAATTTTCGAAAGAAATAAAATTTTGACAAAATTTTCGAAAGAAATAAAATTTTGACAAAATTTTCTATAAAAATACAAATTTTCTTTAAAAATAAAATTGTGACAAAATTTTCTATAGAAATAAAATTTTGAAAAATGTTCTATAGAAATAAAATTTTGAAACAATTTTCTACACAGAAAAAAAGTTAAACGCTAAATTAAACTTATTTTTATGGTAAAAATTTATTTGCTTGTAGTTAAATTTTATTATTTTTATCGAAATTTTCCACAGCTTACTTTTTTTTTAAGTATGTCTCAAAAATTTTATGAAATAAACGTGAGTATAAAGTTCAATGACCGTACACATAAGTTCAATATGAACTAGAGCAAAAGAAGATTTTCGTACGATTCCCAAAAATAGTAAGAATGAACTACTGTATGGTTAAAATGGTCATGATTTGGCGCCAATGATTTTCTTCTTTATTTTCAGTTAATTTTTTCTTCTATGAGATGATGTAATTTCGTGAATTGTAGTTAAAAAGTACAACAGGGCATTAAAATTTCCTCGTTTTAACAACGCTTTGTGGAAATCTCAAAATGTGGAGTAAAATTTAGTTCAATTTTCGTGCGAGATAGTTCATTCTTCCTATAAAACAGTTCACTTTTTTTCGGTGTATAGAGATAAAATTTTTGACAAAATTGTATATAGGAATCAAACGTTGACAAAATTTGCCATAGAAATAAAATTTTGACAAAATTTTCTATAGAAATAAAATATTGAAAAAATTTGCTTAGAAATACAATTTTGACAAAATTTTCTACAAAAATAAAATTTTGAGAAAATTTTCTATAGAAGCAAACTTTTAACAAAATTTTCTATAGAAATAAAATTACAAAAAAAAAACAGTTTTTTTGTTTGGCCTAATTCTGGTAGATTCTTTTTTGGCTCGAGTGGCAACCGTGGTTGCCATACTGTGAAATAAAAACAGTGTCTTGTATATAAAGGTGGGTATTAAGTTCGAGTTTAAGGTGGGTACTAAGTTCGAGTTTTTCCGCTGTGAAAACTAAACCAGTAAAAAAAGGCATAAAATTATGTACATTTGTTGCAATTTTATTATAACTTGATGGGGAATATCCCAAAGCAAATTTTCACAAAGGTTGTATTCCTTAAAATGGATTATTAAAGAAAAGTAATCGTGAAAAATGACGATTTTAGCGGCTAAACTAGAACTTAATACCCACCTTTAGCCGCTAAAATAGCTAAAGTGAAAACTAAATCAGTAAAAAAGGCATAAATGTACACATGTGTGTTGCAAATTTTATTATAAATTGATGGGGAATAGCCCAAAGCAAATTTTCACAATGTTTGTATTCCTTAAAGTGGATTAAATAAGAAAAGTAATCGTGAAAAAATGGCGATTTTAGCTGCTAAACTCGAACTTAATACCCACCTTAACATGTACAACAAAGGCCTGTTTTTTAGTACTGAGCTATCCAGAACATCGTTGCACTGGTGTTCTATGCAGAACATCTTATCAGAGTGCATTTAGATAAAGTTTTTCGATTCACAATAGCAATTTATTGCGACTAATTTGTCGAATAACATGAAATTCAAAGTGGTGCAGTGTCATAAATAATCGCAGCAGTAAATATTTATTACTATATGAGCATTTCATATATTAAAAATGTTCGATCTACTTGTTTTTAAACAGCTGTTGCATATTTTTTGGATTGTTCTGGATAAACGAGTACAATGTTTTCTTTTAGTCCGTCACGGCTTAGGGTAACCAGTACTAAAAGAAAACAGGTCTAAAATGAACAAAACTTAGATTGATTTGGTTGATATATTTGTCGTAAAATTGAAAATAATAATAATAATTTTCTTGCTGTGATTATTTTAAATAGCTCATATTATTGTTGTACTTTTTCATAATGACTTGATTATTTAGAAAATAGACTCCATAAACAGCAGTAAAGTGAAATGAATTATAAATTAAGTATTTGGTAACATAAATAATTTGGAGTAAGACTGGGTGTTCATAAAACAATATCACTTAGTTTTGGAAAATAATAATGAGGAGTTTCCTTTTGTAAAGATTCGTATGACATGTTTTAGATTTCACATTATCTTGATGGCCACTCTCGTAGGAAGTTGTTTACTCTCAGCTTATATATAATAAAGCTTAATTTGGATGTTTTGAAATTTCTAGTAGTTTTTGACTTTATTTATACACAAAATTAACATAAATTAATAAATAAGTTTTTGTTTTTCTAAATTTTTAGTTTTAGGTTATTTATTTATAATATTTTCATTAAATTCTGACATAAGCTCGGCTTTAACTAAATAGGAGACATAGAGAGTATATAATAGAGGGAGAGAGAAAGAGATAGAATAAGATAAATATGAAAAGCAAAGATGGAGAAAAAGAAAGAAAAAATAAATACAAAGTTAGAAAATATACAAATGAAAAACAAAAAAAAAAAATCTTTTCTTATATATCAATTATTTTACAGTAACGTATTATTAGTAAGATTTAGTAAAATATTGGGATCGCTACTCTAAATTAAAGTGAATACATTTGGAATTCGACGTATTTTGGGTCTTTGTCTTTGCGTATCTGATTTGTTGGACAATTAGTGGGGGTTTAAAATTCAATCGATGAAATTCCTAATCAGAGAATGAAGCCAACCCATTTTGATCGACAGAGGCGTACACTGAATTTTTGACCACCAGCGGATCCGATACAAATTTCGGCTCAATCAATTTACAGCATTATTATCATGAATATCATGCATCACATTTTTTTTTCTTCTTAAATTGTTATAGAAACGTAATATTGATTAAGTTTTTATAAAAAAATGCAGTTTTGTGGTAGAGAATACAATAAATATATGAAATATTTCAGTTTTTAATAAATTTATTTTCATTAACTGGTGCCTAAATTGTAGCATAGACGAAGAAAGGTATATACGTCTTTTGACAATTCACAATGATTTTGTTTATTTGCAGTCATTTCAATCAATTGCGCAGTCAAGTGACTCAATTTCTTTTTGGAAAACGAGAATTACCTTACAACTCAGTCAATTTGCATTAAAAAAGAGGTGTGAATCTACAGAATTTTATATGCTTTTACAATATTAGGTGTTTTATCAAAAGAAAACAAATAAAGTCAAATTAAAAAATCACTCATTTGCAGACGAAAAAGAGTCATCTACGGTGTGCAGACAAACTAAAGCACTGTGAATGGAATTAATACGTCTATACCTTTCCTCGTCTATGATTGTAGTCGAAATGAGTCGACTTAAACGGTGGCGCCACTCGGCGGCTTCATTCTCTATTCCTAATGGGACACTGACATCATATGTAAATATATCTTTACCATAACCTTAATAACAACATTTTTGTTCTCTAGACGTCAACAATTTTATATAAATATTCAATTAAAACTCATAGAGATTACTTTGGTTTTATTCTTCTATTAATGCCATTCGGGTAGAGAAACTTCGTTATATTAACAAAACGTCTTGTTAAAATTGATCCAACAAAACAAATTCGTAAATATAACGAAACAATAAAACGTTTTCTACTATTAGCGAACATTTTCATTGCCCTCAAGGAAAGTTTTTGTTATATTAATGAAAAAATATTGAAAGGAATTTTCTTTGTGTGCAGTAGCTTCCAAATTGAGATTTGGAATATTTTAGGTTATGGGATTAGAAAAATTTCATAAAAATGTTCATAGTAGAATTCGCACATAAATGCACATGATTTGTGGCACGATTGTTGCGATTAGCGCAATTTGTAAAAACGAAGTTGAGTTGTTGAGTTGTAAGTGACAACACCCGAAATGGTTGTATTTAGATACTCTTATTCCAAATGAACATCCGAGTTTTACATAGAAACTTCCCAAATATTTTAATAAAAAATTATATATGTCCAAAGGGTCCTCAGTTTTATCCCAAATAAGTCATATTTGTTAAAATAACTAAATAGGACTGACTCAATTCTTTGATAAAATAAAAATTCAACGAAAATTTTGATGTTTAACATAAAGGATATATCTTTATACTTTCTCTTTGCTTCGTTCTTTTAAATTATTACTATAGTTTATTACAATTCAACGTGTGATTTTCAACAATGATGTTTACATTATGTTTATAATTTTTTTTTTATTTTGTATGTATATATTTACTTTTCAATGAATTATTTATAATTATTATGCACCATAAAATTATAAAAACAAAATTTTTTTGTTTTAATTTATTCGTATTTACGTTTTGTTTAATTTTTTTGTTTTGTTTTATATTTCTAAGTTTACTTTATACAAAATATTTTGTTCAAATAGATTTTCATAATTTATGAAAAATATTTTCATATAACTGCTCCTCACGAGTTTCTTTTTGTTCTTTATGTTTTGTTTCTCTTTGACACGGGCAGTCTATTTTTTGATGATTTTTTTATTATTAATTTTATTTTAAATTCCTAGTTGCTTCATTCATTAATTTAATTAAACTACACATTTCATTTTTATTTAAATGTAACACAACAACTTCTCGTATTTTTTTAAATATATTTTTCTATTCTTATTAATTTTGCTGTTTATTATATCCATGAAAATTTTCTACGCACCATTTTCAGATTGTTTTCAGATTTTGTTCGTGGGAGAAACTGTTTTTCAAAAAAAAAAAAACTAATAAAATCCATTGGTCAAGCGGCACAGACGTTTAGATTATGTGAAAAATGTTGTTGAAGATATATTTTCTTTGTCTATTGGGGAATTCATATGAAAAATTATTGTAAGGAATATTGGAAAATGTGTTTTATTAAGTAAATCACTTAATAATATTTTTTGCTGATTTAGTTAAAAATACAATGATGTGCAAACATATGTAAAAATTATACTCGAAAAAGGGTTTCTTGTATCGAAAGATTTTGACTTTCCCTTTAGGGGTTTGATTTGATATTGACATGCAAATAGATGTCAGAATAAACAACCAAATTAAAAAAAATATTACTTCAAAGTAAACATTATTTTGTTAATATGACAAAAAAAGTTTCAACTAAAGCTACCTCATTCGTTTTTCCAAAACATTGCACTTTTCACACTGATTTGAGCTGTTTGCCACAAAAACAAAAAAATCCCTATATATTCCAATTTCAAGTATATGCAACATTTGCTCATATGAATACCGCGACCATAGAGGAAACATTTCTTTTACTATTGTTTTCATGAAATTTATTTCAGTAATTTGACATATATTTGGAAAGGGGTGTGTTTAGTGGGAGCATAGTTATAATTAGTGTGGTTCACACTCTACAATTGATGACTTTTTGAGGAAAGCTTGTGTTTTGTATGAGGAAAACGACTTGTTTTAAAACTGAAAACATTTCAAACTCCAAAACATGCTTGGTTTGAACGCCGTATTAGCCTATACCCAATTTTTTTAACGTTAATCCAGTGATTCATTATTTCTTGTCAGTTTGTTTCAAATATTTCTTTCAAAGACATAAGACTTAAACAGAAGGACGCAAATATCAAAGATTCGTGTCCTAAGTTTAATGAAAAAATTTAAAAAGAAGATGAAGATTATGAAAAATTAAGACGCCGACATCATTTATTTTAAAAATTACTTGAAAAGGATGCATATCTATAGACATTTATAATTATGCGGTTTAAATGCAGATTTGAAAAAGTTGAAAGATTGAAAAATTATCGAAAACTCTATTAATTGGCTTTCCCGAATTTTGAGATCAGAATCAAAAGGTTGAAAAGTCAACCTTTTGATTCTGATTACAATTCCTAGTCGATATTTTATAATCTTCAAATGCGACAAATCGACTTTAACTTTTTATTTTGAAAATCGTCTTCTGTTAAAAATTCATATTTCTAAATGTTCAATTATTTGTAAATGTAATAAAACTTCTATTTGAAATAGATGTAATTCATTAAACCGCCCTCTTAAAGGGTTTTAATTGCTTAAATAAATGGAAATTAAATAAACATATTTCGTATATATGTATTTCAGACATTAGAAAAATTTGTCTCTAATATATGTTGTAGATAAACTATTATCTGATTTTTTTTTCTATTTTAGTAGTCATAAATAAATAAATAAATTCACAATAACTTACTATTGTGATTCGATAAAAAAGCAAATTCTTGAATTTTTGTGAATAAAGACAATGTAAGCATATTAAAATATTAAAAGCCAATACATAAACATTTATCTAAAATATTTTTGAAGAATTTTAAATGCTTAAATTTCGTTTCAAACATCCTAAATATCATTTCAATTATACATCTTTAACTTTCAGATACACAGTCATTGTTGTTTTTATCTAAATCAGTTAAAAAAATAGCATTAGTTGTATACTTTTAGATCGGGGAAACCCATTAATCATTCACTTGATATTCTTATGTTTTCTTTATTTAACTAATTTCGTTTTCCTAACATTTTAAATCGAAAATTTAAAATTTTTCTTTATTAACAATATGACTTAGTTTTAGTTTCAATGGAATTTTATTATTCTTGTCATGTTGTCATGGACTAAATTAGTGGAATGAATGAATTTGAATTATTTTACATTACATCTTATCTGGTAAAAAGATTTAAGTCATATTTTGCATTTTCTGGGTATTGGTATCGTCTCTCTCTATATATGAAATATGTATCATGCTATTGTGAATGTCTCTTCATTAAAATATGAATTTAACATTTTTTCAAATATACATACTATATATGCATGTATATACGGTTTTTGATGTTCTCTTTTGTTATTTGTTTTGTGAAATTGAAAATACATATGTTGTATATTTTTGAGTGTGTCTGTGGTATGTGTGGCCTGTATTATTTCTAGGAATTTTTCACATTTCTTTTTGTTTTGTTTTTTGCTTTGTGTTAATTCGTGGTTTAATCGTAATTTCTCCTTTTATTTCTCCTGCAATTAAAAAGTAAATGTGAAAAGAGAAAGAGAGAAAGAACCATGTTAACATAAGTGATATTCAAAATGGCTTCTACAATATAAAAATTTTGTTTAAGGAGAGCAATATACCTATGTCGATTGTAATAAATCTTCAAGCATTTAAAGAGACATGCTTGTTTTTCTGACCTGGGAATTTATTGATTTAAATATAATTTGCAGAAATGATAATAGCAGAATAACAAAACTTAATAAGAAACTTCAAAAAGATTTTACTAAGGCGGTTTTAGCTATTTTTACCAATAAATCGAAATCAATTTCTGATCAAAATTAATCAGAAAGATTAGAAAAGATAAGAACTCAGCGCTATACGTAGAAATATTTTTTTCTGATTCAATCGCGAAATTAAGTTATACAATTATTTTGTATTCAATCACGAAAGTTATAGAAGACAATTGATTGATTTCTTCTACACTTTAAACTTAAACACTTTTCTTTAATTGGTTGAATTAAAAATTTAATTGATTTTGGTCGCAAAATTCAAATATTTTTTTATTGAGACAATAAAGGGTTTATTGTATTCTTATTTATTCATAAATGTTTGAAATTGTAATTGGTTCAATTAAAAATTTAATTGATTTTGGTAAAAATTAAATTAATTTTAAATTGAGACAATCAATCAATTATTTATTGTATTATTGTTTATTTATTCGTAAATATTTGAAATGTTTGAAATTGTAATTGAATATATTTTTTATTTAATTATTGGTAAACTTTAAACAATTTTTTGATCGGAAATGTTTTGGTAATATTTTCTTTGTGTACGTAAAAATGTTTACTAAAACTTTAAACCAACTATTACTGTATAAGAACTGTCAACAAATTTGTTTTAATTTGCAGTCTCAATTTTCAAGATATGGTTAATAGTATGTGCCTTTTTGTCTGCAAAAAAATGCACTGCAAAAAAACAAATGTTTGAATTATTGGATCAGAAGTATGAGCAACCAGCTTTTGCAATATTTCGAATATTTGTAGGAGTCGGGTGCACGAATATGAATCTTTGTTAGAATGAATTCTGCAGCGTTACCAATCATACAACTCAAACGTAAGATTTTTTATACATTCACAATAATGCCGGAATACCAACTTTGAAACAAGTTGACGTTGTTTTTAACCTCCTATTTTGGTTTACGAATTCGTAAAATGTACAATGGAAATATGAGCATATTAATACACCTAATTATTTTTGCTACAAATATATATATATATATGCTACAAATATATATATATATATAGCAATTCATAATAATATGCTTTTGTGAGCGGCGAAATTTGAAATATCAAAAATAATAAATGTTCTGTATATAAATTATCTCATTTACATTTTGTTATTCTCAAGTTAATGAATATATGAAAATTTTTCTGTAGATGGATGTGTCTGTGGAAATGTGTTTGTAATTAGTTTATAATTTATGTTGTTTTAGTTTTTAAATTATGAATATAATTTAAATAATTTATATTTATGTCAGCTATTAATACAAATACAGTTAGCAAATCAATATTCATTTTTACTACGTAAAATATTCAAATAGCATACATTCATTATGAGAATTATTTATTTGCTTGCCGAAGAAATTTTTAAATAAATATTTATATAATATTATTGAAATTCCAATTCACAATAATTTGCTATTGTCAATAAAATCAAAGAGGCAAGCATTCAAAATGGTAATATCATCGAGATTGGGTCAGATATTAAAAAACTAACTATTTGATTTTACAGTATTTAAATTTATCTTATTTCCCATTAAAATTTTGTTATTCTCAATTTGAAAATTATTGCTTATGTTTTTCTGCAACTAAAATGTGTGTGTTTTTATAATTCCTGAATATAAAAAAAATCATTTCCATTCATTTACTATACATATCGACACTAAGGGAAATAACCGATATATTTTTGTATGGTTCACTGAAATGATGGATGGTGGAGCAATACTCCTGCAGCTATTGTCAATCGCAATTGAGGATGTGCCCAGCGATAAAACCAAGGAAAACTAAGATGTGGCTGGGCCATATTACAGTTATAGTTATGGCGATGGCGATGACGAAAAGCGATCCAAAAATTAGATAGGTAATTGCGACTCTGATGATGGTGGTAGAGATGGTGGATTAATGTGACAATGATGATGGGTGGTAATGGTGGTGGTAAAGATGGCGGTAGTTATAGTTCAGATGTTGTTCTTATTTTTATTCGATTGGTTGATTTGGTTGTTTTGTTGAGAAGATATTTGTTTTGGTAGTAGTAGTTTTTTTTTTGTAAAAGTTTCATTTTTTATGTAGTTCTAGTATTTGTAGTAATTAATTGTAGTAGTGGTATTATTTAATTCTAATTTAGCAGTACTATATCTAGTTGTCGTAGGGGGAATTTCTAATCGTCGTTCGCTCTACAAGAGAAAAGAAATAGATAATAGTAATTGAAATGAAATGAAGTCAAATGGTTAATCTAAAACAAAATCATTTTATTCTAACAAACGAAAAACTAAAAAGAAAAATATTCAACAATTGAAATGCTAGGATGTGAGTAAATTGAAAATATTAGAAAATTAAGTGTATAAATCTAGTTCCTCGTTATTATTTATATATCACATTTACAAAACAAAGATTCCATTTGAAGCCAGCGATTGATAACTGGCAGAAAATTACAGGCCCTAGATGGAACCCACTATATACACTGAAAAAACAGGGAACCCACCAGGAAGAAAACTTTTAATTAATTTTAGAAAATTTTGAATATTTTTAGAAATTTTTAACTAAGCAGTATTACAAACGCTGGCATCACGCCGATATCACAAAAATAAATAAATATTTTTCGACAAATTAAAGAAAATTTATTAGACATAAATAATTTTATTCACTTGTTAAAGAAAATTTTGTAGTTTAAAGAAAAAAATTGGAGTTAAAAATTTGCAAGAATTTCTTTAGTGACATATGAAGTTCATGATAGACGCATTTGTAGTAAAATTTACAAATTTAAAGAAATAATGAACTATTTTGTGAGAAATATGGATTTAGGAAATCCTTATACTTACTTTGTGTATAATTTTTTCCCGTTCTTTAATTCATTTAACTAACATACGCAAAAAAAATATTTGAGTAAAGGAAACTTTCTCCAAACATAATAATTCTATGAACTAATATAAAGTTAAATTGGCTTTAGTGAAATAGAGAGTTAACTTTTTTTGAGTGTATTCTTGTTTTTTTTTTCTCCCTCCCTCTGTTTTCTTGTTTTTTTTTCTTCGTGAGGAATCATACCAATTTATACGATCTTATTGTGATATTCTTTATAAGAAAACAATTTGTTAGTAGACACAACGGTAAAGTCATATACACAGAAAAGAATTTCACGCAAATTTTTCCAATTAAAGTCTTCATTGAGTTTTAAAAATATTTAATTAAAACTTTAATTGATTCAACAAATTTTTTAATTGAAAAAAAGTCAATCACAAAAATTAATTGTATCAATTAATTTTTTAATTGATACTATCATTTTTGTGATTGAAGACATTTCAATTAAACATTAAGTGGATCAATTAATTTCGTAATTGAAGACAAAAAATATTTTTTTATACCCACCACCATAGAATGGTGACGGGGGTATAATAAGTTTGTCATTCCGTTTGTAACACATCGAAATATCGATTTCCGACTATATAAAGTATATATATTCTTGATCAGGGAGAAATTCTAAGACGATATAGCCATGTCTGTCTGTCTGTCTGTTGTAATCACGCTACAGTCTTCAATAATAAAGCAATCGTGCTGAAATTTCGCACAAACTCGTCTTTTGTCTGCAGGCAGGTCAAGTTCGAAGATGGGCTATATCGGTCCAAGTTTTGTTATAGTCCCCATATAAACCGACCTCCCGATTTGTGGTCTTGGGCTTATAAAAACCTTAGTTTCTATCCAATTTGCCTGAAATTCGAAATCTAGAGGTATTTTATGACCACAAAGAGGTGTGCCAAAAATGGTGAGTATCGGTCCATGTTTTGGTATAGCCCCCATATAGACCGATTTCCCGATTTTACTTCTTGGGCTTCTACACACAAAAATTTTTTTTTCTGATTCAATCACGAAATTAATTGATCCAATTAATTTTTTAATTGAAATGTCTTCAATCACGAAAATGATAGTATCAATCACAGTTTTAATTGGGCATAGAAAAAATTCTTGATTAAAATATTAATTGATGTCATTAGCAATTTTCAATTAATTTTTTAATTGATTCAATTAAAAATTTAATTGATTTTGAATGCAAACCCCAATTAATTTTTTATTTAAAAAGGTAACTATTTTCAATTACTTTCTGAATTGGCTTAGAGTTTTTATTTGAATTAAGAAATGTTCATCACTGTTTTTAACTGACTTAGTCTTTCGAATTTGATTAAAAAGTTAATTGTATCAATTAATTTTTTAATTAAAAATTTTAAAATTTTCAATCATTGACTTAATTAACTTTATGTTCTATCTTGATTAAAAGTTAATTGTATCAATTAATTTATTAATTGAAAAAATATTGAACTTCAATTAACTTTTTAATTGGAAATATTTTGGTGATATTTTTTTCTGTGTAGAATCCGTAGTTATTATCCAATTTGGTTGAAATTTGAAATCTAGAGGTATTTTAGGACCATAAAAAGGTGTGCTAAAAACGGTGAGTATCGGTCCAGGATTTGGTATAGCCCCCATTTAGACCGATCTCCAGTTTTTACTTCTTGGGCGTCTAAAATCTGTAGTTTTTATCCAATTTGCCTAAAAATTAGAAGTCTAGATTTTAAAACCCTAAAGAGAAGTGCTGAAAATGATGAGTATCGGACCATTTTTTAAATAGCCCCTATATAGACCGATCTTCATATTTTATTCTTGGGCTTATAGAAACCGTAGTTTTTATCCAACTTGCCTCAAATCTGAAATCTAGAGGTATTTTAGGACCATAAAAAGGTATGCCGAAAATGATGAGTATAGGTCCATGTTTTGATATAGCCATCAGATAGACCGATCTCCCGATATTACTTTTTGGGCTTCTAGAAACCGTAATTGTTATCCACTTTGCCTGAAATCGAAAATCTGGAGGATTTTAGGAATACAAATAGGTGTGCAAGAAATGATTTTATTTTTAGGCTTCTAGAATCCGTAGTTTTTATCAAATTTGCCTGAAATGAGAAATCTACAGGTATTTTAGGACCTTAAATATGAGAGCCGAAAATGGCGTGTATTGGTCCATGTTTTGGTTTATCTCCCAAATAGACCGATCTCCCGATTTTACTTCTTGGGCTTTTAGAAACCATAGTTTTTATCAAATTTGCATGAAATTTTAAATCTAGAAGTATTTTAGGAACATAAAGAGGTGTGCCGAAAATGGTGAATATCGGTCCATGTGCACTGATAATGAAAATTGCTTGAAACTGAATTATAGTTTCCAGATTTTACTTCTGTTAATCATTTAAATAATGGAGGTAAAAATCTACAGATATTAGATTTTAAATCAAGGCGGTAATTCATTTTCATTAATTTTCTTGCACACTTGCACACGATGTTTATGATTCCTCGAAAACTCAAACAAATATGTTTCTTATAAATCCACAATCTGATCTAGTCTTCATAGGTAAAATCTTTGAATTTATCTTCGGGAAGTGTACTGGTTGAACTGATCTGCTTGTCACCAAAGCCCCCTGAAATTTTAACAGGAAACTATAATATTTGATTCATGTTGGTGGGTAATTAAGATTCGGCCCGGCCGAACTTACTGTTTTATATACTTGTTGTATGTAAAACAGCAAAATGTCTCCTGAAAAAGGTAGTGAAACATCAAACATTGTCTGCTATTTTGTAATCTTAATTACAATAAAACATGTTTTAGTTTGGCAAGTTAAATTTGGGTTAAATTAGGGAATATATAGGGCAAGTTAAATTAGGGAATATACACTAATAGAAAAAGTTTCGTTATATTAACGAAATGTTTCGTTAAAAGTCAGCCAATGAAATAAATTCGTTAATACAACGAAATTTTTCGTTAATATAACGAATTTTCTGCAAATTAACGTAACGTTTCGTACTATTAACGAATATTTTCATTGTGTTAATGAAAATGTTTCGTTATATCAATGAAAATTTTTCGTTGGCTGACTTTTAATGAAATTTTATTTGTGTGTATAAAAAAAACTATTTGCGGTTGGGTGACATTTTGAAACCTAATATATTTACGATTCACTACACAGTAGAGCTCGACCGAAGCGGGTTTTTTAGCCGAAGCCGATGTTCGGCAAAAAAGCAATAATCGGCCGAATCCGATTATTTTCCTTTTTGTAATTAAAGATTGGTGTGTTTTAGTTATTAGTTAGTTAAAGTTATTAGTTATTTTTTTAACAAATACATAAATGCTACATTAAAAGGTAATTCAGTCCAGTAGTTTGATACTATAATGACAAAAAATGATTTTTTTATAATTTTTTTTTTTGTACTGACAGTTTTGACCGAGACAAATTCAACACTTGGACAAATCAATATCAAATAAATTATTCAAAAAGCTTCGGCTTCGGTTCGTGGCCGATTATCGATTTTTGGCCGAATCCCGAAGACGATGCTTCGGTCGAGCTCTACTACACACAACTAAATTGTAATCGACATTTTGAGATTTTCACAAAGCGTCGTTAAAACCAGGAACATTTAATGCCCTGATGTACTTTTTAACTACAATTCACGAAATTACACCCTCTCATAAAAGGAAAAATTAACTAAAAGTAAAGAACAAAATCATTGGCGGCAAATCATAACAATTTTAATGTAGTTCACTCTTATTATTTTTGGGAATCGTAGGGAAATTTTCTTTTACTTTAGTTCATATGTTTAGTACATAAAATGTTTGAGACATACTTAAAAGAAGTAAGATTTCATTGAGTTGTGAAAATTTTCGAAAAAATAACAAAATTTAGCTACAAACAAATAATTTTTCCAATAAATTTAGCGTTAGTTTAACTACAGGATTTTTTTTTTATAAAATATAAAAATACTACATGAGACGCCGACTGCTGTTTTAGTATGTGAGAACCCTGCAACATAATACGCTACGATATCCTTCAACACTACATTCCCCAAAATCACTTAAAAAGTAAAATAAATCCATTTACTATAGTCCACGATTAACGAAAAATCATTCTGACAATATTTCACATCTATGTCTAGTATTATGATGAAGTTTTGGCACGAAAAACCCTTATACTCTATATAAAACGTTAAGGCGGAATAATAACAACAAAAAAACACAAATGGTGATATGCATGTCATATGTACCATTTTCAATATTTTTCCGTTCTTGTACTTTTAACCAAATTATTTACTCTGAGAGTATTTCTGACATGTATCATTCTTACTACGAGAAAGGTAAAGGAAGATAACAACTATTGGCGAGCTCATACAACTGTTGCATCCCCTATGAAAAGAAAACAAACCTATAGTCATTGGGATCTCTGTAGCGTATACGTAATAAATGAATGAAGAGAGGACGTATACGTGCTGGTGTACACAGTGCCACCAGTATTTTTCCGACTCTTGTCAACGGTTGCCACACTTAGTAGAATTCTACGAAAAATTGTAGATTTTTTACTGTTTGGTAGATTGGTAGAATTCTTGATGTTTTGGGTAGATTTTGCAAAATATTCCCAACCAAGAGATACTTCTCAAATTTTCTATAGAAAAATAGAATTGACAAAACTTATTTTTTTGTATTTTTTATTTATTTATTTTTCATAGACATCAAGCCCATTGGGCCAAATCTGTCCGAGTACACAGTGAACAATTCATTATGTTATTTGCTTTTCTTTCTCAATATATACAAATTATAATAACTAATTAACCCTGGACAGTCATCCTTCGTCAAAATGACGACGCGTAATTTCATTTTCGATCTAAAATGCATTTTAGTCGATTGGGAAATGATAAATTTAAGTTATACAAATGCAAATATTTTATGAATTTTTGTTGTATACTAATTAAAAACAAAATGAATAAGAAAATAAATTCAATTTTGGTTCACATTTTTGCTCACAGTGCAAATTATAGCATCTTGAAATAAACCGTAGTCAAAATGACGAAGGATGACGTTAGTGTACAAAAAGTAAGGATGACTGTCCAGGGTTAACTTATTATACCCCCCAGCACAAGTACAAAGAATAATGTATATAATATATATAAATTCAAAATTCTTTATCAAGTGGCTAACTTCACATTTTCCAATTATGTTTCAAAGCTTTCAAGTACCATTATCTTAAATTGGTTTACATCATACGAAAACCGTCCATTATTATATGAAATTAAATTATTCCAAATTCGCGCGATTCGAACCAGGAACGAATTTGCCATTATGGGCGTCGAAAAACGTGGTATTAAAATAGAAGTTGTTCTTGACGAATTCCCAAAAACAAATCGCTCTACTAGGTATTCCGGAATCCTTTTGCACATTACCTTGTAAAACATAAGCATACGTCTAACAACAATAAAATTTCTGAAGTCACATCCCAAAAAAATTTTACAATATTTTGAAACATGTTCATGATAACCCAAACCATAAGCATAACGTATAACGCTATGCTGAAGCCTAATCAAATTTCTCTGGGAAGTACCAGTAAATACTTCAAACCCATACATGAATAAAAGAAATAAAATTTTGATAAAACTGTCTAAGGAAATAAAATTTCGAAAAAATAGAAATAAAATTTTGACAAAGTTTTCTAAAGGATTAACATTTTTGACAAAGTTTTCTATTAAAATAAAATCAACGTATCGTGCTAACTGAATTGATTATGGTGACTGGAGTGCATTTCAAACTATACGTTATATTTCAAACTATTTTTTCTATTACAAATTAAAGCATACCATAACACTTTTATTATCACAATGGACTGAATAGTCTAAGTGAGCCTGAATCTTAATCGGGCTGCCACTTTAACCTAACCATACCATAACACTGGTGTTCCTATGTCGCCAGTATTTTTCCGACACTTGTCCACGGTTGCCCCAGTTGGTAGAATTCTATCATATATGGTAGATTTGTTACTATTTGGTAGATTGCACTATGGGCGGAAATTGAAAATTTGCGGTAAAAATTATTTACAATCAATCTAGTATCGCCAAACATAGTATATCGAAATATCTTATCAAAATCAAATGTTACCAACAAACAGGAAGTCAATCCCCCTTATTCCAGGTGCGTTACTATACTCGTAGAGGGGTCGAAATTGTAATTCCACTTGGAATACTATAGAATACACTCTTAGATGGAGTTTAATTTATACTTGCTTATTTTCCTTATTAAGAAAGCGCCTTATCCCCAGAACTTGATGTAAATAGTATAAACTAGTTGTCATTTTATTAAATAAATTTTATTAATTAAAATTCAACAAATATTAACCATCAAAATCACGTTCTTCGGTATCTAACTCTAATTCCGTCCCTCTGTGTTTGTTGTTCGCAGAATTCCGGTCGCAATTATTAACCGATTTAGATAAAGTTTGGTACAACATGTTTTCTTGGTCAAATGACAAACCCGGTTGAATTTGGAAAAAATTGGATCAAAGTTAGAAATAGCCCCCATGTATATGTATCGCCTTCGATTTCGACAAATGAGACCATACTACGCTTATTTACTACCCGAAATTTAACACAAGGTAATTTTTTATAGTACCCTTAAAGTGTGCAAATTTTCATCAAATTCGGTTCAGATTTAGATATAGCTCTCATATATATGTATCGTCCGATTTTCCCAAATTTGACAATAAACCCTTACATTTATTTTAGTATGGGCAAGTTTGGGCAGACAAACTTTACAGCACGTAAAAGTATACAGTAATAAGCTAAAATTTGCACAAGTTTTAAATTAACTTTCGATTTGTACTTTCCAAGATGTTTTATAGTAATTTCAATTGGAACATCCAATAATTTTTCATTAGATTTTGCAAAATATTCCCAACTAAGAGATACTTCACAAATTTTCTATAGAAAAAAAGTTTTGACAAAACTTTCTATAGAAAAAAGTTTTGACAAACTTTCTATAGAAATAAAATTTTGACAAAAATTTTCTATAGAAATAAAATTTTGACAAAAATTTCTATAGAAATAAAATTTTGACAAAATATTCTATAGAAATAAAATTTTGACAAAATTTTCTATAGAAATAAAATTTATGACAGTTTTTTCTATTGAAATAAAATAAAACTTTGGGAAATTTTTTGTTTGGTACACTGAAAAAAATATTGTCGTGAGGTCAAAGATTTCATGTCTTTAAAATACGAATACAAATTTTGCTTAGCATAGAAGAAGCATTTCTCTAAAATAAAGTTATTTTCCTTGTCCAAAAGTCGATAAACTTTTCAATGAAGTCGTATTGTCCTTATAATTAAGTGATTTGACTTAAAATGGGTATCTTAACATGAAAGAAAAAAATTATAGGCTAAGGTCAGCTTGACTTTAATAATTCAGAAAAATTCTTTAAATTTAATGAAATTGTCTTTAAATTTGTTGTCTTTTTGCATCTTGACTACAAAGCAAAAAATCGTTCAAATATAGGACATGTTTTTCAAAAGTGTTTTACTTCAAACATAGCATAATTTCTACTGGAAGTCGAGTCCTGATTTGGAAAATAAAGTTGCCGTTAACTTGTTTTTAAAGGAATTTGATAGCATATGAAGAAAAAAAGCAGAGAAAGCGAAAAATTAAAATTTGCTTCCTAGAAGCAAGTACACAAAACCTAAATTTAAAAGAGAATTGTGTCTTAAAAGTATCCTTACTTGTATTCTCCGCTTCTTTGGCTCGGAATCAATACCAAATTTTTTAAAGTAAAGACAAAATCTTTGGAACCGAGTATGTTTTTTTTCAGTGTAGGTTTTTGGTAAAATTTTCTCCAAATTTTGGTAGATTATTTTTGATTCGAGTGGCAACCTTGCTCTTGTCCCCAAATTGGGAAGCTTTCGTCCACAAAAATCCCCATTTTAAATTAAAATTCATCTAAAAAAAAACCTATAAATTATTTCCAAGCTTTTATGACAAAAAGTAATAAACAAAAAGAAAATTTTTAAAAAAATATATAAAATGTTTGCCTAGATTTCGAAACACAAAAGCGGTGATCGTCTTCCATTTATGAACGAAAATTTACTTCTAAATAGTCTGTATTTATAAGAGAGGTTGAGCATACTCTTATTACTGTTAGAATTCTCTTATAAGAATAATGTTAAGTTTGGCATGTATGAATGAATGTTAAGATGAATGACTCTTGTAATCATTGTTTATTAATAAAGTCAGTCGTTTGAATAGTGATGTTGTCAATGGACATATTATAGTCAAGTAATAAAATTGAGTGGTAGATCAATATATGAAAGTGAATCATCTTCATTATTTCTATATGTATGGGATATATTGTCGAAGTCAGTGTGAAGGGGTAACATTTAGGCTCGAGTCCCCACGAATTAATTTCACAATTGTAGAACAATGTCTTAGCCAAGCTGAGTAAAATTATAAATTAACACTCCTCTTCTTAGCCTAAAAGCTTCATTTGCACCCTATTGCATGTCGCACAGTGGTTCCAAATCGCTTTTTTTAAATAATTCTGCAACTTCTGAACTGATAAAGATATCAACATAATGGTCTTTGTGTGAAAGCTGAGGAGTTTTCTTCTAAGTTTGCAAGTTTTTGAATCCCTACCCAGCAAAAACTCTCATTACCCGGTAATCATGTAGGTAAACCTATTTAAAAAATAATAACCAGTTATTAATTGGCATCGCTCCGAATTACATTTACATATGCATATCCTAAAAGCTTCATTTGCACCCTATTGCATGTCGCACAGTGGTTCCAAATCGCTTTTTTTAAATAATTCTGCAACTTCTGAACTGATAAAGATATCAACATAATGGTCTTTGTGTGAAAGCTGAGGAGTTTTCTTCTAAGTTTGCAAGTTTTTGAATCCCTACCCAGCAAAAACTCTCATTACCCGGTAATCATGTAGGTAAACCTATTTAAAAAATAATAACCAGTTATTAATTGGCATCGCTCCGAATTACATTTACATATGCATGTCCTAGGAGGAAAGTACTTCTCCCCAGGCATACTTTTGGCCGGCTCCAGAAGCCAGGATTTAATTTAAATTTTACACAAGGATTATATTTGAGAGTATCGTCAACTGTGCCAAGTAGAGGGCACTTTCAGAATCAATTCTATAAAATCAATGGGCTAATAAAATTGCATGAAAAATATGGCATCTTCACCTCTGCAAAGTGTTTTGGCAGAGATTATTGACAAAAGCTAACATAGCCAATATATTTCCGTTAATGTTAGCCGTCACTATCAATTTTTTTTTTCAAAATTATTGCAAATATTTTAGAAGTTAAAAGGTGTGAAATCACAAACAAAACTGTCACTTTGATCATTACACTTAAATGTCCGGATACAAAAAACATGTTTAACAAAATAAAGAATGTAAAAAACTTTTCCGTCGTCAAAAATGAAATAAACAAAACAATGGTGAATTATCAAAGTATGTCTCTATATTTTCTTGGTCTATGGCATGAACTGGTAACAAAAAATCTGGTGGTTGTTTTACACTTACAGCAAATTTCTCTTATCCGAAAGGAACGCTTTCGTTCGATTGAAATGCCAAAAACAGTTGATTTTCCTTTATAAATTCAGTTGTTTTTGCACCACAGACGAACGAAAGCATTCGTTTCGGATATGATAAATTGGCTGTTAATTCCACAGTTTAGTATAATTGTGTTATTATTTTGTATAGATTATCAGTAAAATATGTTTAGTTTATAGTTTCTGTCTGCAAATAAAATGCATTGCAGAAAAAGTCAGCTGTTTAAATTTGGTCTCACGTGCGAGCCAGAACAACTAACTTTCCGTGTGGTGTGTAGAAAGTGTATAGTGTGGTGTACAATGCGGTGCGACCTAGAACAGGCATGAATAAAAGAAAACAACGATCGGCCCAACAATGGACCTTGTAGGTTCAAGATACTGACCTCACTTTGTTAAAATTTGGCAAAAAAAATAAATCGTGGGACCCATATCTAAAAAATATATTCGTATACGCCGACGTGTTTTACAAGTTCTATCCAGCAAAGAAAAAATCACCGAAATCGGTTCATAATTGCGGATTTGGCAGCTAAAACAAAATTTGATACCCCCGAGGAGATAAACTTTCAACGCATACAGGTCAACCCGTGGACCCACCAGGGACTCACAAACTTAAAGGAAAAGACCTCAGCTTTCACACAAAGAAAAAAATAGTTTTGATATCTTTATCCGCAGAATTATTTCCAAAAAAGCGATTTGGAACCACTGTGTGCCGTCAAATAGAGGAGCAACATTTTCTTTTTTAAAGTTTTCGCTATGCATTTTTTTAATTATTTTGAAATAAAACTAATTTCATGTAAACCTGATTTATTATACTGAACCGATATCGAACAAATCGCCACAAAAATTACCACATTTGTGGAAATACCTCCCCAACTCATTAATTTCATCCGCATCCACAAAAAAATATATCCCCAATACTGGGGTCTGGACTTTACTCTTTTAGTTATGTAAATATTGGGAACATGTAAATTTCCACGATCAATGTTGAAAAATAGGTTGTTTGAGAATTACTTTAACAAATTGTTTGGACCAATTTTTTAACAAGATTTGTTATTTGTTTTATGGATTATTTTTCGAAGTCTGCTACAATACTTTTTATTGCATGAATGTAAAAGTTGTGACCATATCAAAATAATAACAATGCGCCCATATTGAACTTCGTATGGCGTTAAGAAACAAAATCGGCGTGACATCTGCGTTTCTTATACAGTTTAGTTAAAATTTTCTAAAATTAATCTAATTTTTCCAAAATTTACTAAAATTAATTTTGGATTTGTGAATTTCCTCTCGAAATAGAGGAATCAAAATTAATTTTCTTTCGTTTGGAATATGAAAGAAAGCTTTCCTTCGATATACAGGAACAGGACATTAATTCGTGTGTGATTTCATCACCATTTAATTCGTATTTCAACGTGTTGTGCTAACTGAATTGCTAGGTAGCTCAGACTGGAGCACAGTGTATTTCAAACTATACGTTATATTTCAAACTATATTTTTTTTTCTTTAATAAATTAAAGCATAATTTTAGGCTGTTGTAGTATCTCGTATTCGAGGTGCTTTAGCTCGTTCGAAGCATACTTTTGTGCATGTTTTTTAATGGCAACCCTTACATTTGATTTATGGATCCCTATTCTACCCTTAATTTGGATAAGTTCAATTTTCGAATTTGTATATTGCCTACAGCGTGCCGCAACGAAATTTTATTTTGGACCAATTTTTTTCCAAAATCCAATTTCGAAAAAAATGCCTTAAAAAGTAATATTTTTGTCGTATAATGTTTAAAAAAAAAAAAGGAAAACAGAAATGACTGATATAATTTAGCGGTTGACATAGGAATCAAAGCTTGTTTAAAATTTGGATAAGTAGACTTTTTGAAAAGGTCGAATTTTAAAAACATATCGGCCAATATTCCTAAAAATGTCAATGCCCCTATTCCACTTCAATGTTATAAGAGGGGTAGTAAGTTAGATTTCTCCATCGAAACACTAAATTAAAAGTAGAAAAATATATATGAAGACGGTTATATTTTTATTTTGATCACATCTTGGAGGGAAACGTTTTAAAACATTGATTCCGTCTTATAAAATTGATAAAAAAAAATCTTGGAAATAACCTGGTTTTCGGCTCTCAAGTCGAACAACTTCCACTTAAATGTAGTCTTCATATGTAAAGAGGATAAATTTTACCAAATTTATGAAATGGACTAAATTTCGTTTGTTCCGACCATCGGACCAAAGTTACAAATTAAGAATCTCTTGGACCAATTTTGGTCCGAGCGGACCAAAATGGCAACGCTGATTGTCTATACAATTAAATGCATCTGATTAATGAAAGATTCATCTATTTTCAACGGTGGCTAGCATATCTTAGAACAAAATAAAAAAATAAATAAAAACAACATAATTTAAGATTTTTTTTTTAATGATTTTTATTTTTTTTTATATTTTTGTATTTTTATATTTCTTGTTGTTAAAGAAAGGAAAAGAAAATATAATAATAAATCAAAGTACAATTGTAATATTTTACTTTCACTATGTAATTAAGAGATATAAATGTATATATAAGGGACAATAAGAAAATTAAATAATAAAAAACAAATTTTGGTGATTATTAAAAGAGAAAAATTATATTGAAACATTACAAAAGAATGACAAATTATAATATTTCAATTTAATATGTATGTAATAGTAAAAATTTAAGGTATGTAAAATTTAAGTGGAGCAAAAAAATGTATATCATATATAAGTACTTAAATAAGATTATTTAACAATTATCTAAAAATTGGCGCTGAAACTAAATCAAAAAAATTAAGCAATTGCCACAACACAATCAATAAACATTCATGAGGTGTGTGTGTATGTATGTATGTGAAATAATAAAAAAAAATAAAACAATTTTTATAATTAACTATTTCAAATTACTTTGATTTTTTACAAGACACGTATACCGAATTGCTTTTAAGATTCGGAAATGGCTGACAAAAATATGGCTGTAGTGCAGGATGTTCATTTTTTTTCTTATAAAAATTGCAATTTAACTCTTTATGGCTTATTGTTTACAAAGAAAACAGTTTACAAAAAAATACAAATTAAAGTTAAACAGTTATTGTGATAGTGGTGATAGGTAGTATGATCCAGTAAGTGTCTGTGTGTGTTTTGTGGCCGAGTGAGGGGCGGACGACATGGTATTTAAAATCTGTTGGTATGTTTAAGCACACTTAGCGAAAGAATAAACTATCCAATTGTTTGCAAATTCTATTCCATTTGCTCTCTTTTGAACAAAAATTAACAAAATCTTGGAAAAGGAGGGAAAACAATATAATTGATACCCGCGTTTCAACGTAATCCTAATGCATTTGGAAAAAAGCACAACAATAAATCTTGATACTTGTTGCAAGTCCAAGAGGCATTTCCTCTTCTCCTTTAGTTAATTTAGTTAAGTAAAATACTTTAAATGGATTTGTTTCCCTTAAATTTCATTATTTTTTTCCTTTATACAAAAACAAAACAGAATTAATTTTTATAAACAAACAAAAAAGCAAATACAAATAATAACTTTAAAATTAAATATACAATATAATATTTATGTGTGTGTATATATAAGTAAATATTGATTAATTTTAACAGTTTTTTTTATTTTTTTCTTTTCTTCATAGTTAAATTAATGTTGTAAATTAATGTACTTTTGCACTAATAAGACATTTCATTTGTTTGGCTTTTGATGTTCGGAAAAGTACCGATACAGAGAAAGAGGGATGGAGGAGATTTGTTTTTAGAAAAATAAATTTGAAACGGGCGGACATTGAAAAGCATCGCTGAGAAAAAAACCTTTTTTATAATTTAACACAAAATTATGAAAATTAGAAATGACCAATAATAAACTTAATTAAGTTTCAACTAAAATTTAACTAATTTGTTTTTTTTTTTTATATGTATATTATTTTATTTATTTACTTTTTGTTTTTCCTACTTTACATACTTAAGATTGTTTTAGTTCTTTTTTTCCTTTTTCTTCGATATTGTCTGTTTGTGTATCTAGTGTTCTTAGTTTTTGTTTGTTTTCGTTTCTTTTTTGTTATTGTTTGTAACTAGAATAGCATATACATTTTAAAAATTGCTTATTTGATTTTCTTTAACTACTTGGCAGAAGAAGATAATGTTTAAAAAGACAAAGAGAAAGAATAAATCACAACAGAAGATGTTTTGATTTCTGTATAGAGACAAGTTAACAAGTAAGCTTGTTTTGATTGGTTTTCGTTTTGTTCAAATCAAAATAAACAGAAATGTTTTGTAATATAGGAAGTGTTTTTGGGAGTGGATTTTGTTTAAAGTTTTTGTTTTACATAAACTTACTGATCCTGGGGATCTGTGTCATCTTCCACTACGCTCTTGTTGCGTCTCTTCTCGTAAATCAAAATGATGGTACACAGTATCAACACCTCAGCACAGATACCCAAGAAAGGCCACAAAGCGGCAAATTTGCCTATAAAGGACAGAAAATAAAAAATTATTTAGAGATTAGATAACTTTAATTTGAAATGTTTATAGAAATTTTCGAAATTTGTATGTTTTGGTACTTAAAACTGGTACTCTTCGGCACTAGGTAACAAATTTGGCATGAAGTTAAGTTTTGGAATACAAACGGGTTATACATTAAAAAAAACAACATTTCGCGAAAAATAAATTTAATGGGACACTCCAGTCTATTTGGTTAGTAGCCCTTTATGATCATGCACTACACGATTGTAAATTGTAATATTGATAAGTACTTAGTACACAAAAAGAACACGCATGGTTACACAGGTGCACTCATAGAAAAAAAGACTGCTGTTAACAGCAACCACGGGCTGAATACACGGGCTATTCCACACCCTCCAGACGGCATCGAGATTGTATCATATGCAGACGATTGTACAATCCTCGCATCAATTTTGATGACATCTGGGCCCAATGAATGCCACTGCAATTTGTAAATAAGCTCCGTGGCAGAAACAAGGTCCTCAAGTCACTTGTCGGCTCTACTTGGGGTGCGGACCAAGAAACCTTGTTAACTACCTATAAGGCAATTGGCCGGTCTGTGGTAAACTATGCAGCTCCCGTATGGACACCGCAAACTAGTGATACGCAGTGGAGTAACATACAGACCTGCCAGAACGCTGCCCTTAGAAGAGCGACTGGGTGTCTCCGCAGCACACCCCTGGATCACCTTTATGTGGAGACAAAGATCATCCCTGTGCGAAGACACAATTACATGTTGTCAAAGCAATATCTCCTGGGTTGTTATCGCAGTAATCTCCAATCCACCATCTCATGGATACACAACCACCACCCAGGAACGTAAGGGTTGATATACATCATCTAAAGCGCGAGATCCAGCGCTACAAAAGAGAGCCACTAGATCAAGCAGTGTACCAGGCAGGTTTGAACAGGATTCATGAGGATACTGTAGCTGAAGCGGTGAGAAGCTACAAGGTTAATCCTGTTCTCGGAGTCCGACCACCGCCCATAGCACCGGAGGAAAGAGACCTCAGGCAAGTACAGCCGCCTCAATTCCTACTTATCAGTGAATTAAGCAGTCTGCTAATGTTTTTGGAACAATCTGGTTGGTTCAGCAAAGAAAAATAATCAAGAACGTTCAGCGGTTAAAACTAGAAGTGCCCATATGCAATAGGTACTTTTAGTTAATGTGGTATGACAATGGACTGAATAGTCTAAGTGAGCCTGAATCTTAATCGGGCTGCCACTTTAACCTAACCTATCAGTGATTGATAGCAGCGTAGTTGACGTATGTCCAATTTGCAACCAAGGGCCACACGAAACACGTGTTTTTTTCTGTTGCCCAGCTAAACCAACCCGACTTTCCACCAGATCACTCTGAACACACCCCACCATAGTCGCAGAGTTCCTCGATCTGGCCATAAGCTGAAGTACCAAAGCGTATAACATAAAATGGATGAAATCACAATAAACTGTTACAACAACAACAACAAAGGGCTGAATACATATTTTGCTGTTTTAGGTTTTTTCTGCCATTGTGGAACAGCAGACATATTGATGAAAAGTTTGCAGAAACTTTCTGCTGATCTGAACTAAATTATAAATTTACTCCTGCAATAATTATATCCCTTGAAATATATATACATTTTTAATTCGTACGATAACGTACTAAAAAGTACTATACAAGGAATTGAATCAGAGCCATATATAAAAGTTGAGAGGGGAATGCAGATGCATGTCTAAGGGAAGTTTTCTCAGATACAGACACGAAATACGATATAACGGCTAATCTAAAGTTACGTTGAAGTTACAACCTTGAAGTTTAGCATGAAGAAGTTCCTATATAACTGTACAATTTTCGAATACTTGTGCAGAGCGAAATGGTATAGAAGCATAAAGTTTGGTACGAGGTGAAAAATATACCTTTAGTAGGCTCGGATTTTTCAAATTTCAAACATTAAAACACAAAATGATGGTAAATGGCATCGTGTAGTTTATATCGAAGGAGACAATTTACATTTGTTACAACCATGTGAATTTCCTTGTACTATAAAGTATTAATGTTCGAAATTCTGAACGTAGAAGAACAATTGAAAATGAAAATACGAAAAAATGTAGAGCAATAAAGTCCTGAGTTTTACATACACGATGGCACTCCTTTAAGATCGATCTTACGATATAGACAACATTTTCCCGTGCTTTCACAAGAATACTCTTATCTTATTGAATTGTAATAAATGGATTGATATCAATACGCGAATAGTTTTGTGAATATTTCTACTCATATGCTTTTTTTAACTTACCTTTTACACGTATAAAAGATGTATCACTAGCTTCTGGCACTTTAGCGTATTCGGTGGCTTCATTACGGCCAATACATTTGTATTCGCCTCTATCATCCAAAGTAACATTTTCAATGGTTAAAATAGCATTTTGAATTTTATTATCATCGGCTCTTAAAATATAACGATCTGTGCTATTGTTAAGGGTTAAATTACCTGAAAAATAAAAATAGAGTCAATATGGACCGCACGCGAAAAAAAACAATAAACTCACCAAAAGTCCATGACAATTGTGGATTTGTACCAACAACAGTACATACAATTGACAATTTTTCACCCTCAACAACGCCCAAGTTTGAAGGCACTCTAACAGCAAGTTTAGCTTTATGGAAGAAACAAAAAGAACACAAACAAATATACATTAGCATAAAAAAGATAGCAGCAAGTCACGTAAACTCATCCCTACTTACCAACTACATTAAAATCTTTACGTTGATTATTGGCCACACATGAATATAGGCCATCATCATGGGCAACTGTTTTATCAATCATGAACTTTCTTTCGGCCACCAGTATGCGGTAGCGTCCTTCAAGTTCTTTAACTTTACTCACTTCAACACCATTTCTTTCCCTGAAAGATAAATGAAAAACAAATATTATAATTTTAGTATACATTTTAATATTATATATGTGAATATATAGAAGTTATCATAATCGATATAAAATTAATTGCAAGGGTTTCCCATTTCTGTATATACTAATACTAATTAAATGTCCATATATGTAAATGGTATTTCGTGAAAACAATCTCTAGTTATAATGCTGCATTAACATTTTGCAATATTTATCGCTTTCATGCATTTATGTAAAATGTTTTTTTTTTGCGTTCAATTTATTAATTAATTGATCTAATTATTTGTATGCTCTCATCGAATGACGAGTATAGTTCATTTGATACAATGCTGGGGGCAATGTGGAACAGTGAGCGAGAAAAACACTGTAAAGAACTCGAACGAGATCAGAATCATGGAAATATTGAAATGCATTGACTGAGACAGAGATCACTTAGGACTTCAGAATTCTTCTTCTCGATTTAAATAAATCTAACCTAACTAGATACTTTTATACAACTTTAATTCAATTCGAAAATTAACTATTTTGGGTCCCCGCTATAGTACCAAAATTATTTTAAACTACCATAACTGACTTCAAATATGATATAGAAACATATTGTGGTCATTAATCTATTCATTCCATATGTTAATTTTCATATAAAACTAAAACAAAATAAAATAAATTCACCAGGACGAAATTCATAAGTTGTAGCTAAAATTTTAAATTGTCAGTAAAATGTTCGTTATTATGGAAACCTCAAAAATGGAAAAAAATTTACTTCAACCTTCACACGATGTAGTTCAATTTTCCCATAAAAATGTTAACTTTTTAATATGAAGCACTGATTGTTGACAAAAACAACAGACAATATGATATTTTGGAACTGCAGACATTCAGCCGAAAAATCAGTAACTTGCCGAAATCATCAGTTGAGAATTTTCTCTCCGAATAAAATTATAAATTCACAGTGCAGTAAGCGCAAAACATTCGCATAGTTACCCAGTAGTGGGATTCTGCATTTCTTCACGATAATCGTATTGTTAATTTTGTCTACCAAAAAAGTTGTTTGCACTAACGATCGTGCCATTCTCTAACTAATTTGTAGCAAGTGATGTTTAATCTGCGTTGCGCTTGGCAACCCTGCTACGAAAAACGGTGGAATGGAAGAATAGCACAAAAACAGTTTCCAAAATTAGAAATTGTTTGCTAATTTAAAAGAAATACACATAACCGGAAGAGAAAGTTGAGCGATATTCTCAATCTTTATGAAATTCCCTTTAATTTAAGACCATTTAAGGCAGTTCCGCCGGACTTAATTCATAGAACGGCTTTTCACCATTTGACTTTTAAAATATTGCAGAAAACTCTTTTGTAATAGAAAAGGGATCCATTTTTTCCTATTAAAAGTAACCTACATAATTAAAGACACTACTTTGCATGAATAAAATTTCCTGCTGATAACGTCAATGTATTAGAGAAAATAAACAACTAACGATGTGTTTATTGTTATCTGCACAGAAAACAACACAGCTGATTTTAAACGATTGGAAATGTAGTTTAAAAAGACTACCGAATAGCTTGGTTGTTATTTTTCTTGTTATCCCTTCTTAACGATGCGATTAAACTTGAATGCAGAATCTCACTACAGCCAATAAAGCGTCGCCAAGAAAGTAGTGGAAAATTTCTTTTTTTGATCCGGAAGTGGTGCAAAATTGGCGCAGAAGCGATGAATGTAACATGGGCTTGTCATAGGACAGATGTCCACCATTTCAACAGCACTGAATTTACATCACTTCTTAAGATATGATCCGAGTTCAGTGTTAACAGGTTGGCTGATAAGTCCCCGGTCTGACACATAGATGGCGTCACTAGTATTAAATGAATATTATTTTTGTATAGTACCAACCTTCAAATGATTCGTGTCAAAATTTGACGTCTGTATGTCAATTAGTTTGTGAGATAGAGCGTCTTTTGTTATTGTGAAAAAAAATGAAAAAAAGGAATTTCGTGTTTTGATAAAATTCTGTTTTCTGAAGGGAAAAAATACGTTGGAAGCAAAAACTTGGCTTGATAATGAGTTTCCGGACTCTGCCCCAGGGAAATCAACAATAATTGATTGGTATGCAAAATTCAAGCGTGGTGAAATGAACACGGAGGACGGTGAACGCAGTGGACGCCCGAAAGAGGTGGTTACCGATGAAAATAGCAAAAAAATCCACAAAATGATTTTGAATGACCGTAAAATGAAGTTGATGGAGATAGCAGAGGCCTTAAAGATATCAAAGGAACGTGTTCGTCATATCATTCAATAATATTTGGATATGCGGAAGCTCTGTGCAAAATGGGTGCCGCGCGAGCTCACATTTGACCAAAAACAACAACGTGTTGATGATTCGAGCGGTGGTTGCAGCTGTTAACTCGTAATACACCCGAGTTTTTCCGTCGATATGTGACAATGGATGAAACATGGCTCCATCACTACACTCCTGAGTCCAATCGACAGTCGGCTGAGTGGACAGCGACCGGTGAACCGTCTCCGAAGCGTGGAAAGACTCAAAAGTCCGCTGGCAAAGTAATGGCCTCTGTTTTTTGGGATGCACATGGAATAATTTTTATCGATTATCTTGAGAAGGGTAAAACCATCAACAGTGACTATTATATGGCGTTATTTGAGCGTTTGAAGGTCGAAAAAAGTGTTGTTCCACCAAGACAACGCACCGTGCCACAATTCATTGAGAACGATGGCAAAAATTCATGAATTGGGCTTCGAATTGCTTCCCCACCCACCGTATTCTCCAGATCTGACTCCCAGCGACTTTTTCTTGTTCTCAGACCTCAAAAAGATGCTCGCAGGGAAAAAATTGGCTGCAATGAAGAGGTGATCGCCGAAACTGAGGCCTATTTTGAGGCAAAACCGAAGGAGTACTACCAAAATGGTATCAAAAAAATGGAATGTCGTTATAATCGCTGTACCGTTCTTGAAGGGAACTATGTTGAATAATAAAAACGAATTTTGACAAAAAAAATGTGTTTTTCTTTGTTAGACCGGGGTCTTATCAGCCAACCTGTTACTCGTATTTTAACAAATAAATATTTTTTTTAAATTTTTTTTTATGATTTTTAATGCATTCTAACGCTTGTCTGATACGGTTTCTACAATGGATGTTTGTAGAAACAATTACATCAACTGCCGTTTTCAGCAGACAAAAACTGTTTTTTAGTAAACTTTTTTGATGTTATGAATAACAAAACTAAAAGAAACCCAAATAACAAGAAAAGAGAAGCATTAAAAACCCATCAAAATTCAAGATTTCCAAAACCCTATGTTTCCAGAAACGAAGTAAGTCAATATTGCGATTCTGATTACAATCTAAATGTAGTCCCCCTATTTCCTTACGGATTACCTTGCTAATAAACTTGCGTCTATGACTATTTAACCACATTTTATTAATATTGAATTCCTCCGATATCTGGTTGACAAATGCACAAATTTTCTGAAACGAGTTGATAAACACTGACAGTCAAACTACAATCACATCATTGGCCTCTATATAAACATCAGTAGTAAGTTTTGTTCACAAAACGCTAAATTTTGTATTACCATAAATTCGCAATCCATATTTTTCTTAAAACTTAATTGATAATGACTTCCTTTCCTATCAAAAATAACAACTTTGAGTTTTTACTATTTTGGGTTTTACGAATACGTAACCGAAACGAGCGAAATAGTATAACACCCTACTTGGCACTTTTTTCCAATATTCCGGTCTGAAAAACGATAAAGATCGGGCAATCTTGACGTGTCTACACACAATAGATACAATATAACGTTAAGGGCAACAGTGACTGTTTTATGATTTTTTTTAATAATAGTTCAGAAATTTAAAAATACTTACCATGTTAGATTATAATTTCCATCCCCTTTAATTTCGCAACTTAATACTAATGGATAACGTATATCAAATACTTTTATCTGTTGTTCTGCATTATCATAGTTTGGCACCAAAAATTCTTGCTCTGAAAAACGAATGGAAAAATTCGAATTAATATTTTGAAATTGTTTAAACGATTAATAACTATTGTGTTTTTTTTTTAAATATTCGAAATAAACAATACTCTAATAGTAAGTAGAAGAAGATATGAAGAGAATACAAATAAACAAAGCAGCTGCTATTTACACTAAAGAAATGTTAACAAATCATTATCACTCTCTAATTTATGTATGCATAAATAAAATCACAAAGAAATTTATATAATAAACTTAAGATTTCGATTTTAAAAAATAATTTTATATTTACTATATAAAATGATTTTTTAAAAAATATTTTTTTTATGAATAATCAACAAGATCAACAGAAATAAAATATGATACCTAAGATATAGGGACAACTCGTTACAAAATGATTGATATGTTGAATTCTAATGTTTCGGTGTCATTATATAAAATTTATAAATATAAATAAATATATATATATATTTTTTTCGATATACTAGTACTATTTACTTCAACTTAAAACAGTTGAAGAAGATACATTTAAATAAATAATAGCCATAAATCAAATTTAAAAAATATATATCTGTATGTAATAAAAGAAGAAGAAAAAAAGAAGAAAGAGAAAACTCATTTAATGGCTTGGCGTTAATAATAAAACCAAAGTTCTTTCGATTTGCAAAGCCAAACCAGAGAATGCTAGTGGCAAATAGTAGGTGGAGAAAAAAAAAACATAAAAATTGATTAAATTAAAAAAAGAAGAAACAAAAACAAAAATGGCAACAATGAAATCACTAAATAAAAATTTCTAATATTTTTGAGACTTGAGCAGTAAATTTGTCTATAGCGTTGTGTAAAATGATATCACACAAATTTTGATGAGACATTTTTAAGCACATGATGGATGGATGGATGGATAGATAGGTGTTGGTGTATTGAGGGAGGGAATGTGACAATCAGGTATTAGCCACCCCTCCCGTAGAATATAAACTTACTTAAATATGATAAGTGTGTCCGAATGCTATATGAATGTTAATTATTATATTAAATATTAAAATAAAATACTTGATAAAATTTTTTAAAAATTTCTAGCATAAAATACAAGTTTTAGATTCAGATTATTAGTTAACAATCTAAGATAAAACATAAAGAAATTACATTGACTATTGAATGATGACAACAGCTCTATGATAATTTTGTCAGCAACAGTCTCATTGTCCGTTATTATTGCAATGGATGAGATGATATATGATGACAGCAAACTGGGAAATGCTGAAGACGATGATGGTTTATGTTTATTGATGATGATCCCAATTTATGTTATAGTTTTTTGTATTGCATTTCTTAAAAATAAACTCAAAAACTAAAATCCATAAATTCCACATAATTGTGTTTAGAATATCAAAAAAAAAAAAAAATTAATTAATTTCATTAATAAATGTATCTTATTCAACTTGGAGTGAAATCACTAAGGGGAAAACCAGAAATATTTTATTCTTTTTATTTAAATAAGTTTCCGTTTGTATAAAAAAACGAGATAAAATAAAAATGTCAAAAAATTGTAAATTTTGCCACATTAAAAAAATAATGCAACCAAAAAGAAAACACACACACACACAATACAACAATATATAAAACTTGTGTATTTTATCTATATATGCGTATTTGTACCAAACTGAAATTTTATCTTATTTATACAGTAAATTTATTTACTGAAGCTGATAGCTTATATTTACTGTGGTCGTATGACTTATAGCTAATAAAGAAACAATGATACAAGTCATTTCTCTACAAGAACATCTAATCGGTCTACAAATGTAGAATGGAGCAAATCTATCTCCAGGCATATGATTTCGTTATGAATGTTCATATATTAATATTAATTTTTTTTATATAAGATGTAGATTTATTGATGGCAATATTGTGGGCTAAACGCTAGACTTTCGTTACAATAATAACAAAGAAGTATACGATCTTAAGTACACTGAAAAAAAGCATACTCGGTTCCAAAGATTTTGTCTTTACTTTAAAAAATTTGGTATTGGTTCCGAGCCAAAGAAGCGGAGAATACAAGTAAGGATACTTTTAAGACACAATTCTCTTATAAATTTAGGTTTTGTGTACTTGCTTCTAGGAAGCAAATTTTAATTTTTTGCTTTCTCAGCTTTTTTTCTTCATATGCTATCAAAGTCCTTTAAAAACGAGTTAACGGCAACTTTATTTTCCAAATTAGGACTCGACTTCCAGTAGAAATTATGCTATGTTTGAAGTAAAAAACTTCTTTAAAATAAAGTTTTGAAAAACATGTCCTATATTTGAACGATTTTTTGCTTTGTAGTCAAGATGCAAAAAGACAACAAATTTAAAGACAATTTCATTAAATTTAAAGAATTTTTCTGAATTATTAAAGTCAAGTTGACCTTAGCCTATAATTTTTTTCTTTCATGTTAAGATACCCATTTTTAAGTAAAATCACTTAATTATAAGGACAATACGACTTCATTGAAAAGTTTATCGACTTTTGGACAAGGAAAATAACTTTATTTTAGTGAAATGTGTCTTCTTTGCTAAGCAAAATTTGTATTCGTATTTTAAAGACATGAAATCTTTGACCTCACGACAACATTTTTTCAGTGTAGGTGTTCTTTTTTGTTATTTATTAAATTTATTTCAGTATAATTTCTATTAAATAAGATTTATATTCTTATAGTCTTCTTTGTAATTTTTAATCTAATTTTATTTAATATTTTAATAATAAATATATATATAAAATACCCTATTGTTTGTGTGAAAATGCAAATTTGTGATAAAAATTGTTGGAAGTAAACTAGATTTCAGAATCCCTTCAGTTTTGCTCAACTCTTTTCGGCCTTCAAAATATTGATCTCAGTCAGCCAAAGACAACGCTTTGTTAGGTGCAATGTAATCTGAATATAATCTGTCGGTATTTTTAGTCATTCTCGTGCAATCTCGCACAAGGCCCAAATATAAAAATCGATTGGATTAATGGATATAAAAATCCATTGATCTGGCGTTTTGGACAGCCACGGTGTATTTTTCTCTCTTTGTTATAGTGTATTTTCTTTAAAAGCAACTAAGCTAGAAATTACGCCAAGTGAGCAACGATTATCTAGAATCAAAAGTGTTGACATCGTAACAATGTCTTTTTGTTTCTCTAACTTTACGTCGTCATATATGTTTCTTTGTATTTGTGTTTACAACAACTAAATGTAATTATATTTCTTCAAATAAAAAATATCCTTTGCGAAGGATAGAAACAAACCAACGAAAAGTCAGGAAGTAATACTTGCATTTTAATTGTTAAAAAGTATACCAAAAAGGCAAAAGACACTGCAAACACTGAAAAAAATATTGTCGTGAGGCCAAAAATTTCATGTACTTAAAATACGAATGCAAATTTTGCTTAGCATAGAAGACCCATTTCTCTAATATAAAGTTTTCCGTGTCCAAAAGCCGATAAACTTTACAAAGAAGTCGTATTGTCCTTATAATTAAGTGATTTTACTTAAAAATGGGTATCATAACATGAAAGAAAAATTTGCTAGGGTAAGGTCAACTTGACTTTAATAATTCAGAAAAATTCTTTAAAATTAATGAAGTTGTCTACAAAGCAAAAAATCGTTAAAAAAATAGGACATGTTTTTCAACACATTATTTTAAAGACTTTTATTTGAAACATAGCATAATTTGTATTGGAAGTCGACCCTGAATTTGGAAAGGACTTTGATAGCATATGAAGACAAAAATCTGAAAAATAGAAAATTTGTTTCCTGGAAGCAAGTACACAAAACCCAAATTTAAAAGCGAATTTTGTCTTAAAAGTATCCTTACTTGTATTCTCCGCTTCTTTGGCTCGGAATCAATACAAAAATTGTTAAAGTAAAGACAAACTCTTTGGAACAGCGCATGCTTTTTTTTCAGTGTATAAAAAGATAACGCCTTTATTTGTTTTTAAGAATAATTTATAGCGTCAAAAGAAAACTTGCCTACAATTTTGTTTCTCAGAAAAGAAAAGTCTTCTTTCAGTGTGAATGATTGTGCGCAAAACGATGTTTTAGCCCACGATTCCAAAGCAGGTTCCAAAATATTTCTCCGTCGCATTTAATTTAAAGCCAGGCTCGATAAAAACGATTGGATATCAGCCAATGTAGGACTTAATTATTCAATCTATCACCTTAGGTTAGGTGGCAGCCCGTATCAGGCTTACTTAGACTATTCAGCCCATTGTGATACCACAGTGGTGAACTTCTCTCTTATCACTGAGTGCTGCCCGATACCATGTTAAGCCCAATGACAAGGGACCTCCTTTTTATAGCCGAGTCCGAACGGCGTTCCACATTGCAGTGACACCACTTAGAGAAGCTTAGAAACACTCAGAAATGTAACCAGCATTGCTGAGGTAGGATAATCCACCGCAGAAAAACTTTTTGGTGTTCGGTCGAAGCAGGCATCGAACCCAAGACTTTGTGTATGCAATGCTAATATTGCACCGTGGTGGCTCCCCTTAAATAATGTCTTTGTAGTTCTAAATTTTTGCCCGTGTGGATGGAAAATAAACACAATCCTTATCGGAAATATTATTGCCGTGAGTGTAGAGAAGGAGTCTGGCCAAAAATCCGTAAACTTTTCAATGAAAACACTTTTTTCCTAGAGTTACACTAGTCGACTTAAAAGAGCGATTCAATTTTAATTAACATAAATTACGCATTTTTCATCACCAAAAATCGATACAAATCTTTTTATCACTAAAGATAGGATATTCGACTTCAATTTCTCAAAAAAAAAAAATCGGAAATAAAATGTTGTTGAAAGACACAAGCTTTAACATAGCTTCACAAGAAATAGTCTAAAGGCGTTAAGTCGTACGATCTAGGCGCCCAATTTACCGGTCTCAAACGTGAAATAAAATGTTTACCGAACTAGCCTCTCAATAACTTCATTGGTTGTGTGGTACACGCAAAGAAAAAAAAACGAAAAGAATATTCTTTTGTTAGGAGTTTATTGGATTTTATCGAAACTTTTATTACCGAAAAAAAATTTTCACAGCCCATTTCGTTTATATAAAGACTTCTAGTCTTTAGTAAACTTTAGTGAACTTTCATAGAAAATTTTAAAATTTAATAATAATAGATAAACTTGCGAATTTTTTTGGAATATATGTAAAATTCCATTGTTTCCGTTTTCAAAAGTTGTATTTTTAAGAAAGTGGCCAACTAAAGGTATATTTCTGTCAAATAAGGTATGTTTCGTGGGCGCCCAAAACTTTGCAATAAAAATATAACTACTTGATTGTATGCGTTGCGTGCGTTATAGCAATCATTATCTGTTGATGACAATAAGGCTTACATACAGTATGGCCCACGGTTCGATTCTCCATCGGGGCGAAAGGTTAAATTTTGAAAAATTTATAGAATCGAAAATTTTTTTCTATATTGTTTGTATTACAGAAAAAGGTGCTATGGAAGAAATATACCTCATGGAAGTGAGAAAGTTGTGAGGGAAGATCCAATTAGCCAGAAAATGATTTTTTTTGAGATAGTCTTTATGGAATTGTTTTTACATCCTGTAAAAGAATCAACATTTATCAGAAAATGTATACACTTTTCTTCCAAACAAACTTCCTTACAGCGACAAGCTAATGGGAAACGATATTTGTTTGTCTAAAATTCCGTTTGGGAGGAAAGAATTATTTTTTTGAGTGTATGTGGCACTGGCTTGTTGAAACCACATGTAATGCAAGTCAAGTTGTTGTATTTTGGGCAATAAAAAGTTGGATATTCTAATCTAAACTTCAATCATATATGTCGGTTCGGTTTAAATACAACTTATGAAATGTATAAAAAGTTTCAAAATAATTTTAAACTAATTTAGTATGGAAACAGTTCTCATAAAAATTTGAGACTAATTTAAAAATGTTATGATTAGATATTATTTTTGGTTTTACACTTAAAAAATAATTCTTTCCTCCCAAACGAAATTTTAGACAAACAAAGTTCGTTTCTCATTTGCTTTTCGCTGTAAGGAAGTTTATTTGGAAGAAAAGTATATACTTTTTGTGATAAACGTTTTTCTTTTCTAGGATGTAAAAACAATTTCATAAAGACTAACTAAAAAACAATCTTTTCGGGCTAATTGCATTTTCCCTCACATATTTCTCACTTCCACGAGGTTGTTTAGTTCTTAGCACCTTTTTCTGTAATACAAACAATGTAGAAGAAATTATTCGATTGTATACATTTTTTAAATTTTACCTTTCGCCTGGACGGAGAATCGAACCGCGGACCATGCAATTTGTAAACCAACACACTATCCACTGAGCTATGTAGCTGTTATTGTCATCAATAGAAAATTATCCATATAAGTTATATTTATATAGGATAGCTTGCGGCGCCCACGAGCCGATTAAACAAACTTTAACAGAAACACACATTTAGTTGGGCACCGTGGAGCAGTGATTCGTCCGCCTTGCATGTCAAGGGTTGTGGGTTCGATCCCTGCTTCGACCGAACACCAAAAAGTTTTTTTGTTACATATATTCCAGATATATTCGGAAGATTTCAACATTACAAACTACTAAATATATTAAATTTTTTCTATGAAACTGTAAAATGTGTCTTATTAAAGACTTAAAAAAAAGAACAGTGCTTGATATAAACGAAATGGACTGTGTTGTTGGTACAAAAATATTTTTTTATTGAAAAAATAAAAAATTTGTAACAAACGAATTTTTTTGGTGATAAAAGTTTAAAATTTTTGAAGCAATTCAAAAAAAACTCCAACAAAAGAAAAACGTTTTCGATACACGTTTTCCAAGCGTTTTCGTGTACGTTATATTTTTATACCCTTCACCACTACTGTGGTACAGGGTATAATAAGTTTGTGCATTTGTATGTAACGCCAAGAAGGAAAAGTCTGAGCCATCGTTTAGTATACCGATCGTCTTAGAATTAAATTCTGAGTCGATTTAGCGATGTCCGCCTGTCTGTCTGTTGGTGTATTTTTGTGTGCAAAGTACAGCTCGCAGTTTTGGTCCGATTGTTCTAAAATTTGGTATAGGGTCCTGTTTCGGCTCAAAGACGATCCCTATTGATTTTGGAAAAAATCGGTTCAGATTTAGCTGCCATATATATTTTTCACCGATCTGGTCATAATTGGCGTGTATATCAACCGATCTTCCTCAAATTCCGTACATCCGAATATTTTATGAGTCTCGAAAAACTTGCAAAATATCAGCCAAATCGGTTCAGATTTAGATATAGCTCCCATATATAGCTTTCGCCCGATTTACACTCATTTGGCCACAGAGGCCAATTTTTTGCTCCAATTTAGTTGAAATTTTACATAGGGAGTAGAATTAGCATTGTAACTATGCGTGCCAAATTTGGTTGAAATCGGTTCAGATTTGGATATATCTCCCATATATAGCTTTCGCCCGATTTACACTCATATGACCACAGAGGCCAATTTTTAACTCCGATTTAGTTGAAATTTTGCACAGGGAGTAGAATTAGCATTGTAGCTATGTGTGCCAAATTTGGGTTAAATCGGTTCAGATTTAGATATAGCTCCCATATATATGTTTTTCTGATTTCGACAAAAATGGTCAAAATACCAACATTTTCCTTGTTAAATCGCCACTGCTTAGCCGAAAAGTTGTAAAAATGACTCTAATTTTCGTAAACTTCTAATACATATATATCGAGCGATAAATCATAAATAAACGTTTGCGAAGTTTCCTTAAAATTGCTTCAGATTTAAATTTTTCCCATATTTTTTACTAAAATTGTGTTCCACCTTAGTGCATTAGCCAACTTAAATTTTGAGTCTATAGATTTTGTAAAAGTCTATCAAATTCTGTCCAAATCGAGTGATATTTAAATGTATGTATTTGGGACAAACCTTTATATATAGCACCCAACACATTTGACGGATGTGATATGGTATCGAAAATGCAGATCTGCAAAGTGGTGCAGGGTGTAATATAGTCGGCCCCGTCCGACTTTATACTTTCCTTACTTGTTTTCAAAATCAATCTGTTTTGCTTGTGTGAATATAAAGCAATTTTTTTGTTTTTGGTTACAACTTTCGTTTTCTAACCCCCAAACTCCATAAAATCGAGTACAACATTTTGTCAAATTAAATTGAACCCACAACTTCATACTTTGCCAAAATTCCTGTTTATTTGACATTATACGAATTACAAATTTCTACCTCTAAATAACAGAAAATGATTAGTCGGTTATGAACCGAAGTGAAAAAATTGTGTCAAAACTTTATATTGGTTATTTTCGTTTGCGTGTCATATATTCAAACCCCTTCCAAGAAAAAAGCCATTTCCACATTCCACTGGGAAGGAACAAGGCGCGATTTTCAAAAACCATTTCGATTTTCATATTACGATAAGGGACCTTCTGCTTCATTGTGTTTTTCCAGAAATTTACATTAACACTGAAAAATGCTTACCCGTTACCAAAGAAGCGTAGAATTGAAGTAAGGATACATTTAAGATGTAATTCTCTTTTAAATTTGAGTTTTGCGTCCTTGTTACTTTGGAATAAATTCTAATTTATTCGTTTTTTTTTATTCAGATTCGACTTCAAGTAGACATTATGCTATGTGTAAACAAAAAAAAACGTCTTTAAAATAAAGTTTTGAAAGACATTTCATATTTTTCAACGATTTTTAGATTATAGTAAAGACACAAAAAGTCAATAAACTTGAAGACGAATTCATTAATTTTGAAGAATTTTTCAGAATTCTTTCATTTAAATCACATAACTATAAGTACGACTTTATTGATAAATTCTTCGACTTTTAGACAAGGAAACAAATATATGTATATATTCTAGGTTGATTAGTCACAGTGTAACCAAAGTTAATACCCATATGCATAAAAATTAAAGTGAATTTTAAACCTACTTTTTCAATATAAATTCCTTTGAAAAATCTTTATAAATTGTTTTCAATATGGGCATAATGGTTTAGTGTTAATTTTTGGAATCACATATAACTATTACCGTATGGATTGTTTGTTTAAATATTAAACAAAAAAAAAACAATTATTAAAACATTATATATTTAACCTTATAAAATTCAAACCAGACAATCTCTCTTTCCCTCCTCGAAAAAAATAAATAGGTTTCAATATATGCATATTTTCATATTTATGTTTTAATAATTACGAAATAATTTCAGTTTGGTATATAAGTATAAATTTTCTTAAAATAGTGTTAATATTTTTAAAAAAGCTTTTATAAAAATTCGAAACAAAATAAAGCTTTGTAAACAAAGAACTTAACAATTATGTTTTCTCTTCATCAAACAAAATGAAAAATAAAATAAATTAAAGAAATAAAATAAAAAAGAACAATAAAATTAAGAAAAATATAATTAATAATCACATATCATAATAAAATAAAAACCAACAAAAGACAAAAACATCATTATAAAACATCAAGAGAAAAAAGAGAGACAGAGCGAAAAACACAAACAAGAGTAGAGCAAACTATGTTATAGTACAGTGTAGAAGAGAAACTTAAACAAACGTTTCAATATGAAAAGAACAAAGAAACTATATAGCAGTTAGTTATGATTCATTGAGCGTATATAAAAGAGAAATATATTTATATAATATTTTAAAGTAATGATGAATAAAGAACGTTAAAAACGAACATTTAACCAGCAATAACGAACGAACGAACGAACAAACAAACATATGGGCAACTAGCAGCGCAACAGCATGATGACAATTGAGAGGTGTGAGAATTCAATGAACGATTAATCAATCAACTAGCGTAAAGGGAAAGAGTACATTTTGAATTGATGTGGGTGGGGAAAGTACAATGTCAAAATAATACACAAGTATGATGGTGAAATTATTATTAAAAAACAAACAAGTACGATTAATTTACAAAAGAAAGAATTAATTAAAAATTTTCCATAAGAGTGACTGACAATTGGGTGGTTTTTAGGCTTAATCAAAAAAACAAACTATGACGAAATGCCAAAAAGAGCCAGAGCAAATTACAAACGATTGGTATCTTAAAGATATTGCTAATTATCTATATTTATGTTATTATTTTATTTTCAAAAACAAACAAATATACAACATACGTTAGGGATGCGTATGAAGAAAAAGGGTGGTGAGTTTGAGGTGAATAACAGAAAAATTTACAATTCAGTTTTTTTTTTGGTTTAGTTTTTACAAGAATTCACGCAAAATTCGAATTGAATGGAAATCATAGATTGAGAATAATTATGATGGAAGTAGTGGTCTTGGTTTTGTTTTTGGATTATTTTGTTTTTAGCAATAAAAGCTAAAGTTATGAATCTCACCATTATTGAAAGGATTAATTAGTGAAATATTGCTGGGAGCCATAATGCTAGTTGTTACAACGCCCGGTAAAACCAGTTGAGGTGGTTGTTGCTGCTGCTGTTGCTGTTGTTGCTGCTGCTGCCTTAGCTGTTGTTTTTGTTGTTGCTGTGGCAGACCACCTGTTGCCGTTCCTGAAGCAAAGATTGGTGCTGATGTTACTGCTCTATCCACCTGCATCGGCATATATTGTTGATTTGGTGGTAATTGAGCATAATGCTGAAATGGATGCGGATAGTATGAGATGGGAGGATGTTGCATTTGTTGTTGTTGTTGTTGACCACCGGCACCGGGCATATGCATAATACCCGGTGGATGCGAGGGAAACGTCACCATTGGATTGTAATATTGATGTGGATGTTGTTGCTGAGCGGGTGGTGGCGGAGGTGGCAAATACTGGGGATAGTAGTAATTTGGTGGAATGTGATATTGTGTTTGCTGCTGTTGTGGTATTCCACCTCCTACACCTGGTGACCCCGAGCCCACATGATAAACATCGTGGCTCTTGTGTTGATAACCCGGTATATAGTAGGGCGTTTGTATACCATGATAATAGGGCATAATTCCAGCAGGGGCCTGTGGCGGTGGTGGCGCTGTAATGGGGGCTGGCGTTGTACGTGGTGGCGGAAAACTGGGTGGAGTTGCTGCATAGTAAATGCCAGTGGGTCTCCACGATTCAGTCGTATAGTGTGGTGGTGTAGGTGGTGGATTCAAGTCCATATTAACCAGACCAACACTTTTTGTCTTATTGTGATACCGTGTGTCCACCGATGCCACAGGACTACCATCAAAATGTGTGGAATTTATGAGAAATAACTTGTGCTTTAGGTCATGTTCCATTTGTTGGATATGTGGCAGATGTACATCATGCGGCGCATGGTGATGACTGTGATGGTGTTGTTGTTGTTGTCCACTGGTTGTCGTTGTAATTGGTTTTTTCGTTGGCAGTGCTAGTATTTGTGGCGGTGTTTCGGGTTCGGTTGGCTCCCAAGTGCGTGTAAACAAGTCATCTTCGTCAGATTGACTTGGTGTCAGATCATGTATGGTCACATAACCCGATTCTGTGGGAAAATATCTTTGATATTCCTCATTGCGATTGCGGCTACCTCCCATATGATGTTGTTGTAGAAGAAATGGCGATAAAGTTTCAGGTTTATCGGGATCGGGATTGCGCACTTGCAGCATATGATAGCTTGTGTGTAAATTATTACACTGATATTTGCCCTCGTGAACTTTCAGAGCATGTCGAACTGTTATGTGAGCTTCAATTTTGTGCTTCTCACCTATTTGCGTATGTGGATTCGCGTGTGATGACAGTTAGTATAAGGAAATACGGAACAGATGATAAAAATTTCAAAAGTTAATGCTTTGAGAAGAGCAAATAGAATGTATGGTGGTACCACATGTCAAAATACACAATATGGTAAAATGATAGGCAAATGGACTTTCATGTTGACCAAACTCGACTTTTTGTAACGAAAACATCGAAAAGTCAAATTTGAATTAAAATGGGAGGGTAACATCGATCAGAAGTCGACGGGACATTCCCAAATTTTGTTACATTCAAAAATGGACCATATGATTCTCATTAAAATCCCTATCCTGGAGTGAAATATTTGAGAAAATTTACAATAGCATCATTCCCGTCTATAGAATAATGTACCCATCTATTAACCAAATCCTAGAAGCAAATTTCCCGCGTCCTTAAAACAAAAACTCATAATTTTTTATATTTATTGGAAAATTGAACCCTTAAAAACCTGACATTATACTGATGTTAAATGCATAATATTAAAATTGAAATTTTCATTCGCTTAGACAAAATGAGTAATGGGTAACAAATGGACCAAATAGGCCAATGAATGAAGAAAGAAACTATTCGCAGTTGTTTATAATCTCTCAACGATTGCATCTACCAACTTGGGAAATGTTGCAAATTTCTTTACAAAAGAAAATTTCATGGCGTGGTGTTTGTAATTCACAATAACATTTTATCGTGAAGAACAGGAAAAAAGACTAAAAAGACAGATGTTTTGAAGTGATAGGGGACAGGATTCCAAACTATAAGCTTCATATTGAAGGAAAGCAGCTTTCCAATACTCTATAATTTGTCGAAATCCTTCTTCTACAAGAATTTTAACATGTTTAACACTTTGGTTAATTTCATTTTTACACAAATTGGTTCTAAGTTGATCGGCAAGTAGCCAAAAGGATCTTAAAGTTGGAATAGCGCTGGGATTATCAGTATTACTGTATTCTTGGTAATAATAAAGGTCCGATATTGGAAGATTGTCAGTGGACTCTTGGACTCCGTGTTACCCGTACCTTATCAGACCCCACCAGAAAACTGAAAATCACTCGTATTTCATTGTAAACAATTTTTCTTTATTTCTGTTTGTTTGTAACATTACGAATATGCAACCATAGCGAAACTGATGGCATGCCAAAGGTAGCAATTTCCTGTGACTTTGTAACACCTACAAATTTTCAGCTTTTAAGAAAATCATAACCTTTAACTTCCTGTTTATCCCCTAGTGAGTTTAGTCTATAAGCATGAAAATAACATTAATTTCTATAATAATAAATATAACTTGAGGATAACAAAGAGTAAGGAAAATATGGGAGAAATGCAAATTAAACACAAATACTGGATACATAATGTTTCACTCATTCTTTTGTTATTATCGTTCGTAGTTAAACCCTACAATACTGTCAAATTTGCGGCCAAGCTGAAATGTATGGAAACATTTTAGTGGGCAAAAAAACTATTTTAAGGTTATACAAGGAGTAGGAGGAAGGAAGGAAGAACAAATGTACTATATATGAAAACATTATAGAGCCCTTATACTCAACATCATCATCTCTATCATTAACATCATTAAGATGATCGTAAGAACTCACCCTCAATAGCACTTTCACTTAACACATATGAATGCTCATCATGACCATGTCGTAAATTATGAAGTTTTATGGGTTCGTCATCTTTTAACCAATTTATTGGATCTGTTATGGGTATAATACATGTAATTGAAAATCGTTCACCCAGATTAACCGTCGAATCACCATAGTACAACGCTGTTTCGAATTCAAATTCTGTTGAATCTTCAACGTCATTAACTGTAAACGCACCATTATACGACCAAAAGCCAGCAACACGACCAAAAGCCAGCAACATTCAAAGAAGAATGTTGGTATTGTTGTATTGTTCGTTTTGGCATTTTTTGTTTTTTCATCATTTTCGTCAACACGAATATGCGTGTTTTGTAAATAAATAGTTAGTTGATGTTATTGTCGGCATAATACAATATTGTTATAGGTGTTTTGTATATCACCAACAATGATGACCATTCGTTTGAAGTAGGTGGTGGTGTTGTTCCGTGTTTTTATTATTATTATTATTTTGTTTTTGGTTTCCATTTAGTGTAGCCCAACAACCATCAATGCCAAAAATACGAAATTTGCACCATTTCACAGTTTATTTAACCATTTAATGTTTAGTTCAGTTGGTAAAATGTAAATTAATCCAACGTATGATGGTGCGATGAATATAAACAAACGATGAAACGAAGATGGCGACGATGACGTCGACGAACGTACATACGCACAGTTGTAGTTTGATGTTAGTAGCAGCAAAATAGTAATTAGTAGCAGTAGTAGTAATGATGGTGTTGGTGTAGTAGTAGTAGTAGAAGTAGTAGTGGCAGACAGAGGTAGGTGGCAAAGGTTTGCATGTTTTAAGATTCATATAAATTATGTACAATATTTTGGTTAAGTCAAATCGTTTGTTGAATTTCTTTTATGTTATTATTGTCTTTGTTTTTTTTTTTAATATATATAATGTTCTTTCTGAATATTCTTTATTACAGTGTATTTTTACAAAACATTCTTTTTCCAACTCTTCCAAGCAAAAGGAATTTTCATGCCTTCTAATGAAACACACCCAGCTAATGACCGCAAAAGATATGTATCACACAGAAAAGTCAAACCCTGCTGAGAACTACTAATCAGTTATTTTTTGTTTTATTTAAAGGTGACACAGGACTATGATGAAATTGAGTGAATTGAAGAGAGAGAGAGAGAGGGAGAGAGATAGAATGTGATTTGGTTAAGTATTGGTACATATAGAGTAAAGCCTATATTCACGACCGGTTTAAGAAGTATTAAAGGTTTTTTTACATTACATTTGCAACGTTTTGTCGTATGTTTGTTATTGTCGAAGGTACCCGAAAGGTATCATTTTCGAAGCATACGGCAACAAAATGGCATAAATTAAAATTATTTGATCGACAAAGAATGTCGCTTTCAATTAACTTTTTAATTGATTTTTATCGCAAAACTAAAATAATTTTTTAAATGAGGTAATCAATTATTATTAATACTTATATTACCTTTAGATGAAATAATTGTAATTTTCATACGATTTAGCGTTTTTAATGAATTTTCCGATTATAATTATAGCTGGATTTTTCCTTCTATTTGAGGCAAAGTTTTATGATGTACAAATATAACCTAATTATTCCGAACAAAATTTTCAATTATGATTTTATTTAGAAATATTTTTCAACTTAATTACACTTTTAATCAAAAACACTTTGCAATAATTTTCTTAACAGACTTTATTTTTTAATTTGATTAATAAGTTAATTGTATCTATTACTTTTTTAATTGATTACGTTTTCAATTTCAATAAACTTTTTGATTGGAAATATTTTATACACTCAAAGAAGTGTTTTCTCTTCTGTGGAGCGAAATTTTGGACAAACGAATTTTTCTTTGGATGCAAAAAAATGCTTCAAAAGCAAACAAAGGGGTTTAGTGATAGTAATTGATAGTAATATATAAATTATTTAACCAATTTAAGTGTTTGATTTTTGACTAAAATTTAATGCAATCAATAAATATTTCAATTTAATATTTATTTTTTTTAATTGCCCTTTATTTCCTCTTAAAGAAAATTCTTTATAACGAAGCGCAAATTTCATTCCGAAGGAAAGATTTTTTTTTGGGTCTAGTGTAAGTCCTTCCTGTGTACATTTCAACATTATATCAATTTTTGCGAGAGCTATGCCGGGTGTGTTTACTATTGTCATTGCTTCATTTTCCTTCTGTGGATAGATAGGAAATTTTGCTGTGTAAAAATATATATTTGGTTTTGTTAAAGTACATTTTTTCTAAATTAAAAAACAAACGAGTATTGCCACAAAATAGTAATAGAAAAGAAAAGAAACGAGAAGTAACAAAACAAAAAACCACAAATAATTACAGTTAACTAAAAAAATCATAAAACGAAAATATGCGAAAATACAACAAACAAAAAAAAAAAATAGAAGGAACAAGTAACAACACAAATACACGTTTTTTATTTGTACAATTAAAAACAAAACATGAAAATATAATAATACTAATAAAGAAAAATCAAACCATTTTAATTAAAACAAAAAAACGGTATTTGTTTTTCTGGTATGTAGTATGGTGTATAAGTGGGAATTTATTACGTGTGTATTTGAAGAAAAAATATTTAAAATTAAAACAGTAAAGAACGAAGAGTTTCGGTATGAGGGTAATTAATTTTTGTAATATTGGTTTAGATTTTTATGGGGTTTTCTGTGGGTGTGTTTTTGAATTAATTTTTTATAATTTGATTTTATATTTTTGGCTTCATAATATTCAGATTTAATTGTTTCATATTAGGGGTAAAAATTTTCAGCTCCAAGTTGAATGTAATCGAAAACAAAATTAAAATTATATATTAGCACACAAAACAGGAAAAGATAAAAAGTACAGAAAACTAAAATTAATGGAAAATATATGAAAATAAAAACAAACAAAATGTGAATAAAAGTAAAACTAACAAAATATATTTTATAATGCTAAACACGTTATTTTTAATTGAGACAAATTTAAGTTATTTGTACTTAGTATATGTATATTCTTTTTATTCATAATTGGTGCTTAATAATGTCATCAACTGCAAATTAAATATATAGGTTTTAAATGCAACATTTATAGAAAATTAAAAACAAAATCAATATACATATGTCAAGATCTCTGACATTTCTACGATTAAAAATTCTCACATGGCTTAAACAATTTTAAACTCCATCAAAGGTTTTGTTATGTTATCGATACGAAGACTCCAATTTAAAATAAATATTAAAGAATTTTTGTGCCGATTTGCGGTTTATTTAATGTTATGGGAAAATAAAAATATTGTTAAATGAGTTCAGAAGACTACACAGTTTCTGATTTTGTCATTCTCGTATATTCGATTTATGGAATAATTAATCAATCGCAATTTTAAAAACATTTTTGTTAAAATTTCCTTAAATTTCGTGTCTTCAAAAGGTTACAGAAGAAGCAGGAAAAAGTCAATACACTGAAAAAAAGCATGCCGAGTTCCAAAGATTTTGTCTTTACTTTAAAAATTTTGATATTGATTCCGAGCCAAAGAAGCGGAGAATACAAGTAAGGATACTTTTAAGACACAATTCTCTTTTAAATTTGGGTTTTGTGTACTTGCTTCTAGGAAGCAATTTTTAATTTTTTGCTTTTTCACCCTTTTTTCTTCATATGCTATCAAAGTCCTTTAAAAACGAGTTAACGACAACTTACTTTTCCAAATTAAGACTCGACTTCCAGTAGAAATTATGCTATGTTTCAAGTCAAAAACGTCTTTAAAATAAAGTGTTGAAAAACATGTCCTATATTTGAACGATTTTTTGCTTTGTAGTCAAGATGCAAAAAGACAACAAATTTAAAGACAATTTCATTAAATTTAAAGAATTTTTCTGAATTATTAAAGTCAAGTTGACCTTAGCCGCCCAAACATTTTTTCATTCATATTATGATACCCATTTCCTTGTCCCATTTTTTGGACAAGGAAAAAAACTTTATATTAGAGAAATACGTCTTCTATGCTAAGCAAAATTTGCATTCGTATTTTAACCCATATTCTCATAGCGTCGTCATATGACGACAGAAACATTGGCATGTTCAATGCACCAGTGTACCGTTATCGCTGCACAGAAAAAAATAAAAAAACACAACAAGGGTATTCTTTGTTAATTGCGACACCCATTTTCCGGAAACCTGAACCCGATATGACAATTTTTTGTTTTCATATATATACTAAAGGTAGCCTATACATGCTGTGAATCAAACATTATTATAATCGGATGATTATTTTATAACTCGGGAGAATACGGGTTAAAGACATGAAATCTTTGACCTCACGACAATAGTTTTTTCAGTGTAGTTAAACTGGTACTAAAACTATTTTTATTGCAAAAAATATTTAATTGGTTTTAGCTGTTTTTATTTTTGAAATTTGAGATTTTCCTCAGTACTATGAATTCATCGTAATAATTAACTTGGATTCAAATATGGATGACAATTGTAACAGATATTTTAAACGAAAGATGCAAAATCCTCAAAATAAGTCTTAACCTATATTTAAAGAGTTTTTATCTTAAATCTAAAGATTTCATATGTGAGTTATACGATTTCTTAAAATTAAGTATTTTCTTAGCTTTAAAAGAATTTGCCTTAATTCAAAGATATATGACTTTAACAGAGGGACCCAAAATTTCCAAGATTCATGTCCTAAATTTAATGAAAAAAAATTTTGAAGCAAAGATTATCAATTTTCTTTTAAGTAAAATTTCATTATTTTTATTTTTGTGAAAGTTGTACTTAATCTTGTCTAAATTGCGTGTCCTAAAATTTAGGTTGTATAATCTTTCATATTAGGTCAGTGTGTGGTGTAATAGTAAGCATACAATCGTTGCATACAAAGGGTGATGGATCCAATCCCAGTTCGAACAAAAATATTTTCAGTGCCCTCTCAGTAATGACATTTCTGAGGGTTTCAAAGCTTCTCTAAGCGATTTCACCGTAATGTGAAACACCGTTTGGATTAAACTACAAAAACAATTTTGAATCACAAAATTGTCTTCTTTAATTTTAGTTAATCTTTTCTTTAATGAGAGAAGGACGAATATTGTAAATGGTAATAAAATAGAAAATAACGTCAATAAATTTTCATTATTTTAGCAACGCATTATAGAAATATTTGCGCGAAGTTATGTTCCAGATCTCTTGAGTAGGCATTTGAGTAATATTTCTGTGTACCCCTGGGACATACTGAGAATCAGTATTTAAAATTTCTCATCACAGTGTGCTTTTGCCAGAGTATTGTCCACAGCGGTTTGCAGATCTGGTATTATTTTGAGTACAGCACTTTGTTTGAAATTGTTAAAGATTAGAAGAAAAAAAAAACATTTTAAAATTTTGTTTACATCAAATATCTTTAAAATGAAGTGACATACATAATGCGTAAAACTTGTATTAAATTAGTAGCCAGTGATAAGATAATTTGATTTTGTTTAAATACCACATCACTATCATAAATCTTTTCGCATTGCAGTAAAACTATAACATAAATCTGCAACGTTTATCTATGAATGTGGCAAGAGGTAAACATCATAATTACTTCTAGATTACACCTCAAAAAATGTTTACTGATAAGATTAAATTCATAGACTACACTAATGCCTAGACAAATGCTGCAATGTTAACACTGTTAATGCGCCAACTAGTGGCTGGCTCAACTATCACAGGGTTGTTATACAATATTCCAAGGGTGTGTTATTCAAATAAATGAGATATAAAATATGTCTACAATTTTTAATGATCTTTCAGTAAAGTAACTTATTCGTGTAAATGACATAGAAAAGTAGGATATGGTGTATGTTTACAATGTTTATTGTAAGTACTGAATAAAATAGTTAATTACACAAGTAACAAATTATGCAACCCTGTTATTAACTGCTTAACCCATTCCCTGCCATTGTACTCGCTTGAGTACAGAAAATTGGCAACATTTAATATAGCAAAACTCTATTTATAAATGAAATCAGGCAACTTTTCTTTTTATTTTGTTTTATTTTATGTTTTATGTGTTTTGTTATGGTTTTTGTTTTTTATATTTTTTAACTGAAATTAAGAGTACAGTCGACTCCGCTTTAGCGCAATGCGCTTTACTGAAAAACCTCGGATAACTGAAATCGATCGCATTTCCCAGTTGTTTTTTCTGTCCATTTCATTTAAATTACTCCGCTTTAGTGAAACTCCGCTTAACTGAAAAAATCGGATTACTGAAAAGTTTTTTGTGTTCAAATGAGTTTCGTCACATTAGTATGACTTCGCTTTACTGAAAATGCCACATTCTCGCTATTGAGAGAGAGTACATTTTCTTCTCCGTATTGAGAACGCTTTATTTCAAGTGAAGATGGCACTTTCAAAACAGTTTAAATCACTCTGTAAATAAAATCAACTGAAAGGTAAAATTGTAGATGGCACACACACGGAATCAAACACCTTGTTTTTATTATTTTATGTACATAGCATTGGTCAGAAGTTCGGTTAACTGAAATTGAGTGGATTTTTTTCCAGTTATACGGAGTCCGCTTTACTGAAACTTTTTCAGTTATCCGAAGTTCGCATTACTGGAAGTTTTTTTCAGTTATCCGTAGTCCGCTTTAGCAAAAACTTCGGATAACTGAAATTAAATGGCTGCATTTTTAACGTTTCAGTAAAGCGGAGTCGACTGTAAATATATAAATGAATTTCAATTTCTTTTTTTTTATTTTAAATGGTCTTGGCGTGTAATGGGTTAAATAATTTTTTAGCAGCTATCACATGGTTGTTATCCAATATTCAGTGGTATTTTTAATGATCTTCCAATAAACTAACTTATCCTTGTAAATTTAATAGAATAAAAAGTATAAAATCCAAACAAGAATGATATATTTTTATATTATTATCTTGTGAGTACTGAATAAAATAGTTAGTTTTACTGAAAATGTGTTGAAGGTGTTGCAAATATTATTCTCTATAACCATAAATTCGTTATAACCGTGTCCCCTATAAACGTAATCATTCGTATGGAGAATTCAAGAAAAATCGTTAGTACCCTAAAAACTTTTCATTTTAACCGAGGATCAATATAAACATATTCGACTGTATTTAGTATATACAGCATGTCAAAATATTACATCATTTAATTAACCAAAAAAAGTTACCGCAAATATTATATGTCAGTATTAATAAATAAAAATAAATATTATGATAACTCTTCTATGAGGTGGCAATGACATTGAAATGATACGTACGTCAAGAACATAGTGTCATCGTTGCCAAATGTCAGAAAAGCAAGGTAACATCATTAATGTATTTGTTTGTGTAGCAATAGAATTTATTTTGTTGTCGTCATAAAAATTCATCATCGACAAATTATTCTAATTTGCATAAGATGTAACAAACAAACAAACAAAACACTATAGATATATTATTTACAATAGGGCGACGAATTCTAGTACTGAGATATTGATGTTCAGATTAAACATAAACGTTCAAGGATAAGCTTCAATTTAGATTTATTTTGGCTTAGATTTATTGTGAGGACATTGCATCGGTGATTGGTAATTTTCTTCTTTTTAAATTATTTTTTTTCTTTAAATTGTCTGTTAAAATTATAATTTATGTTTTCGTAAATTTGATTAAAATTTTACTCGCAAAATTTAAAAGTATTTAAAATAGTTAAATAAAATATTCCATAATACAGCATATGATTCAAAAATCTTTTTCCTGGTAGTGACAAACCTTATCTATTTTCGAAATGTCTACCCTCTACCCCATTAAGAGATTAGTTTAGATTTTGTCCCTAACATATTGGTCAACATACATTTGGAAACAAATAAAAAAAAACATAAAACCAACAATGGTTTTTATGCAACATAACTGAAAACTGCAACTGTATAATGAATAACCTTCACATTCTACTACATACATATGCATTTAATAACAAAGATTGGCAAGTACTATAATTAGGCCAAGAATGACACAAATACAAGGTAACCAAATATTTCGGCAGTAAGAAAATATTATCCTTGATAAACTTGGCATCTTATTTGGGGACAGAGAAATTCTTAAAATATAATATATTATAATATAAAATTAAACGCTGGAGGAAATCATTGTAACATTTGTGCACGGAAGAAATAGTTTTAAAACTTTGTTTTTAATAACAAGCATGTAATGTTTAATTTGATATGGTATCGAAAATGTGGATCTACAAAGTGGTGCAGGGTATAATATAGTCGGCCCCGCCCGACTTTAGACTTTCCTTACTTGTTTACAATAAATTACAAACATACACGCTTATTGGGAGCCAACGTGGTGCAATGGTTAGCATGCCCGCCTTGCATACACAAGGTCGTGGGTTCGATTCCTGCTTCGACCGAACACCAAAAAGTTTTCCAGCGGTGGATTATTCCACCTCAGTAATTCTGGTGACATTTCTGAGGGTTTCATAGCTTCTCTAAGTGGTTTCACTGCAATGTGGAACGCCGTTCAGACTCGGCTATAAAAAGGAGGTCCCTTGTCATTGAGCTTAACATGGAATCGAGCAGCACTCAGTGATGAGAGGGAAGTTCACCAATGTGGTATCACAATGGACTGAATAGTCTAAGTGGGCCTGATACATCGGGCTGCCACCTAACGTAACCTAACCTTCATGCTTTTTTCTATTCTAACACAATTACATTTAAGAAATTTTGTTGCAAGCAAACAAATGTTTAGAAACTGGAATTAACTATTTGGAGCCTTAAACAAATATATGCTTAGGGTGAAACATAACATGTTTGCACAGTGTAAACATTTTTCTGTTTGAACAAATTCTGAAAATATATATGCTTGAAGCAGAATATGTTTGGGAGTATATTTTTTTTTTGAGAGTGTAGAAATGTAAAACAATACTCTGACAAAAAAGGATCTAAATATGTTGTCTTTACTCCCCACTTTAAGTGGGGAATAATAATAATGAAATTTTATTTATTTATAATATATTTATAATATTTAAAAAAACTTTAATATTTAAAAAAACTTTTCTCGATATTCCATACAAAAATGGATATTGATGGTGTCTAACCCAACATACTTTAATACTCCAATAACAATAATGTGTTATTGTGAATGGAAGAAAAAATCAATGTGTCATAATTTAACATACCAAATCTACATTTACGATGTGCATTAGATAAAATAACACATGTTTGTCAAAAATCCTTAGAGAACCACTGGTGAAAACAATTTGTATTCTAAATTGTTTTATAAGCTATATACAAAATATATTCATCTTTTTTTTTTCGAAGATTACTCAAAGAATTATAAATGGAATGTAGAAGTATATATATATTACTAGTTTTATAAAATAACCGTTGAGGAAAATGCATTCATCCATTCAGGCTGAACACTCAGCCTCTTTATGTTTTTCCAACACCTTTTTCGTGTTGCGTACGAAAATCTTCATATTTACTTTACGTATACAGCATGAAATTTTTACACATTGATTCTGTTTTTATTATTATTATTATTGTTCTTTTACCCTCTGGTATTTATTTATAAATATTCACATGCACAATATTAGCCAACAATACAAGAATATTTCTTCTGTAAACAAATTTCGGAATGGGGGAATATATTGATTTTTGTGTGGTCGTTCGTCGGTCAGATGGATGGTTTATTTAGTTCGCTTATGAAAATATTGACGATTAATATGTGTGGGAGGGTGTCAATGATCATCAATGTTGATAATCTATACATCAATTGTGAAATGTTATTAATCATTATTTTATGTAGAATATAAAATAGATCATGAATTTTTAAATACAATAGTTAAAATAATTTGTTTAAAATTCTCACAAACAAATTAATATGGAATTTATTGACCAATATATAAATGTTGTTTTTTTTTATTAAAATAAATTACGCAAATATGGGAAACACTATGAGAAATATTGTGTTTGCATACACAATATATTTCGAATAAGAGATATTTTGTGAAATTTTGGTTTTCTTGAAAGGAAAAATATTATTGAAATGAAAAAATTTGTTTTGCAGTTTTAAGCCAACTCATGGCTTAAATTAACAATTTTTATTTAAAATATATATTTTGTTGTTATAATAGGCGCCACAAGAAAGACAATACTTTAAAATTTTGTAGATGAAGTATATTACGTATAGTATAGATCATATAATCATCGCCATTAAGTTAAGATATGTAAAATACCATCTTATTATCACAAGATGGTGCATCCTCTACACGGATGAAAAAGACTGTTTTTCATATGTTTAGCTATAAACATTATATGTTTGGAACACAAATTTTTAAACACAATATTTTTGAGTGCAAGCATATAATGTTCATAAACTAGCATAACATGTTTGGGACATATATGTTAATATGTTAGAACATATTATGTTTGGGACATAAAATGTTTGTAAATATAATATGCTTGGATGCAAACATATATTAATTTAGAAATAGCCTATAAACATATATGTGTTTAGTAGCTTGGAGCGATATTGAATTAAGTTGGTGGTTGTTGCTTGTTATTACAAAATTAACATTTTATTTTTCCTTGGGCAATTGATCAGCTACTTCTTTGATCCTTACAAACTGTGTGGTCCGCTGTTCGAATCCCCGTCCGGCAAAAGGTAAAATTAAAATAAAAAAATCATACAATTGGATAATGTTTGTATTACAGAAAAAGGTGCTAAAAACTAAAAAATCTCGTGGAAGTGAGAAAGATGTGGAGGAATATACAATTGGACAGAAACAAAATTTTGAGCATTCAGGTCGAAAACCTATGTTGTTAGCACCTATATTACCTGTTTATTTTATAATTCATTATGATTGTAAATATATAAATAAATAAATAAAATTTTGAGCACAATATTGTTTGGGAGAATTTTTTTTAAGCATATAATATTTTTGGGTGCAAAATGCTTCCAAACATATTATATGTTCACATTATAACATATTGTTTTTTGGAAGACAACATTATTGAATTTGGATGCAAAAATACAAAATGTTTGGAACTTAGACTACCCTAACATATATTGTTTAGACCAATATGCTTTCAAACATATTATATATGTTTGGGCAATACCCAAAAATGTATATGCTTGAAGCAAAATATGTTTGGGAGTATATGTTACAGAAGCGATTTTTTGTGAGCGTGTATACTAATCAATATTTATATTATATTTATTACGGTTTTAACAATTGCCAAATATTTGAGTAAGAAAGGGATAAAACCTCAAAAAATTTCCAGAAATATCTTTAAATATTTCTGAAAAGTGTTTGAGGTTTTATTGTAGCCCACTTATTACATTACAGTGTGCAATAAGAATTTTCAATTTATTCACAAAAACGGAAATACTTATTTTTTGTATATGAAAAACAAACATAATAGTAAAAATTGTACAACATAAAAATCGATTTTTTCTGTTTCTCAAGAGAGACCTTTATCATATACCAATTCACATTGATTTTGCTTGTTTGCAGGGTACATACGAGGGCAGTTCGGAAACTTCTTAGCCTACCACAAAAGGCGCTGTATAAACAGAAATAAGTTAAGTGTTTTGGAAACTTCCATCTCTGTTATGAACAAATGTTAAATTTTGTTTCGATCTGACAACTCCTTCATATAGAAACAGGTGTTCAAAAACGACGCATCCGCAAATTTTTTTTACAATGGAAAAATTAGAAATGCGTGCTGTCATTAAATATTTACATAAAAAAGGTTTATCGGGACAAGAAATTCATAATGATATGGTGAAGGTGTTGGGTGAAAGTGTTCCTTCATATGCAACAGTAAAAAATTGGGTTGCTGAATTTAAACGTGGTCGTACAAGCATTGAAGATGAACCACGTAGTGGACGTCCAAAGACAGCAGCAACAACAGAAATTGTAGCCAAAGTGCATGATATGGTATTAAATGGATTAAATGATGAATAAAAGTGCGTGAAATTGCTAATAGCATGGGCATCTCAAATGATCGAGTCCATTTCATTTGGCATGAAGAATTACAGATGAAGCTTTCTGCAAGATGGGTGCCGCATTTGTTAACAGTCGATCAAAAACGCATAAGAATTAACATTTCTCAAGCTTGTTTGGATTTTAAACGTCGTTTCATAACTGTTGATGAGACATGGATCCACCACTATACTCCAGAGACAAAAGAACAATCCAAACAATGGACTGAAGCTGGAGGAAGTGCCCCAAAGAAAGCAAAAACAATTCAATCGGCTGGTAAGGTTATGGCAACGGTTTTTTGGGACTTCAAAGGTATTTTATTGGTTGACTATCTGCAAAAGGGTAAAACAATAAATTCAGAGTACTATTGCAACCTTCAATTAAATGTAGAAATTCGAGAAAAACGTCCTGGCTTACAACACAAAACAATAAGTTTTCATCAGGACAACGCACCAGCGCACAAAAGTGTTTGAACAATGGCTAAAATCAACGAATTAAAGTACGAGTTGCTTGACCACCCACCTTATTCCCCTGATTTAGCTCCCAGTGACTTTTACTTGTTCCCAAATCTAAAAAAATCCTTGCTGATAAGCGTTTTAGCTCAAATGAAGATGCAAAAACACGTAATGCTAGTTTATGAACATTTTATGTTTGCACTTAAAAATATTGTGTTAAAAAATTTGAGTTCCAAACATATAATTTTTACACCCAAACATATGAAAAACAGTCTTTTTCGTCCGTGCAATTGGTTCAATTCTATTTTTAATTAAAATAGTCTGTTATTTATTTATTAGCCATAACATAATTTATGTGCGTCATGTGTTGGAATATATCATAATTTCAATTCACAATGGACCAAATACTTGATTACTAAAAAAATACAGGAAAATCCAAATTCTGCATTAAATTGTATTTTTGATGATAATGATGAACTCATTTTGTCAGCCATATTTTCTGATGAATGTAATGAGAGCAGACATAAGTCCTTAAGAATTATATTTTTTCCATTTCTAATGCATTTTGTTTGTGATGCCATATTGGAAAACAAGTGCAAAAATGTTTCTATGTTCATAGAAATGTCGTCCTATACAACAAACGCGGGGTGGGGAGGTATGTCCTGGATAATACGAAATAACAATACTGTCTACAAATACATGTCATTCATTGCATCTAAATAAATACTTCCGAAAAAATATATGTACTTTAAACTATAAAATGGAAAATGATTTGATTTGTGTCACAAACATGAATGTATATGTCACATTAAATTCGAAATGTTGAATGTGTCAAAATAGATAGAAAAATCATGTCATATGTAGTATTCAAAACGAAATTGTATGTTATTATTGCTTGTCTTCTTGCAAGATGGTGCTTGGAAAATCTTATAAAAAAATATAATACATGGACGAATATGCACTGTATTTAAAGTAGTTTGCCTATATCTAAAAATTGGGGATTTTTTACCATAAGCATATTTTAAAACAAACAACTTAAAATGTATACTTCTTAAAATATTTTATATTTTCAATTTTTCACCTTTTTTAAAGGCTGTCATTTGAGTTTAACAACGCTACCTTGCTTTATTAATATAAACAAGTGTAATTTTAAAATATTCAAAAATGATTCATGCAAACAATTCGAGTGGTATATTTGGTGCATGTGATTCATAATTCTAAAAATTTAGAATTTATAATAAAATGAAATCGATTGCATACAAGCAATGTGCATTGTGATTACTTCACAAGAGAAGGAATTTAAAACTGGTTACTTTCACACACACATACAGACGTATGGTTGTAATTTAAAATCGAATTTAATTTAATTTGATTTTAAAAAGGTTAATGGTGAAATAAACTAACATTAAATTTAATTTAAATTTAGTTAAATTACGCTTACGCTTTTTTAAACATACACTGAAAGAATATTGATGAAATATGAATGATTATGCTACCTAAATTTTAGAACAAGCAATTTACACAATATTTAGAACAAATTTTTTAAAAATAAAGAAATTTTAATTAAAAATTGTTCTCATTAAATATAGGACACGAATCTTTGAAAAAAAAAATGAATAATATAAGGAATTTTTGCATTAAACATAAAAAACTTCAAATATAGGCTGAGATTTATTTTGAGGATTTTGCATCTTTGGTTTAAAGTTTTTGTTTGAACTTAAGAATATCTTCATATATATTAGTACCTGAATAAGCTTTAATAATATACTGCTAAAAGAGAATGGAATTTCGATAAAGATCTGTTTTTTTTTTTTTTTTTTTTTGATTAATAGAACCTAGATCTAAAGCTAGATAGCCCATTAAAACTGTCATTGGCTCGGAATCAATACGAAAATTCTTAAGGAAAGATTTGTGTGTAATAGCATAAAAAATAATTTTATTAATTTAATTTAATTTAGCCTACTTTTTTTCCTAGTACTCAGGTTAGGTATTTTCCCTGTGTGTCATTCTATATAGACATACAAATGTTTGTGTTCATAAATCATATAACAATAAGATCTAATCAGTTAATCAAAAAAAAAAAAAAAAGTTTGGTAATTATTTCTTTCAAACAAAATTTCAGTAAATTCAGGTAAAGAAAATGACTGAATTTCATATTGAATAAAAAAAATAGGACCACATACATATAGGAAATTGCAATAAATATATATTTGTTTATAATATTATGGAGATATGTATATTTTTGAGGTGGAACATAATATTTTCACCTTATCTATTATCAACAGAGATATTCATTCTAACACACGCATATCATTCGAAATTTCATTAATATTTCCAAGCTTTTGGTTGGTTGTGGTCTTTAAGTATCTCAGTTGATGACCGTCAGTATATTTGTGTTATTCGGCGAATACCCCACAATGGCCAAGGTAAGAAAATGAAGGCAATGTTTATCATAAACACATGTGGCCAAGAATAAAAAAAAACGAAAGCCAAACAAAAGACCAGTACTTGGGTGTTTTTGTATGTCTAGGGAAAAATTAATAATAGGATGGAGTGAAGAATATAAAAAACAAAGATATTTCATTTAAATCATCTTTTAGCTTTTACATAAAATTGCACATTTACATTGGTGTGGCAACATCTGATATGCCAACATTTTGCTTTTATCTTAACCAGGTTTTATCAAAATTGCTGCTAATCCAATGACATTTAGTTGGCACCATTCAACAATCATATTATCAGACTTACCAGCAAGGATGATGACAATATTGCCTGATTCAGACATAAATGATAACATATAAATTGTGTTCATGAATATCGCATGTTTATGTCAGAAAAAAAATATTATGAACATTTGAATATGCCCAACACTCGTAGCTTTATTAAGATTAATGATTAATTCTTCTTAATATTCTTCCTTGTGCTGATTAATAAGCGATGTTATTTGTCACTCACAATTAACAATAAATGTCAGATATAGAAATAAATATGTACACCATGCATAGGACTAGGCAAGATAAAACATTATGACCATTTTACACAATACAACTGAACCATATATAAAGGTCTTTTCTTTTATCGAAAGTTAACTTATCTTTCGATGAATCCAATTTTTTCTCTTCAATCTCGCTCCTTATTCTTTTCATCAGATTCATCAATGTAATTTAATATATGCTATGCTGTAAAACGGGCAATACCTCTGTTAGCGGTAATAAAAAAACTGTTTTACTTATACCATGGTATGTGTCAGTCTTTGCCCCCAGATCCTTGATTGCCCACGTATATGTATATCGCTATCTATATCTTACCTTGACAAACAACTCAAACGCTGTTGCACTTTTGAAAACACAGTTAAAATACTAAAAATAGATTTCCTCACTTTTATTTCAATTAAAATTAGAAGAACAAATATAAATGGACATGATAAAAAAAATAATTTGATTAAATAATCCCCACTAAAGCAACACAGCACAGATGTTTTGGTGTACCTGAGTGAGTGTGTGTATGAAGAGTATGATGCTTATTTCAACATCGCACAAACACGGTACATGAGAGGCATACATATTGAAATACAGTGATACAGACACCTACTCTGCCACAGCCATACAAAGAGATATCTTTCAGCCAAGGGAAAACGAAAACAAATCAGACAAATTGGCTAACCGGCAAACGGTATGCCAACAGACATACACTAAAATTGTTTGTAGTTGATAGAAATAGGGGTGGAGTGAGGTTTATAAAAAGGACGAGTAATCCACCAGGAATCGAACGACAGACAAAAAACTTGTCAGCTGGACTTATAAACAACAACAAAAAGTAGTTGAGAGATAAAATTTAGGGTCATGTAAGAGATACATAGTCGCGCAGAGTAGTGAAAGAGAGACAGAAATATTCTTCAACATAAGTAAAATAGTAGGTGGATTAAAAAACTGGGTTACCTTGGATTTAGTGTTTCTTCATTACATTTGGAATTTAAAGAAATTAAACTCGCATCTATCTGAATTAAACAAATTATCCAAATTAATTAAACAAATAAATGGGCAGATGCACGGGGATAGAGCTAATTCAAAAATTCTAAAAGGAAGATCGATGCATAAATCGATGAAAGCCCCTCCCCTCCAAAATTTCCCGAATTACTCTAATTCTGTAGGATATCATATCATTTTGGTATGTATGCAAATTGGCCTATTATATGCTTCAATTCCATATATCGTCAAAATGTTGTCAACTAAACATACATGTTCCATTTTTTTATTTTCAATATTGGCAACACTTGTTTTCACTTAGCTCACAGAAGACAACAACAAAAAACATGTACAGAATGCGTATAGAAATTGATTCTCAAGAGCATACAAACATGGCCACCTGTGCACAAAGTCAAAACACATACCTAACTACCAGAGAGATATTGAAAATGCTATAAGCAATAAAAACTACAACAGCTTAGAAATGAATACACCAGCAGACATACTTATGAATAGGAAACCACAATCAATGAATTAAAAATTCCAAAGTAAAATATAATAAACATTGTTTTTCTATAGAATACAGAGTTAGTAAGAGGCTTTACTGGAAAAGAAATCTCATTACATTTGTATATCAAAGTGAGTTTGGTTTTTGTATAAGTGAGAGAGGGAGAGTGAAGGAAAGAAATTGAGTTTGAGTATATTCCCCACCCACAACAATGTGTTTGTTATGTTTACAATTATTAAATGACAATTTCTATTTCGTGTTATCAATTTTTTATCCATAATTCAAAGAAACATGCTTCTTTATAAAATAAAAATCGGATATAGTGAGTCAATAAACAACCAAATTTTCTCATTCCTTTATTTTACATACAGTGCGCTCGCGGTAACGTGAACACCGCATAACGTGAACAAGTTTTTTCTTACACTAACTATTCCGTAACGCTGAAAAACATGAAATTTGACGTTAAAGGCGGATTCACTTTGCCAAATATTATTTCAAATACACTTACGGAATTTTTTAGTGGTCTAGTTCGGCTTTTTTCTTGAATTGTAATTATTAATTTAAATTGCTTTATAATTCCATACCCACTAATATTTTTCCGATTAAGTTTTTAATATTACTAATAACAAAAAATAAAACACTATCACGCTAGTACGTGTAAAAATCCTATGTTTTGTTCTGAAATTCGCTGAAGTTCGCCAACGTGAACTCTCTTGGTTTTAATTAGTTGCCGCGAGTGCAATGTACCTTAATAAATATGTAGATATACAAATATATTTTGAAAACGTTAACACTTTTTTAACTTTTTTTTAATACTAGGCCTACGTAAACTTTTTTGGCTCATTGTATTTGTATCTAATATTCTCCGTTTTGTTTGGTTTCCTTTGAAATTGGGGTCATAGTTGTACTATTGTATTGCTATTGGGATCAATGTAGCACCTGCAGAGTTCAATAGTGTATTTGCAAAATTCAATTTTGGAAACTTATTGGCCCCACTCCAAGCCATTTCGATCAATTGTATGGTATCCAAGCAAATAGCTATTTTGTATTGTTGTAGTTGTTTTTCTGTTTTTGTTTTGTGCTATGATGGTTTCTCCATAGTACTAAATTCAGTTTTCACATCGAAATTCAAAAATAAAATTGTGAAAACACATAGTAAGAAAAGACGGCCAAAAATATTGCCTTACGGTTAAATTGGGTTAGGTTGTTCTTCAGAACACGAATTTATCTGAAACGAAATCTTAAAATGAAAAACTCTCTATTGAACGCACCTCGTGCCGTATGAGTATTATCTCTTGAAACAAAAGCATTATACGCACCATGGAACCTTCGTTAATAGGAAAGAAACGATGACCCATATTCCCTAACCGAACCTTACTAAATTAGGCTATGTAAAGGGTGATTCTTTTGAGGTTAGGATTTTCATGCATTAGTATTTGACAGATCACGTGGGATTTCAGACATGGTGTCAAAGAGAAAGATGCTCAGTATGCTTTGACATTTCATCATGAATAGACTTACTAACGAGCCACAACGTCGAATTTTCAGTGAATGGGCCCTAGAAAAGTTGGCAGAAAATCCGCTTTTTTATCGACAAATTTTGTTCAGCGATGAGGCTCATTTCTGGTTGAATGGCTACGTAAATAAGCAAAATTGCCGCATTTGGAGTGAAGAGCAACCAGAAGCCGTTCAAGAACTGCCCATGCATCCCGAAAAATGCACTGTTTGGTGTGGTTTGTACGCTGGTGGAATCATTGGACCGTATTTTTTCAAAGATGCTGTTGGACGCAACGTTACGGTGAATGGCGATCGCTATCGTTCGATGCTAACAAACTTTTTGTTGCCAAAAATGGAAGAACTGAACTTGGTTGACATGTGGTTTCAACAAGATGGCGCTACATGCCACACAGCTCGCGATTCTATGGCCATTTTGAGGGAAAACTTCGGAGAACAATTCATCTCAAGAAATGGACCGGTAAGTTGGCCACCAAGATCATGCGATTTGACGCCTTTAGACTATTTTTTGTGGGGCTACGTCAAGTCTAAAGTCTACAGAAATAAGCCAGCAACTATTCCAGCTTTGGAAGACAACATTTCCGAAGAAATTCGGGCTATTCCGGCCGAAATGCTCGAAAAAGTTGCCCAAAATTGGACTTTCCGAATGGACCACCTAAGACGCAGCCGCGGTCAACATTTAAATGAAATTATCTTCAAAAAGTAAATGTCATGGACCAATCTAACGTTTCAAATAAAGAACCGATGAGATTTTGCAAATTTTATGCGTTTTTTTTTTTTTAAAAAGTTATCAAGCTCTTAACAAATCACCCTTTAGAATATTGCACATTTTCAATAATAGTTCATTAGCACTTGTGCTTTTTGTAATCGGAAAAACTAATGACACATTAAAGTTTTATTGATAACAAAATTAAAACAATTTGATTTGTCATCTCAAGCATAAATCAATGCCCCATTTGTACATATTCATTTATGTGAAGGAAATTTGAACGAAATTTATATACAAAAAATACTTTCATTCTCATGCTTAACAACCGCAACTAATTTTTTCTTTAAACTGTTTTCTTTTTGTGTTTAATGAATTCCCCATGCACATGTGTCTAAACAATCAAAGATAAACTCATAATATACTGATCTTCTACCAACTAAGCAGAAGGTTTCTTCATACCAAGATCATTATCATCGATTATGGCAGATGAATGCTCGTGAGAGGTTTTCATAAACATAGTTTATTTGTTTATAATATACAAAAAAAAAATGAAATAATTTTGTTTATGGTTCTATGCACTTGTTCACAAAGAAAAATAGATAGAATTCTATCCAATTCTAATAAATTTCTTCATTTACACATATCTTATATATATTTGCCACATGTACATATTGGCGATATAAAATATTTAGAAATTTCCCATACTCTTTTCTTCATAAACAGATTTCTTATGTATAATAATCCCTTATCTTTACTGTAGGTTTTTTTACCTTGGCCATCAATCCATTTCTGCATAAACATAAGCTCTCTCCCATACTCATTCACTCTCTTCTCCTAGTTTTTAAATATCTTGTTTATAATTTTCCCGATACAAACAAACAAACTTCAATGTATGGTTTTCCTCTCTGGCCACATTTTTAGAGGTGATGTTAATGCTGAGCAACAAAATAGAAAAAATAAAATGAATAGGAATAAAAAAACAGTACCAAGTCTGAGGTAACATAGACTAAAATACCAACACAAAGTATTCTCGTGCACAGCACAATTATTACGTAGTCATTGCTCTAGGCCACATTACGGAAGAAGAAAAATAGCAACAACAACGATGAAGACTAATACCACTACTACAACAATATAAGTAAATACGATAAAAGGGAAAACAATTAATTTATGTGAATTACCTTTAAGATAGTATGCGGGTTTAGATATACATATGTCAATTTCATTTAAGTCATTGGAAATGATTTCGATTGTAAAAAAAAAAGGATTTTAAAACCACGCGAATAGACATGTGAACAAAATTGATTTGACATCACTGTATATTAAGAGGGGCCGATGCTTGAATGCATTTCGAATGGTAATTAAAATATCCACAAAGAAATTAAATACACTTTGGATGAGTGGAAATGTGTTTATATGTATTTTCATCCTATTATGCTTTAAAGAGAATGAACCCAACAGTGGAAAAATATAAAAATTATGGTATTTTGTGACATGCGATTATCAACAAAAAAAATATATATAGACAACTCATATGCTTTGTAGATCCCACAAACTCCACAACACAAAACGAAACGAAATTTTAGACCAACGGTATTTTCTTATTAAAATTGGGAGATATCCATAACCCCCAAAACTCTTATTTTGGACTGAACGAAATGGTTTTAACAATACAAGAAAATTTCATTGGTCTAAAATTTCGTTTCTCGAAAAAGATGGATGTATCTGCGTAACTATTCAAGTTGTTTTGCTACAATGTTTTTGGTTTGATTTATACATACAGTCGAAAACATTTATAAGGTATCTGGCTTTAATAAACTACTGATTTTTGTAGAATTTTCTATATAAATGACTACTTTTATAACGAATTAATAATTATAATGAATTAATGGTTATAGACAACAATATTTGTAGTCCCTTTAACCCATTTTCATTAAAAGAAAATGTTTTTCAATTTTAACAAAAGTATTTTTGTGGTATCTGTTAACCAGCTTCGTTATTCTTGTGTCATCTCAAATATCCATAACTAAAAACATACAATTAAAATGAGACATTAATGAATACACATTGTGGCCACACTAATACTCACATAACCAGAGAGTTGATTTTAATCATCGGTTTGATCATCAAAGCTGTCACTGTCACGCAGTATTTCTGATAAGATTTAAACCTTGTACTACTAATTATTTCTTTTATTTTGCTCTACTATTTAGCAATGTTGTCACATTTATCAAAAATTCTTATGAAATAATCAACATCAAATTCCACTTTCCTACTTTATACCCACAAGTAGCTTAACCCTCCTTTAGTATTGATTGGAAAAATATACATATATATCCAATTAAAATTATTTACTAAAAAAGATTAATCATGATAATTTAAAAAAAAAAACGGGGAGGTTAAAATACCTAATTCTAATCAAAAGCTAAATGTAATAACATAAGTATGTCCTGCTAAGATGAGGTTTTCAATCTGTCAATATTGCATTAAATTGATAGCTGTCTAACCCAACAAAACCCACATAAACAAATCATAGTATTCGATTTATTTTATGAATTATTTATAAGATCAATAGTTTTTAGTTTAAATTAATTTATTGAAATGTATCTATGTATGAATTTAATTTAATTTTTAGCACATTTTAACTTAATTTATTATAGTTTAGTTTTATTTTAATAAAAATAATCTAATTTAATTTAGATTATAAGTCTGACCTATATATAACGCTAAGCAATACATTTTGCATTTTATTTACCAGGGTCACATAGAAGAAAAGGTTATAACCCTTTGGATAGAAATGTCATATGATAGAAATGTCATATTTGGAGTATGTGATTATTCCTAATAGGTGTTATTACTTTTGCTAGTATAAAGAAATATACAAAAACGAAGTTTGAGAAAATTTGCATCTTTTCTTCTGGTATAATCAATAATTGATCAAAACACAACTATGGTACAATTGCCCTCCTACAAGCAAGAATTAGTTTTATATCAATGTGCTGGTTATTGTCAAGACTTGCTTTACTGAGCACTATTATTATTTTTAGCACCTGTGATGTCAGCAGATAGCCCGCTCGCTCGCTTACCCGCCAACAAACAACACCACCCACAAGTAATTGTACTCAGGAGGCCAAAAACTAGAAACACAAACATATATACAAGATTGGCAAACTTAGAGAGACATGGAGACAGACAAGGAAATAAGAAGAAAATATGCATCTTTTCCATTAATCTATTTTTGTATACATAATAACAATAACAAAATGTACAACCTTTTTTGTTTAGTTTATTTCTGTGCTTGACTAGATGGCTGGATGAATTGACTGGCCATTCTTTGTTCATATCAATATGTGGTGTGTTAGTATTGCATTTTACTTTTGTTGCCAGTATTATTTTTTCCTTCGTTTGTTTTCACTCTCTTATCACAAAATGTTAAATGTATTTTCGACTTACATATCAACACCGTAATTGCAAAATATGCTAAGTAGTATAATTTAGAAGTGATAAAAGTTGCAATTTAAAAGAAAAAGCAATACAAAAGTTATCGTTTAATATAAATTTACTTTAATTATTTTTTTATTTACATAAATATTTATTGCAACCCATAAAGAGCAAAGACGATCATCTCCCATAAGTGCAATGAGATTCTACTTTCGTCGCAACGATAGGGTACCCACTTATTGTAGCGGACTCTTAACGGCTTATAAAAGGCACCTCTTCACAGAAAAATCTTTTTCTAATGTAATCACGAAACTAATTGATCCAATTTATTGAGTTAATTAATTATTTACTTCATGATAATTACAAGAAAATCATGTCATCTAGTGGTAAAATACTAGATGACATGATTTTCTTGTAATTTTATAAGAGTTTTTATTTTTTTATGAATTTTTCTATTATAAAAATATATAGTTGAATTTTTCTTTGGATTTGAGCCAACATTTAATGAACCTATGAAATAGTATGTATATAGAAATTTATTATTTCAGAAGAAATTTTTCAATTTTATATTGTTGGAATTATTTGTCCTATTTCATTCATTTTTTTTTTTAATTTTTAATCATTTTTTTAACTGGCAATTTTGCAGTTTGATTAAAAATTTAATTGTATCAGTTAATTTAATTGATTACGTTTTAAATTTCAATAAACTTTTTAATTAGAAATATTTTAATTATGGTTTTATCAGTGTAATGATATGATTTTTACATGGCTGATATATTCAGCAAATTTGGCAAACTTTACTGTGAAGTATACAAAGGAGTCTTGTCTCTGTTTTTGCTTAAATTAAAACTAAATTTTATTCAATAATTTAATAATAATTGAATTATTAAGTTACAATTAAAATTGATAACTTAAAAAGTTAGATAGATATGACAACTAAGCTCTGAAGCTCTTCTCTTGAATTAATTTAATTTAGTTTTGTATAATTTAATGCAATTTTGTTTAATAATACAATTTTAATTGAATCTAGTTTACTTTCATTTATTTGGATTTTTTAATTTATTTATTTATTTGATGTTGTTCAAATTTAATTTAACTAAATTAACTTTGATCTAAATTAAATAATTCATTTCATTTTTGTAGTGTTATGTAGTAGTTAGGTTAGGTGGCAGCCCGATGTATCAGGCTCACTTAGACTATTCAGTCCATTGTGGTACCACATTGGTGAACTTCTCTCTTATCACTGAGTGCTGCCCGATTCCATGTTAAGTTCAGTGACAAGGGACCTCCTTTTTATAGCCGAGTCCGAACGGCGTTCCACATTGCAGTGAAACCACTTAGAGAAGCTTTGAACCCTCAGAAATGTCCCCAGCATTACTGAGGTGGGATAATCCACCGCTGAAAAACTTTTTGGTGTTCGATCGAAGCAGGAATCGAACCCACGACCTTGTGTATGCAAGGCGGTCATGCTAACCATTGCATCACGGTGGCTCCCCTATGTACTAGTAGTATGTAGTAGTTTGTATTCCGATTTAATTTTTTGTCAAGCCAATCTAATTTGTTTCGATATGTTTGAATTTAGTTTAATTTAATTACATATTTTTTATTTTAATTTTTCTTTTCTTTAGGTTTATCATTTATCATTAAATTCGATTTATCATTAAATTGATTTATCGATAACTCTGGCGAAAGAAAAACAAAAAAAATCAATTGAAGAGTAACAATGAAGAAAATGAAAGCATATAAAAGAGAAACAGCATATAAAAGAGAAATGAAAACATCGAATAAGGAACCCTTCTCTTCACAAACCAAACCAATGGCGGCAGTTCAAGGAAATTTTTGTGTTCAATGAAATCGCGATAAAACAAGAACTCTGTACGTGTGCAACTATGTGGGAACAAAAAGAAATTGAATTGTTCGAGATAAAAAAAATATCCAATGGAAAAAGCAGCAGTAACAGCAACAACAACAGAATTTATAACAATGGATGTCTTCTGATAAATGAAACAGAAATGAATTGCTTGCCTGTTTTGTTCTTGAAGGAATGGGGTTGACGGCCCAAAAGTGTTAATAAAATGAAGTGTTAAATAAACGTTAAAATCATGTTATGCGATAACGAGTGAATTGCATGTATGCAATATTTTTTCTTTGTGGTGGAAAAAGCCAGAATGAATATTGTATTTTGTATGATAATTGATAAAATTTTTAAAAGCCTTTAAACCAATTTCTGTGTAAATTTCAATTTTTGCAAGCAAAGTCCAATAAATTGTTCCATTATTTGCCTGCCTGTTATTGCCTTTAAGATAAACAAATAATCAATTATTTTTTAATAAAACCAAAAATCTATTAATCTACAAGAAGTCCATTTCAATTCCATGCAAATCATAGCTATCCACATTAAGATAACAAGTAAGAGCAGCGTTACCGTTGGGAATTTTCAAAAAGTGGCACAAAAAGTGGCAAACTTCAAAAAAAGTGGCACAATTATTTTTAAAAAGTGGCACATTCTTTTTATTAACTTATACTAAAAAAAAACTTAAAACTGAAGAATTTTGTATTATTCCATTTTTTGTTATTATGTCATAATAAAATTTACAATTTTAGGGTTAAATTTTAAAATATAAGTTTTTACTGAAGTAGTACCAGTTTCAGAGATGCTTTCTGAAATAATTTCTGATTTGGCATGAAGTCATTGTCTATGTACATTTTTGTAATTTCTTTTTTTGTAGTCGATATGCAAAATCACTAACTGCAATTAACTCTTTTAAAAAATATGTATATTTTTGTTAAATATATTTAAATATATTTAATAATTTTTGTTAAAAATATAGTCTGCCGAACTAGAACAATCAGTCTCCAAGAGTGACTGTAAACATTTTTAACTGAGGTCTCATGGGATCCATCATCAATTATTCTTTGCGGTCGCACCACAAACCTTAAACATTTTCATAATTATCTTATGATCATAGAAACGATATTTTACTCCACAATAAAATTAACATAACCTAAATTGAATCATAGCCGCTCAATATATTAAGAATTAACTGACGAAATATGTTTATTATTGGTACATAATATCCAATTTTCTCGATAAAAATATAAACTTGTGAAAAAGTGGCATAAATTATTGGAAAAGTGGCATAAAATCGTAAAAAGTATCACATTAAGTGGCATAAAAAGGTGGCACAAACGTGGCACCGGGCAAAAAAAGTGGCAAATTTGCCACTAAAGTGCCACAATGGTAACGCTGAGTAAGAGTACTGGAGTAATTACATACTGTAATGACAACAAACATTAATACCACATTTTCAATGATAGCTGTGTCTATTAAGATTTACTGTTGTCATGTCAAAACTTGTGTAAAGAATTATTTACAAAATACTATTTAATTTAAAAATAAAATACTAACTTTGCATTTATCTTAACCCAAAAGACTGGATGGAAAATTCGCTAATTATACAAAGTCACAATATTTTATAGTAAATATTTATTTAGGCCTTTGACAATAGATTTGAAAAACCAGTTTTTTTCCTCTCATGATAATTGTCAGCACAAACTTGATAAATAGCAATAACTGTAATAGCATTATCTTCGCTTTTAATATGAACTATAGGAACGTAAATAATATATATCAATAAAATGTGTAAACATTTGACTATAATTCTTGGGACAATTCACAGTATTTCAAACGGACAATTGTGAAAAAAAAATTTAAGTCATTCATTGGTTGATAACAAATACGAACCAAAATATATATATTTTTCTTATGCATAAATAATAAATTGTGAAGCATGATATGGGATGACAATAAGCTGTGATTGAAAATAATAATAGAATAACAAGGATGGGAAAAAGAATTAAGAAATAATAACAATAGAACTTTCATCTATTTTTCTCTTTCTCTTTGACGAATCAAACATTTTAAAATCCCATTCAACATATATTTGTGAGAATAAAAAGCTTCTTATATAGAGAGATTATATTTCTGATGCATACATAGTGCAGTTAATATAATTAAAAGCGTAGTTCTGCCTGTGTAACCCAAAGGGAAATGGATCCTAGTATTGTAGAGTTAAAAAATGTAGTTTTTTAGTTAAATTCAGCACTAGCCAACCGGCTCTTGCATCAGTGGTTTAGGTTAGGTTTATTTATCGACATCGCAGATATTTAAATATTTAATTGTTTACTTTAGAATTTAATACAATTGTATTTAGTTCACAGACAAAAATTTTACGAAAATGTTTGCAATTAAAGTCTTAATTGAGTTTTAAAACATATTCAATTAAAAATTTAATTGATTCAACAATTTTTTAATTGAAACAATTCGATCAGAAATTAATCAATCATATACTTTTTTAATTGACTTTCAATTAATTTTTTAATTGATACTATTCTGTGATTGAAGACGTTTCAATTAAAAAATTAATTGGATCAATTAATTTCGGGATTGAATCAGAAAACTTTTTTTTGCGTTTAAGCTAATCATATGAAACCACCGTAGATTTCATTTGAAAAGAAGAGCATTGGAAATAATTTTGCATATGGTCCATTGTGCGTATTTTAATAACATATAAATATAATGGGATATGATCCAATATTCGAATTGACAAAATTTTCATTTAGCGATATTTTCTTAACCCTAAAACATACAAATTTTATTTTGGCAACATAGTTTTCTTTGATAAGAAATTCAAATACAAATTGAATTTAAGTACGAGAGTAACTAAATTGTTTTCTTTATATGATAACTAAATTTTTGCGACTTGCAATTATGAAGATCGGAACATGGGGGAATATATTATAATTTATTTTAACTCAATTGGACGTAGTTGAAATTTATCGTTATTTTTGTATACTATATTTTTACACCCTTATTCATAAAAGTTAATGTCAACTTTAAACCTACTATTACCATATAAATTCCTCTGATAAACTGTCAGTACATTATTATTAATATGGACATTAAGATTTAATCACGAAATTAATTGGAACTGATAAGATCAATCAATTTCTGTGATAATATGTTATTTCTGTGACATAATATATTCTATTTAATTAAAAAAATTAATAGTATTAATTAATTTTTAAATTGAATATTTTTACAATTTCTATTACGATTTGAATAAAAAAAAAACATATTTGGTAACCTTCATTGTGTGAACATCATTCATAGGCTTGGCGAAAACTGGAAATTATAAAGTAAAGAATAGTTTCTAACAATTGGCAAAAAAAATAATTTTAAAATTAATAATTAATATAATAATTTCAAAATTCTTTTTTTATTCTGACAAACCTTTTTCGTCTCTTTCCAAAAAAATAATATGGATAATAGATTTTTACACGAAATTTAAATTACCAAGTTTTACTATTTTTTCACATAGTAAGTTTTCCCTGCGGGAAATGGAAAGACCCCAGGAGCGGTACAGGACTAATCCCTGGTGTGTATGGACCAATCTGGGACAAACTCTAAAAAACATGTTTCATTTTGACCATCAGAATCGCACCAGAATGTAAAAACTTTTTGAATATGTTAAGCAATAGATTATTCATCTACATAAATAAATTAGATGAACATTTAAAAATTGCGACAAATTGGAGCAATGGTACCAGTCCTGCGATAGGTCCATCAGTGACAATTTTTACCAATTTTCCTTAGGGAAATGGGCGCAAAAAATTTAATTGCGATTAAACTCAGCAAGCATAGAAATTTGAATTCGAAGTGATTTCAAATCAACATACATGAATTCCACACTTGACTTCGAATATAATTCAAACGTTGTTAATCAAATCATAAACTGTAACTAACGCATGTTTTTACAACAATATTATTTCCAGTTTAAATTTCAATTTTTGCACTAATGCCCTATTAAATGAAACACTAAATGCATAAATCATATCAATGATTACCTTCACTGTTAGAAAAATATGTTTTTCATATGTTCCGATATAAACAAAATGTGTTTCGGGCACGATTTTAAACCACAATATATTTAAGTGCGAACATGTAATGTACCTAAACTAACACTAAATGTTTGGGACATCTATGTTAATATGTTAGAATATATTATGTTTGGGGCATGAATGTTTCATAAAAATCATATGTGTGAATACAAACATATATAAATTTACAAATTTCGACTAAACATACATATTTTGTGATATTTTATTCAAAGCGACAGAGAGAGTATAGAGAGAAATAGAGATGGAAACCGGGAGAGTTGACGAAAGATATCAATATAACACAGCAAAAGAGTCAAAAGAGAACAATTTCTGTGAAACCGCTTGTATGTTGTTTCGGAAAACTGTTTTATGATAAGGCCAAAAATTTTATATGCTTAAGTCTAAATATTATTTAATTTGAATAAAGAGAATGGACATTCGGAACCAAGAGAATAGACATTAAAAAAAAAACAGCATGTGTTTTCGCCGTGAGAACATCATTTTATGTATGTGTGGACATGTGTTTTGTTTATCATTTTGGCATTATGGGCACAATTTTTTTCTTGGTTCGTTAAAAGAAATCAGGGGTCTTCATAAAAATAGCGAAAGGGCACTATACACTTTTTAGAGTTGGGACAGTAAAATGAAATAAGGAGGAAATAGTGAAAAATTACACAGTAAAATGTAAAAAAACAAACTTTAGTTCCTCTTTAGTAGTCCACGAGGAGTTGACGGACACCATCAAATATAAAAGCGGGCATTAAGTTCGAGTTTTACAGCTAAAACAATTTAAAAAGTTTATTTTCTTTAAAATGAATTATTAAAGAAAAATAAAAGGAATTTTAGAGCGATGGTGTTAAATGCTAGTAAAAAACTGTTCACTCCTAAATAAATGTATGTTTATATTATAAAATTATCTATGTATGTTTATACTCGACTCCACGTTCTTCTTTTGTTAGTTTTTGAATTCCTTCCAAATTTTAAAGTTTTGTCCAAAAACAGTTTTTTATTACAATATTGTTATTTTTGCAATAAAAAATAATATTTTATCCAAAAATCAGTCAATTTCGTTTATATCAAGCACTGTTACTGACTATAAATCTTTAATAACGCACATTTCGAAGTTTCATTTAAAAAAATTTAATATAGTATAAATATAAATGTGTAAATTAAAAAAAAAAAAAAAACAAAAAATGTTCGGTCGGAGCAGGGATTGAACCCACGACCCTTTGCATGCAAGGCAGACATGCTAACCACTGCTCCACGTGGCAAACAAATATATGTTTCTGTTAAATAATGTTATGGTTGCATGGGCTCGTGGGCGCTGCAAACTATGCTATATAAATGTAACTTAAAACGATAATTATCTACTGGTGACTATAACAGCTACGTAGCCCAGTGGATAGTGTGTTGGCTTACAAACTGTATGGTCCTCGGTTCGATTCTCCGTGCAGGCGAAAGGTAAAATTTAAAAAATTTATAAAAGTGAATAATTTCTTCAACATTATTTGTATTACAGAAAAAGGTGCCAATAACTAAAAAATTTGAAAATTACGAGTATGTTAGGGAATGAGCACAATCGTGTTTGGGAAAAATTCTTCCAAAGCATATAATATTTTTGGCTCAAAATGCTTCCAAACATATAATATGTTCACATAAAACAAACATATTAATGTTTCGGCAGTATGCAATAATATATGTGCTTCCTGCAAAATATGTTTGGAACATATGTTAAAGAAGCGATTTTTTTTGAGGGTGTTCTTAAATAAATGCACTAAATCAAACGAAAGCAATAACAATGACCACCTGCTCACATTTTATAGGATATAAAATGAATCGAAATCACTGGAGAGAAATATCCACTGGTTTACATATTCAAATAAACTCGAATGAAAAAACTCTACAGAGTTTACTTTTACACAGGTTGGCAACATTGTGTTTGCATTGTGTGCCTAAAGGCACGAGTGTTCTCTGGTTTATTGCATCGTGTTGTGAGCACATGAAATGGCTATGTGGCTCGAAAAGAGAAAATGAAAGCCAATGAGGAAAAGTCAATAAAAGCAGGAGGAAAAAAAGAAATAGAAAAAACACCAATAAAATCCATTACTTTATAATCACATTGATGTTCAAAGTACAAATATCTTTGGCTTATTTCTATAATTGTACATAGAAATTTATATACGAGTATATATTCAATTTGGCCCCCACACACAATTGCCGGTAAACCCAGCAAAGAGAATAGTCCATGGAATCGTTTAATGGATTTTATCACAACAGTTTTGTAATAAAATCTAAACATTTTTGATTTGAATTGAATTGGTTGTGAAATTATTCTAAAAAGCTAATCAATTACATAAATTGTTTAGCATATGGCTTCTGCAAATAAACAAATTTGTTGAAAATCAAATGGAAAAATAAAAAATGCCGAAATATATGTATGTATATTTAGTTTGCTGGGTGGATATATACACACACATAAGCAGCAACCAAAGCTATTGATGGCTATTGACGGAATATTGCGGTGAATGAACATAAATAAATTGCCATCAGCAATATTGCCATAAAAACACGTGACTTTTAATTGATGGCTATAGAAATTGATATAGAATACGATTGTAAATTAGGGTTGCCAAATGGAATTGACAAGATTCTCAATGATTTTCAAGAGCCAAGTTATAAAAACAAAACAAAACCCTTGTCAAGAGTACTAGTTTGCTATTGCAGATTCACTTATACACAAAAGATAATAATACACGGCTTTGAATGGACCATTTTCCAAATATACGATGGGTACTATGTTTGGGGTTTCCAGTAAAACTGCAAAGATGTATGTGACGACGATTATATTTTTATCAAATCTTGTCAAAACTTGATATTTGCAATTAAAAGCTTGTGGGAAAAAACAGATTTTCGGCTCAAGAACCTAACATACTACCCACCTAAGATACAATTTCTGGCATCAGCTGCACCAATAATAACTAAGAATCGCTTTGTTGGCAATGTCGCTTCAAACTAGCAAATATTTTGCCTATAGGCAGTAAGTCAAAAAGCTTTCCAATAGACTACTGTTTCTGGCTTTCAAACTTTTCAATTTCAATAATTACCATGTTGACTTCTTTGAGCGTGGTCCCATTAAATCTTAAATATGTTTGATATTTACAACGCTTTGGATATCAATACCAGAAAGGATAACCCTAATGCTTATTACACCATGTGTCACATTTAAGGCAATTTGATTGTGAGTAGGCAATGGTCATTGTCAGAAACAAATTAACAATGAAACCTTGAAGGTGACTAATGGACAAGGGAAGATGTCTGCTTTGTTGTTCTAGTTTGCGTTTGCCAATAATACCGATGGACAATGAAATGTGGTTTTTCTTTTTTTATTTTACTTTGAAAGACCCACTTTTTGTTTATGTGTATACGAAATAGTGAAATAATTGGTGATTTCCAATTACAATGACATGTAGTGGAAAGCAGGTGGTAATTTACGTTTGAAAAATATTACCTCTTTATATTAATCAATTCTGGCAAAAATTGCATTGAATTTCGAACTAAATCAAACCAATTTTCGATACAGTTCTTGCAACTTTGACAATCTTTAAAATTAGCTTTCAAGTAATATAATATTATAAAAAAATATTTTAATTTTTTTTTAGTTGAACCTGAGAGTGCACTCCAAAAACAAAGCTTACTTGGATCCAAAGATTTTTACCTTCCCTTAAAGATTTTGGTATTGATTCCGAGCCAAAGATGCGGCTTCTTTGAAATAAAGACATTTGTAGGCGCCTATGTGGACCGAGTATCAATAAAATGAACAATAGGATACAAATCTCATTTATTGAATTCTCATTCTCTTTTCGCGGTATGTTAATAAAGCTATTCACGAACAAACAAATGCCAGTTTAAAAATCCAAACTATTATGGATACTTGAAAGTAACAAAATGTTTTCTTAATTAAACCAACTTCAAAATAAAATAAGCATTAGCCTGTATTTGAAGCGTTTTTATCTTAAATCTAAACATTCAATATTTCAGTTCATTTTAGAACGATTTTTTTAACCCATTAACGCCCAAAATGAAATTGCCGGACAAAAATTATGGGGTTTTATTAACTCAGTAACGATTAAATATAAAAAAAAATTATATAAAAAACTGAGACTTGTTAGAAAAAGGGGTGTCCCCACACACAAAAAATTATCATCAAAATTTTTTCAATTAAACACTTAATTGAATTTGGAAACGGTTTCAATTAATATGTTAATTGATTCAATTAATTATGTAATCAAATCCGAATCAAAACCAATTAAAAAAATGATCGATATTTGTTACGTTTCCAATTAAAATATTAATTGATTCAATCAATTTGTTAATCAATTCGGAAATAATTTTCAATTACAAACGTGATTGAAATTTTTTCCGTTTCTAATTACACATGTGATTGATTCAATCACCTTTGTGATTGAAACTGAATAATTTTGAGCAATGGAAAGAGCGAAAAGAGAACAAGAGAATGGGTATGGTATTCAACAATGTATGATGGAGAGATCAGTCTGTGGAAGTAACTCGTAACGAATGGTTGAGTTTTTGTTTTTCGCGTAAATTGAAAAACATGATTGGCGACATTCTGACTGCTGCATTCAAAAGGTGTGCATAAATATTTTGAACGCAACAACAAATCAGAGCAAAGGGTTGAAATAAATAAAGTGTGCAACAACAAACGGCCACGTGGTAAAGGTTTGAACAAAATATATGAGAGAACGCATTTGAAATTACCTGTGTTTGTGGTATTGTAAAAATGGAAAACAATCTACGTTGAAGGTAAGAAATTGTGAAATGTGAATACCGTTTTCCATTGAAGCCTGTTTACATTAAACGGACTAAAATAATATATTTTTTATTCATTTCTTTTAGTGACCAATTTTATTTCGTGAAATTGACCAATCAATCCCATCAACTCTATCATTTTATCAAATATATAAGAATATGTTTGCAATAAAAAAGTACGGTACCCACTTTTTTAATTTATTGATCTTTTAAAATTATAAATTTTGTTCACTCCTAGTTTTCTTAAAACCAAGAGCGTATGGGTTTGTTGTAAGATTCAGTTTGTTGTAAGATGGGTTTGTTGTAAGATTCACCTTGAAGTTGCGAAGTGGCGTTGGCATTAAATTGCATTTTTGTTTTACCTGCCTTTTTCAGTTTGAACCCAAGTAGAGAGCAGTATATCTGGTATATAAACTAATGAGCTGAATTATGTAATGGTAAACAAGTTCTTTCTTTTGGATGTAAAAATATGAAAAATATCCGAAAATAATAAAAATTTGTATTTTCCATTTATATTTTTTTCTATTTCCAGAATTTGCAAAGTATCATCAATATAAAACCAAATATTACATTGCTTTCCCATTATTTTTGTCTTTGATTGGTTCAAATTTTATTATTTTTGTCTTTTATTGGTTCAATTTTTAATGTGTGAAAATTTTGGAAAGGAATTGTTACTAAAATTAAATTACCGAGCTCCTTAATACACCTTTTTATGCTAAAAGACTACACCTGCAAAAGAAGATTATAATTCTGCAGCCTGGAACTAAGAATTGAACTTGATATTCTATGAAGGTAATGTTTAACAAAATTAACATTTTTATTTGAACAAAATTAAATTCGAATTATTCTGTTTACTTTCAGAAAAACTAATTTAGCTTACAGGCTGCTGATTTATTGGAAATCTAGGCGCATCTACATATTAGAAGGAACATGCTAACATGGTTATTCATTTAAGGAAGATAATGATTTATATAATTAATTTTTTCACCCTATAGTTGTTATTGATAGTAATTGTATTTGTAAGTTATGTTAGAACACAAATGACAAGAACCAAATTTATTTGTCTATTGCATAATTCAAAAAATAATAAAATATTAAATATTTTTTATAAGAAACACATATTTTCTTTTATTTCAAATAAAACTAAATACGATTTTGGGGTCGCAATATATAAATTTTTTGATCGAAATTTATAGCCAATTTCAATTATTTATTTAATTGAATGAATCAAATAGTTGATTGATTTTTGTCGCGAAATTAATTAAAATTTTAATTGATTGAAGTAAATCTGTGATTGAATTTTGTGTTAAAAATCAATCACGTTTTTAATTGATTCAATCACACAATTAATTGATTCCGTGACAAAAGTGAACTAAATTTTTAATTAAAAATCGTGTTGGTTTTCAATCAAAATGGGTGATTGATACTATCATTTTCGTGATTGAAGACATTTCAATTAAAAAAATGATTGAATCCGCGATTTTCGTGATTGAAATCAAAAAAAAATTTTTGTGTGCATGTGGGGACATTGGACAGATAATGTATAAAATTCTCCAAAAATCTTCATTACCTGGTAGTACAATTTTAAACTTTTTTAAACAGTAGACTTAACGATTTTATCTAAATACAATCGAGATATTATATGCGAAGAATTAACTATTGAAAGTATTTTAGAAAGTTATCTGTATAATAACAAGAATATAACGCACTGATATGACACTTGATTATCAAATGCGACCAAGTGTCTTTGTTTAAAGATCAGATGCAGTATAAAGCTGTCACACGTGTATTTAAAATTACAAAAATATAGCACATAGTTGTTTGACTTTAAACAGGTGTCCTCAAATAGGGACAGAGGGCGGTAATGGGTTAAATCAAATATGTTTTTCTTTCCTTTAGTTCAAAGAGCACGCAAATTTCCTAAATTTGTGTCCTAAATTTGATAATTTTTGTTTGTTTTTGGAGCAAAGATTATAAACTTTATTTTAAATACAATTTCATTATTTGAAAGAAATTTGTCCTTAATAGTTTGTAAATTAATATCACAAAAATATTGTTTCCAGTGTAGGAAAATGCAAGAGAACGAAACTGCTTGAAGAGAGTGAAACTGCTTCCATACATGGCAGTCATAAGGAAAGATAAAATAAATTTATCTAATGCCATGCAGTTTGCCTCAGCGTCACCCAGTTCTGTTCTCTGCCGGCTTTACAAAATTGAAGAAAAATAGGATTCAGAACCTACTTTTCGCTATTTTAAGGAAGGAAGTGTATATACCTTTGGAAAGAAAAGTATTTACCTTTTGTGATAAACGTTTATTCTTTTCCAGGATGTAAAAACAATTTCATAAAGACAAACTCAAAAAACGAGGTTTTTTAGTTCTTAACGCCTGTAATACCAACAATGTAGAAGAAATTATACGATTTTATACATTTTTAAAATTTTTTACCTTTCGCTTGGACGGAGAATCGAACCGCACGCACAGAAAAAACATGTTTGGACATGGTTGCCGCATCCATTTAATGCTTATTTAGAGTATTTAATTGTCGCGAAAACCATGTATTTTGTCTTTGTAAAAATAATTTTCGAGCGGAGAAAAATATATGTTGGCAATAAGCATTTAAATGGTTCTCAAATGCCGAAAACATGTTCTATTATTTAAATGATAGAATTTGAGACCATTATATGGTCAGGAAAATCATGTACCTGACCATTCAATTTTTTTACTTTTTTGCAAAGAAAAAAGTATTTTTATAGTTTACGTATAGATATGTCTACAAGCATTACATGGCCATAAAGATCATGTACATTGTTTTCGTGACCATTTAATTTTTTAATTTTTTTGCAGCGACAAGAATTTTATAAAAACATTGAGCAGGTACACACGATTTTCATTTTGCGCGTCAGTCGTGTGTTGATTGTTTCTTGGAATGGACGGAGAATACGGATTTACTGTGTTTTGTGTTAATTTATTTATTCAGAAATGGCACGTGGTTTTATGTGAATACAAAAAAGGAAAGTGTAATTGAAACAAATGTACCTGGTTTTTGTTCTGCATTTTGACATATGGTATAATTTATTTTTATTTGCAGTTATATGATGTCTGTGTTTGTACATTTGATGGGCACGAAGTAAATATGGAATGATTTCTTATTGTTGAAATTGAACCAAACTAGAGTGTGTAAAAATATGTGATGTTTGCTTGCACGACATTATAAATACAAATAAACAATGAATTAGTTTATAAATAAATAAAAACAAATAAATAAAGTTGATTTTGTGTTTTCTTTTCTCAAGTGGCGTCCTTTTTCCGACGACGAAAAAAGTTTTTTCATAAAAATCAAAACATTTTAGGTTGTGACCATGTTCTTTTAACTAGAAGAAAAACATTTTTGACGAATAACATAACATTTTAGATCGTGACCATTGTCTTTTAATGGAAACAAAAGTCTTTTTGTCAATATAATAACATTTTAGATGAGGACAATTGTATTTTTCTTAGAACCATGTTCACTGAGCCAACATGGTTGCAGGTTAAAATGTTACATGGTCGCCGCAAAAATAGCTGCTATCATATTATTTTGCTCTTCGAATATGATTGTGGCAATCATGTTTCTTCTCTGCGTGCGCGGACCATGCACTTTGTAAGCCAACACACTGACCACTGAGCTATGTACCTGTTATGGTCATCAATAGATAAATATCCATATAAGTTATATTTATATAGCAGCTTGCGCCGCCCGAAAAAATGTCCAACATTACATTGTAGTATATTAAATTTTGAACTGTAAAATGTGTCTCATTAACGACCTAAAGTCAGAAAAGAGCAGTGTTTGATATAAACGAAATGGACTGTGTTGTTTCAAAAATAACTTTTTTATTGAAAAAATTAAAAATTTTGTAACAAATTTTTTTTTGGAGATAAAAGTTTAAAATTTTCGAAGCAATTCAAAAAACTCTAACAACAGAAAAACGTTTTCGGTACACGTTTACCAAACGTTTTTTTTTCTTTGCGTGTATACGGTTGACTTTAGCGAGTTTCTTTTTACATTATTCGAATTTAATTTTAACATTTTTGTCTATCGGATAATACATTTACCCCCATTTTCATGAAGCTTCGTTAGCTAACGAACTTTTAAACCGTAGTATGGACTTATCTCTCATCTTGTCTATATATTCCATATGTCAGGAACTTAACTGCTGAAAAATTTTCAGTTAAAGTTAACTGGAGAAAAGATGTTTGCAATTTACTTTCTGTTAACTGGCAGTGAAAACCTAACGGAGCCACATGAAAATGTCCGTTAATGTAATTTCATAATGTTTGGTATAAATGAATTTATGAAATAAATTTCTTTTAAATTAATTTACATAAAAATTTACATAAAAAAAATGAATTGTTATTTATATATTATAATTATCTAATTATACAATTTTTTTTCGAGCTTTATAGACAGATATAGATTAAGGAACATGGTTAATAGAGCCATTGAAAAGGCTGTGGAAAGGTTCATTCGCCCGAACCGAAACATGTACAGTTCAGGCGTGTATAGATTTGTATCTGGCGTTTTCTTTTCAGTGGCTCTATTAACCATGTTCCTTAATCTATATCTGTCCATAAAGCTCGAAAAATAATTGTATAATTAGATATAATGCATTTGGACGTCAATTGCCTGTTTCGGTATCAGGCTAACATGAAATATAATATTATAATTATATATTATAAATATATCACTTTCAAAAGGATACTAGAGAAAACGGATTAACACAATTTAGTAAATAATTTCGTAAAAGTGGGGTTTTACGTTGAAAGTTCATTTGTAGTATTGGTCCACTGTGCCAAAAAAAAACGTAATGACGGTTATAGCCAGTATTTATAGGGATAACTCTCATCGAGTTGAATACGAATCAAGAATCAAATTATCCCTTAACCCCCCAAGTAGGCCTTTCACACAGTAATTCGTAAATTTCAACGTATGAACAACTTTGTTAACAAAACTTTGATAGAAATTGATTACTGAGTCAAGGATTCAACGTCATACTCACGCAACAAATGTGAATGAAAACAAAAATCAAATCTTATCAATGTTATATTTCCAAATATAAAGAGACCATAAATTAGAATTAGATGAATTAGAAGAAAGAGATGTCAATAAATCCAATTAACTCGATTCAAGTTGGGTAAGAAAATTACAGTGTTCTAAATTAGATTGATTAACTCCTTCGAAAGATATCGGGCAAAATAATCAACCATACATACTGACGAACACGTTGCGTTTAGACTACGAAAAGCATCAACTAAAGTACGATCTCTATCTTCGATATGTGCGTAAAAATTACGTTCACATAAATCTTATTTTTAAATCATATTTAAATGAATGGAAAAAATATTATAATTATTGCTTATGAAATATTGAAAATTGAGGTCCTAAAAAATAAACATAAAAATATTACATATACAGTGTTGACATTATCTAAGCACCAAAAATTCAATCAAATTTAAAATTATAGAATATGATTGTAGATTAGGAGAATATATGTATGCTCTGAAAAGAGCTCCTTATATTGGAGGTCTTCAGGAAATCTGTAAGAACGTTTGTTACATACTTTTTTAAGGAAATAAAGTTTTATATATTTGTAGGATAAAATTAAAAACAGATTCACAAATCAAATAATCTAAAATAAATATATTTTACAAAAAATAAGTATAAATAAAAAAATAATGATTAAAAAGTAATTTATGAAATAAATAAAATTAAAATCTTAAATAGGCTTAGAATAGAATACTTGTTTTTATTATTAAAAATAAATCAAAAAATAAAATTAAAATTATATAAAAAACACACATAAGAGTGGTAAGTATTTCGAGTTATACATAAATTTCAAATCGCGAGGAAATAGGTAGATAGACAGATTTATAGGATTGTAATATAATTAATACAAAAAGATAAGAAATTGACATTAACTTACCGGGTGATTGAGCATAAATCGCTAAAAATATTGAGAGGAATGAAAATAGGCCTGCCAAAAATTTTGCCTCCATCTTTGGTATTGATCCGTGGTTTGTACTTTAATGCTTATTTTTAATAGATTAAATTTATCTAAATGATGGATAATTTGTCGCCTTGAATTTGTTACCGTTGTCTCGGCTGGAGGTGGTAACAATAGTAATAGTTGCTGTTGTTGTCGCTTCTTTTATTATTCTTTTAGTTACGATCTAGTGGAGATGTAGTCAATTTTATTTTTTAACGGGACTGTTGTTATTGGTGATTTTTTAATTGATTATTATTGTTGTTGTTGTTCTTGGTAAAGGTGATTATGACGGTGTATAACTTTGATTTATGTCCCGTAACGAGACGAGACGAGAACAGCAGTTGTAGTTGTTTTAGTTTGATAAATTTTGAAGAAAGCCTTAACTAAAGATGACCTTTCCAAAATATAGATTAGGTAGGTAGTAGGTTGGTAGTATGCTTTTATTTTGTAATTTTTCTTTTAAATTTTATTCTTGATTTTTGTTGTTATGCTTAAATGATTATCTCTGTTTTCCTGTTGTTTGTTTTTGTTTTTTTTACTTAAGTTAGATTTTTAACAGGATTTGCTTTATACAAACTTATTTTTACGAATTTGATATTTGTTTTTATAATTTGTTGTTTTTGTTTTCTATTGAACTTCTTAATGAATGATGCGTTTAATATGAATTTTTTGTTGTTGTGTATTTTGTGGTTGCTTCTTTTGATGTTGCTTATATTTTTGTTGTTGTGTCTTATTAAAATGTTGTTGTTGTTGTTGCTTTCAATTTCAAAGGTCGTCGTCTCTCTTTGTTTCTTTCGTGCTTTCTTTCTTTGTTTCTACGCGTATCTTCGACGTCGTCGTAAATTAACGAGAGCTGTTCGAAAAATAAAACAAAAGAAAATACAGTTGTAGATAAATATTTGCGATTTGTTTTTTTTTGTATTTTATTTAACAAAGCTAATAATTATAGGTAAGATTTATAAGCATGTCTTCATTTCAAATAATCATTTTTATTGTACTATATACATGTATGTGTGTGTGTAATAATTAAAAGTTGATAAAAAAACAAAAACATGTCATATTCACGCGCATGTTTTTTATACAGATAGTATTTTGTGCAAAATAAATGACACTCGATAATTGTTTACAACAGCCGATAATGGCAAGGAAATCGCCTAATTTTGAGGGTCACTTATAATCGCCAAATTCCTTTTATAATTTTCTCTCCCAATTGTATTAAAATTATTTCAATATTTGCAGAAGAGATTCCCGTTTTGCCTCGATATTTTTGAACCAAAAAAGTATAAACAATTTTTGCAAATATCCGATTTTAATAACCATGCCACATTGCACTGAAAAAAAAAACGCATGCCCGTTTCCAAAGATTTTGTCTTTACTTTCAAAATTTTGGTATTGATTCCGAGCCAAAGAAGCGGAGAATACAGGTAAGGACACTTTTAAGACACAATTCTCTTTTAAATTTGGGTTTTGTGTACTTGCTTCTAGGAAGCAATTTTTAATTTTTCGCTTTTTCACCTTTTTTTCTTCAGTCCTTTAAAACGAGTTAACGACAACTTAATTTTCCAAATTAAGACTCGACTTCCAGAAGAAATTATGCTATGTTTCAAGTCAAAAACGTCTTTAAAATAAAGTGTTGAAAAACATGTCCTATATTTGAACGATTTTTGCTTTGTAGTCAAGATGCAAAAAGACAACAAATTTAAAGACAATTCCATTAATTTTAAAGATTTTTTCTGGATTATTAAAGTCAAGTTGACCTTAGCCCAAAATTTTTTTCTTTTATACATATTATGATATCCACTTTTAAGTCAAATCACTTAATTATAAGGACAAAACGACTTCATTGAAAAGTTTATCGACTTTTGGACAAGGAAAAAACTTTATATTAGGGAAAGGCGTCTTCTACGCTAAGCAAAATTTGCATTCGTATTTTAAAGGTATGAAATCTTTGGGCTCACGACAATATTTTTTTAAGTGTGGTAAAATAAAAAATAATCACTGTGTAATCTGTTTATTTATTTAAATTTATTTAAGCAATTCGAAGCCATTAAAAAGACAGATTGCAATGTTATTAGAATAAATTCACCCCGTAATTTTATTAGAAAAATGTTATTAAATGTTTTTTAATAAATGTTTGAAAAGAAAATTTGTTCTAAATGTTTTCTTAATTCAAAAAAAAACACTTTAAACCAAAGCTACAAAATTCTCAAAATAAATCTTACTCCATATTTCCTTATGTCAAAGACATACAAGTTACGGACGTACGGAGAGACGCAAATTTCCAAGATTCGTGCCCTAATTTTAAGAAAAAAATTGAACTCAGTAACCACTAAATAAAAAGATTTAAAAAAAACTGACACTTTTTTTGAAAAAGGGTGTCCCCATGTGGGGACATTGGGCAGATTAAAGATGAGTACTATGTTCGGTTTTTTCTCCAAAACACTAAATTAAAAGTACAAAAATATTTATGAAGACTATTATATTTTTATCAAGTCTTATCAAATAATGGATGAAAAAGATCCAATGAATTGATTGCAAGTAATTTTATATTTCTAAATTAATTAATTAAAAAAGTAACCGTGAAAACAAGCTGGTTTTCAGCTTGAAAACTGAACACAGTAACCAGCTTTAAGTATGAAATTCTCCAAAAATCTCCATTACCTGGTAGTACAATTTTTTTAATAAAATAAACTTAAGATAAATCGAGATATTGCGAAGAATTGTAGATTTTAGATCACTTAGTACACATAAAACTATTGAAAGTATTTTACGAAAACTATCCGAACAATAACAAGAATATGACGCACTGAATATGACACTTGTTTATCAAAAGCAACCAAGTGTCTTTATTTATAGATCAGATGCAGTACAAAGCTGTCATATGTGTAATTAAAATTACAAAATAACGGGAAGAATTAGTTGTTTGACAAAGCAGGTGTCCTCATATGGGGACAGAGGGCGGTAATGGGTTAATATTGTGTAAATTACATGTAGAGTAAGTGCAGCAAATGTGGTACACCCATTCGTTTTTCGATTTTTTACTCGTCAGTTATTTACATCCGAAAATTAATAAATTGAAAGTATAGCTTCACACAAAACGAAATTATTGAGAACCACCCAAAAAACATTCGAGCACAGATAAATGTGATTATTTTTTTCAACTGGCACAAATAAAGAGTTGCAAAAATCAAACTTATCATTCTCTGACAGCCACAATCTACTCATCTTGGTTTTAGTTATTCGTTGTTAGATAGAGAAAAAAGCCACTATACCACATTGCAAGCCTGTACCACATTTGCTGCACTTACTCTACTAAAATTAAGTCGCATAATTGTTCATATTAGGTCAATAGTTTTTAGTGTACTACACAAAATGGACGCTTAGTCTTGTTTAATTTATTTATATTGAAACTCCCATTCATTTCCACAGCTTTTGGAAACTTTGTATCTTTTCGTATTCGCTATAATAATTTTCCACTTCGAAATCAAAGTATTCCGTATATGGGATGTAACGAGTAACTTTAATTTCAGATTTTTCGATTGATCTCTTATCAAAATTAAAGGTTTCCTTTGAGTGCAACTTAAGTCTCACATTTAAAAACAAGTCGCCAAAAAGTCTCGATACGCGTACGATAATTCTTCCTCTTCGAGGGCTACAAAAAAGCCCGTAGTTACACCAAAAAAATTAAACTGTTTTATAGGAAGAATGAACTACTTTGCGCGAAAATTGAACTATTTTGTACTCCATGGTTTGAGATTTCCACGAAGTGTTGTTAAAACCAAGAAAATTTAGTACCATGTTGTACTTTTTAACTGTTATTCTCGAAATTACTCCCTCTCATTGAAGAAAAATTAACTAAAAGTAAATAAGAAAATCATTGACGCCAAATCATGACCATTTTAACCATACAGTAGTTCATTCTTACTATTTTTGGAAATCGTACGAAAATTTTCATTTGTTTTAGTTAAAAATGAACTTATGTGTACGGTCATTGCACTTTATACTCGCGTTTAGTTCATAAAATGTTTGAGACATACTTAAAAAAAAAACGAAAATTTCATTGGACTGCTCAGCAACAAAATTTGGAAGTTCTTCTAAAGGCACAACTTTAAAAGCACTTCCAAACATGTTCTCCCAAAGATGTTATTTAGTTTAACTACAGAGGAAGTTCTTTTAATTCAATTTTTTTATATCTCGACTTTTTCCTTTTTTAATGGGTAATTTTAACTTTTTTGTTTCAAATAAATTAAAAACAGAGTAAGAATTAATAAAATGGTACAAATTATTTAAAATTTTCCGAAAAAATACCAAATCCTTTCGAGAAAAATTGCGAACATTTCACACAAATCTTAGAATGCATAAAAAATCATTAAAAATTAAATATGTTATTTAGTTAGAAAAATATCATAATATTTTTTAATTCACATCCAAAACACTGAATTAGAATCACACCTTAAGAAGTGATGCAAATTCAGTGCAATAGCTGTTGAAATGGTGGACATCCGTCCTATGACAAGCCCATGTTAAATTCATCGCTGCGCCAATTTTGCACCACTTCCGGATCCAAAAAGAACATTTTCACCACTTTTTGAACTACAAACAAATAATTTTTTCGCAATAAAATAAGTTAAATTTGGCGTTAGTTTAACTACGGAAATTTTTTTGTGTGTAAACTTTAACTTATTTTTATTTCAAAAAAGGGTTTGTAGTTAAATTTTATTAATATTATATTTTTTTAATTTTTGAAATTTTCCATAGCCCAATGGAATTATACTTATCTTATGTCTCAAATTTTTTATGAACTAAACATGGGCTAAAACGAGTATTACGTGGATAAAGTGAAAAAAGTGGGTATTTGTATTTGCACATCGGCAATTTACTCGTAAGGTACTCAACATAACTAAAATATTTGGTCGCAGTAAATGTAAATGTCAAAGTAAATACGACTTATTATCAGGAAAACATTTTGAAAACTGCGGTGGAGCAGTGTGCATGCAAACATTTCGGAAGACTCGTACTGTCACATAAAGCAAGTTTAAATCATGGCTGATAAACCACTTCAAATCACATCGGCACTTCACTTCGTCCAAAGGTTGGCTAAACAGAAAAAAATATCACCAAAATATTTCCAATTAAAATTTTGAGTGAAGTTGACAACTTTTTCAATTAATAAATTAATTTATACAAATAAATTTTTAATCAATCTCGGAAGATTAAACCAGTTAAAAAATGTGATGAATTTTTTTTTTAATTTTGAATTACAAATTTATTTCAAACAATCAATTTTTAATCAAACTAAAAACACTAAGCCAGTTAAGAAAGTGTTTGATACATTTTAATTAAAAAATAATTGAGTTTTGCAATCAATATCAATTAAATTTTTAATTGAATCAATTAAAAAATTAATTGAAAGAATTTCTTTATGCCCAATTAAAACTGTGATAGATACTATCATTTTCGTGATTGAAGACGTTTCAATTAAAAATTAGAAAAAAAAATTTTTGTGTGTATGGTACGTTCAGTTCACCAGATGCCAACCTAATGGACTTTTCTAGTTGGATCAAGGTGGTGATTTAAAAAAAATGTCAATATCGACAACTAGCAACTCGTTTTTTTTTTTAACGACTCAAATCAGTTTTCAATGAAAACTGAATTAATAAAAGATATGTTCACATCAAAAAAAATAGGGACGTTTGAACTGGTAACACTTCGTGTCAGCTGTCTAATTTTTAAAAACGTCAACCCTTCAATTCCTACCCTACACACAAAAAAAAAATTTTCAGATTCAATCACGAAATTAATTGATCCAATTATTTTTTTAATTGAAATGTCTTCAATCACGAAAATGATAGTATCAATCACAGTTTTAATTGGGCATAGAAAAAATTCTTGATTAAAAAATTAATTGATGTCATTAGCAATTTTCAATTAATTTTTTAATTGATTCAATTAAAAATTTAATTGATTTTGAATGCAAACCCCAATTCATTTTTTATTTAAAAAGGTAACTATTTTCAATTACTTTCTGAATTGGCTTAGAGTTTTTATTTGGATTAAGAAATATTCATCACTTTTTTTAACTGACTTAGTCTTCCGAATTTGATTAAAAAGTTAATTGTATCAATTAATTTTTTAATTAAAAATTCTAAAATTTTCAATCATTGACTTAATTAACTTAATGTTTCTATCTTGATTAAAAAGTTAATTGTATCAATTAATTTATTAATTGAAAAAACATTCAACTTCAATTAACTTTTTAATTGGAAATATTTTGGTGATATTTTTTTCTGTGTAATACAGAATGTCACTCATTTAAAACAAGTACCATGGCTGAATAAAGAGATTGAATCACGATTACAAAAACAAAAATGTCAATATGTTGTTTACAATTTTAAGGAGCCAAAATCAGCTGATAAAAGAATCGTATGACATTGGTAAAAGTGGCAATTATTTATTCTTTCAATTGTCCTGAAAAAAAATAATTCAAATCCAGAGAAAAGTGAAGGTTCAAATTTAATTGCGTCACCTATGAGCGATTGTGAAGTGGATAATTAATCCGAAGAACGCCGATATGACACAAATAAGACTATAATACCCACCAAAGAACGGAAATCAGTCAAATGGCTCTTCGACAGCTATTAACAAAAACAGTTCATGATGCAGTTTAAAAACTGATTTGCGTGGTATTTTGGGACTGGAATCAAGATACTAAAGTCATCTTTGAATAATTCTCCAGCTATGAGTGCGTGAGTTGGTTTTAGATGCATTTGCTGTGCATTGTCATTTGGTGAGCTGCAACCACCATAAACATATGATTTTGACGTCTTAAAATGTTGTCGAAATAAAAAAAAATTGCAATCATATGGGCCCATGATTTAACCTTCTTGTTAGGCCATGACAAGTACTAAAGATTTCTTCGTGACATTTCTTCATGTATATTAACCATAATACAGTCAGCTGACTCTAAATAACGATGCTATTTTTATTCCATATGATTTATCCATCATTTGGGTTTTGCATCATTTGTTCATCGCCTGACAAATTTTACATTACAAAAATTGCATTAATATGATTGTTTTGCAGGCCACCAATGAAATATAAAATTTTATTTTAATTCACTTTGAAAAATCTCAAGAACGAACATTAAAACGTCATTATAAACTTTCGCAATGAATCACAAAACATACAGCAATATGAAACACCAATATGAGTGTATTTGTGTATGGGTGTAAGAGAGAGCGAATACGGAAATGAGTAAACGGCGAGAATTTCCAAAACAAAAACAAGTCCCATATAAATATTTAATGATGATTATTTCAGAAGAGCTTATGACGGATATAGATAGAGCACTCCAATGAAAATGGACCTCTGTCAAATACTTAACAATCGTGTTGGATAGATAAATTATTTCCTTCTTCCTTCTATGAAGAGTAATAATGACGTACATAAATCACAAGTTTTCCTTTGATTTCTTTTAGACTTTTTTCCTATGGTTTTCTTTCTTTATTTTATGTTGGCGCGATCTTGTCAAACCCACTGTTATGATTGTTGGTGTCTGACAAACCCAGACGGCAATTGACGTATTTATACTAACACATCTATGCAATGAGAAGAAGATGCATATATGTTTAAGCTTTAAAGCACATTATGAACACACACGCACATACAAATAAATACATATATGAATATACAAAAGTTCGTTAAAAGAATTTTTGTATATTTTTTAGGAATTTCGTTTGTCGTACTCGAAATATTTTTCATACAATCAGCTAAAACAACTGAAAGAATAGAATCGGCCACTGAAAATCAAAAACCGAACTAAACGGGCGGACGGGATGGGACGGAACGGAGCGGACGTTGGGTAGTAGTAAGACTCACGAATCCGAATGCGAAAGTATACAACACAGCGTTAAATGATCAAGTGATCACTTCTTTGTTGTTGGTTTTTACGATATTATTATCGAATTTATTTTGGAACGGAGAACAAAACTGTTTAACGGAAAATAACGTATCGCAGCAATGGAGCAATGAAAAATAAACGAAAACTTATTAAAAATGTAATAAAAACCGAAAAATAGAAGAAATTAAAAATCACACAACCGCTTGTGTGTGTCTCTTCTTTTTCTTTTTTTTTTTTGTTTTGCTCTTTCAATTGATTAGATTTTTCTTCGTATATTTTGCGCGTTCGTCAACATTGACCACAAAATAGCAACTAAAAGGCAGCATTCGCGTTACGTATGCTCGCGCTCGCTCATTTACCACATTCGTTGGTTAGCTACTTTTCAGCTGCTATTGAGTGTTTGGTTATTGGTCGATTTATAAGAGAATAGTGCTGTAGATGACTACTCAATATTCGTATTCGGATTCGTATAATCGTTCAATTCTATTTACATTGTTCCCGTTACTACCGTGGGCCGCATATAGATCTCAGACTTAATATGACAACAGTATAACACGTATTACGGCTGTATAGCGGTGTTGTACACGCGTAGGAAGCAAAAACTGAAATGACCGAACGAGAAGTTTTTTTCAAAAAACATTAACATAACATTATCATTATTATCTTCGTCATCGACAGTTGCGGCAAATGCTGCAGCGGTAGTAGCAGCTACGCCAACCGAACTTTTAGTGTGCGTGTGTGTGTGCACGTATGTGTAATATCTGCATGCGTATTTTATAGATAGGGTGGTGGCATAGTAACTATAATGTAAACAACGTTAGAATAGGCGTCAACGAGGACAACACCGACAACGTCAGCGAATTTTGTTTTCTTTTTTTGAGCAAACAATGCAAAAGATAAGTAAGGAATATACTATAAACAACATTTAAATTAAATACAGAGCGGGCGGTCGACAAAGCGATAATAAAACGAGAGAAAATAGATGTATTCTTTAGTGATGTGGACATTTGTAAGTCTAAAACCGATTACACATCGTTATTCTGTATCAAAGTGGGTACTAAATTCATAATTAGCAACTAAAATAAAAAAAAAAACGAAAATTTACTGTTTGCTCACAAACCTCATTATAGTACACCCTCAAAAAAAAAATCGCTTCTGTAACATATATGTTACTTCCAAAAACATTCTGCTTCAAGCATATATATATTTGCAAACAAAATATTATTTGTATTATTCAAACATATTATGTTTCATATTATGTTATGTATACCAGGCATACACTGGTAGAAAAGGCGCTAATTGGTTACTTCCAGTTTTTTACTTGCAGCATACTCTCTCGGTCTCTCTTTCTAAACACATATAGGTTTACAGGCAATTTCTAAATTAATATATGTTTGCATCCACACATATATTTAAAAAAATTGTATGTCCCAAACATAATATGTTCAAACATATATGTCGCAAATATGTTATACTAGTCTATGAACATAATAATTATGTGCTAAAAAATTGAGTTCCAACCATATAATTTTTACACCGAAACATATGAATGCCCTCCTTTGCGAATGCAAATTTAACAGGGATGCTAATACTAAAAAAATCAAAAACGATTTTAATTAGTTAATCATTCAGTCACATTTTATCTGCGAGTTATCTTCAAAAAAAGGAATCTTTGAAAATTGTTTGAATTCATGCCACTTTCTTCAATACACCAAAGATTCATATATATATCACCTCTTTATTTGTGGCGGACCCTTCACCGTAGGGGATCACTTCTGCACTTAACTTAAGAGTATTCCGTATTCTAAAATTCTCAAGAAAGTCTAAAGGGTCAAGAAATTGTAACGACCGTAACTGGTTCCCACAATAATTTGGAAATAGCCACTTCCATTTTCCTGGTCCATTTTATTATTTTAATTATAAAAACATAAACAAAACTGTTATAAAATAAAGCTGAGTACTATGTTCAGTTTTCAAGCTGAAACCCGCTTATTTTCACGGTTACTTTTTTAATTTAATTAAATTATAAATACAAAATAGTTCACAATCAATTCCTTAGATCTTTTCCATTCATTATTTCGCAAGACTTTTTATAAATATAATCGTCTTCATAGAGATTTTTGTACTTTTAATTTAGTGTTTTGGTGAAAAATACGAACATAGTACTCACCTTAAGGTATCATTCTTTAAAAATCCGTTTTTCATCTCTGGTGTGGATGTAAACATATGTTTAGAAATTTTGTATGAACATATATATGTTTAGAAATATCATTGAGAGGGAGAAAGAAGCACAACGAGAATAGAGAAAGAGTTAAAGATGGCGACAGGGAGAAGACGACAACAAACAATGACAAATGGTTGGTGCTCTACTTGAGAGGCAAATTTTGTTGTGGATAATTCATTTTAGTACACGCAAAAAAAGTTTTTCTTTTGTTAGAGTTTTTTTGAATTGCCGATTATTTAGTCATCGCCGATAAGTCGTATCGATTCGACACACTGTAAGATTCTTTACAAACACTGACATTCCGTCCGGAATAACTGACAGTCTGTAAAGCGCATAATCCGCTCGTGGGCGCCGCAAGCTATGCTATATAAATATAACTTATATGGATAATTGTCTATTGATGACAATAACAGCTACATAGCTCAGTAGATAGAGTGTTGGCTTACAAATTGCATGGTCCGCGATTCGATTCTCCGTCCAGGCGAAAGGTAAAATGTAAAAAATTTATAAAATCGAATAATTTTTTCTACATTTTTTGTATTACAGAAAAAATGTGCTAAACTAAAAATCCTCGTGGAAGTGAGAAAGATGTGAGGGAAAATGCAATTAACCAGAAAAGATTTTTTTTAGTTAGTCTTTATGAAATTGGTTTTACATCCTGGAAAAGAATAAACGTGTATCACAAAAAGTATATACTTTTCTTCCAAATAAACTACAGCGAAAAGCAAATGAGAAACGAACTTTGTTTGTCTAAAATTTCGTTTGGGAGGAAAGAATTATTTTTTTGCGTGTAGGTGTCTGGACCATAAAGGGGGCTTCCGCAAAAATATTCAAGTCTAAACTTTATTAAATCTACACATTAAATTGGGTATTTGGAGAAACGAACAAGGATCGACGACGAGAATTGACATATAGAAGAAAATGAAAATATATGTTTGTGTTGAGCTCCGCATTTGTATGAATGTGAGTTATTTTACCTACATCGGCATCTAATAACAACTGGAAGTAACTATTTTGGGACCTTAAAAATAGTTATGATATTACAAATAATTTTCTATTTGAACAAATTATGAACATACGAGTATATGTATATATGCTGGAAACAGAACGTGTTTGGCAGTATATGTTACAAAGTCGATTTTTTGAGGAATATTAAAAATATTGTTTCGGATTTTTAGTATTTAAAGAGCTACTACAACCATGTCTGAGAAATTGGGATAGAAGAATAGTTTAGGGATAAATAATTTGGGCTTACGACAATATTTTCCCATTGCGATTATTTGTATTTGCTTCGATCTCAGATCATGAACGCTGGTTGTTGCATTCGAGACGTATGGTGTTATTTTATCGTTGTCAGATTAAATATTTCTACGGGTATAGGGATATTACGAAATATATGGTGGAGAAGCGATTGTTATGTTTCAAAAATATATTCTTAGTCGTGGAAGCCCAAAACGCGTTGATATCTATTATGCTTTAAAGCATGATAGTTGATTACTCTTATTGCCTTAGAAACAATTGCTCAGGTAAATACTAATCAACTAATCAAATGGCGCATGTAGTTGTAATGTTTATCTTGGAATTCCTATAAAATGGAAAATAGAATACTGATAACATTAGTATTTTGCGATAGTCATCGAAAAACACCTCTCTGCCAATGTATGCGGGACGAATGAATAGAGATAAACAATACGTGAAATCTTGAACTATTTACACTGCTTCAAGATAACATGAAAATAATTCAACTATTAGAGATTGAATGAATTTGTAGAACAATTATTTAACGTACCATATATACTTTATGAAACACGACGGTGCTGCTTAATACGATAATGAGGAAGTTATGAAGGAACAAAATAATTACGAAATAATTCAATATTTGTTTTGTTTAGAAGGCCATTATGACAATCAAATTTAGTACTGTACTACTAACTAAAACATAATATGTTTGTACAGTACAAACAATTTTTTGTTTTAGCAAATTCTGAATATATACACGCAAAGAAAAAAACGTTTGGAAAACGTGTACCGAAAACGTTTTTTCTTTTGTTAGAGTTTTTTTTTGAATTGCTTCGAAAATTTTAAACTTTTATCACCAAAAAAATTCGTTTGTTACAAAATTTTTATTTTTTCAATAAAAAAAGGTATATTTGAAACAACAACACAGTCCATTTCGTTTATTTCAAACACTGTTCTTTTCTGACTTTAGGTCTTTAATAAGACAGATTTTACAGTTCAAAATTGAATATAGTACAATGTAATGTTGAACATTTTTTCGGAATCTTTCGAACATATCTGGAATATATGTAAAAAAAACAAAAACAAACTTTGGTCGAAGCAGGGATCGAACCCACGACTCTTGGCATGCAAGTCGGACTTAGCAACCACTGCTCCACGGTGCCAAACTAAATGTTTGTTTCTGTTAAATAAACTTTGTTTATTCGGTTCGTGGGCGCCGCAAGCCATGCTATATAAATATAACTTATATGGATAATTATCTATTGATGACCATAACAGGTACATAGCTCAGTGGTTAGTGTGTTGGCTTAGAAAGTGCATGGTCCGCGGTTCGATTCTCCATCCAGGTGAAAGGTAAAAAAAAAAATTAAAAATTATACTACATTGTTGGTATTACAGGAAAAGGGGTTAAGAACAAAAAACCTCGTGGATGTGAGAAAGATGTGAGGGAAAATGCAATTAGCAAGAAAACATTTTTTTTGAGTTAGTCTTTATGAAATTGTTTTTACTAGAGGTCTGCATCGAATAACTTTTCACTACATGTATGCAATTCGCTGTCGAATATAGTACATACACTGTCTTTCTCTCAGAGCGCAAGTAGTGAAGTGAAGAGAACACTTGCTTGTCAAATACCACCAAGTACATATCCGAAACAATATGTGTTCCGAAAAAAAGGAACAATAAAAATGAAAGTACTTGAGAAAAAGTACAACATGGATTCTCTTCACTTCACGTGGTACCACAAGTATTGCTCAGTTATGTGCGAAGCAAAACTTTCCATTATTATTAGTCATAGATATGTATGTATGTACATATTTCATATATTTATGTATGTCACACACTTACCTTAACGTTTGCCGTTCTTTATATTAATCCGAAAACATATATTATGGAGAGTAACTGTTTTCTTGTATTTATGAAACTGCACGTGGTACATGGAGTACTCTATGAAGTTTTGTTCTCGCAACATACTCGACGTGATCACTCTGAGTACACTTCAATAAGAGAGAAAGGGGAATATGTGTTTGTTGGTAGTAAAGACATCAGAGTAGCTACAAGAAGTTACTCGTGGCTTTTGGTGTTCATTGAAATGTGTACCAATCAGTGTTGCCAATTTGGTGCTTTTAGCACCAAATTTAGTGCTTTTTGATTTCTAACAAGCACCAAATTGCCTTTTTGGTGCCTTTTCAAAAAAAGCACCAACTTGGTGCTTTCTGGCATTTTCATTTAGTGCTTTTGGTGCTTTTTTTTATTTTGAACAGTATTAAGTTTAATTGATACAAAAATGTTGATTAGACTTTCAAGAGCCGAAGAAACTCAAATTTATTGCCAAATATAGAATTTGATTGTTATGAAGATGGTATTGATTATTTTTTAATTAATATTGTTATTTAGGGTATTCTGTAGGACAGTCGAGCGGTGAGTGTCGAATTTTTTAATTTGGTAAAGATGTCATTAAAAACGTTCGTATTAAATTCACAAAAGCACGCACAACTAAAATAAGCAATAGACTCCTTCCATATATTAATATTTTGAAAGTTGAAAAACATCACTGATCAAAATGAATTGGACGAAAGCATTAAAACTGATCAAAGTGTATTCTTGAATAGCGGTTCATAATGGTGAGTACTAAATTCGAGTTTTGCCGCTAAGGTGAAAACTATATCAGTAAAAAAAGGCATAAAATTATGCATATTTGCTGCAAATTTTATTATAACCAAAAGCAAATTTTCACAAAGTTTGTATTCCTTAAAATGAATTATTAAAGAAAAGTAATTGTGAAAAAATTACTATTTTAGCAGCTAAACTCGATCTTAATACCCACCTTAACTTTTTAAAAGTCAATGCACAAAAGTTCTATAATCGTCGGAAGGTTTTTTTTTTTTTTTTTTTTTGTTTTTTTTTTTAGTAGAGCATTTAATTTTCGATTTTGTGGTGGAAGGTGGTATGTTAGAATTTATAATATATTTTTGGTGCTTTTTGGCCTTGGGGAGTTGGCAACACTGGTACCAATTGTTTTGCGACTCTCTCAAATAGATGTACTCAATTAGCAAGTACACGTGTACTCTGCATTTACAAATGGAATTGTGCAGACCTCTAGTTTTTACATCCTGGAAAAGAATAACGTTTATCACAAAAAGTATATACTTTTCTTCCAAATACACTTCCTTATAGCGAAAAGCAAATGAGAAACGAACTTTGTTTGTCTAAAATTTCGTTTGGGAGAAAAGAATTATTTTTTTGCGTGTACATATATATGTATATGCTTGAATCCGAATATGTTTGGAAGTATTTGTTGCCGAGCGTTTTTTTAAGAGTGTATATATGAAATCTGTGCATTATAAGCATAAAATGTGCAAGCATAAAATGTTCGTAAACTAGTATATATGTTTGGGACATATATGTTACAACATTTTATCTTTGGGGCATCTCATTTTCTTACATATATTAATTTAAACATTTTGTATGAACATATATATATGTATGTTTAGAAACATCAAATAGGGCAAGAGAATAGAGAAAAAATATAGATTATTACAATATTCATTCGAACTTCTTGTCCAATAATTCCGAAAAAATATTGTAATAGTATGTAGTATAAACCAGCCTGTATCGATATAAGGATAACATAACATAATTAGGTAATCAAATGAGGGCAAATGATGACCTGCTTGAGAGACATATTTTTATGTGGATAAATGAGCAAAATTTAAACTTTGAAATGTGTAAGTCTAAACTTTATACAATTTACACGTACAATTGTGTATTCGGAGCCTTAAAAAAGATAACATAATATGTTTGCACAGTACAAACATTTTTTTGTTTGCACAAATTCTGAAAATATATAAGCTTAAAGCAGAATATGTTTGGGAGTACATGTTACAGATGCCAATTTTTTGTCGTTCTCGATATTGATTCGATATGAAATGGAAATCTTTTTTACTACCACACGAACATTTCCTATGAAGAAAGTACTTCTTCCAACATTGCCAAGAGCTATATTGTAAGAAAAATATGAGCAAACAATGTTTCGGTATAAATATTATATTTTTATAACACAAATTTATAGCACGTTATATTTAAGTGTAAGCATATAATGTTCATAAGCCAGCATAACATGTTTGGGACATATATGTTATCATGTTAGAACATATTATGTTTGGGACATAACATTTTTAAATATAATATGGGTGTGGATGCAAACATATATGTGTTTAGAGAGACCGAGGGAGTATAAAGAAAAACTAAAGTATAAAGAAAAACAACACAACATAGTGCGGCTAAAAGTCCAATATTAAGGAATATGTAAAACGTAAATTTTTGTGATTGCCTTTGGACTTTTATATTTTGTTTATATATAAATATTTGCAGTACAAGATTCGAATAAATTATAAACAATTTTTTTTATTTGTAATCCAACACAAGTAGGTTAGGTTAGGTATAGTGACAGGCCGATATTTCAGGCTTACTTAGAATACGAGTATTCAGTCAATTGTGATACCACAGTGGTGAACTTCTCTCTTATCACTGAGTGCTGCCCGATTCTACGTTAAGTTTAATGACAAGGGACCTCATTTTTACAGCCGAGTCTGAACGGCGTTCCACATTGGAGTGAAACCACTTAGAGAAGCTTTGAAAAACTTAGAAATGTCACCAGCATTACTGAGGTGGTATAATCCACCGCTGAAGAAATTTTTAGTGTTTGTTCGAAACTGGGCAAAGATAATTGAGTATAACAAGATTAAGCATTGTGCTCTTATAAAGAGAAAACAAATGTCAAGGTGTAGAGGGCTTTGAGAAAAAAATTATTTTATTTGTCAATTTTTTCCAAATCAGCTCTGCCCAGGAATAAATTTAAAACGGCAATATTCACACAAAACCATAATGGATATTCGCTTTAAAATACACATACGTTTTATTTTAATTTTCTACAATCGTTTTGGTATTGCTTTTGTGGGGTTTTATTCAGAAATTTATGAAAAACACAAATGTTATGATATTTTCCGACGCAAACGGCAGTACATTTGAGAGACACGTCGACGCAAACTTTATCATATTTTGTTGGCAGAGTCCTCTGGTGCTCCAGTTTTGCTATAACAAGACTGTATCTTCTTCTCAATTATCTTTGACTGGGTTTGAACTAGGGTTGACAGATTCAAATGGCCTATTGTCTTGAAATTTTGGAAAAAGTTGGCTGGATTAAAAAAATCTGGATTTCGTAAATCCCCAAATATGAGGAATAAAACTATTTATTAAAATATTTAAATAAATAATAAAAACACAACAGAACATTTATAATTCAGTGTTTTCATAAACTAAATAAAATAAAGTAAATTTAATTAAATTAAAACAAGTAAGGAAAGTCTAAAGTCGGGCGGGGCCGACTATATTATACCCTGCACCACTTTGTAGATATAAATGTTCGATACCATATCACATCCGTCAAATGTGTTGGGGGCTATATATAAAGGTTTGTCCCAAATACATACATTTAAATATCACTCGATCTGGAAGAATTTGATAGACTTCTACAAAATCTATAGACTCAAAATTTAAGTCGGCTAATGCACTAGGGTGGAACACAATGTTAGTAAAAAAATATGGGAAACGTTTAAATCTGAAGCAATTTTAAGGAAACTTCGAAAAAGTTTATTTATGATTTATCGCTCGATATATATGCATTAGAAGTTTAGGAAAATTAGAGTAATTTTTGCAACTTTTCGACTAAGCAGTGGCGATTTTACAAGGAAAATGTTAGTATTTTGACCATTTTTGTCGAAATCAGAAAAACATATATATGGGAGCTATATCTAAATCTGAACCGATTTCAACCAAATTTGGCACGCATAGCAACAATGCCAATTCTACTCTCTGTGCAAAATTTCAACTAAATCGGAGTTAAAAATTGGCCTCTGTGGTCATATGAGTGTAAATCGGGCGAAAGCTATATATGGCAGATATATCTAAATCTGAACCGATTTCAACCAAATTTGGCACGCATAGATACAATGCTAATTCTACTTCCTGTGCAAAATTTCAACTAAATCGGAGCAAAAAATTGACCTCTGTGGTCATATGAGTGTAAATCGGGCGAAAGCTATATATGGGAGATATATCCAAACCTGAACCGATTTCAACCAAATTTGGCACGCATAGTTACAATGCTAATTCTACTGCCTGTGCAAAATTTCAACTAAATCGGAGTTAAAAATTGGCCTCTGTGGTCATATGAGTGTAAATCGGGCGAAAGCTATATATGGCAGATATATCTAAATCTGAACCGATTTCAACCAAATTTGGCACGCATAGTTACAATGCTAATTCTACTCCCTGTGCAAAATTTCAACTAAATCGGAGTTAAAAATTGGCCTCTGTGGTCATATGAGTGTAAATCGGGCGAAAGCTATATATGGGAGATATATCCAAATCTGAATCGATTTCAACCAAATTTGGCTCGCATAGTAACAATGCTAATTCTACTCCCTGTGCAAAATTTCAACTAAATCGGAGTTAAAAATTTGCCTCTGTGGTCATATGAGTGTAAATCGGGCGAAAGCTATATTGGGAGATATATCTAAATCTGAACCGATTTCAACAAAATTTGGCACAATGCTAATTCTACTCCCTGTGCAAAATTTCAACTAAATCGGAGTTAAAAAATTGGCCTCTGTGGTCATATGAGTGTAAATCGGGCGAAAGCTATATATGGGAGATATATCCAAATCTGAACCGATTTCAACCAAATTTGGCACGCATAGTTACAATGCTAATTCTACTCCCTGTGCAAAATTTCAACTAAATCGGAGTTTAAAAATTGGCCTCTGTGGGCAAATGAGTGTAAATCGGGCGAAAGCTATATTTGGCAGCTATATCTAAATCTGAACCGATTTCGCTGATATTTTGCAAGTTTTTCGAGACCCATCAAATATTCGGATGTACGGAATTTGAGGAAGATCGGTTGATACACACGCCAAGTATGACCAGATCGGTGAAAAATATATATGGCAGCTATATCTAAATCTGAACCGATTTTTTCCAAAATCAATAGGGATCGTCTTTGAGCCGAAACAGGACCCTATACCAAATTTTAGGACAATCGGACTAAAACTGCGAGCTGTACTTTGCACACAAAAATACATCAACAGACAGACAGACGGACAGACAGACAGACGGACATCGCTAAATCGACTCAGAATTTAATTCTAAGCCGATCCGTATACTAAAAGTTTGGTCTATGATTACTCCTTCTTGGCGTTACATACAAATGCACAAACTTATTATACCCTGTACCACAGTAGTAGTGAAGGGTATAAATATGGGAAACATTTAAATCTGAAGCAATTTTAAGGAAACTTCGCAAAAGTTTATTTATGATTTATCGCTCGATATATATGTATTAGAAGTTTAGGAAAATTAGAGTCATTTTTACAACTTTTCGACTAAGCAGTGGCGATTTTACAAGAAAAATGTTGGTATTTTGACCATTTTTGTCGAAATCAGAAAAACATATGTATGGGAGATATATCTAAATCTGAACCGATTTCAATCAAATTTAGCACGCATAGCTACAATGATAATTCTACTCCCTGTGCAAAATTTCAACTAAATCGGAGTTAAAAATTGGCATCTGTGGTCATATGAGTGTAAATCGGGCGAAAGCTATATATGGGAGCTATATCTAAATCTTAACCGATTTCAATCAAATTTGGCACGCATAGCTACAATCCTAATTCTACTCCCTGTGCAAAATTTCAAATCGGAGCAAAAAATTGGCATCTGTGGTCATATGAGTGTAAATCGGGCGAAAGCTATATATGGGAGCTATATCTAAATCTGAGCCGATTTCAACCAAATTTGGCACGCATAATTCTACTCCCTGTGCAAAATTTCAACTAAATCGGAGAAAAAAATTGGCCTCTGTTGTCATATGAGTGTAAATCGGGCGAACGATATATATGGGAGCTATATCTAAATCTGAACCGATTTCAATAAAATTTGTCACACTTGACTACACTACTAATTGTACTCCTAGTGCAAAATTTCAACCAAATTGGGGTGAAACTCTGGCTTCTAGGACCGTATTGGTCCATATAGGGCGAAAGATATATATGGGAGCTATATCTAAATCTGAACCGATTTCAATAAAATTTGGCACACTTGACTATAGTACTAATTGTTCTTCTTTTACAAAATTTTAAGCAAATTAGGGTAAAACTCTGGCTTCTGGGGCCATATAAGTCCATATCGGGCAAAATATATATATGGGAGCTATATCTAAATCTGAACCGATTTTTTCCAAAATCAATAGGGTTCTATTCTGAGCCAAAACACATACTTGTGCCAAATTTAAGTAATACCCTGTTCCACAGTGTGGCGCAAGGTATAAAAAGAGAACATATTTTTAATTCAATCTGTACAGAAAAGGAAAAATAGGTTGAATGCAGTTCTTATAGATAATACATATCGCACCTATTAAACAAAAGGGTAGTAACTCTAATTTTTATACCCACCACCATAGAATGGTGATGGGGGTATAACATAATAAGTTTGTCATTCCGTTTGTAACACATTGAAATATCGATTGCCGACTATATATAGTATATATATTCTTGATCAGGGAGAAATTGTAAGACGATATAAGCATGTCCGTCTGGCCGTCTGTCTGTTGTAATCACGCTGCAGTCTTCAATGAAGGAGCGAGCTATCGTCCTGAAATTTGGCACAGAATCGTCTTTTGTCTGCACGCAGGCCAAGTTCGAAAATGGGCTTATCGGTCCAGGTTTTGATATAGCTCCCATATAAACCGATCCCCCGATTTGGGGACTTGGGCTTATAGGAACCGTAGTTTTTATCCAAAATGCTTGAAATTGGAAATCTAGAGGTATTCTAGGACCATCAAGTGTTGTGCCGAAAATGGTGAGTATCGGTCCATGTTTTGGTATAGCCCCCATATAGACCGATCCCCCGATTTTATTTCTTGGGTTTCTAAAAACCGTAGTTTTTATCCGATTTGTCTAAAATTGGAAGTATTTTAGGACCATAAATAGGTGTGCCGAAAATGGTGTATATCGGTCCATGGTTTGCTATAGCCCCCATATAGACCGATCTCCCCATCTTACTACTTGGGCTTCTAGAAACCGTATTTTCTATTCGATTTGCCTGAAAATGGAAATCTAGAGACATTTTAGGACCATAAATAGGTGTGCCGAAAATGGTGTGTATCGGTTCACGGTTTGGTATAGACCCCATATAGCCCGATCTCCCGATTTGACTTCTTTGGCTTCTAGACACCGCAATTTTGACCTCTTAAGTGTGTAGACATCACAATTTTTATGAGAATTGCTTGGAATCCAAAATGAATTTTCAAATTTTTTCAATTTTCAAAATTCAAATTAAAAATTTAGAAGTATTTTTGGTCCGTAAATAGTTGTAGCGAATATGGTGTGTATCGGCTCCCATGTGTTGTCTCCCGATTTCCATATACGTTTGTTTGGCAGAATATCTGTCATCAAATCCAACTGAAATTCTATATATGTATTTTCAAGTAACCTAACGAATACTTTTCTACGGAAACAATTATATTTTTTGATTCATGGTGGTGGATATTTAAGATTCGGCCCGGCCGAACTTAACTCCGTATATACTTGTTTTATTTTTCAGTAGAGACAAAAAACTGTAGTAAAAAAGTATTAACTCTGAAGACAAGAAAAGAGACTTAACGGCATTTTTTTAAGGAAAAATAGTAAAAATGGGAGAATTTGACAGTGTGTATCGTTTTTTAATGAAAAGTGGAAATTTCAAAAATTTGAGTTACTACGCTTTCTCTCACTGGGTGTAATTGAGCGCTAGTTAAAAGTAATTAACACTCAAAAATCACCTTATTGAGAAGATAAATAACTAAACGTATAGTCTTTTCTATTGAAATATTATATCAAAAGTATATTTAGCTGGAAATATTATTGAAAAGTTTGTAACTGGACATGACATAGAAAATCTGCAAATACCAGCCCATTACAGTCTATCTGGCAACCCTAGTTTGAACCCACGACCATGTGTTTGCAAGGCGGACATGCTAACCTTTGTACCACTGTGGCTCACAAGTATGTTTATGGCATTTTGCTGCAAGTAAAAAAATGGATTGGCACCTTAAAAAGATATATGCCTAAAGTGAAAAATAATATGTTTGAACAATACAAACAATTCTTTGTTTCACATTCTGAAAATATATATGTTTGAAGCAGAATATGTTTGGTAGAATATGTTGCACAGTTGATTTTTTTGTTTGAGGGTGTAGCTGAGTTATTCGTGAATATCAATTGATATTAATCTCATAAATTCGAAATACTCATTAGGATTCAAATCGAAATCTTTAAGAAAATTCAAAAGATCCTACTGCATTATGCGCTTTACAGACCATCAGTTATTCCGGGCGACAGTGTTCGTGTCGAACATATCTCATATATTGTGCACATTATAAGTTAAGTCCGAAGGCATAATCGATACTGCTGCATGTTTATGGGATCGATAACACATTTACCGATTATTTAGTCATCGCCGACAAGTCGTATCGATCCGACACACTGTAAGATTCTTTGCAAACACCGACATTCCGTCCGTAATATGTTAACTGATAGTCTGTGAAGCGCATAAGACCTATTTTGAAATGAACGAAAATTCGATGAGTTCTGTATCCTAATTTAAAATTTATGGAGCTTAGTTTTACAGCTAGATAGCTCCCGAAAAATTTCTTCATTATAAAGAAGCAGCAACTTTAGATCGGATTCAATACCAAAATCCTTTGGTAAAGGTCATAGCAAACTATGTTACTCATATACTAAATTCTAATATACACAACATCTTTCGTTAAATCATAACTGATATGGCGTGTTGGATGACTGATATGAATGCAGCGAAAAACACGCAAGTTCCAGTAATCTGACAAAAATAAGATATCAAGTCGAAATTATGATCCATTAACGATAAGATATCAACCAATGTTAAAGATATGAATAATCTCAAAACGAACTACGTATTTTGATAAAAAAAGTGAAATCCTCAAAAAACAGAAAATATTGATAAAATTTGATTTACAGCAAAGAGTTTCCAGAAATGTCCAAAATTAATTCAATCCTAAACATTATAACAAATTTCCTATTTGTGAGCCTCATTATTGCAATATTTTGCTTACGCGTCTTGCTCGCCGAGGTTTATGGATTTGCGCTTTGTCTTTGCCAATTGACAACATCAACAAGTCACAATATATCAACAAACTGAGAACAAATGATGTAAAGTTGAAGCTTGTACGCTATGATAATGAAAAACGTTCGAAATTATTTAATTAGAACTGCCACAAATAAAACAAATTTTAACAAAAGAAAGTATTTAAATTTATAAAATTTTGAGTTTTATAAAACAAAGAATATTATGTTGTAGCGCCTAAAGTGGCCATATTTTCTCAATTTGATGTAAATTTCTTTCCGTCTTATCTTTGTTCCTCCAATGCTAAAAATTGTTCAGTTTCATAGATGGTAAGCAGTTCAGCAACCGAATTGCCGGGCAAATTTAGAGAAAAATAACCGAATGCCGTGTTTTTGTATTTTAAATTTAAATAAATAAAGCAGCAAATATTTCATCATATATGGTAGATAGTTAGGCTTTGCAATCTATCGCGATAGTCGAAAAAAACACGGACTTTATGATAAACAAAATCACATGTGTCAACCAAAGAGGACATCATACTTGCGAAATCACCATCCCAAAAGGAACAATCAACTCTGTTTCCCAGTAGTGGAACATGGTCCACACAAACTCTCAGGAGAAATGATTAGGGAAAATTCTACACTGTTTATTCCAAACTTAGGGAATGTACAGAAGAAAAATAATTTTTGTTTCCATCACGAAATTAATTGATCCAATTTTTAGTTGAGATTGCTGAATTAAAAAATTATGGTACAATTTTCTTAATTGCATTAATTTTTGTGATTGAATGTTAATTGTAATAATTTTTATGATTGAATCATGGCAATGGAATTCAATTAAACTTTTAATTGAATATTTTATTAAATTTAATTTAAATATTGCTATTGCAGAAAGGAGTACACACCGAAGACCTGTACGGGGAATGAGTTCTGAAGGAAGCGATTTAGATTTAGATATAGCTCCCATATATGTATATCATTCGCCCGATTTGGACTAATATGACCACAGAGACAAAGGTTTTACTCTGATTTACGTGAAATTTTGCAGAGGGAGTAGAATTAACATTCTAACTACGCCTGCTAAATTTTGTTTAAATCGCTTCAAATTTACATATAGATTTCGAATATATCTTTCGACCGATTTAGACTCATATACCCACAGAGACCAAAGATTTACCCCGATTTAGTTGAAACTTTGCACAGAGAGTAGAATTAAGGTTCTGTATATGCGTGCTAATTTTGGTTGAAATCGGCTCAGATTCTAATTTAGTTCCCATATATATCTTTCGCCCGATTTTCCGTCATATGACCACAGAGGTCAAACATGTAATCCGTGAAAATTTGCACAGGGAGTATAATTAACATAGTAACTATGCATGTGATATTGCTTCCATATATATGTTTTTCCGATTTATGCAAAAATGGCTAAAATACCCAAATCAACTCAAATTTAATACACATCTATCGATCGATAAATCATAAATACGTTTTTACGAAGTTGTCTCAAATTTGGTTCAGATTTAAATGTTTCCCATATTTATACCCTTCACCACTACTGTGGTAAAGGGTATAATAAGTTTGTGCATTTGTATGTAACGCCAAGAAATAGTGGTCATAGACCCATCTTTTAGTATACCGATCGGCTTAGAATTAAATTCTGAGTCGATTTAGCGATGTCCGTCTGTCTGTCTGTCCGTCCGTCTGTCTGTCCGTCCGTCTGTCTGTATATGTAATTTTGTGCACAAAGTACAACTCGCAATTTAAGTCCGATCGTCCTCAAATTTGGCATGGGCCCGTTTCTTGGGACAGAGACAATCGCTATTGGTTTTGGAAAAAATCGGTTCAGATTTAGATATAGCTGCCATATATATTTATCCCCGATGTGGTCATAGTTAGCGTGTTTATCAACCGATTTTCTTGAAAGACCGTACATCCAAATATTTTATGAATCTCGAAAATCTTGCAAAATATTAGCCACATCGGTTCAGATTTAGATATACCTCCCATATATATCTTTCGTCCGATTTAGACTCATATGACCACAGAGGCCAAAGTTTACTACCGATCTTCGTGAAATTTTGCATAGAGGGTAGAATTGACATTCAAATTTAGATATAGCTCCCATATATATCTTTCGACCGATTTGAACTTATATGGCCATAAAAGCCAGAGTTTTGCCGTGATTTGCTTCAAATTTTGCACAAGGGGTACGTTTAATAGTATCGTTAAGTGTGTCACATTTTGTTAAAATCGGTTCAGATTTAGATATAGCTCACATATATATCTTTCGCCCGATTTGAACTTATATGGTCTCGAATGCCAGAGTTTTGCCCTGACATACTTCAAATTTTGCACAAGCGGTACTTTTAACGATACTATTGTATGTGCCAAATTTGGTTGAAATCGGTTCAGATTTAGATATGGCTCCCATATATATCTTCCGTCCTCATATGACCAGGGGGCCAAAGTTATACTCCCATTTACGTGAAATTTCGCATAGATAGCAAAAAGTCGTTTCAGATTATATATAGCTCCCATATATACGTACACCAGAGTTGGGGAAATATGGTAGACTGTTACACATTTTCGACCCATTTTCCATGGAAGTTTCCTCCAATTGACTGGATAGCGTTAGCCGATTTAAATTTCTAGAGATTTTGTAGAAATAAAAAAAATGTCTCCTTTATATAGCTTCCAGCAAATGTGAAGTAGTTGAGATGGTAACACAAATTTTGGCCTACATAGGGGTGAAGGGTATAATATAGTCAGCCCCGCCCGACTTTAGACTTTACTTACTTGTTTTTTAAATGAAAAACTTAATTTTCTTAATGAAACAATGTTAAATTTTAGGCAACAACAAAAAATTTTCCCCTTTATGGAAATTTATTTTCTGCACTCAATTTCTTTTATTTGCATTTTAATGCTATGCCAATAATTGTCGTATACGCGTTTGGTTCGATAAACGAAAAGTATGGAACTAACACCGTAAATGGTTTGATGTGCTCAGTAGCCAATTTCCCATCTTCCTTAGGTGTATTGTCTTTGATCACAACATGAGGTCCGAATTGCAACTCCAGCAACAGCATACCAAAAGAACAACAAAAACTATAATGGAGGTTAGACAACAAATAAAGCTAACATGCTGTTTTATTTAATTGATAGTAAAAAAATTTTTGCAATAGCAGTTTAATTAACACCAAAATGTTTATCGACGTCATTCGTAGAAAAGATGTGATGGAAAATTCGCCATTGAGCAGGCTTGGTAAGGGCAAATGCTCTAATTTAAATCGATATGACAAACTATTAAACTAATCCATTAAAATGCCAGAAACATATACACGGATGAAAAAGATTGTTTTTGTATTTGGGAGATCGAATTTTCTTAATTATGTGTGGATAAAAACATATACATATTAATTTATAAACGTCGAGCAAACATATATATATATATATATATATATATATATATTTAGAATTGTCAGAGAGAGTGACACCAAATGAATCAAATGAGAGATAAGTAGTGAGTACTCTACTTGAGAGACAAGTCGAAACATAATTGAATTTACACATTAAATTGTGTATTCGGAAAAAAATGGATAAAGATATTAGATATATAGAAGAAAATTTTTTCATCTAGTGTCCTCAGAACAAATGGTAATTCGGCACTTCCCGATAGAGAACAAATTAAGTAAAGGGTAGTTGTGAAAATTTCTAAAGTGTTTTACCCCATTTTCATGAAGCTCCGTTAGTATTACGTTAGCCTACGAACTTTTAAACCGTACTATAGACATATCTGTCATCTTGTCTATATATTCCATATGCCAGATAGGAACTTAACTGCTGAAAATTTTTCAGTTAAAATTAACCGGAGAAGAGATATATGCAATTTACATTATGTTGTATTACAAACATATTTATTTTTCATTTCTTCCTAGATATTTGACGGATAAATAAATTACGAGGTCTTGTGAGTACATAATCGAAGTCGACTTTTTGTAATCTTCAAATTTTACTAATTGATTTTTGATATTTCTGAAAATCGTCTCTCGACTTTTGATTTTGACTCTGGAAAATGTGGTCATTATATTAAAATGTAGATATGACCCCAATATATCTATAGTATATATTTAATATATTTAAACGAAACAAAAATATGTACAGACATATGATGAATGTGAATGTGCAAAATTATTTGCTGATTTTTCCAATTTTTGAAAAACTTCGAAAAATTGACATTTACAAATTTTTAAAATGTCGAAAGGTGGCAAAGTCAGCTTTTTGATTCTGAATACAGATAAGGGTTGGATGTAGTCTACGGCACTAGTGTAGCACACTTCTTAATTCCTTATACTTTTTGAATAGTGTACCTAGTTTGTTTTACAATTTTAACCAAACTTAAAACGTTTCCTTTAAACGAATTGATACTCAAACGCATATGTATGTATGTATGTCTCGGTTCAATAATTCTATGTGTTATAAAATATTTTTCGTGCCTAATATTTATCCCGAACTATATATTTAACACACATGAAAATATGCATGCCATATAAAAACAAATTCGTAAAAAAAAATTGGCGAAAAACTTGGCAGCCGAAAAAATCAATGGGCACCAAAACCAACATCGAATTGTATGTTTTGGACATGTGGAAAGCAGACAAAAAAGAGAGGGAAAACTACAAAAACAATTTCAACAAGAACTAGTAAACAACTGACCTTGTTTTAATTTAATATTTTACAACAATTGCAATATAGCTTTCTAAACTATTTTCTTCTCTTTCAATTTTTGCAAACATAAAAATTTATTGCTGTTAATGTAATAAAATATCTTAGGTATGCTCGTATATAAGGGTTTTCAGGTTCATATGCTTGTAAATAGAAGAAGAGAACGAGACACAGACACATATGAAATGCAACAAGTTGAAAATGTTGAAAAGTTCAAGATTTAAAAGACCGAATATACAAAGTTAAAAAACTAGTCGACATTACAATTTAATTTCCAATTTAATAAGGTCCAATTGTTGCCTTTTTAATTTTTATAAAACAGGAAAGTACTATTTGTTTTTCACAAGTACAGTGTACAGACAAACCACAGAGCTGTGAATGGACTTGAGACGTTTATGCATTCCTTGGCCTTTAATTTCACTTGATTGCCGCGACTGTATTAAAAAAAATTAACATTTTTTACATGATTTTGAAACGAGCATCTAGTACTAAAAAAACAAGCCGAATATGAATCACACTTATTCCTGAAGTCGCCCTCGCTTTTTGTCGTCCGTCGCTTTTAAGTCCTCTTGTCATTCATTTGGTATTCCTGTAGAGTGGCGACGATTACTTTTTGTACCAATTACAATACTCGGTAATAAAAGGCCGATATCACTAGAAAACTATCAGCTTAAGCTGAGTACTATGTTCAGTTTTCAAGTTGAAAACCAGCTTGTTTTCACGGTTACTTTTTTAATTAACTAATTTAGAAACATAAACCCTGCCAACATTTTTTGAATTTGGGGGCGCTTCAGAGAATCCCCACTACGTCGAAAACAGTCGTATACGATATCCAATACTCCTCGGAAAAGCGCCGTCACTATTGAGAAGTTGTACCACGCCAAGTTACTACAAAAAAGTATCGCATGAGTGCAATTATTAGGAGCCCTTCTGGATACATTTAGAAGGACGCCAATAAGAGCCCCTTCAAACAATCAGACAAAGTGTATTTTAAGATAGTTGTAAAAGAATCATTGTGGTCAAGTAAAACACGATTGTTTAGATGTTTATTAATTTTATGAAACATTTATAAATTCTCATAAATATAACATTTATACGGCTATCACATCACATTTAACACATTTTTATGCATTAATAAGAGATTGATGTTGAGTTACAAGTTGTAAGTTAAATGTTGTAGCGTCTATCAGCCAGTACTTTTATTCCCAACGGAGGCAGCGTGTCTGGAAAATATTTGAAAAACTATCACTTTATTCCATTTGGAAAGTCAAAAATTGTTCACCAATTTACTTTTAACAATTTTAAGCGTAATAACTATGTTTTCAGCACTTTATATTCGTTTTCATTGAAATAAATTATAATAAGCCAGTTGCGCTTGGTGTTTCGCAAAATATAAAATGGCTCTTGTGACAATAGTGATGGCAAAATACTTTCATGCGAATAGTGATGGCAAAATACTATCACAGTTGGCGATTGTTGCAGTATCACTTACGAGTCTGTGGTAGCGATGAGGATGAAATGGAACATTGAAATGCTGGCAGGGAAATTATTTGCAATCAATTCCTGGGATCTTTTCCATCCATTATTTAGCAAGACTCGATCAAAATATAACCGTTTCATAAATATATTTGTACTTTTAATTTAGTGTTTTGGTGAAAAACCTTTATGTGCAAAACTGAAGTTTAATTATTTGTTGTTTGTTTGTAATCCAATTTTGACTTGGAAAATCAAAATAAATGATAATCAACACGTTTACTTTAATTGTGCAGTTTTATTTTATATGATGTGAATGTGTGACCATAACTGCTATATATACAAATCTTTGTCCATTTAGTACAAATAGCGCATTTTTATATCAATAGATTTGTTATCGTTGTCAGCTCAGGACTCCATGATATAGAACATGACTTCCGCAAAGAATGGAAGCTGGACTAAATACTTGAACAATATAGATAATAATAGTTACAACTGTTCTACCATTGAAGGTAGCTTTTCTACCAAAGCCATTGAACTACAAACCATTTGTTCCAACCGGTTTTAAATCGTTGTAGTCAGTCTAGCTCATCTAATGGCTGATCTCTGGTTCCTTTTTTCATTTTTTGTAATTTTTGAAGATTAGTCACTTTACATCTTACCAATTTCCATTTTTTAAATTTATTTTTCAATTGTTCGATTAATAAAGTCTAAAAAAAACTTCTTCAAAAAGTAAACAATAAACTCGTCGATTGTAAATTTAACTGCGACAATATTGGCGACAAAAAGTGACACCAGGAATACCGATTTTCGTCGATAGCAGAATATATCGACGAACGGAATACCAATTAGTCGCGACAGACGAAAAGCGACGGCGAGGGCGACTTCAGGAATAAGGGTGAATATTTCAAATAAAATTTTTGATAAGAATCTAATGTTTTCCCTAAAGGTATGCTAGAAAAAGTTAACAACAACTAAAATGGAAATTTTATTAAAGATAATGTTAGGTTAGGTTAAAATGGCAGCCCGATTAAGATTCAGGCTCACTTAGACTATTCAGTCCATTGTGATACAAAGATAATGTTAAAAATCATCAAGATCTTACAGACTCTCTCACATCTTGTTTAAAAAAAGATAATTTGTGTTAATTGTCCAGATTATGGAATTCAATTCCTTCCGACTATAAAAAATTATCAGAATTTTAGTTTTTGAAAGCAAGGTTGACTCGGCCTTGTGGTGATTACAAATAATTTTGCATTTGCTTCATCGCAGACTACATTTCTCCTTACGGTGTTGTATGTACACGGTTGAAAAAGACTGTTTTTCATATGTTTGGCTATAAACATTATATATTTGGAACACAAATTTTTAAACACAACATTTTTGAGTGCAAGCATATAATGTTCATAAACTAGCATAACATGTTTGGGACATATATGTTAATATGTTAGAACATATTATGTTTGGGACATAAAATGTTTGTAAATATAATATGCTTGGATGCAAACATATATTAATTTAGAAATAGCCTATAAACATATATGTGTTTAGTAGCTTGGAGCGCTATTTGACAGGGAGCGATATTGAATTAAGTTGGTGGTTGTTGCTTGTTATTACAAAATTAACATTTTATTTTTCCTTGGGCAATTGATCTACTACTTCTTTGATCCTTACAAACTGTGTGGTCCGCTGTTCGAATCCCCGTCCGGCAAAAGGTAAAATTAAAATAAAAAAATCATAAAATTGAATAATTTCTTCTACAATGTTTGTATCACAGAAAAAAGTGCTAAGAACTAAAAAATCTCGTGGAAGTGAGAAAGATGTGGGGGAATATACAATTAGGCAGAAACAAAATTTTGAGCATTCAGGTCGAAAACCTATGTTGTTAGCACCTATATTACCTGTTTATTTTCATAATTCATTATGATTGTAAATATATAAATAAATAAATAAAATTTTGAGCACAATATTGTTTGGGAGAATTTTTTTTAGGCATATAATATTTTTGGGTGCAAAATGCTTCCAAACGTATTGTATGTTCACATAATAACATATTGTTTTTTGGAAGACAACATTATTGAATTTGGATGTAAAAATACAAAATGTTTGGAACTTAGACTATCTAAACATATATTGTTTAGACTAATATGCTTTCAAACATATTATATATTGGAAGAGATCAAACATATAAATGTTTGGGCAATACCCAAAAATGTATATGCTTGAAGCAAAATATGTTTGGGAGTATATGTTACAGAAGCGATTTTTTGTAAGGGTGTACTTATTTTTTTATTAGGGAAAGATATGCGTTTGGGTTATCTTGCTGTAAAGTATTTTGTAAACACATTAGATTAATTATTACATTTTTCACAATGTTGTTTGGATTTGCTGAGATATGGTCATTTTCACATCTGAAATATGAACTTAGTATGGCCTTTAGGAGTGATTATTAAGAGATTGTTGAATTTTGTCTTATACGGTGTTCTCACCAAGCATGTTTTGGGGTTTGAAATGTTTTCCCTTTATAAGCACTTCAAAACGAGTCGTTTTCGCCATACTAAAAAACAAGTTCAAAACACAATAATTTGGAATATACCCCAAATAACATACCCTATTCAAAATATTGAAATAAGTTTCATAGAAAAAAGAATAAACAAAGGCTTTTAAGAACATGGACATGTGAAAATAACATAAAAAAAGTTTTCCCTTTGCGCTCGCGGTAATTATTTGGACATAGGTTGCATATATGTGAATTTCGAGTAAATGTGAATTTCTAGTTTCCATGGTAACTGTCAAACTAAAACATCTCAACCCGGTGTAAACGGTAAAATGTTTTGGAAAAACGAATGAGAAAAACGAGTCGGTGGGAACATAGCATTACTGCCAATAAATGTAATATTATATCTGTTTTTGTTTCACTTTGTAATGAATATTGCGGAATGTGGCCATCCGAGGCGTCGTTTATCTAGGGATGCCAGACGTGTCAAGGCATATTAATTAAAGGTAAAGTCACGAGCAAGCGTGTGTACACCCCATGATATTTAGAAAGTCAAACTAAAATGACAGGTCACTTAAGTTGACTTTTTGTGTATGTGTAGTGTTGTTGTATTGTAAAACAATGTAAATAAAAGCAATATTTATGTACACAAAGAATGTAAACAAACCTACTAAACGTAAACAAAGCCTTTGACAAGATGAATGTCGATATTAGTCACCTGATTGCATGACTTTACCTCTTTAATATGCCTTGCAGACGTGTTCTTTTAAAGAGCACATCTGCTCTTTTTTACAAAATGTGCTCTTAAAACAAGACAGGCCAAAAGAGCACGCGAAAGTCTGATAAATGACGTCTCCTGGCAACCCGTCATTTCATTGGGTTCGGACCACCTCCCCATAATTCTCACCATCAACCGACCCTCCGATTTCATAACCTCTGAACGCCGGACGTTTATTAATGAAAAGAAAGCCAACTGGGAAGGCTTTAGAGAATACACCGATCGCCGCTTCAGTGAGCTCCCGTCCCCCTCACATGTTCATGTTGCCCAGAGGGAGTTCCGGGACATCATCAACGCAGCAGCCGCTCGCTGGTCGAATTGCCCAAGTGAGGCCCAACTTCCCAGCCGAAGCGGCGGGACTCGCAGACGAGCGTGATGAACGCCGTCGTGCTAACCCTGCTGATCCTAGAATTAGAGAACTAAATCTAGAGATTAGTAAGATAGTCGACGAGCACAAGCGGAACACTTGGTTAGAGCACCTGAAGCAATGTAACTTAGGAACAGGAACTGGTAAATTGTGGTCAACAGTTAGAGCCCTCTCGAACCCCTCCACAAGGGATGATGGGATTTCAGTCACATTTGGCGACGTGACTGTGACTGATCCGAAGAGGTGCGCCAAATACTTTAACCGACAGTTTGTCGAGCATCCCGAGAGTGATAGAGCGAAAAGGAGAGCCACCCGTCGTGTACGTGGTCTCCGAGCCGATGACACACGACAATTTACTGCAGCCGAAGTTACCAATGTCATCAACAGCGCGAAACCATCTAAGGCGGTGGGCCCTGACGGAATTTCAATGCTAATGCTGAAGCATCTGGGAATACTGGGAGTTGAGTACCTGACCAGACACCTCAATTTGTCTTTGGAATCACGCATTATACCCGATGTCTGGAAAATGGGAAGGGTGATTCCACTACTGAAACCGGGCAAAGATTCGAGCAAAGGTGAATCGTACAGACCGATATCCCTTCTTTCGCCAGTAGCCAAGACACTTGAGGCATTACTCCTCCCCAGCCTTGTGGAGAATTTTCCAGCTGCCCGCCATCAACATGGATTCCGTAAGGTACATAGTACGACAACAGCCTTACATGCCATTTCGACACATATTAATAAGGGACTTAACCAGCCCAGGCCGTGTCATAGGACGGTCCTCGTGGCGCTTGACCTATCGAAAGCATTCGATACGGTCAACCATGCCACATTATTTGAGGACATCGAGAATACGTCCCTACCGACAGGAGCGAAGCGTTGGGTGCTGAATTATATGTGTGGACGCCAGTCGTACGTGGAATTCAGGGACAGAAAGTCAAGACCGCGTAGAGTTAAACAGGGAGTTCCCCAAGGTGGGGTGATATCTCCGGCACTGTTTAACCTCTACATGTCCTCGATTCCACCCCCTCCTGACGGCGTCGAGATTGTATCATATGGCATCTGGGCCCAATGTTGATGACATTTGCGATCGGTTGAACGTCTACATAGCTAATCTTACCAGTTATTTCACTGCGAGAAACTTGAGGATATCCCCCACCAAATCCTCAGCCACACTATTTACTACATGGACGGCAGAAGTGCGCAGGCAGTTGAATATCAGAGTCGATGGAGTAATAATTCCTACCACAAATTACCCCAAGATTCTTGGGGTCACATTCGACAGCCTTTTTAGGTCATCTGCCCATGCCACTGCAATTTGTAATAAGCTCCGTGGTAGAAACAAGGTCCTCAAGTCACTTGGCGGCAGTACTTGGGGTGCGGACAAAGAAACCTTGCTAACTACTTATAAGGCAATTGGCCGGTCAGTGGTAAACTATGCAGCGCCAGTGTGGACACCGCAGACCAGTGATACGCAGTGGAATAACATACAAACCTGCCAGAACGCTGCTCTTAGAACTCCGCAGCACACCCCTGGATCACCTTTTTGTGGAGACAAAGATCATCCCTGTGCGAAGACACAACTACATGTTGTCAAAGCAGTATCTCCTGGGTTGTTATCGCAGTAATCATCCAAACCACCATCTTATGGATACACAACCACCACCCAGGAACGTAAGGGTTCATATACATAATCTAGAGCGCGAGATCTAGCGCTATAAAAGAGAGCCTCTAGATCAAGCAGCGTACCAGGCAGGTTTGAACAGGATTCATGAGGATACTGTAGTTGAAGCGGTGAGAAGCTACAAGGTTAATCCTGTTCTTGGAGTCCGACCACCGCCCATAGCACCGGAGGAAAGAGACCTCCCACGGCAGACTAGGGTAGTTTTGGCCCAATTAAGATCAGGCAAGTGCAGCCGCCTCAATTCCTACTTATCGGTGATTGATAGCAGCGTAGCTGACGTTTGTCCAATTTGCAACCAAGGGCCACACGACACGCGTCATCTTTTCTCTTGCCCAGCCAAACCAACCCGACTTACTACCAGATCACTCTGGACACACCCCACCTTAGTCGCAGAGTTCCTTGATCTGCCAACAAGCTGATGTACCAAGCGTATAACATGAAATGGATGAGATCACAATAAACTGTTACAACAACAACAACAACAACAACAACGAAAGCTAATGAAAGCGGTAGTATGCTGGCTATCAGAGAACGGCTGTGATCTACCGCAACCGACCTGTGTATTTAGTAAACACCAATATTTCCAATCTTAAAACACCAATTGGTAAAAAAAATTTCAACCACCAATATCCAATGCAACCGACGACTGTCGGTGTTTGTTAGTACGAGTGTTGGTCTCTCGAAACCACCGTAGTAAAGCAATCACACAAATTGGTTACCCATATCTCAGTAGTTTGGTAATCTCTTATTTCGTACTCTCTCAATTCTCTTGAGCTAATGCCAACTGCTACTAATTGTTGTTGTTGAGTGCAATCACACTAAGTGCCAACCTCGTTTTTTTTTCCCGAACGTTGTTACGAGTCGATTGGTTTAAGATTGCAAGACACTGCATACGAACATTGTTATATCCTATTGGTGTTTTTATTCTCGCATTTGTATCAATGTAAATGATCGCATGGTAATTGGTGTCTTACTCACTGCCACCGACATTTAGTGGGTAAGATTGCTATACGGAAAAAAGCCACCGGTTGCAGTTCTCTGCTGGCTATAACCCAATTTTTCAAATAATAAAATAGGGCTGCAAAAAAACAAGAACCTTAACCAGCGAGAACTAATACTTACATGGTAAAATACCAATATTGCAATATGATACAATCTTCAGGATATTTTTTTACTCTAAATACTATAAAACGATATCTTTTAGTAATTTAAAATTATAATTTTAGTTGCAGAGAAGGAAAATCGAAATAGAATTAATAAATTATAATGGAATACTCCATTTGCAATTCGGTCCATATGCACTAAACACTTCATCATTACAGAAGTAGATAAAAATGCGGTCATGCTAAAACGGGAAATTCTATATAAAAATTCACCAATAGAATCTACGATGGAACTCAGCAAAAAAAAAAAACGCTTTTTGTCTGTCAAATTTACTTGACATTGTTTCATGCAATGTGATGTGGAAAAGATAAAATAACAAATTATATTCATATTTAGTATACCATTGGTACTAAATATGAATAGAATTTGTTGTTCCACTCAAATTTCTCATCAACATTTTCGATTTATTTACGTTAGATATTTTGGCGCCGTCAATTGTTTTTAATCCGCCTTTGCCCGTACGTACCAAGTATATATAAACGTCGTCATTTTCACCAATCCGGCATTTACAATGTATTTTCGTACCATTAGTAGAGGGTACTACTAATTTACTATTTAATAGTAAATTGGTGTAAACAATTTATTAGTATTATTTTATAATTGAAAAAGTAATAAAATATGGAAATGTGTAAAGCTCAGACTGTTGAATTAATTACCACTTTATACTTATACATTTGTTGAGGAACACTGCTAAAGAACGTAACAAATTTTCTGGAGATCGCATCCCCATGCCTTTGGTGATGTATTTTTTCAGGTATGACGTTATACATTGGAATTGTAGAAAAAGAATTCCTCTTTATTTATGGTATTTTTCTCCCGTTCACCTTCTCTTTCAGTCACTCTCTCTCTCAGTTACGCTCTTTTTTTGTTCTTGTCAAACCCTTAGTTATCGATTCGTTTAATGGAAACATATCGATACATATATCGTTCCTGATATGTCTGCCTTAATGAGAATGAAACAAGAATAGACGGGGAAATAAGGAAATTCCTTTACATAATTTTCCATAATATGAAAATTCCTACACTATTATCCTGCCCGTGAGATGGCTGTAACGATGTCTGTTGACTTCGACGTTTGCGTACGCTATGACGTAAACGTTCAGTACATGCCATTTTACAATTATTTTTGAAGTATATATGTATATATATTCTTTTGGTAATTGAAATACTTGCAGAGCTTTTTTATGGAATGTTTTTCTACTGTTTTTTTTATGAATATTTTTTTAGCTTAAGAAGCTAGAAACTGGAGACTTCTAAATACAAATAGTATGGGGGAGGGAGGTTAAATTTTACATTCAAAGGCCAGAGCAAGGACCAAGTATTCGGCCATATGACACATACAAATTTTACGACGAAAAATTTCAATGAGATATTTGACACATATACACGACGTCGGAAGTTTATGCTATTCTTTCTACCAATTTTGTTCAATGCTAGCTTTCAACAGCAAGCAATAGCAGCGACTTCTACGTCAGATTTCCCATAAAGGGACACATGAAGAAAATATACACCACTTACGACATGAACACATACACACGTAACAAACCAAAATGTTCTTATTGACATAGGCCAGATTCATGTATTTGATAGAACGACCGACTAAAAATTTGTGACCAAAGAAACTTGTGACTAAAATTTTCACTTCGTTTTTTTTTTCTTTTCAATTTCCTTGCCGTAAATGCTGCAGCAGCGCAGCCTTATGTGATATGACGAACTTTGTGGCCTTTTTCATTGCCCCTTATGACACTATCAATTGTTCAGAAGAAATTTGTTGTATTGTTTTGCGTTCACTTTTAGATATTGAAAGAAATTTTTATTTATTGTTTTTATTTTAATTTTTTGCACTGCTTTCAAGGTATTTTCTCTTGATTTTTGCATACCATTTGCACAGAAATTTTCCATTTATATATTAAACTTTTCTTCTAATTTTTTGTTCACGGAAAATATGATGGAACAAACACTTCTTTGTATATGCTCTCACAATGTTTCATTGGTAATCTCTTTTTGGACTTTTACTTCACTTATCCTTTTCGTTTTGTCAGTAGTTTACACGATGGTCTCTCGATATTTGTCATGCTAGCACACATTTTTCATTATTCCAAAGATCGCGGCGACCGTTTAGGTAATTAAATCATCGATTTATTTCCAAAGCCTCTAACATCTTTTCATGAAAATTAGCCCTTGGTAACTTGATTTTTAATTGAGCTGGCTCACTGGTCAGTTTTCGGTAGGCATTTACACATGAAGGAAAAATTAATAGATATATCGGCTTGGGCGATAACTGGGACGAATTCTTTCGATAAATTACAATCGAGCCACCGATAAATATCCCAAAGAGGGAATCTAGTTAGAAAGGAACATATCAGATTCAACGTTGTGTTTATCACAGAATGCCCGTGATATGCAAAACAAGTTAGTGTACATAATAAAGTACCAAATTTTGCGCAACACTATCACCAGAGAAATGAAACAGAAAACTCCCATCACTTCTCACACACACGCATAGCTATACATTAAACACACACTCAGTAATGGGGTATTTAGAAAATTTTACTTTTCCAAACTCAAAAGTTTCTATAGGACATTCTAAATCCACCTACGCTGATTACGCACACACTCGATCACACTTAAAATCGATTCCCGACTAAAATCGATTGCCAATTGGACCACCCTCTTCGACAGGGTGCTGGAATAAGAATAAAGTGAAAATTTGAAAATTTTCTCTCATAAGGACATTTTGCTACTTTTGTCTCTCATAGGCACATCTTTTCTCAGGCAGTTGGACATTTTCATTTGCCTCTCTTGCAATTACATTATTTTCTACATTATTCTCTTGTACTTTGTTTTGCTGTTATTTTCATTCCATTGCGACGGTATATGTGCTTGATACACACACACTCCTCCACTTAAAAAATCACACACACTCACCACTCTATTTGGTCACTTTTTATGAACATTTATTTAGTCACTTTTATAAGCATTTTCTCTTGCTTTTATCCACATAATTCAATACATCCTTCATCGCTGTTGTCATTGATAATGTTTTTACATAATTTTATTTCATTATATTTCGTTGATATTATTTAGTTTTATTTTTAAATATTTTTACCTATAGATCACACACACGACACACGAATACAGAAATTTCGGTATCCACAACAAATTCACGGTAACTTAATGTCAAAGCTGCCCGAATACTTGACAATGCTGCCCACCTATTTTTTTTGTCGCAATTTATGGTATATTAAAGTTTTTGGAAACATATGGCAAACCTGTGAGAAAAGTATGGCAATTCAGAAATAGAATACCAGGGATGGAAAACTCAATGGTTATTTACTATATAAACAGTAATGACAGTTCCAAATGTTATACTACCCCTGCCAACATTTTTAGAATTTGGGGGCGCTTCTGAGAATCCCCACTACGTCGAAAACAGTCGTATACTATATCCAAAACTCCTCGGAAAAGCGCCGTCACCATTGAGAAGTTGTACCACGCCAAGTTACTACAAAAAAGTATCGCATGAGTGCAATTATTAGGTGCCCTTCTGGATACATTTAGAAGGACGCCAATAAGAGCCCCTTCAAACAATCAGACAAAGTGCATTTTAAGATAGTTGTAAAAGAATCATTGTGGTCAAGTAAAACACGATTGTTTAGATGTTTATTAATTTTATTAAACATTTATAAATTCTCATAAATATACACCCAGAGAAATGGTTGGTTGCAATTCGATAATTACAATGAGGAAATGATGTCAGTAACTTATTTTTTGTTACAAGAACAATGTTTTGATTATTTTCCCCATTAAGGCCGGTTCTCTGTTCGGTTTTCGCGTTGAAACTCCATACAAAACCAAAAAATGCGAAAAATTTGCGAAATTTTTTCCATTTGTGATACTTTGTTTTTTCGTGTTGAAAAACTGACGTTTATAGCACGGCGCCATTTGCAATGTGATTTAAGAAATAATTTATTTATTAAAAACTATTTGTGCGGGTTTATAAATCAAACACGGACCATATTTTTGTTCCGAAACTATACACAGGATCAAAGGAATAGCGGATCAATTGCCCAAGGAAAAATAAAATGTTATTTTGTAAAAACAAGCAACAACCACCAACTTAATCCAATATCAAAGGATTAGGGTAATATTCAAGTTGAGAAATTGTTGAGAAAATCGCGTTCTCAACAAAAAAACAGACATTACACTCAACAGTGAAATTCAACACATTAGCAATAATATCTCAAGTGTTATCCTCAAATTGAAATGCATCGCTACTCAATAAATTGTCAAACAATTTTCGGTGCGAGTCAAATTCAAAATTCAAGATTTTATCTATTTTTTTTATATATACCATTGTTGAAGTTTATATTTTATTACAATTTTGTGTGATGCAGGATTTTAGGTCTATTTATTGACTTTTGTATCACTTTGTACGATAATAAATGAAATAAATGAAATACTTTTCAACCTAAATTTGTATGAATGATATCCCCACTTCAAATTGAAAGTCAAAGCCAAAATTCTATGAATTTTGTATAATTTATTCATTTTCATCAAAATAAAATATATAAAAATACACTACAATACCAATTGATAAAAAATAATCTTATTAAACATATCAACAAATAAGAACAAAAAAAAAAAAAAAACAAAAAAACAACAAAACTTTAAATATCTTAAACATTATTAGTAAACACTTTTGCATTGATAATTCGATTTCCTTACTTTTGGTGTCATAAAACCGCATTAAAATTTATTAACATGCGGGCAATTTGAAATTAGGAACGTACTGGACCGCGTGTTAGAATTGATTTCCAGCAGAAGCAATTCACAAAATATCCATTTTAAACTGATAATAGCATATGAATTAAACTGACGATGTGATGCACATTTTCATCCAGAAGTTGTTGATTTCAACAATTTCCCTGCCAACATTTTTTGAATTTGGGGGCGCTTCTGAGAATCCCCAGTACGTCGAAAACAATCATATACGATATCAAAAACTCGTCGGAAAAGCGCCGTCACTATTGAGAAGTTGTACCACGCCAAGTTACTACAAAAAGGTTTCGCATGAGTGTAATTATTAGGTGCCTTTATAGATCAATTTAGAACGACGCCAATAAGAGACCCTCCAAACAATCAGAAAAAGCACATTTTAAGATAGTGGTAAAAGAATCATTGTGGTCGAGTAAAACACGTTTGTTTAGATATTTATTAATTTGATTAATCATTTACAAATTCTTAAAAATATAACATTTATACCACTATCACATCACATTTAACATAATTTTTTGCATTAATGATGATGTAGAGTTACAAGTAGCGAGTTACATGTTGCAGCGTCTATCAGCCAGTGTTTTTATTCGATGGAGGCAGCGTGTCTGTAAAATATTTGAAAAACAATCACTTTATTCCATTTGGAAAATCAAAAATTGTCCACCAATATACCTTTCATAATTTTAAGCGTAAAATCTATGTTTTCAGAACTTTATTTTCGTTTTTATTTAAATAAAATATAACAAGCTGGTTGCGCTTGGCGTTTCACAAAAAATAAAATGGCATTTGTAAAAGTAGTGATGGCAAAATACATGTATGATGTACATTTTGTACTTTATGATATGCTGCCCCCATCACAGTAGGATGGTTGCAGTGACATTTACGAGTCTGTGGTAGCGATGAAGATGAAATGGAACTTTGAAATGCTGGCAGGGTTGTTGTTTTTAACAATTTTAATTGGTTGCACTTGTAATGTTTCTGGAAACTTTTTCTTGTCGATAAGCCACTCATTTTTCATTGGTCAGCTTCTTAATGTTTGCAAGAATGTAGCATCCAAAGATTTTAGTTTTCTGCAAAGAGATTTAAATTTAGTGACTTCTCCAAAATGTTGATTTAATTTTTCATATTGACGAACCAATTATTATAAACTATTTGAAGCAGTTCCAGTTAATTGTCCACCATTTTTTCATCGGTCAACTTTTTAATTTTTAGTTTTCTGCAAAGAGATATACATTTAGTGACTTCCTTAGAGTTTTATTTCATTTTTTATTTTCACTTACCTATTTTTATAAACTATTTGGTTATTTGTCTAAAATTTCCCATTTCTTTAATTTCTTGCAATTGACCACGAACTTCGTTGCACAAATAAGTATTGAAAACCACATGGTTTTTTCGTTGCATTTTAGGGTAGTGTTTTGTCAAAGTTTTCTCATATTATCTTCAACACCTTTTCAAAGATTTCGTCAACATTTTGGCAAATTGGAAGTAATTCGCAAACAATTTGAAGATGTATTGAAGACGAGCTATTTCAAGTCAAGTTGAATTTATGTTGAAAATTATATTTACCCTCAAACTGAAAAGTTGTTGCATTTGAAAAACGCTCATCCTGTGTTTATTGGGAAGTATTTAGTCTTGTGTCGTACCGGAACGAACTAGTTCCAATGAACGGTTCACTAAAAGGAACGACTGTCACTAGTTCCATCTCTTTCGTTCTCATCGTTCCTTTTGTTTAGTTCTATTTTCAATTTACGATCCATCGTTCTTCGGATCGCAGTTTGATTTCTTTACTTCTGTTAGAGCTATTTACCAATTCATTCATTTTGGCGCGTATGTATTTAAACCATTGGCTGATATGCTGCTATTTAATAGAATCTTTAATTCCATCTCAGACTCTTCACAAACGACAAAAAATCGTAATTTCTTCCAATGAATAATTTTGCACAGAGTATAGTATTATTCAATCCAAAAATCCATCCAAAGAGTTTGGCTTCCTGAATTTAGTTATTTCCTTAAATTTTCCATTCCTTTAATTTTTGTATATTACTATAAACTATTTGAAGTAATTTCACTCAATTTTTCATATTTTTGTGTCTTTCAATTGACCACGAACTTCGTTACACAAAGTAAACAAACAATGTAATGTCTGTCTTTAGTAGATGACAGTGATGACAAATATACAAATCCGGAACGAAAAGGAACGATGGAACGATTTGAAGGAACTAGTTCCTTTGTACAAAAGGAACGATGAGTCCGAATCACTACGGTGAACGATTTTGCCCAAGACTAGAAGTATTACAATACTTATACACTTACGTCGGCACGACACGCGTGGAATTTAGGTTATCGAACGTTAGCGTATTGCGCCACTTTACTTTTGTAACTAATTAGCTTTACATATTCCTTATCGCTACGGCAACGCTGGTTGGGCTTGGCATTTTATCATTTCAGTTGCGGGTGGGAGATTTATTTTGTATTTTTGCGTTATTTTTGTTAATTTATTTTACTAAAATACAAATAAGACGAACCAAATTATTAAATAGAATGTGTATCGAAGTTTTACAGTGAAAAAAAAAGTGTTCGAGAGGTAAGCATGTGCTGCTAAACGTTAAAAATTTGAAGAAACATGAATGAAAATATGACACGCTAAGTGGTTGTTATTGCAGTGGTACAACTAAATACCTTTACGTTGTTTAAATTTGGTTTGTGTGTGTGTGTGTGTGGTACTACTTTGTTGGTGTAACATCATATTGTTTTTGGTGTTGGCATGTTTCTGAACGACGAACGATCAAACAAATGTCTCAAATGGGCGTTGACCATAACAATGCTATACTTATTAAATATTAATAAATAGTCTTTTCAGATTTTAAATAATCTTTATTGAGACTCTTGAAGTATAAACACAATGATTGGAAGTATAAACACGATGATTGGAAGAAGTTCCCAATAGAAGTTTTTTTCTTGTTTGTTCCTTATGTATGATTGCCTCGATCGGGTGGTAAATAGCGTAATATGTTATGGTGTCAAATAACCAAAGGAATAAAAAAATCGATATTAACCCTTTCAACCTATGACCCCGCTGTTGTACCCATTCAACTCGGCGCACAAGTCTGGCATGGTGTCGTTAATTAACATCAATTATGAATCACACATTTTGGCTTCTTTGCAGCGCATAGTTGTGCTGCTCCTGGTAAGGCCATTGCATAGACATACGTTTTGCTTACAGATGTACAATTGGTTTATGTTAACTTTAGAGGGTGACTTTTTTCAGTTTGCGCGACTGGTTCCTTATCTCTGGGTTTTTGCATTTAGTTTCCTATTACACCTTGCCTTTTTGCATGTAGAACTTAAGTCCTACAAAATGTGGTAGTTTTTTGTTGAGGTACGTTCATTTACATTTTACGCCATTTCCTTGTGCATGCCGCCATGAACAATTTGCACCACTTGTGTTTTTCTGTTTGTTTAACAGTACATCAGAGTTATATTGGGTGCAACGATATTGAAATATGACCGGCTGGCGGTCAAGTGTATTATCTATTTGCTTTTGACATATTTTAAACTGCTTCCCATTTGTATTTCCCTGTGGACATATTATATAGCATGTTATGTTGTAAACTACAATAACGTGCCTTAGGACCTTATGAATTTATCCAACTTTCAATGTGATATTTAGTTTATTTTCAAACGAATATAACTACCCAGCAAAAAAATTTGGAAGTTTTTCCAAATGCACAACTTTAAAAGCACTTCCAGAAGATGCACTCCCAATGATGTTCTTTATTTTAACTACCCAGGAAGTTCTTTTAATTCAATTTTTTATATCTTGGTTTTTTTCATACTTTTAATAGGTAATTTAAAGTTTTTTTGTTTCAAATAGGTTAAAACCAGAGTAATAATTCATAAAATGGTACAAATCATTTAAATTTTGTCGAAAAAAATGTCAAATCCAATCTGAAAAAATTGTGAATTTTTGAAAATATTTGAGGTCAAACGTTTCCGACAAGCGTTAGAATCCATTAAATATTATAAAAAAATATAAAAATTATTTATTTCACAAAATATCACAGAATTTTTTAATATACATCCAAAACATTGAATTTGGATCACACCTAAAGAAGTGATGCAAATTCAGTGCCACGGCTGTTGAAATGGAGGACTTCTGTCCTATGACAAGCCCATGTTAAATTCATCGCTTCTGCGTCAATTTTGCACCACTTCCGGATCCAAAAAGAACATTTTCATTACTTTTTTGGCGACGCTTTTTTGTTGGGTAGCTGTAGTGGAATCAGTATTTCGTTGAGAAATGAGGTAGAAATAATGTCGATCTAGTCGTATTTTTTTTCTTTATAATTATTATTAATGTTGACTTTGGGAAAAACTGAAAGTAGATTGATACTCGTTGACTATCGGCTGTCACCACATTGCGAGTTGTTACTTTATCTTGAAGGGAGTATGTCTTCACAGTTTAACGTAATAAAGAGAGAAACCCCGCATTATAGTTCTGTTCGTTCGTAGTCTACATCTATAACATCAATAAACTTCTTAATCTCTTGTAGTCGCTATATAAATCGAAATATTTGAATGATTGCCAAGAGACTAAAGAATAGAGTATATGTAAGACATTTCAAGATTTACCAACCCATCTGAAGTTTCCCCATATTTTCCTGTGTCCAGAAACCCATAATAGATGAATATTGAACAGCTCTGCCATCTACTTGAGAAAATTATATTTCACTTGATAGTCTAAGAGGCTCAATTTTGTAGGATTTATTTCAAATTTGTTTTGGAATGCTGAAAGGCACAATTCTTCTGTTTTGAATCATTTTCGGGAATCAGTTTTTACTGAACAAAAGTATTTTTTGCTATATAAGCCCCCAATGTATACCGATTCCATATGAAGTCCCCATGTACTTATACTGATTTTTTCACTCATACATAATCTGCCAGGCTCATCTAAAGTCAAGTATGAGGACAGGTACAAATTAATGATACTGTATTAGTCTATGGTTGATCTTGTATATTCGTCAGAAGAATGAATGATTTACATTTAGTTGATTTTCATTAATTAATTAATCAAACAATATTATATTTTAAATTATATAATTTAATAAAATTATTTAAAACTTCTCTTGAATTTAAAAGTGATATGAATTGGAAGACTTCATTGATGTTGTCAGTACAGAAGCGTGCATATCATTCGTTTTTTTTTTTTTTTGGGAACGGTCCCATCGCCCACTTTCCCGCCCCTTCCGACCGTGAGGGCCTCGTCCCCATGACGTAGGGACAGCGTACACACCATGATCCGGACCATGGCGGGGTGGAGGCAGAGGGATTTGACCAGCTACAGAGAATGACTCATCAGCCGGATATATTAAAACACAAGATCAAATATTAGGTTATTCAATAAAACTAATAATAAATAAATAAATAAATAAATAAATAAATAAATAAATAATGTATTAGTTATCCAAATATTCTAAAATTCTAGACTTCATCATATCAATACCAAGGTTAGTGTCAACTAGATGATAGATTGAATTAAAAATAATGCACATCCTCCGAATAGGCTCCACAGAAGCATAATTCGAACGTTGAAAATCAATGTAAAAAAAACTGGCAATGTAAAAAAATGGTAATTACCGTGCCTTTTTAAAGAATTATTAATCTACATTTCAAAGAAACATATGCACTATTTTAATTCTGATTTTAATATTTATTTCCAAAAAGGGATGATATTTCTAAAACTAATAATTCTTAAACATATTTGTATCCATTAATCCATCATATGTCTTAAGTGATGTACCTACCGCAATACAATATGTAGTTACACAAAAGCAAATACCGAGAAAAACATGCGTGCTTCTACTGAATTCAATACAAAGTCGGTCAAAAAAACACCCAACTGCCGGATGAAAAAAAAACATATATGTAATGAAAATACCCATCCTGCCTTGCACAAACGCATGAATTGGCGTTGCCTTACATGATTTGTTCCCCATTTCTATAAAAATCACTAAAAATAATAACTTAGTGCCCTGATTTGACTGTGTGTAAATGTGGTGGCGTTCGTGTAAGTGCCATGGATGTGTGATTTTGTGGTGAAATATGGGCAAACCCAATAGAAGAGATGTTCTCATTGATGTGTATAATATTTTATAATGTACACAAGAAAAAAATTGGAGGTAGTGCAAGAATATTCAGATTATGTAAACGATCGAAAATAAAAGACTATGTTACATTCATGCGGAAATAAATTAAAATTAAAAGAATCATCGGTCTCGGAGGTCTGTTGAATGGATTTATAACTATTAAAGTAAATTTATTTTTACAATGTAAATTTCTTCGATAATATGAGGGAAACACCTGTAAATTGAGAATAAACACATTATTCTTATTATATTTGTATTAAGAAATGAGAATTACGATTGATTTTTTTTTTTCATTTATTGATTAGGGCAGGTTATAGTTTGTGGGAATACCTATCAAATTATACCCCTCTGTTGAATCATTGTTCGAAACCCCTTAGTAACTTGGGACAAAGTTTCTTAATATGGATCATATGCATCTCATTAAGCTACCCTGTTATTAATATTTTGCTATCAGAACTATCGGATTAGACAATCAACTGTACAATTTTAAATTTATATTTATATATGATTCGAATTCAAGATGTTCTTTTTTGTACGAAGTACATTTAATAACCTAATTATAAATTATGATAGACTAATCATTATTGATTTCTTATATTGATATGGAAATATATAAATGTTTTCCAAAATTGAAGTGAAGATTTCCACATTCTTTTCAGTTGCCTTTATTGGACGATCTACTCAATCCCATTATTATACTATATTGGTAAAGTCGTTCTTTAATTGTTGAAAAGAAGGTTTGGTTAACAGATATTTAATGCCATTCAATGACAATATGCTCCTTTAATTTTTTATGTCTTTGGGTGTTGAGCTCGTTATTCAAAATAGTTTTTTCGCGGGATATTTCCCAATCTTTGGGAGAAGATTTCGCAAAATATGAGCTGGCAGCTGTTATGATAAACAAAAATTCGACTTTTTGAGATTTTTTTTTAAATGCGAAAAGGTCGACTTTCGAGTTTGAATGCATTATTATCGACTTTTTGTTATATTGTTAGCATAAAAATTCAATTACTTTTATTTTTTCGATTAGTCGATTTTCATCAGTATGTACATTTGATTTGATACCGATTTTCAAAAATACCAAACAACGATTTTTGGTTTGTAAACAATGTAATGAGCTTTCAATAAAGCTCATTTCTATATGATAAATGCTTATTGTAATTTAATTTATTAACTTTGTGTTATTATTGTATAATAAAAATTACCTTGTATAATAAAAATTAAAGGATTAATTTTGAATTTAATTATAGTTACATTACTTGTTTGTTACATTACTTTAACTTAAATGAAAACAAATTAATTAATGACGCACAGAAAACAAACAATTACGAAATTAATTGATCCAAATAATAACAATAGGGAATAAAAATTTTTTAAAAATATAATTGATTTCCTCTAGTACTTTAATTTTTAATTTAGTTTAATTAAAAATTGAACCGTCTTTGGTTGAGAAATTCAATTAATTTTTAATCGAGGCAATCGTATGTTTATTGTATTATTCTTTATTTATCTATATTTAATTTCACATGGAATATTTTGCTTGTAATTTTATAAGAGTTTATATTATTTTATGAATTTTTTATAATAATAATTGTTGGATTTTTTTAGATTTGAGTCAAAATTTAATGAACCTATGACTAATTACACTAGTTTACAAAAAACAATTTTTTCATGTACACTTGATGAGAGGCAACTTTTCTGTGTGTATTTTGATCTGCTGAAATCGAAAAAATAAAAAAAAAAATATGGATCAGGTTTTGAGATATCCCGTTATTTTTAGTTTTTCTCGAGTCAGAAATGTCCGATTATATTGTTGTTTGTAATTAAATGAAAGGTATTAAGATGACGAATAATAGTTTACAATTGTGACAAGTTAAATGGTTCAAAAAATATCGATGCGAAAAGGCCAAATTTTCAAAACAAAATCTTATTTTACAATGGACCTTTTCCGCCAGAAAAGTATTAACCATTAAAAAATTTTCTCTCCATGGTCGTATAGATGATACTCTAACGTAAGTATAGAGTATGGTTAAAGTATTAACCATTAGAATTTTTTCTCTCCATGATCGCATAGATTATACTCGTATAGATGATACCAACTAGAAGAAAATCGACCGAAAAATGACAAAGTTATAAGCAATTGAGTGAACAAATCCGATGTCAAATCATGCAAAAATGAACTCACCCACACAAAAATGCCTCTCGGCCACAGAGAAATGCATTTTTGTGTGGGTGAGTGGCTCATATTTGCATGATTTGACATCATTCAATTGCTTATAACTTTGTAATTTTTCAATGGTTTATACTTTTCTGGCGGAAAAGGTTCATTGTAAAATTTGACAATTTGGCTTTTTCGCATCGATATTTTTTGAACCACTTAATTTATCACAGATCCAATTATACACGTTTATTGGTCATCTTAATACCTTTCATTAAGTACGAACAACGATATAATCGGACATTTCTAACTCGAGATATAATTTGTTTAGTGAAAAAAAGGAGCGAAAAACTAAAAATAACGGGTTATCTCAAAAACTGTTCCATAAAAATTTTTAAGCATTTTTTTCGAAAGTCGACTCTCATCAAGTGTACATTTTCAGTGTAAACTAGTGTTATTTGGGAATAAAATTTTCAATTATTTTTCCAATTGGACATATTTTTTATTTAATTAAAATAATTAAAAAATACTTTAAATATATTATAATTAATATTTGAAATAAAATGTAAACAAATATTTTCTTAATTGTCTGTATTTTTAGTTTGTTTAATAATTTAATTGTATCAGTTAATTTTTGTAATTTATTACGTTTTCAACTTCAGTCAACTTTTTAATTGGAAATATTTTGGTAATAGTTATTTTCTGTGTGGAAGAACTGCCCGGTCGATATTTTAACTTTTTTCTTGTGTATGAGACCAAAGAAACAAAAGTTTTCCGTGTTTAAAGTTTTTCTATGGACATGCATATGGATATATGTATGTGTGGATTTCTCATTTGTTTCTAGTAAATGTTAAAAGGGAAGTAGTGAATAGGAGACGACTCAGTTCATTAAGTTGTTTTAGAAATTTCTATGGGTGTTTCCATTGTACATGTAAAGGATAATATTTAAGAGGAAATACACAACAAAATTAAATAGGAAGTTTAAGCTGCCTTCACACCAAAATTCAAACCGTTAGATTCACTATTGAAAGCACAGACACGTGGACGTCCGTAGAACGCCTTAGAATGTTACCTTAATCAACAATATATATTCTTGATGTAGTTGGATACCGATATTCCTTATGTATTACAAACGGAATGTCAGATTATGGTGGATGATGTAGTTTAGTATGCGCTATTAATATATTTTGTTTGGTATTAATTTCAAACAAATTCGACTCGTAGTTTTATTTTATTTATTTTTTTAAAGAGCGTTTGGGCCTTTTGAAGTCCCATTTGGACGGAAATGTTATGGCTATCGTTTTCTGGATTTACAAGGTGTGATCCAAATCGTCTATTATTCTAATTTGGCCTCATCATCACTTGGCGATTTAAAAACTGAACCATTGTAACACACTGGCTCAAACCTTCCTCCATGTCACTATCAAATTTGTCGAACTGCCGCTGAATCTACTGAACTGGAACTAGAAACGTGCCTCGCTGGCGATTAAAAATTAGCACTTTAATTATCTCCATCGGCCCGTATTTTGCATGCCCCGAAAAAAAAAAAATAAGTTTTACAGACGGGTTAGAAACGTTGCAGTTACGATAACCGTTAATTTTACAGACGGATTAAAACATATTAGCATAGTTGAGCCAAGTGTATCCAGTTTTCAAAATTTTAATATTTTCAAAATTTTCATTCAGTTTTATAGACTCTTCCTTTATTCTTGTGAGTTTTCTTTATAATTGGCCTATTACAAATATGTAAATGGAATGCTCCATATTGCATATCATTTTGTTTCATTCAAGTGGGAATGAATAATGAAGTGTCGATGCTGTGAATGAGTTCATTTGTTTCAATGCTTTTGTACGAAGCAGAAGCTACTTTAGCAAAGAATTCTCATTGGTTATATCAGCGCCCAACAATCCATTCTCCACCCTAATAATACCTAAAGGTCTTTTAAAGCACTATTAACATATTTCCTACTTTTGTTTTTTAATTTTAGATTTTCTTCCCAACATAAAGCGTTGAACTGACGGCGAATTATGATGAGACAATACCATCGGTGCTTTAAATTACATATGTTATTTAAAGTGCTGTGTATTCTTCCTATAGTAGCAGTCGCTCAACAAGATTTCTATCAACAAAACCAATACTCCACCCCATCATCGTTAAACTATGATGGATACAACAACAATAACAACAACAATAATAATCCATTTGGGAATAGTAATGATCCCTTCAATCAAAACATTAACCTAAATAATATTAACGATCGCACACGTTATCGCACTGATAATAACAACATCAATGATTTGGATCAAGACTTTGGTAAACGTCCATCAACTTCATATGCTGATGATGAACCATCGTTGAATCGTGGAAAATCCTCATACAATATTAAAACTACATTTCTGGAAGCCTATCATGCCAAAGAACCAACCTATTTTATAGTTGCATCACGCATGGTACGACCTGGACTCATTTACCAGGTTGCGGTTAATATACTGCAGGCTCAGTATCCAACCACAGTACATGCAAGTATATCGTGTGATGGTGTACAAATTAGCGGCGAATCCAAAGAGGTTAAGGAGGGTGTACCAGAGACCTTGCTTATGCGTGTGCCGCCCACAAGTGTTGGTGGTGAATATAAACTGCGCGTTGAAGGTTTCTACAACAATGTCTTTGGCGGTTTGGCATTCCTCAATGAAACCCGATTGACTTTTTCACAACGTTCTATGACCATTTTTATACAAACTGACAAACCACTGTATATGCAAGGTGAAACTGTACGTTTTCGAACAGTGCCAATAACAACAGAATTGAAGGGTTTCGATAATGCCATTGATGTTTATATGCTCGATCCTAATCGTCATATTGTGCGCCGTTGGCTTTCCAGGTGAGATATATGTAGTTCGAAAAGTGTATTGTACTAGGTTTGATGATTTCATATATGAATTTTCGAAAAAAAAAAAAACAGATCTGTAGCGATTTAAACAATGACAAAAAGATAAAATTTGATAATACAAAGGTTGGGACTTCGAGATCTCTGATATACCAATTAGTTCCATTTTCATTGAGCAGAATTGGACAGCACATTGTTGACTTTAGATTAACAGTTATTTTTAAAGGACGAGCGCGTGTTTGTTAAAATTTGCCACTACTCTACTTACTACATTCCTTGTGACAACACTATTGTGGCAAGGGCTCATTTACATACAAAAAAATGGACAATCATGTTCGGTATACAATCTTTTTTCACTAATCGAATATTTTCCTAAAAACTCGAAAAGTATATGAATACTTCCGGTAATTAATATTAACCTAATTTTGATGTTTCTAGAAAGAGACTGATCAGTTTTTAATTTTAACTCAAAATCAACTAATTTCAACAAAAAATTCCTCGTAAAAGAGATACGTATGGACATAGTATATGCGATGCACATATGTGTCAAAAATTATGCGCATTTCGCAATACTTTCTCAAGGTTAGTAGATCTACATTACCCATGACTCAGTTAACTATAAACCGCGTTACCATTCCTTGTATTTTATTCTTTGAAAATTAAATTCCACCCAAGACAAACCCCAATTATGGTTGCCACTCGAGACCATAATAATCTACCAAAATTTGGAGATAATACCAAAAAAAAAACTAAATATTGTTAAAATTTTACTTTTATAGAAAATTTTGTCAAAATTTTATTTCTATAGAAAATTTTGTCAAAATTTTTGTAGTATATATGATGAGAGTATGTTGATAACATTAACAAGAGAGTGAGATTGAATTAAGCTAAGTGTTATAATAAGCAAAAGAATATGTATATATATAATGCTCTGCTGCCTAACAGAGAGCTAGAACAGAGTATCATTTTTGTTTAAGAATTCATTCCTATTGTAACTGTAGAACTGAGTTGTCACTTGAATAAAACCTTGGAACAGAAATACATAACATTTTTTTGGCGACGAGGTTGTAAATAAATATATAGAACCCGTTAAAAAACTTGTTGAAGCAAAAAGGAAAAATTCAAGTAAATTGGAACACATAAAAAAAAAACGTGATCGTGCAAAATGCCGCTAATAGGTTCTATTGAACAATTTATTTTTGGGGATGACTTCGAGGAGTACTTAGAGAGGATGGAGGAGTTATTTAAAATAAATTCTGTGGATGATAAAAACAAGGTGGCTCTGTTTTTAACTCTAGTAGGCCCAGAAACATACAAACGCATAAAAAGTGTTGTGTTGCCTGATAAAGCTACCAGTAAAACGTATAAGGAGTTGATTGAAATCATTTTACCCCATTTCACCCCAGAGCGAAATATCATTGCTGAGCGGTTTAAATTTTACAATTGTTCACAAAAGCCAAACGAAACCGTGGGAGAGTTTATTGTGAATTTGAAACTATTAGCTGGCCAGTGTCTCTTTGGAAGTTTTTTAAAAGAAGCCTTGCGTGATCGCATGGTTTGTGGAGTCTGTTGTGCTCAGTTACAAACCAAGTTATTGTCGACGCCAAATTTAACATGAGAAGAAGCTTGCAAATTGGCTCAGTCTTTTGAATTAGTAAACAAAGAGCAAAAGAGTATGCAACCGTCATCGTCATACGAAATGAATAAGTTACAGCAACAGCAAGGAAATCAGAAGGGTAACCACAATTCATACGAGAAATGTCCTAAATGCACTACAAGACATGAATTTGGTAAATGTCCGGCGAGAATGTGGAATTGTTTCAAGTGTGGGAAAAAAGGTCATTCTGCCAAAGCATGTTTTGCCAGATCATACTACAAAAATCAACATGGGGACAGCAGTCAGCACGGAAATTCTAGATTGAACGAAATGGATTTTAAACTTGCTACCATCAACTGGGTTAGTAGAGAAAATGGGCCGTTGCTGGTGCACGTTCCAGTCCAGGGCATAACTATGGTGATGGAGATTGATACGGGGGCCGTAGTGTCTGTTATATCTAAGTTTGATTATGAATCTAGTTTCAAAAATTCTAAATTACGTATTGCAAATTATCCACCTTTGCAGGTTATAACAGGGTCAAGAGTTGAGGTACTTGGGGAAATTTCTGTGATGGTGAACAATGAAAATATGCCATTATTGGTAGTGGACTCACCCCGGCCTTTCAAGCCCCTACTTGGTAGAAATTGGATGGATATATTGTATCCCACATGGCGTAGTTTTTTCGCTGGTCATATCGGTGTCAGACGAGATAGTTTGTATAAAGAACATCTGCCAGAACAATACGATGGAGGTACTGAAATCTAGATTTCCCTCGCTGTTTGTTAAGAATAAAAATCCAATAAAGGGATTTACGGCTGAAGTAGCGATGCAAGAGGATGCACCACCGAAGTTTTTTAAGCCATATTCGGTTCCGATCAGGGTTGGCCTGTCACAAACTGTGACTTTTGCGACATACATTTGCGACGGTATAATACGTATGTCGCAAAAGTCGTAAACCTACTGTAGAAAACATAATTTTGAATAGAAGAAATCCTGAACAATTTTTAATTTAGCTTGACAGCATTCGCTGTGTGTTTCTGCAGAAATTTGTGAAAGTTTTCCCACGGTCAAGCCTATTTTCTTAGGTGGTATCGAAATTCCCGTTGGGGAGTGTGCAAAATACCTTGGGGTTATATTGGACAAGAGACTGAACTTAAAGCTAAGAAAGGACGAGAAAATCCACGGTTATCCTGTACTCGTGCAAAAGGCAATAGGGAAAATGTGGGGACTAAAACCTTCTCTTCGCACATACCATCGTCTTGGATATCATCGAATTTGCTGCCTAGCTGACGCGACTAAAGTATTTTGAATTTGCGACTTTTGTTACTTTTTCTACATTTACGACACGTATGTGACGTTTACGACGTTTACAACTTTGCGACAGTCGCAAACCTAAAAAAGTTTGATATAGACCATCTCTGGTTCCGATAAGTTTAAGGTCTAAGGTGGAAAGGGAGTTGAAGAATATGTGCGAGGAAGGGTTTATACAACCGGTGCATAATAGTAGATGGGCGGCTCCAATTGTGTGTGTTTTGAAGAGGGATTCGAGTCTAAGGATATGTGGGAATTTTAAGGTGACCATAAATCCGGTAATCCATATGGATGTGTATCCGTTACCTGTAGTGGACGATATTCTTACTAGCATGGCGGGCAAATCTTATTTTTGCGTTTTGGATTTGAGTAAGGCGTATCTGCAGTTGCTAGTAAGTGAGACATCTCGGTCGTACTTGACGATTAATACGCACATGGGATTGTTTGAATTTTGTCGATTACCTTTTGGAGTGTCTACGGCGCCGATGATTTTCCAAAGGGTCATGGACCAGATAGTACAAGGATTGGAGGGTATAGCAGTTTATCTGGACGACATTTTGGTCGCAGGGGTCGATAAGGAAGACTGTTTTAGGAAACTAGTTTGTGTTTTACGTAGACTTGATGAACATAATGTAAGAGTTAACTGGGAGAAGTGTAGACTGTTGGAAAGTAATTTGGAGTATTTGGGTCATGTGTTGACCCCTGACGGAATTCGCCCTTCGAAAAGGAAGGTTGAGCCAATAATGATGGCTCCCGAACCTGTAAATGCTGATCAGCTTCGTAGTTTTTTGGGACTAGTAAATTATTATTCGAAATTTTTGCCGAATAGTTCTACGGTGTTGGCACCACTCTATAATCTTCTTCGGAAAGAGGTCCAGTGGCAGTGGGATAGTAAGTGTTCTCTGTCTTTTTCAAAGTGCAAGCAATTACTTTGTGAAAATGACTTACTAGCTCATTTTGATCCCAGAAAGCCGATAGTAATTGCTTGTGATGCATCTTCGTATGGGGTAGGAGCTATACTGAGTGTTGTAGAAGATGGTGTGGAGCGTCCGTGTTATATGGTTTCAACTACTCTATCAGAGGCAGAGAAAAATTATCCTCAGATACATAGGGAGGCCTTCGCTGTCGTGTTCGCAGTTAGGAAATTTCACAAATTTGTTTTTGGCTATAGATTCACTGTGTACACTGATCATCAGCCTTTGGAGCGGCTATTAGGTGATCAGAAAGCATTGTCCAATATTGTGTCGGTTCGGTTCCATAGATGGATACTATTTTTGTCAAATTATAATTGTATGATTAGATACCGCCCTGGATCAAAACAGGAGAATGTTGACGCACTTTCGCGCTTACCATTGGAAGGAGGCACGGATATCGAGAACTTGAACTTGAATTTTTTTAATTTCGATACTGACTTCATGCCGATATCATTTTCGGATGTAGTAGAATTCTCGAAGAAAGATCCACAGATGAGGCAGGTTATGGATCTAGTTTTGAATGATTGTTGGCCAAATTTTCGGAGTGTGCAGGATTGCTTGAGACCATATTATAATATACGATTTTCCTTAGAAGTGAGGAATGGCTGTTTATTTTACGCTGATCGGTTGGTAATACCGACTATTTTGCGGGGTAGGATTTTGGGATTGTTGCACGATACGCACGTGGGGGTGGTGCGCATGAAATTGTTAGCTAGGAGCTGTGTTTGGTGGCCACTTATTGATCAGGAAATCGAAAGATTCGTTCTGATTTGTTCTGCGTGCCAGAAGACTAGGAATAAAGTCAAGGATTGTCCGAATTTCACATGGGCCTCCACATCGTATCCGTGGGAGCGGGTGCATGTTGATTTATTTGAATTCAACAATACAGATTTTTTAATAGTTGTTGACGATTTTTCGAAGTGGATAGATGTCCATATTCTATCGTCTACTACGGCGATGATGATTATTGAAAGATTGAAGTTGATATTTTCGAATTTTGGGTTTTGTGGGACATTGGTTAGTGGCAACGGACCTCAATTCCGTAGTGAGGAATTTGCTTTGTTTTTGAGATGCAATGCGATACGTCAACTTTTCAGTCCGGCTTATCACCCCCCTAGTAATGGTTTGGCAGAGAGAGGGGTACAAACTATCAAACACAGTTTAAAAACATATTTCTCGTCTGACCAAGTGAAGAAACTATCCGTGCAGAATGTAATTTTCAATTTTTTGTTTAAGTATCGTAATACCACGACTACTGTCACAGGTGTTTGCCCAAGCGCACTAGTCTTAGCTTATAAACCAATTACCCCGTTGTCATATAGTAAGGACAAAATGTTTTCGAATGTAAGTTCTCCCACTGATTATAAAAATAAGAAACTACAAGATAAAAGAGATTTCATGAATGGTCGAAAATCAAAAGATTTCAAATTGGCAGTTGGAGAACAAGTTTTGTATTTGAATCCGGACGTGAATTCGAATGCAAAGTGGGTCAAAGGTATCATTAGGAAGCATATTTCAGAATCATTATATTTAGTGGAAGTGTACGGTAGGCATCGAGTAACTCATCGAAATCAATTGAAAAGAATTGAAAAAGATGTAGTATTACCATTTACAAATGAGGCTGGTGAATCACATGTTACACCGGAAAATGAGTTCCTTGATGCCGAAGATGAAACAACAGAATATGTACCAACAACCATTAAGGATAGGTTGAGGCAGAAACCCCGGGTGGACTATAAGCATATGGTTCATGGTAAATAAGGATTTACGTCATATTGTATGATTTGTCAAGGTGGATTTATTACATATACCATATAGTTATTATTATTTGAATATTGGTTCTTTCTGGATATATCTATACATATATATATTATTTTTTTTTTTTTGAAAAAGGGGGAAAATGTAGTATATATGATGAGAGTATGTTGATAACATTAACAAGAGAGTGAGATTGAATTAAGCTAAGTGTTATAATAAGCAAAAGAATATGTATATATATAATGCTCTGCTGCCTAACAGAGAGCTAGAACAGAGTGTCATTTTTGTTTAAGAATTCATTCCTATTGTAACTGTAGAACTGAGTTGTCACTTGAATAAAACCTTGGAACAGAAATACATAACAATTTTATTTCTATAGAAAATTTTCTCCAAATTTTATTTCTATAGAAAAATTTTCTCCAAAATTTATGTATATAGAAAATTTACTCCAAATTTATTTCTGTTAAAAATTTTCTCCAAATTTTATTTCTATAGAAAACAATGCAGAAATAAAATTTTGTCAAAATTTTATTTCTGCATTGTTGTTGTTTTTTGATTTCAGCTTAAAAACCATGCATTGACTAAACTACAAGTGCAGCTTAACCAACAGAGAAAAAGAATGTTTGTCAAATTTATTTGGGCAAAGCCCTATAGACTGCAAGATGGTTGGATGGACACACGTTTCGGAATTACCAAATTCCTCATCAGCATCCTCTACTTGCAGCAAAACTATCAACCAATTATCAGAATAAAGTCGGGCAGTTCATTAAACCCAACAATGAACCACACTTGAACCTTCCGAAAAAAGGTTTTGCATGATAGCCGGCTTATGCCGAAACAAATTCGTACAAACATATCTCTTTTCCTATGCCACTGTCAAATCATCGATTTGAGTGCAGTTGGCTGGGTTTATTTTGAGCGTGCTTTCTCTTTTTTTCATTCGTTTTGTTTTGTTATTGTTGGTTTTGTCCTTTAAGCATTGTTGTTGTTTTTTGATTTCAGCTTAAAAACTATGCATTGACTAAACTACAAGTGTAGCTTAACCAACAGAGGAATAGAATGTTTGTCAAATTTATTTGGGCAAAGCCCTATAGACTGCAAGATTGTTGGATGGACGTCCGAAATATTGTTCAACCATTTTTTCTTTTTTTTTAATATTTATTAAATCATGATCAAATTCATTTCTGTACTCAAATACATTAAATAACTTAAACAATATTCTCTGAAAGGTTTATATATAACATCTATCCATACGGTTCATCAATACTTATTTAAACTGTAAAGAAAGATGAATTGGTTATGTTAACATTTGTAAATAAACTCTTACGTTAAACTATTCTAACGTTTCCTCGGCATCTAGTTCGATATCCAAATGAGGTATAAAGTCTTCATCTTCCGACTCTGAAGAATTTTCTGTTACTGCAGTACTTGGTGTAGGACATTGACTGTATTTGAGATGAGGACGACCCTTTTTGCGTTCACAATTATTTTTTGACAGTTTAAAACAAGTTGTACGAGACAACCACAAGCTTTCCTTTTTCTTAAATCGGTCGAAACATCTTTTGTTTTTGATCCATTTTTGTTTAATTTTAGCACAAATATGATCTATTTGCTTTTTGACAAATGTTTTGCAGTCTTCATCACCACTTCCATAAAATTTCGCAGATATGCAATTAAAAACTCTTCTTGCATTATGGTTATTTTCTAACCAAAAATTTACAATATCGGAATTGTTGATTTTGATGGTGCCTAAAATGAGTTATATTATGAGTTGGGGTAAATTGGGGCAAAAGATTTTTTCACGATATGAAATCTTAGAAGGATTTGGGCCCAAGATTAAAAAATCTTCTTGCATTATGGTTATTTTCTAACCAAAAATTTACAATATCGGAATTGTTGATTTTGATGGTGCCTAAAATGAGTTATATTATGAGTTGGGGTAAATTGGGGCAAAAGATTTTTTCACGATATGAAATCTTAGAAGGATTTGGGCCCAAGATTAAAAAATCACAACATATTAATTGAAAATTAGCAAGGGTGGCTAAAAACGGAAAAATAATGATATTTAGTGGCACAACGGTAACACTAAGTCCTCGCCATACCGCATTCTTGGGAATAATGAATTACCATACCGTTTCGGTTACCACACATCACATTTTTATGAACACTCGCATGTATCACACACTTTTCTTAGATCTCAAACTCGAAACAATATAGAATTTTCATTTGAAAAACAAAGATCAAAATAGCACAAAAATCAATAAGGAAACACTTTTTATTTTTTATATGTAAAAACACACTTTTTTATTTTATTTCACGTAAAGTACATTATTTGCTCTCAGCTCTAAGTAATGCTGCAGATAAGTATTTTCTCCTTGAAAATAAGATTTCCATTTAAATGTAGCTGCTTTCCAATCTACCAAATTAGTTACCACCAGGATTGCTTGGTAATGAGAGTTTTTACTGTGTGATTACAATCCCTGAAGAGGCGCAGGAAACTCAGAAGTCTCGTACGTTTACCAACAAGAAATATACAATCATTAGACTATTATGGATACAGACATGTGATATTGATATATGATCATGATATTTTCACATTTATTTTTACAAGCATATTTTCACGTTATTTTGAAATCTATATTTATTTATTTTATCTCATTACAGGCAATCAAATTTGGGTTCCGTTTCACTTGAATACAAACTATCTGACCAGCCCACTTATGGTGAATGGACCATACGTGTGATAGCTCAGGGCCAGACAGAAGAAAGTCATTTCTCCGTGGAGGAATACTATCAAACACGTTTCGAGGTTAATGTGACAATGCCTGCTTACTTTTTCAACACAGATCCTTATATATTCGGAACTATTATGGCAAACTTTACAAGCGGTGCCCCAGTCAAAGGAAATCTTACATTGAAGGCAAGAATTAAACCAATTGGTTATTACAGCAATCAAATTCTCAACGAAAAATATCGACTGGGGAGATCTCCACTAGAAATGTCAACGAAATACGAGTATGAGTTGCAACAACGATACAATCCCAATTACAATCCCAACTACAATCAGAACTACAATCCTAATTACAATCCCAACACTAATAATCCAGAATATCAGGGTCAACTGCCTCAAGATCAACAGTACAATATTAATCAATACGAACGAGAACATCTATATCAATTTGATGAGGAGTGGCCATTTTGGGTAAGAAAACCTGATGTTCCAGAAACATTTGATCAATGGACGGGAGAGTACAGGAGAACACTACCATATTTAAGGTATTTCAATGGTACTTTCAACTTCAAATGGCCAATGCGAGAGTTACTGAATTTCATTCCCAATTTGTCGGATGTTGAAGTACTTATAACTGCTACAGTCGGAGAGAAATTCTATGATGAAGTAATATCTGGCTATTCCATAGCTAGAATTTATAATTCCAGCATTAGAGTTAATTTCATGGGAGAAAGTCCTCAAGTTTTCAAACCCGCTATGCCATTTACTGCGTATTTGGCTGTTGAATACCATGATGGTTCACCGATTGATGAGAATCTTTTGCGTCAAGGCACCATGGAAGTTTCTGGTTTTGTAGAGAGTAAATCCGGAGGACGTCGTGATTGGCCCAGTCAACGTCTAAAGATGATGGGACAATCACCGGGTGTGTGGGAAGTGAAGGTAGATTTGCGACATGATTTGCAATTGGATGATCGCCAACAATCGAGAGATTTCCTTAATGGCGTTTCACAAATGCGTTTGCAAGCTCAATTTATAGATCCCAAAGGAGAAAGACCTCAATCCGAATTGCTCTTGGTTTCCCACTACTCGCCCCGCAATCAGCATATTAAGGTGACAACTAGCACAGAAGCACCAGTTGTGGGCGAATATATAATTTTCCACATTAGGACCAATTTCTTTTTGGAAGATTTCAACTATTTGATAATGTCCAAAGGAGTAATTTTAATGAATGATCGGGAAGCTATACGGGAAGGCATTAAAACCATAGCCGTTGTTCTCAGTGCCGAAATGGCCCCAGTAGCAACAATAGTGGTGTGGAAAATTACCCAACAAGGCCAGATAGTGGCAGACTCTCTAACATTCCCAGTCAATGGAATATCGCGAAATAATTTTACAGTCTACATCAATAACCGCAAAGCCAGAACGGGTGAAAAAGTAGAAGTGGCCATTTTTGGTGAGCCAGGTTCATATGTGGGTTTATCGGGTATTGATTCCGCCTTTTATACCATGCAAGCTGGTAATGAATTGACATACGCCAAGGTAATAACAAAAATGTCCACCTTTGATGAGCAAACAAATGGCACCTATAAACATATTTGGCACTCACATGCTGGAAATCCCGATGAATTGGTCTATTTCCCGGCGTCCTCATTCGGTATAGATGCAAATCGTACCTTCGAATATAGCGGTCTCATAGTATTCACCGATGGTTATGTTCCTCGTAGATATGACAATTGCAATGCTACCCTAGGATATGGAGAATGTTTATCGGGGCGCTGTTATCGACTGGAAAAGAAATGCGATGGACTCTTTGATTGTGATGATGGTACAGATGAAATAGGTTGCCATGTACGAAACGATACCGAATTGGAAAACTATCGTAAATATCGCTTCAATCGTGTGCTAAGACACTACGAAAATGTTTGGCTATGGCGCGATGTAAATATAGGTCCTCATGGTCGTTATATCTTCAATATTGAGGTCCCAGATAGACCAGCATATTGGATGGTTAGCGCTTTCAGCGTTAGTCCCTCCAAAGGTTTCGGTATATCAAGGCAACCCATTGAGTATGTGGGTGTTCAACCATTTTTCATTAATGTAGAAATGCCCACAGATTGTCGCCAGGGAGAACAAATTGGTATACGTGTAACAGTCTTCAACTATATGACAACACCCATCGAAGCCATTGTCGTTCTGCATGATAGCCCTGATTATAAATTTGTACATGTGGAAGAAAATGGCATTGTGCGTTCCTATAATCCGCGCACATCATTTGGAGAACATCAATTCTTCATATACCTGGAAGCCCAGGGTACCTCGATTGTATATGTGCCCATTGTCCCACAACGCCTGGGAGACATTGATGTAACCCTACACGTAGCAACACTTTTGGGTACTGATGAAATTACACGGCGTCTCCATGTCGAGTCTGATGGTCTGCCCCAGTACCGTCATCAATCGATTCTATTGGATCTTTCAAATCGTGCCTATGTTCTGGAATACATGCACGTCAATGTCACCCAAACACCGGAAATACCCTATCAAGCCGATCGTTACTTTGTCTATGGATCAAACAAAGCCCGCATATCAGTGGTGGGTGATGTAGTGGGTCCGATTTTCCCAACTATGCCTGTAAACGCTACTTCCCTCTTATACTTACCCATGGAATCGGCGGAACAGAATGCCTTCTCATTTGCTGCCAATATGTATACCCTACTCTATATGCGTTTAATCAATCAAAGAAATAAGACTTTGGAAAAGAATGCTTTTTACCATATGAATATTGGTTACCAGCGACAATTGAGTTACATGAAATCGGATGGTTCATTCTCTCTATTCCGTTCGGACTGGAATAACTCTGCCTCGTCGGTGTGGTTAACTGCATATTGTGTACGAATTTTCCAAGAAGCCTCCTTCTATGAATGGGAAAACTTTATCTATATCGATTCGACCATAATTGAAAAAAATATCAGATGGCTTTTGCAACATCAAACACCGGAGGGGGCTTTTTATGAAACCACCTGGCTGCCTGATCGCAAAATGAATAGGACAAATTTCGCCAATAACACATCCTTGCATAATCGTAACATCACCCTAACCTCACATGTTCTGATAACTTTGGCTACAGTAAAGGATTTGTCTGGCTCACTGGGAGCCCGAGTATCGTTGGCAACCCAAAGAGCCATATCATGGATTGAACGAAATATGCAATTTTTACAAGACACCCCGGAACCGTATGACGTGGCCATAACCGCGTATGCCTTGCTTTTGAATAAGTCGCCAATGGCCGAACATGTGTTTAGCATTTTACATCAGCATGCCCGCATCGTAGGTGATTTTATGTATTGGGGTAATAAGGAATTGCCTCCACCGCCCAAAAAATTGGAAAATCAAAAGTGGTTCTCCCTACCGCGTCTCCCATACGAATATGACTCACTGAACATTGAGACGACGGCTTATGCGTTGTTGGTGTATGTGTCGCGTCGTGAATTCGTCATAGATCCTATAGCTCGTTGGCTAAACGCCCAGCGTCTAAATGATGGTGGATGGGCATCCACTCAGGATACCAGTGCAGCTTTACGAGCTCTTGTTGAATATACTGTACATTCACGCATTCGGGAAGTATCATCGTTAACGGTGGAAATTGAAGCTTCTTCGCAAGGTGGCAAAACGCAGACATTACACATTAATGACAAGAATCTAGCCCAATTGCAATCAATAGAGGTAATCACCTATCACACTGCTATTCCATTTTTATCTGTGATATAATGAAGTACATTCTTTGTATAGATTCCAGATGCCTGGGGTACGGTAAAGGTTCAAGCTAAGGGAGCCGGTTTTGCTATTCTACAAATGCATGTCCAATACAATGTGGATGTGGAAAAATTCCAAACAAAACCTCCGGTTCCAGCATTCGGTTTGGATAAAAGTGTGCGTTTATTTGGTAGAAATCAGTCCCACATAGAATATTTGGTCTGTCAAAAGTAAGTTCTTCTTCGAACTGTCGCAGGTCTATAGTACGTAATCACTTCCTTTGTTGTATTTCTAGTTGGATAAATCGTCAAGAATCAGAACGTTCTGGAATGGCTGTTTTAGATGTTACTATACCAACTGGTTATTGGATACAACAACAGAAACTGGACACCTATGTTCTTAGCAATCGTGTAAGAAATCTACGCAGAGCCAAGTACCAGAATTCCAAAGTTATATTCTATTTTGATTACGTAAGTAAAAATCGTTCGTTTTCTGAATTTAGTGTTATTGGGGGTTTCAAATCGAATGAACGAGATTTGTGTTGTCATAAAATTGAATTGATTTTGACATCTAACTTCTAGGGGTAAAATGTTCGATAAGCAGTTAACCAACAAAACAAGAAAAAATATAAAAGTCGATTTATTTCTCGCCCTTTTAACTCGATACACATTTAAGGAGATTATTGGCGTTTTCGTTTCGCAAAAAATAAATTGCCTTGGTGTTACACTATTCTTTCCTCATTGATAGTATCATTTCCCAGGACCCAAAATCAATCAATTTCGAGAATCAGCACTTTGACCTCTACAGGTAGTCAATGCGGGGCACCTTGTGAGTTTCAGAAAACGATCTAAGTCAAACACTGTTGTGGAATGGTTTCGTGATTGCAATTGTTGTGTAGAGAACAGAGTTGGTCTGTCGAAAACTGCGACGTACTTGACATACATTTACGACGTATTGTACATTAGTCACGTAAATTGTCGTGAATCGTGCGTGAGCATTGAAAAATAGTACTGGTTTTCATTTCGTGAATGTGGCTACCACACGTATCGTACGTGAGCGTGCGTGAATAAACATTTTGCTTCGTGAATGTGCGTGAGTGAAATTTCACTCAACTTTTTGACTGTCGAAAACCTGAAAAATGGTCACCATGGACCATCTCTAGTAGAGAAGCAGGCGCTGGTTCGGCGGGATTTATTTAAACGCCTACTGCCTCAGCTATGTTGGCTGTTTTGATCATCCGCCAATCGTGCGTTTTTGCCACTTTATCGTCAGTGATAGTCGTTTTCTTGGCACATGGAGCTAAATTGGTACATGTGACACAATATTGTGGGTCGCAATTGAATTTGAAGTGTTACGTGATCAACAAGTTTCAAGTACTAAGACCACGAAAACGTGGTGTTAGTGCTACACAGAAAAAATATCAACAAAATGTTTCCAATTAAAATTTGATTGAAGTTGAAAATTTTTTCAATTAAAAAATTAATTGATACAATCAACTTTTTATTCAAAGATAGAAACATTAAATTAATTAAGACAATGATTGAAAATTTTAAAATTTTAATTAAAAAATTAATTGATACAATTAACTTTTTAATCAAACTCGGAAAACTAAGTCAATTAAAAAAAGTGGTGGATTTGTTGTTTTAATTTTTAACTAAAAACTAGTTTCAAGCCATCAATATTTTAATCAAACTAAAAACACTAACGGCCATTTTCATGTAGCTCCGTTAGGCTTTAACTGCCAGTTAACAGAAAGTAAATTGCAAATATCTTCTGTCCAGTTAAATTTAAGTGAAAAATTTTTGTCAGTTAAGTTCCTAACTGACATATGGAATATATATGCAAGATGACAGCTTCGTCCATAATACGGTTTAAAAGTTGGTTTGTTAACGGAACACTAACGGAGCTTTATGAAAATGGGGGTAAATCAGATAAGAAAGTAATTGAAAATAGTTAAGTTTTTAATGAAAAAATTGAGTTTTGCAATCAACATTAATTAAATTTTTAATTGAGTCAATTAAAAAATGAATTGAAATTTGCTAATAAAATCCATTAATATTTTTTAATCAAGTAGTTTTTTAATGTCCAATTAAAACATTTTCGTGATTGACGACATTTCAATAAAAAAATTAAATGGGTCAATTAGAAAGTGTACTAAAAAATGTTCGCGCGGTATAAACTCTCGAATATTCACACATAAAAATAAAACAGACATTACCCTCAACAGTAAAATTCAACACATTAGCAATGATTTCTCAAGTGTTATTCTCATATTGAAAAGCATTGCTAATTTATCAAACAATTTTCGATGTGAGTCAAATTGAAAATTAACATTTTTGTAAACTAAAATTTGTGTAAATGATATCCCCACTTCTAATTGAAAGTCAAAGCTAAAATTCTATGAATTTTGTATAATTTATTCATTTTCGTCAAAATAAAATATATAATAATACACTACTGACGATAATAATATAAATTAAACTGACGATGTGATGCACATTTTAATCCAGAAGTTAATGATATGGGATAATATCAAGTTTTTAACAATTTTAATTGGTTACACTTTGGAAACTTTTTCTTGGCGATAAGCCAATCATTTTTCATCGGTCAGCTTCTTAATGTTTGCAAGAATGTAGCATCCCAAGATTTTAGTTTTCTGCAAAGAGGTTTAAATTTAGTGACCTCCAAAATGTTGATTTAATTTTTCATATTGACTTACCAATTATTATAAACTATTTGAAACAGTTCCAGTTAATTGTCCAACATTTTTTCATCGGTCAGCTTTTTAATGTTTTCAAGAACGTAGAATCCATAATTTTAGTTTTCGGCAAAGAGATATACATTTAGTGACTTCCTAAAAATTTTATTTCATTTTTTACCTATTATTATAAACTATTTGGAGTTAATTCAGTTATTTGTCTGAAATTTTCCATTTTTTTATTTCTTTCCATTGACCACGAACTTCGTTGCACAAAGAAGTATTAAAACCCATGTTTTGTCGAAGTTTTCTCATATTATCTTCAACACCTTTTCAAAGATTTCGTCAACATTTTGACAAATTGGAAGCAATTCGCAAACAATTTGAAGATGCATTGAAGATGAGCTTTTTGAATTTATGTTGAAAATTACATTTACCCTTAAATTGAAAAGTTGTTGCATTTGAAAAACGCTCATCCTGTGTTTATTAGGTATGCATGTATATTGTTTCGCATAAATAAGTTAACAACGTGTGTTCGCAGAAGTGAACTTTTTTTCAACATTTATTCGATGTTACACACTCTCAAGATTTTAGATTTCAAAAGTAAATCGTCACAAATTCTTGGCACATATGCGTGGGCGACTTTTACTTCTCAGTTCATGAGAGCGGAATATCACTTCGTGAATGTGTGTATGTAATGAACCCACATATGTAGGTCCTGTCATACATAGCTCGCGTGAGCAAAAATGCATTCTGAACAGTCATCTGGCTTCATTGAGACCAATAAAATAATTGACTATGGGTATTAATGGCCGTTTTCCCATATGTTGTGCTCTTATGTTGAAAATAAAAACCACTTGACTGATTTTGTAATTGATAGTTTTATTTAACAAATTAATAAATGAGATGCGAGTGGTCTAACGCTAACCATGTAAAGTTAATAAGATAAACAAGAGTGAAAATATATTTGTCTTCTAGAAAAGTGCGTAAAAACTAGACTAGATGTTTTGAGTTGCCATATGAGCAAAAACGTATGTTGATGCCATATCGGTTATATAATTTGCAGGGTAGCCCCTAACACCATATAACCATTTTTATTCGATTAGCTGAAATTAGAGTTGGTTTGCCAAAATTAGGTCTGATTTCGACACGAGTCAAATTCTACTAAATAGTGTATTTTGTCGTACATTTTTTAACTCCATTGGTTGAAACGAAACAAAAGCTAAGAAAACTTAAAAGAAAAAAAAAAAATATATATATATATATATATATATATATATATATATATATATATATATATATATATATATATATATATATATATATATATATATATATATATATATATATATATATATATATATATATATATATATATATATATATATATATATATATATATATATATATATATATATATATATATATATATATATATATATATATATATATATATATATATTATATATATATATATATATATATATATATATATATTATATATATATATATATATATATATATATATATATATATATATATATATATATATATATATATATATATATATATAT